>NW_027363002.1:1489729-2979458 GCF_046119375.1 Phyllobates terribilis | reverse complement strand
ACCCTAGTTGTCCTGACGCTAACCCTAGTTGTCCTGGCGCTAACCCTAGTTGTCCTGGCGCTAACCCGAGTTGTCCTGGCGCTAACCCTAGTTGTCCTGACGCTAACCCTAGTTGTCCTGGCGCTAACCCTAGTTGTCCTGGCGCTAACCCTAGTTGTCCTGGCGCTAACCCTAGTTGTCCTGACGCTAACCCTAGTTGTCCTGACGCTAACCCTAGTTGTCCTGACGCTAACCCTAGTTGTCCTGACGCTAACCCTAGTTGTCCTGACGCTAACTCTATTTGTCCTGACGCTAACCCTAGTTGTCCTGACGCTAACCCGAGTTGTCCTGACGCCAACCCGAGTTGTCCTGACGCTAACCCTAGTTGTCCTGGCGCTAACCCTAGTTGTCCTGGCGCTAACCCTAGTTGTCCTGGCGCTAACCCTAGTTGTCCTGACGCTAACCCTAGTTGTCCTGACGCTAACCCTAGTTGTCCTGACGCTAACCCTAGTTGTCCTGACGCTAACTCTAGTTGTCCTGACGCTAACCCTAGTTGTCCTGACGCTAACCCGAGTTGTCCTGACGCCAACCCGAGTTGTCCTGACGCTAACCCGAGTTGTCCTGACGCTAACCCGAGTTGTCCTGATGCTAACCCGAGTTGTCCTGACGCTAACCCTAGTTGTCCTGACGCTAACCCGAGTTGTCCTGACGCTAACCCGAGTTGTCCTGACGCTAACCCGAGTTGTCCTGACGCTAACCCTAGTTGTCCTGACGCTAACCCGAGTTGTCCTGACGCTAACCCGAGTTGTCCTGACGCTAACCCTAGTTGTATTGACACTAACCCGAGTTGTCCTGACGCTAAACCGAGTTGTCCTGACGCTAACCCGAGTTGTCCTGATGCTAACCCTACTTGTCCTGACGCTAACCCTACTTGTTCTGACGCTAACCCTAGTTGTCCTGACGCTAACCCTAGTTGTCCTGACGCTAACCCTAGTTGTCCTGGCGCTAACCCTAGTTGTCCTGGCGCTAACCCTAGTTGTCCTGGCGCTAACCCTAGTTGTCCTGACGCTAACCCTAGTTGTCCTGGCGCTAACCCTAGTTGTCCTGGCGCTAACCCTAGTTGTCCTGGCGCTAACCCTAGTTGTCCTGGCGCTAACCCTAGTTGTCCTGGCGCTAACCCTAGTTGTCCTGACGCTAACCCTAGTTGTCCTGACGCTAACCCTAGTTGTCCTGACGCTAACCCTAGTTGTCCTGATGCTAACCCTAGTTGTCGTGACGCTAACCCTAGTTGTCGTGACGCTAACCCTAGTTGTCCTGACGCTAACCCTAGTTGTCCTGACGCTAACCCTAGTTGTCTTGACGCTAACCCTAGTTGTCCTGACGCTAACCCTAGTTGTCCTGACGCTAACCCTAGTTGTCCTGACGCTAACACTAGTTGTCCTGACGCTAACCCTAGTTGTCCTGACGCTAACCCTAGTTCTCCTGACGCTAACCGTAGTTCTCCTGACGCTAACCCTAGTTGTCCTGACGCTAACCCTAGTTGTCCTGGTGCTAACCCTAGTTGTCCTGACGCTAACCCTAGTTGTCCTGACGCTAACCCTACTTGTCCTGAAGCTAACCCTAGGTGTCCTGACGCTAACCCTAGTTGTTCTGACGCTAACCCTAGTTGTCCTGACGCTAACCCTAGTTGTCCTGACGCTAACCCTAGTTGTCCTGACGCTAACACTAGTTGTCCTGACGCTAACCCTAGTTGTCCTGACGCTAACCCTAGTTCTCCTGACGCTAACCGTAGTTCTCCTGACGCTAACCCTAGTTGTCCTGACGCTAACCCTAGTTGTCCTGACGCTAACCCTAGTTGTCCTGACGCTAACCCTACTTGTCCTGATGCTAACCCTAGTTGTCCTGACGCTAACCCTAGTTGTCCTGACGCTAACCCTAGTTGTCCTGACGCTAACCCTAGTTGTCCTGGTGCTAACCCTAGTTGTCCTGACGCTAACCCTAGTTGTCCTGACGCTAACCCTACTTGTCCTGAAGCTAACCCTAGGTGTCCTGACGCTAACCCTAGTTGTTCTGACGCTAACCCTACTTGTCCTGACACTAACCCTAGTTGTCCTGGCGCTAACCCTAGTTGTCCTGACGCTAACCCTACTTGTCCTGACGCTAACCCTAGTTGTCCTGACGCTAACCCTAGTTGTCCTGACGCTAACCCTAGTTGTCCTGACGCTAACCCTACTTGTCCTGACGCTAACCCTACTTGTCCTGACGCTAACCCTAGTTGTCCTGACGCTAACCCTATTTGTCCTGACGCTAAACCTACTTGTCCTGACGCTAACCCTAGTTGTCCTGACGCTAACCCTAGTTGTCCTGACGCTAACCCTAGTTGTCCTGACGCTAACCCTACTTGTCCTGACGCTAACCCTACTTGTCCTGACGCTACCCCTACTTGTCCTGACGCTAACCCTAGTTGTCCTGACGCTAACCCTAGTTGTCCTGACGCTAACCCTATTTCTCCTGACGCTAAACCTACTTGTCCTGACGCTAACCCTAGTTGACCTGAAGCTATCCCTAGTTGTCCTGACGCTAACCCTAGTTGTCCTGACGCTAACCCTAGTTCTCCTGACGCTAACCGTAGTTCTCCTGACGCTATCCCTACTTGTCCTGACGCTAACCCTAGTTGTCCTGATGCTAACCCTAGTTGTCCTGACGCTAACCCTAGTTCTCCAGACGCTAACCCTAGTTCTCCTGACGCTATCCCTACTTGTCCTGACGCTAACCCTAGTTGTCCTGATGCTAACCCTAGTTGTCCTGACGCTAACCCTAGTTGTCCTGACGCTAACCCTAGTTGTCCTGACGCTAACCCTAGTTGTCCTGATGCTAACTCTAGTTGTCCTGACGCTAACCCTAGTTGTCCTGACGCTAACCCGAGTTGTCCTGACGCCAACCCGAGTTGTCCTGACGCTAACCCGAGTTGTCCTGACGCTAACCCTACTTGTCCTGACGCTAACCCTACTTGTCCTGACGCTAACCCTACTTGTCCTGACGCTAACCCTAGTTGTCCTGACGCTAACCCTATTTCTCCTGACGCTAAACCTACTTGTCCTGACGCTAACCCTAGTTGACCTGACGCTAACCCTACTTGTCCTGACGCTAACCCTAGTTGTCCTGACGCTAACCCCAGTTGTCCTGACACTAACCCTACTTGTCCTGATGCTAACCCTAGTTGTCCTGACGCTAACCCTAGTTGTCCTGACGCTAACCCTACTTGTCCTGACGCTAACCCTACTTGTCCTGACGCTAACCCTACTTGTCCTGACGCTAACCCTAGTTGTCCTGATGCTAACCCTAGTTGTCCTGACGCTAACCCTAGTTGTCCTGACGCTAACCCTAGTTGTCCTGACGCTAACCCTAGTTGTCCTGACGCTAACCCTAGTTGTCCTGACGCTAACCCTAGTTGTCCTGGTGCTAACCCTAGTTGTCCTGACGCTAACCCTAGTTGTCCTGGCGCTAACCCTAGTTGTCCTGGCGCTAACCCTAGTTGTCCTGACGCTAACCCTAGTTGTCCTGGTGCTAACCCTAGTTGTCCTGACGCTAAACCGAGTTGTCCTGACGCTAACCCGAGTTGTCCTGATGCTAACCCTACTTGTTCTGACGCTAACCCTAGTTGTCCTGACGCTAACCCTAGTTGTCCTGGCGCTAACCATAGTTGTCCTGGCGCTAACCCTAGTTGTCCTGGCGCTAACCCTAGTTGTCCTGACGCTAACCCGAGTTGTCCTGACGCTAACCCGAGTTGTCCTGATGCTAACCCGAGTTGTCCTGACGCTAACCCTAGTTGTCCTGACGCTAACCCGAGTTGTCCTGACGCTAACCCGAGTTGTCCTGACGCTAACCCTAGTTGTCCTGACGCTAACCCGAGTTGTCCTGACGCTAAACCGAGTTGTCCTGACGCTAACCCGAGTTGTCCTGATGCTAACCCTACTTGTTCTGACGCTAACCCTAGTTGTCTTGACGCTAACCCTAGTTGTCCTGACGCTAACCCTAGTTGTCCTGATGCTATCCCTACTTGTCCTGACGCTAACCCTAGTTCTCCTGACGCTAACCCTAGTTCTCCTGACGCTATCCCTACTTGTCCTGACGCTAACCCTAGTTGTCCTGATGCTAACCCTAGTTGTCCTGACGCTAACCCTAGTTGTCCTGACGCTAACCCTAGTTCTCCAGACGCTAACCCTAGTTCTCCTGACGCTATCCCTACTTGTCCTGACGCTAACCCTAGTTGTCCTGATGCTAACCCTAGTTGTCCTGACGCTAACCCTAGTTGTCCTGACGCTAACCCTAGTTGTCCTGACGCTAACCCTAGTTGTCCTGATGCTAACTCTAGTTGTCCTGACGCTAACCCTAGTTGTCCTGACGCTAACCCGAGTTGTCCTGACGCCAACCCGAGTTGTCCTGACGCTAACCCGAGTTGTCCTGACGCTAACCCTACTTGTCCT
Organism: Phyllobates terribilis; assembly: GCF_046119375.1. NCBI lineage: Eukaryota > Metazoa > Chordata > Amphibia > Anura > Dendrobatidae > Phyllobates > Phyllobates terribilis. The sequence goes on along the minus strand of NW_027363002.1, from coordinate 2,974,992 downwards.
GACGCTAACCCTACTTGTCCTGACGCTAACCCTACTTGTCCTGACGCTAACCCTAGTTGTCCTGACGCTAACCCTATTTCTCCTGACGCTAAACCTACTTGTCCTGACGCTAACCCTAGTTGACCTGACGCTAACCCTACTTGTCCTGACGCTAACCCTAGTTGTCCTGACGCTAACCCCAGTTGTCCTGACACTAACCCTACTTGTCCTGATGCTAACCCTACTTGTCCTGATGCTAACCCTAGTTGTCCTGACGCTAACCCTAGTTGTCCTGACGCTAACCCTACTTGTCCTGACGCTAACCCTACTTGTCCTGACGCTAACCCTACTTGTCCTGACGCTAACCCTAGTTGTCCTGATGCTAACCCTAGTTGTCCTGACGCTAACCCTAGTTGTCCTGACGCTAACCCTAGTTGTCCTGACGCTAACCCTAGTTGTCCTGACGCTAACCCTAGTTGTCCTGACGCTAACCCTAGTTGTCCTGGTGCTAACCCTAGTTGTCCTGACGCTAACCCTAGTTGTCCTGGCGCTAACCCTAGTTGTCCTGGCGCTAACCCTAGTTGTCCTGACGCTAACCCTAGTTGTCCTGGTGCTAACCCTAGTTGTCCTGACGCTAAACCGAGTTGTCCTGACGCTAACCCGAGTTGTCCTGATGCTAACCCTACTTGTTCTGACGCTAACCCTAGTTGTCCTGACGCTAACCCTAGTTGTCCTGGCGCTAACCATAGTTGTCCTGGCGCTAACCCTAGTTGTCCTGGCGCTAACCCTAGTTGTCCTGACGCTAACCCGAGTTGTCCTGACGCTAACCCGAGTTGTCCTGATGCTAACCCGAGTTGTCCTGACGCTAACCGTAGTTCTCCTGACGCTAACCCTAGTTGTCCTGACGCTAACCCTAGTTGTCCTGACGCTAACCCTAGTTGTCCTGGCGCTAACCCTAGTTGTCCTGACGCTAACCCTAGTTGTCCTGACGCTAACCCTAGTTGTCCTGGTGCTAACCCTAGTTGTCCTGACGCTAACCCTAGTTGTCCTGACGCTAACCCTACTTGTCCTGAAGCTAACCCTAGGTGTCCTGACGCTAACCCTAGTTGTTCTGACGCTAACCCTACTTGTCCTGACACTAACCCTAGTTGTCCTGGCACTAACCCTAGTTGTCCTGACGCTAACCCTACTTGTCCTGACGCTAACCCTAGTTGTCCTGACGCTAACCCTAGTTGTCCTGACGCTAACCCTAGTTGTCCTGACGCTAACCCTACTTGTCCTGACGCTAACCCTACTTGTCCTGACGCTAACCCTAGTTGTCCTGACGCTAACCCTATTTGTCCTGACGCTAAACCTACTTGTCCTGACGCTAACCCTAGTTGTCCTGACGCTAACCCTAGTTGTCCTGACGCTAACCCTAGTTGTCCTGACGCTAACCCTAGTTGTCCTGACGCTAACCCTACTTGTCCTGACGCTAACCCTACTTGTCCTGACGCTACCCCTACTTGTCCTGACGCTAACCCTAGTTGTCCTGACGCTAACCCTAGTTGTCCTGACGCTAACCCTATTTCTCCTGACGCTAAACCTACTTGTCCTGACGCTAACCCTAGTTGACCTGAAGCTATCCCTAGTTGTCCTGACGCTAACCCTAGTTGTCCTGACGCTAACCCTAGTTCTCCTGACGCTAACTGTAGTTCTCCTGACGCTAACCCTAGTTGTCCTGACGCTAACCCTAGTTGTCCTGACGCTAACCCTAGTTGTCCTGACGCTAACCCTAGTTGTCCTGACGTTAACCCTAGTTGTCCTGACGCTTACCCTAGTTGTCCTGACGCTAACCCTAGTTGTCCTGACGCTAACCCTAGTTGTCCTGATGCTAACCCTAGTTGTCCTGACGCTAACCCTAGTTGTCCTGACGCTAACCCTAGTTGTCCTGACGCTAACCCTAGTTGTCCTGACGCTAACCCTAGTTGTCTTGACGCTAACCCTAGTTGTCCTGACGCTAACCCTAGTTGTCCTGATGCTATCCCTACTTGTCCTGACGCTAACCCTAGTTCTCCTGACGCTAACCCTAGTTCTCCTGACGCTATCCCTACTTGTCCTGACGCTAACCCTAGTTGTCCTGATGCTAACCCTAGTTGTCCTGACGCTAACCCTAGTTGTCCTGACGCTAACCCTAGTTCTCCAGACGCTAACCCTAGTTCTCCTGACGCTATCCCTACTTGTCCTGACGCTAACCCTAGTTGTCCTGATGCTAACCCTAGTTGTCCTGACGCTAACCCTAGTTGTCCTGACGCTAACCCTAGTTGTCCTGACGCTAACCCTAGTTGTCCTGATGCTAACTCTAGTTGTCCTGACGCTAACCCTAGTTGTCCTGACGCTAACCCGAGTTGTCCTGACGCCAACCCGAGTTGTCCTGACGCTAACCCGAGTTGTCCTGACGCTAACCCTACTTGTCCTGACGCTAACCCTACTTGTCCTGACGCTAACCCTACTTGTCCTGACGCTAACCCTAGTTGTCCTGACGCTAACCCTATTTCTCCTGACGCTAAACCTACTTGTCCTGACGCTAACCCTAGTTGACCTGACGCTAACCCTACTTGTCCTGACGCTAACCCTAGTTGTCCTGACGCTAACCCCAGTTGTCCTGACACTAACCCTACTTGTCCTGATGCTAACCCTACTTGTCCTGATGCTAACCCTAGTTGTCCTGACGCTAACCCTAGTTGTCCTGACGCTAACCCTACTTGTCCTGACGCTAACCCTACTTGTCCTGACGCTAACCCTACTTGTCCTGACGCTAACCCTAGTTGTCCTGATGCTAACCCTAGTTGTCCTGACGCTAACCCTAGTTGTCCTGACGCTAACCCTAGTTGTCCTGACGCTAACCCTAGTTGTCCTGACGCTAACCCTAGTTGTCCTGACGCTAACCCTAGTTGTCCTGGTGCTAACCCTAGTTGTCCTGACGCTAACCCTAGTTGTCCTGGCGCTAACCCTAGTTGTCCTGGCGCTAACCCTAGTTGTCCTGACGCTAACCCTAGTTGTCCTGGTGCTAACCCTAGTTGTCCTGACGCTAAACCGAGTTGTGATGACGCTAACCCGAGTTGTCCTGATGCTAACCCTACTTGTTCTGACGCTAACCCTAGTTGTCCTGACGCTAACCCTAGTTGTCCTGGCGCTAACCATAGTTGTCCTGGCGCTAACCCTAGTTGTCCTGGCGCTAACCCTAGTTGTCCTGACGCTAACCCGAGTTGTCCTGATGCTAACCCGAGTTGTCCTGATGCTAACCCGAGTTGTCCTGACGCTAACCCTAGTTGTCCTGACGCTAACCCGAGTTGTCCTGACGCTAACCCGAGTTGTCCTGACGCTAACCCTAGTTGTCCTGACGCTAACCCGAGTTGTCCTGACGCTAAACCGAGTTGTCCTGACGCTAACCCGAGTTGTCCTGATGCTAACCCTACTTGTTCTGACGCTAACCCTAGTTGTCCTGACGCTAACCCTAGTTGTCCTGACTCTAACCCTAGTTGTCCTGGCGCTAACCCTAGTTGTCCTGACGCTAACCCTAGTTGTCCTGACGCTAACCCTACTTGTCCTGACGCTAACCCTACTTGTCCTGACGCTAACCCTAGTTGTCCTGACGCTAACACTAGTTGTCCTGACGCTAACCCTAGTTGTCCTGACGCTAACCCTAGTTGTCTTGACGCTAACCCTAGTTGTCCTGACGCTAACCCTAGTTGTCCTGACGCTAACCCTAGTTGTCCTGACGCTAACACTAGTTGTCCTGACGCTAACCCTAGTTGTCCTGACGCTAACCCTAGTTCTCCTGACGCTAACCGTAGTTCTCCTGACGCTAACCCTAGTTGTCCTGACGCTAGCCCTAGTTGTCCTGACGCTAACCCTAGTTGTCCTGACGCTAACCCTAGTTGTCCTGACGCTAACCCTAGTTGTCCTGACGTTAACCCTAGTTGTCCTGACGCTTACCCTAGTTGTCCTGACGCTAACCCTAGTTGTCCTGACGCTAACCCTAGTTGTCCTGATGCTAACCCTAGTTGTCCTGACGCTAACCCTAGTTGTCCTGACGCTAACCCTAGTTGTCCTGACGCTAACCCTAGTTGTCTTGACGCTAACCCTAGTTGTCCTGACGCTAACCCTAGTTGTCCTGACGCTAACCCTAGTTGTCCTGACGCTAACCCTAGTTGTCCTGACGCTAACCCTAGTTCTCCTGACGCTAACCCTAGTTCTCCTGACGCTATCCCTACTTGTCCTGACGCTAACCCTAGTTGTCCTGATGCTAACCCTAGTTGTCCTGACGCTAACCCTAGTTGTCCTGACGCTAACCCTAGTTGTCCTGACGCTAACCCTACTTGTCTTGATGCTAACCCTAGTTGTCCTGACGCTAACCCTAGTTGTCCTGACGCTAACCCTACTTGTCCTGACGCTAACCCTAGTTGTCCTGACGCTAACCCTATTTGTCCTGACGCTAAACCTACTTGTCCTGACGCTAACCCTAGTTGTCCTGACGCTAACCCTAGTTGTCCTGACGCTAACCCTACTTGTCCTGACGCTAACCCTACTTGTCCTGACGCTAACCCTTGTTGTCCTGACGCTAACCCTATTTCTCCTGACGCTAAACCTACTTGTCCTGACGCTAACCCTAGTTGACCTGAAGCTATCCCTAGTTGTCCTGACGCTAACCCTAGTTGTCCTGACGCTAACACTAGTTGTCCTGACGCTAACCCTACTTGTCCTGATGCTAACCCTACTTGTCCTGATGCTAACCCTAGTTGTCCTGACGCTAACCCTACTTGTCCTGACGCTAACCCTACTTGTCCTGATGCTAACCCTACTTGTCCTGACGCTAACCCTAGTTGTCCTGATGCTAACCCTAGTTGTCCTGACGCTAACCCTAGTTGTCCTGACGCTAACCCTAGTTGTCCTGGTGCTAACCTTAGTTGTCCTGGCGCTAAACCTAGTTGTCCTGGCGCTAACCCTAGTTGTCCTGGCGCTAACCCTAGTTGTCCTGGCGCTAACCCGAGTTGTCCTGGCGCTAACCCTAGTTGTCCTGACGCTAACCCTAGTTGTCCTGGCGCTAACCCTAGTTGTCCTGGCGCTAACCCTAGTTGTCCTGGCGCTAACCCTAGTTGTCCTGACGCTAACCCTAGTTGTCCTGACGCTAACCCTAGTTGTCCTGACGCTAACCCTAGTTGTCCTGGCGCTAACCCTAGTTGTCCTGGCGCTAACCCTAGTTGTCCTGGCGCTAACCCGAGTTGTCCTGGCGCTAACCCTAGTTGTCCTGACGCTAACCCTAGTTGTCCTGGCGCTATCCCTAGTTGTCCTGGCGCTAACCCTAGTTGTCCTGGCGCTAACCCTAGTTGTCCTGGCGCTAACCCTAGTTGTCCTGACGCTAACCCTAGTTGTCCTGACGCTAACCCTAGTTGTCCTGACGCTAACCCTAGTTGTCCTGACGCTAACCCTAGTTGTCCTGACGCTAACTCTAGTTGTCCTGACGCTAACCCTAGTTGTCCTGACGCTAACCCGAGTTGTCCTGACGCCAACCCGAGTTGTCCTGACGCTAACCCGAGTTGTCCTGACGCTAACCCTACTTGTCCTGACGCTAACCCTACTTGTCCTGACGCTAACCCTACTTGTCCTGACGCTAACCCTAGTTGTCCTGACGCTATCCCTATTTCTCCTGACGCTAAACCTACTTGTCCTGACGCTAACCCTAGTTGACCTGACGCTAACCCTACTTGTCCTGACGCTAACCCTAGTTGTCCTGACGCTAACCCTAGTTGTCCTGACACTAACCCTACTTGTCCTGACGCTAACCCTAGTTGTCCTGATGCTAACCCTAGTTGTCCTGACGCTAACCCTAGTTGTCCTGACGCTAACCCTACTTGTCCTGACGATAACCCTACTTGTCCTGACGCTAACCCTACTTGTCCTGACGCTAACCCTAGTTGTCCTGATGCTAACCCTAGTTGTCCTGACGCTAACCCTAGTTGTCCTGACGCTAACCCTAGTTGTCCTGACGCTAACCCTAGTTGTCCTGACGCTAACCCTAGTTGTCCTGGTGCTAACCCTAGTTGTCCTGGCGTTAACCCTAGTTGTCCTGGCGCTAACCCTAGTTGTCCTGGCGCTAACCCTAGTTGTCCTGGCGCTAACCCTAGTTGTCCTGGCGCTAACCCGAGTTGTCCTGGCGCTAACCCTAGTTGTCCTGACGCTAACCCTAGTTGTCCTGGCGCTAACCCTACTTGTCCTGGCGCTAACCCTAGTTGTCCTGAAGCTAACCCGAGTTGTCCTGACGCTAAACCGAGTTGTCCTGACGCTAACCCGAGTTGTCCTGATGCTAACCCTACTTGTCCTGACGCTAACCCTACTTGTTCTGACGCTAACCCTAGTTGTCCTGACGCTAACCCTAGTTGTCCTGACGCTAACCCTAGTTGTCCTGGCGCTAACCCTAGTTGTCCTGGCGCTAACCCTAGTTGTCCTGGCGCTAACCCTAGTTGTCCTGACGCTAACCCTAGTTGTCCTGGCGCTAACCCTAGTTGTCCTGGCGCTAACCCTAGTTGTCCTGGCGCTAACCCTAGTTGTCCTGACGCTAACCCTAGTTGTCCTGACGCTAACCCTAGTTGTCCTGACGCTAACCCTAGTTGTCCTGACGCTAACCCTAGTTGTCCTGACGCTAACCCTAGTTGTCCTGATGCTAACCCTAGTTGTCGTGACGCTAACCCTAGTTGTCGTGACGCTAACCCTAGTTGTCCTGACGCTAACCCTAGTTGTCCTGACGCTAACGGTAGTTGTCTTGACGCTAACCCTAGTTGTCCTGACGCTAACCCTAGTTGTCCTGACGCTAACCCTAGTTGTCCTGACGCTAACACTAGTTGTCCTGACGCTAACCCTAGTTGTCCTGACGCTAACCCTAGTTCTCCTGACGCTAACCGTAGTTCTCCTGACGCTAACCCTAGTTGTCCTGACGCTAACCCTAGTTGTCCTGACGCTAACCCTAGTTGTCCTGACGCTAACCCTAGTTGTCCTGACGCTAACCCTAGTTCTCCTGACGCTAACCGTAGTTCTCCTGACGCTAACCCTAGTTGTCCTGACGCTAACCCTAGTTGTCCTGACGCTAACCCTAGTTGTCCTGACGCTAACCCTACTTGTCCTGATGCTAACCCTAGTTGTCCTGACGCTAACCCTAGTTGTCCTGACGCTAACCCTAGTTGTCCTGACGCTAACCCTAGTTGTCCTGGTGCTAACCCTAGTTGTCCTGACGCTAACCCTAGTTGTCCTGACGCTAACCCTACTTGTCCTGAAGCTAACCCTAGGTGTCCTGACGCTAACCCTAGTTGTTCTGACGCTAACCCTAGTTGTCCTGACGCTAACCCTAGTTGTCCTGACGCTAACCCTAGTTGTCCTGACGCTAACACTAGTTGTCCTGACGCTAACCCTAGTTGTCCTGACGCTAACCCTAGTTCTCCTGACGCTAACCGTAGTTCTCCTGACGCTAACCCTAGTTGTCCTGACGCTAACCCTAGTTGTCCTGACGCTAACCCTAGTTGTCCTGACGCTAACCCTACTTGTCCTGATGCTAACCCTAGTTGTCCTGACGCTAACCCTAGTTGTCCTGACGCTAACCCTAGTTGTCCTGACGCTAACCCTAGTTGTCCTGATGCTAACCCTAGTTGTCGTGACGCTAACCCTAGTTGTCGTGACGCTAACCCTAGTTGTCCTGACGCTAACCCTAGTTGTCCTGACGCTAACCCTAGTTGTCTTGACGCTAACCCTAGTTGTCCTGACGCTAACCCTAGTTGTCCTGACGCTAACCCTAGTTGTCCTGACGCTAACACTAGTTGTCCTGACGCTAACCCTAGTTGTCCTGACGCTAACCCTAGTTCTCCTGACGCTAACCGTAGTTCTCCTGACGCTAACCCTAGTTGTCCTGACGCTAACCCTAGTTGTCCTGACGCTAACCCTAGTTGTCCTGACGCTAACCCTAGTTGTCCTGATGCTAACCCTAGTTGTCGTGACGCTAACCCTAGTTGTCGTGACGCTAACCCTAGTTGTCCTGACGCTAACCCTAGTTGTCCTGACGCTAACCCTAGTTGTCTTGACGCTAACCCTAGTTGTCCTGACGCTAACCCTAGTTGTCCTGACGCTAACCCTAGTTGTCCTGACGCTAACCCTAGTTGTCCTGACGCTAACCCTAGTTGTCCTGACGCTAACCCTAGTTCTCCTGACGCTAACCGTAGTTCTCCTGACGCTAACCCTAGTTGTCCTGACGCTAACCCTAGTTGTCCTGACGCTAACCCTAGTTGTCCTGACGCTAACCCTACTTGTCCTGATGCTAACCCTAGTTGTCCTGACGCTAACCCTAGTTGTCCTGACGCTAACCCTAGTTGTCCTGGTGCTAACCCTAGTTGTCCTGACGCTAACCCTAGTTGTCCTGACGCTAACCCTACTTGTCCTGAAGCTAACCCTAGGTGTCCTGACGCTAACCCTAGTTGTTCTGACGCTAACCCTAGTTGTCCTGACGCTAACCCTAGTTGTCCTGACGCTAACCCTAGTTGTCCTGACGCTAACACTAGTTGTCCTGACGCTAACCCTAGTTGTCCTGACGCTAACCCTAGTTCTCCTGACGCTAACCGTAGTTCTCCTGACGCTAACCCTAGTTGTCCTGACGCTAACCCTAGTTGTCCTGACGCTAACCCTAGTTGTCCTGACGCTAACCCTACTTGTCCTGATGCTAACCCTAGTTGTCCTGACGCTAACCCTAGTTGTCCTGACGCTAACCCTAGTTGTCCTGACGCTAACCCTAGTTGTCCTGGTGCTAACCCTAGTTGTCCTGACGCTAACCCTAGTTGTCCTGACGCTAACCCTACTTGTCCTGAAGCTAACCCTAGGTGTCCTGACGCTAACCCTAGTTGTTCTGACGCTAACCCTACTTGTCCTGACACTAGCCCTAGTTGTCCTGGCGCTAACCCTAGTTGTCCTGACGCTAACCCTACTTGTCCTGACGCTAACCCTAGTTGTCCTGACGCTAACCCTAGTTGTCCTGACGCTAACCCTAGTTGTCCTGACGCTAACCCTACTTGTCCTGACGCTAACCCTACTTGTCCTGACGCTAACCCTAGTTGTCCTGACGCTAACCCTATTTGTCCTGACGCTAAACCTACTTGTCCTGACGCTAACCCTAGTTGTCCTGACGCTAACCCTAGTTGTCCTGACGCTAACCCTAGTTGTCCTGACGCTAACCCTACTTGTCCTGACGCTAACCCTACTTGTCCTGACGCTACCCCTACTTGTCCTGACGCTAACCCTAGTTGTCCTGACGCTAACCCTAGTTGTCCTGACGCTAACCCTATTTCTCCTGACGCTAAACCTACTTGTCCTGACGCTAACCCTAGTTGACCTGAAGCTATCCCTAGTTGTCCTGACGCTAACCCTAGTTGTCCTGACGCTAACCCTAGTTCTCCTGACGCTAACCGTAGTTCTCCTGACGCTAACCCTAGTTGTCCTGACGCTAACCCTAGTTGTCCTGACGCTAACCCTAGTTGTCCTGACGCTAACCCTAGTTGTCCTGACGCTAACCCTAGTTGTCCTGACGCTAACCCTAGTTGTCCTGGTGCTAACCCTAGTTGTCCTGACGCTAACCCTAGTTGTCCTGACGCTAACCCTACTTGTCCTGAAGCTAACCCTAGGTGTCCTGACGCTAACCCTAGTTGTTCTGACGCTAACCCTACTTGTCCTGACACTAACCCTAGTTGTCCTGGCACTAACCCTAGTTGTCCTGACGCTAACCCTACTTGTCCTGACGCTAACCCTAGTTGTCCTGACGCTAACCCTAGTTGTCCTGACGCTAACCCTAGTTGTCCTGACGCTAACCCTACTTGTCCTGACGCTAACCCTACTTGTCCTGACGCTAACCCTAGTTGTCCTGACGCTAACCCTATTTGTCCTGACGCTAAACCTACTTGTCCTGACGCTAACCCTAGTTGTCCTGACGCTAACCCTAGTTGTCCTGACGCTAACCCTAGTTGTCCTGACGCTAACCCTAGTTGTCCTGACGCTAACCCTAGTTGTCCTGACGCTAACCCTACTTGTCCTGACGCTAACCCTACTTGTCCTGACGCTAACCCTAGTTGTCCTGACGCTAACCCTATTTGTCCTGACGCTAAACCTACTTGTCCTGACGCTAACCCTAGTTGTCCTGACGCTAACCCTAGTTGTCCTGACGCTAACCCTAGTTGTCCTGACGCTAACCATAGTTGTCCTGACGCTAACCCTAGTTGTCCTGACGCTAACCCTACTTGTCCTGACGCTAACCCTACTTGTCCTGACGCTACCCCTACTTGTCCTGACGCTAACCCTAGTTGTCCTGACGCTAATCCTAGTTGTCCTGACGCTAACCCTATTTCTCCTGACGCTAAACCTACTTGTCCTGACGCTAACCCTAGTTGACCTGAAGCTATCCCTAGTTGTCCTGACGCTAACCCTAGTTGTCCTGACGCTAACCCTAGTTCTCCTGACGCTAACCGTAGTTCTCCTGACGCTAACCCTAGTTGTCCTGACGCTAACCCTAGTTGTCCTGAACGCTAACCCTAGTTGTCCTGACGCTAACCCTAGTTGTCCTGACGTTAACCCTAGTTGTCCTGACGCTTACCCTAGTTGTCCTGACGCTAACCCTAGTTGTCCTGACGCTAACCCTAGTTGTCCTGATGCTAACCCTAGTTGTCCTGACGCTAACCCTAGTTGTCCTGACGCTAACCCTAGTTGTCCTGACGCTAACCCTAGTTGTCCTGACGCTAACCCTAGTTGTCTTGACGCTAACCCTAGTTGTCCTGACGCTAACCCTAGTTGTCCTGACGCTAACCCTAGTTGTCCTGACGCTAACCCTAGTTCTCCTGACGCTAACCCTAGTTCTCCTGACGCTATCCCTACTTGTCCTGACGCTAACCCTAGTTGTCCTGATGCTAACCCTAGTTGTCCTGACGCTAACCCTAGTTGTCCTGACGCTAACCCTAGTTCTCCAGACGCTAACCCTAGTTCTCCTGACGCTATCCCTACTTGTCCTGACGCTAACCCTAGTTGTCCTGATGCTAACCCTAGTTGTCCTGACGCTAACCCTAGTTGTCCTGACGCTAACCCTAGTTGTCCTGACGCTAACCCTAGTTGTCTTGACGCTAACCCTAGTTGTCCTGACGCTAACCCTAGTTGTCCTGACGCTAACCCTAGTTGTCCTGACGCTAACCCTAGTTCTCCTGACGCTAACCCTAGTTCTCCTGACGCTATCCCTACTTGTCCTGACGCTAACCCTAGTTGTCCTGATGCTAATCCTAGTTGTCCTGACGCTAACCCTAGTTGTCCTGACGCTAACCCTACTTGTCCTGATGCTAACCCTAGTTGTCCTGACGCTAACCCTAGTTGTCCTGACGCTAACCCTAGTTGTCCTGACGCTAACCCTAGTTGTCCTGGTGCTAACCCTAGTTGTCCTGACGCTAACCCTAGTTGTCCTGACGCTAACCCTACTTGTCCTGAAGCTAACCCTAGGTGTCCTGACGCTAACCCTAGTTGTTCTGACGCTAACCCTACTTGTCCTGACACTAACCCTAGTTGTCCTGGCACTAACCCTAGTTGTCCTGACGCTAACCCTACTTGTCCTGACGCTAACCCTAGTTGTCCTGACGCTAACCCTAGTTGTCCTGACGCTAACCCTAGTTGTCCTGACGCTAACCCTACTTGTCCTGACGCTAACCCTACTTGTCCTGACGCTAACCCTAGTTGTCCTGACGCTAACCCTATTTGTCCTGACGCTAAACCTACTTGTCCTGACGCTAACCTAGTTGTCCTGACGCTAACCCTAGTTGTCCTGACGCTAACCCTAGTTGTCCTGACGCTAACCCTAGTTGTCCTGACGCTAACCCTACTTGTCCTGACGCTAACCCTACTTGTCCTGACGCTACCCCTACTTGTCCTGACGCTAACCCTAGTTGTCCTGACGCTAACCCTAGTTGTCCTGACGCTAACCCTATTTCTCCTGACGCTAAACCTACTTGTCCTGACGCTAACCCTAGGTTGACCTGAAGCTATCCCTAGTTGTCCTGACGCTAACCCTAGTTGTCCTGACGCTAACCCTAGTTCTCCTGACGCTAACCGTAGTTCTCCTGACGCTAACCCTAGTTGTCCTGACGCTAACCCTAGTTGTCCTGACGCTAACCCTAGTTGTCCTGACGCTAACCCTAGTTGTCCCTACGTTAACCCTAGTTGTCCTGACGCTTACCCTAGTTGTCCTGACGCTAACCCTAGTTGTCCTGACGCTAACCCTAGTTGTCCTGATGCTAACCCTAGTTGTCCTGACGCTAACCCTAGTTGTCCTGACGCTAACCCTAGTTGTCCTGACGCTAACCCTAGTTGTCCAGACGCTAACCCTCTTTGTCTTGACGCTAACCCTAGTTGTCCTGACGCTAACCCTAGTTGTCCTGACGCTAACCCTAGTTGTCCTGACGCTAACCCTAGTTCTCCTGACGGTAACCCTAGTTCTCCTGACGCTATCCCTACTTGTCCTGACGCTAACCCTAGTTGTCCTGATGCTAACCCTAGTTGTCCTGACGCTAACCCTAGTTGTCCTGACGCTAACCCTAGTTGTCCTGACGCTAACCCTACTTGTCCTGATGCTAACCCTAGTTGTCCTGACGCTAACCCTAGTAGTCCTGACGCTAACCCTAGTTGTCCTGACGTTAACCCTAGTTGTCCTGGTGCTAACCCTAGTTGTCCTGACGCTAACCCTAGTTGTCCTGACGCTAACCCTACTTGTCCTGAAGCTAACCCTAGGTGTCCTGACGCTAACCCTAGTTGTTCTGACGCTAACCCTACTTGTCCTGACACTAACCCTAGTTGTCCTGGCACTAACCCTAGTTGTCCTGACGCTAACCTTACTTGTCCTGACGCTAACCCTAGTTGTCCTGACGCTAACCCTAGTTGTCCTGACGCTAACCCTAGTTGTCCTGACGCTAACCCTACTTGTCCTGACGCTAACCCTACTTGTCCTGACGCTAACCCTAGTTGTCCTGACGCTAACCCTATTTGTCCTGACGCTAAACCTACTTGTCCTGACGCTAACCCTAGTTGTCCTGACGCTAACCCTAGTTGTCCTGACGCTAACCCTAGTTGTCCTGACGCTAACCCTACTTGTCCTGACGCTAACCCTACTTGTCCTGACGCTAACCCTAGGTGTCCTGACGCTAACCCTAGTTGTCCTGACGCTAACCCTATTTCTCCTGATGCTAAACCTACTTGTCCTGACGCTAACCCTAGTTGACCTGAAGCTATCCCTAGTTGTCCTGACGCTAACCCTAGTTGTCCTGACGCTAACCCTAGTTGTCCTGACGCTAACCCTACTTGTCCTGACGCTAACCCTACTTGTCCTGACGCTAACCCTAGTTGTCCTGACGCTAAACCTAGTTGTCCTGACGCTAACCCTACTTGTCCTGACGCTAACCCTAGTTGTCCTGACGCTAACCCTAGTTGTCCTGACGCTAAGCCTAGTTGTCCTGACGCTAACCCTAGTTGTCCTGGCGCTAACCCTAGTTGTCCTGAAGCTATCCCTAGTTGTCCTGACGCTATCCCTAGTTGTCCTGACGCTAACCCTAGTTGTCCTGACGCTAACCCTACTTGTCCTGACGCTAACCCTACTTGTCCTGATGCTAACCCTAGTTGTCCTGATGCTAACCCTACTTGTCCTGACGCTAACCCTAGTTGTCCTGACGCTAACCCTACTTGTCCTGATGCTAACCCTAGTTGTCCTGACGCTAACCCTACTTGTCCTGATGCTAACCCTAGTTGTCCTGACGCTAACCCTACTTGTCCTGACGCTAACCCTAGTTGTCCTGACGCTAACCCTAGTTGTCCTGACGCTAACCCTAGTTGTCCTGACGCTAACCCTAGTTGTCCTGACGCTAACCCTAGTTGTCCTGACGCTAACCCTAGTTGTCCTGACGCTAACCCTAGTTGTCCTGACGCTAACCCTAGTTGTCCTGACTCTAACCCTATTTGTCCTGACGCTAAACCTACTTGTCCTGATGCTAACCCTAGTTGTCCTGACGCTAACCCTACTTGTCCTGACGCTAACCCTAGTTGTCCTGACGCTAACCCTAGTTGTCCTGACGCTAACCCTACTTGTCCTGACGCTAACCCTAGTTGTCCTGATGCTAACCCTAGTTGTCGTGACGCTAACCCTAGTTGTCCTGACGCTAACCCTAGTTGTCCTGACGCTAACCCTACTTGTCCTGACGCTAACCCTAGTTGTCCTGACGCTAACCCTAGTTGTCCTGACGCTAACCCTAGTTGTCCTGGTGCTAACCCTAGTTGTCCTGGCGCTAACCCTAGTTGTCCTGACGCTAACCCTAGTTGTCCTGACGCTAACCCTAGTTCTCCTGACGCTAACCCTAGTTCTCCTGACGCTATCCCTACTTGTCCTGACGCTAACCCTAGTTGTCCTGATGCTAACCCTAGTTGTCCTGACGCTAACCCTAGTTGTCCTGACGCTAACCCTAGTTGTCCTGACGCTAACCCTACTTGTCCTGATGCTAACCCTAGTTGTCCTGACGCTAACCCTAGTTGTCCTGACGCTAACCCTAGTTGTCCTGACGCTAACCCTAGTTGTCCTGGTGCTAACCCTAGTTGTCCTGACGCTAACCCTAGTTGTCCTGACGCTAACCCTACTTGTCCTGAAGCTAACCCTAGGTGTCCTGACGCCAACCCTAGTTGTTCTGACGCTAACCCTACTTGTCCTGACACTAACCCTAGTTGTCCTGGCACTAACCCTAGTTGTCCTGACGCTAACCCTACTTGTCCTGACGCTAACCCTAGTTGTCCTGACGCTAACCCTAGTTGTCCTGACGCTAACCCTAGTTGTCCTGACGCTAACCCTACTTGTCCTGACGCTAACCCTACTTGTCCTGACGCAAACCCTAGTTGTCCTGACGCTAACCCTATTTGTCCTGACGCTAAACCTACTTGTCCTGACGCTAACCCTAGTTGTCCTGACGCTAACCCTAGTTGTCCTGACGCTAACCCTAGTTGTCCTGACGCTAACCCTAGTTGTCCTGACGCTAACCCTACTTGTCCTGACGCTAACCCTACTTGTCCTGACGCTAACCCTAGTTGTCCTGACGCTAACCCTAGTTGTCCTGACGCTAACCCTATTTCTCCTGATGCTAAACCTACTTGTCCTGACGCTAACCCTGGTTGACCTGAAGCTATCCCTAGTTGTCCTGACGCTAACCCTAGTTGTCCTGACGCTAACCCTAGTTGTCCTGACGCTAACCCTACTTGTCCTGACGCTAACCCTACTTGTCCTGATGCTAACCCTAGTTGTCCTGACGCTAACCCTACTTGTCCTGACGCTAACCCTAGTTGTCCTGACGCTAAACCTAGTTGTCCTGACGCTAACCCTACTTGTCCTGACGCTAACCCTAGTTGTCCTGACGCTAACCCTAGTTGTCCTGACGCTAAGCCTAGTTGTCCTGACGCTAACCCTAGTTGTCCTGGCGCTAACCCTAGTTGTCCTGAAGCTATCCCTAGTTGTCCTGACGCTATCCCTAGTTGTCCTGACGCTAACCCTAGTTGTCCTGACGCTAACCCTACTTGTCCTGACGCTAACCCTACTTGTCCTGATGCTAACCCTAGTTGTCCTGACGCTAACCCTACTTGTCCTGACGCTAACCCTAGTTGTCCTGACGCTAACCCTAGTTGTCCTGACGCTAACCCTAGTTGTCCTGACGCTAACCCTAGTTGTCCTGACGCTAACCCTACTTGTCCTGATGCTAACCCTAGTTGTCCTGACGCTAACCCTACTTGTCCTGACGCTAACCCTAGTTGTCCTGACGCTAACCCTAGTTGTCCTGACGCTAACCCTAGTTGTCCTGACGCTAACCCTACT
The DNA here is from genome assembly GCF_046119375.1 of Phyllobates terribilis. NCBI lineage: Eukaryota > Metazoa > Chordata > Amphibia > Anura > Dendrobatidae > Phyllobates > Phyllobates terribilis. The sequence goes on along the minus strand of NW_027363002.1, from coordinate 2,959,079 downwards.
TGTCCTGAAGCTAACCCTAGTTGTCCTGACGCTAACCCTAGTTGTCCTGACTCTAACCCTATTTGTCCTGACGCTAAACCTACTTGTCCTGATGCTAACCCTAGTTGTCCTGACGCTAACCCTACTTGTCCTGACGCTAACCCTAGTTGTCCTGACGCTAACCCTAGTTGTCCTGACGCTAACCCTACTTGTCCTGACGCTAACCCTAGTTGTCCTGATGCTAACCCTAGTTGTCCTGACGCTAACCCTAGTTGTCCTGACGCTAACCCTAGTTGTCCTGACGCTAACCCTACTTGTCCTGACGCTAACCCTAGTTGTCCTGACGCTAACCCTAGTTGTCCTGACGCTAACCCTAGTTGTCCTGGTGCTAACCCTAGTTGTCCTGACGCTAACCCTAGTTGTCCTGGCACTAACCCTAGTTGTCCTGGCGCTAACCCTAGTTGTCCTGGCTCTAACCCTGGTTGTCCTGGCGCTAACCCTAGTTGTCCTGGCGCTAACCCTAGTTGTCCTGACGCTAACCCTAGTTGTCCTGACGCTAACCCTAGTTGTCCTGGCACTAACCCTAGTTGTCCTGGCGCTAACCCTAGTTGTCCTGGCGCTAACCCTGGTTGTCCTGGCACTAACCCTAGTTGTCCTGGCGCTAACCCTAGTTGTCCTGGCGCTAACCCTGGTTGTCCTGGCGCTAACCCGAGTTGTCCTGGCGCTAACCCTAGTTGTCCTGACGCTAACCCTAGTTGTCCTGGCGCTAACCCTAGTTGTCCTGGCGCTAACCCTAGTTGTCCTCGCGCTAACCCTAGTTGTCCTGGCGCTAACCCTAGTTGTCCTGACGCTAACCCTAGTTGTCCTGACGCTAAACCTACTTGTCCTGACGCTAACCCTAGTTGTCCTGACGCTAACCCTAGTTGTCCTGACGCTAACCCTAGTTGTTCTGACGCTAACCCTAGTTGTCCTGACGCTAACCCTACTTGTCCTGACGCTAACCCTACTTGTCCTGACGCTACCCCTACTTGTCCTGACGCTAACCCTAGTTGTCCTGACGCTAACCCTAGTTGTCCTGACGCTAACCCTATTTCTCCTGACGCTAAACCTACTTGTCCTGACGCTAACCCTAGTTGACCTGAAGCTATCCCTAGTTGTCCTGACGCTAACCCTAGTTGTCCTGACGCTAACCCTAGTTCTCCTGACGCTAACCGTAGTTCTCCTGACGCTAACCCTAGTTGTCCTGACGCTAACCCTAGTTGTCCTGACGCTAACCCTAGTTGTCCTGACGCTAACCCTAGTTGTCCCTACGTTAACCCTAGTTGTCCTGACGCTTACCCTAGTTGTCCTGACGCTAACCCTAGTTGTCCTGACGCTAACCCTAGTTGTCCTGATGCTAACCCTAGTTGTCCTGACGCTAACCCTAGTTGTCCTGACGCTAACCCTAGTTGTCCTGACGCTAACCCTAGTTGTCCAGACGCTAACCCTCTTTGTCTTGACGCTAACCCTAGTTGTCCTGACGCTAACCCTAGTTGTCCTGACGCTAACCCTAGTTCTCCTGACGGTAACCCTAGTTCTCCTGACGCTATCCCTACTTGTCCTGACGCTAACCCTAGTTGTCCTGATGCTAACCCTAGTTGTCCTGACGCTAACCCTAGTTGTCCTGACGCTAACCCTAGTTGTCCTGACGCTAACCCTACTTGTCCTGATGCTAACCCTAGTTGTCCTGACGCTAACCCTAGTAGTCCTGACGCTAACCCTAGTTGTCCTGACGTTAACCCTAGTTGTCCTGGTGCTAACCCTAGTTGTCCTGACGCTAACCCTAGTTGTCCTGACGCTAACCCTACTTGTCCTGAAGCTAACCCTAGGTGTCCTGACGCTAACCCTAGTTGTTCTGACGCTAACCCTACTTGTCCTGACACTAACCCTAGTTGTCCTGGCACTAACCCTAGTTGTCCTGACGCTAACCTTACTTGTCCTGACGCTAACCCTAGTTGTCCTGACGCTAACCCTAGTTGTCCTGACGCTAACCCTAGTTGTCCTGACGCTAACCCTACTTGTCCTGACGCTAACCCTACTTGTCCTGACGCTAACCCTAGTTGTCCTGACGCTAACCCTATTTGTCCTGACGCTAAACCTACTTGTCCTGACGCTAACCCTAGTTGTCCTGACGCTAACCCTAGTTGTCCTGACGCTAACCCTACTTGTCCTGACGCTAACCCTAGGTGTCCTGACGCTAACCCTAGTTGTCCTGACGCTAACCCTATTTCTCCTGATGCTAAACCTACTTGTCCTGACGCTAACCCTAGTTGACCTGAAGCTATCCCTAGTTGTCCTGACGCTAACCCTAGTTGTCCTGACGCTAACCCTAGTTGTCCTGACGCTAACCCTACTTGTCCTGACGCTAACCCTACTTGTCCTGACGCTAACCCTAGTTGTCCTGACGCTAAACCTAGTTGTCCTGACGCTAACCCTACTTGTCCTGACGCTAACCCTAGTTGTCCTGACGCTAACCCTAGTTGTCCTGACGCTAAGCCTAGTTGTCCTGACGCTAACCCTAGTTGTCCTGGCGCTAACCCTAGTTGTCCTGAAGCTATCCCTAGTTGTCCTGACGCTATCCCTAGTTGTCCTGACGCTAACCCTAGTTGTCCTGACGCTAACCCTACTTGTCCTGACGCTAACCCTACTTGTCCTGATGCTAACCCTAGTTGTCCTGACGCTAACCCTACTTGTCCTGACGCTAACCCTAGTTGTCCTGACGCTAACCCTACTTGTCCTGATGCTAACCCTAGTTGTCCTGACGCTAACCCTACTTGTCCTGATGCTAACCCTAGTTGTCCTGACGCTAACCCTACTTGTCCTGACGCTAACCCTAGTTGTCCTGACGCTAACCCTAGTTGTCCTGACGCTAACCCTAGTTGTCCTGACGCTAACCCTAGTTGTCCTGACGCTAACCCTAGTTGTCCTGACGCTAACCCTAGTTGTCCTGACGCTAACCCTAGTTGTCCTGACGCTAACCCTAGTTGTCCTGACTCTAACCCTATTTGTCCTGACGCTAAACCTACTTGTCCTGATGCTAACCCTAGTTGTCCTGACGCTAACCCTACTTGTCCTGACGCTAACCCTAGTTGTCCTGACGCTAACCCTAGTTGTCCTGACGCTAACCCTACTTGTCCTGACGCTAACCCTAGTTGTCCTGATGCTAACCCTAGTTGTCGTGACGCTAACCCTATTTGTCCTGACGCTAACCCTAGTTGTCCTGACGCTAACCCTACTTGTCCTGACGCTAACCCTAGTTGTCCTGACGCTAACCCTAGTTGTCCTGACGCTAACCCTAGTTGTCCTGGTGCTAACCCTAGTTGTCCTGGCGCTAACCCTAGTTGTCCTGACGCTAACCCTAGTTGTCCTGACGCTAACCCTAGTTCTCCTGACGCTAACCCTAGTTCTCCTGACGCTATCCCTACTTGTCCTGACGCTAACCCTAGTTGTCCTGATGCTAACCCTAGTTGTCCTGACGCTAACCCTAGTTGTCCTGACGCTAACCCTAGTTGTCCTGACGCTAACCCTACTTGTCCTGATGCTAACCCTAGTTGTCCTGACGCTAACCCTAGTTGTCCTGACGCTAACCCTAGTTGTCCTGACGCTAACCCTAGTTGTCCTGGTGCTAACCCTAGTTGTCCTGACGCTAACCCTAGTTGTCCTGACGCTAACCCTACTTGTCCTGAAGCTAACCCTAGGTGTCCTGACGCCAACCCTAGTTGTTCTGACGCTAACCCTACTTGTCCTGACACTAACCCTAGTTGTCCTGGCACTAACCCTAGTTGTCCTGACGCTAACCCTACTTGTCCTGACGCTAACCCTAGTTGTCCTGACGCTAACCCTAGTTGTCCTGACGCTAACCCTAGTTGTCCTGACGCTAACCCTACTTGTCCTGACGCTAACCCTACTTGTCCTGACGCAAACCCTAGTTGTCCTGACGCTAACCCTATTTGTCCTGACGCTAAACCTACTTGTCCTGACGCTAACCCTAGTTGTCCTGACGCTAACCCTAGTTGTCCTGACGCTAACCCTAGTTGTCCTGACGCTAACCCTAGTTGTCCTGACGCTAACCCTACTTGTCCTGACGCTAACCCTACTTGTCCTGACGCTAACCCTAGTTGTCCTGACGCTAACCCTAGTTGTCCTGACGCTAACCCTATTTCTCCTGATGCTAAACCTACTTGTCCTGACGCTAACCCTGGTTGACCTGAAGCTATCCCTAGTTGTCCTGACGCTAACCCTAGTTGTCCTGACGCTAACCCTAGTTGTCCTGACGCTAACCCTACTTGTCCTGACGCTAACCCTACTTGTCCTGATGCTAACCCTAGTTGTCCTGACGCTAACCCTACTTGTCCTGACGCTAACCCTAGTTGTCCTGACGCTAAACCTAGTTGTCCTGACGCTAACCCTACTTGTCCTGACGCTAACCCTAGTTGTCCTGACGCTAACCCTAGTTGTCCTGACGCTAAGCCTAGTTGTCCTGACGCTAACCCTAGTTGTCCTGGCGCTAACCCTAGTTGTCCTGAAGCTATCCCTAGTTGTCCTGACGCTATCCCTAGTTGTCCTGACGCTAACCCTAGTTGTCCTGACGCTAACCCTACTTGTCCTGACGCTAACCCTACTTGTCCTGATGCTAACCCTAGTTGTCCTGACGCTAACCCTACTTGTCCTGACGCTAACCCTAGTTGTCCTGACGCTAACCCTAGTTGTCCTGACGCTAACCCTAGTTGTCCTGACGCTAACCCTAGTTGTCCTGACGCTAACCCTACTTGTCCTGATGCTAACCCTAGTTGTCCTGACGCTAACCCTACTTGTCCTGACGCTAACCCTAGTTGTCCTGACGCTAACCCTAGTTGTCCTGACGCTAACCCTAGTTGTCCTGACGCTAACCCTACTTGTCCTGAAGCTAACCCTAGTTGTCCTGACGCTAACCCTAGTTGTCCTGACTCTAACCCTATTTGTCCTGACGCTAAACCTACTTGTCCTGATGCTAACCCTAGTTGTCCTGACGCTAACCCTACTTGTCCTGACGCTAACCCTAGTTGTCCTGACGCTAACCCTAGTTGTCCTGACGCTAACCCTACTTGTCCTGACGCTAACCCTAGTTGTCCTGATGCTAACCCTAGTTGTCCTGACGCTAACCCTAGTTGTCCTGACGCTAACCCTAGTTGTCCTGACGCTAACCCTACTTGTCCTGACGCTAACCCTAGTTGTCCTGACGCTAACCCTAGTTGTCCTGACGCTAACCCTAGTTGTCCTGGTGCTAACCCTAGTTGTCCTGACGCTAACCCTAGTTGTCCTGGCACTAACCCTAGTTGTCCTGGCGCTAACCCTAGTTGTCCTGGCTCTAACCCTGGTTGTCCTGGCGCTAACCCTAGTTGTCCTGGCGCTAACCCTAGTTGTCCTGACGCTAACCCTAGTTGTCCTGACGCTAACCCTAGTTGTCCTGGCACTAACCCTAGTTGTCCTGGCGCTAACCCTAGTTGTCCTGGCGCTAACCCTGGTTGTCCTGGCACTAACCCTAGTTGTCCTGGCGCTAACCCTAGTTGTCCTGGCGCTAACCCTGGTTGTCCTGGCGCTAACCCGAGTTGTCCTGGCGCTAACCCTAGTTGTCCTGACGCTAACCCTAGTTGTCCTGGCGCTAACCCTAGTTGTCCTGGCGCTAACCCTAGTTGTCCTCGCGCTAACCCTAGTTGTCCTGGCGCTAACCCTAGTTGTCCTGACGCTAACCCTAGTTGTCCTGACGCTAACCCTAGTTGTCCTGACGCTAACCCTAGTTGTCCTGACGCTAACCCTAGTTGTCCTGACGCTAACCCTAGTTGTACTGACGCTAACCCTAGTTGTCCTGACGCTAACCCGAGTTGTCCTGACGCTAACCCGAGTTGTTCTGACGCTAACCCGAGTTGTCCTGACGCTAACCCGAGTTGTCCTGACGCTAACCCGAGTTGTCCTGACGCTAACCCGAGTTGTCCTGACGCTAACCCTAGTTGTCCTGGCGATAACCCTAGTTGTCCTGGCGCTAACCCTAGTTGTCCTGGCGCTAACCCTAGTTGTCCTGACGCTAACCCTAGTTGTCCTGACGCTAACCCTAGTTGTCCTGACGCTAACCCTAGTTGTCCTGACGCTAACCCTACTTATCCTGACGCTAACCCTACTTGTCCTGACGCTAACCCTAGTTGTCCTGACTCTAACCCTAATTGTCCTGACGCTAACCCTAGTTGTCCTGACGCTAACCCTAGTTGTCCTGACGCTAACCCTAGTTGTCCTGACGCTAACCCTAGTTGTCCTGACGCTAACCCTAGTTGTCCTGACGCTAACCCTAGTTGTCTTGACGCTAACCCTAGTTGTCCTGATGCTAACCCTAGTTGTCCTGACGCTAACCCTAGTTGTCCTGACGCTAACCCTAGTTGTCCTGACGCTAACCCTAGTTGTCCTGACGCTAACCCTAGTTGTCCTGACGCTAACCCTAGTTGTCCTGACGCTAACCCTAGTTGTCCTGACGCTAACCCTAGTTGTCCTGACGCTAACCCTAGTTGTCCTGACGCTAACCCTAGTTGTCCTGAAGCTAACCCTAGTTGTCCTGACGCTAACCCTAGTTGTCCTGACGCTAACCCTAGTTGTCCTGACGCTAACCCTACTTGTCCTGACGCTAACCCTAGTTGTCCTGACGCTAACCCTAGTTGTCCTGACGCTTACCCTAGTTGTCCTGACGCTAACCCTAGTTGTCCTGACGCTAACCCTAGTTGTCCTGACGCTAACCCTAGTTGTTCTGACGCTAACCCTAGTTGTTCTGACGCTAACCCTAGTTGTCCTGATGCTAACCCTAGTTGTCCTGGCGCTAACCCTAGTTGTCCTGACGCTAACCCTAGTTGTCATGATGCTAACCCTAGTTGTCCTGACGCTAACCCTACTTGTCCTGACGCTAACCCTAGTTGTTCTGACGCTAACCCTAGTTGTCCTGACGCTTACCCTACAGGTCCTGACGCTAACCCTAGTTGTCCTGACGCTAACCCTAGTTGTCCTGTCGCTAACCCTAGTTGTCCTGACGCTAACCCTAGTTGTCCTGGCCCTAATCCTAGTTGTCCTGGCGCTAACCCTAGTTGTCCTGACGCTAAGCCTAGTTGTCCTGATGCTAACCCTAGTTGTCCTGGCGCTAACCCTAGTTGTCCTGAAGCTAACCCTACTTGTCCTGACGCTAACCCTAGTTGTCCTGACGCTAACCCTACTTGTCCTGACGCTAACCCTACTTGTCCTGACGCTAACCCTAGTTGTCCTGACGCCAACCCTACTTGTCCTGACGCTAACCCTAGTTGTCCTGACGCTAACCCTAGTTGTCCTGATGCTAACCCTAGTTGTCCTGACGCTAAACCTAGTTGTCCTGACGCTAACCCTAGTTGTCCTGACGCTAACCTTGTTGTCCTGACGCTAACCCTAGTTGTCCTGACGCTAACCAGACTTGTCCTGACGCTAACCCTAGTTGTCCTGACGCTAACCCTACTTGTCCTGACTCTAACCCTATTTGTCCTGACGCTAAACCTACTTGTCCTGATGCTAACCCTAGTTGTTCTGACGCTAACCCTAGTTGTCCTGACGCTTACCCTACAGGTCCTGACGCTAACCCTAGTTGTCCTGACGCTAACCCTAGTTGTCCTGACGCTAACCCTAGTTGTCCTGACGCTAACCCTAGTTGTCCTGGCCCTAATCCTAGTTGTCCTGGCGCTAACCCTAGTTGTCCTGACGCTAAGCCTAGTTGTCCTGATGCTAACCCTAGTTGTCCTGGCGCTAACCCTAGTTGTCCTGAAGCTAACCCTACTTGTCCTGACGCTAACCCTAGTTGTCCTGACGCTAACCCTACTTGTCCTGACGCTAACCCTACTTGTCCTGACGCTAACCCTAGTTGTCCTGACGCCAACCCTACTTGTCCTGACGCTAACCCTAGTTGTCCTGACGCTAACCCTAGTTGTCCTGATGCTAACCCTAGTTGTCCTGACGCTAAACCTAGTTGTCCTGACGCTAACCCTAGTTGTCCTGACGCTAACCCTAGTTGTCCTGACGCTAACCCTAGTTGTCCTGACGCTAACCAGACTTGTCCTGACGCTAACCCTAGTTGTCCTGACGCTAACCCTACTTGTCCTGACTCTAACCCTATTTGTCCTGACGCTAAACCTACTTGTCCTGATGCTAACCCTAGTTGTCCTGACGCTAACCCTACTTGTCCTGACGCTAACCCTAGTTGTCCTGACGCTAACCCTAGTTGTCCTGACGCTAACCCTACTTGTCCTGACGCTAACCCTGGTTGTCCTGATGCTAACCCTAGTTGTCCTGACGCTAACCCTACTTGTCCTGACGCTAACCCTAGTTGTCCTGACGCTAACCCTAGTTGTCCTGACGCTAACCCTAGTTGTCCTGGTGCTAACCCTAGTTGTCCTGACGCTAACCCTAGTTGTCCTGGCACTAACCCTAGTTGTCCTGGCGCTAACCCTAGTTGTCCTGGCGCTAACCCTAGTTGTCCTGGAGCTAACCCTAGTTGTCCTGGTGCTAACCCGAGTTGTCCTGGCGCTAACCCTAGTTGTCCTGGCGCTAACCCTAGTTGTCCTGACGCTAACCCTAGTTGTCCTGACGCTAACCCTAGCTGTCCTGACGCTAACCCTAGTTGTCCTGACACTAACCCTAGTTGTCCTGACGCTAACCCTAGTTGTCCTGACGCTAACCCTAGTTGTACTGACGCTAACCCTAGTTGTCCTGACGCTAACCCGAGTTGTCCTGACGCTAACCCGAGTTGTCCTGACGCTAACCCGAGTTGTCCTGACGCTAACCCTAGTTGTCCTGACGCTAACCCGAGTTGTCCTGACGCTAACCCGAGTTGTCCTGACGCTAACCCTAGTTGTCCTGACGCTAACCCGAGTAGTCCTGACGCTAAACCGAGTTGTCCTGACGCTAACCCGAGTTGTCCTGACGCTAACCCTAGTTGTCCTGACGCTAACCCTAGTTGTCCTGACGCTAACCCTAGTTGTCCTGACGCTAACCCTACTTGTCCTGACGCTAACCCTAGTTGTCCTGGCGCTAACCCTAGTTGTCCTGGCGCTAACCCTAGTTGTCCTGGCGCTAACCCTAGTTGTCCTGACTCTAACCCTAGTTGTCCTGACGTTAACCCTACTTGTCCTGATGCTAACCCTACTTGTCCTGACGCTAACCCTAGTTGTCCTGACGCTAACCCTAGTTGTCCTGACGCTAACCCTAGTTGTCCTGACGCTAACCCTACTTGTCCTGACGCTAACCCTACTTGTCCTGACGCTAACCCTAGTAGTCCTGACGCTAACCCTAGTTGTCCTGACGCTAACCCTATTTGTCCTGACGCTAAACCTACTTGTCCTGACGCTAACCCTAGTTGTCCTGACGCTAACCCTAGTTGTCCTGACGCTAACCCTAGTTGTCCTGACGCTAACCCTAGTTGTCCTGAAGCTAACCCTACTTGTCCTGACGCTAACCCTACTTGTCCTGACGCTAACCCTAGTTGTCCTGACGCTAACCCTATTTCTCCTGATGCTAAACCTACTTGTCCTGACGCTAACCCTAGTTGACCTGATGCTAACCCTACTTGTCCTGACGCTAACCATAGTTGTCCTGACGCTAACCCTAGTTGTCCTAATGCTAACCCTAGTTGTCCTGACGCTAACCCTAGTTGTCCTGACGCTAACCCTACTTGTCCTGACGCTAACCCTACTTGTCCTGACGCTAACCCTACTTGTCCTGACGCTAACCCTAGTTGTCCTGACGCTAACCCTAGTTGTCCTGACGCCAACCCTACTTGTCCTGACGCTAACCCTAGTTGTCCTGACGCTAACCCTAGTTGTCCTGATGCTAACCCTAGTTGTCCTGACGCTAACCCTAGTTGTCCTGACGCTAACCCTAGTTGTCCTGACGCTAACCCGAGTTGTCCTGACGCTAACCAGACTTGTCCTGACGCTAACCCTAGTTGTCCTGACGCTAACCCTACTTGTCCTGACTCTAACCCTATTTGTCCTGACGCTAAACCTACTTGTCCTGATGCTAACCCTAGTTGTCCTGACGCTAACATTACTTTTCCTGACGCTAACCCTAGTTGTCCTGACGCTAACCCTAGTTGTCCTGACGCTAACGCTACTTGTCCTGACGCTAACCCTAGTTGTCCTGACGCTAACCCTACTTGTCCTGACGCTAACCCTAGTTGTCCTGACGCTAACCTTAGTTGTCCTGACGCTAACCCTAGTTGTCCTGACGCTAACCCTAGTTGTCCTGGCACTAACCCTAGTTGTCCTGGCGCTAACCCTAGTTGTCCTGGCGCTAACCCTAGTTGTCCTGGAGCTAACCCTAGTTGTCCTGGTGCTAACCCGAGTTGTCCTGGCGCTAACCCTAGTTGTCCTGGCGCTAACCCTAGTTGTCCTGACGCTAACCCTAGTTGTCCTGACGCTATCCCTAGCTGTCCTGACGCTAACCCTAGTTGTCCTGACACTAACCCTAGTTGTCCTGACGCTAACCCTAGTTGTCCTGACGCTAACCCTAGTTGTCCTGACGCTAACCCTAGTTGTACTGACGCTAACCCTAGTTGTCCTGACGCTAACCCGAGTTGTCCTGACGCTAACCCGAGTTGTCCTGACGCTAACCCGAGTTGTCCTGACGCTAACCCTAGTTGTCCTGACGCTAACCCGAGTTGTCCTGACGCTAACCCGAGTTGTCCTGACGCTAACCCGAGTTGTCCTGACGCTAACCCGAGTTGTCCTGATGCTAACCCTAGTTGTCCTGACGCTAACCCGAGTTGTCCTGACGCTAAACCGAGTTGTCCTGACGCTAACCCGAGTTGTCCTGACGCTAACCCTACTTGTCCTGACGCTAACCCTAGTTGTCCTGACGCTAACCCTAGTTGTCCTGACGCTAACCCTAGTTGTCCTGATGCTAACGCTAGTTGTCCTGATGCTAACCCTACTTGTCCTGACGCTAACCCTATTTGTCCTGGCTCTAACCCTAGTTGTCCTGGCGCTAACCCTAGTTGTCCTGGCGCTAACCCTAGTTGTCCTGACTCTAACCCTAGTTGTCCTGACGCTAACCCTACTTGTCCTGACGCTAACCCTACTTGTCCTGACGCTAACCCTAGTTGTCCTGACGCTAACCCTAGTTGTCCTGACGCTAACCCTACTTGTCCTGACGCTAACCCAACTTGTCCTGACGCTAACCCTAGTTGTCCTGACGCTAACCCTAGTTGTCCTGACGCTAACCCTATTTGTCCTGACGCTAAACCTACTTGTCCTGACGCTAACCCTAGTTGTCCTGACGCTAACCCTAGTTGTCCTGACGCTAACCCTAGTTGTCCTGACGCTAACCCTAGTTGTCCTGACGCTAACCCTAGTTGTCCTGACGCTAACCCTACTTGTCATGACGCTAACCCTACTTGTCCTGACGCTAACCCTAGTTGTCCTGACGCTAACCCTATTTCTCCTGATGCTAAACCTACTTGTCCTGACGCTAACCCTAGTTGACCTGACGCTAACCCTACTTGTCCTGACGCTAACCCTAGTTGTCCTGACACTAACCCTACTTGTCCTGACGCTAACCCTAGTTGTCCTAATGCTAACCCTAGTTGTCCTGACGCTAACCCTAGTTGTCCTGACGCTAACCCTACTTGTCCTGACGCTAACCCTACTTGTCCTGACGCTAACCCTAGTTGTCCTGACGCTAACCCTAGTTGTCCTGACGCTAACCCTAGTTGTCCTGACGCTAACCCTAGTTGTCCTGGTGCTAACCCTAGTTGTCCTGGCGCTAACCCTAGTTGTCCTGACGCTAACCCTAGTTGTCCTGACGCTAACCCTACTTGTCCTGACGCTAACCCTACTTGTCCTGATGCTAACCCTACTTGTCCTGACGCTAACCCGAGTTGTCCTGACGCTAACCCGAGTTGTCCTGACGCTAACCCGAGTTGTCCTGACGCTAACCCTAGTTGTCCTGGCGATAACCCTAGTTGTCCTGGCGCTAACCCTAGTTGTCCTGACGCTAACCCTAGTTGTCCTGACGCTAACCCTAGTTGTCCTGACGCTAACCCGAGTTGTCCTGACGCTAACCGTACTTATCCTGACGCTAACCCTACTTGTCCTGACGCTAACCCTAGTTGTCCTGACGCTAACCCTAATTGTCCTGACGCTAACCCTAGTTGTCCTGACGCTAACCCTAGTTGTCCTGACGCTAACCCTAGTTGTCCTGACGCTAACCCTAGTTGTCTTGACGCTAACCCTAGTTGTCCTGATGCTAACCCTAGTTGTCCTGACGCTAACCCTAGTTGTCCTGACGCTAACCCTAGTTGTCCTGACGCTAACCCTAGTTGTCCTGACGCTAACCCTAGTTGTCCTGACGCTAACCCTACTTGTCCTGACGTTAACCCTAGTTGTCCTGACGCTAACCCTAGTTGTCCTGACGCTAACCCTAGTTGTCCTGACGCTAACCCTAGTTGTCCTGACGCTAACCCTAGTTGTCCTGAAGCTAACCCTAGTTGTCCTGACGCTAACCCTAGTTGTCCTGACGCTAACCCTAGTTGTCCTGACGCTAACCCTACTTGTCCTGACGCTAACCCTAGTTGTCCTGACGCTAACCCTAGTTGTCCTGACGCTTACCCTAGTTGTCCTGACGCTAACCCTAGTTGTCCTGACGCTAACCCTAGTTGTCCTGACGCTAACCCTAGTTGTTCTGACGCTAACCCTAGTTGTTCTGACGCTAAACCTAGTTGTCCTGATGCTAACCCTAGTTGTCCTGGCGCTAACCCTAGTTGTCCTGACGCTAACCCTAGTTGTCCTGACGCTAACCCTAGTTGTCCTGGCGCTAACCCTAGTTGTCCTGGCGCTAACCCTAGTTTTTATGACGCTAAGCCTAGTTGTCCTGACGCTAACCCTAGTTGTCCTGGCGCTAACCCTAGTTGTCCTGACGCTAACCCTAGTTGTCCTGATGCTAACCCTAGTTGTCCTGACGCTAACCCTACTTGTCCTGACGCTAACCCTAGTTGTTCTGACGCTAACCCTAGTTGTCCTGACGCTTACCCTACAGGTCCTGACGCTAACCCTAGTTGTCCTGACGCTAACCCTAGTTGTCCTGACGCTAACCCTAGTTGTCCTGACGCTAACCCTAGTTGTCCTGGCCCTAATCCTAGTTGTCCTGGCGCTAAGCCTAGTTGTCCTGATGCTAACCCTAGTTGTCCGGGCGCTAACCCTAGTTGTCCTGAAGCTAACCCTAGTTGTCCTGACGCTAACCCTAGTTGTCCTGACGCTAACCCTACTTGTCCTGACGCCAACCCTACTTGTCCTGACGCTAACCCTAGTTGTCCTGACGCCAACCCTACTTGTCCTGACGCTAACCTTAGTTGTCCTGACGCTAACCCTAGTTGTCCTGATGCTAACCCTAGTTGTCCTGACGCTAAACCTAGTTGTCCTGACGCTAACCCTAGTTGTCCTGACGCTAACCCTAGTTGTCCTGACGCTAACCCTAGTTGTCCTGACGCTAACCAGACTTGTCCTGACGCTAACCCTAGTTGTCCTGACGCTAACCCTACTTGTCCTGACTCTAACCCTATTTGTCCTGACGCTAAACCTACTTGTCCTGATGCTAACCCTAGTTGTCCTGACGCTAACCCTACTTGTCCTGACGCTAACCCTAGTTGTCCTGACGCTAACCCTAGTTGTCCTGACGCTAACCCTACTTGTCCTGACGCTAACCCTGGTTGTCCTGACGCTAACCCTAGTTGTCCTGACGCTAACCCTACTTGTCCTGACGCTAACCCTAGTTGTCCTGACGCTAACCCTAGTTGTCCTGACGCTAACCCTAGTTGTCCTGATGCTAACCCTAGTTGTCCTGGCACTAACCCTAGTTGTCCTGGCGCTAACCCTAGTTGTCCTGGCGCTAACCCTAGTTGTCCTGGAGCTAACCCTAGTTGTCCTGGTGCTAACCCGAGTTGTCCTGGCGCTAACCCTAGTTGTCCTGGCGCTAACCCTAGTTGTCCTGACGCTAACCCTAGTTGTCCTGACGCTAACCCTAGCTGTCCTGACGCTAACCCTAGTTGTCCTGACACTAACCCTAGTTGTCCTGACGCTAACCCTAGTTGTCCTGACGCTAACCCTAGTTGTACTGACGCTAACCCTAGTTGTCCTGACGCTAACCCGAGTTGTCCTGACGCTAACCCGAGTTGTCCTGACGCTAACCCGAGTTGTCCTGACGCTAACCCGAGTTGTCCTGACGCTAACCCTAGTTGTCCTGACGCTAACCCGAGTTGTCCTGACGCTAACCCGAGTTGTCCTGACGCTAACCCTAGTTGTCCTGACGCTAACCCGAGTAGTCCTGACGCTAAACCGAGTTGTCCTGACGCTAACCCGAGTTGTCCTGACGCTAACCCTACTTGTCCTGACGCTAACCCTAGTTGTCCTGACGCTAACCCTAGTTGTCCTGACGCTAACCCTAGTTGTCCTGGCGCTAACCCTAGTTGTCCTGGCGCTAACCCTAGTTGTCCTGGCGCTAACCCTAGTTGTCCTGACTCTAACCCTAGTTGTCCTGACGTTAACCCTACTTGTCCTGACGCTAACCCTACTTGTCCTGACGCTAACCCTAGTTGTCCTGACGCTAACCCTAGTTGTCCTGACGCTAACCCTAGTTGTCCTGACGCTAACCCTACTTGTCCTGACGCTAACCCTACTTGTCCTGACGCTAACCCTAGTAGTCCTGACGCTAACCCTAGTTGTCCTGACGCTAACCCTATTTGTCCTGACGCTAAACCTACTTGTCCTGACGCTAACCCTAGTTGTCCTGACGCTAACCCTAGTTGTCCTGACGCTAACCCTAGTTGTCCTGACGCTAACCCTAGTTGTCCTGACGCTAACCCTACTTGTCCTGACGCTAACCCTACTTGTCCTGACGCTAACCCTAGTTGTCCTGACGCTAACCCTATTTCTCCTGATGCTAAACCTACTTGTCCTGGCGCTAACCCTAGTTGACCTGACGCTAACCCTACTTGTCCTGACGCTAACCCTAGTTGTCCTGACGCTAACCCTAGTTGTCCTAATGCTAACCCTAGTTGTCCTGACGCTAACCCTAGTTGTCCTGACGCTAACCCTACTTGTCCTGACGCTAACCCTACTTGTCCTGACGCTAACCCTACTTGTCCTGACGCTAACCCTACTTGTCCTGACGCTAACCCTAGTTGTCCTGACGCCAACCCTACTTGTCCTGACGCTAACCCTAGTTGTCCTGACGCTAACCCTAGTTGTCCTGATGCTAACCCTAGTTGTCCTGACGCTAAACCTAGTTGTCCTGACGCTAACCCTAGTTGTCCTGACGCTAACCCTAGTTGTCCTGACGCTAACCCTAGTTGTCCTGACGCTAACCAGACTTGTCCTGACGCTAACCCTAGTTGTCCTGACGCTAACCCTACTTGTCCTGACTCTAACCCTATTTGTCCTGACGCTAAACCTACTTGTCCTGATGCTAACCCTAGTTGTCCTGACGCTAACATTACTTGTCCTGACGCTAACCCTAGTTGTCCTGACGCTAACCCTAGTTGTCCTGACGCTAACGCTACTTGTCCTGACGCTAACCCTAGTTGTCCTGACGCTAACCCTACTTGTCCTGACGCTAACCCTAGTTGTCCTGACGCTAACCCTAGTTGTCCTGACGCTAACCCTAGTTGTCCTGGTGCTAACCCTAGTTGTCCTGACGCTAACCCTAGTTGTCCTGGCACTAACCCTAGTTGTCCTGGCGCTAACCCTAGTTGTCCTGGAGCTAACCCTAGTTGTCCTGGTGCTAACCCGAGTTGTCCTGGCGCTAACCCTAGTTGTCCTGGCGCTAACCCTAGTTGTCCTGACGCTAACCCTAGTTGTCCTGACGCTATCCCTAGCTGTCCTGACGCTAACCCTAGTTGTCCTGACACTAACCCTAGTTGTCCTGACGCTAACCCTAGTTGTCCTGACGCTAACCCTAGTTGTACTGACGCTAACCCTAGTTGTCCTGACGCTAACCCGAGTTGTCCTGACGCTAACCCGAGTTGTCCTGACGCTAACCCGAGTTGTCCTGACGCTAACCCGAGTTGTCCTGACGCTAACCCTAGTTGTCCTGACGCTAACCCGAGTTGTCCTGATGCTAACCCGAGTTGTCCTGACGCTAAGCCGAGTTGTCCTGACGCTAACCCGAGTTGTCCTGACGCTATCCCGAGTTGTCCTGACGCTAACCCGAGTTGTCCTGACGCTAACGCTAGTTGTCCTGACGCTAACCCGAGTTGTCCTGACGCTAAACCGAGTTGTCCTGACTCTAACCCTAGTTGTCCTGACTCTAACCCTAGTTGTCCTGACGCTAACCCTACTTGTCCTGACGCTAACCCTACTTGTCCTGACGCTAATCCTAGTTGTCCTGACGCTAACCCTAGTTGTCCTGACGCTAACCCTACTTGTCCTGACGCTAACCCTACTTGTCCTGACGCTAACCCAACTTGTCCTGACGCTAACCCTAGTTGTCCTGACGCTAACCCTAGTTGTCCTGACGCTAACCCTATTTGTCCTGACGCTAAACCTACTTGTCCTGACGCTAACCCTAGTTGTCCTGACGCTAACCCTAGTTGTCCTGACGCTAACCCTAGTTGTCCTGACGCTAACCCTAGTTGTCCTGACGCTAACCCTACTTGTCCTGACGCTAACCCTACTTGTCCTGACGCTAACCCTAGTTGTCCTGACGCTAACCCTATTTCTCCTGATGCTAAACCTACTTGTCCTGACGCTAACCCTAGTTGACCTGACGCTAACCCTACTTGTCCTGACGCTAACCCTAGTTGTCCTGACGCTAACCCCACTTGTCCTGACACTAACCCTACTTGTCCTGACGCTAACCCTAGTTGTCCTAATGCTAACCCTAGTTGTCCTGACGCTAACCCTAGTTGTCCTGACGCTAATCCTACTTGTCCTGACGCTAACCCTACTTGTCCTGACGCTAACCCTAGTTGTCCTGACGCTAACCCTAGTTGTCCTGACGCTAACCCTAGTTGTCCTGACGCTAACCCTAGTTGTCCTGGTGCTAACCCTAGTTGTCCTGGCGCTAACCCTAGTTGTCCTGGCGCTAACCCTAGTTGTCCTGGCGCTAACCTTAGTTGTCCTGGCGCTAACCCGAGTTGTCCTGGCGCTAACCCTAGTTGTCCTGACGCTAACCCTAGTTGTCCTCGCGCTAACCCTAGTTGTCCTGGCGCTAACCCTAGTTGTCCTGGCGCTAACCCTAGTTGTCCTGGCGCTAACCCTAGTTGTCCTGACGCTAACCCTAGTTGTCCTCGCGCTAACCCTAGTTGTCCTGGCGCTAACCCTAGTTGTCCTGGCGCTAACCTTAGTTGTCCTGGCGCTAACCCGAGTTGTCCTGGCGCTAACCCTAGTTGTCCTGACGCTAACCCTAGTTGTCCTCGCGCTAACCCTAGTTGTCCTGGCGCTAACCCTAGTTGTCCTGACACTAACCCTAGTTGTCCTGACGCTAACCCTAGTTGTCCTGACGCTAACCCTAGTTGTACTGACGCTAACCCTAGTTGTCCTGACGCTAACCCGAGTTGTCCTGACGCTAACCCGAGTTGTCCTGACGCTAACCCGAGTTGTCCTGACGCTAACCCGAGTTGTCCTGACGCTAACCCTAGTTGTCCTGACGCTAACCCGAGTTGTCCTGATGCTAACCCGAGTTGTCCTGACGCTAAGCCGAGTTGTCCTGACGCTAACCCGAGTTGTCCTGACGCTATCCCGAGTTGTCCTGACGCTAACCCGAGTTGTCCTGACGCTAACCCTAGTTGTCCTGACGCTAACCCGAGTTGTCCTGACGCTAAACCGAGTTGTCCTGACTCTAACCCTAGTTGTCCTGACTCTAACCCTAGTTGTCCTGACGCTAACCCTACTTGTCCTGACGCTAACCCTACTTGTCCTGACGCTAATCCTAGTTGTCCTGACGCTAACCCTAGTTGTCCTGACGCTAACCCTACTTGTCCTGACGCTAACCCTACTTGTCCTGACGCTAACCCAACTTGTCCTGACGCTAACCCTAGTTGTCCTGACGCTAACCCTAGTTGTCCTGACGCTAACCCTATTTGTCCTGACGCTAAACCTACTTGTCCTGACGCTAACCCTAGTTGTCCTGACGCTAACCCTAGTTGTCCTGACGCTAACCCTAGTTGTCCTGACGCTAACCCTAGTTGTCCTGACGCTAACCCTACTTGTCCTGACGCTAACCCTACTTGTCCTGACGCTAACCCTAGTTGTCCTGACGCTAACCCTATTTCTCCTGATGCTAAACCTACTTGTCCTGACGCTAACCCTAGTTGACCTGACGCTAACCCTACTTGTCCTGACGCTAACCCTAGTTGTCCTGACGCTAACCCCACTTGTCCTGACACTAACCCTACTTGTCCTGACGCTAACCCTAGTTGTCCTAATGCTAACCCTAGTTGTCCTGACGCTAACCCTAGTTGTCCTGACGCTAATCCTACTTGTCCTGACGCTAACCCTACTTGTCCTGACGCTAACCCTAGTTGTCCTGACGCTAACCCTAGTTGTCCTGACGCTAACCCTAGTTGTCCTGACGCTAACCCTAGTTGTCCTGGTGCTAACCCTAGTTGTCCTGGCGCTAACCCTAGTTGTCCTGGCGCTAACCCTAGTTGTCCTGGCGCTAACCTTAGTTGTCCTGGCGCTAACCCGAGTTGTCCTGGCGCTAACCCTAGTTGTCCTGACGCTAACCCTAGTTGTCCTCGCGCTAACCCTAGTTGTCCTGGCGCTAACCCTAGTTGTCCTGGCGCTAACCCTAGTTGTCCTGGCGCTAACGCTAGTTGTCCTGACGCTAACCCTAGTTGTCCTGACGCTAACCCTAGTTGTCCTGATGCTAACCCTAGTTGTCCTGACGCTAACCCTAGTTGTCCTGACGCTAACCCTAGTTGTCCTGACGCTAACCCTAGTTGTTCTGGCGCTAACCCTAGTTGTCCTGGCGCTAACCCGAGTTGTCCTGGCGCTAACCCTAGTTGTCCTAACGCTAACCCTAGTTGTCCTGGCGCTAACCCTAGTTGTCCTGGCGCTAACCCTAGTTGTCCTGACGCTAACCCTAGTTGTCCTGACGCTAACCCTAGTTGTCCTGACGCTAACCCTAGTTGTCCTGACGCTAACTCTAGTTGTCCTGACGCTAACCCTAGTTGTCCTGACGCTAACCTGAGTTGTCCTGACGCCAACCCGAGTTGTCCTGACGCTAACCCGAGTTGTCCTGACGCTAACCCGAGTTGTCCTGACGCTAACCCGAGTTGTCCTGACGCTAACCCTAGTTGTCCTGACGCTAACCCGAGTTGTCCTGACGCTAACCCGAGTTGTCCTGACGCTAACCCGAGTTGTCCTGACGCTAACCCGAGTTGTCCTGATGCTAACCCGAGTTGTCCTGACGCTAACCCTAGTTGTCCTGACTCTAACCCGAGTTGTCCTGACGCTAACCCGAGTTGTCCTGACGCTAACCCGAGTTGTCCTGACGCTAACCCTAGTTGTCCTGACGCTAAACCGAGTTGTCCTGACGCTAACCCTACTTGTCCTGACGCTAACCCTACTTGTCCTGACGCTAACCCTACTTGTCCTGACGCTAACCCTAGTTGTCCTGACGCTAACCCTAGTTTTCCTGACGCTAACCCTAGTTGTCCTGATGCTAACCCTAGTTGTCGTGACGCTAACCCTAGTTGTCCTGACGCTAACCCTAGTTGTCCTGACGATAACCCTAGTTGTCCTGACGCTAACCCTAGTTGTCTTGACGCTAACCCTAGTTGTCCTGACGTTAACCCTAGTTGTCCTGACACTTACCCTAGTTGTCCTGACGCTAACCCTACTTGTCCTGACGCTAACCCTAGTTGTCCTGACGCTAACCCTAGTTGTCGTGATGCTAACCCTAGTTGTCCTGACGCTAACCCTAGTTGTCCTGACGCTAACCCTAGTTGTCCTGACGCTAACCCTAGTTGTCTTGACGCTAACCCTAGTTGTCCTGACGTTAACCCTAGTTGTCCTGACACTTACCCTAGTTGTCCTGACGCTAACCCTAGTTGTCCTGACGCTAACCCT
This sequence comes from Phyllobates terribilis, assembly GCF_046119375.1. Taxonomy (NCBI): domain Eukaryota; kingdom Metazoa; phylum Chordata; class Amphibia; order Anura; family Dendrobatidae; genus Phyllobates; species Phyllobates terribilis. Next base: position 2,938,965 of record NW_027363002.1, on the reverse strand, counting down.
AGTTGTCCTGATGCTAACCCTAGTTGTCCTGACGCTAACCCTAGTTGTCCTGACGCTAACCCTAGTTGTCCTGACGCTAACCCTAGTTGTCCTGACGCTAACCCTAGTTGTCCTGACGCTAACCCTAGTTGTCTTGACGCTAACCTTAGTTGTCCTGACGCTAACCCTAGTTGTTCTGACACTAACCCTAGTTGTCCTGACGCTAACCCTAGTTCTCCTGACGCTAACCCTAGTTCTCCTGACGCTAACCCTAGTTGTCCTGACGCTAGCCCTAGTTGTCCTGACGCTAACCCTAGTTGTCCTGACCCTAACCCTAGTTGTCCTGACGTTAACCCTAGTTGTCCTGACGCTTACCCTAGTTGTCCTGACGCTAACCCTAGTTGTCCTGACGCTAACCCTAGTTGTCCTGACGCTAACCCTAGTTGTCCTGACGCTAACCCTAGTTTTCCAGACGCTAACCCTAGTTGTCCTGACGTTAACCCTAGTTGTCCTGACGCTAACCCTAGTTGTCCTGACGCTAACCCTAGTTGTCCTGACGCTAACCCTATTTCTCCTGATGCTAAACCTACTTGTCCTGACGCTAACCCTAGTTGACCTGACGCTAACCCTACTTGTCCTGACGCTAACCCTAGTTGTCCTGACGCTAACCCCACTTGTCCTGACACTAACCCTACTTGTCCTGACGCTAACCCTAGTTGTCCTAATGCTAACCCTAGTTGTCCTGACGCTAACCCTAGTTGTCCTGACGCTAACCCTACTTGTCCTGACGCTAACCCTACTTGTCCTGACGCTAACCCTAGTTGTCCTGACGCTAACCCTAGTTGTCCTGACGCTAACCCTAGTTGTCCTGACGCTAACCCTAGTTGTCCTGACGCTAACCCTAGTTGTCCTGGTGCTAACCCTAGTTGTCCTGGCGCTAACCCTAGTTGTCCTGGCGCTAACCCTAGTTGTCCTGGCGCTAACCCTAGTTGTCCTGGCACTAACCCTAGTTGTCCTGGCGCTAACCTTAGTTGTCCTGGCGCTAACCCGAGTTGTCCTGGCGCTAACCCTAGTTGTCCTGACGCTAACCCTAGTTGTCCTCGCGCTAACCCTAGTTGTCCTGGCGCTAACCCTAGTTGTCCTGGCGCTAACCCTAGTTGTCCTGGCGCTAACCCTAGTTGTCCTGACGCTAACCCTAGTTGTCCTGACGCTAACCCTAGTTGTCCTGATGCTAACCCTAGTTGTCCTGACGCTAACCCTAGTTGTCCTGACGCTAACCCTAGTTGTCCTGACGCTAACCCTAGTTGTTCTGGCGCTAACCCTAGTTGTCCTGGCGCTAACCCGAGTTGTCCTGGCGCTAACCCTAGTTGTCCTAACGCTAACCCTAGTTGTCCTGGCGCTAACCCTAGTCGTCCTGGCGCTAACCCTAGTTGTCCTGGCGCTAACCCTAGTTGTCCTGACGCTAACCCTAGTTGTCCTGACGCTAACCCTAGTTGTCCTGACGCTAACCCTAGTTGTCCTGACGCTAACTCTAGTTGTCCTGACGCTAACCCTAGTTGTCCTGACGCTAACCTGAGTTGTCCTGACGCCAAGCCGAGTTGTCCTGACGCTAACCCGAGTTGTCCTGACGCTAACCCGAGTTGTCCTGACGCTAACCCGAGTTGTCCTGACGCTAACCCTAGTTGTCCTGACGCTAACCCGAGTTGTCCTGACGCTAACCCGAGTTGTCCTGACGCTAACCCGAGTTGTCCTGACGCTAACCCGAGTTGTCCTGATGCTAACCCGAGTTGTCCTGACGCTAACCCTAGTTGTCCTGACGCTAACCCGAGTTGTCCTGACGCTAACCCGAGTTGTCCTGACGCTAACCCGAGTTGTCCTGACGCTAACCCTAGTTGTCCTGACGCTAAACCGAGTTGTCCTGACGCTAACCCTACTTGTCCTGACGCTAACCCTACTTGTCCTGACGCTAACCCTACTTGTCCTGACGCTAACCCTAGTTGTCCTGACGCTAACCCTAGTTTTCCTGACGCTAACCCTAGTTGTCCTGATGCTAACCCTAGTTGTCGTGACGCTAACCCTAGTTGTCGTGACGCTAACCCTAGTTGTCCTGACGCTAACCCTAGTTGTCCTGACGATAACCCTAGTTGTCCTGACGCTAACCCTAGTTGTCTTGACGCTAACCCTAGTTGTCCTGACGTTAACCCTAGTTGTCCTGACACTTACCCTAGTTGTCCTGACGCTAACCCTACTTGTCCTGACGCTAACCCTAGTTGTCCTGACGCTAACCCTAGTTGTCGTGACGCTAACCCTAGTTGTCCTGACGCTAACCCTAGTTGTCCTGACGCTAACCCTAGTTGTCCTGACGCTAACCCTAGTTGTCTTGACGCTAACCCTAGTTGTCCTGACGTTAACCCTAGTTGTCCTGACACTTACCCTAGTTGTCCTGACGCTAACCCTAGTTGTCCTGACGCTAACCCTAGTTGTCCTGATGCTAACCCTTGTTGTCCTGACGCTAACCCTAGTTGTCCTGACGCTAACCCTAGTTGTCCTGACGCTAACCCTAGTTGTCCTGACGCTAACCCTAGTTGTCCTGACGCTAACCCTAGTTGTCTTGACGCTAACCTTAGTTGTCCTGACGCTAACCCTAGTTGTTCTGACACTAACCCTAGTTGTCCTGACGCTAACCCTAGTTCTCCTGACGCTAACCCTAGTTCTCCTGACGCTAACCCTAGTTGTCCTGACGCTAGCCCTAGTTGTCCTGACGCTAACCCTAGTTGTCCTGACGCTAACCCTAGTTGTCCTGACGTTAACCCTAGTTGTCCTGACGCTTACCCTAGTTGTCCTGACGCTAACCCTAGTTGTCCTGACGCTAACCCTAGTTGTCCTGACGCTAACCCTAGTTGTCCTGACGCTAACCCTAGTTTTCCAGACGCTAACCCTAGTTGTCCTGACGTTAACCCTAGTTGTCCTGACGCTAACCCTAGTTGTCCTGACGCTATCCCTAGTTGTCCTGACGCTAACCCTAGTTGTCCTGACGCTAACCCTAGTTGTCCTGGCGCTAACCCTAGTTGTACTGTCGCTAACCCTAGTTGTCCTGGCGCTAACCCAAGTTGTCCTGACGCTAACCCTAGTTGTCCTGACGCTAACCCTAGTTGTACTGACGCTAACCCTAGTTGTCCTGGCGCTAACCCTAGTTGTCCTGGCGCTAACCCTAGTTGTCCTGACGCTAACCCTAGTTGTCCTGACGCTAACCCTAGTTGTCCTGACGCTAAGCCTAGTTGTCCTGACGCTAACCCTAGTTGTCCTGACGCTAACCCGAGTTGTCCTGACGCTAAACCGAGTTGTCCTGACGCTAACCCGAGTTGTCCTGATGCTAACCCTACTTGTCCTGACGCTAACCCTACTTGTCCTGACGCTAACCCTAGTTGTCCTGACGCTAACCCTAGTTGTCCTGACGCTAACCCTAGTTGTCCTGGCGCTAACCCTAGTTGTCCTGGCGCTAACCCTAGTTGTCCTGACGCTAACCCTAGTTGTCCTGACGCTAACCCTACTTGTCCTGACGCTAACCCTAGTTGTCCTGACGCTAACCCTAGTTGTCCTGACGCTAACCCTAGTTGTCCTGATGCTAACCCTAGTTGTCGTGACGCTAACCCTAGTTGTCGTGATGCTAACCCTAGTTGTCCTGACGCTAACCCTAGTTGTCCTGACGCTAACCCTAGTTGTCCTGACGCTAACCCTAGTTGTCTTGACGCTAACCCTAGTTGTCCTGACGCTAACCCTAGTTGTCCTGACGCTAACCCTAGTTGTCCTGACGCTAACAGTAGTTGTCCTGACGCTAACCCTAGTTGTCCTGGCGCCAACCCTAGTTCTCCTGACGCTAACCGTAGTTCTCCTGACGCTAACCCTAGTTGTCCTGACGCTAGCCCTAGTTGTCCTGATGCTAACCCTAGTTGTCCTGACGCTAACCCTATTTGTCCTGACGCTAACCCTAGTTGTCCTGACGTTAACCCTAGTTGTCCTGACGCTTACCCTAGTTGTCCTGGCGCTAACCCTAGTTGTCCTGACGCTAACCCTAGTTGTCCTGATGCTAACCCTAGTTGTCCTGGCGCTAACCCTAGTTGTCCTGACGCTAACCCTAGTTGTCCTGACGCTAACCCTACTTGTCCTGACGCTAACCCTACTTGTCCTGACGCTAACCCTACTTGTCCTGGCGCTAACCCTAGTTGTCCTGACGCTAACCCTAGTTGTCCTGACGCTAACCCTAGTTGTCCTGATGCTAACCCTAGTTGTCGTGACGCTAACCCTAGTTGTCGTGATGCTAACCCTAGTTGTCCTGACGCTAACCCTAGTTGTCCTGACGCTAACCCTAGTTGTCCTGACGCTAACCCTAGTTGTCTTGACGCTAACCCCAGTTGTCCTGACGCTAACCCTAGTTGTCCTGAGCTAACCCTAGTTGTCCTGACGCTAACACTAGTTGTCCTGACGCTAACCCTAGTTGTCCTGATGCCAACCCTAGTTCTCCTGACGCTAACCGTAGTTCTCCTGACGCTAACCCTAGTTGTCCTGACGCTAACCCTAGTTGTCCTGACGCTAACCCTAGTTGTCCTGACGCTAACCCTAGTTCTCCTGACGCTAACCCTAGTTCTCCTGACGCTAACCCTAGTTGTCCTGGCGCTAACCCTAGTTGTCCTGACGCAAAGCCTAGTTGTCCTGACGCAAAGCCTAGTTGTCCTGGCGCTAACCCTAGTTGTCCTGACGCTAACCCTAGTTGTCCTGGCGCTAACCCTAGTTGTACTGTCGCTAACCCTAGTTGTCCTGGCGCTAACCCTAGTTGTCCTGACGCTAACCCTAGTTGTCCTGACGCTAACCCTAGTTGTACTGACGCTAACCCTAGTTGTCCTGGCGCTAACCCTAGTTGTCCTGACGCAAAGCCTAGTTGTCCTGACGCAAAGCCTAGTTGTCCTGGCGCTAACCCTAGTTGTCCTGACGCTAACCCTAGTTGTCCTGGCGCTAACCCTAGTTGTACTGTCGCTAACCCTAGTTGTCCTGGCGCTAACCCTAGTTGTCCTGACGCTAACCCTAGTTGTCCTGACGCTAACCCTAGTTGTACTGACGCTAACCCTAGTTGTCCTGGCGCTAACCCTAGTTGTCCTGACGCAAAGCCTAGTTGTCCTGACGCAAAGCCTAGTTGTCCTGGCGCTAACCCTAGTTGTCCTGACGCTAACCCTAGTTGTCCTGACGCTAACCCTAGTTGTCCTGACGCAAAGCCTAGTTGTCCTGACGCTAACCCTAGTTGTCCTGACGCTAACCCTAGGTGTCCTGACGCTAACCCTATTTGTCCTGACGCTAACCCTAGTTGTCCTGACGCTAAGCCTAGTTGTCCTGACGCTAACCCTAGTTGTCCTGACGCTAATCCTAGTTGTCCTGACGCTAACCCTAGTTGTCCTGACGCTAACCCGAGTTGTCCTGACGCTAAACCGAGTTGTCCTGACGCTAACCCGAGTTGTCCTGATGCTAACCCTACTTGTCCTGACGCTAACCCTACTTGTCCTGACGCTAACCCTAGTTGTCCTGACGCTAACCCTAGTTGTCCTGACGCTAACCCTAGTTGTCCTGGCGCTAACCCTAGTTGTCCTGACGCTAACCCTAGTTGTCCTGGCGCTAACCCTAGTTGTCCTGACGCTAACCCTAGTTGTCCTGACGCTAACCCTAGTTGTACTGACGCTAACCCTAGTTGTCCTGGCGCTAACCCTAGTTGTCCTGGCGCTAACCCTAGTTGTCCTGACGCTAACCCTAGTTGTACTGACGCTAACCCTAGTTGTCCTGGCGCTAACCCTAGTTGTCCTGGCGCTAACCCTAGTTGTCCTGACGCTAACCCTAGTTGTCCTGACGCTAACCCTAGTTGTCCTGACGCTAACCCTAGTTGTACTGACGCTAACCCTAGTTGTCCTGGCGCTAACCCTAGTTGTCCTGACGCAAAGCCTAGTTGTCCTGACGCAAAGCCTAGTTGTCCTGGCGCTAACCCTAGTTGTCCTGACGCTAACCCTAGTTGTCCTGACGCTAACCCTAGTTGTCCTGACGCAAAGCCTAGTTGTCCTGACGCTAACCCTAGTTGTCCTGACGCTAACCCTAGGTGTCCTGACGCTAACCCTATTTGTCCTGACGCTAACCCTAGGTGTCCTGACGCTAACCCTAGTTGTCCTGACGCTAAGCCTAGTTGTCCTGACGCTAACCCTAGTTGTCCTGACGCTAATCCTAGTTGTCCTGACGCTAACCCTAGTTGTCCTGACGCTAACCCGAGTTGTCCTGACGCTAAACCGAGTTGTCCTGACGCTAACCCGAGTTGTCCTGATGCTAACCCTACTTGTCCTGACGCTAACCCTACTTGTCCTGACGCTAACCCTAGTTGTCCTGACGCTAACCCTAGTTGTCCTGACGCTAACCCTAGTTGTCCTGGCGCTAACCCTAGTTGTCCTGACGCTAACCCTAGTTGTCCTGGCGCTAACCCTAGTTGTCCTGACGCTAACCCTAGTTGTCCTGACGCTAACCCTAGTTGTACTGACGCTAACCCTAGTTGTCCTGGTGCTAACCCTAGTTGTCCTGGCGCTAACCCTAGTTGTCCTGACGCTAACCCTAGTTGTCCTGACGCTAACCCTAGTTGTCCTGACGCAAAGCCTAGTTGTCCTGACGCTAACCCTAGTTGTCCTGACGCTAACCCTAGGTGTCCTGACGCTAACCCTAGTTGTCCTGACGCTAACCCTAGGTGTCCTGACGCTAACCCTAGTTGTCCTGACGCTAAGCCTAGTTCTCCTGACGCTAACCCTAGTTGTCCTGACGCTAATCCTAGTTGTCCTGACGCTAACCCTAGTTGTCCTGACGCTAACCCGAGTTGTCCTGACGCTAAACCGAGTTGTCCTGACGCTAACCCGAGTTGTCCTGATGCTAACCCTACTTGTCCTGACGCTAACCCTACTTGTCCTGACGCTAACCCTAGTTGTCCTGACGCTAACCCTAGTTGTCCTGACGCTAACCCTAGTTGTCCTGGCGCTAACCCTAGTTGTCCTGGCGCTAACCCTAGTTGTCCTGACGCTAACCCTAGTTGTCCTGACGCTAACCCTACTTGTCCTGACGCTAACCCTACTTGTCCTGACGCTAACCCTAGTTGTCCTGATGCTAACCCTAGTTGTCGTGACGCTAACCCTAGTTGTCGTGATGCTAACCCTAGTTGTCCTGACGCTAACCCTAGTTGTCCTGACGCTAACCCTAGTTGTCCTGACGCTAACCCTAGTTGTCCTGACGCTAACACTAGTTGTCCTGACGCTAACCCTAGTTGTCCTGACGCCAACCCTAGTTCTCCTGATGCTAACCGTAGTTCTCCTGACGATAACCCTAGTTGTCCTGACGCTAGCCCTAGTTGTCCTGATGCTAACCCTAGTTGTCCTGACGCTAACCCTATTTGTCCTGACGCTAACCCTAGTTGTCCTGACGTTAACCCTAGTTGTCCTGACGCTTACCCTAGTTGTCCTGGCGCTAACCCTAGTTGTCCTGACGCTAACCCTAGTTGTCCTGATGCTAACCCTAGTTGTCCTGGCGCTAACCCTAGTTGTCCTGACGCTAACCCTAGTTGTCCTGACGCTAACCCTACTTGTCCTGACGCTAACCCTACTTGTCCTGACGCTAACCCTACTTGTCCTGGCGCTAACCCTAGTTGTCCTGACGCTAACCCTAGTTGTCCTGACGCTAACCCTAGTTGTCCTGATGCTAACCCTAGTTGTCGTGACGCTAACCCTAGTTGTCGTGATGCTAACCCTAGTTGTCCTGACGCTAACCCTAGTTGTCCTGACGCTAACCCTAGTTGTCCTGACGCTAACCCTAGTTGTCTTGACGCTAACCCCAGTTGTCCTGACGCTAACCCTAGTTGTCCTGAGCTAACCCTAGTTGTCCTGACGCTAACACTAGTTGTCCTGACGCTAACCCTAGTTGTCCTGATGCCAACCCTAGTTCTCCTGACGCTAACCGTAGTTCTCCTGACGCTAACCCTAGTTGTCCTGACGCTAACCCTAGTTGTCCTGACGCTAACCCTAGTTGTCCTGACGCTAACCCTAGTTCTCCTGACGCTAACCCTAGTTCTCCTGACGCTAACCCTAGTTGTCCTGGCGCTAACCCTAGTTGTCCTGACGCAAAGCCTAGTTGTCCTGACGCAAAGCCTAGTTGTCCTGGCGCTAACCCTAGTTGTCCTGACGCTAACCCTAGTTGTCCTGGCGCTAACCCTAGTTGTACTGTCGCTAACCCTAGTTGTCCTGGCGCTAACCCTAGTTGTCCTGACGCTAACCCTAGTTGTCCTGACGCTAACCCTAGTTGTACTGACGCTAACCCTAGTTGTCCTGGCGCTAACCCTAGTTGTCCTGACGCAAAGCCTAGTTGTCCTGACGCAAAGCCTAGTTGTCCTGGCGCTAACCCTAGTTGTCCTGACGCTAACCCTAGTTGTCCTGGCGCTAACCCTAGTTGTACTGTCGCTAACCCTAGTTGTCCTGGCGCTAACCCTAGTTGTCCTGACGCTAACCCTAGTTGTCCTGACGCTAACCCTAGTTGTACTGACGCTAACCCTAGTTGTCCTGGCGCTAACCCTAGTTGTCCTGACGCAAAGCCTAGTTGTCCTGACGCAAAGCCTAGTTGTCCTGGCGCTAACCCTAGTTGTCCTGACGCTAACCCTAGTTGTCCTGACGCTAACCCTAGTTGTCCTGACGCAAAGCCTAGTTGTCCTGACGCTAACCCTAGTTGTCCTGACGCTAACCCTAGGTGTCCTGACGCTAACCCTATTTGTCCTGACGCTAACCCTAGTTGTCCTGACGCTAAGCCTAGTTGTCCTGACGCTAACCCTAGTTGTCCTGACGCTAATCCTAGTTGTCCTGACGCTAACCCTAGTTGTCCTGACGCTAACCCGAGTTGTCCTGACGCTAAACCGAGTTGTCCTGACGCTAACCCGAGTTGTCCTGATGCTAACCCTACTTGTCCTGACGCTAACCCTACTTGTCCTGACGCTAACCCTAGTTGTCCTGACGCTAACCCTAGTTGTCCTGACGCTAACCCTAGTTGTCCTGGCGCTAACCCTAGTTGTCCTGACGCTAACCCTAGTTGTCCTGGCGCTAACCCTAGTTGTCCTGACGCTAACCCTAGTTGTCCTGACGCTAACCCTAGTTGTACTGACGCTAACCCTAGTTGTCCTGGCGCTAACCCTAGTTGTCCTGGCGCTAACCCTAGTTGTCCTGACGCTAACCCTAGTTGTACTGACGCTAACCCTAGTTGTCCTGGCGCTAACCCTAGTTGTCCTGGCGCTAACCCTAGTTGTCCTGACGCTAACCCTAGTTGTCCTGACGCTAACCCTAGTTGTCCTGACGCTAACCCTAGTTGTACTGACGCTAACCCTAGTTGTCCTGGCGCTAACCCTAGTTGTCCTGACGCAAAGCCTAGTTGTCCTGACGCAAAGCCTAGTTGTCCTGGCGCTAACCCTAGTTGTCCTGACGCTAACCCTAGTTGTCCTGACGCTAACCCTAGTTGTCCTGACGCAAAGCCTAGTTGTCCTGACGCTAACCCTAGTTGTCCTGACGCTAACCCTAGGTGTCCTGACGCTAACCCTATTTGTCCTGACGCTAACCCTAGGTGTCCTGACGCTAACCCTAGTTGTCCTGACGCTAAGCCTAGTTGTCCTGACGCTAACCCTAGTTGTCCTGACGCTAATCCTAGTTGTCCTGACGCTAACCCTAGTTGTCCTGACGCTAACCCGAGTTGTCCTGACGCTAAACCGAGTTGTCCTGACGCTAACCCGAGTTGTCCTGATGCTAACCCTACTTGTCCTGACGCTAACCCTACTTGTCCTGACGCTAACCCTAGTTGTCCTGACGCTAACCCTAGTTGTCCTGACGCTAACCCTAGTTGTCCTGGCGCTAACCCTAGTTGTCCTGACGCTAACCCTAGTTGTCCTGGCGCTAACCCTAGTTGTCCTGACGCTAACCCTAGTTGTCCTGACGCTAACCCTAGTTGTACTGACGCTAACCCTAGTTGTCCTGGTGCTAACCCTAGTTGTCCTGGCGCTAACCCTAGTTGTCCTGACGCTAACCCTAGTTGTCCTGACGCTAACCCTAGTTGTCCTGACGCAAAGCCTAGTTGTCCTGACGCTAACCCTAGTTGTCCTGACGCTAACCCTAGGTGTCCTGACGCTAACCCTAGTTGTCCTGACGCTAACCCTAGGTGTCCTGACGCTAACCCTAGTTGTCCTGACGCTAAGCCTAGTTCTCCTGACGCTAACCCTAGTTGTCCTGACGCTAATCCTAGTTGTCCTGACGCTAACCCTAGTTGTCCTGACGCTAACCCGAGTTGTCCTGACGCTAAACCGAGTTGTCCTGACGCTAACCCGAGTTGTCCTGATGCTAACCCTACTTGTCCTGACGCTAACCCTACTTGTCCTGACGCTAACCCTAGTTGTCCTGACGCTAACCCTAGTTGTCCTGACGCTAACCCTAGTTGTCCTGGCGCTAACCCTAGTTGTCCTGGCGCTAACCCTAGTTGTCCTGACGCTAACCCTAGTTGTCCTGACGCTAACCCTACTTGTCCTGACGCTAACCCTACTTGTCCTGACGCTAACCCTAGTTGTCCTGATGCTAACCCTAGTTGTCGTGACGCTAACCCTAGTTGTCGTGATGCTAACCCTAGTTGTCCTGACGCTAACCCTAGTTGTCCTGACGCTAACCCTAGTTGTCCTGACGCTAACCCTAGTTGTCCTGACGCTAACACTAGTTGTCCTGACGCTAACCCTAGTTGTCCTGACGCCAACCCTAGTTCTCCTGATGCTAACCGTAGTTCTCCTGACGATAACCCTAGTTGTCCTGACGCTAGCCCTAGTTGTCCTGACGCTAACCCTAGTTGTCCTGACGCTAACCCTAGTTGTCCTGACGCTAACCCTAGTTGTCCTGACGCTAACCCTAGTTCTCCTGACGCTAACCCTAGTTCTCCTGACGCTAACCCTAGTTGTCCTGACGCTAACCCTAGTTGTCCTGACGCTAACCCTAGTTGTCTTGACGTTAACCCTAGTTGTCCTGACGCTTACCCTAGTTGTCCTGACGCTAACCCTAGTTGTCCTGACGCTAACCCTAGTTGTCCTGACGCTAACCCTAGTTTTCCTGACGCTAACCCTAGTTGTCCTGACGCTAACCCTAGTTGTCCTGACGCTAACCCTAGGTGTCCTGACGCTAACCCTAGTTGTCCTGACGCTAAGCCTAGTTGTCCTGACGCTAACCCTAGTTGTCCTGACGCTAATCCTAGTTGTCCTGACGCTAACCCTAGTTGTCCTGACGCTAACCCGAGTTGTCCTGACGCTAAACCGAGTTGTCCTGACGCTAACCCGAGTTGTCCTGATGCTAACCCTACTTGTCCTGACGCTAACCCTACTTGTCCTGACGCTAACCCTAGATGTCATGACGCTAACCCTAGTTGTCCTGACGCTAACCCTAGTTGTCCTGGCGCTAACCCTAGTTGTCCTGGCGCTAACCCTAGTTGTCCTGACGCTAACCCTAGTTGTCCTGACGCTAACCCTACTTGTCCTGACGCTAACCCTACTTGTCCTGACGCTAACCCTAGTTGTCCTGATGCTAACCCTAGTTGTCGTGACGCTAACCCTAGTTGTCGTGATGCTAACCCTAGTTGTCCTGACGCTAACCCTAGTTGTCCTGACGCTAACCCTAGTTGTCCTGACGCTAACCCTAGTTGTCTTGACGCTAACCCTAGTTGTCCTGACGCTAACCCTAGTTGTCCTGACGCTAACCCTAGTTTTCCTGACGCTAACACTAGTTGTCCTGACGCTAACCCTAGTTGTCCTGACGCCAACCCTAGTTCTCCTGACGCTAACCGTAGTTCTCCTGACGATAACCCTAGTTGTCCTGACGCTAGCCCTAGTTGTCCTGACGCTAACCCTAGTTGTCCTGACGCTAACCCTAGTTGTACTGACGCTATCCCCAGTTGTCCTGACGTTAACCCTAGTTGTCCTGACGCTTACCCTAGTTGTCCTGACGCTAACCCTAGTTGTCCTGACGCTAACCCTAGTTGTCCTGGCGCTAACCCTAGTTGTCCTGGCGCTAATCCTAGTTGTCCTGACGCTAACCCTAGTTGTCCTGACGCTAACCCTACTTGTCCTGACGCTAATCCTAGTTGTCCTGACGCTAACCCTAGTTGTCCTGACGCTTAACCCTACTTGTCCTGACGCTAACCCTAGTTGTCCTGACGTTAACCCTAGTTGTCCTGACGCTTACCCTAGTTGTCCTGACGCTAACCCTAGTTGTCCTGACGCTAACCCTAGTTGTCCTGATGCTAACCCTAGTTGTCCTGACGCTAACCCTAGTTGTTCTGACGCTAACCCTAGTTGTCCTGACGCTAACCCTAGTTGTCCTGACGCTAACCCTAGTTGTCTTGACGCTAACCCTAGTTGTCCTGACGCTAACCCTAGTTGTCCTGACGCTAACCCTAGTTGTCCTGACGCTAACCCTAGTTCTCCTGACGCTAACCCTAGTTCTCCTGACGCTAACCCTAGTTGTCCTGACGCTAACCCTAGTTGTCCTGACGCTAACCCTAGTTGTCTTGACGTTAACCCTAGTTGTCCTGACGCTTACCCTAGTTGTCCTGACGCTAACCCTAGTTGTCCTGACGCTAACCCTAGTTGTCCTGACGCTAACCCTAGTTTTCCTGACGCTAACCCTAGTTGTCCTGACGCTAACCCTAGTTGTCCTGACGCTAACCCTAGTTGTCCTGACGCTAACCCTAGTTGTCCTGGCGCTAACCCTAGTTGTACTGTCGCTAACCCTATTTGTCCTGGCGCTAACCCTAGTTGTCCTGACGCTAACCCTAGTTGTACTGACGCTAACCCTAGTTGTCCTGGCGCTAACCCTAGTTGTCCTGGCGCTAACCCTAGTTGTCCTGACGCTAACCCTAGTTGTCCTGACGCTAACCCTAGTTGTCCTGACACAAAGCCTAGTTGTCCTGACGCTAACCCTAGTTGTCCTGACGCTAACCCTAGGTGTCCTGACGCTAACCCTAGTTGTCCTGACGCTAACCCTAGGTGTCCTGACGCTAACCCTAGTTGTCCTGACGCTAACCCTAGTTGTCCTGACGCTAATCCTAGTTGTCCTGACGCTAACCCTAGTTGTCCTGACGCTAACCCTAGTTGTCCTGACGCTAAACCTAGTTGTCCTGACGCTATCCCTAGCTGTCCTGATGCTAACCCTAGTTGTCCTGGCGCTAACCCTAGTTGTCCTGACGCTAACCCTAGTTGTCCTGACGCTAACCCTAGTTGTCCTGGCGCTAACCCTAGTTGTCCTGACGCTAACCCTAGTTGTCCTGATGCTAATCCTAGTTGTCCTGGCGCTAACCCTAGTTGTCCTGGCGCTAACCCTAGTTGTCCTGACGCTAACCCTAGTTGTCCTGACGCTAACCCTAGTTGTCCTGACGCTAACCCTAGTTGTCCTGGCACTAACCCTAGTTGTCCTGACGCTAAGCCTAGTTGTCCTGACGCTAACCCTAGTTGTCGTGACGCTAACCCTAGTTGTCGTGATGCTAACCCTAGTTGTCCTGACGCTAACCCTAGTTGTCCTGACGCTAACCCTAGTTGTCCTGACGCTAACCCTAGTTGTCTTGACGCTAACCCTAGTTGTCCTGACGCTAACACTAGTTGTCCTGACGCTAACCCTAGTTGTCCTGACGCTAACCCTAGTTGTCCTGGCGCTAACCCTAGTTGTCCTGGCGCTAACCCTAGTTGTCCTGATGCTAACCCTAGTTGTCCTGACGCTAACCCTACTTGTCCTGACGCTAACCCTACTTGTCCTGACGCTAACCCTAGTTGTCCTGATGCTAACCCTATTTGTCGTGACGCTAACCCTAGTTGTCGTGATGCTAACCCTAGTTGTCCTGACGCTAACCCTAGTTGTCCTGACGCTAACCCTAGTTGTCCTGACGCTAACCCTAGTTGTCTTGACGCTAACCCTAGTTGTCCTGACGCTAACCCTAGTTGTCCTGACGCTAACCCTAGTTGTCCTGACGCTAACACTAGTTGTCCTGACGCTAACCCTAGTTGTCCTGACGCCAACCCTAGTTCTCCTGACGCTAACCGTAGTTCTCCTGACGATAACCCTAGTTGTCCTGACGCTAGCCCTAGTTGTCCTGACGCTAACCCTAGTTGTCCTGACGCTAACCCTAGTTGTACTGACGCTATCCCCAGTTGTCCTGACGTTAACCCTAGTTGTCCTGACGCTTACCCTAGTTGTCCTGACGCTAACCCTAGTTGTCCTGACGCTAGCCCTAGTTGTCCTGACGCTAACCCTAGTTGTCCTGACGCTAACCCTAGTTGTACTGACGCTATCCCCAGTTGTCCTGGCGCTAACCCTAGTTGTCCTGACGCTTACCCTAGTTGTCCTGACGCTAACCCTAGTTGTCCTGACGCTAACCCTAGTTGTCCTGACGCTAACCCTAGTTTTCCTGACGCTAACCCTAGTTGTCCTGACGCTAACCCTAGTTGTCCTGACGCTAACCCTAGTTGTCCTGACGCTAACCCTAGTTGTCCTGGCGCTAACCCTAGTTGTACTGTCGCTAACCCTATTTGTCCTGGCGCTAACCCTAGTTGTCCTGACGCTAACCCTAGTTGTCCTGACGCTAACCCTAGTTGTACTGACGCTAACCCTAGTTGTCCTGGCGCTAACCCTAGTTGTCCTGGCGCTAACCCTAGTTGTCCTGACGCTAACCCTAGTTGTCCTGACGCTAACCCTAGTTGTCCTGACACAAAGCCTAGTTGTCCTGACGCTAACCCTAGTTGTCCTGACGCTAACCCTAGGTGTCCTGACGCTAACCCTAGTTGTCCTGACGCTAACCCTAGGTGTCCTGACGCTAACCCTAGTTGTCCTGACGCTAACCCTAGTTGTCCTGACGCTAATCCTAGTTGTCCTGACGCTAACCCTAGTTGTCCTGACGCTAACCCTAGTTGTCCTGACGCTAAACCTAGTTGTCCTGACGCTATCCCTAGCTGTCCTGATGCTAACCCTAGTTGTCCTGGCGCTAACCCTAGTTGTCCTGACGCTAACCCTAGTTGTCCTGACGCTAACCCTAGTTGTCCTGGCGCTAACCCTAGTTGTCCTGACGCTAACCCTAGTTGTCCTGATGCTAATCCTAGTTGTCCTGGCGCTAACCCTAGTTGTCCTGGCGCTAACCCTAGTTGTCCTGACGCTAACCCTAGTTGTCCTGACGCTAACCCTAGTTGTCCTGACGCTAACCCTAGTTGTCCTGGCACTAACCCTAGTTGTCCTGACGCTAAGCCTAGTTGTCCTGACGCTAACCCTAGTTGTCGTGACGCTAACCCTAGTTGTCGTGATGCTAACCCTAGTTGTCCTGACGCTAACCCTAGTTGTCCTGACGCTAACCCTAGTTGTCCTGACGCTAACCCTAGTTGTCTTGACGCTAACCCTAGTTGTCCTGACGCTAACACTAGTTGTCCTGACGCTAACCCTAGTTGTCCTGATGCCAACCCTAGTTCTCCTGACGCTAACTGTAGTTCTCCTGACGATAACCCTAGTTGTCCTGACGCTAGCCCTAGTTGTCCTGACGCTAACCCTAGTTGTCCTGACGCTAACCCTAGTTGTCCTGACGCTAACCCCAGTTGTCCTGACGTTAACCCTAGTTGTCCTGACGCTTACCCTAGTTGTCCTGACGCTAACCCTAGTTGTCCTGACGCTAACCCTAGTTGTCCTGGCGCTAACCCTAGTTCTCCTGGCGCTAACCCTAGTTGTCCTGACGCTAACCCTAGTTGTCCTGACGCTAACCCTACTTGTCCTGACGCTAATCCTAGTTGTCCTGACGCTAACCCTAGTTGTCCTGACGCTAACCCTACTTGTCCTGACGCTAACCCTAGTTGTCCTGACGTTAACCCTAGTTGTCCTGACGCTTACCCTAGTTGTCCTGACGCTAACCCTAGTTGTCCTGACGCTAACCCTAGTTGTCCTGATGCTAACCCTAGTTGTCCTGACGCTAACCCTAGTTGTTCTGACGCTAACCCTAGTTGTCCTGACGCTAACCCTAGTTGTCCTGACGCTAACCCTAGTTGTCTTGACGCTAACCCTAGTTGTCCTGACGCTAACCCTAGTTGTCCTGACGCTAACCCTAGTTGTCCTGACGCTAACCCTAGTTGTCCTGACGCTAACCCTAGTTGTCTTGACGTTAACCCTAGTTGTCCTGACGCTTACCCTAGTTGTCCTGACGCTAACCCTAGTTGTCCTGACGCTAACCCTAGTTGTCCTGACGCTAACGCTAGTTTTCCTGACGCTAACCCTAGTTGTCCTGACGCTAACCCTAGGTGTCCTGACGCTAACCCTAGTTGTCCTGACGCTAAGCCTAGTTGTCCTGACGCTGACCCTAGTTGTCCTGACGCTAATCCTAGTTGTCCTGACGCTAACCCTAGTTGTCCTGACGCTAACCCGAGTTGTCCTGACGCTAAACCGAGTTGTCCTGACGCTAACCCGAGTTGTCCTGATGCTAACCCTACTTGTCCTGACGCTAACCCTACTTGTCCTGACGCTAACCCTAGTTGTCCTGACGCTAACCCTAGTTGTCCTGACGCTAACCCTAGTTGTCCTGGCGCTAACCCTAGTTGTCCTGGCGCTAACCCTAGTTGTCCTGACGCTAACCCTAGTTGTCCTGACGCTAACCCTACTTGTCCTGACGCTAACCCTACTTGTCCTGACGCTAACCCTAGTTGTCCTGATGCTAACCCTAGTTGTCGTGACGCTAACCCTAGTTGTCGTGATGCTAACCCTAGTTGTCCTGACGCTAACCCTAGTTGTCCTGACGCTAACCCTAGTTGTCCTGACGCTAACCCTAGTTGTCTTGACGCTAACCCTAGTTGTCCTGACGCTAACCCTAGTTGTCCTGACGCTAACCCTAGTTGTCCTGACGCTAACACTAGTTGTCCTGACGCTAACCCTAGTTGTCCTGACGCCAACCCTAGTTCTCCTGACGCTAACCGTAGTTCTCCTGACGATAACCCTAGTTGTCCTGACGCTAGCCCTAGTTGTCCTGACGCTAACCCTAGTTGTCCTGACGCTAACCCTAGTTGTCCTGACGCTAACCCCAGTTGTCCTGACGTTAACCCTAGTTGTCCCGACGCTTACCCTAGTTGTCCTGACGCTAACCCTAGTTGTCCTGACGCTAACCCTAGTTGTCCTGGCGCTAACCCTAGTTGTCCTGGCGCTATCCCTAGTTGTCCTGACGCTAACCCTAGTTGTCCTGACGCTAACCCTAGTTGTCTTGACGTTAACCCTAGTTGTCCTGACGCTTACCCTAGTTGTCCTGACGCTAACCCTAGTTGTCCTGACGCTAACCCTAGTTGTCCTGACGCTAACCCTAGTTGTCCTGACGCTAACCCTAGTTGTCCTGACGCCAACCCTAGTTCTCCTGACGCTAACCGTAGTTCTCCTGACGATAACCCTAGTTGTCCTGACGCTAGCCCTAGTTGTCCTGACGCTAACCCTAGTTGTCCTGACGCTAACCCTAGTTGTCCTGACGCTAACCCCAGTTGTCCTGACGTTAACCCTAGTTGTCCCGACGCTTACCCTAGTTGTCCTGACGCTAACCCTAGTTGTCCTGACGCTAACCCTAGTTGTCCTGGCGCTAACCCTAGTTGTCCTGGCGCTAACCCTAGTTGTCCTGACGCTATCCCTAGTTGTCCTGACGCTAACCCTAGTTGTCCTGACGCTAACCCTAGTTGTCTTGACGTTAACCCTAGTTGTCCTGACGCTTACCCTAGTTGTCCTGACGCTAACCCTAGTTGTCCTGACGCTAACCCTAGTTGTCCTGACGCTAACCCTAGTTTTCCTGACGCTAACCCTAGTTGTCCTGACGCTAACCCTAGTTGTCCTGACGCTAACCCTAGTTGTCCTGACGCTAACCCTAGTTGTACTGTCGCTAACCCTATTTGTCCTGGCGCTAACCCTAGTTGTCCTGACGCTAACCCTAGTTGTCCTGACGCTAACCCTAGTTGTACTGACGCTAACCCTAGTTGTCCTGGCGCTAACCCTAGTTGTCCTGGCGCTAACCCTAGTTGTCCTGACGCTAACCCTAGTTGTCCTGACGCTTACCCTAGTTGTCCTGACGCTAACCCTAGTTGTCCTGACGCTAACCCTAGTTGTCCTGACGCTAACCCTAGTTTTCCTGACGCTAACCCTAGTTGTCCTGACGCTAACCCTAGTTGTCCTGACGCTAACCCTAGTTGTCCTGACGCTAACCCTAGTTGTCCTGGCGCTAACCCTAGTTGTACTGTCGCTAACCCTATTTGTCCTGGCGCTAACCCTAGTTGTCCTGACGCTAACCCTAGTTGTACTGACGCTAACCCTAGTTGTCCTGGCGCTAACCCTAGTTGTCCTGGCGCTAACCCTAGTTGTCCTGACGCTAACCCTAGTTGTCCTGACGCTAACCCTAGTTGTCCTGACACAAAGCCTAGTTGTCCTGACGCTAACCCTAGTTGTCCTGACGCTAACCCTAGGTGTCCTGACGCTAACCCTAGTTGTCCTGACGCTAACCCTAGGTGTCCTGACGCTAACCCTAGTTGTCCTGACGCTAACCCTAGTTGTCCTGACGCTAATCCTAGTTGTCCTGACGCTAACCCTAGTTGTCCTGACGCTAACCCTAGTTGTCCTGACGCTAAACCTAGTTGTCCTGACGCTATCCCTAGCTGTCCTGATGCTAACCCTAGTTGTCCTGGCGCTAACCCTAGTTGTCCTGACGCTAACCCTAGTTGTCCTGACGCTAACCCTAGTTGTCCTGGCGCTAACCCTAGTTGTCCTGACGCTAACCCTAGTTGTCCTGATGCTAATCCTAGTTGTCCTGGCGCTAACCCTAGTTGTCCTGGCGCTAACCCTAGTTGTCCTGACGCTAACCCTAGTTGTCCTGACGCTAACCCTAGTTGTCCTGACGCTAACCCTAGTTGTCCTGGCACTAACCCTAGTTGTCCTGACGCTAAGCCTAGTTGTCCTGACGCTAACCCTAGTTGTCGTGACGCTAACCCTAGTTGTCGTGATGCTAACCCTAGTTGTCCTGACGCTAGCCCTAGTTGTCCTGACGCTAACCCTAGTTGTCCTGACGCTAACCCTAGTTGTCTTGACGCTAACCCTAGTTGTCCTGACGCTAACACTAGTTGTCCTGACGCTAACCCTAGTTGTCCTGACGCTAACCCTAGTTGTCCTGGCGCTAACCCTAGTTGTCCTGGCGCTAACCCTAGTTGTCCTGACGCTAACCCTAGTTGTCCTGACGCTAACCCTACTTGTCCTGACGCTAACCCTACTTGTCCTGACGCTAACCCTAGTTGTCCTGATGCTAACCCTAGTTGTCGTGACGCTAACCCTAGTTGTCGTGATGCTAACCCTAGTTGTCCTGACGCTAACCCTAGTTGTCCTGACGCTAACCCTAGTTGTCCTGACGCTAACCCTAGTTGTCTTGACGCTAACCCTAGTTGTCCTGACGCTAACCCTAGTTGTCCTGACGCTAACCCTAGTTGTCCTGACGCTAACACTAGTTGTCCTGACGCTAACCCTAGTTGTCCTGACGCCAACCCTAGTTCTCCTGACGCTAACCGTAGTTCTCCTGACGATAACCCTAGTTGTCCTGACGCTAGCCCTAGTTGTCCTGACGCTAACCCTAGTTGTCCTGACGCTAACCCTAGTTGTACTGACGCTATCCCCAGTTGTCCTGACGTTAACCCTAGTTGTCCTGACGCTTACCCTAGTTGTCCTGACGCTAACCCTAGTTGTCCTGACGCTAGCCCTAGTTGTCCTGACGCTAACCCTAGTTGTCCTGACGCTAACCCTAGTTGTACTGACGCTATCCCCAGTTGTCCTGGCGCTAACCCTAGTTGTCCTGACGCTTACCCTAGTTGTCCTGACGCTAACCCTAGTTGTCCTGACGCTAACCCTAGTTGTCCTGACGCTAACCCTAGTTTTCCTGACGCTAACCCTAGTTGTCCTGACGCTAACCCTAGTTGTCCTGACGCTAACCCTAGTTGTCCTGACGCTAACCCTAGTTGTCCTGGCGCTAACCCTAGTTGTACTGTCGCTAACCCTATTTGTCCTGGCGCTAACCCTAGTTGTCCTGACGCTAACCCTAGTTGTCCTGACGCTAACCCTAGTTGTACTGACGCTAACCCTAGTTGTCCTGGCGCTAACCCTAGTTGTCCTGGCGCTAACCCTAGTTGTCCTGACGCTAACCCTAGTTGTCCTGACGCTAACCCTAGTTGTCCTGACACAAAGCCTAGTTGTCCTGACGCTAACCCTAGTTGTCCTGACGCTAACCCTAGGTGTCCTGACGCTAACCCTAGTTGTCCTGACGCTAACCCTAGGTGTCCTGACGCTAACCCTAGTTGTCCTGACGCTAACCCTAGTTGTCCTGACGCTAATCCTAGTTGTCCTGACGCTAACCCTAGTTGTCCTGACGCTAACCCTAGTTGTCCTGACGCTAAACCTAGTTGTCCTGACGCTATCCCTAGCTGTCCTGATGCTAACCCTAGTTGTCCTGGCGCTAACCCTAGTTGTCCTGACGCTAACCCTAGTTGTCCTGACGCTAACCCTAGTTGTCCTGGCGCTAACCCTAGTTGTCCTGACGCTAACCCTAGTTGTCCTGATGCTAATCCTAGTTGTCCTGGCGCTAACCCTAGTTGTCCTGGCGCTAACCCTAGTTGTCCTGACGCTAACCCTAG
The DNA here is from genome assembly GCF_046119375.1 of Phyllobates terribilis. NCBI lineage: Eukaryota > Metazoa > Chordata > Amphibia > Anura > Dendrobatidae > Phyllobates > Phyllobates terribilis. Next base: position 2,918,216 of record NW_027363002.1, on the reverse strand, counting down.
TTGTCCTGACGCTAACCCTAGTTGTCCTGACGCTAACCCTAGTTGTCCTGGCACTAACCCTAGTTGTCCTGACGCTAAGCCTAGTTGTCCTGACGCTAACCCTAGTTGTCGTGACGCTAACCCTAGTTGTCGTGATGCTAACCCTAGTTGTCCTGACGCTAACCCTAGTTGTCCTGACGCTAACCCTAGTTGTCCTGACGCTAACCCTAGTTGTCTTGACGCTAACCCTAGTTGTCCTGACGCTAACACTAGTTGTCCTGACGCTAACCCTAGTTGTCCTGATGCCAACCCTAGTTCTCCTGACGCTAACCGTAGTTCTCCTGACGATAACCCTAGTTGTCCTGACGCTAGCCCTAGTTGTCCTGACGCTAACCCTAGTTGTCCTGACGCTAACCCTAGTTGTCCTGACGCTAACCCCAGTTGTCCTGACGTTAACCCTAGTTGTCCTGACGCTTACCCTAGTTGTCCTGACGCTAACCCTAGTTGTCCTGACGCTAACCCTAGTTGTCCTGGCGCTAACCCTAGTTCTCCTGGCGCTAACCCTAGTTGTCCTGACGCTAACCCTAGTTGTCCTGACGCTAACCCTACTTGTCCTGACGCTAATCCTAGTTGTCCTGACGCTAACCCTAGTTGTCCTGACGCTAACCCTACTTGTCCTGACGCTAACCCTAGTTGTCCTGACGTTAACCCTAGTTGTCCTGACGCTTACCCTAGTTGTCCTGACGCTAACCCTAGTTGTCCTGACGCTAACCCTAGTTGTCCTGATGCTAACCCTAGTTGTCCTGACGCTAACCCTAGTTGTTCTGACGCTAACCCTAGTTGTCCTGACGCTAACCCTAGTTGTCCTGACGCTAACCCTAGTTGTCTTGACGCTAACCCTAGTTGTCCTGACGCTAACCCTAGTTGTCCTGACGCTAACCCTAGTTGTCCTGACGCTAACCCTAGTTGTCCTGACGCTAACCCTAGTTGTCTTGACGTTAACCCTAGTTGTCCTGACGCTTACCCTAGTTGTCCTGACGCTAACCCTAGTTGTCCTGACGCTAACCCTAGTTGTCCTGACGCTAACGCTAGTTTTCCTGACGCTAACCCTAGTTGTCCTGACGCTAACCCTAGGTGTCCTGACGCTAACCCTAGTTGTCCTGACGCTAAGCCTAGTTGTCCTGACGCTGACCCTAGTTGTCCTGACGCTAATCCTAGTTGTCCTGACGCTAACCCTAGTTGTCCTGACGCTAACCCGAGTTGTCCTGACGCTAAACCGAGTTGTCCTGACGCTAACCCGAGTTGTCCTGATGCTAACCCTACTTGTCCTGACGCTAACCCTACTTGTCCTGACGCTAACCCTAGTTGTCCTGACGCTAACCCTAGTTGTCCTGACGCTAACCCTAGTTGTCCTGGCGCTAACCCTAGTTGTCCTGGCGCTAACCCTAGTTGTCCTGACGCTAACCCTAGTTGTCCTGACGCTAACCCTACTTGTCCTGACGCTAACCCTACTTGTCCTGACGCTAACCCTAGTTGTCCTGATGCTAACCCTAGTTGTCGTGACGCTAACCCTAGTTGTCGTGATCCTAACCCTAGTTGTCCTGACGCTAACCCTAGTTGTCCTGACGCTAACCCTAGTTGTCCTGACGCTAACCCTAGGTGTCCTGACGCTAACCCTAGTTGTCCTGACGCTAAGCCTAGTTGTCCTGACGCTGACCCTAGTTGTCCTGACGCTAATCCTAGTTGTCCTGACGCTAACCCTAGTTGTCCTGACGCTAACCCGAGTTGTCCTGACGCTAAACCGAGTTGTCCTGACGCTAACCCGAGTTGTCCTGATGCTAACCCTACTTGTCCTGACGCTAACCCTACTTGTCCTGACGCTAACCCTAGTTGTCCTAACGCTAACCCTAGTTGTCCTGACGCTAACCCTAGTTGTCCTGGCGCTAACCCTAGTTGTCCTGGCGCTAACCCTAGTTGTCCTGACGCTAACCCTAGTTGTCCTGACGCTAACCCTACTTGTCCTGACGCTAACCCTACTTGTCCTGACGCTAACCCTAGTTGTCCTGATGCTAACCCTAGTTGTCGTGACGCTAACCCTAGTTGTCGTGATGCTAACCCTAGTTGTCCTGACGCTAACCCTAGTTGTCCTGACGCTAACCCTAGTTGTCCTGACGCTAACCCTAGTTGTCTTGACGCTAACCCTAGTTGTCCTGACGCTAACCCTAGTTGTCCTGACGCTAACCCTAGTTGTCCTGACGCTAACACTAGTTGTCCTGACGCTAACCCTAGTTGTCCTGACGCCAACCCTAGTTCTCCTGACGCTAACCGTAGTTCTCCTGACGATAACCCTAGTTGTCCTGACGCTAGCCCTAGTTGTCCTGACGCTAACCCTAGTTGTCCTGACGCTAACCCTAGTTGTCCTGACGCTAACCCCAGTTGTCCTGACGTTAACCCTAGTTGTCCCGACGCTTACCCTAGTTGTCCTGACGCTAACCCTAGTTGTCCTGACGCTAACCCTAGTTGTCCTGGCGCTAACCCTAGTTGTCCTGGCGCTATCCCTAGTTGTCCTGACGCTAACCCTAGTTGTCCTGACGCTAACCCTAGTTGTCTTGACGTTAACCCTAGTTGTCCTGACGCTTACCCTAGTTGTCCTGACGCTAACCCTAGTTGTCCTGACGCTAACCCTAGTTGTCCTGACGCTAACCCTAGTTGTCCTGACGCTAACCCTAGTTGTCCTGACGCCAACCCTAGTTCTCCTGACGCTAACCGTAGTTCTCCTGACGATAACCCTAGTTGTCCTGACGCTAGCCCTAGTTGTCCTGACGCTAACCCTAGTTGTCCTGACGCTAACCCTAGTTGTCCTGACGCTAACCCCAGTTGTCCTGACGTTAACCCTAGTTGTCCCGACGCTTACCCTAGTTGTCCTGACGCTAACCCTAGTTGTCCTGACGCTAACCCTAGTTGTCCTGGCGCTAACCCTAGTTGTCCTGGCGCTAACCCTAGTTGTCCTGACGCTATCCCTAGTTGTCCTGACGCTAACCCTAGTTGTCCTGACGCTAACCCTAGTTGTCTTGACGTTAACCCTAGTTGTCCTGACGCTTACCCTAGTTGTCCTGACGCTAACCCTAGTTGTCCTGACGCTAACCCTAGTTGTCCTGACGCTAACCCTAGTTTTCCTGACGCTAACCCTAGTTGTCCTGACGCTAACCCTAGTTGTCCTGACGCTAACCCTAGTTGTCCTGACGCTAACCCTAGTTGTACTGTCGCTAACCCTATTTGTCCTGGCGCTAACCCTAGTTGTCCTGACGCTAACCCTAGTTGTCCTGACGCTAACCCTAGTTGTACTGACGCTAACCCTAGTTGTCCTGGCGCTAACCCTAGTTGTCCTGGCGCTAACCCTAGTTGTCCTGACGCTAACCCTAGTTGTCCTGACGCTAACCCTAGTTGTCCTGACACAAAGCCTAGTTGTCCTGACGCTAACCCTAGTTGTCCTGACGCTAACCCTAGGTGTCCTGACGCTAACCCTAGTTGTCCTGACGCTAACCCTAGGTGTCCTGACGCTAACCCTAGTTGTCCTGACGCTAACCCTAGTTGTCCTGACGCTAATCCTAGTTGTCCTGACGCTAACCCTAGTTGTCCTGACGCTAACCCTAGTTGTCCTGACGCTAAACCTAGTTGTCCTGACGCTATCCCTAGCTGTCCTGATGCTAACCCTAGTTGTCCTGGCGCTAACCCTAGTTGTCCTGACGCTAACCCTAGTTGTCCTGACGCTAACCCTAGTTGTCCTGGCGCTAACCCTAGTTGTCCTGACGCTAACCCTAGTTGTCCTGACGCTAATCCTAGTTGTCCTGGCGCTAACCCTAGTTGTCCTGGCGCTAACCCTAGTTGTCCTGACGCTAGCCCTAGTTGTCCTGACGCTAGCCCTAGTTGTCCTGACGCTAACCCTAGTTGTCCTGACGCTAACCCTAGTTGTCCTGACGATAACCCTAGTTGTCCTGACGCTAACCCTAGTTGTCCTGAGGCTAACCCTAGTTGTCCTGGCGCTAACCCTACTTGTCCTGACGCTAACCCTAGTTGTCCTGACGCTAACCCTAGTTGTCCTGACGCTAAACCTAGCTGTCCTGACGCTAACCCTAGTTGTCCTGACGCTAACCCTAGTTGTCCTGGCGCTAATCCTACTTGTCCTGACGCTAACCCTAGTTGTCCTGACGCTAACCCTAGTTGTCCTGACGCTAAACCTAGCTGTCCTGACGCTAACCCTAACTGTCCTAACGCTAACCCTAGTTGTCCTGACGCTAACCCTAGTTGTCCTGACGCTAACCCTAGCTGTCCTGACGCTAACCTTAGTTGTCCTGACGCTAACCCTAGTTGTCCTGACGCTAACCGTAGTTGTCCTGACGCTAACCCTAGTTGTCCTGACGCTAACCCTAGTTGTCCTGACGCTAACACTAGTTGTCCTGACGCTAACCCTAGTTGTCCTGACGCTAACCCTAGTTGTCCTGACGCTAACCCTAGTTGTCCTGACGCTAACCCTAGTTGTCCTGGCGCTAACCCTACTTGTCTTGACGCTAACCCTAGTTGTCCTGACGTTAACCCTACTTGTCCTGACGCTAACCCTAGTTGTCCTGACGCTAACCCTAGTTGTCCTGACGCTAACCCTAACTGTCCTAACGCTAACCCTAGTTGTCCTGACGCTAACCCTAGTTGTCCTGACGCTAACCCTAGCTGTCCTGACGCTAACCTTAGTTGTCCTGACGCTAACCCTAGTTGTCCTGACTCTAACCCTAGTTGTCCTGACGCTAACCCTAGTTGTCCTGACGCTAACCCTAGTTGTCCTGACGCTAACACTAGTTGTCCTGACGCTAACCCTAGTTGTCCTGACGCTAACCCTTGTTGTCCTGACGCTAACCCTAGTTGTCCTGGCGCTAACCCTAGTTGTCCTGACGCTAACCCTAGTTGTCCTGGCGCTAACCCTAGTTGTCCTGACGCTAACCCTAGTTGTCCTGACGCTAATCCTAGTTGTCCTGACGCTAACCCTAGTTGTCCTGACGCTAACCCGAGTTGTCCTGACGCTAAACCGAGTTGTCCTGACGCTAACCCGAGTTGTCCTGATGCTAACCCTACTTGTCCTGACGCTAACCCTACTTGTCCTGACGCTAACCCTAGTTGTCCTGACGCTAACCCTAGTTGTCTTGACGCTAACCCTAGTTGTCCTGGCGCTAACCCTAGTTGTCCTGGCGCTAACCCTAGTTGTCCTGACGCTAACCCTAGTTGTCCTGACGCTAACCCTACTTGTCCTGACGCTAACCCTACTTGTCCTGACGCTAACCCTACTTGTCCTGACGCTAACCCTAGTTGTCCTGACGCTAACCCTAGTTGTCCTGATGCTAACCCTAGTTGTCGTGACGCTAACCCTAGTTGTCGTGATGCTAACCCTAGTTGTCCTGACGCTAACCCTAGTTGTCCTGACGCTAACCCTAGTTGTCCTGACGCTAACCCTAGTTGTCTTGACGCTAACCCTAGTTGTCCTGACGCTAACCCTAGTTGTCCTGACGCTAACCCTAGTTGTCCTGACGCTAACACTAGTTGTCCTGACGCTAACCCTAGTTGTCCTGACGCCAACCCTAGTTCTCCTGACGCTAACCGTAGTTCTCCTGACGATAACCCTAGTTGTCCTGACGCTAGCCCTACTTGTCCTGATGCTAACCCTAGTTGTCCTGACGCTAACCCTAGTTGTCCTGACGCTAACGCTAGTTGTCCTGACGTTAACCCTAGTTGTCCTGACGCTTACCCTAGTTGTTCTGACGCTAACCCTAGTTGTCCTGACGCTAACCCTAGTTGTCCTGACGCTAACCCTAGTTGTCCTGGCGCTAACCCTAGTTGTCCTGGCGCTAACCCTAGTTGTCCTGACGCTAACCCTACTTGTCCTGACGCTAACCCTACTTGTCCTGACGCTAACCCTACTTGTCCTGACGCTAACCCTACTTGTCCTGACGCTAACCCTAGTTGTCCTGATGCTAACCCTAGTTGTCGTGACGCTATCCCTAGTTGTCGTGATGCTAACCCTAGTTGTCCTGACGCTAACCCTAGTTGTCCTGACGCTAACCCTAGTTGTCCTGACGCTAACCCTAGTTGTCTTGACGCTAACCCTAGTTGTCCTGACGCTAACCCTAGTTGTCCTGACGCTAACCCTAGTTGTCCTGACGCTAACACTAGTTGTCCTGACGCTAACCCTAGTTGTCCTGACGCCAACCCTAGTTCTCCTGACGCTAACCGTAGTTCTCCTGACGCTAACCCTAGTTTTCCTGACGCTAGCCCTAGTTGTCCTGACGCTAACCCTAGTTGTCCTGACGCTAACCCTAGTTGTCCTGACGCTAACCCTAGTTGTCCTGACGTTAACCCTAGTTGTCCTGACGCTTTCCCTTGTTGTCCTGACGCTAACCCTAGTTGTCCTGACGCTAACCCTAGTTGTCCTGATGCTTACCCTAGTTGTCCTGACGCTAACCCTAGTTGTTCTGACGCTAACCCTAGTTGTCCTGACGCTAACCCTAGTTGTCCTGACGCTAACCCTAGTTCTCCTGACGCTAACCCTAGTTCTCCTGACGCTAACCCTAGTTGTCCTGACGCTAGCCCTAGTTGTCCTGACGCTAACCCTAGTTGTCCTGACGCTAACCCTAGTTGTCCTGACGTTAACCCTAGTTGTCCTGACGCTTACCCTAGTTGTCCTGATGCTAACCCTAGTTGTCCTGATGCTAACCCTAGTTGTCCTGACGCTAACCCTAGTTTTCCTGACGCTAACCCTAGTTGTCCTGACGCTAACCCTAGTTGTCCTGACGCTAACCCTAGTTGTCCTGGCGCTAACCCTAGTTGTACTGTCGCTAACCCTATATGTCCTGGCGCTAACCCTAGTTGTCCTGATGCTAACCCTAGTTGTCCTGACGCTAACCCTAGTTGTACTGACGCTAACCCTAGTTGTCCTGACGCTAACCCTAGTTGTCCTGGCGCTAACCCTAGTTGTCCTGACGCTAACCCTAGTTGTCCTGACGCTAACCCTAGTTGTCCTGACGCAAAGCCTAGTTGTCCTGACGCTAACCCTAGTTGTCCTGACGCTAACCCTAGGTGTCCTGACGCTAAGCCTAGTTGTCCTGACGCTAACCCTAGTTGTCCTGACGCTAACCCTAGTTGTCCTGGCGCTAACCCTAGTTGTCCTGATGCTAACCCTAGTTGTCCTGGCGCTAACCCTAGTTGTCCTGACGCTAACCATAGTTGTCCTGACGCTAACCCTAGTTGGCCTGGCGCTAACCCTAGTTGTCCTGGCGCTAACCCTAGTTGTCCTGACGCTAACCCTAGTTGTCCTGACGCTAACTCTAGTTGTCCTGGCGCTAACCCTAGTTGTCCTGACGCTAACCCTAGTTGTCCTGACGCTAACCCTAGTTGTCCTGACGCTAACCCTAGTTGTCCTGACGCTAACCCTAGTTGTCCTGACGCTAATCCTAGTTGTCCTGACGCTAGCCCTAGTTGTCCTGACGCTAGCCCTAGTTGTCCTGACGCTAACCCTAGTTGTCCTGACGCTAACCCTAGTTGTCCTGATGCTAATCCTAGTTGTCCTGATGCTAGCCCTAGTTGTCCTGACGCTAGCCCTAGTTGTCCTGACGCTAACCCTAGTTGTCCTGACGCTAACCCTAGTTGTCCTGACGATAACCCTAGTTGTCCTGACGCTAACCCTAGTTGTCCTGACGCTAACCCTAGTTGTCCTGGCGCTAACCCTACTTGTCCTGACGCTAACCCTAGTTGTCCTGACGCTAACCCTAGTTGTCCTGACGCTAAACCTAGCTGTCCTGACGCTAACCCTAGTTGTCCTGACGCTAACCCTAGTTGTCCTGGCGCTAACCCTACTTGTCCTGACGCTAACCCTAGTTGTCCTGACGCTAACCCTAGTTGTCCTAACGCTAAACCTAGCTGTCCTGACGCTAACCCTAACTGTCCTAACGCTAACCCTAGTTGTCCTGACGCTAACCCTAGTTGTCCTGACGCTAACCCTAGCTGTCCTGACGCTAACCTTAGTTGTCCTGACGCTAACCCTAGTTGTCCTGACGCTAACCGTAGTTGTCCTGACGCTAACCCTAGTTGTCCTGACGCTAACCCTAGTTGTCCTGACGCTAACACTAGTTGTCCTGACGCTAACCCTAGTTGTCCTGACGCTAACCCTAGTTGTCCTGACGCTAACCCTAGTTGTCCTGACGCTAACCCTAGTTGTCCTGGCGCTAACCCTACTTGTCCTGACGCTAACCCTAGTTGTCCTGACGCTAACCCTACTTGTCCTGACGCTAACCCTAGTTGTCCTGACGCTAACCCTAGTTGTCCTGACGCTAACCCTAACTGTCCTAACGCTAACCCTAGTTGTCCTGACGCTAACCCTAGTTGTCCTGACGCTAACCCTAGCTGTCCTGACGCTAACCTTAGTTGTCCTGACGCTAACCCTAGTTGTCCTGACTCTAACCCTAGTTGTCCTGACGCTAACCCTAGTTGTCCTGACGCTAACCCTAGTTGTCCTGACGCTAACCCTAGTTGTCCTGACGCTAACACTAGTTGTCCTGACGCTAACCCTAGTTGTCCTGACGCTAACCCTTGTTGTCCTGACGCTAACCCTAGTTGTCCTGGCGCTAACCCTAGTTGTCCTGAAGCTAACCCTAGTTGTCCTGGCGCTAACCCTAGTTGTCCTGACGCTAACCCTAGTTGTCCTGACGCTAATCCTAGTTGTCCTGACGCTAACCCTAGTTGTCCTGACGCTAACCCGAGTTGTCCTGACGCTAAACCGAGTTGTCCTGACGCTAACCCGAGTTGTCCTGATGCTAACCCTACTTGTCCTGACGCTAACCCTACTTGTCCTGAAGCTAACCCTAGTTGTCCTGACGCTAACCCTAGTTGTCTTGACGCTAACCCTAGTTGTCCTGGCGCTAACCCTAGTTGTCCTGGCGCTAACCCTAGTTGTCCTGACGCTAACCCTAGTTGTCCTGACGCTAACCCTACTTGTCCTGACGCTAACCCTACTTGTCCTGACGCTAACCCTACTTGTCCTGACGCTAACCCTAGTTGTCCTGACGCTAACCCTAGTTGTCCTGATGCTAACCCTAGTTGTCGTGACGCTAACCCTAGTTGTCGTGATGCTAACCCTAGTTGTCCTGACGCTAACCTTAGTTGTCCTGACGCTAACCCTAGTTGTCCTGACGCTAACCCTAGTTGTCTTGACGCTAACCCTAGTTGTCCTGACGCTAACCCTAGTTGTCCTGACGCTAACCCTAGTTGTCCTGACGCTAACACTAGTTGTCCTGACGCTAACCCTAGTTGTCCTGACGCCAACCCTAGTTCTCCTGACGCTAACCGTAGTTCTCCTGACGATAACCCTAGTTGTCCTGACGCTAGCCCTACTTGTCCTGACGCTAACCCTAGTTGTCCTGACGCTAACCCTAGTTGTCCTGACGCTAACCCTAGTTGTCCTGACGTTAACCCTACTTGTCCTGATGCTTACCCTAGTTGTTCTGACGCTAACCCTAGTTGTCCTGACGCTAACCCTAGTTGTCCTGACGCTAACCCTAGTTGTCCTGGCGCTAACCCTAGTTGTCCTGGCGCTAACCCTACTTGTCCTGACGCTAACCCTACTTGTCCTGACGCTAACCCTACTTGTCCTGACGCTAACCCTAGTTGTCCTGACGCTAACCCTAGTTGTCCTGATGCTAACCCTAGTTGTCGTGACGCTAACCCTAGTTGTCGTGATGCTAACCCTAGTTGTCCTGACGCTAACCCTAGTTGTCCTGACGCTAACCCTAGTTGTCCTGATGCTAACCCTAGTTGTCTTGACGCTAACCCTAGTTGTCCTGACGCTAACCCTAGTTGTCCTGACGCTAACCCTAGTTGTCCTGACGCTAACACTAGTTGTCCTGACGCTAACCCTAGTTGTCCTGACGCCAACCCTAGTTCTCCTGACGCTAACCGTAGTTCTCCTGACGCTAACCCTAGTTTTCCTGACGCTAGCCCTAGTTGTCCTGACGCTAACCCTAGTTGTCCTGACGCTAACCCTAGTTGTCCTGACGCTAACCCTAGTTGTCCTGACGTTAACCCTAGTTGTCCTGACGCTTACCCTAGTTGTCCTGACGCTAACCCTAGTTGTCCTGACGCTAACCCTAGTTGTCCTGATGCATACCCTAGTTGTCCTGACGCTAACCCTAGTTGTTCTGACGCTAACCCTATTTGTCCTGATGCTAACCCTAGTTGTCCTGATGCTAACCCTAGTTGTCTTGACGCTAACCCTAGTTGTCCTGACGCTAACCCTAGTTGTCCTGACGCTAACCCTAGTTCTCCTGACGCTAACCCTAGTTCTCCTGACGCTAACCCTAGTTGTCCTGACGCTAGCCCTAGTTGTCCTGACGCTAACCCTAGTTGTCCTGACGCTAACCCTAGTTGTCCTGACGTTAACCCTAGTTGTCCTGACGCTTACCCTAGTTGTCCTGATGCTAACCCTAGTTGTCCTGATGCTAACCCTAGTTGTCCTGACGCTAACCCTAGTTTTCCTGACGCTAACCCTAGTTGTCCTGACGCTAACCCTAGTTGTCCTGGCGCTAACCATAGTTGTACTGTCGCTAACCCTATATGTCCTGGCGCTAACCCTAGTTGTCCTGACGCTAACCCTAGTTGTCCTGACGCTAACCCTAGTTGTACTGACGCTAACCCTAGTTGTCCTGGCGCTAACCCTAGTTGTCCTGGCGCTAACCCTAGTTGTCCTGACGCTAACCCTAGTTGTCCTGACGCTAACCCTAGTTGTCCTGACGCTAACCCTAGGTGTCCTGACGCTAACCCTAGTTGTCCTGACGCTAACCCTAGGTGTCCTGACGCTAACCCTAGTTGTCCTGACGCTAACCCTAGTTGTCCTGACGCTAACCCTAGTTGTCCTGACGCTAATCCTAGTTGTCCTGACGCTAACCCTAGTTGTCCTGACGCTAACCCTAGTTGTCCTGACGCTAAACCTAGTTGTCCTGACGCTATCCCTAGCTGTCCTGATGCTAACCCTAGTTGTCCTGGCGCTAACCCTAGTTGTCCTGACGCTAACCCTAGTTGTCCTGACGCTAACCCTAGTTGTCCTGGCGCTAACCCTAGTTGTCCTGACGCTAACCCTAGTTGTCCTGGCGCAAACCCTAGTTGTCCTGACGCTAACCCTAGTTGTCCTGACGCTAATCCTAGTTGTCCTGGCGCTAACCCTAGTTGTCCTGGCGCTAACCCTAGTTGTCCTGACGCTAACCCTAGTTGTCCTGATGCTAACCCTAGTTGTCCTGACGCTAACCCTAGTTGTCCTGGCACTAACCCTAGTTGTCCTGACGCTAAGCCTAGTTGTCCTGACGCTAACCCTAGTTGTCCTGACGCTAACCCTAGTTGTCCTGGCGCTAACCCTAGTTGTCCTGACGCTAACCCTAGTTGTCCTGGCGCTAACCCTAGTTGTCCTGACGCTAACCCTAGTTGTCCTGACGCTAACCCTAGTTGTCCTGGCGCTAACCCTAGTTGTCCTGGCGCTAACCCTAGTTGTCCTGACGCTAACCCTAGTTGTCCTGACGCTAACTCTAGTTGTCCTGGCGCTAACCCTAGTTGTCCTGACGCTAACCCTAGTTGTCCTGACGCTAACCCTAGTTGTCCTGACGCTAACCCTAGTTGTCCTGACGCTAACCCTAGTTGTCCTGACGCTAATCCTAGTTGTCCTGACGCTAGCCCTAGTTGTCCTGACGCTTGCCCTATTTGTCCTGACGCTAACCCTAGTTGTCCTGACGCTAACCCTAGTTGTCCTGACGCTAACCCTAGTTGTCCTGACGCTAATCCTAGTTGTCCTGATGCTAGCCCTAGTTGTCCTGACGCTAGCCCTAGTTGTCCTGACGCTAACCCTAGTTGTCCTGACGCTAACCCTAGTTGTCCTGACGCTAACCCTAGTTGTCCTGGTGCTAACCCTACTTGTCCTGACGCTAACCCTAGTTGTCCTGACGCTAACCCTAGTTGTCCTGACGCTAAACCTAGCTGTCCTGACGCTAACCCTAGTTGTCCTGACGCTAACCCTAGTTGTCCTGGCGCTAACCCTACTTGTCCTGACGCTAACCCTAGTTGTCCTGACGCTAACCCTAGTTGTCCTGACGCTAAACCTAGCTGTCCTGACGCTAACCCTAACTGTCCTAACGCTAACCCTAGTTGTCCTGACGCTAACCCTAGTTGTCCTGACGCTAACCCTAGTTGTCCTGACGCTAATCCTAGTTGTCCTGACGCTAACCCTAGTTGTCCTGACGCTAACCCGAGTTGTCCTGACGCTAAACCGAGTTGTCCTGACGCTAACCCGAGTTGTCCTGATGCTAACCCTACTTGTCCTGACGCTAACCCTACTTGTCCTGAAGCTAACCCTAGTTGTCCTGACGCTAACCCTAGTTGTCTTGACGCTAACCCTAGTTGTCCTGGCGCTAACCCTAGTTGTCCTGGCGCTAACCCTAGTTGTCCTGACGCTAACCCTAGTTGTCCTGACGCTAACCCTACTTGTCCTGACGCTAACCCTACTTGTCCTGACGCTAACCCTACTTGTCCTGACGCTAACCCTAGTTGTCCTGACGCTAACCCTAGTTGTCCTGATGCTAACCCTAGTTGTCGTGACGCTAACCCTAGTTGTCGTGATGCTAACCCTAGTTGTCCTGACGCTAACCTTAGTTGTCCTGACGCTAACCCTAGTTGTCCTGACGCTAACCCTAGTTGTCTTGACGCTAACCCTAGTTGTCCTGACGCTAACCCTAGTTGTCCTGACGCTAACCCTAGTTGTCCTGACGCTAACACTAGTTGTCCTGACGCTAACCCTAGTTGTCCTGACGCCAACCCTAGTTCTCCTGACGCTAACCGTAGTTCTCCTGACGATAACCCTAGTTGTCCTGACGCTAGCCCTACTTGTCCTGACGCTAACCCTAGTTGTCCTGACGCTAACCCTAGTTGTCCTGACGCTAACCCTAGTTGTCCTGACGTTAACCCTACTTGTCCTGATGCTTACCCTAGTTGTTCTGACGCTAACCCTAGTTGTCCTGACGCTAACCCTAGTTGTCCTGACGCTAACCCTAGTTGTCCTGGCGCTAACCCTAGTTGTCCTGTCGCTAACCCTACTTGTCCTGACGCTAACCCTACTTGTCCTGACGCTAACCCTACTTGTCCTGACGCTAACCCTAGTTGTCCTGACGCTAACCCTAGTTGTCCTGATGCTAACCCTAGTTGTCCTGACGCTAACCCTAGTTGTCCTGACGCTAACCCTAGTTGTCCTGATGCTAACCCTAGTTGTCTTGACGCTAACCCTAGTTGTCCTGACGCTAACCCTAGTTGTCCTGACGCTAACCCTAGTTGTCCTGACGCTAACACTAGTTGTCCTGACGCTAACCCTAGTTGTCCTGACGCCAACCCTAGTTCTCCTGACGCTAACCGTAGTTCTCCTGACGCTAACCCTAGTTTTCCTGACGCTAGCCCTAGTTGTCCTGACGCTAACCCTAGTTGTCCTGACGCTAACCCTAGTTGTCCTGACGCTAACCCTAGTTGTCCTGACGTTAACCCTAGTTGTCCTGACGCTTACCCTAGTTGTCCTGACGCTAACCCTAGTTGTCCTGACGCTAACCCTAGTTGTCCTGATGCATACCCTAGTTGTCCTGACGCTAACCCTAGTTGTTCTGACGCTAACCCTATTTGTCCTGATGCTAACCCTAGTTGTCCTGATGCTAACCCTAGTTGTCTTGACGCTAACCCTAGTTGTCCTGACGCTAACCCTAGTTGTCCTGACGCTAACCCTAGTTCTCCTGACGCTAACCCTAGTTCTCCTGACGCTAACCCTAGTTGTCCTGACGCTAGCCCTAGTTGTCCTGACGCTAACCCTAGTTGTCCTGACGCTAACCCTAGTTGTCCTGACGTTAACCCTAGTTGTCCTGACGCTTACCCTAGTTGTCCTGATGCTAACCCTAGTTGTCCTGATGCTAACCCTAGTTGTCCTGACGCTAACCCTAGTTTTCCTGACGCTAACCCTAGTTGTCCTGACGCTAACCCTAGTTGTCCTGGCGCTAACCCTAGTTGTACTGTCGCTAACCCTATATGTCCTGGCGCTAACCCTAGTTGTCCTGACGCTAACCCTAGTTGTCCTGACGCTAACCCTAGTTGTACTGACGCTAACCCTAGTTGTCCTGGCGCTAACCCTAGTTGTCCTGGCGCTAACCCTAGTTGTCCTGACGCTAACCCTAGTTGTCCTGACGCTAACCCTAGTTGTCCTGACGCTAACCCTAGGTGTCCTGACGCTAACCCTAGTTGTCCTGACGCTAACCCTAGGTGTCCTGACGCTAACCCTAGTTGTCCTGACGCTAACCCTAGTTGTCCTGACGCTAACCCTAGTTGTCCTGACGCTAATCCTAGTTGTCCTGACGCTAACCCTAGTTGTCCTGACGCTAACCCTAGTTGTCCTGACGCTAAACCTAGTTGTCCTGACGCTATCCCTAGCTGTCCTGATGCTAACCCTAGTTGTCCTGGCGCTAACCCTAGTTGTCCTGACGCTAACCCTAGTTGTCCTGACGCTAACCCTAGTTGTCCTGGCGCTAACCCTAGTTGTCCTGACGCTAACCCTAGTTGTCCTAGCGCTAACCCTAGTTGTCCTGACGCTAACCCTAGTTGTCCTGACGCTAATCCTAGTTGTCCTGGCGCTAACCCTAGTTGTCCTGGCGCTAACCCTAGTTGTCCTGACGCTAACCCTAGTTGTCCTGATGCTAACCCTAGTTGTCCTGACGCTAACCCTAGTTGTCCTGGCACTAACCCTAGTTGTCCTGACGCTAAGCCTAGTTGTCCTGACGCTAACCCTAGTTGTCCTGACGCTAACCCTAGTTGTCCTGGCGCTAACCCTAGTTGTCCTGATGCTAACCCTAGTTGTCCTGGCGCTAACCCTAGTTGTCCTGACGCTAACCCTAGTTGTCCTGACCCTAACCCTAGTTGTCCTGGCGCTAACCCTAGTTGTCCTGGCGCTAACCCTAGTTGTCCTGACGCTAACCCTAGTTGTCCTGACGCTAACTCTAGTTGTCCTGGCGCTAACCCTAGTTGTCCTGACGCTAACCCTAGTTGTCCTGACGCTAACCCTAGTTGTCCTGACGCTAACCCTAGTTGTCCTGACGCTAACCCTAGTTGTCCTGACGCTAATCCTAGTTGTCCTGACGCTAGCCCTAGTTGTCCTGACGCTTGCCCTATTTGTCCTGACGCTAACCCTAGTTGTCCTGACGCTAACCCTAGTTGTCCTGACGCTAACCCTAGTTGTCCTGACGCTAATCCTAGTTGTCCTGATGCTAGCCCTAGTTGTCCTGACGCTAGCCCTAGTTGTCCTGACGCTAACCCTAGTTGTCCTGACGCTAACCCTAGTTGTCCTGACGCTAACCCTAGTTGTCCTGGTGCTAACCCTACTTGTCCTGACGCTAACCCTAGTTGTCCTGACGCTAACCCTAGTTGTCCTGACGCTAAACCTAGCTGTCCTGACGCTAACCCTAGTTGTCCTGACGCTAACCCTAGTTGTCCTGGCGCTAACCCTACTTGTCCTGACGCTAACCCTAGTTGTCCTGACGCTAACCCTAGTTGTCCTGACGCTAAACCTAGCTGTCCTGACGCTAACCCTAACTGTCCTAACGCTAACCCTAGTTGTCCTGACGCTAACCCTAGTTGTCCTGACGCTAACCCTAGCTGTCCTGACGCTAACCTTAGTTGTCCTGACGCTAACCCTAGTTGTCCTGACGCTAACCCTAGTTGTCCTGACGCTAACCCTAGTTGTCCTGATGCTAACCCTAGTTGTCCTGACGCTAACCCTAGTTGTCCTGACGCTAACACTAGTTGTCCTGACGCTAACCCTAGTTGTCCTGACGCTAACCCTAGTTGTCCTGACGCTAACCCTAGTTGTCCTGACGCTAACCCTAGTTGTCCTGGCGCTAACCCTACTTGTCCTGACGCTAACCCTAGTTGTCCTGACGCTAACCCTAGTTGTCCTGGCGCTAACCCTAGTTGTCCTGACGCTAACACTAGTTGTCCTGACGCTAACCCTAGTTGTCCTGACGCTAACCCTAGTTGTCCTGATGCTAACCCTAGTTGTCCTGGCGCTAACCCTAGTTGTCCTGACGCTAACCCTAGTTGTCCTGGCGCTAACCCTAGTTGTCCTGACGCTAACCCTAGTTGTCCTGACGCTAACCCTAGTTGTCCTGACGCTAACTCTAGTTGTCCTGGCGCTAACCCTAGTTGTCCTGACGCTAACCCTAGTTGTCCTGACGCTAACCCTAGTTGTCCTGACGCTAATCCTAGCTATCCTGACACTAACCCTAGTTGTCCTGATGCTAACCCTAGCTGTACTGACGCTAACCCTAGTTGTCCTGACGCTAACCCTAGTTGTCCTGATGCTAACCCTAGTTGTCCTGACGCTAACCCTAGTTGTCCTGACGCTAAACCTAGTTGTCCTGACGCTAACCATAGCTGTCCTGACGCTAACCCTAGTTGTCCTGACGCTAACCCTAGTTGTCCTGACGCTAACCCTAGTTGTCCTGACGCTAACCCTAGTTGTCCTGACGCTAACCCTAGTTGTCCTGACGCTAACCCTAGCTGTCCTGATGCTAACCCTAGTTGTCCTGACGCTAACCCTAGCTGTCCTGACGCTAACCCTAGTTGTCCTGACGCTAACCCTAGTTGTCCTGACGCTAACCCTAGTTGTCCTGACGCTAACCCTATTTGTCCTAACGCTAAACCTAGTTGTCCTGACGCTAACCCTAGCTGTCCTGATGCTAACCCTAGTTGTCCTGACGCTAACCCTAGTTGTCCTGGCGCTATCCCTAGTTGTCCTGACGCTAACCCTAGTTGTCCTGGCGCTAACCCTAGTTGTCCTGACGCTAACCCTAGTTGTCCTGACGCTAACCCTAGTTGTCCTGGCGCTAACCCTAGTTGTCCTGGCGCTAACCCTAGTTGTCCTGACGCTAACCCTAGTTGTCCTGGCGCTAACCCTAGTTGTCCTGACGCTAACCCTAGTTGTCCTGACGCTAACCCTAGTTGTCCTGACGCTAACCCTAGTTGTCCTGACGCTAGACCTAGTTGTCCTGACGCTAGCCCTAGTTGTCCTGACGCTAACCCTAGTTGTCCTGACGCTAACCCTAGTTGTCCTGACGTTAACCCTAGTTGTCCTGACGCTAACCCAAGTTGTCCTGTCGCTAACCCTAGTTGTCCTGACGCTAACCCTAGTTGTCCTGACGCTAACCCTACTTGTCCTGACGCTAACCCTACTTGTCCTGACGCTAACCCTACTTGTCCTGACGCTAACCCTACTTGTCCTGACGCTAACCCTAGTTGTCCTGACGCTAACCCTACTTGTCCTGACGCTAACCCTACTTGTCCTGACGCTAACCCTACTTGTCCTGACGCTAACCCTAGTTGTCCTGACGCTAACCCTAGTTGTCCTGGCGCTAACCCTAGTTGTCTTGACGCTAACCCTAGTTGTCCTGACGCTAACCCTAGTTGTCCTGACGCTAACCCTAGTTGTCCTGACGCTAACACTAGTTGTCCTGACGCTAACCCTAGTTGTCCTGACGCTAACCCTAGTTCTCCTGACGCTAACCGTAGTTCTCCTGACGCTAACCGTAGTTCTCCTGATGCTAACCCTAGTTGTCCTGACGCTAGCCCTAGTTGTCCTGACGCTAACCCTAGTTGTCCTGACGCTAACCCTAGTTGTCCTGACGCTAACCCTAGTTCTCCTGACGCTAACCGTAGTTCTCCTGACGCTAACCCTAGTTGTCCTGACGCTAGCCCTAGTTGTCCTGACGCTAACCCTAGTTGTCCTGACGCTAACCCTAGTTGTCCTGACGCTAACCCTAGTTGTCCTGACGCTAACCCTAGTTGTCCTGACGTTAACCCTAGTTGTCCTGACGCTTACCCTAGTTGTCCTGACGCTAACCCTAGTTGTCCTGACGGTAACCCTAGTTGTCCTGACGCTAACCCTAGTTGTCCTGACGCTAACCCTAGTTTTCCTGACGCTAACCCTAGTTGTCCTGATGCTAACCCTAGTTGTCCTGGCGCTAACCCTAGTTGTCCTGGCGCTAACCCTAGTTGTCCTGACGCTAACCCTAGTTTTCCTGACGCTAACCCTAGTTGTCCTGACGCTAACCCTAGTTGTCCTGACGCTAACCCTAGTTGTCCTGACGCTAACCCTAGTTGTCCTGACGCTAACCCTAGTTGTCCTGGCGCTAACCCTAGTTGTACTGTCGCTAACCCTAGTTGTCCTGGCACTAACCCTAGTTGTCCTGACGCTAACACTAGTTGTCCTGACGCTAACCCTAGTTGTACTGACGCTAACCTTAGTTGTCCTGGCGCTAACCCTAGTTGTCCTGGCGCTAACCCTAGTTGTCCTGATGCTAACCCTAGTTGTCCTGACGCTAACCCTAGTTGTCCTGACGCAAAGCCTAGTTGTCCTGACGCTAACCCTAGTTGTCCTGACGCTAACCCTAGGTGTCCTGACGCTAACCCTAGTTGTCCTGACGCTAACCCTAGGTGTCCTGACGCTAACCCTAGTTGTCCTGGCGCTAACCCTAGTTGTCCTGGCGCTAACCCTAGTTGTCCTGATGCTAACCCTAGTTGTCCTGACGCTAACCCTAGTTGTCCTGACGCAAAGCCTAGTTGTCCTGACGCTAACCCTAGTTGTCCTGACGCTAACCCTAGGTGTCCTGACGCTAACCCTAGTTGTCCTGACGCTAAGCCTAGTTGTCCTGACGCTAACCCTAGTTGTCCTGACACTAATCCTAGTTGTCCTGACGCTAACCCTAGTTGTCCTGACGCTAACCCGAGTTGTCCTGATGCTAAACCGAGTTGTCCTGACGCTAACCCGGGTTCTCCTGATGCTAACCCTACTTGTCCTGACGCTAACCCTACTTGTCCTGACGCTAACCCTAGTTGTCCTGACGCTAACCCTAGTTGTCCTGGCGCTAACCCTAGTTGTCCTGGCGCTAACCCTAGTTGTCCTGGCGCTAACCCTAGTTGTCCTGACGCTAACCCTAGTTGTCCTGACGCTAACCCTACTTGTCCTGACGCTAACCCTACTTGTCCTGACGCTAACCCTAGTTGTCCTGACGCTAACCCTAGTTGTCCTGACGCTAACCCTAGTTGTCCTGATGCTAACCCTAGTTGTCGTGACGCTAACCCTAGTTGTCGTGATGCTAACCCTAGTTGTCCTGACGCTAACCCTAGTTGTCCTGACGCTAACCCTAGTTGTCCTGACGCTAACCCTAGTTGTCTTGACGCTAACCCTAGTTGTCCTGACGCTAACCCTAGTTGTCCTGACGCCAACCCTAGTTCTCCTGACGCCAACCCTAGTTCTCCTGACGCTAACCGTAGTTCTCCTGACGATAACCCTAGTTGTCCTGACGCTAGCCCTAGTTGTCCTGACGCTAACCCTAGTTGTCCTGACGCTAACCCTAGTTGTCCTGACGCTAAACCTAGTTGTCCTGACGTTAACCCTAGTTGTCCTGACGCTTACCCTAGTTGTCCTGACGCTAACGCTAGTTGTCCTGACGCTAACCCTAGTTGTCCTGACGCTAACCCTAGTTGTCCTGGCGCTAACCCTAGTTGTCCTGGCGCTAACCCTAGTTGTCCTGGCGCTAACCCTAGTTGTCCTGACGCTAACCCTAGTTGTCCTGACGCTAACCCTACTTGTCCTGACGCTAACCCTACTTGTCCTGACGCTAACCCTACTTGTCCTGACGCTAACCCTAGTTCTCCTGACGCTAACCCTAGTTGTCCTGACGCTAACCCTAGTTGTCCTGATGCTAACCCTAGTTGTCGTGACGCTAACCCTAGTTGTCATGATGCTAACCCTAGTTGTCCTGACGCTAACCCTAGTTGTCCTGACGCTAACCCTAGTTGTCCTGACGCTAACCCTAGTTGTCTTGACGCTAACCCTAGTTGTCCTGACGCTAACCCTAGTTGTCCTGACGCTAACCCTAGTTGTCCTGACGCCAACCCTAGTTCTCCTGACGCTAACCGTAGTTCTCCTGACGCTAACCCTAGTTGTCCTGACGCTAGCCCTAGTTGTCCTGACGCTAACCCTAGTTGTCCTGACGCTAACCCTAGTTGTCCTGACGCTAACCCTAGTTGTCCTGACGTTAACCCTAGTTGTCCTGACGCTTACCCTAGTTGTCCTGACGCTAACCCTAGTTGTCCTGACGCTAACCCTAGTTGTCCTGATGCTAACCCTAGTTGTCCTGACGCTAACCCTAGTTGTCCTGGCGCTAACCCTAGTTGTCCTGACGCTAACCCTAGTTTTACTGACGCTAACCCTAGTTGTCCTGACGCTAACCCTAGTTGTCCTGACGCTAACCCTAGTTGTCCTGACGCTAACCCTAGTTGTCCTGACGCTAACCCTAGTTGTCCTGGCGCTAACCCTAGTTGTACTGTCGCTAACCCTAGTTGTCCTGGCACTAACCCTAGTTGTCCTGACGCTAACCCTAGTTGTCCTGACGCTAACCCTAGTTGTACTGACGCTAACCCTAGTTGTCCTGGCGCTAACCCTAGTTGTCCTGGCGCTAACCCTAGTTGTCCTGATGCTAACCCTAGTTGTCCTGACGCTAACCCTAGTTGTCCTGACGCAAAGCCTAGTTGTCCTGACGCTAACCCTAGTTGTCCTGACGCTAACCCTAGGTGTCCTGACGCTAACCCTAGTTTTCCTGACGCTAACCCTAGGTGTCCTGACGCTAACCCTAGTTGTCCTGACGCTAAGCCTAGTTGTCCTGACGCTAACCCTAGTTGTCCTGACACTAATCCTAGTTGTCCTGACGCTAACCCTAGTTGTCCTGACGCTAACCCGAGTTGTCCTGATGCTAAACCGAGTTGTCCTGACGCTAACCCGAGTTGTCCTGATGCTAACCCTACTTGTCCTGACGCTAACCCTACTTGTCCTGACACTAACCCTAGTTGTCCTGACGCTAACCCTAGTTGTCCTGACGCTAACCCTAGTTGTCCTGGCGCTAACCCTAGTTGTCCTGGCGCTAACCCTAGTTGTCCTGGCGCTAACCCTAGTTGTCCTGACGCTAACCCTAGTTGTCCTGACGCTAACCCTACTTGTCCTGACGCTAACCCTACTTGTCCTGACGCTAACCCTAGTTGTCCTGACGCTAACCCTAGTTGTCCTGACGCTAACCCTAGTTGTCCTGATGCTAACCCTAGTTGTCGTGACGCTAACCCTAGTTGTCGTGATGCTAACCCTAGTTGTCCTGACGCTAACCCTAGTTGTCCTGACGCTAACCCTAGTTGTCCTGACGCTAACCCTAGTTGTCTTGACGCTAACCCTAGTTGTCCTGACGCTAACCCTAGTTGTCCTGACGCTAACCCTAGTTGTCCTGACGCTAACACTAGTTGTCCTGACGCTAACCCTAGTTGTCCTGACGCCAACCCTAGTTCTCCTGACGCTAACCGTAGTTCTCCTGACGATAACCCTAGTTGTCCTGACGCTAGCCCTAGTTGTCCTGACGCTAACCCTAGTTGTCCTGACGCTAACCCTAGTTGTCCTGACGCTAACCCTAGTTGTCCTGACGTTAACCCTAGTTGTCCTGACGCTTACCCTAGTTGTCCTGACGCTAACGCTAGTTGTCCTGACGCTAACCCTAGTTGTCCTGACGCTAACCCTAGTTGTCCTGGCGCTAACCCTAGTTGTCCTGGCGCTAACCCTAGTTGTCCTGGCGCTAACCCTAGTTGTCCTGACGCTAACCCTAGTTGTCCTGACGCTAACCCTACTTGTCCTGACGCTAACCCTACTTGTCCTGACGCTAACCCTACTTGTCCTGACGCTAACCCTAGTTCTCCTGACGCTAACCCTAGTTGTCCTGACGCTAACCCTAGTTGTCCTGATGCTAACCCTAGTTGTCGTGACGCTAACCCTAGTTGTCGTGATGCTAACCCTAGTTGTCCTGACGCTAACCCTAGTTGTCCTGGCGCTATCCCTAGTTGTCCTGACGCTAACCCTAGTTGTCCTGACGCTAGACCTAGTTGTCCTGACGCTAGCCCTAGTTGTCCTGACGCTAACCCTAGTTGTCCTGACGCTAACCCTAGTTGTCCTGACGTTAACCCTAGTTGTCCTGACGCTAACCCAAGTTGTCCTGTCGCTAACCCTAGTTGTCCTGACGCTAACCCTAGTTGTCCTGACGCTAACCCTACTTGTCCTGACGCTAACCCTACTTGTCCTGACGCTAACCCTACTTGTCCTGACGCTAACCCTAGTTGTCCTGACGCTAACCCTACTTGTCCTGACGCTAACCCTACTTGTCCTGACGCTAACCCTACTTGTCCTGACGCTAACCCTAGTTGTCCTGACGCTAACCCTAGTTGTCCTGGCGCTAACCCTAGTTGTCTTGACGCTAACCCTAGTTGTCCTGACGCTAACCCTAGTTGTCCTGACGCTAACCCTAGTTGTCCTGACGCTAACACTAGTTGTCCTGACGCTAACCCTAGTTGTCCTGACGCTAACCCTAGTTCTCCTGACGCTAACCGTAGTTCTCCTGACGCTAACCGTAGTTCTCCTGATGCTAACCCTAGTTGTCCTGACGCTAGCCCTAGTTGTCCTGACGCTAACCCTAGTTGTCCTGACGCTAACCCTAGTTGTCCTGACGCTAACCCTAGTTCTCCTGACGCTAACCGTAGTTCTCCTGACGCTAACCCTAGTTGTCCTGACGCTAGCCCTAGTTGTCCTGACGCTAACCCTAGTTGTCCTGACGCTAACCCTAGTTGTCCTGACGTTAACCCTAGTTGTCCTGACGCTTACCCTAGTTGTCCTGACGCTAGCCCTAGTTGTCCTGACGCTAACCCTAGTTGTCCTGACGCTAACCCTAGTTGTCCTGACGTTAACCCTAGTTGTCCTGACGCTTACCCTAGTTGTCCTGACGCTAACCCTAGTTGTCCTGACGCTAACCCTAGTTGTCCTGACGCTAACCCTAGTTGTCCTGACGCTAACCCTAGTTTTCCTGACGCTAACCCTAGTTGTCCTGATGCTAACCCTAGTTGTCCTGGCGCTAACCCTAGTTGTCCTGGCGCTATCCCTAGTTGTCCTGACGCTAACCCTAGTTTTCCTGACGCTAACCCTAGTTGTCCTGACGCTAACCCTAGTTGTCCTCACGCTAACCCTAGTTGTCCTGACGCTAACCCTAGTTGTCCTGACGCTAACCCTAGTTGTCCTGGCGCTAACCCTAGTTGTACTGTCGCTAACCCTAGTTGTCCTGGCACTAACCCTAGTTGTCCTGACGCTTACCCTAGTTGTCCTGACGCTAACCCTAGTTGTACTGACGCTAACCTTAGTTGTCCTGGCGCTAACCCTAGTTGTCCTGGCGCTAACCCTAGTTGTCCTGATGCTAACCCTAGTTGTCCTGACGCTAACCCTAGTTGTCCTGACGCAAAGCCTAGTTGTCCTGACGCTAACCCTAGTTGTCCTGACGCTAACCCTAGGTGTCCTGACGCTAACCCTAGTTGTCCTGACGCTAACCCTAGGTGTCCTGACGCTAACCCTAGTTGTCCTGGCGCTAACCCTAGTTGTCCTGGCGCTAACCCTAGCTGTCCTGATGCTAACCCTAGTTGTCCTGACGCTAACCCTAGTTGTCCTGACGCAAAGCCTAGTTGTCCTGACGCTAACCCTAGTTGTCCTGACGCTAACCCTAGGTGTCCTGACGCTAACCCTAGTTGTCCTGACGCTAAGCCTAGTTGTCCTGACGCTAACCCTAGTTGTCCTGACACTAATCCTAGTTGTCCTGACGCTAACCCTAGCTGTCCTGACGCTAACCCGAGTTGTCCTGATGCTAAACCGAGTTGTCCTGACGCTAACCCGGGTTGTCCTGATGCTAACCCTACTTGTCCTGACGCTAACCCTACTTGTCCTGACGCTAACCCTAGTTGTCCTGACGCTAACCCTAGTTGTCCTGACGCTAACCCTAGTTGTCCTGGCGCTAACCCTAGTTGTCCTGGCGCTAACCCTAGTTGTCCTGGCGCTAACCCTAGTTGTCCTGACGCTAACCCTAGTTCTCCTGACGCTAACCCTACTTGTCCTGACGCTAACCCTAGTTGTCCTGACGCTAACCCTAGTTGTCCTGACGCTAACCCTAGTTGTCCTGATGCTAACCCTAGTTGTCGTGACGCTAACCCTAGTTGTCGTGATGCTAACCCTAGTTGTCCTGACGCTAACCCTAGTTGTCCTGACGCTAACCCTAGTTGTCCTGACGCTAACCCTAGTTGTCTTGACGCTAACCCTAGTTGTCCTGACGCTAACCCTAGTTGTCCTGACGCTAACACTAGTTGTCCTGATGCTAACCCTAGTTGTCCTGACGCCAACCCTAGTTCTACTGACGCCAACCCTAGTTCTCCTGACGCTAACCGTAGTTCTCCTGACGATAACCCTAGTTGTCCTGACGCTAGCCCTAGTTGTCCTGACGCTAACCCTAGTTGTCCTGACGCTAACCCTAGTTGTCCTGACGCTAACCCTAGTTGTCCTGACGTTAACCCTAGTTGTCCTGACGCTTACCCTAGTTGTCCTGACGCTAACGCTAGTTGTCCTGACGCTAACCCTAGTTGTCCTGACGCTAACCCTAGTTGTCCTGGCGCTAACCCTAGTTGTCCTGGCGCTAACCCTAGTTGTCCTGGCGCTAACCCTAGTTGTCCTGACGCTAACCCTAGTTGTCCTGACGCTAACCCTACTTGTCCTGACGCTAACCCTACTTGTCCTGACGCTAACCCTACTTGTCCTGACGCTAACCCTAGTTCTCCTGACGCTAACCCTAGTTGTCCTGACGCTAACCCTAGTTGTCCTGATGCTAACCCTAGTTGTCGTGACGCTAACCCTAGTTGTCGTGATGCTAACCCTAGTTGTCCTGACGCTAACCCTAGTTGTCCTGACGCTAACCCTAGTTGTCCTGACGCTAACCCTAGTTGTCTTGACGCTAACCCTAGTTGTCCTGACGCTAACCCTAGTTGTCCTGACGCTAACCCTAGTTGTCCTGACGCCAACCCTAGTTCTCCTGACGCTAACCGTAGTTCTCCTGACGCTAACCCTAGTTGTCCTGACGCTAGCCCTAGTTGTCCTGACGCTAACCCTAGTTGTCCTGACGCTAACCCTAGTTGTCCTGACGCTAACCCTAGTTGTCCTGACGTTAACCCTAGTTGTCCTGACGCTTACCCTAGTTGTCCTGACGCTAACCCTAGTTGTCCTGACGCTAACCCTAGTTGTCCTGATGCTAACCCTAGTTGTCCTGACGCTAACCCTAGTTGTCCTGGCGCTAACCCTAGTTGTCCTGACGCTAACCCTAGTTTTACTGACGCTAACCCTAGTTGTCCTGACGCTAACCCTAGTTGTCCTGACGCTAACCCTAGTTGTCCTGACGCTAACCCTAGTTGTCCTGACGCTAACCCTAGTTGTCCTGGCGCTAACCCTAGTTGTACTGTCGCTAACCCTAGTTGTCCTGGCACTAACCCTAGTTGTCCTGACGCTAACCCTAGTTGTCCTGACGCTAACCCTAGTTGTACTGACGCTAACCCTAGTTGTCCTGGCGCTAACCCTAGTTGTCCTGGCGCTAACCCTAGTTGTCCTGATGCTAACCCTAGTTGTCCTGACGCTAACCCTAGTTGTCCTGACGCAAAGCCTAGTTGTCCTGACGCTAACCCTAGTTGTCCTGACGCTAACCCTAGGTGTCCTGACGCTAACCCTAGTTGTCCTGACGCTAACCCTAGGTGTCCTGACGCTAACCCTAGTTGTCCTGACGCTAAGCCTAGTTGTCCTGACGCTAACCCTAGTTGTCCTGACACTAATCCTAGTTGTCCTGACGCTAACCCTAGTTGTCCTGACGCTAACCCGAGTTGTCCTGATGCTAAACCGAGTTGTCCTGACGCTAACCCGAGTTGTCCTGATGCTAACCCTACTTGTCCTGACGCTAACCCTACTTGTCCTGACACTAACCCTAGTTGTCCTGACGCTAACCCTAGTTGTCCTGACGCTAACCCTAGTTGTCCTGGCGCTAACCCTAGTTGTCCTGGCGCTAACCCTAGTTGTCCTGGCGCTAACCCTAGTTGTCCTGACGCTAACCCTAGTTGTCCTGACGCTAACCCTACTTCTCCTGACGCTAACCCTACTTGTCCTGACGCTAACCCTAGTTGTCCTGACGCTAACCCTAGTTGTCCTGACGCTAACCCTAGTTGTCCTGACGCTAACCCTAGTTGTCCTGATGCTAACCCTAGTTGTCGTGACGCTAACCCTAGTTGTCGTGATGCTAACCCTAGTTGTCCTGACGCTAACCCTAGTTGTCCTGACGCTAACCCTAGTTGTCCTGACGCTAACCCTAGTTGTCTTGACGCTAACCCTAGTTGTCCTGACGCTAACCCTAGTTGTCCTGACGCTAACACTAGTTGTCCTGACGCTAACCCTAGTTGTCCTGACGCCAACCCTAGTTCTCCTGACGCTAACCGTAGTTCTCCTGACGATAACCCTAGTTGTCCTGACGCTAGCCCTAGTTGTCCTGACGCTAACCCTAGTTGTCCTGACGCTAACCCTAGTTGTCCTGACGCTAACCCTAGTTGTCCTGACGTTAACCCTAGTTGTCCTGACGCTTACCCTAGTTGTCCTGACGCTAACGCTAGTTGTCCTGACGCTAACCCTAGTTGTCCTGACGCTAACCCTAGTTGTCCTGGCGCTAACCCTAGTTGTCCTGGCGCTAACCCTAGTTGTCCTGGCGCTAACCCTAGTTGTCCTGACGCTAACCCTAGTTGTCCTGACGCTAACCCTACTTGTCCTGACGCTAACCCTACTTGTCCTGACGCTAACCCTACTTGTCCTGACGCTAACCCTAGTTCTCCTGACGCTAACCCTAGTTGTCCTGACGCTAACCCTAGTTGTCCTGATGCTAACCCTAGTTGTCGTGACGCTAACCCTAGTTGTCGTGATGCTAACCCTAGTTGTCCTGACTCTAACCCTAGTTGTCCTGATGTTAACCCTAGTTGTCCTGACGCTAACCCTAGTTGTCTTGACGCTAACCCTAGTTGTCCTGACTCTAACCCTAGTTGTCCTGACGCTAACCCTAGTTGTCCTGACGCCAACCCTAGTTCTCCTGACGCTAACCGTAGTTCTCCTGACGGTAACCCTAGTTGTCCTGACGCTAGCCCTAGTTGTCCTGACGCTAACCCTAGTTGTCCTGACGCTAACCCTAGTTGTCCTGACGCTAACCCTAGTTGTCCTGACGTTAACCCTAGTTGTCCTGACGCTTACCCTAGTTGTCCTGACGCTAACCCTAGTTGTCCTGATGCTAACCCTAGTTGTCCTGACGCTAACCCTAGTTGTCCTGACGCTAACCCTAGTTGTCCTGACGCTAACCCTAGTTGTCCTGATGCTAACCCTAGTTGTCTTGACGCTAACCCTAGTTGTCCTGACGCTAACCCTAGTTGTCCTGACGCTAACACTAGTTGTCCTGACGCTAACCCTAGTTCTCCTGACGCTAACCCTAGTTCTCCTGACGCTAACCCTAGTTGTCCTGACGCTAGCCCTAGTTGTCCTGACGCTAACCCTAGTTGTCCTGACGCTAACCCTAGTTGTCCTGACGTTAACCCTAGTTGTCCTGACGCTTACCCTAGTTGTCCTGACGCTAACCCTAGTTGTCCTGACGCTAACCCTAGTTGTCCTGACGCTAACCCCAGTTGTCCTGACGCTAACCCTAGTTTTCCTGACGCTAACCCTAGTTGTCCTGACGCTAACCCTAGTTGTCCTGACGCTAACCCTAGTTGTCCTGATGCTAACCCTAGTTGTCCTGGCGCTAACCCTAGTTTTACTGTCGCTAACCCTAGTTGTCCTGGCGCTAACCCTAGTTGTCCTGACGCTAACCCTAGTTGTCCTGACGCTAACCCTAGTTGTACTGACGCTAACCCTAGTTGTCCTGGCGCTAACCCTAGTTGTCCTGGCGCTAACCCTAGTTGTCCTGATGCTAACCCTAGTTGTCCTGACGCTAACCCTAGTTGTCCTGACGCAAAGCCTAGTTGTCCTGACGCTAACCCTAGTTGTCCTGACGCTAACCCTAGGTGTACTGACGCTAACCCTAGTTGTCCTGACGCTAACCCTAGGTGTCCTGACGCTAACCCTAGTTGTCCTGACGCTAACCCTAGTTGTCCTGACGCTAATCCTAGTTGTCCTGACGCTAACCCTACTTGTCCTGACGCTAACCCTAGTTCTCCTGACGCTAACCCTAGTTGTCCTGACGCTAACCCTAGTTGTCCTGATGCTAACCCTAGTTGTCGTGACGCTAACCCTAGTTGTCGTGATGCTAACCCTAGTTGTCCTGACGCTAACCCTAGTTGTCCTGACGCTAACCCTAGTTGTCCTGACGCTAACCCTAGTTGTCTTGACGCTAACCCTAGTTGTCCTGACGCTAACCCTAGTTGTCCTGACGCTAACCCTAGTTGTCCTGACGCCAACCCTAGTTCTCCTGACGCTAACCGTAGTTCTCCTGACGCTAACCCTAGTTGTCCTGACGCTAGCCCTAGTTGTCCTGACGCTAACCCTAGTTGTCCTGACGCTAACCCTAGTTGTCCTGACGCTAACCCTAGTTGTCCTGACGTTAACCCTAGTTGTCCTGACGCTTACCCTAGTTGTCCTGACGCTAACCCTAGTTGTCCTGACGCTAACCCTAGTTGTCCTGATGCTAACCCTAGTTGTCCTGACGCTAACCCTAGTTGTCCTGGCGCTAACCCTAGTTTTACTGACGCTAACCCTAGTTGTCCTGACGCTAACCCTAGTTGTCCTGACGCTAACCCTAGTTGTCCTGACGCTAACCCTAGTTGTCCTGACGCTAACCCTAGTTGTCCTGGCGCTAACCCTAGTTGTACTGTCGCTAACCCTAGTTGTCCTGGCACTAACCCTAGTTGTCCTGACGCTAACCCTAGTTGTCCTGACGCTAACCCTAGTTGTACTGACGCTAACCCTAGTTGTCCTGGCGCTAACCCTAGTTGTCCTGGCGCTAACCCTAGTTGTCCTGATGCTAACCCTAGTTGTCCTGACGCTAACCCTAGTTGTCCTGACGCAAAGCCTAGTTGTCCTGACGCTAACCCTAGTTGTCCTGACGCTAACCCTAGGTGTCCTGACGCTAACCCTAGTTGTCCTGACGCTAACCCTAGGTGTCCTGACGCTAACCCTAGTTGTCCTGACGCTAAGCCTAGTTGTCCTGACGCTAACCCTAGTTGTCCTGACACTAATCCTAGTTGTCCTGACGCTAACCCTAGTTGTCCTGACGCTAACCCGAGTTGTCCTGATGCTAAACCGAGTTGTCCTGACGCTAACCCGAGTTGTCCTGATGCTAACCCTACTTGTCCTGACGCTAACCCTACTTGTCCTGACACTAACCCTAGTTGTCCTGACGCTAACCCTAGTTGTCCTGACGCTAACCCTAGTTGTCCTGGCGCTAACCCTAGTTGTCCTGGCGCTAACCCTAGTTGTCCTGGCGCTAACCCTAGTTGTCCTGACGCTAACCCTAGTTGTCCTGACGCTAACCCTACTTGTCCTGACGCTAACCCTACTTGTCCTGACGCTAACCCTAGTTGTCCTGACGCTAACCCTAGTTGTCCTGACGCTAACCCTAGTTGTCCTGACGCTAACCCTAGTTGTCCTGATGCTAACCCTAGTTGTCGTGACGCTAACCCTAGTTGTCGTGATGCTAACCCTAGTTGTCCTGACGCTAACCCTAGTTGTCCTGACGCTAATCCTAGTTGTCCTGACGCTAACCCTAGTTGTCTTGACGCTAACCCTAGTTGTCCTGACGCTAACCCTAGTTGTCCTGACGCTAACACTAGTTGTCCTGACGCTAACCCTAGTTGTCCTGACGCCAACCCTAGTTCTCCTGACGCTAACCGTAGTTCTCCTGACGATAACCCTAGTTGTCCTGACGCTAGCCCTAGTTGTCCTGACGCTAACCCTAGTTGTCCTGACGCTAACCCTAGTTGTCCTGACGCTAACCCTAGTTGTCCTGACGTTAACCCTAGTTGTCCTGACGCTTACCCTAGTTGTCCTGACGCTAACGCTAGTTGTCCTGACGCTAACCCTAGTTGTCCTGACGCTAACCCTAGTTGTCCTGGCGCTAACCCTAGTTGTCCTGGCGCTAACCCTAGTTGTCCTGGCGCTAACCCTAGTTGTCCTGACGCTAACCCTAGTTGTCCTGACGCTAACCCTACTTGTCCTGACGCTAACCCTACTTGTCCTGACGCTAACCCTACTTGTCCTGACGCTAACCCTAGTTCTCCTGACGCTAACCCTAGTTGTCCTGACGCTAACCCTAGTTGTCCTGATGCTAACCCTAGTTGTCGTGACGCTAACCCTAGTTGTCGTGATGCTAACCCTAGTTGTCCTGACGCTAACCCTAGTTGTCCTGACGTTAACCCTAGTTGTCCTGACGCTAACCCTAGTTGTCTTGACGCTAACCCTAGTTGTCCTGACTCTAACCCTAGTTGTCCTGACGCTAACCCTAGTTGTCCTGACGCCAACCCTAGCTCTCCTGACGCTAACCGTAGTTCTCCTGACGGTAACCCTAGTTGTCCTGACGCTAGCCCTAGTTGTCCTGACGCTAACCCTAGTTGTCCTGACGCTAACCCTAGTTGTCCTGACGCTAACCCTAGTTGTCCTGACGTTAACCCTAGTTGTCCTGACGCTTACCCTAGTTGTCCTGACGCTAACCCTAGTTGTCCTGATGCTAACCCTAGTTGTCCTGACGCTAACCCTAGTTGTCCTGACGCTAACCCTAGTTGTCCTGACGCTAACCCTAGTTGTCCTGATGCTAACCCTAGTTGTCTTGACGCTAACCCTAGTTGTCCTGACGCTAACCCTAGTTGTCCTGACGCTAACACTAGTTGTCCTGACGCTAACCCTAGTTCTCCTGACGCTAACCCTAGTTCTCCTGACGCTAACCCTAGTTGTCCTGACGCTAGCCCTAGTTGTCCTGACGCTAACCCTAGTTGTCCTGACGCTAACCCTAGTTGTCCTGACGTTAACCCTAGTTGTCCTGACGCTTACCCTAGTTGTCCTGACGCTAACCCTAGTTGTCCTGACGCTAACCCTAGTTGTCCTGACGCTAACCCCAGTTGTCCTGACGCTAACCCTAGTTTTCCTGACGCTAACCCTAGTTGTCCTGACGCTAACCCTAGTTGTCCTGACGCTAACCCTAGTTGTCCTGATGCTAACCCTAGTTGTCCTGGCGCTAACCCTAGTTTTACTGTCGCTAACCCTAGTTGTCCTGGCGCTAACCCTAGTTGTCCTGACGCTAACCCTAGTTGTCCTGACGCTAACCCTAGTTGTACTGACGCTAACCCTAGTTGTCCTGGCGCTAACCCTAGTTGTCCTGGCGCTAACCCTAATTGTCCTGATGCTAACCCTAGTTGTCCTGACGCTAACCCTAGTTGTCCTGACGCAAAGCCTAGTTGTCCTGACGCTAACCCTAGTTGTCCTGACGCTAACCCTAGGTGTACTGACGCTAACCCTAGTTGTCCTGACGCTAACCCTAGGTGTCCTGACGCTAACCCTAGTTGTCCTGACGCTAACCCTAGTTGTCCTGACGCTAATCCTAGTTGTCCTGACGCTAACCCTAGTTGTCCTGACGCTAACCCTAGTTGTCCTGACGCTAAACCTAGTTGTCCTGACGCTAACCCTAGCTGTCCTGATGCTAACCCTAGTTGTCCTGGCGCTAACCCTAGTTGTCCTGACGCTAACCCTAGTTGTCCTGACGCTAACCCTAGTTGTCCTGACGCTAACCCTAGTTGTCCTGACGCTAACCCTAGTTGTCCTGGCGCTAACCCTAGTTGTCCTGACGCTAAGCCTAGTTGTCCTGACGGTAACCCTAGTTGTCCTGACGCTAACCCTAGTTGTCCTGGCGCTAACCCTAGTTGTCCTGACGCTAACACTAGTTTTACTGTCGCTAACCCTAGTTGTCCTGGCGCTAACCCTAGTTGTCCTGACGCTAACGCTAGTTGTCCTGACGCTAACCCTAGTTGTACTGACGCTAACCCTAGTTGTCCTGGCGCTAACCCTAGTTGTCCTGGCGCTAACCCTAGTTGTCCTGATGCTAACCCTAGTTGTCCTGACGCTAACCCTAGTTGTCCTGACGCAAAGCCTAGTTGTCCTGACGCTAACCCTAGTTGTCCTGACGCTAACCCTAGGTGTCCTGACGCTAACTCTAGTTGTCCTGACGCTAACCCTAGGTGTCCTGACGCTAACCCTAGTTGTCCTGACGCTAACCCTAGTTGTCCTGACGCTAACCCTAGTTGTCCTGACGCTAATCCTAGTTGTCCTGACGCTAACCCTAGTTGTCCTGACGCTAACCCTAGTTGTCCTGACGCTAAACCTAGTTGTCCTGACGCTAACCCTAGCTGTCCTGATGCTAACCCTAGTTGTCCTGGCGCTAACCCTAGTTGTCCTGACGCTAACCCTAGTTGTCCTGACGCTAACCCTAGTTGTCCTGGCGCTAACCCTAGTTGTCCTGACGCTAAGCCTAGTTGTCCTGACGGTAACCCTAGTTGTCCTGACGCTAACCCTAGTTGTCCTGGCGCTAACCCTAGTTGTCCTGACGCTAACCCTAGTTGTCCTGGCGCTAACCCTAGTTGTCCTGACGCTAACCCTAGTTGTCCTGACGCTAACCCTAGTTGTCCTGGCGCTAACCCTAGTTGTCCTGGCGCTAACCCTAGTTGTCCTGACGCTAACCCTAGTTGTCCTGACGCTAACTCTAGTTGTCCTGGCGCTAACCCTAGTTGTCCTGACGCTAACCCTAGTTGTCCTGACGCTAACCCTAGTTGTCCTGACGCTAACCCTAGTTGTCCTGGCGCTAACCCTAGTTGTCCTGACGCTAACCCTAGTTGTCCTGACGCTAACCCTAGTTGTCCTGACGCTAATCCTAGTTGTCCTGACGCTAGCCCTAGTTGTCCTGATGCTAGCCCTAGTTGTCCTGACGCTAACCCTAGTTGTCCTGACGCTAACCCTAGTTGTCCTGACGCTAACCCTAGTTGTCCTGACGCTAACCCTAGTTGTCCTGACGCTAACCCTAGTTGTCCTGACGCTAACCCTAGCTGTCCTGACGCTAACCTTAGTTGTCCTGACGCTAACCCTAGTTGTCCTGACTCTAACCCTAGTTGTCCTGACGCTAACCCTAGTTGTCCTGACGCTAACCCTAGTTGTCCTGACGCTAACCCTATTTGTCCTGACGCTAACCCTAGTTGTCCTGACGCTAACCCTAGTTGTCCTGACGCTAACCCTAGTTGTCCTGGCGCTAACCCTAGTTGTCCTGACGCTAACCCTAGTTGTCCTGGCGCTAACCCTAGTTGTCCTGACGCTAACCCTAGTTGTCCTGACGCTAACCCTAGTTGTCCTGACGCTAACTCTAGTTGTCCTGGCGCTAACCCTAGTTGTCCTGACACTAACCCTAGTTGTCCTGACGCTAACCCTAGTTGTCCTGACGCTAATCCTAGCTGTCCTGACACTAACCCTAGTTGTCCTGATGCTAACCCTAGCTGTACTGACGCTAACCCTAGTTGTCCTGACGCTAACCCTAGTTGTCCTGACGCTAACCCTAGTTGTCCTGACGGTAACCCTAGTTGTCCTGACGCTAACCCTAGTTGTCCTGGCGCTAACCCTACTTGTCCTGACGCTAACCCTAGTTGTCCTGACGCTAACCCTACTTGTCCTGATGCTAACCCTAGTTGTACTGACGCTAACCCTAGTTGTCCTGACGCTAACCCTAGTTGTCCTGACGCTAACCCTAGTTTTCCTGACGCTAACCCTAGTTGTCCTATTGCTAACCCTAGTTGTCCTGACGCTAACCCTAGTTGTCCTGACGCTAACCCTAGTTGTCCTGGCGCTAACCCTAGTTGTACTGTCGCTAACCCTAGTTGTCCTGGCGCTAACCCTAGTTGTCCTGACGCTAACCCTAGTTGTCCTGACGCTAACCCTAGTTGTACTGACGCTAACCCTAGTTGTCCTGGCGCTAACCCTAGTTGTCCTGGCGCTAACCCTAGTTGTCCTGACGCTAACCCTAGTTGTCCTGACGCTAACCCTAGTTGTCCTGACGCAAAGCCTAGTTGTCCTGACGCTAACCCTAGTTGTCCTGACGCTAACTCTAGGTGTCCTGACGCTAACCCTAGTTGTCCTGACGCTAACCCTAGGTGTTCTGACGCTAACCCTAGTTGTCCTGACGCTAACCCTAGTTGTCCTGACGCTAACCCTAGTTGTCCTGACGCTAATCCTAGTTGTCCTGACGCTAACCCTAGTTGTCCTGACGCTATCCCTAGTTGTCCTGACGATAAACCTAGTTGTCCTGACGCTAACCCTAGCTGTCCTGATGCTAACCCTAGTTGTCCTGGCGCTAACCCTAGTTGTCCTGACGCTAACCCTAGTTGTCCTGGCGCTAACCCTAGTTGTCCTGACGCTAACCCTAGTTGTCCTGGCGCTAACCCTAGTTGTCCTGACGCTAACCCTAGTTGTCCTGACGCTAACCCTAGTTGTCCTGACGCTAACCCTAGTTGTCCTGACGCTAACCCTAGTTGTCCTGGCGCTAACCCTAGTTGTCCTGACGCTAAGCCTAGTTGTCCTGACGCTAACCCTAGTTGTCCTGACGCTAACCCTAGTTGTCCTGGCGCTAACCCTAGTTGTCCTGACGCTAACCCTAGTTGTCCTGGCGCTAACCCTAGTTGTCCTGACGCTAACCCTAGTTGTCCTGACGCTAACCCTAGTTGTCCTGACGCTAACCCTAGTTGTCCTGGCGCTAACCCTACTTGTCCTGACGCTAACCCTAGTTGTCCTGACGCTAACCCTAGTTGTCCTGACGCTAAACCTAGCTGTCCTGACGCTAACCCTAACTGTCCTAACGCTAACCCTAGTTGTCCTGACGCTAACCCTAGTTGTCCTGACGCTAACCCTAGCTGTCCTGACGCTAACCTTAGTTGTCCTGACGCTAACCCTAGTTGTCCTGACGCTAACCCTAGTTGTCCTGATGCTAACCCTAGTTGTCCTGATGCTAACCCTAGTTGTCCTGACGCTAACCCTAGTTGTCCTGACGCTAACCCTAGTTGTCCTGACGCTAACCCTAGTTTTCCTGACGCTAACCCTAGTTGTCCTGATGCTAACCCTAGTTGTCCTGACGCTAACCCTAGTTGTCCTGACGCTAACCCTAGTTGTCCTGGCGCTAACCCTAGTTGTACTGTCGCTAACCCTAGTTGTCCTGGCGCTAACCCTAGTTGTCCTGACGCTAACCCTAGTTGTCCTGACGCTAACCATAGTTGTACTGACGCTAACCCTAGTTGTCCTGACGCTAAACCTAGTTGTCCTGACGCTAACCCTAGCTGTCCTGATGCTAACCCTAGTTGTCCTGACGCTAATCCTAGTTGTCCTGACGCTAACCCTAGTTGTCCTGACGCTAACCCTAGTTGTCCTGACGCTAAACCTAGTTGTCCTGACGCTAACCCTAGCTGTCCTGATGCTAACCCTAGTTGTCCTGGCGCTAACCCTAGTTGTCCTGACGCTAACCCTAGTTGTCCTGACGCTAACCCTAGTTGACCTGGCGCTAACCCTAGTTGTCCTGACGCTAACCCTAGTTGTCCTGGCGCTAACCCTAGTTGTCCTGACGCTAACCCTAGTTGTCCTGACGCTAATCCTAGTTGTCCTGGCGCTAACCCTAGTTGTCCTGGCGCTAACCCTAGTTGTCCTGATGCTAACCCTAGTTGTCCTGACGCTAACCCTAGTTGTCCTGACGCTAACCCTAGTTGTCCTGGCGCTAACCCTAGTTGTCCTGACGCTAAGCCTAGTTGTTCTGACGCTAACCCTAGTTGTCCTGACGCTAACCCTAGTTGTCCTGGCGCTAACCCTAGTTGTCCTGACGCTAACCCTAGTTGTCCTGGCGCTAACCCTAGTTGTCCTGACGCTAACCCTAGTTGTCCTGACGCTAACCCTAGTTGTCCTGGCGCTAACCCTAGTTGTCCTGGCGCTAACCCTAGTTGTCCTGACGCTAACCCTAGTTGTCCTGACGCTAACTCTAGTTGTCCTGGTGCTAACCCTAGTTGTCCTGAAGCTAACCCTAGTTGTCCTGACGCTAACCCTAGTTGTCCTGACGGTAACCCTAGTTGTCCTGACGCTAATCCTAGTTGTCCTGACGCTAGCCCTAGTTGTCCTGACGCTAGCCCTAGTTGTCCTGACGCTAACCCTAGTTGTCCTGACGCTAACCCTAGTTGTCCTGACGCTAATCCTAGTTGTCCTGACGCTAGCCCTAGTTGTCCTGACGCTAGCCCTAGTTGTGCTGACGCTAACCCTAGTTGTCCTGACGCTAACCCTAGTTGTCCTGACGCTAACCCTAGTTGTCCTGACGCTAACCCTAGTTGTCCTGGCGTTAACCCTACTTGTCCTGACGCTAACCCTAGTTGTCCTGACGCTAACCCTAGTTGTCCTGACGCTAAACCTAGCTGACCTGACGCTAACCCTAGTTGTCCTGACGCTAACCCTAGTTGTCCTGGCGCTAACCCTACTTGTCCTGACGCTAACCCTAGTTGTCCTGACGCTAACCCTAGTTGTCCTGACGCTAAACCTAGCTGTCCTGACGCTAACCCTAACTGTCCTAACGCTAACCCTAGTTGTCCTGACGCTAACCCTAGCTGTCCTGACGCTAACCTTAGTTGTCCTGACGCTAACCCTAGTTGTCCTGACGCTAACCCTAGTTGTCCTGACGCTAACCCTAGTTGTCCTGATGCTAACCCTAGTTGTCCTGACGCTAACCCTAGTTGTCCTGACGCTAACACTAGTTGTCCTGACGCTAACCCTAGTTGTCCTGACGCTAACCCTAGTTGTCCTGACGCTAACCCTAGTTGTCCTGACGCTAACCCTAGTTGTCCTGGCGCTAACCCTACTTGTCCTGACGCTAACCCTAGTTGTCCTGACGCTAACCCTACTTGTCCTGACGCTAACCCTAGTTGTCCTGACGCTAACCCTAGTTGTCCTGACGCTAACCCTAACTGTCCTAACGCTAACCCTAGTTGTCCTGACGCTAACCCTAGTTGTCCTGACGCTAACCCTAGCTGTCCTGACGCTAACCTTAGTTGTCCTGACGCTAACCCTAGTTGTCCTGACTCTAACCCTAGTTGTCCTGACGCTAACCCTAGTTGTCCTGACGCTAACACTAGTTGTGCTGACGCTAACCCTAGTTGTCCTGACGCTAACCCTAGTTGTCCTGACGCTAACCCTAGTTGTCCTGGCGCTAACCCTAGTTGTCCTGACGCTAACCCTAGTTGTCCTGGCGCTAACCCTAGTTGTCCTGACGCTAACCCTAGTTGTCCTGACGCTAACCCTAGTTGTCCTGACGCTAACTCTAGTTGTCCTGGCGCTAACCCTAGTTGTCCTGACGCTAACCCTAGTTGTCCTGACGCTAACCCTAGTTGTCCTGACGCTAATCCTAGCTGTCCTGACACTAACCCTAGTTGTCCTGATGCTAACCCTAGCTGTACTGATGCTAACCCTAGTTGTCCTGACGCTAACCCTAGTTGTCCTGACGCTAACCCTAGTTGTCCTGACGCTAACCCTAGTTGTCCTGACACTAACCCTAGTTTTCCTGACGCTAACCCTAGTTGTCCTGACGCTAACCCTAGTTGTCCTGACGCTAACCCTAGTTGTCCTGACGCTAACCCTAGTTGTCCTGACGCTAACCCTAGTTGTCCTGGCGCTAACCCTAGTTGTACTGTCGCTAACCCTAGTTGTCCTGGCGCTAACCCTAGTTGTCCTGACGCTAACCCTAGTTGTCCTGACGCTAACCCTAGTTGCACTGACGCTAACCCTAGTTGTCCTGGCGCTAACCCTAGTTGTCCTGATGCTAACCCTAGTTGTCCTGACGCTAACCCTAGTTGTCCTGACGCAAAGCCTAGTTGTCCTGACGCTAACCCTAGTTGTCCTGACGCTAACCCTAGGTGTCCTGACGCTAACCCTAGTTGTCCTGACGCTAACCCTAGGTGTCCTGACGCTCACCCTAGTTGTCCTGACGCTAACCATAGTTGTCCTGACGCTAACCCTAGTTGTCCTGACGCTAATCCTAGTTTTCCTGACGCTAACCCTAGTTGTCCTGATGCTAACCCTAGTTGTCCTGACGCTAAACCTAGTTGTCCTGACGCTAACCCTAGCTGTCCTGATGCTAACCCTAGTTGTCCTGGCGCTAACCCTAGTTGTCCTGACGCTAACCCTAGTTGTCCTGGCGCTAACCCTAGTTGTCCTGACGCTAACCCTAGTTGTCCTGGCGCTAACCCTAGTTGTCCTGACGCTAACCCTAGTTGTCCTGACGCTAATCCTAGTTGTCCTGGCGCTAACCCTAGTTGTCCTGGCGCTAACCCTAGTTGTCCTGACGCTAACCCTAGTTGTCCTGACGCTAACTCTAGTTGTCCTGACGCTAACCCTAGTTGTCCTGGCGCTAACCCTAGTTGTCCTGACGCTAAGCCTAGTTGTCCTGACGCTAACCCTAGTTGTCCTGACGCTAACCCTAGTTGTCCTGGCGCTAACCCTAGTTGTCCTGACGCTAACCCTAGTTGTCCTGGCGCTAACCCTAGTTGTCCTGACGCTAACCCTAGTTGTCCTGACGCTAACCCTAGTTGTCCTGGCGCTAACCCTAGTTGTCCTGGCGCTAACCCTAGTTGTCCTGACGCTAACCCTAGTTGTCCTGACGCTAACTCTAGTTGTCCTGGCGCTAACCCTAGTTGTCCTGACGCTAACCCTAGTTGTCCTGACGCTAACCCTAGTTGTCCTGACGCTAACCCTAGTTGTCCTGACGCTAACCCTAGTTGTCCTGACGCTAATCCTAGTTGTCCTGACGCTAGCCCTAGTTGTCCTGACGCTAGCCCTAGTTGTCCTGACGCTAACCCTAGTTGTCCTGACGCTAACCCTAGTTGTCCTGACGCTAACCCTAGTTGTCCTGACGCTAATCCTAGTTGTCCTGGCGCTAGCCCTAGTTGTCCTGACGCTAGCCCTAGTTGTCCTGACGCTAACCCTAGTTGTCCTGACGCTAACCCTAGTTGTCCTGACGCTAACCCTAGTTGTCCTGACGCTAACCCTAGTTGTCCTGGCGCTAACCCTACTTGTCCTGACGCTAACCCTAGTTGTCCTGACGCTAACCCTAGTTGTCCTGACGCTAAACCTAGCTGTCCTGACGCTAACCCTAGTTGTCCTGACGCTAACCCTAGTTGTCCTGGCGCTAACCCTACTTGTCCTGACGCTAACCCTAGTTGTCCTGACGCTAACCCTAGTTGTCCTGACGCTAAACCTAGCTGTCCTGACGCTAACCCTGCCTGTCCTAACGCTAACCCTAGTTGTCCTGACGCTAACCCTAGTTGTCCTGACGCTAACCCTAGTTGTCCTGACGCTAACCCTAGTTGTCCTGACGCTAATCCTAGTTGTCCTGACGCTAGCCCTAGTTGTCCTGACGCTAGCCCTAGTTGTCCTGACGCTAACCCTAGTTGTCCTGACGCTAACCCTAGTTGTCCTGACGCTAACCCTAGTTGTCCTGACGCTAATCCTAGTTGTCCTGGCGCTAGCCCTAGTTGTCCTGACGCTAGCCCTAGTTGTCCTGACGCTAACCCTAGTTGTCCTGACGCTAACCCTAGTTGTCCTGACGCTAACCCTAGTTGTCCTGACGCTAACCCTAGTTGTCCTGGCGCTAACCCTACTTGTCCTGACGCTAACCCTAGTTGTCCTGACGCTAACCCTAGTTGTCCTGACGCTAAACCTAGCTGTCCTGACGCTAACCCTAGTTGTCCTGACGCTAACCCTAGTTGTCCTGGCGCTAACCCTACTTGTCCTGACGCTAACCCTAGTTGTCCTGACGCTAACCCTAGTTGTCCTGACGCTAAACCTAGCTGTCCTGACGCTAACCCTGCCTGTCCTAACGCTAACCCTAGTTGTCCTGACGCTAACCCTAGTTGTCCTGACACTAACCCTAGCTGTCCTGACGCTAACCTTAGTTGTCCTGACGCTAACCCTAGTTGTCCTGACGCTAACCCTAGTTGTCCTGACGCTAACCATAGTTGTCCTGACGCTAACCCTAGTTGTCCTGGCGATAACCCTAGTTGTCCTGACGCTAACCCTAGTTGTCCTGGCGCTAACCCTAGTTGTCCTGACGCTAACCCTAGTTGTCCTGACGCTAACCCTAGTTGTCCTGACGCTAACTCTAGTTGTCCTGGCGCTAACCCTAGTTGTCCTGACGCTAACCCTAGTTGTCCTGACGCTAACCATAGTTGTCCTGACGCTAACCCTAGTTGTCCTGACGCTAATCCTAGCTGTCCTGACACTAACCCTAGTTGTCCTGATGCTAACCCTAGCTGTACTGATGCTAACCCTAGTTGTCCTGACGCTAACCCTAGTTGTCCTGACGCTAACCCTAGTTGTCCTGACGCTAACCCTAGTTGTCCTGACGCTAAACCTAGTTGTCCTGACGCTAACCATAGCTGTCCTGACGCTAACCCTAGTTGTCCTGACGCTAACCCTAGTTGTCCTGACGCTAACCCTAGTTGTCCTGACTCTAACCCTAGTTGTCCTGACGCTAACCCTAGCTGTCCTGATGCTAACCCTAGTTGTCCTGACGCTAACCCTAGCTGTCCTGACGCTAACCCTAGTTGTCCTGATGCTAACCCTAGTTGTCCTGACGCTAACCCTAGTTGTCCTGACGCTAACCCTATTTGTCCTAACGCTAAACCTAGTTCTCCTGACGCTAACCCTAGCTGTCCTGATGCTAACCCTAGTTGTCCTGACGCTAACCCTAGTTGTCCTGGCGCTAACCCTAGTTGTCCTGACGCTAGACCTAGTTGTCCTGACGCTAGCCCTAGTTGTCCTGACGCTAACCCTAGTTGTCCTGACGCTAACCCTAGTTGTCCTGATGCTAACCCAAGTTGTCCTGTCGCTAACCCTAGTTGTCCTGACGCTAACCCTATTTGTCCTAACGCTAAACCTAGTTGTCCTGACGCTAACCCTAGCTGTCCTGATGCTAACCCTAGTTGTCCTGACGCTAACCCTAGTTGTCCTGGCGCTAACCCTAGTTGTCCTGACGCTAGACCTAGTTGTCCTGACGCTAGCCCTAGTTGTCCTGACGCTAACCCTAGTTGTCCTGACGCTAACCCTAGTTGTCCTGATGCTAACCCAAGTTGTCCTGTCGCTAACCCTAGTTGTCCTGACGCTAACCCTAGTTGTCCTGACGCTAACCCTAGTTGTCCTGACGCTAACCCTACTTGTCCTGACGCTAACCCTACTTGTCCTGACGCTAACCCTACTTGTCCTGACGCTAACCCTAGTTGTCCTGACGCTAACCCTAGTTGTCCTGACGCTAACCCTACTTGTCCTGACGCTAACCCTACTTGTCCTGACGCTAACCCTAGTTGTCCTGACGCTAACCCTAGTTGTCCTGGTGCTAACCCTAGTTGTCTTGACGCTAACCCTAGTTGTCCTGACGCTAACCCTAGTTGTCCTGACGCTAACCCTAGTTGTCCTGACGCTAACACTAGTTGTCCTGACGCTAACCCTAGTTGTCCTGACGCTAACCCTAGTTCTCCTGACGCTAACCGTAGTTCTCCTGACGCTAACCCTAGTTGTCCTGACGCTAGCCCTAGTTGTCCTGACGCTAACCCTAGTTGTCCTGACGCTAACCCTAGTTGTCCTGACGCTAACCCTAGTTCTCCTGACGCTAACCATAGTTCTCCTGACGCTAACCCTAGTTGTCCTGACGCTAGCCCTAGTTGTCCTGACCCTAACCCTAGTTGTCCTGACGCTAACCCTAGTTGTCCTGACGTTAACCCTAGTTGTCCTGACGCTTACCCTAGTTGTCCTGACGCTAACCCTAGTTGTCCTGACGCTAACCCTAGTTGTCCTGACGCTAACCCTAGTTTTCCTGACGCTAACCCTAGTTGTCCTGATGCTAACCCTAGTTGTCCTGGCGCTAACCCTAGTTGTACTGTCGCTAACCCTAGTTGTCCTGGTGCTAACCCTAGTTGTCCTGACGCTAACCCTAGTTGTCCTGACGCTAACCCTAGTTGTACTGACGCTAACCCTAGTTGTCCTGGCGCTAACCCTAGTTGTCCTGACGCTAACCCTAGTTGTCCTGACGCTAACCCTAGTTGTCCTGACGCTAACCCTAGTTGTCCTGACGCTAACCCTAGTTGTCCTGGCGCTAACCCTAGTAGTCCTGGCGCTAACCCTAGTTGTCCTGACGCTAACCCTAGTTGTCCTGACGCTAACCCTAGTTGTCCTGATGCTAACCCTAGTTGTCCTGACGCTAACTCTAGTTGTCCTGGTGCTAACCCTAGTTGTCCTGACGCTAACCCTAGTTGTCCTGACGCTAACCCTAGTTGTCCTGATGCTAACCCTAGTTGTCCTGACGCTAACCCTAGTTGTCCTGACGCTAACCCTAGCTGTCCTGACGCTAACCCTAGTTGTCCTCATGCTAACCTTAGTTGTCCTGAAGCTAACCCTAGTTGTCCTGACGCTAACCCTAGTTGTCCTGACGCTAACCCTAGTTGTCCTGATGCTAACCCTAGTTGTCCTGACGCTAACCCTAGTTGTCCTGACGCTAACCCTAGCTGTCCTGACGCTAACCCTAGTTGTCCTGACGCTAACCCTAGCTGTCCTGACGCTAACCCTAGTTGTCCTGACGCTAACCCTAGTTGTCCTGACGCTAACCCTAGCTGTCCTGACGCTAACCCTAGTTGTCCTGACGCTAACCCTAGTTGTCCTGACGCTAACCCTAGTTGTCCTGAGGCTAACCCTATTTGTCCTGAGGCTAACCCTAGTTGTCCTGACGCTAACCCTAGTTGTCCTGAGGCTAACCCTAGTTGTCCTGACGCTAACCCTAGTTGTCCTGACGCTAACCCTAGTTGTCCTGACGCTAACCCTAGTTGTCCTGATGCTAACCCTAGTTGTCCTGGCGCTAACCCTAGTTGTCCTGACGCTAACCCTAGTTATCCTGGCGCTAACCCTAGTTGTCCTGAAGCTAACCCTAGTTGTCCTGGCGCTAACCCTAGTTGTCCTGACGCTAACCCTAGTTGTCCTGACGCTAACCCTAGTTGTCCTGATGCTAACCCTAGTTGTACTGACGCTAACCCTAGTTGTCCTGATGCTAACCCTAGCTGTCCTGACGCTAAACCTAGTTGTCCTGACGCTAACCCTAGTTGTCCTGACGCTAACCCTAGTTGTCCTGATGATAAACCTAGTTGTCCTGATGCTAACCCTAGTTGTCCTGACGCTAACCCTAGTTGTCCTGACGCTAACCCTAGCTGTCCTGACGCTAACCCTAGTTGTCCTGACGCTAACCCTAGCTGTCCTGACGCTAACCCTAGTTGTCCTGACGCTAACCCTAGTTGTCCTGACGCTAACCCTAGCTGTCCTGACGCTAACCCTAGTTGTCCTGACGCTAACCCTAGTTGCCCTGACGCTAACCCTAGTTGTCCTGGCGCTAACCCTAGTTGTCCTGGCGCTAACCCTAGTTGTCCTGACGCTAACCCTAGTTGTCCTGATGCTAACCCTAGTTGTCCTGACGCTAACCCTAGTTGTCCTGATGCTAACCCTAGTTGTCCTGACGCTAACCCTAGTTGTCCTGAGGCTAACCCTATTTGTCCTGAGGCTAACCCTAGTTGTCCTGACGCTAACCCTAGTTGTCCTGGCGCTAACCCTAGTTGTCCTGAAGCTAACCCTAGTTGTCCTGACGCTAACCCTAGTTGTCCTGACGCTAACCCTACTTGTCCTGATGCTAACCCTACTTGTCCTGACGCTAACCCTAGTTGTCCTGTCGCCAACCCTACTTGTCCTGAGGCTAACCCTAGTTGTCCTGACGCTAACCCTAGTTGTCCTGACGCTAACCCTAGTTGTCCTGACGCTAAACCTAGTTGTCCTGACGCTAACCCTAGTTGTCCTGACGCTAACCCTAGTTGTCCTGACGCTAACCCTAGTTGTCCTGACGCTAACCAGACTTGTCCTGATGCTAACCCTACTTGTCCTGACGCTAACCCTAGTTGTCCTGACGCTAACCCTAGTTGTCCTGACGCTAACCCTATTTGTCCTGATGCTAAACCTAGTTGTCCTGACGCTAACCCTAGTTGTCCTGACGCTAACCCTACTTGTCCTGACGCTAACCCTAGTTGTCCTGACGCTAACCCTACTTGTCCTGACGCTAACCCTACTTGTCCTGACGCTAACCCTAGTTGTCCTGACGCTAACCCTAGTTGTCCTGACGCTAACCCTAGTTGTCCTGGCGCTAACCCTAGTTGTCCTGGCGCTAACCCTAGTTGTCCTGACGCTAACCCTAGTTGTCCTGATGCTAACCCTAGTTGTCCTGACGCTAACCCTAGTTGTCCTGACGCTAACCCTAGTTGTCCTGACGCTAACTCTAGTTTCCTGGCGCTAACCCTAGTTGTCCTGACGCTAACCCTAGTTGTCCTGACGCTAACCCTAGTTGTCCTGACTCTAACCCTAGTTGTCCTGATGCTAACCCTAGCTGTCCTGACGCTAAACCTAGTTGTCCTGACGCTAACCCTAGTTGTCCTGACGCTAACCCTAGTTGTCCTGACGCTAACCCTAGTTGTCCTGACGATAACCCTAGTTGTCCTGATGCTAACCCTAGTTGTCCTGACGCTAAC
This sequence comes from Phyllobates terribilis, assembly GCF_046119375.1. Taxonomy (NCBI): domain Eukaryota; kingdom Metazoa; phylum Chordata; class Amphibia; order Anura; family Dendrobatidae; genus Phyllobates; species Phyllobates terribilis. The sequence continues at coordinate 2,873,534 of NW_027363002.1, read as the reverse complement.
CCTAGTTGTCCTGACGCTAAACCTAGTTGTCCTGACGCTAACCCTAGTTGTCCTGACGCTAACTCTAGTTGTCCTGGCGCTAACCCTAGTTGTCCTGACGCTAACCCTAGTTGTCCTGACGCTAACCCTAGTTGTCCTGACGCTAACCCTAGTTGTCCTGATGCTAACCCTAGCTGTCCTGACACTAAACCTAGTTGTCCTGACGCTAACCCTAGTTGTCCTGACGCTAACCCTAGTTGTCCTGACGCTAACCCTAGTTGTCCTGACGCTAACCCTAGTTGTCCTGATGCTAACCCTAGTTGTCCTGACGCTAACCCTAGTTGTCCTGACGCTAACCCTAGCTGTCCTGACGCTAACCCTAGTTGTCCTGACGCTAACCCTAGCTGTCCTGACGCTAACCCTAGTTGTCCTGACGCTAACCCTAGTTGTCCTGACGCTAACCCTAGCTGTCCTGACGCTAACCCTAGTTGTCCTGACTCTAACCCTAGTTGCCCTGACGCTAACCCTAGTTGTCCTGGCGCTAACCCTAGTTGTCCTGGCGCTAACCCTAGTTGTCCTGACGCTAACCCTAGTTGTCCTGACGCTAACCCTAGTTGTCCTGGCGCTAACCCTAGTTGTCCTGACGCTAACCCTAGTTGTCCTGACGCTAACCCTAGTTGTCCTGAGGCTAACCCTATTTGTCCTGAGGCTAACCCTAGTTGTCCTGACGCTAACCCTAGTTGTCCTGGCGCTAACCCTAGTTGTCCTGAAGCTAAACCTAGTTGTCCTGACGCTAACCCTAGTTGTCCTGACGCTAACCCTAGTTGTCCTGACGCTAACCCTAGTTGTCCTGACGCTAACCAGACTTGTCCTGATGCTAACCCTACTTGTCCTGACGCTAACCCTAGTTGTCCTGACGCTAACCCTAGTTGTCCTGACGCTAACCCTATTTGTCCTGATGCTAAACCTAGTTGTCCTGACGCTAACCCTAGTTGTCCTGACGCTAACCCTACTTGTCCTGACGCTAACCCTAGTTGTCCTGACGCTAACCCTACTTGTCCTGACGGTAACCCTACTTGTCCTGACGCTAACCCTAGTTGTCCTGACGCTAACCCTAGTTGTCCTGACGCTAACCCTAGTTGTCCTGGCGCTAACCCTAGTTGTCCTGGCGCTAACCCTAGTTGTCCTGACGCTAACCCTAGTTGTCCTGATGCTAACCCTAGTTGTCCTGACGCTAACCCTAGTTGTCCTGACGCTAACCCTAGTTGTCCTGACGCTAACTCTAGTTTCCTGGCGCTAACCCTAGTTGTCCTGACGCTAACCCTAGTTGTCCTGACGCTAACCCTAGTTGTCCTGACTCTAACCCTAGTTGTCCTGATGCTAACCCTAGCTGTCCTGACGCTAAACCTAGTTGTCCTGACGCTAACCCTAGTTGTCCTGACGCTAACCCTAGTTGTCCTGACGCTAACCCTAGTTGTCCTGACGATAACCCTAGTTGTCCTGATGCTAACCCTAGTTGTCCTGACGCTAACCCTAGTTGTCCTGACGCTAACCCTAGCTGTCCTGACGCTAACCCTAGTTGTCCTGACGCTAACCCTAGTTGTCCTGACGCTAACCCTAGTTGTCCTGACGCTAACCCTAGTTGTCCTGACGCTAACCCTAGCTGTCCTGACGCTAACCCTAGTTGTCCTGACGCTAACCCTAGTTGCCCTGACGCTAACCCTAGTTGTCCTGGCGCTAACCCTAGTTGTCCTGGCGCTAACCTTAGTTGTCCTGACGCTAACCCTAGTTGTCCTGACGCTAACCCTAGTTGTCCTGACGCTAACCCTAGTTGTCCTGACGATAACCCTAGTTGTCCTGATGCTAACCCTAGTTGTCCTGACGCTAACCCTAGTTGTCCTGACGCTAACCCAAGCTGTCCTGACGCTAACCCTAGTTGTCCTGACGCTAACCCTAGCTGTCCTGACGCTAACCCTAGTTGTCCTGACGCTAACCCTACTTGTCCTGACGCTAACCCTAGTTGTCCTGACGCTAACCCTACTTGTCCTGACGCTAACCCTACTTGTCCTGACGCTAACCCTAGTTGTCCTGACGCTAACCCTAGTTGTCCTGACGCTAACCCTAGTTGTCCTGACGCTAACCCTAGTTGTCCTGACGCTAACCCTAGTTGTCCTGATGCTAACCCTAGCTGTCCTGACGCTAAACCTAGTTGTCCAGACGCTAACCCTAGTTGTCCTGACGCTAACCCTAGTTGTCCTGACGCTAACCCTAGTTGTCCTGACGCTAACCCTAGTTGTCCTGACGCTAACCCTAGTTGTCCTGACGCTAACCCTAGCTGTCCTGACGCTAACCCTAGTTGTCCTGACGCTAACCCTAGTTGTCCTGACGCTAACCCTAGCTGTCCTGACGCTAACCCTAGTTGTCCTGACTCTAACCCTAGTTGCCCTGACGCTAACCCTAGTTGTCCTGGCGCTAACCCTAGTTGTCCTGGCGCTAACCCTAGTTGTCCTGACGCTAACCCTAGTTGTCCTGACGCTAACCCTAGTTGTCCTGACGCTAACCCTAGTTGTCCTGACGCTAACCCTAGTTGTCCTGACGCTAACCCTAGTTGTCCTGAGGCTAACCCTATTTGTCCTGAGGCTAACCCTAGTTGTCCTGACGCTAACCCTAGTTGTCCTGGCGCTAACCCTAGTTGTCCTGAAGCTAAACCTAGTTGTCCTGACGCTAACCCTAGTTGTCCTGACGCTAACCCTAGTTGTCCTGACGCTAACCAGACTTGTCCTGATGCTAACCCTACTTGTCCTGACGCTAACCCTAGTTGTCCTGACGCTAACCCTAGTTGTCCTGACGCTAACCCTATTTGTCCTGATGCTAAACCTAGTTGTCCTGACGCTAACCCTAGTTGTCCTGACGCTAACCCTACTTGTCCTGACGCTAACCCTAGTTGTCCTGACGCTAACCCTACTTGTCCTGACGCTAACCCTACTTGTCCTGACGCTAACCCTAGTTGTCCTGACGCTAACCCTAGTTGTCCTGGCGCTAACCCTAGTTGTCCTGGCGCTAACCCTAGTTGTCCTGACGCTAACCCTAGTTGTCCTGATGCTAACCCTAGTTGTCCTGACGCTAACCCTAGTTGTCCTGACGCTAACCCTAGTTGTCCTGACGATAACTCTAGTTTCCTGGCGCTAAACCTAGTTGTCCTGACGCTAACCCTAGTTGTCCTGACGCTAACCCTAGTTGTCCTGATGATAAACCTAGTTGTCCTGATGCTAACCCTAGTTGTCCTGACGCTAACCCTAGTTGTCCTGACGCTAACCCTAGCTGTCCTGACGCTAACCCTAGTTGTCCTGACGCTAACCCTAGCTGTCCTGACGCTAACCCTAGTTGTCCTGACGCTAACCCTAGTTGTCCTGACGCTAACCCTAGCTGTCCTGACGCTAACCCTAGTTGTCCTGACGCTAACCCTAGTTGCCCTGACGCTAACCCTAGTTGTCCTGGCGCTAACCCTAGTTGTCCTGGCGCTAACCCTAGTTGTCCTGACGCTAACCCTAGTTGTCCTGATGCTAACCCTAGTTGTCCTGACGCTAACCCTAGTTGTCCTGATGCTAACCCTAGTTGTCCTGACGCTAACCCTAGTTGTCCTGAGGCTAACCCTATTTGTCCTGAGGCTAACCCTAGTTGTCCTGACGCTAACCCTAGTTGTCCTGGCGCTAACCCTAGTTGTCCTGAAGCTAACCCTAGTTGTCCTGACGCTAACCCTAGTTGTCCTGACGCAAACCCTACTTGTCCTGATGCTAACCCTACTTGTCCTGACGCTAACCCTAGTTGTCCTGTCGCCAACCCTACTTGTCCTGACGCTAACCCTAGTTGTCCTGACGCTAACCCTAGTTGTCCTGACGCTAACCCTAGTTGTCCTGACGCTAAACCTAGTTGTCCTGACGCTAACCCTAGTTGTCCTGACGCTAACCCTAGTTGTCCTGACGCTAACCCTAGTTGTCCTGACGCTAACCAGACTTGTCCTGATGCTAACCCTACTTGTCCTGACGCTAACCCTAGTTGTCCTGACGCTAACCCTAGTTGTCCTGACGCTAACCCTATTTGTCCTGATGCTAAACCTAGTTGTCCTGACGCTAACCCTAGTTGTCCTGACGCTAACCCTACTTGTCCTGACGCTAACCCTAGTTGTCCTGACGCTAACCCTACTTGTCCTGACGCTAACCCAACTTGTCCTGACGCTAACCCTAGTTGTCCTGACGCTAACCCTAGTTGTCCTGACGCTAACCCTAGTTGTCCTGGCGCTAACCCTAGTTGTCCTGGCGCTAACCCTAGTTGTCCTGACGCTAACCCTAGTTGTCCTGATGCTAACCCTAGTTGTCCTGACGCTAACCCTAGTTGTCCTGACGCTAACCCTAGTTGTCCTGACGCTAACTCTAGTTTCCTGGCGCTAACCCTAGTTGTCCTGACGCTAACCCTAGTTGTCCTGACGCTAACCCTAGTTGTCCTGACTCTAACCCTAGTTGTCCTGATGCTAACCCTAGCTGTCCTGACGCTAAACCTAGTTGTCCTGACGCTAACCCTAGTTGTCCTGACGCTAACCCTAGTTGTCCTGACGCTAACCCTAGTTGTCCTGACGATAACCCTAGTTGTCCTGATGCTAACCCTAGTTGTCCTGACGCTAACCCTAGTTGTCCTGACGCTAAACCTAGTTGTCCTGACGCTAACCCTAGTTGTCCTGACGCTAACTCTAGTTGTCCTGGCGCTAACCCTAGTTGTCCTGACGCTAACCCTAGTTGTCCTGACGCTAACCCTAGTTGTCCTGACGCTAACCCTAGTTGTCCTGATGCTAACCCTAGCTGTCCTGACACTAAACCTAGTTGTCCTGACGCTAACCCTAGTTGTCCTGACGCTAACCCTAGTTGTCCTGACGCTAACCCTAGTTGTCCTGACGCTAACCCTAGTTGTCCTGATGCTAACCCTAGTTGTCCTGACGCTAACCCTAGTTGTCCTGACGCTAACCCTAGCTGTCCTGACGCTAACCCTAGTTGTCCTGACGCTAACCCTAGCTGTCCTGACGCTAACCCTAGTTGTCCTGACGCTAACCCTAGTTGTCCTGACGCTAACCCTAGCTGTCCTGACGCTAACCCTAGTTGTCCTGACTCTAACCCTAGTTGCCCTGACGCTAACCCTAGTTGTCCTGGCGCTAACCCTAGTTGTCCTGGCGCTAACCCTAGTTGTCCTGAGGCTAACCCTATTTGTCCTGAGGCTAACCCTAGTTGTCCTGACGCTAACCCTAGTTGTCCTGGCGCTAACCCTAGTTGTCCTGAAGCTAAACCTAGTTGTCCTGACGCTAACCCTAGTTGTCCTGACGCTAACCCTAGTTGTCCTGAGGCTAACCCTATTTGTCCTGAGGCTAACCCTAGTTGTCCTGACGCTAACCCTAGTTGTCCTGGCGCTAACCCTAGTTGTCCTGAAGCTAAACCTAGTTGTCCTGACGCTAACCCTAGTTGTCCTGATGCTAACCCTAGTTGTCCTGACGCTAACCCTAGTTGTCCTGACGCTAACCAGACTTGTCCTGATGCTAACCCTACTTGTCCTGACGCTAACCCTAGTTGTCCTGACGCTAACCCTAGTTGTCCTGACGCTAACCCTATTTGTCCTGATGCTAAACCTAGTTGTCCTGACGCTAACCCTAGTTGTCCTGACGCTAACCCTACTTGTCCTGACGCTAACCCTAGTTGTCCTGACGCTAACCCTACTTGTCCTGACGCTAACCCTACTTGTCCTGACGCTAACCCTAGTTGTCCTGACGCTAACCCTAGTTGTCCTGACGCTAACCCTAGTTGTCCTGGCGCTAACCCTAGTTGTCCTGGCGCTAACCCTAGTTGTCCTGACGCTAACCCTAGTTGTCCTGATGCTAACCCTAGTTGTCCTGACGCTAACCCTAGTTGTCCTGACGCTAACCCTAGTTGTCCTGACGCTAACTCTAGTTTCCTGGCGCTAACCCTAGTTGTCCTGACGCTAACCCTAGTTGTCCTGACGCTAACCCTAGTTGTCCTGACTCTAACCCTAGTTGTCCTGATGCTAACCCTAGCTGTCCTGACGCTAAACCTAGTTGTCCTGACGCTAACCCTAGTTGTCCTGACGCTAACCCTAGTTGTCCTGACGCTAACCCTAGTTGTCCTGACGATAACCCTAGTTGTCCTGATGCTAACCCTAGTTGTCCTGACGCTAACCCTAGTTGTCCTGACGCTAACCCTAGCTGTCCTGACGCTAACCCTAGTTGTCCTGACGCTAACCCTAGTTGTCCTGACGCTAACCCTAGTTGTCCTGACGCTAACCCTAGTTGTCCTGACGCTAACCCTAGCTGTCCTGACGCTAACCCTAGTTGTCCTGACGCTAACCCTAGTTGCCCTGACGCTAACCCTAGTTGTCCTGGCGCTAACCCTAGTTGTCCTGGCGCTAACCTTAGTTGTCCTGACGCTAACCCTAGTTGTCCTGACGCTAACCCTAGTTGTCCTGACGCTAACCCTAGTTGTCCTGACGATAACCCTAGTTGTCCTGATGCTAACCCTAGTTGTCCTGACGCTAACCCTAGTTGTCCTGACGCTAACCCTAGCTGTCCTGACGCTAACCCTAGTTGTCCTGACGCTAACCCTAGCTGTCCTGACGCTAACCCTAGTTGTCCTGACGCTAACCCTACTTGTCCTGACGCTAACCCTAGTTGTCCTGACGCTAACCCTACTTGTCCTGACGCTAACCCTACTTGTCCTGACGCTAACCCTAGTTGTCCTGACGCTAACCCTAGTTGTCCTGACGCTAACCCTAGTTGTCCTGACGCTAACCCTAGTTGTCCTGACGCTAACCCTAGTTGTCCTGATGCTAACCCTAGCTGTCCTGACGCTAAACCTAGTTGTCCAGACGCTAACCCTAGTTGTCCTGACGCTAACCCTAGTTGTCCTGACGCTAACCCTAGTTGTCCTGACGCTAACCCTAGTTGTCCTGACGCTAACCCTAGTTGTCCTGACGCTAACCCTAGCTGTCCTGACGCTAACCCTAGTTGTCCTGACGCTAACCCTAGTTGTCCTGACGCTAACCCTAGCTGTCCTGACGCTAACCCTAGTTGTCCTGACTCTAACCCTAGTTGCCCTGACGCTAACCCTAGTTGTCCTGGCGCTAACCCTAGTTGTCCTGGCGCTAACCCTAGTTGTCCTGACGCTAACCCTAGTTGTCCTGACGCTAACCCTAGTTGTCCTGACGCTAACCCTAGTTGTCCTGACGCTAACCCTAGTTGTCCTGACGCTAACCCTAGTTGTCCTGAGGCTAACCCTATTTGTCCTGAGGCTAACCCTAGTTGTCCTGACGCTAACCCTAGTTGTCCTGGCGCTAACCCTAGTTGTCCTGAAGCTAAACCTAGTTGTCCTGACGCTAACCCTAGTTGTCCTGACGCTAACCCTAGTTGTCCTGACGCTAACCAGACTTGTCCTGATGCTAACCCTACTTGTCCTGACGCTAACCCTAGTTGTCCTGACGCTAACCCTAGTTGTCCTGACGCTAACCCTATTTGTCCTGATGCTAAACCTAGTTGTCCTGACGCTAACCCTAGTTGTCCTGACGCTAACCCTACTTGTCCTGACGCTAACCCTAGTTGTCCTGACGCTAACCCTACTTGTCCTGACGCTAACCCTACTTGTCCTGACGCTAACCCTAGTTGTCCTGACGCTAACCCTAGTTGTCCTGACGCTAACCCTAGTTGTCCTGGCGCTAACCCTAGTTGTCCTGGCGCTAACCCTAGTTGTCCTGACGCTAACCCTAGTTGTCCTGATGCTAACCCTAGTTGTCCTGACGCTAACCCTAGTTGTCCTGACGCTAACCCTAGTTGTCCTGACGATAACTCTAGTTTCCTGGCGCTAACCCTAGTGGTCCTGACGCTAACCCTAGTTGTCCTGACGCTAACCCTAGTTGTCCTGACGCTAACCCTAGTTGTCCTGACTCTAACCCTAGTTGTCCTGATGCTAACCCTAGCTGTCCTGACGCTAAACCTAGTTGTCCTGACGCTAACCCTAGTTGTCCTGACGCTAACCCTAGTTGTCCTGACGCTAACCCTAGTTGTCCAGACGATAACCCTAGTTGTCCTGATGCTAACCCTAGTTGTCCTGACGCTAACCCTAGTTGTCCTGACGCTAACCCTAGCTGTCCTGACGCTAACCCTAGTTGTCCTGACGCTAACCCTAGTTGTCCTGACGCTAACCCTAGTTGTCCTGACGCTAACCCTAGTTGTCCTGACGCTAACCCTAGCTGTCCTGACGCTAACCCTAGTTGTCCTGACGCTAACCCTAGTTGCCCTGACGCTAACCCTAGTTGTCCTGGCGCTAACCCTAGTTGTCCTGGCGCTAACCTTAGTTGTCCTGACGCTAACCCTAGTTGTCCTGACGCTAACCCTAGTTGTCCTGACGCTAACCCTAGTTGTCCTGACGATAACCCTAGTTGTCCTGATGCTAACCCTAGTTGTCCTGACGCTAACCCTAGTTGTCCTGACGCTAACCCTAGCTGTCCTGACGCTAACCCTAGTTGTCCTGACGCTAACCCTAGCTGTCCTGACGCTAACCCTAGTTGTCCTGACGCTAACCCTAGTTGTCCTGACGCTAACCCTAGCTGTCCTGACGCTAACCCTAGTTGTCCTGACGCTAACCCTAGTTGCCCTGACGCTAACCCTAGTTGTCCTGGCGCTAACCCTAGTTGTCCTGGCGCTAACCCTAGTTGTCCTGACGCTAACCCTAGTTGTCCTGACGCTAACCCTAGTTGTCCTGGCGCTAACCCTAGTTGTCCTGGCGCTAACCCTAGTTGTCCTGACGCTAACCCTAGTTGTCCTGATGCTAACCCTAGTTGTCCTGACGCTAACCCTAGTTGTCCTGACGCTAACCCTAGTTGTCCTGACGCTAACTCTAGTTTCCTGGCGCTAACCCTAGTTGTCCTGACGCTAACCCTAGTTGTCCTGACGCTAACCCTAGTTGTCCTGACTCTAACCCTAGTTGTCCTGATGCTAACCCTAGCTGTCCTGACGCTAAACCTAGTTGTCCTGACGCTAACCCTAGTTGTCCTGACGCTAACCCTAGTTGTCCTGACGCTAACCCTAGTTGTCCTGACGATAACCCTAGTTGTCCTGATGCTAACCCTAGTTGTCCTGACGCTAACCCTAGTTGTCCTGACGCTAACCCTAGCTGTCCTGACGCTAACCCTAGTTGTCCTGACGCTAACCCTAGTTGTCCTGACGCTAACCCTAGTTGTCCTGACGCTAACCCTAGTTGTCCTGACGCTAACCCTAGCTGTCCTGACGCTAACTCTAGTTGTCCTGACGCTAACCCTAGTTGCCCTGACGCTAACCCTAGTTGTCCTGGCGCTAACCCTAGTTGTCCTGGCGCTAACCTTAGTTGTCCTGACGCTAACCCTAGTTGTCCTGACGCTAACCCTAGTTGTCCTGACGCTAACCCTAGTTGTCCTGACGATAACCCTAGTTGTCCTGATGCTAACCCTAGTTGTCCTGACGCTAACCCTAGTTGTCCTGACGCTAACCCTAGCTGTCCTGACGCTAACCCTAGTTGTCCTGACGCTAACCCTAGTTGTCCTGACGCTAACCCTAGCTGTCCTGACGCTAACCCTAGTTGTCCTGACTCTAACCCTAGTTGCCCTGACGCTAACCCTAGTTGTCCTGGCGCTAACCCTAGTTGTCCTGGCGCTAACCCTAGTTGTCCTGACGCTAACCCTAGTTGTCCTGACGCTAACCCTAGTTGTCCTGACGCTAACCCTAGTTGTCCTGACGCTAACCCTAGTTGTCCTGACGCTAACCCTAGTTGTCCTGAGGCTAACCCTATTTGTCCTGAGGCTAACCCTAGTTGTCCTGACGCTAACCCTAGTTGTCCTGGCGCTAACCCTAGTTGTCCTGAAGCTAAACCTAGTTGTCCTGACGCTAACCCTAGTTGTCCTGACGCTAACCCTAGTTGTCCTGACGCTAACCAGACTTGTCCTGATGCTAACCCTACTTGTCCTGACGCTAACCCTAGTTGTCCTGACGCTAACCCTAGTTGTCCTGACGCTAACCCTATTTGTCCTGATGCTAAACCTAGTTGTCCTGACGCTAACCCTAGTTGTCCTGACGCTAACCCTACTTGTCCTGACGCTAACCCTAGTTGTCCTGACGCTAACCCTACTTGTCCTGACGCTAACCCTACTTGTCCTGACGCTAACCCTAGTTGTCCTGACGCTAACCCTAGTTGTCCTGACGCTAACCCTAGTTGTCCTGGCGCTAACCCTAGTTGTCCTGGCGCTAACCCTAGTTGTCCTGACGCTAACCCTAGTTGTCCTGATGCTAACCCTAGTTGTCCTGACGCTAACCCTAGTTGTCCTGACGCTAACCCTAGTTGTCCTGACGATAACTCTAGTTTCCTGGCGCTAACCCTAGTGGTCCTGACGCTAACCCTAGTTGTCCTGACGCTAACCCTAGTTGTCCTGACGCTAACCCTAGTTGTCCTGACTCTAACCCTAGTTGTCCTGATGCTAACCCTAGCTGTCCTGACGCTAAACCTAGTTGTCCTGACGCTAACCCTAGTTGTCCTGACGCTAACCCTAGTTGTCCTGACGCTAACCCTAGTTGTCCAGACGATAACCCTAGTTGTCCTGACGCTAACCCTAGTTGTCCTGACGCTAACCCTAGTTGTCCTGACGCTAACCCTAGCTGTCCTGACGCTAACCCTAGTTGTCCTGACGCTAACCCTAGTTGTCCTGACGCTAACCCTAGTTGTCCTGACGCTAACCCTAGTTGTCCTGACGCTAACCCTAGCTGTCCTGACGCTAACCCTAGTTGTCCTGACGCTAACCCTAGTTGCCCTGACGCTAACCCTAGTTGTCCTGGCGCTAACCCTAGTTGTCCTGGCGCTAACCTTAGTTGTCCTGACGCTAACCCTAGTTGTCCTGACGCTAACCCTAGTTGTCCTGACGCTAACCCTAGTTGTCCTGACGATAACCCTAGTTGTCCTGATGCTAACCCTAGTTGTCCTGACGCTAACCCTAGTTGTCCTGACGCTAACCCTAGCTGTCCTGACGCTAACCCTAGTTGTCCTGACGCTAACCCTAGCTGTCCTGACGCTAACCCTAGTTGTCCTGACGCTAACCCTAGTTGTCCTGACGCTAACCCTAGCTGTCCTGACGCTAACCCTAGTTGTCCTGACGCTAACCCTAGTTGCCCTGACGCTAACCCTAGTTGTCCTGGCGCTAACCCTAGTTGTCCTGGCGCTAACCCTAGTTGTCCTGACGCTAACCCTAGTTGTCCTGACGCTAACCCTAGTTGTCCTGGCGCTAACCCTAGTTGTCCTGGCGCTAACCCTAGTTGTCCTGACGCTAACCCTAGTTGTCCTGATGCTAACCCTAGTTGTCCTGACGCTAACCCTAGTTGTCCTGACGCTAACCCTAGTTGTCCTGACGCTAACTCTAGTTTCCTGGCGCTAACCCTAGTTGTCCTGACGCTAACCCTAGTTGTCCTGACGCTAACCCTAGTTGTCCTGACTCTAACCCTAGTTGTCCTGATGCTAACCCTAGCTGTCCTGACGCTAAACCTAGTTGTCCTGACGCTAACCCTAGTTGTCCTGACGCTAACCCTAGTTGTCCTGACGCTAACCCTAGTTGTCCTGACGATAACCCTAGTTGTCCTGATGCTAACCCTAGTTGTCCTGACGCTAACCCTAGTTGTCCTGACGCTAACCCTAGCTGTCCTGACGCTAACCCTAGTTGTCCTGACGCTAACCCTAGTTGTCCTGACGCTAACCCTAGTTGTCCTGACGCTAACCCTAGTTGTCCTGACGCTAACCCTAGCTGTCCTGACGCTAACTCTAGTTGTCCTGACGCTAACCCTAGTTGCCCTGACGCTAACCCTAGTTGTCCTGGCGCTAACCCTAGTTGTCCTGGCGCTAACCTTAGTTGTCCTGACGCTAACCCTAGTTGTCCTGACGCTAACCCTAGTTGTCCTGACGCTAACCCTAGTTGTCCTGACGATAACCCTAGTTGTCCTGATGCTAACCCTAGTTGTCCTGACGCTAACCCTAGTTGTCCTGACGCTAACCCTAGCTGTCCTGACGCTAACCCTAGTTGTCCTGACGCTAACCCTAGCTGTCCTGACGCTAACCCTAGTTGTCCTGACGCTAACCCTAGTTGTCCTGACGCTAACCCTAGTTGTCCTGACGCTAACCCTAGCTGTCCTGACGCTAACCCTAGTTGTCCTGACGCTAACCCTAGTTGTCCTGACGCTAACCCTAGCTGTCCTGACGCTAACCCTAGTTGTCCTGACGCTAACCCTAGTTGCCCTGACGCTAACCCTAGTTGTCCTGGCGCTAACCCTAGTTGTCCTGGCGCTAACCCTAGTTGTCCTGACGCTAACCCTAGTTGTCCTGACGCTAACCCTAGTTGTCCTGACGCTAACCCTAGTTGTCCTGGCGCTAACCCTAGTTGTCCTGAAGCTAACCCTAGTTGTCCTGACGCTAACCCTAGTTGTCCTGACGCTAACCCTACTTGTCCTGACGCTAACCCTACTTGTCCTGACGCTAACCCTAGTTGTCCTGACGCCAACCCTACTTGTCCTGACGCTAACCCTAGTTGTCCTGACGCTAACCCTAGTTGTCCTGACGCTAACCCTAGTTGTCCTGACGCTAAACCTAGTTGTCCTGACGCTAACCCTAGTTGTCCTGACGCTAACCCTAGTTGTCCTGACGCTAACCCTAGTTGTCCTGACGCTAACCAGACTTGTCCTGATGCTAACCCTAGTTGTCCTGACGCTAACCCTAGTTGTCCTGACGCTAACCCTAGTTGTCCTGACGCTAACCCTATTTGTCCTGATGCTAAACCTACTTGTCCTGACGCTAACCCTAGTTGTCCTGACGCTAACCCTACTTGTCCTGACGCTAACCCTAGTTGTCCTGACGCTAACCCTACTTGTCCTGACGCTAACCCTACTTGTCCTGACGCTAACCCTAGTTGTCCTGGCGCTAACCCTAGTTGTCCTCGCGCTAAGCCTAGTTGTCCTGACGCTAACCCTAGTTGTCCTGACGCTAACCCTAGTTGTCCTGACGCTAACCCTAGTTGTCCTGGCGCTAACCCTAGTTGTCCTGGCGCTAACCCTAGTTGTCCTGACGCTAACCCTAGTTGTCCTGACGCTAACCCTAGTTGTCCTGACGCTAACCCTAGTTGTCCTGACGCTAACCCTAGTTGTACTGACGCTAAGCCTAGTTGTCCAGACGCTAACCCTAGTTGTCCTGACGCTAACCCTAGTTGTCCTGACGCTAACCCTAGTTGTCCTGACGCTAACCCTAGTTGTCCTGGCGCTAACCCTAGTTGTCCTGACGCTAACCCTAGTTGTCCTGATGCTAACCCTAGTTGTCCTGACGCTAACCCTAGTTGTCCTGACGCTAACCCTAGTTGTCCTGACGCTAACCCTAGTTGTCCTGACGCTAACTCTAGTTGTCCTGGCGCTAACCCTAGTTGTCCTGACGCTAACCCTAGTTGTCCTGACGCTAACCCTAGTTGTCCTGACGCTAACCCTAGTTGTCCTGATGCTAACCCTAGCTGTCCTGACGCTAAACCTAGTTGTCCTGACGCTAACCCTAGTTGTCCTGACGCTAACCCTAGTTGTCCTGACGCTAACCCTAGTTGTCCTGACGCTAACCCTAGTTGTCCTGATGCTAACCCTAGTTGTCCTGACGCTAACCCTAGTTGTCCTGACGCTAACCCTAGCTGTCCTGACGCTAACCCTAGTTGTCCTGACGCTAACCCTAGCTGTCCTGACGCTAACCCTAGTTGTCCTGACGCTAACCCTAGTTGTCCTGACGCTAACCCTAGCTGTCCTGACGCTAACCCTAGTTGTCCTGACTCTAACCCTAGTTGCCCTGACGCTAACCCTAGTTGTCCTGGCGCTAACCCTAGTTGTCCTGGCGCTAACCCTAGTTGTCCTGACGCTAACCCTAGTTGTCCTGACGCTAACCTTAGTTGTCCTGACGCTAACCCTAGTTGTCCTGACGCTAACCCTAGTTGTCCTGACGCTAACCCTAGTTGTCCTGAGGCTAACCCTATTTGTCCTGAGGCTAACCCTAGTTGTCCTGACGCTAACCCTAGTTGTCCTGGCGCTAACCCTAGTTGTCCTGAAGCTAATCCTAGTTGTCCTGACGCTAACCCTAGTTGTCCTGACGCTAACCCTAGTTGTCCTGACGCTAACCCTAGTTGTCCTGACGCTAACCAGACTTGTCCTGATGCTAACCCTACTTGTCCTGACGCTAACCCTATTTGTCCTGACGCTAACCCTAGTTGTCCTGACGCTAACCCTATTTGTCCTGATGCTAAACCTAGTTGTCCTGACGCTAACCCTAGTTGTCCTGACGCTAACCCTACTTGTCCTGACGCTAACCCTAGTTGTCCTGACGCTAACTCTACTTGTCCTGACGCTAACCCTACTTGTCCTGACGCTAACCCTAGTTGTCCTGACGCTAACCCTAGTTGTCCTGACGCTAACCCTAGTTGTCCTGGCGCTAACCCTAGTTGTCCTGGCGCTAACCCTAGTTGTCCTGACGCTAACCCTAGTTGTCCTGATGCTAACCCTAGTTGTCCTGACGCTAACCCTAGTTGTCCTGACGCTAACCCTAGTTGTCCTGACGCTAACTCTAGTTTCCTGGCGCTAACCCTAGTTGTCCTGACGCTAACCCTAGTTGTCCTGACGCTAACCCTAGTTGTCCTGACTCTAACCCTAGTTGTCCTGATGCTAACCCTAGCTGTCCTGACGCTAAACCTAGTTGTCCTGACGCTAACCCTAGTTGTCCTGACGCTAACCCTAGTTGTCCTGACGCTAACCCTAGTTGTCCTGACGATAACCCTAGTTGTCCTGATGCTAACCCTAGTTGTCCTGACGCTAACCCTAGTTGTCCTGACGCTAACCCTAGCTGTCCTGACGCTAACCCTAGTTGTCCTGACGCTAACCCTAGTTGTCCTGACGCTAACCCTAGTTGTCCTGACGCTAACCCTACTTGTCCTGACGCTAACCCTACTTGTCCTGACGCTAACCCTAGTTGTCCTGATGCTAACCCTACTTGTCCTGACGCTAACCCTACTTGTCCTGACGCTAACCCTAGTTGTCCTGACGCTAACCCTAGTTGTCCTGGCGCTAACCCTAGTTGTCCTGGCGCTAACCCTAGTTGTCCTCGCGCTAAGCCTAGTTGTCTTGACGCTAACCCTAGTTGTCCTGACGCTAACCCTAGTTGTCCTGACGCTAACCCTAGTTGTCCTGGCGCTAACCCTAGTTGTCCTGGCGCTAACCCTAGTTGTCCTGACGCTAACCCTAGTTGTCCTGACGCTAACCCTAGTTGTCCTGATGCTAACCCTAGTTGTCCTGACGCTAACCCTAGTTGTCCTGACGCTAACCCTAGTTGTCCTGACGCTAACTCTAGTTTCCTGGCGCTAACCCTAGTTGTCCTGACGCTAACCCTAGTTGTCCTGACGCTAACCCTAGTTGTCCTGACTCTAACCCTAGTTGTCCTGATGCTAACCCTAGCTGTCCTGACGCTAAACCTAGTTGTCCTGACGCTAACCCTAGTTGTCCTGACGCTAACCCTAGTTGTCCTGACGCTAACCCTAGTTGTCCTGACGATAACCCTAGTTGTCCTGATGCTAACCCTAGTTGTCCTGACGCTAACCCTAGTTGTCCTGACGCTAACCCTAGCTGTCCTGACGCTAACCCTAGTTGTCCTGACGCTAACCCTAGTTGTCCTGACGCTAACCCTAGTTGTCCTGACGCTAACCCTACTTGTCCTGACGCTAACCCTACTTGTCCTGACGCTAACCCTAGTTGTCCTGACGCTAACCCTACTTGTCCTGACGCTAACCCTACTTGTCCTGACGCTAACCCTAGTTGTCCTGACGCTAACCCTAGTTGTCCTGGCGCTAACCCTAGTTGTCCTGGCGCTAACCCTAGTTGTCCTCGCGCTAAGCCTAGTTGTCTTGACGCTAACCCTAGTTGTCCTGACGCTAACCCTAGTTGTCCTGACGCTAACCCTAGTTGTCCTGGCGCTAACCCTAGTTGTCCTGGCGCTAACCCTAGTTGTCCTGACGCTAACCCTAGTTGTCCTGACGCTAACCCTAGTTGTCCTGACGCTAAGCCTAGTTGTCCAGACGCTAACCCTAGTTGTCCTGACGCTAACCCTAGTTGTCCTGACGCTAACCCTAGTTGTCCTGACGCTAACCCTAGTTGTCCTGATGCTAACCCTAGTTGTCCTGACGCTAACCCTAGTTGTCCTGACGCTAACCCTAGTTGTCCTGACGCTAACCCTAGTTGTCCTGGAGCTAACCCTAGTTGTCCTGGCGCTAACCCTAGTTGTCCTCGCGCTAAGCCTAGTTGTCCTGACGCTAACCCTAGTTGTCCTGACGCTAACCCTAGTTGTCCTGACGCTAACCCTAGTTGTCCTGGCGCTAACCCTAGTTGTCCTGGCGCTAACCCTAGTTGTCCTGACGCTAACCCTAGTTGTCCTGACGCTAACCCTAGTTGTCCTGACGCTAACCCTAGTTGTCCTGACGCTAACCCTAGTTGTACTGACGCTAAGCCTAGTTGTCCAGACGCTAACCCTAGTTGTCCTGACGCTAACCCTAGTTGTCCTGACGCTAACCCTAGTTGTCCTGACGCTAACCCTAGTTGTCCTGGCGCTAACCCTAGTTGTCCTGGCGCTAACCCTAGTTGTCCTGACGCTAACCCTAGTTGTCCTGACGCTAACCCTAGATGTCCTGACGCTAACCCTAGTTGTCCTGACGCTAACTCTAGTTGTCCTGGCGCTAACCCTAGTTGTCCTGACGCTAACCCTAGTTGTCCTGACGCTAACCCTAGTTGTCCTGACGCTAACCCTAGTTGTCCTGATGCTAACCCTAGCTGTCCTGACGCTAAACCTAGTTGTCCTGACGCTAACCCTAGTTGTCCTGACGCTAACCCTAGTTGTCCTGACGCTAACCCTAGTTGTCCTGACGCTAACCCTAGTTGTCCTGATGCTAACCCTAGTTGTCCTGACGCTAACCCTAGTTGTCCTGACGCTAACCCTAGCTGTCCTGACGCTAACCCTAGTTGTCCTGACGCTAACCCTAGCTGTCCTGACGCTAACCCTAGTTGTCCTGACGCTAACCCTAGTTGTCCTGACGCTAACCCTAGTTGTCCTGACGCTAACCCTAGTTGTCCTGACGCTAACCCTAGTTGTCCTGACGCTAACCCTAGTTGTCCTGACGCTAACCAGACTTGTCCTGATGCTAACCCTACTTGTCCTGACGCTAACCCTAGTTGTCCTGACGCTAACCCTAGTTGTCCTGACGCTAACCCTATTTGTCCTGATGCTAAACCTAGTTGTCCTGACGCTAACCCTAGTTGTCCTGACGCTAACCATACTTGTCCTGACGCTAACCCTAGTTGTCCTGACGCTAACCCTACTTGTCCTGACGCTAACCCTACTTGTCCTGACGCTAACCCTAGTTGTCCTGACGCTAACCCTAGATGTCCTGACGCTAACCCTAGTTGTCCTGGCGCTAACCCTAGTTGTCCTGGCGCTAACCCTAGTTGTCCTGACGCTAACCCTAGTTGTCCTGATGCTAACCCTAGTTGTCCTGACGCTAACCCTAGTTGTCCTGACGCTAACCCTAGTTGTCCTGACGCTAACTCTAGTTTCCTGGCGCTAACCCTAGTTGTCCTGACGCTAACCCTAGTTGTCCTGACGCTAACCCTAGTTGTCCTGACTCTAACCCTAGTTGTCCTGATGCTAACCCTAGCTGTCCTGACGCTAAACCTAGTTGTCCTGACGCTAACCCTAGTTGTCCTGACGCTAACCCTAGTTGTCCTGACGCTAACCCTAGTTGTCCTGACGCTAACCCTAGTTGTCCTGACGCTAACCCTAGTTGTCCTGACGATAACCCTAGTTGTCCTGATGCTAACCCTAGTTGTCCTGACGCTAACCCTAGTTGTCCTGACGCTAACCCTAGCTGTCCTGACGCTAACCCTAGTTGTCCTGACGCTAACCCTAGTTGTCCTGACGCTAACCCTAGTTGTCCTGACGCTAACCCTAGTTGTCCTGACGCTAACCCTAGCTGTCCTGACGCTAACCCTAGTTGTCCTGACGCTAACCCTAGTTGTCCTGACGCTAACCCTAGTTGTCCTGACGCTAACCCTAGTTGTCCTGACGCTAACCCTAGTTGTCCTGGCGCTAACCCTAGTTGTCCTGAAGCTAACCCTAGTTGTCCTGACGCTAACCCTAGTTGTCCTGACGCTAACCCTACTTGTCCTGACGCTAACCCTACTTGTCCTGACGCTAACCCTAGTTGTCCTGACGCCAACCCTACTTGTCCTGACGCTAACCCTAGTTGTCCTGACGCTAACCCTAGTTGTCCTGACGCTAACCCTAGTTGTCCTGACGCTAAACCTAGTTGTCCTGACGCTAACCCTAGTTGTCCTGACGCTAACCCTAGTTGTCCTGACGCTAACCAGACTTGTCCTGATGCTAACCCTAGTTGTCCTGACGCTAACCCTAGTTGTCCTGACGCTAACCCTAGTTGTCCTGACGCTAACCCTATTTGTCCTGATGCTAAACCTACTTGTCCTGACGCTAACCCTAGTTGTCCTGACGCTAACCCTACTTGTCCTGACGCTAACCCTAGTTGTCCTGACGCTAACCCTACTTGTCCTGACGCTAACCCTACTTGTCCTGACGCTAACCCTAGTTGTCCTGACGCTAACCCTACTTGTCCTGACGCTAACCCTACTTGTCCTGACGCTAACCCTAGTTGTCCTGACGCTAACCCTAGTTGTCCTGACGCTAACCCTAGTTGTCCTGGCGCTAACCCTAGTTGTCCTGGCGCTAACCCTAGTTGTCCTGACGCTAACCCTAGTTGTCCTGACGCTAACCCTAGTTGTCCTGACGCTAACCCTAGTTGTCCTGGCGCTAACCCTAGTTGTCCTGAAGCTAATCCTAGTTGTCCTGACGCTAACCCTAGTTGTCCTGACGCTAACCCTAGTTGTCCTGACGCTAACCCTAGTTGTCCTGACGCTAACCAGACTTGTCCTGATGCTAACCCTACTTGTCCTGACGCTAACCCTATTTGTCCTGACGCTAACCCTAGTTGTCCTGACGCTAACCCTATTTGTCCTGATGCTAAACCTAGTTGTCCTGACGCTAACCCTAGTTGTCCTGACGCTAACCCTACTTGTCCTGACGCTAACCCTAGTTGTCCTGACGCTAACTCTACTTGTCCTGACGCTAACCCTACTTGTCCTGACGCTAACCCTAGTTGTCCTGACGCTAACCCTAGTTGTCCTGACGCTAACCCTAGTTGTCCTGGCGCTAACCCTAGTTGTCCTGGCGCTAACCCTAGTTGTCCTGACGCTAACCCTAGTTGTCCTGATGCTAACCCTAGTTGTCCTGACGCTAACCCTAGTTGTCCTGACGCTAACCCTAGTTGTCCTGACGCTAACTCTAGTTTCCTGGCGCTAACCCTAGTTGTCCTGACGCTAACCCTAGTTGTCCTGACGCTAACCCTAGTTGTCCTGACTCTAACCCTAGTTGTCCTGATGCTAACCCTAGCTGTCCTGACGCTAAACCTAGTTGTCCTGACGCTAACCCTAGTTGTCCTGACGCTAACCCTAGTTGTCCTGACGCTAACCCTAGTTGTCCTGACGATAACCCTAGTTGTCCTGATGCTAACCCTAGTTGTCCTGACGCTAACCCTAGTTGTCCTGACGCTAACCCTAGCTGTCCTGACGCTAACCCTAGTTGTCCTGACGCTAACCCTAGTTGTCCTGACGCTAACCCTAGTTGTCCTGACGCTAACCCTACTTGTCCTGACGCTAACCCTACTTGTCCTGACGCTAACCCTAGTTGTCCTGATGCTAACCCTACTTGTCCTGACGCTAACCCTACTTGTCCTGACGCTAACCCTAGTTGTCCTGACGCTAACCCTAGTTGTCCTGGCGCTAACCCTAGTTGTCCTGGCGCTAACCCTAGTTGTCCTCGCGCTAAGCCTAGTTGTCTTGACGCTAACCCTAGTTGTCCTGACGCTAACCCTAGTTGCCCTGACGCTAACCCTAGTTGTCCTGGCGCTAACCCTAGTTGTCCTGGCGCTAACCCTAGTTGTCCTGACGCTAACCCTAGTTGTCCTGACGCTAACCCTAGTTGTCCTGATGCTAACCCTAGTTGTCCTGACGCTAACCCTAGTTGTCCTGACGCTAACCCTAGTTGTCCTGACGCTAACTCTAGTTTCCTGGCGCTAACCCTAGTTGTCCTGACGCTAACCCTAGTTGTCCTGACGCTAACCCTAGTTGTCCTGACTCTAACCCTAGTTGTCCTGATGCTAACCCTAGCTGTCCTGACGCTAAACCTAGTTGTCCTGACGCTAACCCTAGTTGTCCTGACGCTAACCCTAGTTGTCCTGACGCTAACCCTAGTTGTCCTGACGATAACCCTAGTTGTCCTGATGCTAACCCTAGTTGTCCTGACGCTAACCCTAGTTGTCCTGACGCTAACCCTAGCTGTCCTGACGCTAACCCTAGTTGTCCTGACGCTAACCCTAGTTGTCCTGACGCTAACCCTAGTTGTCCTGACGCTAACCCTACTTGTCCTGACGCTAACCCTACTTGTCCTGACGCTAACCCTAGTTGTCCTGACGCTAACCCTACTTGTCCTGACGCTAACCCTACTTGTCCTGACGCTAACCCTAGTTGTCCTGACGCTAACCCTAGTTGTCCTGGCGCTAACCCTAGTTGTCCTGGCGCTAACCCTAGTTGTCCTCGCGCTAAGCCTAGTTGTCTTGACGCTAACCCTAGTTGTCCTGACGCTAACCCTAGTTGTCCTGACGCTAACCCTAGTTGTCCTGGCGCTAACCCTAGTTGTCCTGGCGCTAACCCTAGTTGTCCTGACGCTAACCCTAGTTGTCCTGACGCTAACCCTAGTTGTCCTGACGCTAAGCCTAGTTGTCCAGACGCTAACCCTAGTTGTCCTGACGCTAACCCTAGTTGTCCTGACGCTAACCCTAGTTGTCCTGACGCTAACCCTAGTTGTCCTGATGCTAACCCTAGTTGTCCTGACGCTAACCCTAGTTGTCCTGACGCTAACCCTAGTTGTCCTGACGCTAACCCTAGTTGTCCTGGAGCTAACCCTAGTTGTCCTGGCGCTAACCCTAGTTGTCCTCGCGCTAAGCCTAGTTGTCCTGACGCTAACCCTAGTTGTCCTGACGCTAACCCTAGTTGTCCTGACGCTAACCCTAGTTGTCCTGGCGCTAACCCTAGTTGTCCTGGCGCTAACCCTAGTTGTCCTGACGCTAACCCTAGTTGTCCTGACGCTAACCCTAGTTGTCCTGACGCTAACCCTAGTTGTACTGACGCTAAGCCTAGTTGTCCAGACGCTAACCCTAGTTGTCCTGACGCTAACCCTAGTTGTCCTGACGCTAACCCTAGTTGTCCTGACGCTAACCCTAGTTGTCCTGGCGCTAACCCTAGTTGTCCTGGCGCTAACCCTAGTTGTCCTGACGCTAACCCTAGTTGTCCTGACGCTAACCCTAGATGTCCTGACGCTAACCCTAGTTGTCCTGACGCTAACTCTAGTTGTCCTGGCGCTAACCCTAGTTGTCCTGACGCTAACCCTAGTTGTCCTGACGCTAACCCTAGTTGTCCTGACGCTAACCCTAGTTGTCCTGATGCTAACCCTAGCTGTCCTGACGCTAAACCTAGTTGTCCTGACGCTAACCCTAGTTGTCCTGACGCTAACCCTAGTTGTCCTGACGCTAACCCTAGTTGTCCTGACGCTAACCCTAGTTGTCCTGATGCTAACCCTAGTTGTCCTGACGCTAACCCTAGTTGTCCTGACGCTAACCCTAGCTGTCCTGACGCTAACCCTAGTTGTCCTGACGCTAACCCTAGCTGTCCTGACGCTAACCCTAGTTGTCCTGACGCTAACCCTAGTTGTCCTGACGCTAACCCTAGTTGTCCTGACGCTAACCCTAGTTGTCCTGACGCTAACCCTAGTTGTCCTGACGCTAACCCTCGTTGTCCTGACGCTAACCAGACTTGTCCTGATGCTAACCCTACTTGTCCTGACGCTAACCCTAGTTGTCCTGACGCTAACCCTAGTTGTCCTGACGCTAACCCTATTTGTCCTGATGCTAAACCTAGTTGTCCTGACGCTAACCCTAGTTGTCCTGACGCTAACCATACTTGTCCTGACGCTAACCCTAGTTGTCCTGACGCTAACCCTACTTGTCCTGACGCTAACCCTACTTGTCCTGACGCTAACCCTAGTTGTCCTGACGCTAACCCTAGATGTCCTGACGCTAACCCTAGTTGTCCTGGCGCTAACCCTAGTTGTCCTGGCGCTAACCCTAGTTGTCCTGACGCTAACCCTAGTTGTCCTGATGCTAACCCTAGTTGTCCTGACGCTAACCCTAGTTGTCCTGACGCTAACCCTAGTTGTCCTGACGCTAACTCTAGTTTCCTGGCGCTAACCCTAGTTGTCCTGACGCTAACCCTAGTTGTCCTGACGCTAACCCTAGTTGTCCTGACTCTAACCCTAGTTGTCCTGATGCTAACCCTAGCTGTCCTGACGCTAAACCTAGTTGTCCTGACGCTAACCCTAGTTGTCCTGACGCTAACCCTAGTTGTCCTGACGCTAACCCTAGTTGTCCTGACGCTAACCCTAGTTGTCCTGACGCTAACCCTAGTTGTCCTGACGATAACCCTAGTTGTCCTGATGCTAACCCTAGTTGTCCTGACGCTAACCCTAGTTGTCCTGACGCTAACCCTAGCTGTCCTGACGCTAACCCTAGTTGTCCTGACGCTAACCCTAGTTGTCCTGACGCTAACCCTAGTTGTCCTGACGCTAACCCTAGTTGTCCTGACGCTAACCCTAGCTGTCCTGACGCTAACCCTAGTTGTCCTGACGCTAACCCTAGTTGTCCTGACGCTAACCCTAGTTGTCCTGACGCTAACCCTAGTTGTCCTGACGCTAACCCTAGTTGTCCTGGCGCTAACCCTAGTTGTCCTGAAGCTAACCCTAGTTGTCCTGACGCTAACCCTAGTTGTCCTGACGCTAACCCTACTTGTCCTGACGCTAACCCTACTTGTCCTGACGCTAACCCTAGTTGTCCTGACGCCAACCCTACTTGTCCTGACGCTAACCCTAGTTGTCCTGACGCTAACCCTAGTTGTCCTGACGCTAACCCTAGTTGTCCTGACGCTAAACCTAGTTGTCCTGACGCTAACCCTAGTTGTCCTGACGCTAACCCTAGTTGTCCTGACGCTAACCAGACTTGTCCTGATGCTAACCCTAGTTGTCCTGACGCTAACCCTAGTTGTCCTGACGCTAACCCTAGTTGTCCTGACGCTAACCCTATTTGTCCTGATGCTAAACCTACTTGTCCTGACGCTAACCCTAGTTGTCCTGACGCTAACCCTACTTGTCCTGACGCTAACCCTAGTTGTCCTGACGCTAACCCTACTTGTCCTGACGCTAACCCTACTTGTCCTGACGCTAACCCTAGTTGTCCTGACGCTAACCCTACTTGTCCTGACGCTAACCCTACTTGTCCTGACGCTAACCCTAGTTGTCCTGACGCTAACCCTAGTTGTCCTGACGCTAACCCTAGTTGTCCTGGCGCTAACCCTAGTTGTCCTGGCGCTAACCCTAGTTGTCCTGACGCTAACCCTAGTTGTCCTGACGCTAACCCTAGTTGTCCTGACGCTAACCCTAGTTGTCCTGACGCTAACCCTAGTTGTCCTGACGCTAACTCTAGTTGTCCTGGCGCTAACCCTAGTTGTCCTGACGCTAACCCTAGTTGTCCTGACGCTAACCCTAGTTGTCCTGACGCTAACCCTAGTTGTCCTGATGCTAACCCTAGCTGTCCTGACGCTAAACCTAGTTGTCCTGACGCTAACCCTAGTTGTCCTGACGCTAACCCTAGTTGTCCTGACGCTAACCCTAGTTGTCCTGACGCTAACCCTAGTTGTCCTGATGCTAACCCTAGTTGTCCTGACGCTAACCCTAGTTGTCCTGACGCTAACCCTAGCTGTCCTGACGCTAACCCTAGTTGTCCTGACGCTAACCCTAGCTGTCCTGACGCTAACCCTAGTTGTCCTGACGCTAACCCTAGTTGTCCTGATGCTAACCCTAGCTGTCCTGACGCTAAACCTAGTTGTCCTGACGCTAACCCTAGTTGTCCTGACGCTAACCCTAGTTGTCCTGACGCTAACCCTAGTTGTCCTGACGCTAACCCTAGTTGTCCTGACGCTAACCCTAGTTGTCCTGACGCTAACCCTAGTTGTCCTGAGGCTAACCCTATTTGTCCTGAGGCTAACCCTAGTTGTCCTGACGCTAACCCTAGTTGTCCTGGCGCTAACCCTAGTTGTCCTGAAGCTAAACCTAGTTGTCCTGACGCTAACCCTAGTTGTCCTGACGCTAACCCTAGTTGTCCTGACGCTAACCCTAGTTGTCCTGACGCTAACCAGACTTGTCCTGATGCTAACCCTACTTGTCCTGACGCTAACCCTAGTTGTCCTGACGCTAACCCTAGTTGTCCTGACGCTAACCCTATTTGTCCTGATGCTAAACCTAGTTGTCCTGACGCTAACCCTAGTTGTCCTGACGCTAACCCTACTTGTCCTGACGCTAACCCTAGTTGTCCTGACGCTAACCCTACTTGTCCTGACGCTAACCCTACTTGTCCTGACGCTAACCCTAGTTGTCCTGACGCTAACCCTAGTTGTCCTGACGCTAACCCTAGTTGTCCTGGCGCTAACCCTAGTTGTCCTGGCGCTAACCCTAGTTGTCCTGACGCTAACCCTAGTTGTCCTGATGCTAACCCTAGTTGTCCTGACGCTAACCCTAGTTGTCCTGACGCTAACCCTAGTTGTCCTGACGCTAACTCTAGTTTCCTGGCGCTAACCCTAGTTGTCCTGACGCTAACCCTAGTTGTCCTGACGCTAACCCTAGTTGTCCTGACTCTAACCCTAGTTGTCCTGATGCTAACCCTAGCTGTCCTGACGCTAAACCTAGTTGTCCTGACGCTAACCCTAGTTGTCCTGACGCTAACCCTAGTTGTCCTGACGCTAACCCTAGTTGTCCTGACGATAACCCTAGTTGTCCTGATGCTAACCCTAGTTGTCCTGACGCTAACCCTAGTTGTCCTGACGCTAACCCTAGTTGTCCTGACGCTAACCCTAGTTGTCCTGACGCTAACCCTAGTTGTCCTGACGCTAACCCTAGTTGTCCTGACGCTAACCCTAGCTGTCCTGACGCTAACCCTAGTTGTCCTGACGCTAACCCTAGTTGCCCTGACGCTAACCCTAGTTGTCCTGGCGCTAACCCTAGTTGTCCTGGCGCTAACCTTAGTTGTCCTGACGCTAACCCTAGTTGTCCTGACGCTAACCCTAGTTGTCCTGACGATAACCCTAGTTGTCCTGATGCTATCCCTAGTTGTCCTGACGCTAACCCTAGTTGTCCTGACGCTAACCCTAGCTGTCCTGACGCTAACCCTAGTTGTCCTGACGCTAACCCTAGCTGTCCTGACGCTAACCCTAGTTGTCCTGACGCTAACCCTAGTTGTCCTGACGCTAACCCTAGCTGTCCTGACGCTAACCCTAGTTGTCCTGACGCTAACCCTAGTTGCCCTGACGCTAACCCTAGTTGTCCTGGCGCTAACCCTAGTTGTCCTGGCGCTAACCCTAGTTGTCCTGACGCTAACCCTAGTTGTCCTGACGCTAACCCTAGTTGTCCTGACGCTAACCCTAGTTGTCCTGGCGCTAACCCTAGTTGTCCTGAAGCTAACCCTAGTTGTCCTGACGCTAACCCTAGTTGTCCTGACGCTAACCCTACTTGTCCTGACGCTAACCCTACTTGTCCTGACGCTAACCCTAGTTGTCCTGACGCCAACCCTACTTGTCCTGACGCTAACCCTAGTTGTCCTGACGCTAACCCTAGTTGTCCTGACGCTAACCCTAGTTGTCCTGACGCTAAACCTAGTTGTCCTGACGCTAACCCTAGTTGTCCTGACGCTAACCCTAGTTGTCCTGACGCTAACCAGACTTGTCCTGATGCTAACCCTAGTTGTCCTGACGCTAACCCTAGTTGTCCTGACGCTAACCCTAGTTGTCCTGACGCTAACCCTATTTGTCCTGATGCTAAACCTACTTGTCCTGACGCTAACCCTAGTTGTCCTGACGCTAACCCTACTTGTCCTGACGCTAACCCTACTTGTCCTGACGCTAACCCTACTTGTCCTGACGCTAACCCTAGTTGTCCTGACGCTAACCCTACTTGTCCTGACGCTAACCCTACTTGTCCTGACGCTAACCCTAGTTGTCCTGACGCTAACCCTAGTTGTCCTGGCGCTAACCCTAGTTGTCCTGGCGCTAACCCTAGTTGTCCTCGCGCTAAGCCTAGTTGTCTTGACGCTAACCCTAGTTGTCCTGACGCTAACCCTAGTTGTCCTGACGCTAACCCTAGTTGTCCTGGCGCTAACCCTAGTTGTCCTGGCGCTAACCCTAGTTGTCCTGACGCTAACCCTAGTTGTCCTGACGCTAACCCTAGTTGTCCTGACGCTAACCCTAGTTGTCCTGACGCTAAGCCTAGTTGTCCAGACGCTAACCCTAGTTGTCCTGACGCTAACCCTAGTTGTCCTGACGCTAACCCTAGTTGTCCTGACGCTAACCCTAGTTGTCCTGACGCTAACCCTAGTTGTCCTGACGCTAACCCTAGTTGTCCTGACGCTAACCCTAGTTGTCCTGACGCTAACCCTAGTTGTCCTGACGCTAACCCTAGCTGTCCTGACGCTAACCCTAGTTGTCCTGACGCTAACCCTAGTTGCCCTGACGCTAACCCTAGTTGTCCTGGCGCTAACCTTAGTTGTCCTGACGCTAACCCTAGTTGTCCTGACGCTAACCCTTGTTGTCCTGACGCTAACCCTAGTTGTCCTGACGATAACCCTAGTTGTCCTGATGCTAACCCTAGTTGTCCTGACGCTAACCCTAGTTGTCCTGACGCTAACCCTAGCTGTCCTGACGCTAACCCTAGTTGTCCTGACGCTAACCCTAGCTGTCCTGACGCTAACCCTAGTTGTCCTGACGCTAACCCTAGTTGTCCTGACGCTAACCCTAGCTGTCCTGACGCTAACCCTAGTTGTCCTGACGCTAACCCTAGTTGCCCTGACGCTAACCCTAGTTGTCCTGGCGCTAACCCTAGTTGTCCTGGCGCTAACCCTAGTTGTCCTGACGCTAACCCTAGTTGTCCTGACGCTAACCCTAGTTGTCCTGACGCTAACCCTAGTTGTCCTGGCGCTAACCCTAGTTGTCCTGAAGCTAACCCTAGTTGTCCTGACGCTAACCCTAGTTGTCCTGACGCTAACCCTACTTGTCCTGACGCTAACCCTACTTGTCCTGACGCTAACCCTAGTTGTCCTGACGCCAACCCTACTTGTCCTGACGCTAACCCTAGTTGTCCTGACGCTAACCCTAGTTGTCCTGACGCTAACCCTAGTTGTCCTGACGCTAAACCTAGATGTCCTGACGCTAACCCTAGTTGTCCTGACGCTAACCCTACTTGTCCTGACGCTAACCCTACTTGTCCTGACGCTAACCCTAGTTGTCCTGACGCTAACCCTAGTTGTCCTGGCGCTAACCCTAGTTGTCCTGGCGCTAACCCTAGTTGTCCTCGCGCTAAGCCTAGTTGTCTTGACCCTAACCCTAGTTGTCCTGACGCTAACCCTAGTTGTCCTGACGCTAACCCTAGTTGTCCTGGCGCTAACCCTAGTTGTCCTGGCGCTAACCCTAGTTGTCCTGACGCTAACCCTAGTTGTCCTGACGCTAACTCTAGTTGTCCTGACGCTAACCCTAGTTGTCCTGACGCTAAGCCTAGTTGTCCAGACGCTAACCCTAGTTGTCCTGACGCTAACCCTAGTTGTCCTGACGCTAACCCTAGTTGTCCTGACGCTAACCCTAGTTGTCCTGATGCTAACCCTAGTTGTCCTGACGCTAACCCTAGTTGTCCTGACGCTAACCCTAGTTGTCCTGACGCTAACCCTAGTTGTCCTGGCGCTAACCCTAGTTGTCCTGGCGCTAACCCTAGTTGTCCTCGCGCTAAGCCTAGTTGTCCTGACGCTAACCCTAGTTGTCCTGACGCTAACCCTAGTTGTCCTGACGCTAACCCTAGTTGTCCTGGCGCTAACCCTAGTTGTCCTGACGCTAACCCTAGTTGTCCTGACGCTAACCCTAGTTGTCCTGACGCTAACCCTAGTTGTCCTGACGCTAACCCTAGTTGTACTGACGCTAAGCCTAGTTGTCCAGACGCTAACCCTAGTTGTCCTGACGCTAACCCTAGTTGTCCTGACGCTAACCCTAGTTGTCCTGACGCTAACCCTAGTTGTCCTGACGCTAACCCTAGTTGTCCTGGCGCTAACCCTAGTTGTCCTGGCGCTAACCCTAGTTGTCCTGACGCTAACCCTAGTTGTCCTGACGCTAAGCCTAGTTGTTCTGATGCTAACCCTAGTTGTCCTGGCGCTAACCCTAGTTGTCCTGAAGCTAACCCTAGTTGTCCTGACGCTAACCCTAGTTGTCCTGACGCTAACCCTACTTGTCCTGACGCTAACCCAAGTTCTCCTGACGCTAACCGAAGTTCTCCTGACGCTAACCCTAGTTGTCCTGACGCTAGCCCTAGTTGTCCTGACACTAACCCTAGTTGTCCTGACGCTAACCCTAGTTGTCCTGACGCTAACCCTAGTTCTCCTGACGCTAACCGTAGTTCTCCTGACGCTAACCCTAGTTGTCCTGACGCTAGCCCTAGTTGTCCTGACCCTAACCCTAGTTGTCCTGACGCTAACCCTAGTTGTCCTGACGTTAACCCTAGTTGTCCTGACGCTTACCCTAGTTGTCCTGACGCTAACCCTAGTTGTCCTGACGCTAACCCTAGTTGTCCTGACGCTAACCCTAGTTGTCCTGACGCTAACCCTAGTTTTCCTGACGCTAACCCTAGTTGTCCTGAAGCTAACCGTAGTTGTCCTGGCGCTAACCCTAGTTGTACTGTAGCTAACCCTAGTTGTCCTGGTGCTAACCCTAGTTGTCCTGACGCTAACCCTAGTTGTCCTGACGCTAACCCTAGTTGTACTGACGCTAACCCTAGTTGTCCTGGCGCTAACCCTAGTTGTCCTGACGCTAACCCTAGTTGTCCTGACGCTAACCCTAGTTGTCCTGATGCTAACCCTAGTTGTCCTGACGCTAACCCTAGTAGTCCTGGCGCTAACCCTAGTTGTCCTGACGCTAACCCTAGTTGTCCTGACGCTAAGCCTAGTTGTCCAGACGCTAACCCTAGTTGTCCTGACGCTAACCCTAGTTGTCCTGACGCTAACCCTAGTTGTCCTGACGCTAACCCTAGTTTTCCTGACGCTAACCCTAGTTGTCCTGATGCTAACCCTAGTTGTCCTGGCGCTAACCCTAGTTGTCCTGACGCTAACCCTAGTTATCCTGGCGCTAACCCTAGTTGTCCTGAAGCTAACCCTAGTTGTCCTGGCGCTAACCCTAGTTGTCCTGACGCTAACCCTAGTTGTCCTGACGCTAACCCTAGTTGTCCTGGCGCTAACCCTAGTTGTCCTGACGCTAACCCTAGTTGTCCTGGCGCTAACCCTAGTTGTCCTGGCGCTAACCCTAGTTGTCCTGACGCTAACCCTAGTTGTCCTGACGCTAACCCTAGTTGTCCTGACGCTAACCCTAGTTGTCCTGACGCTAACCCTAGTTGTCCTGGCGCTAACCCTAGTTGTCCTGGCGCTAACCCTAGTTGTCCTGACGCTAACCCTAGTTGTCCTGACGCTAACCCTAGTTGTCCTGACGCTAACCCTAGTAGTCCTGACGCTAACCCTAGTTGTCCTGACGCTAACTCTAGTTGTCCTGGCGCTAACCCTAGTTGTCCTGACGCTAACCCTAGTTGTCCTGACGCTAACCCTAGTTGTACTGACGCTAACCCTAGTTGTCCTGATGCTAACCCTAGCTGTCCTGACGCTAAACCTAGTTGTCCTGACGCTAACCCTAGTTGTCCTGACGCTAACCCTAGTTGTCCTGACGCTAACCTTAGTTGTCCTGACGATAACCCTAGTTGTCCTGATGCTAACCCTAGTTGTCCTGACGCTAACCCTAGTTGTCCTGACGCTAACCCTAGCTGTCCTGACGCTAACCCTAGTTGTCCTGACGCTAACCCTAGCTGTCCTGACGCTAACCCTAGTTGTCCTGACGCTAACCCTAGCTGTCCTGACGCTAACCCTAGCTGTCCTGATGCTAACCCTAGTTGTCCTGACGCTAACCCTAGTTGCCCTGACGCTAACCCTAGTTGTCCTGGCGCTAACCCTAGTTGTCCTGGCGCTAACCCTAGTTGTCCTGACGCTAACCCTAGTTGTCCTGACGCTAACCCTAGTTGTCCTGACGCTAACCCTAGTTGTCCTGACGCTAACCCTAGTTGTCCTGACGCTAACCCTAGTTGTCCTGAGGCTAACCCTATTTGTCCTGAGGCTAACCCTAGTTGTCCTGACGCTAACCCTAGTTGTCCTGGCGCTAACCCTAGTTGTCCTGAAGCTAACCCTAGTTGTCCTGACGCTAACCCTAGTTGTCCTGACGCTAACCCTACTTGTCCTGATGCTAACCCTACTTGTCCTGACGCTAACCCTAGTTGTCCTGACGCCAACCCTACTTGTCCTGACGCTAACCCTAGTTGTCCTGACGCTAACCCTAGTTGTCCTGACGCTAACCCTAGTTGTCCTGACGCTAAACCTAGTTGTCCTGACGCTAACCCTAGTTTTCCTGACGCTAACCCTAGTTGTCCTGACGCTAACCCTAGTTGTCCTGACGCTAACCAGACTTGTCCTGATGCTAACCCTACTTGTCCTGACGCTAACCCTAGTTGTCCTGACGCTAACCCTAGTTGTCCTGACGCTAACCCTATTTGTCCTGATGCTAAACCTACTTGTCCTGACGCTAACCCTAGTTGTCCTGACGCTAACCCTACTTGTCCTGACGCTAACCCTAGTTGTCCTGACGCTAACCCTACTTGTCCTGACGCTAACCCTACTTGTCCTGACGCTAACCCTAGTTGTCCTGACGCTAACCCTAGTTGTCCTGACGCTAACCCTAGTTGTCCTGGCGCTAACCCTAGTTGTCCTGGCGCTAACCCTAGTTGTCCTGACGCTAAGCCTAGTTGTCCTGACGCTAACCCTAGTTGTCCTGACGCTAACCCTAGTTGTCCTGACGCTAACCCTAGTTGTCCTGACGCTAACCCTAGTTGTCCTGACGCTAACTCTAGTTGTCCTGGCGCTAACCCTAGTTGTCCTGACGCTAACCCTAGTTGTCCTGACGCTAACCCTAGTTGTCCTGACGCTAACCCTAGCTGTCCTGACGCTAAACCTAGTTGTCCTGACGCTAACCCTAGTTGTCCTGACGCTAACCCTAGTTGTCCTGACGCTAACCCTAGTTGTCCTGACGATAACCCTAGTTGTCCTGATGCTAACCCTAGTTGTCCTGACGCTAACCCTAGTTGTCCTGACGCTAACCCTAGCTGTCCTGACGCTAACCCTAGTTGTCCTGACGCTAACCCTAGCTGTCCTGACGCTAACCCTAGTTGTCCTGACGCTAACCCTAGTTGCCCTGACGCTAACCCTAGTTGTCCTGGCGCTAACCCTAGTTGTCCTGGCGCTAACCCTAGTTGTCCTGACGCTAACCCTAGTTGTCCTGACGCTAACCCTAGTTGTCCTGACGCTAACCCTAGTTGTCCTGACGCTAACCCTAGTTGTCCTGAGGCTAACCCTATTTGTCCTGAGGCTAACCCTAGTTGTCCTGACACTAACCCTAGTTGTCCTGACGCTAACCCTAGTTGTCCTGACGCTAACCCTAGTTCTCCTGACGCTAACCGTAGTTCTCCTGACGCTAACCCTAGTTGTCCTGACGCTAGCCCTAGTTGTCCTGACCCTAACCCTAGTTGTCCTGACGCTAACCCTAGTTGTCCTGACGTTAACCCTAGTTGTCCTGACGCTTACCCTAGTTGTCCTGACGCTAACCCTAGTTGTCCTGACGCTAACCCTAGTTGTCCTGACGCTAACCCTAGTTGTCCTGACGCTAACCCTAGTTTTCCTGACGCTAACCCTAGTTGTCCTGAAGCTAACCGTAGTTGTCCTGGCGCTAACCCTAGTTGTACTGTAGCTAACCCTAGTTGTCCTGGTGCTAACCCTAGTTGTCCTGACGCTAACCCTAGTTGTCCTGACGCTAACCCTAGTTGTACTGACGCTAACCCTAGTTGTCCTGGCGCTAACCCTAGTTGTCCTGACGCTAACCCTAGTTGTCCTGACGCTAACCCTAGTTGTCCTGACGCTAACCCTAGTTGTCCTGACGCTAACCCTAGTAGTCCTGGCGCTAACCCTAGTTGTCCTGACGCTAACCCTAGTTGTCCTGACGCTAACCCTAGTTGTCCTGACGCTAACCCTAGTTGTCCTGACGCTAAGCCTAGTTGTCCAGACGCTAACCCTAGTTGTCCTGACGCTAACCCTAGTTGTCCTGACGCTAACCCTAGTTGTCCTGACGCTAACCCTAGTTTTCCTGACGCTAACCCTAGTTGTCCTGATGCTAACCCTAGTTGTCCTGGCGCTAACCCTAGTTGTCCTGACGCTAACCCTAGTTATCCTTGCGCTAACCCTAGTTGTCCTGAAGCTAACCCTAGTTGTCCTGGCGCTAACCCTAGTTGTCCTGACGCTAACCCTAGTTGTCCTGACGCTAACCCTAGTTGTCCAGGCGCTAACCCTAGTTGTCCTGACGCTAACCCTAGTTGTCCTGGCGCTAACCCTAGTTGTCCTGGCGCTAACCCTAGTTGTCCTGACGCTAACCCTAGTTGTCCTGACGCTAACCCTAGTTGTCCTGACGCTAACCCTAGTTGTCCTGACGCTAACCCTAGTTGTCCTGGCGCTAACCCTAGTTGTCCTGGCGCTAACCCTAGTTGTCCTGACGCTAACCCTAGTTGTCCTGACGCTAACCCTAGTTGTCCTGACGCTAACCCTAGTTGTCCTGACGCTAACCCTAGTAGTCCTGACGCTAACCCTAGTTGTCCTGACGCTAACTCTAGTTGTCCTGGCGCTAACCCTAGTTGTCCTGACGCTAACCCTAGCTGTCCTGACGCTAACCCTAGTTGTACTGACGCTAACCCTAGTTGTCCTGATGCTAACCCTAGCTGTCCTGACGCTAAACCTAGTTGTCCTGACGCTAACCCTAGTTGTCCTGACGCTAACCCTAGTTGTCCTGACGCTAACCTTAGTTGTCCTGACGATAACCCTAGTTGTCCTGATGCTAACCCTAGTTGTCCTGACGCTAACCCTAGTTGTCCTGACGCTAACCCTAGCTGTCCTGACGCTAACCCTAGTTGTCCTGACGCTAACCCTAGCTGTCCTGACGCTAACCCTAGTTGTCCTGATGCTAACCCTAGCTGTCCTGACGCTAACCCTAGCTGTCCTGATGCTAACCCTAGTTGTCCTGACGCTAACCCTAGTTGCCCTGACGCTAACCCTAGTTGTCCTGGCGCTAACCCTAGTTGTCCTGGCGCTAACCCTAGTTGTCCTGACGCTAACCCTAGTTGTCCTGACGCTAACCCTAGTTGTCCTGACGCTAACCCTAGTTGTCCTGACGCTAACCCTAGTTGTCCTGAGGCTAACCCTATTTGTCCTGAGGCTAACCCTAGTTGTCCTGACGCTAACCCTAGTTGTCCTGGCGCTAACCCTAGTTGTCCTGAAGCTAACCCTAGTTGTCCTGACGCTAACCCTAGTTGTCCTGACGCTAACCCTACTTGTCCTGACGCTAACCCTACTTGTCCTGACGCCAACCCTACTTGTCCTGACGCTAACCCTAGTTGTCCTGACGCTAACCCTAGTTGTCCTGACGCTAACCCTAGTTGTCCTGACGCTAAACCTAGTTGTCCTGACGCTAACCCTAGTTTTCCTGACGCTAACCCTAGTTGTCCTGACGCTAACCCTAGTTGTCCTGACGCTAACCAGACTTGTCCTGATGCTAACCCTACTTGTCCTGACGCTAACCCTAGTTGTCCTGACGCTAACCCTAGTTGTCCTGACGCTAACCCTATTTGTCCTGATGCTAAACCTACTTGTCCTGACGCTAACCCTAGTTGTCCTGACGCTAACCCTACTTGTCCTGACGCTAACCCTAGTTGTCCTGACGCTAACCCTACTTGTCCTGACGCTAACCCTACTTGTCCTGACGCTAACCCTAGTTGTCCTGACGCTAACCCTAGTTGTCCTGGCGCTAACCCTAGTTGTCCTGGCGCTAACCCTAGTTGTCCTGACGCTAACCCTAGTTGTCCTGACGCTAACCCTAGTTGTCCTGACGCTAACCCTAGTTGTCCTGACGCTAACCCTAGTTGTCCTGACGCTAACCCTAGTTGTCCTGACGCTAACTCTAGTTGTCCTGGCGCTAACCCTAGTTGTCCTGACGCTAACCCTAGTTGTCCTGACGCTAACCCTAGTTGTCCTGACGCTAACCCTAGTTGTCCTGACGCTAACCCTAGCTGTCCTGACGCTAAACCTAGTTGTCCTGACGCTAACCCTAGTTGTCCTGACGCTAACCCTAGTTGTCCTGACGCTAACCCTAGTTGTCCTGACGATAACCCTAGTTGTCCTGATGCTAACCCTAGTTGTCCTGACGCTAACCCTAGTTGTCCTGACGCTAACCCTAGCTGTAGTGACGCTAACCCTAGTTGTCCTGACGCTAACCCTAGCTGTCCTGACGCTAACCCTAGTTGTCCTGACGCTAACCCTAGTTGCCCTGACGCTAACCCTAGTTGTCCTGGCGCTAACCCTAGTTGTCCTGGCGCTAACCCTAGTTGTCCTGACGCTAACCCTAGTTGTCCTGACGCTAACCCTAGTTGTCCTGACGCTAACCCTAGTTGTCCTGACGCTAACCCTAGTTGTCCTGAGGCTAACCCTATTTGTCCTGAGGCTAACCCTAGTTGTCCTGACGCTAACCCTAGTTGTCCTGGCGCTAACCCTAGTTGTCCTGAAGCTAACCCTAGTTGTCCTGACGCTAACCCTAGTTGTCCTGACGCTAACCCTACTTGTCCTGACGCTAACCCTACTTGTCCTGACGCTAACCCTAGTTGTCCTGACGCCAACCCTACTTGTCCTGACGCTAACCCTAGTTGTCCTGACGCTAACCCTAGTTGTCCTGACGCTAAACCTAGTTGTCCTGACGCTAACCCTAGTTGTCCTGACGCTAACCCTAGTTGTCCTGACGCTAACCCTAGTTGTCCTGACGCTAACCAGACTTGTCCTGATGCTAACCCTAGTTGTCCTGACGCTAACCCTAGTTGTCCTGACGCTAACCCTAGTTGTCCTGACGCTAACCCTATTTGTCCTGATGCTAAACCTACTTGTCCTGACGCTAACCCTAGTTGTCCTGACGCTAACCCTACTTGTCCTGACGCTAACCCTAGTTGTCCTGACGCTAACCCTACTTGTCCTGACGCTAACCCTACTTGTCCTGACGCTAACCCTAGTTGTCCTGACGCTAACCCTAGTTGTCCTGACGCTAACCCTAGTTGTCCTGACGCTAACCCTACTTGTCCTGACGCTAACCCTAGTTGTCCTGACGCTAACCCTAGTTGTCCTGGCGCTAACCCTAGTTGTCCTGGCGCTAACCCTAGTTGTCCTCGCGCTAAGCCTAGTTGTCCTGACGCTAACCCTAGTTGTCCTGACGCTAACCCTAGTTGTCCTGACGCTAACCCTAGTTGTCCTGGCGCTAACCCTAGTTGTCCTGGCGCTAACCCTAGTTGTCCTGACGCTAACCCTAGTTGTCCTGACGCTAACCCTAGTTGTCCTGACGCTAAGCCTAGTTTTCCAGACGCTAACCCTAGTTGTCCTGACGCTAACCCTAGTTGTCCTGACGCTAACCCTAGTTGTCCTGACGCTAACCCTAGTTGTCCTGATGCTAACCCTAGTTGTCCTGACGCTAACCCTAGTTGTCCTGACGCTAACCCTAGTTGTCCTGGCGCTAACCCTAGTTGTCCTGGCGCTAACCCTAGTTGTCCTCGCGCTAATCCTAGTTGTCCTGACGCTAACCCTAGTTGTCCTGACGCTAACCCTAGTTGTCCTGACGCTAACCCTAGTTGTCCTGGCGCTAACCCTAGTTGTCCTGGCGCTAACCCTAGTTGTCCTGACGCTAACCCTAGTTGTCCTGACGCTAACCCTAGTTGTCCTGACGCTAACCCTAGTTGTCCTGACGCTAACCCTAGTTGTACTGACGCTAAGCCTAGTTGTCCAGACGCTAACCCTAGTTGTCCTGACGCAAACCCTAGTTGTCCTGACGCTAACCCTAGTTGTCCTGATGCTAACCCTAGTTGTCCTGACGCTAACCCTAGTTGTCCTGGCGCTAACCCTAGTTGTCCTGGCGCTAACCCTAGTTGTCCTGACGCTAACCCTAGTTGTCCTGGCGCTAACCCTAGTTGTCCTGGCGCTAACCCTAGTTGTCCTGACGCTAACCCTAGTTGTCCTGACGCTAACCCTATTTGTCCTGACGCTAACCCTAGTTGTCCTGACGCTAAGCCTAGTTGTCCAGACGCTAACCCTAGTTGTCCTGACGCTAACCCTAGTTGTCCTGACGCTAACCCTAGTTGTCCTGATGCTAACCCTAGTTGTCCTGACGCTAACCCTAGTTGTCCTGGCGCTAACCCTAGTTGTCCTGGCGCTAACCCTAGTTGTCCTGACGCTAACCCTAGTTGTCCTGGCGCTAACCCTAGTTGTCCTGATGCTAACCCTATTTGTCCTGGCGCTAACCCTAGTTGT
Source organism: Phyllobates terribilis (assembly GCF_046119375.1). NCBI lineage: Eukaryota > Metazoa > Chordata > Amphibia > Anura > Dendrobatidae > Phyllobates > Phyllobates terribilis. Next base: position 2,836,664 of record NW_027363002.1, on the reverse strand, counting down.
CCTGGCGCTAACCCTAGTTGTCCTGACGCTAACCCTAGTTGTCCTGACGCTAACCCTAGTTGTCCTGGCGCTAATCCTAGTTGTCCTGGCGCTAACCCTAGTTGTCCTGACGCTAAGCCTAGTTGTTCTGATGCTAACCCTAGTTGTCCTGGCGCTAACCCTAGTTGTCCTGAAGCTAACCCTAGTTGTCCTGACGCTAACCCTAGTTGTCCTGAGGCTAACCCTATTTGTCCTGACGCTAACCCTACTTGTCCTGACGCTAACCCTAGTTGTACTGACGCCAACCCTACTTGTCCTGACGCTAACCCTAGTTGTCCTGACGCTAACCCAAGTTGTCCTGACGCTAACCCTAGTTGTCCTGACGCTAACCCTAGTTGTCCTGACGCTAACCCTAGTTGTCCTGACGCTATCCCTAGTTGTCCTGACGCTAACCCTAGTTGTCCTGAGGCTAACCCTATTTGTCCTGAGGCTAACCCTAGTTGTCCTGAAGCTAACCCTAGTTGTCCTGACGCTAACCCTAGTTGTCCTGGCGCTAATCCTAGTTGTCCTGGCGCTAACCCTAGTTGTACTGACGCTAAGCCTAGTTGTTCTGATGCTAACCCTAGTTGTCCTGGCGCTAACCCTAGTTGTCCTGAAGCTAACCCTAGTTGTCCTGACGCTAACCCTAGTTGTCCTGACGCTAACCCTACTTGTCCTGACGCTAACCCTACTTGTCCTGACGCTAACCCTAGCTGTCCTGACGCCAACCCTACTTGTCCTGACGCTAACCCTAGTTGTCCTGACGCTAACCCTAGTTGTCCTGACGCTAACCCTAGTTGTCCTGACGCTAACCCTAGTTGTCCTGACGCTAACCCTAGTTGTCCTGACGCTAACCAGACTTGTCCTGACGCTAACCCTAGTTGTCCTGACGCTAACCCTAGTTGTCCTGACGCTAACCCTAGTTGTCCAGACGCTAAGCCTAGTTGTCCTGATGCTAACCCTAGTTGTCCTGGCGCTAACCCTAGTTGTCCTGAAGCTAACCCTAGTTGTCCTGACACTAACCCTAGTTGTCCTGACGCTAACCCTAGTTGTCCTGACGCTAACCCTACTTGTCCTGACGCTAACCCTAATTGTACTGACGCCAACCCTACTTGTCCTGACGCCAACCCTAGTTGTCCTGACGCTAACCCTAGTTATCCTGGCGCTAACCCTAGTTGTCCTGAAGCTAACCCTAGTTGTCCTGGCGCTAACCCTAGTTGTCCTGACGCTAACCCTAGTTGTCCTGGCGCTAACCCTAGTTGTCCTGACGCTAACCCTAGTTGTCCTGACGCTAACCCTATTTGTCCTGACGCTAACCCTAGTTGTCCTGGCGCTAACCCTAGTTGTCCTGGCGCTAACCCTAGTTGTCCTGACGCTAACCCTAGTTGTCCTGACGCTAACCCTAGTTGTCCTGACGCTAACCCTAGTTGTCCTGACGCTAACCCTAGTTGTCCTGGCGCTAACCCTAGTTGTCCTGGCGCTAACCCTAGTTGTCCTGACGCTAACCCTAGTTGTCCTGATGCTAACCCTAGTTGTCCTGACGCTAACCCTAGTTGTCCTGACGCTAACCCTAGTTGTCCTGACGCTAACCCTAGTTGTCCTGACGCTAACTCTAGTTGTCCTGGCGCTAACCCTAGTTGTCCTGACGCTAACCCTAGTTGTCCTGACGCTAACCCTAGTTGTCCTGACGCTAACCCTAGTTGTCCTGATGCTAACCCTAGCTGTCCTGACACTAAACCTAGTTGTCCTGACGCTAACCCTAGTTGTCCTGACGCTAACCCTAGTTGTCCTGACGCTAACCCTAGTTGTCCTGACGATAACCCTAGTTGTCCTGATGCTAACCCTAGTTGTCCTGACGCTAACCCTAGTTGTCCTGACGCTAACCCTAGCTGTCCTGACGCTAACCCTAGTTGTCCTGACGCTAACCCTAGCTGTCCTGACGCTAACCCTAGTTGTCCTGACGCTAACCCTAGTTGTCCTGACGCTAACCCTAGTTGTCCTGACGCTAACCCTAGCTGTCCTGACGCTAACCCTAGTTGTCCTGACGCTAACCCTAGTTGCCCTGACGCTAACCCTAGTTGTCCTGGCGCTAACCCTAGTTGTCCTGGCGCTAACCCTAGTTGTCCTGACGCTAACCCTAGTTGTCCTGACGCTAACCCTAGTTGTCCTGACGCTAACCCTAGTTGTCCTGACGCTAACCCTAGTTGTCCTGAGGCTAACCCTATTTGTCCTGAGGCTAACCCTAGTTGTCCTGACGCTAACCCTAGTTTTCCTGGCGCTAACCCTAGTTGTCCTGAAGCTAACCCTAGTTGTCCTGACGCTAACCCTAGCTGTCCTGACGCTAACCCTAGTTGTCCTGACGCTAAGCCTAGTTGTCCAGACGCTAACCCTAGTTGTCCTGACGCTAACCCTAGTTGTCCTGACGCTAACCCTAGTTGTCCTGACGCTAACCCTAGTTGTCCTGGCGCTAACCCTAGTTGTCCTGGCGCTAACCCTAGTTGTCCTCGCGCTAAGCCTAGTTGTCCTGACGCTAACCCTAGTTGTCCTGACGCTAACCCTAGTTGTCCTGACGCTAACCCTAGTTGTCCTGGCGCTAACCCTAGTTGTCCTGGCGCTAACCCTAGTTGTCCTGACGCTAACCCTAGTTGTCCTGACGCTAACCCTAGTTGTCCTGACGCTAACCCTAGTTGTCCTGACGCTAACCCTAGTTGTACTGACGCTAAGCCTAGTTGTCCAGACGCTAACCCTAGTTGTCCTGACGCAAACCCTAGTTGTCCTGACGCTAACCCTAGTTGTCCTGATGCTAACCCTAGTTGTCCTGACGCTAACCCTAGTTGTCCTGGCGCTAACCCTAGTTGTCCTGGCGCTAACCCTAGTTGTCCTGACGCTAACCCTAGTTGTCCTGGCGCTAACCCTAGTTGTCCTGGCGCTAACCCTAGTTGTCCTGACGCTAACCCTAGTTGTCCTGACGCTAACCCTAGTTGTCCTGACGCTAACCCTAGTTGTCCTGACGCTAACCCTAGTTGTCCTGATGCTAACCCTAGTTGTCCTGACGCTAACCCTAGTTGTCCTGGCGCTAACCCTAGTTGTCCTGGCGCTAACCCTAGTTGTCCTGACGCTAACCCTAGTTGTCCTGGCGCTAACCCTAGTTGTCCTGATGCTAACCCTATTTGTCCTGGCGCTAACCCTAGTTGTCCTGGCGCTAACCCTAGTTGTCCTGACGCTAACCCTAGTTGTCCTGACGCTAACCCTAGTTGTCCTGGCGCTAATCCTAGTTGTCCTGGCGCTAACCCTAGTTGTCCTGACGCTAAGCCTAGTTGTTCTGATGCTAACCCTAGTTGTCCTGGCGCTAACCCTAGTTGTCCTGAAGCTAACCCTAGTTGTCCTGACGCTAACCCTAGTTGTCCTGAGGCTAACCCTATTTGTCCTGAGGCTAACCCTAGTTGTCCTGACGCTAACCCTAGTTGTCCTGGCACTAACCCTAGTTGTCCTGAAGCTAACCCTAGTTGTCCTGACGCTAACCCTAGTTGTCCTGACGCTAACCCTACTTGTCCTGACGCTAACCCTACTTGTCCTGACGCTAACCCTAGTTGTACTGACGCCAACCCTACTTGTCCTGACGCTAACCCTAGTTGTCCTGACGCTAACCCAAGTTGTCCTGACGCTAACCCTAGTTGTCCTGACGCTAACCCTAGTTGTCCTGACGCTAACCCTAGTTGTCCTGACGCTATCCCTAGTTGTCCTGACGCTAACCCTAGTTGTCCTGAGGCTAACCCTATTTGTCCTGAGGCTAACCCTAGTTGTCCTGAAGCTAACCCTAGTTGTCCTGACGCTAACCCTAGTTGTCCTGGCGCTAATCCTAGTTGTCCTGGCGCTAACCCTAGTTGTACTGACGCTAAGCCTAGTTGTTCTGATGCTAACCCTAGTTGTCCTGGCGCTAACCCTAGTTGTCCTGAAGCTAACCCTAGTTGTCCTGACGCTAACCCTAGTTGTCCTGACGCTAACCCTACTTGTCCTGACGCTAACCCTACTTGTCCTGACGCTAACCCTAGCTGTCCTGACGCCAACCCTACTTGTCCTGACGCTAACCCTAGTTGTCCTGACGCTAACCCTAGTTGTCCTGACGCTAACCCTAGTTGTCCTGACGCTAACCCTAGTTGTCCTGACGCTAACCCTAGTTGTCCTGACGCTAACCAGACTTGTCCTGACGCTAACCCTAGTTGTCCTGACGCTAACCCTAGTTGTCCTGACGCTAACCCTAGTTGTCCAGACGCTAAGCCTAGTTGTCCTGATGCTAACCCTAGTTGTCCTGGCGCTAACCCTAGTTGTCCTGAAGCTAACCCTAGTTGTCCTGACACTAACCCTAGTTGTCCTGACGCTAACCCTAGTTGTCCTGACGCTAACCCTACTTGTCCTGACGCTAACCCTAGTTGTACTGACGCCAACCCTACTTGTCCTGACGCCAACCCTAGTTGTCCTGACGCTAACCCTAGTTATCCTGGCGCTAACCCTAGTTGTCCTGAAGCTAACCCTAGTTGTCCTGGCGCTAACCCTAGTTGTCCTGACGCTAACCCTAGTTGTCCTGGCGCTAACCCTAGTTGTCCTGACGCTAACCCTAGTTGTCCTGACGCTAACCCTATTTGTCCTGACGCTAACCCTAGTTGTCCTGGCGCTAACCCTAGTTGTCCTGGCGCTAACCCTAGTTGTCCTGACGCTAACCCTAGTTGTCCTGACGCTAACCCTAGTTGTCCTGACGCTAACCCTAGTTGTCCTGACGCTAACCCTAGTTGTCCTGGCGCTAACCCTAGTTGTCCTGGCGCTAACCCTAGTTGTCCTGACGCTAACCCTAGTTGTCCTGATGCTAACCCTAGTTGTCCTGACGCTAACCCTAGTTGTCCTGACGCTAACCCTAGCTGTCCTGACGCTAACCCTAGTTGTCCTGACGCTAACCCTAGTTGTCCTGACGCTAACCCTAGTTGTCCTGACGCTAACCCTAGCTGTCCTGACGCTAACCCTAGTTGTCCTGACGCTAACCCTAGTTGCCCTGACGCTAACCCTAGTTGTCCTGGCGCTAACCCTAGTTGTCCTGGCGCTAACCCTAGTTGTCCTGACGCTAACCCTAGTTGTCCTGACGCTAACCCTAGTTGTCCTGACGCTAACCCTAGTTGTCCTGACTCTAACCCTAGTTGTCCTGAGGCTAACCCTATTTGTCCTGAGGCTAACCCTAGTTGTCCTGACGCTAACCCTAGTTGTCCTGGCGCTAACCCTAGTTGTCCTGAAGCTAACCCTAGTTGTCCTGATGCTAATCCTAGCTGTCCTGACGCTAACCCTAGTTGTCCTGACGCTAATCCTAGTTGTCCAGACGCTAACCCTAGTTGTCCTGACGCTAACCCTAGTTGTCCTGACGCTAACCCTAGTTGTCCTGACGCTAACCCTAGTTGTCCTGATGCTAACCCTAGTTGTCCTGACGCTAACCCTAGTTGTCCTGGCGCTAACCCTAGTTGTCCTGGCGCTAACCCTAGTTGTCCTGGCGCTAACCCTAGTTGTCCTGACGCTAACCCTAGTTGTCCTGGCGCTAACCCTAGTTGTCCTGACGCTAACCCTATTTGTCCTGGCGCTAACCCTAGTTGTCCTGGCGCTAACCCTAGTTGTCCTGACGCTAACCCTAGTTGTCCTGACGCTAACCCTAGTTGTCCTGGCGCTAATCCTAGTTGTCCTGGCGCTAACCCTAGTTGTCCTGACGCTAAGCCTAGTTGTTCTGATGCTAACCCTAGTTGTCCTGGCGCTAACCCTAGTTGTCCTGAAGCTAACCCTAGTTGTCCTGACGCTAACCCTAGTTGTCCTGAGGCTAACCCTATTTGTCCTGAGGCTAACCCTAGTTGTCCTGACGCTAACCCTAGTTGTCCTGGCACTAAACCTAGTTGTCCTGAAGCTAACCCTAGTTGTCCTGACGCTAACCCTAGTTGTCCTGACGCTAACCCTACTTGTCCTGACGCTAACCCTACTTGTCCTGACGCTAACCCTAGTTGTACTGACGCCAACCCTACTTGTCCTGACGCTAACCCTAGTTGTCCTGACGCTAACCCTAGTTGTCCTGACGCTAACCCTAGTTGTCCTGACGCTAAACCTAGTTGTCCTGACGCTAACCCTAGTTGTCCTGACGGTAACCCTAGTTGTCCTGACGCTAACCCTAGTTGTCCTGACGCTAACCCTAGTTGTCCTGACGCTAACCCTAGTTGTCCTGAGGCTAACCCTATTTGTCCTGAGGCTAACCCTAGTTGTCCTGACGCTAACCCTAGTTGTCCAGACGCTAAGCCTAGTTGTCCTGATGCTAACCCTAGTTGTCCTGGCGCTAACCCTAGTTGTCCTGAAGCTAACCCTAGTTGTCCTGACACTAACCCTAGTTGTCCTGACGCTAACCCTACTTGTCCTGACGCTAACCCTACTTGTCCTGACGCTAACCCTACTTGTCCTGACGCTAACCCTACTTGTCCTGACGCTAACCCTAGTTGTCCTGACGCTAACCCTATTTGTCCTGACGCTAAACCTACTTGTCCTGACGCTAACCCTAGTTGTCCTGACGCTAACCCTATTTGTCCTGGCGCTAACCCTAGTTGTCCTGGCGCTAACCCTAGTTGTCCTAACGCTAACCCTAGTTGTCCTGACGCTAACCCTAGTTGTCCTGGCGCTAATCCTAGTTGTCCTGGCGCTAACCCTAGTTGTCCTGGCGCTAACCCTAGTTGTCCTGGCGCTAACCCTAGTTGTCCTGGCGCTAACCCTAGTTGTCCTGACGCTAACCCTAGTTGTCCTGGCGCTAACCCTAGTTGTCCTGAAGCTAACCCTATTTGTCCTGGCGCTAACCCTAGTTGTCCTGGCGCTAACCCTAGTTGTCCTGGCGCTAATCCTAGTTGTCCTGGCGCTAACCCTAGTTGTCCTGACGCTAAGCCTAGTTGTTCTGATGCTAACCCTAGTTGTCCTGGCGCTAACCCTAGTTGTCCTGAAGCTAACCCTAGTTGTCCTGACGCTAACCCTAGTTGTCCTGAGGCTAACCCTATTTGTCCTGAGGCTAACCCTAGTTGTCCTGACGCTAACCCTAGTTGTCCTGGCACTAACCCTAGTTGTCCTGAAGCTAACCCTAGTTGTCCTGACGCTAACCCTACTTGTCCTGACGCTAACCCTACTTGTCCTGACGCTAACCCTAGTTGTACTGACGCCAACCCTACTTGTCCTCACGCTAACCCTAGTTGTCCTGACGCTAACCCTAGTTGTCCTGACGCTAACCCTAGTTGTCCTGACGCTAAACCTCGTTTTCCTGACGCTAACCCTAGTTGTCCTGACGGTAACCCTAGTTGTCCTGACGCTAACCCTAGTTGTCCTGACGCTAACCCTAGTTGTCCTGACGCTAACCCTAGTTGTCCTGACGCTAACCCTAGTTGTCCTGAGGCTAACCCTATTTGTCCTGAGGCTAACCCTAGTTGTCCTGACGCTAACCCTAGTTGTCCAGACGCTAAGCCTAGTTGTCCTGATGCTAACCCTAGTTGTCCTGGCGCTAACCCTAGTTGTCCTGAAGCTAACCCTAGTTGTCCTGACACTAACCCTAGTTGTCCTGACGCTAACCCTACTTGTCCTGACGCTAACCCTACTTGTCCTGACGCTAACCCTACTTGTCCTGACGCTAACCCTACTTGTCCTGATGCTAACACTAGTTGTCCTGACGCTAACCCTATTTGTCCTGACGCTAAACCTACTTGTCCTGACGCTAACCCTAGTTGTCCTGACGCTAACCCTACTTGTCCTGACGCTAACCCTAGTTGTCCTGACGCTAACCCTACTTGTCCTGACGCTAACCCTACTTGTCCTGACGCTAACCCTAGTTGTCCTGACGCTAACCCTAGTTTTCCTGACGCTAACCCTAGTTGTCCTGACGCTAACCCTACTTGTCCTGACGCTAACCCTACTTGTCCTGACGCTAACCCTAGTTGTCCTGGCGCTAACCCTAGTTGTCCTGGCGCTAACCTTAGTTGTCCTGGCGCTAACCCTAGTTGTCCTGGCGCTAACCCTAGTTGTCCTGACGCTAACCCTACTTGTCCTGACGCTAACACTAGTTGTCCTGACGCTAACCCTATTTGTCCTGACGCTAAACCTACTTGTCCTGACGCTAACCCTAGTTGTCCTGACGCTAACCCTACTTGTCCTGACGCTAACCCTAGTTGTCCTGACGCTAACCCTACTTGTCCTGACGCTAACCCTACTTGTCCTGACGCTAACCCTAGTTGTCCTGACGCTAACCCTAGTTTTCCTGACGCTAACCCTAGTTGTCCTGACGCTAACCCTACTTGTCCTGACGCTAACCCTACTTGTCCTGACGCTAACCCTAGTTGTCCTGGCGCTAACCCTAGTTGTCCTGGCGCTAACCTTAGTTGTCCTGGCGCTAACCCTAGTTGTCCTGGCGCTAACCCTACTTGTCCTGACGCTAACCCTAGTTGTCCTGACGCTAACCCTAGTTGTCCTGACGCTAACCCTAGTTGTCCTGACGCTAACCCTAGTTGTCCTGACGCTAACCCTAGTTGTCCAGACGCTAAGCCTAGTTGTCCTGATGCTAACCCTAGTTGTCCTGGCGCTAACCCTAGTTGTCCTGAAGCTAACCCTAGTTGTCCTGACACTAACCCTAGTTGTCCTGACGCTAACCCTACTTGTCCTGACGCTAACCCTACTTGTCCTGACGCTAACCCTAGTTGTACTGACGCCAACCCTACTTGTCCTGACGCTAACCCTAGTTGTCCTGACGCTAAGCCTAGTTGTCCTGACGCTAACCCTAGTTGTCCTGACGCTAAACCTAGTTGTCCTGACGCTAACCCTAGTTGTCCTGACGCTAACCCTAGTTGTCCTGACGCTAACCCTAGTTGTCCTGACGCTAACCAGACTTGTCCTGACGCTAACCCTACTTGTCCTGACGCTAACCCTAGTTGTCCTGACGCTAACCAGACTTGTCCTGACGCTAACCCTATTTGTCCTGACGCTAAACCTACTTGTCCTGACGCTAACCCTAGTTGTCCTGACGCTAACCCTAGTTGTCCTGACGCTAACCCTAGCTGTCCTGACGCTAACCCTAGTTGTCCTGACGCTAACCCTAGTTGTCCTGACGCTAACCCTAGTTGTCCTGAGGCTAACCCTATTTGTCCTGAGGCTAACCCTAGTTGTCCTGACGCTAACCCTAGTTGTCCTGAGGCTAACCCTAGTTGTCCTGACGCTAAACTTGTTGTCCTGACGCTAACCCTAGTTGTCCTGACGCTAACCCTAGTTGTCCTGATGCTAACCCTAGTTGTCCTGGCGCTAACCCTAGTTGTCCTGACGCTAACCCTAGTTATCCTGGCGCTAACCCTAGTTGTCCTGAAGCTAACCCTAGTTGTCCTGGCGCTAACCCTAGTTGTCCTGACGCTAACCCTAGTTGTCCTGGCGCTAACCCTAGTTGTCCTGACGCTAACCCTAGTTGTCCTGACGCTAACCCTAGTTGTCCTGGCGCTAACCCTAGTTGTCCTGGCGCTAACCCTAGTTGTCCTGACGCTAACCCTAGTTGTCCTGACGCTAACCCTAGTTGTCCTGACGCTAACCCTAGTTGTCCTGGCGCTAACCCTAGTTGTCCTGGCGCTAACCCTAGTTGTCCTGACGCTAACCCTAGTTGTCCTGATGCTAACCCTAGTTGTCCTGACGCTAACCCTAGTTGTCCTGACGCTAACCCTAGTTGTCCTGACGCTAACTCTAGTTGTCCTGGCGCTAACCCTAGTTGTCCTGACGCTAACCCTAGTTGTCCTGACGCTAACCCTAGTTGTCCTGACGCTAACCCTAGTTGTCCTGATGCTAACCCTAGCTGTCCTGACGCTAAACCTAGTTGTCCTGACGCTAACCCTAGTTGTCCTGACGCTAACCCTAGTTGTCCTGACGCTAACCCTAGTTGTCCTGACGATAACCCTAGTTGTCCTGATGCTAACCCTAGTTGTCCTGACGCTAATCCTAGTTGTCCTGACGCTAACCCTAGCTGTCCTGACGCTAACCCTAGTTGTCCTGACGCTAACCCTAGCTGTCCTGACGCTAACCCTAGTTGTCCTGACGCTAACCCTAGTTGTCCTGACGCTAACCCTAGTTGTCCTGACGCTAACCCTAGCTGTCCTGACGCTAACCCTAGTTGTCCTAACGCTAACCCTAGTTGTCCTGACGCTAACCCTAGTTGTCCTGGCGCTAACCCTAGTTGTCCTGGCGCTAACCCTAGTTGTCCTGACGCTAACCCTAGTTGTCCTGACGCTAACCCTAGTTGTCCTGACGCTAACCCTAGTTGTCCTGACGCTAACCCTAGTTGTCCTGAGGCTAACCCTATTTGTCCTGAGGCTAACCCTAGTTGTCCTGACGCTAACCCTAGTTGTCCTGGCGCTAACCCTAGTTGTCCTAAAGCTAACCCTAGTTGTCCTGACGCTAACCCTACTTGTCCTGACGCTAACCCTACTTGTCCTGACGCTAACCCTAGTTGTTCTGACACCAACCCTACTTGTCCTGACGCTAACCCTAGTTGTCCTGACGCTAACCCTAGTTGTCCTGACGCTAACCCTAGTTGTCCTGACGCTAAACCTAGTTGTCCTTACGCTAACCCTAGTTGTCCTGACGCTAACCCTAGTTGTCCTGACGCTAACCCTAGTTGTCCTGACGCTAACCAGACTTGTCCTGATGCTAACCCTACTTGTCCTGACGCTAACCCTAGTTGTCCTGACGCTAACCCTAGTTGTCCTGACGCTAACCCTATTTGTCCTGATGCTAAACCTACTTGTCCTGACGCTAACCCTAGTTGTCCTGACGCTAACCCTACTTGTCCTGACGCTAACCCTAGTTGTCCTGACGCTAACCCTACTTGTCCTGACGCTAACCCTAGTTGTCCTGACGCTAACCCTAGTTGTCCTGACGCTAACCCTACTTGTCCTGACGCTAACCCTACTTGTCCTGACGCTAACCCTAGTTGTCCTGACGCTAACCCTAGTTGTCCTGACGCTAACCCTAGTTGTCCTGACGCTAACCCTACTTGTCCTGACGCTAACCCTACTTGTCCTGACGCTAACCCTAGTTGTCCTGACGCTAACCCTAGTTGTCCTGACGCTAACCCTAGTTATCCTGGCGCTAACCCTAGTTGTCCTGGCGCTAACCTTAGTTGTCCTGGCGCTAACCCTAGTTGTCCTGGCGCTAACCCTACTTGTCCTGACGCTAACCCTAGTTGTCCTGACGCTAACCCTAGTTGTCCTGACGCTAACCCTAGTTGTCCTGACGCTAACCCTAGTTGTCCTGACGCTAACCCTAGTTGTCCAGACGCTAAGCCTAGTTGTCCTGATGCTAACCCTAGTTGTCCTGGCGCTAACCCTAGTTGTCCTGAAGCTAACCCTAGTTTTCCTGACACTAACCCTAGTTGTCCTGACGCTAACCCTACTTGTCCTGACGCTAACCCTACTTGTCCTGACGCTAACCCTAGTTGTACTGACGCCAACCCTACTTGTCCTGACGCTAACCCTAGTTGTCCTGACGCTAACCCTAGTTGTCCTGACGCTAACCCTAGTTGTCCTGACGCTAAACCTAGTTGTCCTGACGCTAACCCTAGTTGTCCTGACGCTAACCCTAGTTGTCCTGACGCTAACCCTAGTTGTCCTGACGCTAACCAGACTTGTCCTGACGCTAACCCTACTTGTCCTGACGCTAACCCTAGTTGTCCTGACGCTAACCAGACTTGTCCTGACGCTAACCCTATTTGTCCTGACGCTAAACCTACTTTTCCTGACGCTAACCCTAGTTGTCCTGACGCTAACCCTAGTTGTCCTGACGCTAACCCTAGCTGTCCTGACGCTAACCCTAGTTGTCCTGACGCTAACCCTAGTTGTCCTGACGCTAACCCTAGTTGTCCTGAGGCTAACCCTATTTGTCCTGAGGCTAACCCTAGTTGTCCTGACGCTAACCCTAGTTGTCCTGAGGCTAACCCTAGTTGTACTGACGCTAACCCTAGTTGTCCTGACGCTAACCCTAGTTGTCCTGACGCTAACCCTAGTTGTCCTGACGCTAACCCTAGTTGTCCTGATGCTAACCCTAGTTGTCCTGGCGCTAACCCTAGTTGTCCTGACGCTAACCCTAGTTATCCTGGCGCTAACCCTAGTTGTCCTGAAGCTAACCCTAGTTGTCCTGGCGCTAACCCTAGTTGTCCTGACGCTAACCCTAGTTGTCCTGGCGCTAACCCTAGTTGTCCTGACGCTAACCCTAGTTGTCCTGACGCTAACCCTAGTTGTCCTGGCGCTAACCCTAGTTGTCCTGGCGCTAACCCTAGTTGTCCTGACGCTAACCCTAGTTGTCCTGACGCTAACCCTAGTTGTCCTGACGCTAACCCTAGTTGTCCTGGCGCTAACCCTAGTTGTCCTGGCGCTAACCCTAGTTGTCCTGACGCTAACCCTAGTTGTCCTGATGCTAACCCTAGTTGTCCTGACGCTAACCCTAGTTGTCCTGACGCTAACCCTAGTTGTCCTGACGCTAACCCTAGTTGTCCTGACGCTAACTCTAGTTGTCCTGGCGCTAACCCTAGTTGTCCTGACGCTAACCCTAGTTGTCCTGACGCTAACCCTAGTTGTCCTGACGCTAACCCTAGTTGTCCTGATGCTAACCCTAGCTGTCCTGACGCTAAACCTAGTTGTCCTGACGCTAACCCTAGTTGTCCTGACGCTAACCCTAGTTGTCCTGACGCTAACCCTAGTTGTCCTGACGATAACCCTAGTTGTCCTGATGCTAACCCTAGTTGTCCTGACGCTAATCCTAGTTGTCCTGACGCTAACCCTAGCTGTCCTGACGCTAACCCTAGTTGTCCTGACGCTAACCCTAGCTGTCCTGACGCTAACCCTAGTTGTCCTGACGCTAACCCTAGTTGTCCTGACGCTAACCCTAGTTGTCCTGACGCTAACCCTAGCTGTCCTGACGCTAACCCTAGTTGTCCTAACGCTAACCCTAGTTGTCCTGACGCTAACCCTAGTTGTCCTGGCGCTAACCCTAGTTGTCCTGGCGCTAACCCTAGTTGTCCTGACGCTAACCCTAGTTGTCCTGACGCTAACCCTAGTTGTCCTGACGCTAACCCTAGTTGTCCTGACGCTAACCCTAGTTGTCCTGAGGCTAACCCTATTTGTCCTGAGGCTAACCCTAGTTGTCCTGACGCTAACCCTAGTTGTCCTGGCGCTAACCCTAGTTGTCCTGAAGCTAACCCTAGTTGTCCTGACGCTAACCCTACTTGTCCTGACGCTAACCCTACTTGTCCTGACGCTAACCCTAGTTGTTCTGACACCAACCCTACTTGTCCTGACGCTAACCCTAGTTGTCCTGACGCTAACCCTAGTTGTCCTGACGCTAACCCTAGTTGTCCTGACGCTAAACCTAGTTGTCCTTACGCTAACCCTAGTTGTCCTGACGCTAACCCTAGTTGTCCTGACGCTAACCCTAGTTGTCCTGACGCTAACCAGACTTGTCCTGATGCTAACCCTACTTGTCCTGACGCTAACCCTAGTTGTCCTGACGCTAACCCTAGTTGTCCTGACGCTAACCCTATTTGTCCTGATGCTAAACCTACTTGTCCTGACGCTAACCCTAGTTGTCCTGACGCTAACCCTACTTGTCCTGACGCTAACCCTAGTTGTCCTGACGCTAACCCTACTTGTCCTGACGCTAACCCTAGTTGTCCTGACGCTAACCCTAGTTGTCCTGACGCTAACCCTAGTTGTCCTGACGCTAACCCTAGTTGTCCTGGCGCTAACCCTAGTTGTCCTGGCGCTAACCCTAGTTGTCCTGACGCTAACCCTAGTTGTCCTGACGCTAACCCTAGTTGTCCTGACGCTAACCCTAGTTGTCCTGACGCTAACCCTAGTTGTCCTGACGCTAACCCTAGTTGTCCTGACGCTAACTCTAGTTGTCCTGGCGCTAACCCTAGTTGTCCTGACGCTAACCCTAGTTGTCCTGAAGCTAACCCTAGTTGTCCTGACGCTAACCCTAGTTGTCCTGATGCTAACCCTAGCTGTCCTGACGCTAAACCTAGTTGTCCTGACGCTAACCCTAGTTGTCCTGACGCTAACCCTAGTTGTCCTGACGCTAACCCTAGTTGTCCTGACGATAACCCTAGTTGTCCTGATGCTAACCCTAGTTGTCCTGACGCTAACCCTAGTTGTCCTGACGCTAACCCTAGCTGTCCTGACGCTAACCCTAGTTGTCCTGACGCTAACCCTAGTTGTCCTGACGCTAACCCTAGCTGTCCTGACGCTAACCCTAGTTGTCCTGACGCTAACCCTAGTTGCCCTGACGCTAACCCTAGTTGTCCTGGCGCTAACCCTAGTTGTCCTGGCGCTAACCCTAGTTGTCCTGACGCTAACCCTAGTTGTCCTGACGCTAACCCTAGTTGTCCTGACGCTAACCCTAGTTGTCCTGAGGCTAACCCTATTTGTCCTGAGGCTAACCCTAGTTGTCCTGACGCTAACCCTAGTTGTCCTGGCGCTAACCCTAGTTGTCCTGAAGCTAACCCTAGTTGTCCTGACGCTAACCCTAGTTGTCCTGACGCTAACCCTACTTGTCCTGACGCTAACCCTAGTTGTCCTGACGCTAACCAGACTTGTCCTGACGCTAACCCTACTTGTCCTGACGCTAACCCTAGTTGTCCTGACGCTAACCAGACTTGTCCTGACGCTAACCCTATTTGTCCTGACGCTAAACCTACTTGTCCTGACGCTAACCCTAGTTGTCCTGACGCTAACCCTAGTTGTCCTGACGCTAACCCTAGCTGTCCTGACGCTAACCCTAGTTTTCCTGACGCTAACCCTAGTTGTCCTGACGCTAACCCTAGTTGTCCTGAGGCTAACCCTATTTGTCCTGAGGCTAACCCTAGTTGTCCTGACGCTAACCCTAGTTGTCCTGAGGCTAACCCTAGTTGTACTGACGCTAACCCTAGTTGTCCTGACGCTAACCCTAGTTGTCCTGACGCTAACCCTAGTTGTCCTGACGCTAACCCTAGTTGTCCTGATGCTAACCCTAGTTGTCCTGGCGCTAACCCTAGTTGTCCTGACGCTAACCCTAGTTATCCTGGCGCTAACCCTAGTTGTCCTGAAGCTAACCCTAGTTGTCCTGGCGCTAACCCTAGTTGTCCTGACGCTAACCCTAGTTGTCCTGGCGCTAACCCTTGTTGTCCTGACGCTAACCCTAGTTGTCCTGACGCTAACCCTAGTTGTCCTGGCGCTAACCCTAGTTGTCCTGACGCTAACCCTAGTTGTCCTGACGCTAACCCTAGTTGTCCTGACGCTAACCCTAGTTGTCCTGGCGCTAACCCTAGTTGTCCTGGCATTAACCCTAGTTGTCCTGACGCTAACCCTAGTTGTCCTGAGGCTAACCCTAGTTGTCCTGACGCTAACCCTAGTTGTCCTGACGCTAACCCTAGTTGTCCTGACGCTAACTCTAGTTGTCCTGGCGCTAACCCTAGTTGTCCTGACGCTAACCCTAGTTGTCCTGACGCTAACCCTAGTTGTCCTGACGCTAACCCTAGTTGTCCTGATGCTAACCCTAGCTGTCCTGACGCTAAACCTAGTTGTCCTGACGCTAACCCTAGTTGTCCTGACGCTAACCCTAGTTGTCCTGACGCTAACCCTAGTTGTCCTGACGATAACCCTAGTTGTCCTGATGCTAACCCTAGTTGTCCTGACGCTAACCCTAGTTGTCCTGACGCTAACCCTAGCTGTCCTGACGCTAACCCTAGTTGTCCTGAAGCTAACCCTAGCTGTCCTGACGCTAACCCTAGTTGTCCTGACGCTAACCCTAGTTGTCCTGACGCTAACCCTAGTTGTCCTGACGCTAACCCTAGCTGTCCTGACGCTAACCCTAGTTGTCCTGACGCTAACCCTAGTTGCCCTGACGCTAACCCTAGTTGTCCTGGCGCTAACCCTAGTTGTCCTGGCGCTAACCCTAGTTGTCCTGACGCTAACCCTAGTTGTCCTGACGCTAACCCTAGTTGTCCTGACGCTAACCCTAGTTGTCCTGACGCTATCCCTAGTTGTCCTGACGCTAACCCTAGTTGTCCTGAGGCTAACCCTATTTGTCCTGAGGCTAACCCTAGTTGTCCTGACGCTAACCCTAGTTGTCCTGGCGCTAACCCTAGTTGTCCTGACGCTAACCCTATTTGTCCTGATGCTAAACCTACTTGTCCTGACGCTAACCCTAGTTGTCCTGACGCTAACCCTACTTGTCCTGACGCTAACCCTAGTTGTCCTGACGCTAACCCTACTTGTCCTGACGCTAACCCTAGTTGTCCTGACGCTAACCCTACTTGTCCTGACGCTAACCCTAGTTGTCCTGACGCTAACCCTAGTTGTCCTGGCGCTAACCCTAGTTGTCCTGACGCTAACCCTAGTTATCCTGATGCTAACCCTAGTTGTCCTGACGCTAACCCTAGTTGTCCTGACGCTAACCCTAGTTGTCCTGACGCTAACTCTAGTTGTCCTGGCGCTAACCCTAGTTGTCCTGACGCTAACCCTAGTTGTCCTGACGCTAACCCTAGTTGTCCTGATGCTAACCCTAGTTGTCCTGACGCTAACCCTAGTTGTCCTGACGCTAACTCTAGTTGTCCTGGCGCTAACCCTAGTTGTCCTGACGCTAACCCTAGTTGTCCTGACGTTAACCCTAGTTGTCCTGATGCTAACCCTAGCTGTCCTGACGCTAAACCTAGTTGTCCTGACGCTAACCCTAGTTGTCCTGACGCTAACCCTAGTTGTCCTGACGCTAACCCTAGTTGTCCTGACGATAACCCTAGTTGTCCTGATGCTAACCCTAGTTGTCCTGACGCTAACCCTAGTTGTCCTGACGCTAACCCTAGCTGTCCTGACGCTAACCCTAGTTGTCCTGACGCTAACCCTAGTTGTCCTGACGCTAACCCTAGTTGTCCTGACGCTAACCCTAGCTGTCCTGACGCTAACCCTAGTTGTCCTGACGCTAACCCTAGTTGCCCTGATGCTAACCCTAGTTGTCCTGGCGCTAACCCTAGTTGTCCTGGCGCTAACATTAGTTGTCCTGATGCTAACCCTAGTTGTCCTGACGCTAACCCTAGTTGTCCTGACGCTAACCCTAGTTGTCCTGACGCTAACCCTAGTTGTCCTGAGGCTAACCCTATTTGTCCTGAGGCTAACCCTAGTTGTCCTGACGCTAACCCTAGTTGTCCTGGCGCTAACCCTAGTTGTCCTGAAGCTAACCCTAGTTGTCCTGACGCTAACCCTACTTGTCCTGACGCTAACCCTACTTGTCCTGACGCTAACCCTAGTTGTCCTGACGCCAACCCTACTTGTCCTGACGCTAACCCTAGTTGTCCTGACGCTAACCCTAGTTGTCCTGACGCTAACCCTAGTTGTCCTGACGCAAAACCTAGTTGTCCTGACGCTAAGCCTAGTTGTCCTGACGCTAACCCTAGTTGTCCTGACGCTAACCAGACTTGTCCTGATGCTAACCCTAGTTGTCCTGACGCCAACCCTACTTGTCCTGACGCTAACCCTAGTTGTCCTGACGCTAACCCTAGTTGTCCTGACGCTAACCCTAGTTGTCCTGACGCTAAACCTAGTTGTCCTGACGCTAACCCTAGTTGTCCTGACGCTAACCCTAGTTGTCCTGACGCTAACCAGACTTGTCCTGATGCTAACCCTAGTTGTCCTGACGCTAACCCTAGTTGTCCTGACGCTAACCCTAGTTGTCCTGACGCTAACCCTATTTGTCCTGATGCTAAACCTACTTGTCCTGACGCTAACCCTAGTTGTCCTGACGCTAACCCTACTTGTCCTGACGCTAACCCTAGTTGTCCTGAAGCTAACCCTACTTGTCCTGACGCAAACCCTACTTGTCCTGACGCTAACCCTAGTTGTCCTGACGCTAACCCTAGTTGTCCTGACGCTAACCCTAGTTGTCCTGACGCTAACCCTACTTGTCCTGACGCTAACCCTACTTGTCCTGACGCTAACCCTAGTTGTCCTGACGCTAACCCTAGTTGTCCTGACGCTAACCCTAGTTGTCCTGGCGCTAACCTAAGTTGTCCTGGCGCTAACCCTAGTTGTCCTCGCGCTAAGCCTAGTTGTCCTGACGCTAACCCTAGTTGTCCTGACGCTAACCCTAGTTGTCCTGACGCTATCCCTAGTTGTCCTGGCGCTAACCCTAGTTGTCCTGGCGCTAACCCTAGTTGTCCTGACGCTAACCCTAGTTGTCCTGACGCTAACCCTAGTTGTCCTGACGCTAACCCTAGTTGTCCTGACGCTAAGCCTAGTTGTCCAGACGCTAACCCTAGTTGTCCTGACGCTAACCCTAGTTGTCCTGACGCTAACCCTAGTTGTCCTGACGCTAAGCCTAGTTGTCCAGACGCTAACCCTAGTTGTCCTGACGCTAACCCTAGTTGTCCTGACGCTAACCCTAGTTGTCCTGACGCTAACCCTAGTTGTCCTGATGCTAACCCTAGTTGTCCTGACGCTAACCCTAGTTGTCCTGGCGCTAACCCTAGTTGTCCTGACGCTAACCCTAGTTGTCCTGACGCTAACCCTAGTTGTCCTGACGCTAACCCTAGTTGTCCTGACGCTAAGCCTAGTTGTTCAGACGCTAACCCTAGTTGTCCTGACGCTAACCCTAGTTGTCCTGACGCTAACCCTAGTTGTCCTGACGCTAACCCTAGTTGTCCTGGCGCTAACCCTAGTTGTCCTGACGCTAACCCTAGTTGTCCTGACGCTAACCCTAGTTGTCCTGGCGCTAATCCTAGTTGTCCTGGCGCTAACCCTAGTTGTCCTGACGCTAAGCCTAGTTGTTCTGATGCTAACCCTAGTTGTCCTGGCGCTAACCCTAGTTGTCCTGAAGCTAACCCTAGTTGTCCTGACGCTAACCCTAGTTGTCCTGAGGCTAACCCTATTTGTCCTGAGGCTAACCCTAGTTGTCCTGACGCTAACCCTAGTTGTCCTGGCACTAACCCTAGTTGTCCTGAAGCTAACCCTAGTTGTCCTGACGCTAACCCTAGTTGTCCTGACGCTAACCCTACTTGTCCTGACGCTAACCCTACTTGTCCTGACGCTAACCCTAGTTGTACTGACGCCAACCCTACTTGTCCTGACGCTAACCCTAGTTGTCCTGACGCTAACCCTAGTTGTCCTGACGCTAAACCTAGTTGTCCTGACGCTAACCCTAGTTGTCCTGACGCTAACCCTAGTTGTCCTGACGCTAACCCTAGTTGTCCTGAGGCTAACCCTATTTGTCCTGAGGCTAACCCTAGTTGTCCTGACGCTAACCCTAGTTGTCCTGGCGCTAACCCTAGTTGTCCTGAAGCTAACCCTAGTTGTCCTGACGCTAACCCTAGTTGTCCTGACGCTAACCCTACTTGTCCTGACGCTAACCCTACTTGTCCTGACGCTAACCCTAGTTGTCCTGACGCCAACCCTACTTGTCCTGACGCTAACCCTAGTTGTCCTGACGCTAACCCTAGTTGTCCTGACGCTAACCCTAGTTGTCCTGACGCTAAACCTAGTTGTCCTGACGCTAACCCTAGTTGTCCTGACGCTAACCCTAGTTGTCCTGACGCTAACCAGACTTGTCCTGATGCTAACCCTAGTTGTCCTGACGCCAACCCTACTTGTCCTGACGCTAACCCTAGTTGTCCTGAGGCTAACCCTATTTGTCCTGAGGCTAACCCTAGTTGTCCTGACGCTAACCCTAGTTGTCCTGGCACTAACCCTAGTTGTCCTGAAGCTAACCCTAGTTGTCCTTACGCTAACCCTAGTTGTCCTGACGCTAACCCTACTTGTCCTGACGCTAACCCTACTTGTCCTGACGCTAACCCTAGTTGTACTGACGCCAACCCTACTTGTCCTGACGCTAACCCTAGTTGTCCTGACGCTAACCCTAGTTGTCCTGACGCTAACCCTAGTTGTCCTGACGCTAACCCTAGTTGTCCTGAGGCTAACCCTATTTGTCCTGAGGCTAACCCTAGTTGTCCTGACGCTAACCCTAGTTGTCCTGGCGCTAACCCTAGTTGTCCTGAAGCTAACCCTAGTTGTCCTGACGCTAACCCTAGTTGTCCTGACGCTAACCCTATTTGTCCTGACGCTAACCCTACTTGTCCTGACGCTAACCCTAGTTGTCCTGACGCCAACCCTACTTGTCCTGACGCTAACCCTAGTTGTCCTGACGCTAACCCTAGTTGTCCTGACGCTAACCCTAGTTGTCCTGACGCTAAACCTAGTTGTCCTGACGCTAACCCTAGTTGTCCTGACGCTAACCCTAGTTGTCCTGACGCTAACCAGACTTGTCCTGATGCTAACCCTAGTTGTCCTGACGCCAACCCTACTTGTCCTGACGCTAACCCTAGTTGTCCTGACGCTAACCCTAGTTGTCCTGACGCTAACCCTAGTTGTCCTGACGCTAAACCTAGTTGTCCTGACGCTAACCCTAGTTGTCCTGACGCTAACCCTAGTTGTCCTGACGCTAACCAGACTTGTCCTGATGCTAACCCTAGTTGTCCTGACGCTAACCCTAGTTGTCCTGACGCTAACCCTAGTTGTCCTGACGCTAACCCTATTTGTCCTGATGCTAAACCTACTTGTCCTGACGCTAACCCTAGTTGTCCTGACGCTAACCCTACTTGTCCTGACGCTAACCCTAGTTGTCCTGACGCTAACCCTACTTGTCCTGACGCTAACCCTACTTGTCCTGACGCTAACCCTAGTTGTCCTGACGCTAACCCTAGTTGTCCTGACGCTAACCCTAGTTGTCCTGACGCTAACCCTACTTGTCCTGACGCTAACCCTACTTGTCCTGACGCTAACCCTAGTTGTCCTGACGCTAACCCTAGTTGTCCTGACGCTAACCCTAGTTGTCCTGGCGCTAACCCTAGTTGTCCTGGCGCTAACCCTAGTTGTCCTCGCGCTAAGCCTAGTTGTCCTGACGCTAACCCTAGTTGTCCTGACGCTAACCCTAGTTGTCCTGGCGCTAACCCTAGTTGTCCTGGCGCTAACCCTAGTTGTCCTGACGCTAACCCTAGTTGTCCTGACGCTAACCCTAGTTGTCCTGACGCTAACCCTAGTTGTCCTGACGCTAAGCCTAGTTGTCCAGACGCTAACCCTAGTTGTCCTGACGCTAACCCTAGTTGTCCTGACGCTAACCCTAGTTGTCCTGACGCTAACCCTAGTTGTCCTGACGCTAACCCTAGTTGTCCTGACGCTAACCCTAGTTGTCCTGGCGCTAACCCTAGTTGTCCTGGCGCTAACCCTAGTTGTCCTGGCGCTAACCCTAGTTGTCCTGACGCTAACCCTAGTTGTCCTGGCGCTAACCCTAGTTGTCCTGGCGCTAACCCTAGTTGTCCTGACGCTAACCCTAGTTGTCCTGACGCTAACCCTAGTTGTCCTGACGCTAAGCCTAGTTGTCCAGACGCTAACCCTAGTTGTCCTGACGCTAACCCTAGTTGTCCTGACGCTAACCCTAGTTGTCCTGACGCTAACCCTAGTTGTCCTGATGCTAACCCTAGTTGTCCTGACGCTAACCCTAGTTGTCCTGGCGCTAACCCTAGTTGTCCTGGCGCTAACCCTAGTTGTCCTGGCGCTAACCCTAGTTGTCCTGACGCTAACCCTAGTTGTCCTGGCGCTAACCCTAGTTGTCCTGACGCTAACCCTATTTGTCCTGGCGCTAACCCTAGTTGTCCTGGCGCTAACCCTACTTGTCCTGACGCTAACCCTAGTTGTCCTGACGCTAACCCTAGTTGTCCTGGCGCTAATCCTAGTTGTCCTGGCGCTAACCCTAGTTGTCCTGACGCTAAGCCTAGTTGTTCTGATGCTAACCCTAGTTGTCCTGGCGCTAACCCTAGTTGTCCTGAAGCTAACCCTAGTTGTCCTGACGCTAACCCTAGTTGTCCTGAGGCTAACCCTATTTGTCCTGAGGCTAACCCTAGTTGTCCTGACGCTAACCCTAGTTGTCCTGGCACTAACCCTAGTTGTCCTGAAGCTAACCCTAGTTGTCCTGACGCTAACCCTAGTTGTCCTGACGCTAACCCTACTTGTCCTGACGCTAACCCTACTTGTCCTGACGCTAACCCTAGTTGTACTGACGCCAACCCTACTTGTCCTGACGCTAACCCTAGTTGTCCTGACGCTAACCCTAGTTGTCCTGACGCTAACCCTAGTTGTCCTGACGCTAACCCTAGTTGTCCTGACGCTAACCCTAGTTGTACTGAGGCTAACCCTATTTGTCCTGAGGCTAACCCTAGTTGTCCTGAAGCTAACCCTAGTTGTCCTGACGCTAACCCTAGTTGTCCTGGCGCTAATCCTAGTTGTCCTGGCGCTAACCCTAGTTGTCCTGACGCTAAGCCTAGTTGTTCTGATGCTAACCCTAGTTGTCCTGGCGCTAACCCTAGTTGTCCTGAAGCTAACCCTAGTTGTCCTGACGCTAACCCTAGTTGTCCTGACGCTAACCCTACTTGTCCTGACGCTAACCCTACTTGTCCTGACGCTAACCCTAGTTGTCCTGACGCCAACCCTACTTGTCCTAACGCTAACCCTAGTTGTCCTGACGCTAACCCTAGTTGTCCTGACGCTAAACCTAGTTGTCCTGACGCTAACCCTAGTTGTCCTGATGCTAACCCTAGTTGTCCTGACGCTAACCAGACTTGTCCTGACGCTAACCCTACTTGTCCTGACGCTAACCCTAGTTGTCCTGACGCTAACCCTAATTGTCCTGACGCTAACCCTATTTGTCCTGACGCTAAACCTACTTGTCCTGACGCTAACCCTAGTTGTCCTGACGCTAACCCTACTTGTCCTGACGCTAATCCTAGTTGTCCTGACGCTAACCCTACTTGTCCTGACGCTAACCCTACTTGTCCTGACGCTAACCCTAGTTGTCCTGATGCTAACCCTACTTGTCCTGACGCTAACCCTACTTGTCCTGACGCTAACCCTAGTTGTCCTGACGCTAACCCTAGTTGTCCTGACGCTAACCCTAGTTGTCCTGGCGCTAACCCTAGTTGTCCTGGCGCTAACCTTAGTTGTCCTGGCGCTAACCCTAGTTGTCCTGGCGCTAACCCTACT
Source organism: Phyllobates terribilis (assembly GCF_046119375.1). Lineage (NCBI taxonomy): Eukaryota > Metazoa > Chordata > Amphibia > Anura > Dendrobatidae > Phyllobates > Phyllobates terribilis. Next base: position 2,813,526 of record NW_027363002.1, on the reverse strand, counting down.
TGTCCTGACGCTAACCCTAGTTGTCCTGACGCTAACCCTAGTTGTCCTGACGCTAACCCTAGTTGTCCTGACGCTAACCCTAGTTGTCCAGACGCTAAGCCTAGTTGTCCTGATGCTAACCCTAGTTTTCCTGGCGCTAACCCTAGTTGTCCTGAAGCTAACCCTAGTTGTCCTGACACTAACCCTAGTTGTCCTGACGCTAACCCTACTTGTCCTGACGCTAACCCTACTTGTCCTGACGCTAACCCTACTTGTCCTGACGCTAACCCTAGTTGTCCTGACGCTAACCCTAGTTGTCCTGACGCTAACCCTATTTGTCCTGACGCTAAACCTACTTGTCCTGACGCTAACCCTAGTTGTCCTGACGCTAACCCTACTTGTCCTGACGCTAACCCTAGTTGTCCTGACGCTAACCCTACTTGTCCTGACGCTAACCCTACTTGTCCTGATGCTAACCCTAGTTGTCCTGACGCTAACCCTAGTTGTCCTGACGCTAACCCTACTTGTCCTGACGCTAACCCTACTTGTCCTGACGCTAACCCTAGTTGTCCTGACGCTAACCCTAGTTGTCCTGACGCTAACCCTAGTTGTCCTGGCGCTAACCCTAGTTGTCCTGGCGCTAACCTTAGTTGTCCTGGCGCTAACCCTAGTTGTCCTGGCGCTAACCCTACTTGTCCTGACGCTAACCCTAGTTGTCCTGACGCTAACCATAGTTGTCCTGACGCTAACCCTAGTTGTCCTGACGCTAACCCTAGTTGTCCTGACGCTAACCCTAGTTGTCCAGACGCTAAGCCTAGTTGTCATGATGCTAACCCTAGTTGTCCTGGCGCTAACCCTAGTTGTCCTGAAGCTAACCCTAGTTGTCCTGACACTAACCCTAGTTGTCCTGACGCTAACCCTACTTGTCCTGACGCTAACCCTACTTGTCCTGACGCTAACCCTAGTTGTCCTGACGCTAACCCTTGTTGTCCTGACGCTAAACCTAGTTGTCCTGACGCTAACCCTAGTTGTCCTGACGCTAACCCTAGTTGTCCTGACGCTAACCAGACTTGTCCTGACGCTAACCCTACTTGTCCTGACGCTAACCCTAGTTGTCCTGACGCTAACCAGACTTGTCCTGACGCTAACCCTATTTGTCCTGACGCTAAACCTACTTGTCCTGACGCTAACCCTAGTTGTCCTGACGCTAACCCTAGTTGTCCTGAAGCTAACCCTTGTTGTCCTGACACTAACCCTAGTTGTCCTGACGCTAACCCTAGTTGTCCTGACGCTAACCCTACTTGTCCTGACGCTAACCCTACTTGTCCTGACGCTAACCCTAGTTGTCCTGACGCTAACCCTAGTTGTCCTGACGCTAACCCTACTTGTCCTGACGCTAACCCTAGTTGTCCTGACGCTAACCCTAGTTGTCCTGACGCTAACACTAGTTGTCCTGACGCTAACTCTAGTTGTCCTGACGCTAACCCTAGTTGTCCTGGCGCTAACCCTAGTTGTCCTGGCGCTAACCCTAGTTGTTCTGGCGCTAACCCTACTTGTCCTGACGCTAACCCTAGTTGTCCTGACGCTAACCCTAGTTGTCCTGACGCTAACCCTAGTTGTCCTGACGCTAAACCTAGTTGTCCAGACGCTAACCCTAGTTGTCCTGACGCTAACCCTAGTTGTCCTGATGCTAACCCTAGTTGTCCTGGCGCTAACCCTAGTTGTCCTGGCGCTAACCCTAGTTGTCCTGGCGCTAACCCTAGTTGTCCTGAAGCTAACCCTAGTTGTCCTGGCGCTAACCCTAGTTGTCCTGACGCTAACCCTAGTTGTCCTGGCGCTAACCCTAGTTGTCCTGGCGCTAACCCTAGTTGTCCTGACGCTAACCCTAGTTGTCCTGACGCTAACCCTAGTTGTCCTGGCGCTAACCCTAGTTGTCCTGGCGCTAACCCTAGTTGTCCTCGCGCTAAGCCTAGTTGTCCTGACGCTAACCCTAGTTGTCCTGGCGCTAACCCTAGTTGTCCTGACGCTAACCCTAGTTGTCCTGACGCTAACCCTACTTGTCCTGACGCTAACCCTACTTGTCCTGACGCTAACCCTAGTTGTCCTGACGCTAACCCTAGTTGTCCTGACGCTAACCCTAGTTGTCCTGGCGCTAACCCTAGTTGTCCTGATGCTAACCCTAGTTGTCCTGACGCTAACCCTAGTTGTCCTGGCGCTAACCCTAGTTGTCCTGGCGCTAACCCTAGTTGTCCTGGCGCTAACCCTAGTTGTCCTGACGCTAACCCTATTTGTCCTGACGCTAACCCTAGTTGTCCTGACGCTAAACCTAGTTGTCCTGACGCTAACCCTAGTTGTCCTGACGCTAACCCTAGTTGTCCTGACGCTAACCCTAGTTGTCCTGACGCTAACCAGACTTGTCCTGATGCTAACCCTACTTGTCCTGACGCTAACCCTAGTTGTCCTGACGCTAACCCTAGTTGTCCTGACGCTAACCCTATTTGTCCTGATGCTAAACCTACTTGTCCTGACGCTAACCCTATTTGTCCTGATGCTAAACCTACTTGTCCTGACGCTAACCCTAGTTGTCCTGACGCTAACCCTACTTGTCCTGACGCTAACCCTAGTTGTCCTGACGCTAACCCTACTTGTCCTGACGCTAACCCTACTTGTCCTGACGCTAACCCTAGTTGTCCTGACGCTAACCCTAGTTGTCCTGACGCTAACCCTAGTTGTCCTGATGCTAACCCTACTTGTCCTGACGCTAACCCTACTTGTCCTGACGCTAACCCTAGTTGTCCTGATGCTAACCCTAGTTGTCCTGACGCTAACCCTAGTTGTCCTGGCGCTAACCCTAGTTGTACTGGCGCTAACCCTAGTTGTCCTGGCGCTAACCCTAGTTGTCCTGGCGCTAACCCTACTTGTCCTGACGCTAACCCTAGTTGTCCTGACGCTAACCCTAGTTGTCCTGACGCTAACCCTAGTTGTCCTGACGCTAACCCTAGTTGTCCAGACGCTAACCCTAGTTGTCCTGACGCTAACCCTAGTTGTCCTGGCGCTAACCCTAGTTGTCCTGGCGCTAACCCTAGTTGTCCTGGCGCTAACCCTAGTTGTCCTGACGCTAACCCTATTTGTCCTGACGCTAACCCTAGTTGTCCTGACGCTAAACCTAGTTGTCCTGACGCTAACCCTAGTTGTCCTGACGCTAACCCTAGTTGTCCTGACGCTAACCCTAGTTGTCCTGACGCTAACCAGACTTGTCCTGATGCTAACCCTACTTGTCCTGACGCTAAACCTAGTTGTCCTGACGCTAACCCTAGTTGTCCTGACGCTAACCCTATTTGTCCTGATGCTAAACCTACTTGTCCTGACGCTAACCCTATTTGTCCTGATGCTAAACCTACTTGTCCTGACGCTAACCCTAGTTGTCCTGACGCGAACCCTACTTGTCCTGACGCTAACCCTAGTTGTCCTGACGCTAACCCTACTTGTCCTGACGCTAACCCTACTTGTCCTGACGCTAACCCTAGTTGTCCTGACGCTAACCCTAGTTGTCCTGACGCTAACCCTAGTTGTCCTGATGCTAACCCTACTTGTCCTGACGCTAACCCTACTTGTCCTGACGCTAACCCTAGTTGTCCTGATGCTAACCCTAGTTGTCCTGACGCTAACCCTAGTTGTCCTGGCGCTAACCCTAGTTGTACTGGCGCTAACCCTAGTTGTCCTGGCGCTAACCCTAGTTGTCCTGGCGCTAACCCTACTTGTCCTGACGCTAACCCTAGTTGTCCTGACGCTAACCCTAGTTGTCCTGACGCTAACCCTAGTTGTCCTGACGCTAACCCTAGTTGTCCAGACGCTAACCCTAGTTGTCCTGACGCTAACCCTAGTTGTCCTGGCGCTAACCCTAGTTGTCCTGGCGCTAACCCTAGTTGTCCTGGCGCTAACCCTAGTTGTCCTGACGCTAACCCTATTTGTCCTGACGCTAACCCTAGTTGTCCTGACGCTAAACCTAGTTGTCCTGACGCTAACCCTAGTTGTCCTGACGCTAACCCTAGTTGTCCTGACGCTAACCCTAGTTGTCCTGACGCTAACCAGACTTGTCCTGATGCTAACCCTACTTGTCCTGACGCTAACCCTAGTTGTCCTGACGCTAACCCTAGTTGTCCTGACGCTAACCCTATTTGTCCTGATGCTAAACCTACTTGTCCTGACGCTAACCCTATTTGTCCTGATGCTAAACCTACTTGTCCTGACGCTAACCCTAGTTGTCCTGACGCTAACCCTACTTGTCCTGACGCTAACCCTAGTTGTCCTGACGCTAACCCTACTTGTCCTGACGCTAACCCTACTTGTCCTGACGCTAACCCTAGTTGTCCTGACGCTAACCCTAGTTGTCCTGACGCTAACCCTAGTTGTCCTGATGCTAACCCTACTTGTCCTGACGCTAACCCTACTTGTCCTGACGCTAACCCTAGTTGTCCTGATGCTAACCCTAGTTGTCCTGACGCTAACCCTAGTTGTCCTGGCGCTAACCCTAGTTGTACTGGCGCTAACCCTAGTTGTCCTGGCGCTAACCCTAGTTGTCCTGGCGCTAACCCTACTTGTCCTGACGCTAACCCTAGTTGTCCTGACGCTAACCCTAGTTGTCCTGACGCTAACCCTAGTTGTCCTGACGCTAACCCTAGTTGTCCAGACGCTAACCCTAGTTGTCCTGACGCTAACCCTAGTTGTCCTGGCGCTAACCCTAGTTGTCCTGGCGCTAACCCTAGTTGTCCTGGCGCTAACCCTAGTTGTCCTGACGCTAACCCTATTTGTCCTGACGCTAACCCTAGTTGTCCTGACGCTAAACCTAGTTGTCCTGACGCTAACCCTAGTTGTCCTGACGCTAACCCTAGTTGTCCTGACGCTAACCCTAGTTGTCCTGACGCTAACCAGACTTGTCCTGATGCTAACCCTACTTGTCCTGACGCTAACCCTAGTTGTCCTGACGCTAACCCTAGTTGTCCTGACGCTAACCCTATTTGTCCTGATGCTAAACCTACTTGTCCTGACGCTAACCCTATTTGTCCTGATGCTAAACCTACTTGTCCTGACGCTAACCCTAGTTGTCCTGACGCTAACCCTACTTGTCCTGACGCTAACCCTAGTTGTCCTGACGCTAACCCTACTTGTCCTGACGCTAACCCTACTTGTCCTGACGCTAACCCTAGTTGTCCTGACGCTAACCCTAGTTGTCCTGACGCTAACCCTAGTTGTCCTGATGCTAACCCTACTTGTCCTGACGCTAACCCTACTTGTCCTGACGCTAACCCTAGTTGTCCTGGCGCTAACCCTAGTTGTCCTGACGCTAACCCTAGTTGTCCTGGCGCTAACCCTAGTTGTACTGGCGCTAACCCTAGTTGTCCTGGCGCTAACCCTAGTTGTCCTGGCGCTAACCCTACTTGTCCTGACGCTAACCCTAGTTGTCCTGACGCTAACCCTAGTTGTCCTGACGCTAACCCTAGTTGTCCAGACGCTAACCCTAGTTGTCCTGATGCTAACCCTAGTTGTCCTGACGCTAACCCTAGTTGTCCTGACGCTAACCCTAGTTGTCCTGGTGCTAACCCTAGTTGTCCTGGCGCTAACCCTAGTTGTCCTGGCGCTAACCCTAGTTGTCCTGACGCTAACCCTAGTTGTCCTGGCGCTATCCCTAGTTGTCCTGGCGCTAACCCTAGTTGTCCTGACGCTAACCCTAGTTGTCCTGGCGCTAACCCTAGTTGTCCTGACGCTAACCCTAGTTGTCCTGACGCTAACCCTAGTTGTCCTGGCGCTAACCCTAGTTGTCCTGGCGCTAACCCTAGTTGTCCTGACGCTAAGCCTAGTTGTCCTGACGCTAACCCTAGTTGTCCTGGCGCTAACCCTAGTTGTCCTGACGCTAACCCCAGTTGTCCTGACGCTAACCCTAGTTGTCCTGACGCTAACCCTACTTGTCCTGACGCTAACCCTACTTGTCCTGACGCTAACCCTAGTTGTCCTGACGCTAACCCTACTTGTCCTGACGCTAACCCTAGTTGTCCTGACGCTAACCCTAGTTGTCCTGACGCTAACCCTAGTTGTCCTGACGCTAACCCTAGTTGTCCTGACGCTAACCCTAGTTGTCCTGACGCTAACCCTAGTTGTCTTGACACTAACCCTGGTTGTCCTGATGCTAACCCTAGTTGTCCTGACGCTAACCCTAGTTGTCCTGACACTAACCCTAGTTGTCCTGACGCTAACCCTACTTGTCCTGACGCTAACCCTAGTTGTCCTGACGCTAACCCTACTTGCCGTGACGCTAACCCTAGTTGTCCTGATGCTAACCCTAGTTGTCCTGACGCTAAATAAACTTGTCCTGACTCTAACCCTAGTTGTCCTGACGCTAACCCTAGTTGTCCTGACGCTAACCCTAGTTGTCCTGACGCTAACCCTAGTTGTCCTGACGCTAACCCTAGTTGTCCTGGCGCTAACCCTAGTTGTCCTGGCGCTAACCCTAGTTGTCCTGACGCTAACCCTAGTTCTCCTGGCGCTAACCCTAGTTGTCCTGGCGCTAACCCTAGTTGTCCTGACGCTAACCCTAGTTGTCCTGGCGCTAACCCTAGTTGTCCTGGCGCTAACCCTAGTTGTCCTGACGCTAACCCTAGTTGTCCTGGCGCTAACCCTAGTTGTCCTGGCGCTAACCCTAGTTGTCCTGACGCTAAGCCTGGTTGTCCTGACGCTAACCCTAGTTGTCCTGGCGCTAACCCTAGTTGTCCTGACGCTAAGCCTAGTTGTCCTGGCGCTCACCCTAGTTGTCCTGGCGCTAACCCTAGTTGTCCTGATGCTAACCCTAGTTGTCCTGGCGCTAACCCTAGTTGTCCTGGCGCTAACCCTAGTTGTCCTGACGCTAACCCTAGTTGTCCTGGCGCTAACCCTAGTTGTCCTGGCGCTAACCCTAGTTGTCCTGACGCTAACCCTAGTTGTCCTGGCGCTAACCCTAGTTGTCCTGGCGCTAACCCTAGTTGTAATGACGCTAAGCCTAGTTGTCCTGACGCTAACCCTCGTTGTCCTGGCGCTAACCCTAGTTGTCCTGACGCTAACCCTAGTTGTCCTGACGCTAACCCTAGTTGTCCTGACGCTAACCCTACTTGTCCTGACGCTAACCCTACTTGTCCTGACGCTAACCCTAGTTGTCCTGACGCTAACCCTACTTGTCCTGACGCTAACCCTAGTTGTCCTGACGCTAACCCTAGTTGTCCTGACGCTAACCCTAGTTGTCCTGACGCTAACCCTAGTTGTCCTGACGCTAACCCTAGTTGTCCTGACGCTAACCCTAGTTGTCCTGACGCTAACCCTAGTTGTCTTGACGCTAACCCTAGTTGTCCTGACGCTAACCCTAGTTGTCCTGACGCTAACCCTACTTGTCCTGACGCTAACCCTAGTTGTCCTGACGCTAACCCTACTTGTCCTGACGCTAACCCTAGTTGTCCTGACGCTAACCCTAGTTGTCCTGACGCTAACCCTAGTTGTCCTGACGCTAACCCTAGTTGTCCTGACGCTAACCCTAGTTGTCCTGAAGCTAACCCTAGTTGTCCTGACGCTAACCCTAGTTGTCCTGACGCTAACCCTAGTTGTCCTGACGCTTACCCTACTTGTCCTGACGCTAACCCTAGTTGTCCTGACGCTAACCCTAGTTGTCCTGGCGCTAACCCTACTTGTCCTGACGCTAACCCTAGTTGTCCTGACGCTAACCCTAGTTGTCCTGATGCTGACCCTAGTTGTCCTGACGCTAACCCTACTTGTCCTGACGCTAACCCTAGTTGTCCAGACGCTAACCCTAGTTGTCCTGACCCTAACCCTAGTTGTCCTGATGCTAACCCTAGTTGTCCTGGCGCTAACCCTAGTTCTCCTGGCGCTAACCCTAGTTGTCCTGGCGCTAACCCTAGTTGTCCTGACGCTAACCCTAGTTGTCCTGGCGCTAACCCTACTTGTCCTGACGCTAACCCTAGTTGTCCTGACGCTAACCCTACTTGTCCTGACGCTAACCCTACTTGTCCTGACGCTAACCCTAGTTGTCCTGACGCTTACCCTACTTGTCCTGACGCTAACCCTAGTTGTCCTGACGCTAACCCTAGTTGTCCTGGCGCTAACCCTACTTGTCCTGACGCTAACCCTAGTTGTCCTGACGCTAACCCTAGTTGTCCTGATGCTAACTCTAGTTGTCCTGACGCTAACCCTAGTTGTCCTGACGCTAACCCTAGTTGTCCAGACGCTAACCCTAGTTGTCCTGACCCTAACCCTACTTGTCCTGACGCTAACCCTACTTGTCCTGACGCTAACCCTAGTTGTCCTGACGCTTACCCTACTTGTCCTGACGCTAACCCTAGTTGTCCTGACGCTAACCCTAGTTGTCCTGGCGCTAACCCTACTTGTCCTGACGCTAACCCTAGTTGTCCTGACGCTAACCCTAGTTGTCCTGATGCTAACCCTAGTTGTCCTGACGCTAACCCTAGTTGTCCTGACGCTAACCCTAGTTGTCCAGACGCTAACCCTAGTTGTCCTGACCCTAACCCTAGTTGTCCTGATGCTAACCCTAGTTGTCCTGGCGCTAACCCTAGTTGTCCTGGCGCTAACCCTAGTTGTCCTGGCGCTAACCCTAGTTGTCCTGACGCTAACCCTAGTTGTCCTGGCGCTAACCCTAGTTGTCCTTTCGCTAACCCTAGTTGTCCTGACGCTAACCCTAGATGTCCTGACGCTAACCCTACTTGTCCTGACGCTAACCCTAGTTGTCCTGACGCTTACCCTACTTGTCCTGACGCTAACCCTAGTTGTCCTGACGCTAACCCTAGTTGTCCTGACGCTAACCCTAGTTGTCCTGGCGCTAACCCTACTTGTCCTGACGCTAACCCTAGTTGTCCTGACGCTAACCCTAGTTGTCCTGATGCTAACTCTAGTTGTCCTGACGCTAACCCTAGTTGTCCTGACGCTAACCCTAGTTGTCCAGACGCTAACCCTAGTTGTCCTGACCCTAACCCTACTTGTCCTGACGCTAACCCTACTTGTCCTGACGCTAACCCTAGTTGTCCTGACGCTTACCCTACTTGTCCTGACGCTAACCCTAGTTGTCCTGACGCTAACCCTAGTTGTCGGGCGCTAACCCTACTTGTCCTGACGCTAACCCTAGTTGTCCTGACGCTAACCCTAGTTGTCCTGATGCTAACCCTAGTTGTCCTGACGCTAACCCTAGTTGTCCTGACGCTAACCCTAGTTGTCCAGACGCTAACCCTAGTTGTCCTGAACCTAACCCTAGTTGTCCTGATGCTAACCCTAGTTGTCCTGGCGCTAACCCTAGTTGTCCTGGCGCTAACCCTAGTTGTCCTGACGCTAACCCTAGTTGTCCTGGCGCTAACCCTAGTTGTCCTGGCGCTAACCCTAGTTGTCCTGACGCTAACCCTAGATGTCCTGACGCTAACCCTAGTTGTGCTGGCGCTAACCCTAGTTGTCCTGGCGCTAACCCTAGTTGTCCTCGCGCTAAGCCTAGTTGTCCTGACGCTAACCCTAGTTGTCCTGGCGCTAACCCTAGTTGTCCTGACGCTAACCCTAGTTGTCCTGACGCTAACCCTAGTTGTCCTGACGCTAACCCTACTTGTCCTGACGCTAACCTTACTTGTCCTGACGCTAACCCTAGTTGTCCTGACGCTAACCTTACTTGTCCTGACGCTAACCCTAGTTGTCCTGACGCTAACCCTAGTTGTCCTGACGCTAACCCTAGTTGTCCTGACGCTAACCCTAGTTGTCCTGGCGCTAACCCTAGTTGTCCTGACGCTAACCCTAGTTGTCCTGACGCTAACCCTAGTTGTCCTGACGCTAACCCTAGTTGTCCTGGCGCTAACCTTAGTTGTCCTGGCGCTAACCCTAGTTGTCCTGACGCTAACCCTAGTTGTCCTGACGCTAACCCTAGTTGTCCTGACGCTAACCCTAGTTGTCCTGGCGCTAACCCTAGTTGTCCTGGCGCTAACCCTAGTTGTCCTGACGCTAACCCTAGATGTCCTGACGCTAACCCTAGTTGTGCTGGCGCTAACCCTAGTTGTCCTGGCGCTAACCCTAGTTGTCCTCGCGCTAAGCCTAGTTGTCCTGACGCTAACCCTAGTTGTCCTGGCGCTAACCCTAGTTGTCCTGACGCTAACCCTAGTTGTCCTGACGCTAACCCTAGTTGTCCTGACGCTAACCCTACTTGTCCTGACGCTAACCTTACTTGTCCTGACGCTAACCCTAGTTGTCCTGACGCTAACCTTACTTGTCCTGACGCTAACCCTAGTTGTCCTGACGCTAACCCTAGTTGTCCTGACGCTAACCCTAGTTGTCCTGACGCTAACCCTAGTTGTCCTGGCGCTAACCCTAGTTGTCCTGACGCTAACCCTAGTTGTCCTGACGCTAACCCTAGTTGTCCTGACGCTAACCCTAGTTGTCCTGGCGCTAACCTTAGTTGTCCTGGCGCTAACCCTAGTTGTCCTGACGCTAACCCTAGTTGTCCTGACGCTAACCCTAGTTGTCCTGACGCTAACCCTAGTTGTCCTGACGCTAACCCTAGTTGTCCTGACGCTAAGCCTAGTTGTCCAGACGCTAACCCTAGTTGTCCTGACGCTAACCCTAGTCGTCCTGACGCTAACCCTAGTTGTCCTGATGCTAACCCTAGTTGTCCTGACGCTAAACCTAGTTGTCCTGGCGCTAACCCTAGTTGTCCTGGCGCTAACCCTAGTTGTCCTGGCGCTAACCCTAGTTGTCCTGACGCTAACCCTAGTTGTCCTGGCGCTAACCCTAGTTGTCCTGACGCTAACCCTATTTGTCCTGGCGCTAACCCTAGTTGTCCTGGCGCTAACCCTAGTTGTCCTGACGCTAACCCTAGTTGTCCTGACGCTAACCCTAGTTGTCCTGGCGCTAATCCTAGTTGTCCTGGCGCTAACCCTAGTTGTCCTGACGCTAAGCCTAGTTGTCCTGATGCTAACCCTAGTTGTCCTGGCGCTAACCCTAGTTGTCCTGAAGCTAACCCTAGTTGTCCTGACGCTAACCCTAGTTGTCCTGACGCTAACCCTACTTGTCCTGACGCTAACCCTACTTGTCCTGACGCTAACCCTAGTTGTCCTGACGCCAACCCTACTTGTCCTGACGCTAACCCTAGTTGTCCTGACGCTAACCCTAGTTGTCCTGACGCTAACCCTAGTTGTCCTGACGCTAAACCTAGTTGTCCTGACGCTAACCCTAGTTGTCCTGACGCTAACCCTAGTTGTCCTGACGCTAACCAGACTTGTCCTGATGCTAACCCTACTTGTCCTGACGCTAACCCTAGTTGTCCTGACGCTAACCCTAGTTGTCCTGACGCTAACCCTATTTGTCCTGATGCTAAACCTACTTGTCCTGATGCTAACCCTAGTTGTCCTGACGCTAACCCTAGTTGTCCAGACGCTAACCCTAGTTGTCCTGATGCTAACCCTAGTTGTCCTGACGCTAACCCTAGTTGTCCTGACGCTAACCCTAGTTGTCCTGGCGCTAACCCTAGTTGTCCTGGCGCTAACCCTAGTTGTCCTGACGCTAACCCTAGTTGTCCTGACGCTAACCCTAGTTGTCTTGACGCTAACCCTGGTTGTCCTGACGCTAACCCTAGTTGTCCTGACGCTAACCCTAGTTGTCCTGACACTAACCCTAGTTGTCCTGACGCTAACCCTACTTGTCCTGGCGCTAACCCTAGTTGTCCTGACGCTAACCCTAGTTGTCCTGGCGCTAACCCTAGTTGTCCTGGCGCTAACCCTAGTTGTCCTGACGCTAACCCTAGATGTCCTGACGCTAACCCTAGTTGTGCTGGCGCTAACCCTAGTTGTCCTGGCGCTAACCCTAGTTGTCCTCGCGCTAAGCCTAGTTGTCCTGACGCTAACCCTAGTTGTCCTGGCGCTAACCCTAGTTGTCCTGACGCTAACCCTAGTTGTCCTGACGCTAACCCTAGTTGTCCTGACGCTAACCCTACTTGTCCTGACGCTAACCTTACTTGTCCTGACGCTAACCCTAGTTGTCCTGACGCTAACCTTACTTGTCCTGACGCTAACCCTAGTTGTCCTGACGCTAACCCTAGTTGTCCTGACGCTAACCCTAGTTGTCCTGACGCTAACCCTAGTTGTCCTGGCGCTAACCCTAGTTGTCCTGACGCTAACCCTAGTTGTCCTGACGCTAACCCTAGTTGTCCTGACGCTAACCCTAGTTGTCCTGGCGCTAACCTTAGTTGTCCTGGCGCTAACCCTAGTTGTCCTGACGCTAACCCTAGTTGTCCTGACGCTAACCCTAGTTGTCCTGACGCTAACCCTAGTTGTCCTGACGCTAACCCTAGTTGTCCTGACGCTAAGCCTAGTTGTCCAGACGCTAACCCTAGTTGTCCTGACGCTAACCCTAGTCGTCCTGACGCTAACCCTAGTAGTCCTGATGCTAACCCTAGTTGTCCTGACGCTAAACCTAGTTGTCCTGGCGCTAACCCTAGTTGTCCTGGCGCTAACCCTAGTTGTCCTGGCGCTAACCCTAGTTGTCCTGACGCTAACCCTAGTTGTCCTGGCGCTAACCCTAGTTGTCCTGACGCTAACCCTATTTGTCCTGGCGCTAACCCTAGTTGTCCTGGCGCTAACCCTAGTTGTCCTGACGCTAACCCTAGTTGTCCTGACGCTAACCCTAGTTGTCCTGGCGCTAATCCTAGTTGTCCTGGCGCTAACCCTAGTTGTCCTGACGCTAAGCCTAGTTGTCCTGATGCTAACCCTAGTTGTCCTGGCGCTAACCCTAGTTGTCCTGAAGCTAACCCTAGTTGTCCTGACGCTAACCCTAGTTGTCCTGACGCTAACCCTACTTGTCCTGACGCTAACCCTACTTGTCCTGACGCTAACCCTAGTTGTCCTGACGCCAACCCTACTTGTCCTGACGCTAACCCTAGTTGTCCTGACGCTAACCCTAGTTGTCCTGACGCTAACCCTAGTTGTCCTGACGCTAAACCTAGTTGTCCTGACGCTAACCCTAGTTGTCCTGACGCTAACCCTAGTTGTCCTGACGCTAACCAGACTTGTCCTGATGCTAACCCTACTTGTCCTGACGCTAACCCTAGTTGTCCTGACGCTAACCCTAGTTGTCCTGACGCTAACCCTATTTGTCCTGATGCTAAACCTACTTGTCCTGATGCTAACCCTAGTTGTCCTGACGCTAACCCTAGTTGTCCAGACGCTAACCCTAGTTGTCCTGATGCTAACCCTAGTTGTCCTGACGCTAACCCTAGTTGTCCTGACGCTAACCCTAGTTGTCCTGGCGCTAACCCTAGTTGTCCTGGCGCTAACCCTAGTTGTCCTGACGCTAACCCTAGTTGTCCTGACGCTAACCCTAGTTGTCTTGACGCTAACCCTGGTTGTCCTGACGCTAACCCTAGTTGTCCTGACGCTAACCCTAGTTGTCCTGACACTAACCCTAGTTGTCCTGACGCTAACCCTACTTGTCCTGACGCTAACCCTAGTTGTCCTGACGCTAACCCTACTTGTCCTGACGCTAACCCTAGTTGTCCTGACGGTAACCCTAGTTGTCCTGACGCTAACCCTATTTGTCCTGATGCTAAACCTACTTGTCCTGATGCTAACCCTAGTTGTCCTGACGCTAACCCTACTTGTCCTGACGCTAACCCTAGTTGTCCTGACGCTAACCCTACTTGTCCTGACGCTAACCCTACTTGTCCTGACGCTAACCCTAGTTGTCCTGACGCTAACCCTAGTTGTCCTGACGCTAACCCTAGTTGTCCTGACGCTAACACTACTTGTCCTGACGCTAACCCTACTTGTCCTGACGCTAACCCTAGTTGTCCTGACGCTAACCCTAGTTGTCCTGACGCTAACCCTAGTTGTCCTGACGCTAACCCTAGTCGTCCTGACGCTAACCCTAGTTGTCTTGATGCTAACCCTAGTTGTCCTGACGCTAAACCTAGTTGTCCTGGCGCTAACCCTAGTTGTCCTGGCGCTAACCCTAGTTGTCCTGGCGCTAACCCTAGTTGTCCTGACGCTAACCCTAGTTGTCCTGGCGCTAACGCTAGTTGTCCTGACGCTAACCCTATTTGTCCTGGCGCTAACCCTAGTTGTCCTGGCGCTAACCCTAGTTGTCCTGACGCTAACCCTAGTTGTCCTGACGCTAACCCTAGTTGTCCTGGCGCTAATCCTAGTTGTCCTGGCGCTAACCCTAGTTGTCCTGACGCTAAGCCTAGTTGTCCTGATGCTAACCCTAGTTGTCCTGGCGCTAACCCTAGTTGTCCTGAAGCTAACCCTAGTTGTCCTGACGCTAACCCTAGTTGTCCTGACGCTAACCCTACTTGTCCTGACGCTAACCCTACTTGTCCTGACGCTAACCCTAGTTGTCCTGACGCCAACCCTACTTTTCCTGACGCTAACCCTAGTTGTCCTGACGCTAACCCTAGTTGTCCTGACGCTAACCCTAGTTGTCCTGACGCTAAACCTAGTTGTCCTGACGCTAACCCTAGTTGTCCTGACGCTAACCCTAGTTGTCCTGACGCTAACCAGACTTGTCCTGATGCTAACCCTACTTGTCCTGACGCTAACCCTAGTTGTCCTGACGCTAACCCTAGTTGTCCTGACGCTAACCCTATTTGTCCTGATGCTAAACCTACTTGTCCTGATGCTAACCCTAGTTGTCCTGACGCTAACCCTACTTGTCCTGACGCTAACCCTAGTTGTCCTGACGCTAACCCTACTTGTCCTGACGCTAACCCTACTTGTCCTGACGCTAACCCTAGTTGTCCTGACGCTAACCCTAGTTGTCCTGACGCTAACCCTAGTTGTCCTGACGCTAACACTACTTGTCCTGACGCTAACCCTAGTTGTCCTGACGCTAACCCTAGTTGTCCTGGCGCTAACCCTAGTTGTCCTGGCGCTAACCCTAGTTGTCCTGACGCTAACCCTAGTTGTCCTGACGCTAACCCTAGTTGTCTTGACGCTAACCCTGGTTGTCCTGACGCTAACCCTAGTTGTCCTGACGCTAACCCTAGTTGTCCTGACGCTAACCCTAGTTGTCCTGACGCTAACCCTACTTGTCCTGACGCTAACCCTAGTTGTCCTGACGCTAACCCTACTTGTCCTGACGCTAACCCTAGTTGTCCTGACGGTGACCCTAGTTGTCCTGACGCTAACCCTACTTGTCCTGACGCTAACCCTACTTGTCCTGACGCTAACCCTAGTTGTCCTGACGCTAACCCTAGTTGTCCTGACGCTAACCCTAGTTGTCCTGACGCTAACCCTAGTTGTCCTGACGCTAACCCTAGTTGTCCTGGCGCTAACCCTAGTTGTCCTGGCGCTAACCCTAGTTGTCCTGACGCTAACCCTAGTTGTCCTGGCGCTAACCCTAGTTGTCCTGGCGCTAACCCTAGTTGTCCTGACGCTAACCCTAGTTGTCCTGGCGCTAACCCTAGTTGTCCTGACGCTAACCCTAGTTGTCCTGACGCTAACCCTAGTTGTCCTGGCGCTAACCCTAGTTGTCCTGGCGCTAACCCTAGTTGTCCTGACGCTAAGCCTAGTTGTCCTGACGCTAACCCTAGTTGTCCTGGCGCTAACCCTAGTTGTCCTGACGCTAACCCTAGTTGTCCTGACGCTAACCCTAGTTGTCCTGACGCTAACCCTACTTGTCCTGACGCTAACCCTACTTGTCCTGACGCTAACCCTAGTTGTCCTGACGCTAACCCTACTTGTCCTGACGCTAACCCTAGTTGTCCTGACGCTAACCCTAGTTGTCCTGACGCTAACCCTAGTTGTCCTGACGCTAACCCTAGTTGTCCTGACGCTAACCCTACTTGTCCTGACGCTAACCCTAGTTGTCCTGACGCTAACCCTACTTGTCCTGACGCTAACCCTAGTTGTCCTGACGCTAACCCTAGTTGTCCTGACGCTAACCCTACTTGTCCTGACGCTAACCCTACTTGTCCTGACGCTAACCCTAGTTGTCCTGACGCTAACCCTAGTTGTCCTGACGCTAACCCTACTTGTCCTGACGCTAACCCTAGTTGTCCTGACGCTAACCCTAGTTGTCCTGACGCTAACCCTAGTTGTCCTGAAGCTAACCCTAGTTGTCCTGACGCTAACCCTAGTTGTCCTGACGCTAACCCTACTTGTCCTGACGCTAACCCTACTTGTCCTGATGCTAACCCTAGTTGTCCTGACGCTTACCCTACTTGTCCTGACGCTAACCCTAGTTGTCCTGACGCTAACCCTAGTTGTCCTGGCGCTAACCCTACTTGTCCTGACGCTAACCCTAGTTGTCCTGACGCTAACCCTAGTTGTCCTGACGCTAACCCTAGTTGTCCTGACGCTAACCCTAGTTGTCCAGACGCTAACCCTAGTTGTCCTGACCCTAACCCTAGTTGTCCTGATGCTAACCCTAGTTGTCCTGGTGCTAACCCTAGTTGTCCTGGCGCTAACCCTAGTTGTCCTGGCGCTAACCCTAGTTGTCCTGGCGCTAACCCTAGTTGTCCTGGCGCTAACCCTAGTTGTCCTGACGCTAACCCTAGTTGTCCTGGCGCTAACCCTAGTTGTCCTGGCGCTAACCCTAGTTGTCCTGATGCTAACCCTAGATGTCCTGACGCTAACCCTAGTTGTCCTGGCGCTAACCCTAGTTGTCCTGGCGCTAACCCTAGTTGTCCTCGCGCTAAGCCTAGTTGTCCTGACGCTAACCCTAGTTGTCCTGGCGCTAACCCTAGTTGTCCTGACGCTAACCCAAGTTGTCCTGACGCTAACCCTAGTTGTCCTGACGCTAACCCTACTTGTCCTGATGCTAACCTTACTTGTCCTGACGCTAACCCTAGTTGTCCTGACGCTAACCCTACTTGTCCTGACGCTAACCCTAGTTGTCCTGACGCTAACCCTACTTGTCCTGACGCTAACCCTAGTTGTCCTGATGCTAACCCTAGTTGTCCTGGCGCTAACCCTAGTTGTCCTGGCGCTAACCCTAGTTGTCCTGGCGCTAACCCTAGTTGTCCTGACGCTAACCCTAGTTGTCCTGGCGCTAACCCTACTTGTCCTGACGCTAACCCTAGTTGTCCTGACGCTAACCCTACTTGTCCTGATGCTAACCCTACTTGTCCTGACGCTAACCCTAGTTGTCCTGACGCTTACCCTACTTGTCCTGACGCTAACCCTAGTTGTCCTGACGCTAACCCTAGTTGTCCTGGCGCTAACCCTACTTGTCCTGACGCTAACCCTAGTTGTCCTGACGCTAACCCTAGTTGTCCTGACGCTAACTCTAGTTGTCCTGACGCTAACCCTAGTTGTCCTGACGCTAACCCTAGTTGTCCAGACGCTAACCCTAGTTGTCCTGACCCTAACCCTACTTGTCCTGACGCTAACCCTACTTGTCCTGACGCTAACCCTAGTTGTCCTGACGCTTACCCTACTTGTCCTGACGCTAACCCTAGTTGTCCTGACGCTAACCCTAGTTGTCGTGGCGCTAACCCTACTTGTCCTGACGCTAACCCTAGTTGTCCTGACGCTAACCCTAGTTGTCCTGATGCTAACCCTAGTTGTCCTGACGCTAACCCTAGTTGTCCTGACGCTAACCCTAGTTGTCCAGACGCTAACCCTAGTTGTCCTGACCCTAACCCTAGTTGTCCTGATGCTAACCCTAGTTGTCCTGGCGCTAACCCTAGTTGTCCTGGCGCTAACCCTAGTTGTCCTGGCGCTAACCCTAGTTGTCCTGACGCTAACCCTAGTTGTCCTGGCGCTAACCCTAGTTGTCCTGGCGCTAACCCTAGTTGTCCTGACGCTAACCCTAGATGTCCTGACGCTAACCCTAGTTGTGCTGGCGCTAACCCTAGTTGTCCTGGCGCTAACCCTAGTTGTCCTCGCGCTAAGCCTAGTTGTCCTGACGCTAACCCTAGTTGTCCTGGCGCTAACCCTAGTTGTCCTTACGCTAACCCTAGTTGTCCTGACGCTAACCCTAGTTGTCCTGACGCTAACCCTACTTGTCCTGACGCTAACCTTACTTGTCCTGACGCTAACCCTAGTTGTCCTGACGCTAACCTTACTTGTCCTGACGCTAACCCTAGTTGTCCTGACGCTAACCCTAGTTGTCCTGACGCTAACCCTAGTTGTCCTGACGCTAACCCTAGTTGTCCTGGCGCTAACCCTAGTTGTCCTGACGCTAACCCTAGTTGTCCTGACGCTAACCCTAGTTGTCCTGGCGCTAACCCTAGTTGTCCTGGCGCTAACCCTAGTTGTCCTGACGCTAACCCTAGTTGTCCTGACGCTAACCCTAGTTGTCCTGACGCTAACCCTAGTTGTCCTGACGCTAACCCTAGTTGTCCTGACGCTAAGCCTAGTTGTCCAGACGCTAACCCTAGTTGTCCTGACGCTAACCCTAGTCGTCCTGACGCTAACCCTAGTTGTCCTGATGCTAACCCTAGTTGTCCTGACGCTAAACCTAGTTGTCCTGGCGCTAACCCTAGTTGTCCTGGCGCTAACCCTAGTTGTCCTGGCGCTAACCCTAGTTGTCCTGACGCTAACCCTAGTTGTCCTGGCGCTAACCCTAGTTGTCCTGACGCTAACCCTATTTGTCCTGGCGCTAACCCTAGTTGTCCTGGCGCTAACCCTAGTTGTCCTGACGCTAACCCTAGTTGTCCTGACGCTAACCCTAGTTGTCCTGGCGCTAATCCTAGTTGTCCTGGCGCTAACCCTAGTTGTCCTGACGCTAAGCCTAGTTGTCCTGATGCTAACCATAGTTGTCCTGGCGCTAACCCTAGTTGTCCTGAAGCTAACCCTAGTTGTCCTGACGCTAACCCTAGTTGTCCTGACGCTAACCCTACTTGTCCTGACGCTAACCCTACTTGTCCTGACGCTAACCCTAGTTGTCCTGACGCCAACCCTACTTGTCCTGACGCTAACCCTAGTTGTCCTGACGCTAACCCTAGTTGTCCTGACGCTAACCCTAGTTGTCCTGACGCTAAACCTAGTTGTCCTGACGCTAACCCTAGTTGTCCTGACGCTAACCCTAGTTGTCCTGACGCTAACCAGACTTGTCCTGATGCTAACCCTACTTGTCCTGACGCTAACCCTAGTTGTCCTGACGCTAACCCTATTTGTCCTGATGCTAAACCTACTTGTCCTGATGCTAAACCTACTTGTCCTGATGCTAACCCTAGTTGTCCTGACGCTAACCCTACTTGTCCTGACGCTAACCCTAGTTGTCCTGACGCTAACCCTACTTGTCCTGACGCTAACCCTACTTGTCCTGACGCTAACCCTAGTTGTCCTGACGCTAACCCTAGTTGTCCTGACGCTAACCCTAGTTGTCCTGACGCTAACACTACTTGTCCTGACGCTAACCCTACTTGTCCTGACGCAAACCCTAGTTGTCCTGACGCTAACCCTAGTTGTCCTGACGCTAACCCTAGTTGTCCTGACGCTAACCCTAGTCGTCCTGACGCTAACCCTAGTTGTCCTGATGCTAACCCTAGTTGTCCTGACGCTAAACCTAGTTGTCCTGGCGCTAACCCTAGTTGTCCTGGCGCTAACCCTAGTTGTCCTGGCGCTAACCCTAGTTGTCCTGACGCTAACCCTAGTTGTCCTGGCGCTAACCCTAGTTGTCCTGACGCTAACCCTATTTGTCCTGGCGCTAACCCTAGTTGTCCTGGCGCTAACCCTAGTTGTCCTGACGCTAACCCTAGTTGTCCTGACGCTAACCCTAGTTGTCCTGGCGCTAATCCTAGTTGTCCTGGCGCTAACCCTAGTTGTCCTGACGCTAAGCCTAGTTGTCCTGATGCTAACCCTAGTTGTCCTGGCGCTAACCCTAGTTGTGCTGAAGCTAACCCTAGTTGTCCTGACGCTAACCCTAGTTGTCCTGACGCTAACCCTACTTGTCCTGACGCTAACCCTACTTGTCCTGACGCTAACCCTACTTGTCCTGACGCTAACCCTAGTTGTCCTGACGCCAACCCTACTTGTCCTGACGCTAACCCTACTTGTCCTGATGCTAACCCTAGTTGTCCTGACGCTTACCCTACTTGTCCTGACGCTAACCCTAGTTGTCCTGACGCTAACCCTAGTTGTCCTGGCGCTAACCCTACTTGTCCTGACGCTAACCCTAGTTGTCCTGACGCTAACCCTAGTTGTCCTGACGCTAACCCTAGTTGTCCTGACGCTAACCCTAGTTGTCCAGACGCTAACCCTAGTTGTCCTGACCCTAACCCTAGTTGTCCTGATGCTAACCCTAGTTGTCCTGGTGCTAACCCTAGTTGTCCTGGCGCTAACCCTAGTTGTCCTGGCGCTAACCCTAGTTGTCCTGGCGCTAACCCTAGTTGTCCTGGCGCTAACCCTAGTTGTCCTGACGCTAACCCTAGTTGTCCTGGCGCTAACCCTAGTTGTCCTGGCGCTAACCCTAGTTGTCCTGATGCTAACCCTAGATGTCCTGACGCTAACCCTAGTTGTCCTGGCGCTAACCCTAGTTGTCCTGGCGCTAACCCTAGTTGTCCTCGCGCTAAGCCTAGTTGTCCTGACGCTAACCCTAGTTGTCCTGGCGCTAACCCTAGTTGTCCTGACGCTAACCCAAGTTGTCCTGACGCTAACCCTAGTTGTCCTGACGCTAACCCTACTTGTCCTGACGCTAACCTTACTTGTCCTGACGCTAACCCTAGTTGTCCTGACGCTAACCCTACTTGTCCTGACGCTAACCCTAGTTGTCCTGACGCTAACCCTACTTGTCCTGACGCTAACCCTAGTTGTCCTGATGCTAACCCTAGTTGTCCTGGCGCTAACCCTAGTTGTCCTGGCGCTAACCCTAGTTGTCCTGGCGCTAACCCTAGTTGTCCTGACGCTAACCCTAGTTGTCCTGGCGCTAACCCTACTTGTCCTGACGCTAACCCTAGTTGTCCTGACGCTAACCCTACTTGTCCTGATGCTAACCCTACTTGTCCTGACGCTAACCCTAGTTGTCCTGACGCTTACCCTACTTGTCCTGACGCTAACCCTAGTTGTCCTGACGCTAACCCTAGTTGTCCTGGCGCTAACCCTACTTGTCCTGACGCTAACCCTAGTTGTCCTGACGCTAACCCTAGTTGTCCTGACGCTAACTCTAGTTGTCCTGACGCTAACCCTAGTTGTCCTGACGCTAACCCTAGTTGTCCAGACGCTAACCCTAGTTGTCCTGACCCTAACCCTACTTGTCCTGACGCTAACCCTACTTGTCCTGACGCTAACCCTAGTTGTCCTGACGCTTACCCTACTTGTCCTGACGCTAACCCTAGTTGTCCTGACGCTAACCCTAGTTGTCGTGGCGCTAACCCTACTTGTCCTGACGCTAACCCTAGTTGTCCTGACGCTAACCCTAGTTGTCCTGATGCTAACCCTAGTTGTCCTGACGCTAACCCTAGTTGTCCTGACGCTAACCCTAGTTGTCCAGACGCTAACCCTAGTTGTCCTGACCCTAACCCTAGTTGTCCTGATGCTAACCCTAGTTGTCCTGGCGCTAACCCTAGTTGTCCTGGCGCTAACCCTAGTTGTCCTGGCGCTAACCCTAGTTGTCCTGACGCTAACCCTAGTTGTCCTGGCGCTAACCCTAGTTGTCCTGGCGCTAACCCTAGTTGTCCTGACGCTAACCCTAGATGTCCTGACGCTAACCCTAGTTGTGCTGGCGCTAACCCTAGTTGTCCTGGCGCTAACCCTAGTTGTCCTCGCGCTAAGCCTAGTTGTCCTGACGCTAACCCTAGTTGTCCTGGCGCTAACCCTAGTTGTCCTTACGCTAACCCTAGTTGTCCTGACGCTAACCCTAGTTGTCCTGACGCTAACCCTACTTGTCCTGACGCTAACCTTACTTGTCCTGACGCTAACCCTAGTTGTCCTGACGCTAACCTTACTTGTCCTGACGCTAACCCTAGTTGTCCTGACGCTAACCCTAGTTGTCCTGACGCTAACCCTAGTTGTCCTGACGCTAACCCTAGTTGTCCTGGCGCTAACCCTAGTTGTCCTGACGCTAACCCTAGTTGTCCTGACGCTAACCCTAGTTGTCCTGGCGCTAACCCTAGTTGTCCTGGCGCTAACCCTAGTTGTCCTGACGCTAACCCTAGTTGTCCTGACGCTAACCCTAGTTGTCCTGACGCTAACCCTAGTTGTCCTGACGCTAACCCTAGTTGTCCTGACGCTAAGCCTAGTTGTCCAGACGCTAACCCTAGTTGTCCTGACGCTAACCCTAGTCGTCCTGACGCTAACCCTAGTTGTCCTGATGCTAACCCTAGTTGTCCTGACGCTAAACCTAGTTGTCCTGGCGCTAACCCTAGTTGTCCTGGCGCTAACCCTAGTTGTCCTGGCGCTAACCCTAGTTGTCCTGACGCTAACCCTAGTTGTCCTGGCGCTAACCCTAGTTGTCCTGACGCTAACCCTATTTGTCCTGGCGCTAACCCTAGTTGTCCTGGCGCTAACCCTAGTTGTCCTGACGCTAACCCTAGTTGTCCTGACGCTAACCCTAGTTGTCCTGGCGCTAATCCTAGTTGTCCTGGCGCTAACCCTAGTTGTCCTGACGCTAAGCCTAGTTGTCCTGATGCTAACCATAGTTGTCCTGGCGCTAACCCTAGTTGTCCTGAAGCTAACCCTAGTTGTCCTGACGCTAACCCTAGTTGTCCTGACGCTAACCCTACTTGTCCTGACGCTAACCCTACTTGTCCTGACGCTAACCCTAGTTGTCCTGACGCCAACCCTACTTGTCCTGACGCTAACCCTAGTTGTCCTGACGCTAACCCTAGTTGTCCTGACGCTAACCCTAGTTGTCCTGACGCTAAACCTAGTTGTCCTGACGCTAACCCTAGTTGTCCTGACGCTAACCCTAGTTGTCCTGACGCTAACCAGACTTGTCCTGATGCTAACCCTACTTGTCCTGACGCTAACCCTAGTTGTCCTGACGCTAACCCTATTTGTCCTGATGCTAAACCTACTTGTCCTGATGCTAAACCTACTTGTCCTGATGCTAACCCTAGTTGTCCTGACGCTAACCCTACTTGTCCTGACGCTAACCCTAGTTGTCCTGACGCTAACCCTACTTGTCCTGACGCTAACCCTACTTGTCCTGACGCTAACCCTAGTTGTCCTGACGCTAACCCTAGTTGTCCTGACGCTAACACTACTTGTCCTGACGCTAACCCTACTTGTCCTGACGCAAACCCTAGTTGTCCTGACGCTAACCCTAGTTGTCCTGACGCTAACCCTAGTTGTCCTGACGCTAACCCTAGTCGTCCTGACGCTAACCCTAGTTGTCCTGATGCTAACCCTAGTTGTCCTGACGCTAAACCTAGTTGTCCTGGCGCTAACCCTAGTTGTCCTGGCGCTAACCCTAGTTGTCCTGGCGCTAACCCTAGTTGTCCTGACGCTAACCCTAGTTGTCCTGGCGCTAACCCTAGTTGTCCTGACGCTAACCCTATTTGTCCTGGCGCTAACCCTAGTTGTCCTGGCGCTAACCCTAGTTGTCCTGACGCTAACCCTAGTTGTCCTGACGCTAACCCTAGTTGTCCTGGCGCTAATCCTAGTTGTCCTGGCGCTAACCCTAGTTGTCCTGACGCTAAGCCTAGTTGTCCTGATGCTAACCCTAGTTGTCCTGGCGCTAACCCTAGTTGTGCTGAAGCTAACCCTAGTTGTCCTGACGCTAACCCTAGTTGTCCTGACGCTAACCCTACTTGTCCTGACGCTAACCCTACTTGTCCTGACGCTAACCCTACTTGTCCTGACGCTAACCCTAGTTGTCCTGACGCCAACCCTACTTGTCCTGACGCTAACCCTAGTTGTCCTGACGCTAACCCTAGTTGTCCTGACGCTAACCCTAGTTGTCCTGACGCTAAACCTAGTTGTCCTGACGCTAACCCTAGTTGTCCTGACGCTAAACCTACTTGTCCTGATGCTAACCCTAGTTGTCCTGACGCTAACCCTACTTGTCCTGACGCTAACCCTAGTTGTCCTGACGCTAACCCTACTTGTCCTGACGCTAACCCTACTTGTCCTGACGCTAACCCTAGTTGTCCTGACGCTAACCCTAGTTGTCCTGACGCTAACCCTAGTTGTCCTGACGCTAACACTACTTGTCCTGACGCTAACCCTACTTGTCCTGACGCTAACCCTAGTTGTCCTGACGCTAACCCTAGTTGTCCTGACGCTAACCCTAGTTGTCCTGACGCTAACCCTAGTCGTCCTGACGCTAACCCTTGTTGTCCTGATGCTAACCCTAGTTGTCCTGACGCTAAACCTAGTTGTCCTGGCGCTAACCCTAGTTGTCCTGGCGCTAACCCTAGTTGTCCTGGCGCTAACCCTAGTTGTCCTGACGCTAACCCTAGTTGTCCTGGCGCTAACCCTAGTTGTCCTGACGCTAACCCTATTTGTCCTGGCGCTAACCCTAGTTGTCCTGGCGCTAACCCTAGTTGTCCTGACGCTAACCCTAGTTGTCCTGACGCTAACCCTAGTTGTCCTGGCGCTAATCCTAGTTGTCCTGGCGCTAACCCTAGTTGTCCTGACGCTAAGCCTAGTTGTCCTGATGCTAACCCTAGTTGTCCTGGCGCTAACCCTAGTTGTCCTGAAGCTAACCCTAGTTGTCCTGACGCTAACCCTAGTTGTCCTGACGCTAACCCTACTTGTCCTGACGCTAACCCTACTTGTCCTGACGCTAACCCTACTTGTCCTGACGCTAACCCTAGTTGTCCTGACGCCAACCCTACTTGTCCTGACGCTAACCCTAGTTGTCCTGACGCTAACCCTAGTTGTCCTGACGCTAACCCTAGTTGTCCTGACGCTAAACCTAGTTGTCCTGACGCTAACCCTAGTTGTCCTGACGCTAACCCTAGTTGTCCTGACGCTAACCAGACTTGTCCTGATGCTAACCCTACTTGTCCTGACGCTAACCCTAGTTGTCCTGACGCTAACCCTAGTTGTCCTGACGCTAACCCTATTTGTCCTGATGCTAAACCAACTTGTCCTGATGCTAACCCTAGTTGTCCTGACGCTAACCCTACTTGTCCTGACGCTAACCCTAGTTGTCCTGACGCTAACCCTACTTGTCCTGACGCTAACCCTAGTTGTCCTGACGCTAACCCTAGTTGTCCTGACGCTAACCCTAGTTGTCCTGACGCTAACACTACTTGTCCTGACGCTAACCCTACTTGTCCTGACGCTAACCCTAGTTGTCCTGACGCTAACCCTAGTTGTCCTGACGCTAACCCTAGTTGTCCTGACGCTAACCCTAGTTGTCCTGGCGCTAACCCTAGTTGTCCTGGCGCTAACCCTAGTTGTCCTGGCGCTAACCCTAGTTGTCCTGGCGCTAACCCTACTTGTCCTGACGCTAACCCTATTTGTCCTGACGCTAACCCTAGTTGTCCTGACGCTAACCCTAGTTGTCCTGACGCTAACCCTAGTTGTCCTGACGCTAACCCTAGTTGTCCAGACGCTAACCCTAGTTGTCCTGACGCTAACCCTAGTTGTCCTGACGCTAACCCTAGTTGTCCTGACGCTAACCCTAGTTGTCCTGGCGCTAACCCTAGTTGTCCTGGCGCTAACCCTAGTTGTCCTGACGCTAACCCTAGTTGTCCTGACGCTAACCCTAGTTGTCTTGACGCTAACCCTGGTTGTCCTGACGCTAACCCTAGTTGTCCTGACGCTAACCCTAGTTGTCCTGACACTAACCCTAGTTGTCCTGACGCTAACCCTACTTGTCCTGACGCTAACCCTAGTTGTCCTGACGCTAACCCTACTTGTCCTGACGCTAACCCTAGTTGTCCTGACGGTAACCCTAGTTGTCCTGACGCTAACCCTACTTGTCCTGACGCTAACCCTACTTGTCCTGACGCTAACTCTAGTTGTCCTGACGCTAACCCTAGTTGTCCTGACGCTAACCCTAGTTGTCCTGACGCTAACCCTAGTTGTCCTGGCGCTAACCCTAGTTGTCCTGGCGCTAACCCTAGTTGTCCTGACGCTAACCCTAGTTGTCCTGGCGCTAACCCTAGTTGTCCTGACGCTAACCCTAGTTGTCCTGACGCTAACCCTAGTTGTCTTGACGCTAACCCTGGTTGTCCTGACGCTAACCCTAGTTGTCCTGACGCTAACCCTAGTTGTCCTGACGCTAACCCTAGTTGTCCTGACGCTAACCCTACTTGTCCTGACGCTAACCCTAGTTGTCCTGACGCTAACCCTACTTGTCCTGACGCTAACCCTAGTTGTCCTGACGGTGACCCTAGTTGTCCTGACGCTAACCCTACTTGTCCTGACGCTAACCCTACTTGTCCTGACGCTAACCCTAGTTGTCCTGACGCTAACCCTAGTTGTCCTGACGCTAACCCTAGTTGTCCTGACGCTAACCCTAGTTGTCCTGACGCTAACCCTAGTTGTCCTGGCGCTAACCCTAGTTGTCCTGGCGCTAACCCTAGTTGTCCTGACGCTAACCCTAGTTGTCCTGGCGCTAACCCTAGTTGTCCTGGCGCTAACCCTAGTTGTCCTGGCGCTAACCCTAGTTGTCCTGGCGCTAACCCTAGTTGTCCTGGCGCTAACCCTAGTTGTCCTGACGCTAACCCTAGTTGTCCTGACGCTAACCCTAGTTGTCCTGGCGCTAACCCTAGTTGTCCTGGCGCTAACCCTAGTTGTCCTGACGCTAAGCCTAGTTGTCCTGACGCTAACCCTAGTTGTCCTGGCGCTAACCCTAGTTGTCCTGACGCTAACCCTAGTTGTCCTGACGCTAACCCTAGTTGTCCTGACGCTAACCCTACTTGTCCTGACGCTAACCCTACTTGTCCTGACGCTAACCCTAGTTGTCCTGACGCTAACCCTACTTGTCCTGACGCTAACCCTAGTTGTCCTGACGCTAACCCTAGTTGTCCTGACGCTAACCCTAGTTGTCCTGACGCTAACCCTAGTTGTCTTGACGCTAACCCTAGTTGTCCTGACGCTAACCCTAGTTGTCCTGACGCTAACCCTAGTTGTCCTGACGCTAACCCTAGTTGTCCTGACGCTAACCCTACTTGTCCTGACGCTAACCCTAGTTGTCCTGACGCTAACCCTACTTGTCCTGACGCTAACCCTAGTTGTCCTGACGCCAACCCTAGTTGTCCTGACGCTAACCCTACTTGTCCTGACGCTAACCCTACTTGTCCTGACGCTAACCCTAGTTGTCCTGACGCTAACCCTAGTTGTCCTGACGCTAACCCTACTTGTCCTGACGCTAACCCTAGTTGTCCTGACGCTAACCCTAGTTGTCCTGACGCTAACCCTAGTTGTCCTGACGCTAACCCTAGTTGTCCTGAAGCTAACCCTAGTTGTCCTGACGCTAACCCTAGTTGTCCTGACGCTAACCCTACTTGTCCTGACGCTAACCCTACTTGTCCTGATGCTAACCCTAGTTGTCCTGACGCTTACCCTACTTGTCCTGACGCTAACCCTAGTTGTCCTGACGCTAACCCTAGTTGTCCTGGCGCTAACCCTACTTGTCCTGACGCTAACCCTAGTTGTCCTGACGCTAACCCTAGTTGTCCTGACGCTAACCCTAGTTGTCCTGACGCTAACCCTAGTTGTCCAGACGCTAACCCTAGTTGTCCTGACCCTAACCCTAGTTGTCCTGATGCTAACCCTAGTTGTCCTGGTGCTAACCCTAGTTGTCCTGGCGCTAACCCTAGTTGTCCTGGCGCTAACCCTAGTTGTCCTGGCGCTAACCCTAGTTGTCCTGGCGCTAACCCTAGTTGTCCTGACGCTAACCCTAGTTGTCCTGGCGCTAACCCTAGTTGTCCTGGCGCTAACCCTAGTTGTCCTGATGCTAACCCTAGATGTCCTGACGCTAACCCTAGTTGTCCTGGCGCTAACCCTAGTTGTCCTGGCGCTAACCCTAGTTGTCCTCGCGCTAAGCCTAGTTGTCCTGACGCTAACCCTAGTTGTCCTGGCGCTAACCCTAGTTGTCCTGACGCTAACCCAAGTTGTCCTGACGCTAACCCTAGTTGTCCTGACGCTAACCCTACTTGTCCTGACGCTAACCTTACTTGTCCTGACGCTAACCCTAGTTGTCCTGACGCTAACCCTACTTGTCCTGACGCTAACCCTAGTTGTCCTGACGCTAACCCTACTTGTCCTGACGCTAACCCTAGTTGTCCTGATGCTAACCCTAGTTGTCCTGGCGCTAACCCTAGTTGTCCTGGCGCTAACCCTAGTTGTCCTGGCGCTAACCCTAGTTGTCCTGACGCTAACCCTAGTTGTCCTGGCGCTAACCCTACTTGTCCTGACGCTAACCCTAGTTGTCCTGACGCTAACCCTACTTGTCCTGACGCTAACCCTACTTGTCCTGACGCTAACCCTAGTTGTCCTGACGCTTACCCTACTTGTCCTGACGCTAACCCTAGTTGTCCTGACGCTAACCCTAGTTGTCCTGGCGCTAACCCTACTTGTCCTGACGCTAACCCTAGTTGTCCTGACGCTAACCCTAGTTGTTCTGACGCTAACCCTAGTTGTCCTGACGCTAACCCTAGTTGTCGTGGCGCTAACCCTACTTGTCCTGACGCTAACCCTAGTTGTCCTGACGCTAACCCTAGTTGTCCTGATGCTAACCCTAGTTGTCCTGACGCTAACCCTAGTTGTCCTGACGCTAACCCTAGTTGTCCAGACGCTAACCCTAGTTGTCCTGACCCTAACCCTAGTTGTCCTGATGCTAACCCTAGTTGTCCTGGCGCTAACCCTAGTTGTCCTGGCGCTAACCCTAGTTGTCCTGACGCTAACCCTAGTTGTCCTGGCGCTAACCCTAGTTGTCCTGGCGCTAACCCTAGTTGTCCTGACGCTAACCCTAGATGTCCTGACGCTAACCCTAGTTGTGCTGGCGCTAACCCTAGTTGTCCTGGCGCTAACCCTAGTTGTCCTCGCGCTAAGCCTAGTTGTCCTGACGCTAACCCTAGTTGTCCTGGCGCTAACCCTAGTTGTCCTTACGCTAACCCTAGTTGTCCTGACGCTAACCCTAGTTGTCCTGACGCTAACCCTACTTGTCCTGACGCTAACCTTACTTGTCCTGACGCTAACCCTAGTTGTCCTGACGCTAACCTTACTTGTCCTGACGCTAACCCTAGTTGTCCTGACGCTAACCCTAGTTGTCCTGACGCTAACCCTAGTTGTCCTGACGCTAACCCTAGTTGTCCTGGCGCTAACCCTAGTTGTCCTGACGCTAACCCTAGTTGTCCTGACGCTAACCCTAGTTGTCCTGGCGCTAACCCTAGTTGTCCTGGCGCTAACCCTAGTTGTCCTAACGCTAACCCTAGTTGTCCTGACGCTAACCCTAGTTGTCCTGACGCTAACCCTAGTTGTCCTGACGCTAACCCTAGTTGTCCTGACGCTAAGCCTAGTTGTCCAGACGCTAACCCTAGTTGTCCTGACGCTAACCCTAGTCGTCCTGACGCTAACCCTAGTTGTCCTGATGCTAACCCTAGTTGTCCTGACGCTAAACCTAGTTGTCCTGGCGCTAACCCTAGTTGTCCTGGCGCTAACCCTAGTTGTCCTGGCGCTAACCCTAGTTGTCCTGACGCTAACCCTAGTTGTCCTGGCGCTAACCCTAGTTGTCCTGACGCTAACCCTATTTGTCCTGGCGCTAACCCTAGTTGTCCTGGCGCTAACCCTAGTTGTCCTGACGCTAACCCTAGTTGTCCTGACGCTAACCCTAGTTGTCCTGGCGCTAATCCTAGTTGTCCTGGCGCTAACCCTAGTTGTCCTGACGCTAAGCCTAGTTGTCCTGATGCTAACCCTAGTTGTCCTGGCGCTAACCCTAGTTGTCCTGAAGCTAACCCTAGTTGTCCTGACGCTAACCCTAGTTGTCCTGACGCTAACCCTACTTGTCCTGACGCTAACCCTACTTGTCCTGACGCTAACCCTAGTTGTCCTGACGCCAACCCTACTTGTCCTGACGCTAACCCTAGTTGTCCTGACGCTAACCCTAGTTGTCCTGACGCTAACCCTAGTTGTCCTGACGCTAAACCTAGTTGTCCTGACGCTAACCCTAGTTGTCCTGACGCTAACCCTAGTTGTCCTGACGCTAACCAGACTTGTCCTGATGCTAACCCTACTTGTCCTGACGCTAACCCTAGTTGTCCTGACGCTAACCCTAGTTGTCCTGACGCTAACCCTATTTGTCCTGATGCTAAACCTACTTGTCCTGATGCTAAACCTACTTGTCCTGATGCTAACCCTAGTTGTCCTGACGCTAACCCTACTTGTCCTGACGCTAACCCTAGTTGTCCTGACGCTAACCCTACTTGTCCTGACGCTAACCCTACTTGTCCTGACGCTAACCCTAGTTGTCCTGACGCTAACCCTAGTTGTCCTGACGCTAACCCTAGTTGTCCTGACGCTAACACTACTTGTCCTGACGCTAACCCTACTTGTCCTGACGCAAACCCTAGTTGTCCTGACGCTAACCCTAGTTGTCCTGACGCTAACCCTAGTTGTCCTGACGCTAACCCTAGTCGTCCTGACGCTAACCCTAGTTGTCCTGATGCTAACCCTAGTTGTCCTGACGCTAAACCTAGTTGTCCTGGCGCTAACCCTAGTTGTCCTGGCGCTAACCCTAGTTGTCCTGGCGCTAACCCTAGTTGTCCTGACGCTAACCCTAGTTGTCCTGACGCTAACCCTAGTTGTCCTGACGCTAACCCTAGTCGTCCTGACGCTAACCCTAGTTGTCCTGATGCTAACCCTAGTTGTCCTGACGCTAAACCTAGTTGTCCTGGCGCTAACCCTAGTTGTCCTGGCGCTAACCCTAGTTGTCCTGGCGCTAACCCTAGTTGTCCTGACGCTAACCCTAGTTGTCCTGGCGCTAACCCTAGTTGTCCTGACGCTAACCCTATTTGTCCTGGCGCTAACCCAAGTTGTCCTGGCGCTAACCCTAGTTGTCCTGACGCTAACCCTAGTTGTCCTGACGCTAACCCTAGTTGTCCTGGCGCTAATCCTAGTTGTCCTGGCGCTAACCCTAGTTGTCCTGACGCTAAGCCTAGTTGTCCTGATGCTAACCCTAGTTGTCCTGGCGCTAACCCTAGTTGTCCTGAAGCTAACCCTAGTTGTCCTGACGCTAACCCTAGTTGTCCTGACGCTAACCCTACTTGTCCTGACGCTAACCCTACTTGTCCTGACGCTAACCCTACTTGTCCTGACGCTAACCCTAGTTGTCCTGACGCCAACCCTACTTGTCCTGACGCTAACCCTAGTTGTCCTGACGCTAACCCTAGTTGTCCTGACGCTAACCCTAGTTGTCCTGACGCTAAACCTAGTTGTCCTGACGCTAACCCTAGTTGTCCTGACGCTAACCCTAGTTGTCCTGACGCTAACCAGACTTGTCCTGATGCTAACCCTACTTGTCCTGACGCTAACCCTAGTTGTCCTGACGCTAACCCTAGTTGTCCTGACGCTAACACTATTTGTCCTGATGCTAAACCAACTTGTCCTGATGCTAACCCTAGTTGTCCTGACGCTAACCCTACTTGTCCTGACGCTAACCCTAGTTGTCCTGACGCTAACCCTACTTGTCTGACGCTAACCCTACTTGTCCTGACGCTAACCCTAGTTGTCCTGACGCTAACCCTAGTTTGTCCTGACGCTAACCCTAGTTGTCCTGACGCTAACACTACTTGTCCTGACGCTAACCCTACTTGTCCTGACGCTAACCCTAGTTGTCCTGACGCTAACCCTAGTTGTCCTGACGCTAACCCTAGTTGTCCTGACGCTAACCCTAGTTGTCCTGGCGCTAACCCTAGTTGTCCTGGCGCTAACCCTAGTTGTCCTGGCGCTAACCCTAGTTGTCCTGGCGCTAACCCTACTTGTCCTGACGCTAACCCTATTTGTCCTGACGCTAACCCTAGTTGTCCTGACGCTAACCCTAGTTGTCCTGACGCTAACCCTAGTTGTCCTGACGCTAACCCTAGTTGTCCAGACGCTAACCCTAGTTGTCTGACGCTAACCCTAGTTGTCCTGACGCTAACCCTAGTTGTCCTGACGCTAACCCTAGTTGTCCTGGCGCTAACCCTAGTTGTCCTGGCGCTAACCCTAGTTGTCCTGACGCTAACCCTAGTTGTCCTGACGCTACCCTAGTTGTCTTGACGCTAACCCTGGTTGTCCTGACGCTAACCTAGTTGTCCTGACGCTAACCCTAGTTGTCCTGACACTAACCCTAGTTGTCCTGACGCTAACCCTACTTGTCCTGACGCTAACCCTAGTTGTCCTGACGCTAACCCTACTTGTCCTGACGCTAACCCTAGTTGTCCTGACGGTAACCTAGCTGTCCTGACGCTAACCCTACTTGTCCTGACGCTAACCCTACTTGTCCTGACGCTAACCCTAGTTGTCCTGACGCTAACCCTAGTTGTCCTGACGCTAACCCTAGTTGTCCTGACGCTAACCTAGTTGTCCTGGCGCTAACCCTAGTTGTCCTGGCGCTAACCCTAGTTGTCCTGACGCTAACCCTAGTTGTCCTGGCGCTAACCCTAGTTGTCCTGACGCTAACCCTAGTTGTCCTGACGCTAACCCTAGTTGTCCTGGCGCTAACCCTAGTTGTCCTGGCGCTAACCCTAGTTGTCCTGACGCTAAGCCTAGTTGTCATGACGCTAACCCTAGTTGTCCTGGCGCTAACCCTAGTTGTCCTGACGCTAACCCTAGTTGTCCTGACGCTAACCCTAGTTGTCCTGACGCTAACCCTACTTGTCCTGACGCTAACCCTACTTGTCCTGACGCTAACCCTAGTTGTCCTGACGCTAACCCTACTTGTCCTGACGCTAACCCTAGTTGTCCTGACGCTAACCCTAGTTGTCCTGACGCTAACCCTAGTTGTCCTGACGCTAACCCTAGTTGTCTTGACGCTAACCCTAGTTGTCCTGACGCTAACCCTAGTTGTCCTGACGCTAA
Source organism: Phyllobates terribilis (assembly GCF_046119375.1). Lineage (NCBI taxonomy): Eukaryota > Metazoa > Chordata > Amphibia > Anura > Dendrobatidae > Phyllobates > Phyllobates terribilis. Next base: position 2,780,632 of record NW_027363002.1, on the reverse strand, counting down.
CCCTAGTTGTCCTGACGCTAACCCTACTTGTCCTGACGCTAACCCTAGTTGTCCTGACGCTAACCCTACTTGTCCTGACGCTAACCCTAGTTGTCCTGACGCTAACCCTAGTTGTCCTGACGCTAACCCTACTTGTCCTGACGCTAACCCTACTTGTCCTGACGCTAACCCTAGTTGTCCTGACGCTAACCCTAGTTGTCCTGACGCTAACCCTACTTGTCCTGACGCTAACCCTAGTTGTCCTGACGCTAACCCTAGTTGTCCTGACGCTAACCCTAGTTGTCCTGATGCTAACCCTAGTTGTCCTGAAGCTAACCCTAGTTGTCCTGACGCTAACCCTAGTTGTCCTGACGCTAACCCTACTTGTCCTGACGCTAACCCTACTTGTCCTGATGCTAACCCTAGTTGTCCTGACGCTTACCCTACTTGTCCTGACGCTAACCCTAGTGTCCTGACGCTAACCCTAGTTGTCCTGGCGCTAACCCTACTTGTCCTGACGCTAACCCTAGTTGTCCTGACGCTAACCCTAGTTGTCCTGACGCTAACCCTAGTTGTCCTGACGCTAACCCTAGTTGTCCAGACGCTAACCCTAGTTGTCCTGACCCTAACCCTAGTTGTCCTGATGCTAACCCTAGTTGTCCTGGTGCTAACCCTAGTTGTCCTGGCGCTAACCCTAGTTGTCCTGGCGCTAACCCTAGTTGTCCTGACGCTAACCCTAGTTGTCCTGGCGCTAACCCTAGTTGTCCTGGCGCTAACCCTAGTTGTCCTGGCGCTAACCCTAGTTGTCCTGTCGCTAACCCTAGATGTCCTGACGCTAACCCTAGTTGTCCTGGCGCTAACCCTAGTTGTCCTGGCGCTAACCCTAGTTGTCCTCGCGCTAAGCCTAGTTGTCCTGACGCTAACCCTAGTTGTCCTGGCGCTAAACCTAGTTGTCCTGACGCTAACCCAAGTTGTCCTGACGCTAACCCTAGTTGTCCTGACGCTAACCCTACTTGTCCTGACGCTACCCTTACTTGTCCCTGACGCTAACCCTAGTTGTCCTGACGCTAACCCTACTTGTCCTGACGCTAACCCTAGTTGTCCTGACGCTAACCCTACTTGTCCTGACGCTAACCTAGTTATCCTGACGCTATCCCTAGTTGTCCTGACGCTAACCCTAGTTGTCCTGACGCTAACCCTAGTTGTCCTGGCGCTAACCCTAGTTGTCCTGACGCTAACCCTAGTTGTCCTGACGCTAACGCTAGTTGTCCTGATGCTAACCCTAGTTGTCCTGGCGCTAACCCTAGTTGTCCTGGCGCTAACCCTAGTTGTCCTGGCGCTAACCCTAGTTGTCCTGACGCTAACCCTAGTTGTCCTGACGCTAACCCTAGTTGTCCTGACGCTAACCCTAGTTGTCCTGACGCTAAGCCTAGTTGTCCAGATGCTAACCCTAGTTGTCCTGACGCTTAACCCTAGTTGTCCTGACGCTAACCCTAGTTGTCCTGATGCTAACCCTAGTTGTCCTGACGCTAAACCTAGTTGTCCTGGCGCTAACCCTAGTTGTCCTGACGCTAACCCTAGTTGTCCTGGCGCTAACCTAGTTGTCCTGGCGCTAACCCTAGTTGTCCTGACGCTAACCCTAGTTGTCCTGACGCTAACCCTAGTTGTCTTGACGCTAACCCTGGTTGTCCTGACGCTAACCCTAGTTGTCCTGACGCTAACCCTAGTTGTCCTGACGCTAACCCTAGTTGTCCTGACGCTAACCCTACTTGTCCTGACGCTAACCCTAGTTGTCCTGACGCTAACCTACTTGTCCTGACGCTAACCCTAGTTGTCCTGACGCTAACCCTAGTTGTCCTGACGCTAACCCTACTTGTCCTGACGCTAAACCTACTTGTCCTGACGCTAACCCTAGTTGTCCTGACGCTAACCCTAGTTGTCCTGACGCTAACCCTAGTTGTCCTGGCGCTAACCCTAGTTGTCCTGGCGCTAACCCTAGTTGTCCTGACGCTAACCCTAGTTGTCCTGGCGCTAACCCTAGTTGTCCTGGCGCTAACCTTAGTTGTCCTGACGCTAACCCTAGTTGTCCTGGCGCTAACCCTAGTTGTCCTGGCGCTAACCCTAGTTGTCCTGACGCTAACCCTAGTTGTCCTGACGCTAACCCTAGTTGTCCTGGCGCTAACCCTAGTTGTCCTGGCGCTAACCCTAGTTGTCCTGACGCTAAGCCTAGTTGTCCTGACGCTAACCCTAGTTGTCCTGGTGCTAACCCTAGTTGTCCTGACGCTAACCCTAGTTGTCCTGACGCTAACCCTAGTTGTCCTGACGCTAACCCTACTTGTCCTGACGCTAACCCTACTTGTCCCTGACGCTAACCCTAGGTTGTCCTGACGCTAACCCTACTTGTCCTGACGCTAACCCTAGTTGTCCTGACGCTAACCCTAGTTGTCCTGACGCTAACCCTAGTTGTCCTGACGCTAACCCTAGTTGTCTTGACGCTAACCCTAGTTGTCCTGACGCTAACCCTAGTTGTCCTGACGCTAACCCTAGTTGTCCTGACGCTAACCCTAGTTGTCCTGACGCTAACCCTACTTGTCCTGACGCTAACCCTAGTTGTCCTGACGCTAACCCTACTTGTCCTGACGCTAACCCTACTTGTCCTGACGCTAACCCTAGTTGTCCTGACGCTAACCCTAGTTGTCCTGACGCTAACCCTACTTGTCCTGACGCTAACCCTACTTGTCCTGACGCTAACCCTAGTTGTCCTGACGCTAACCCTACTTGTCTGACGCTAACCCTACTTGTCCTGACGCTAACCCTAGTTGTCCTGACGCTAACCCTACTTGTCCTGACGCTAACCCTACTTGTCCTGACGCTAACCCTAGTTGTCCTGACGCTAACCCTAGTTGTCCTGACGCTAACCCTAGTTGTCCTGACGCTAACCCTAGTTGTACTGAAGCTAACCCTAGTTGTCCTGACGCTAACCCTAGTTGTCCTGACGCTAACCCTACTTGTCCTGACGCTAACCCTACTTGTCCTGATGCTAACCCTAGTTGTCCTGACGCTTACCCTACTTGTCCTGACGCTAACCCTAGTTGTCCTGACGCTAACCCTAGTTGTCCTGGCGCTAACCCTACTTGTCCTGACGCTAACCCTAGTTGTCTGACGCTAACCCTAGTTGTCCTGACGCTAACCCTAGTTGTCCTGACGCTAACCCTAGTTGTCCAGACGCTAACCCTAGTTGTCCTGACCCTAACCCTAGTTGTCCTGATGCTAACCCCTAGTTGTCCTGGTGCTAACCCTAGTTGTCCTGGCGCTAACCCTAGTTGTCCTGGCGCTAACCCTAGTTGTCCTGACGCTAACCCTAGTTGTCCTGGCGCTAACCCTAGTTGTCCTGGCGCTAACCCTAGTTGTCCTGATGCTAACCCTAGTTGTCCTGATGCTAACCCTAGTTGTCCTGGTGCTAACGCTAGTTGTCCTGGCGCTAACCCTAGTTGTCCTGGCGCTAACCCTAGTTGTCCTGACGCTAACCCTAGTTGTCCTGGCGCTAACCCTAGTTGTCCTGGCGCTAACCCTAGTTGTCCTGACGCTAACCCTAGTTGTCCTGGCGCTAACCCTAGTTGTCCTGGCGCTAACCCTAGTTGTCCTGTCGCTAACCCTAGATGTCCTGACGCTAACCCTAGTTGTCCTGGCGCTAACCCTAGTTGTCCTGGCGCTAACCCTAGTTGTCCTCGCGCTAAGCCTAGTTGTCCTGACGCTAACCTAGTTGTCCTGGCGCTAAACCTAGTTGTCCTGACGCTAACCCAAGTTGTCCTGACGCTAACCCTAGTTGTCCTGACGCTAACCCTACTTGTCCTGACGCTAACCTTACTTGTCCTGACGCTAACCCTAGTTGTCCTGACGCTAACCCTACTTGTCCTGACGCTAACCCTAGTTGTCCTGACGCTAACCCTACTTGTCCTGACGCTAACCCTAGTTATCCTGACGCTATCCCTAGTTGTCCTGACGCTAACCCTAGTTGTCCTGACGCTAACCCTAGTTGTCCTGGCGCTAACCCTAGTTGTCCTGACGCTAACCCTAGTTGTCCTGACGCTAACGCTAGTTGTCCTGATGCTAACCCTAGTTGTCCTGGCGCTAACCCTAGTTGTCCTGGCGCTAACCCTAGTTGTCCTGGCGCTAACCCTAGTTGTCCTGACGCTAACCCTAGTTGTCCTGACGCTAACCCTAGTTGTCCTGACGCTAACCCTAGTTGTCCTGGACGCTAAGCCTAGTTGTCCAGATGCTAACCCTAGTTGTCCTGACGCTAACCCTAGTTGTCCTGACGCTAACCCTAGTTGTCCTGATGCTAACCCTAGTTGTCCTGACGCTAAACCTAGTTGTCCTGGCGCTAACCCTAGTTGTCCTGACGCTAACCCTAGGTTGTCCTGGCGCTAACCCTAGTTGTCCTGGCGCTAACCCTAGTTGTCCTGACGCTAACCCTAGTTGTCCTGACGCTAACCCTAGTTGTCTTGACGCTAACCCTGGTTGTCCTGACGCTAACCCTAGTTGTCCTGACGCTAACCCTAGTTGTCCTGACGCTAACCCTGGTTGTCCTGACGCTAACCCTACTTGTCCTGACGCTAACCCTAGTTGTCCTGACGCTAACCCTACTTGTCCTGACGCTAACCCTAGTTGTCCTGACGCTAACCCTAGTTGTCCTGACGCTAACCCTACTTGTCCTGACGCTAAACCTACTTGTCCTGACGCTAACCCTAGTTGTCCTGACGCTAACCCTAGTTGTCCTGACGCTAACCCTAGTTGTCCTGGCGCTAACCCTAGTTGTCCTGGCGCTAACCCTAGTTGTCCTGACGCTAACCCTAGTTGTCCTGGCGCTAACCCTAGTTGTCCTGGCGCTAACCTTAGTTGTCCTGACGCTAACCCTAGTTGTCCTGGCGCTAACCCTAGTTGTCCTGGCGCTAACCCTAGTTGTCCTGACGCTAACCCTAGTTGTCCTGACGCTAACCCTAGTTGTCCTGGCGCTAACCCTAGTTGTCCTGGCGCTAACCCTAGTTGTCCTGACGCTAAGCCTAGTTGTCCTGACGCTAACCCTAGTTGTCCTGGTGCTAACCCTAGTTGTCCTGACGCTAACCCTAGTTGTCCTGACGCTAACCCTAGTTGTCCTGACGCTAACCCTACTTGTCCTGACGCTAACCCTACTTGTCCTGACGCTAACCCTAGTTGTCCTGACGCTAACCCTACTTGTCCTGACGCTAACCCTAGTTGTCCTGACGCTAACCCTAGTTGTCCTGACGCTAACCCTAGTTGTCCTGACGCTAACCCTAGTTGTCTTGACGCTAACCCTAGTTGTCCTGACGCTAACCCCTAGTTGTCCTGACGCTAACCCTAGTTGTCCTGACGCTAACCCTAGTTGTCCTGACGCTAACCCTACTTGTCCTGACGCTAACCCTAGTTGTCCTGACGCTAAACTACTTGTCCTGACGCTAACCCTACTTGTCCTGACGCTAACCCTAGTTGTCCTGACGCTAACCCTAGTTGTCCTGACGCTAACCCTACTTGTCTGACGCTAACCCTACTTGTCCCTGACGCTAACCCTAGTTGTCCTGACGCTAACCCTACTTGTCCTGACGCTAACCCTACTTGTCCTGACGCTAACCCTAGTTGTCCTGACGCTAACCCTACTTGTCCTGACGCTAACCTACTTGTCCTGACGCTAACCCTAGTTGTCCTGACGCTAACCCTAGTTGTCCTGACGCTAACACTAGTTGTCCTGACGCTAACCCTAGTTGTCCTGAAGCTAACCCTAGTTGTCCTGATGCTAACCCTAGTTGTCTGACGCTAACCCTACTTGTCCTGACGCTAACCCTACTTGTCCTGATGCTAACCCTAGTTGTCCTGACGCTTACCCTACTTGTCCTGACGCTAACCCTAGTTGTCCTGACGCTAACCCTAGTTGTCCTGGCGCTAACCCTACTTGTCCTGACGCTAACCCTAGTTGTCCTGACGCTAACCCTAGTTGTCCTGACGCTAACCCTAGTTGTCCTGACGCTAACCCTAGTTGTCCAGACGCTAACCCTAGTTGTCCTGACCCTAACCCTAGTTGTCCTGATGCTAACCCTAGTTGTCCTGGTGCTAACCCTAGTTGTCCTGGCGCTAACCCTAGTTGTCCTGGCGCTAACCCTAGTTGTCCTGACGCTAACCCTAGTTGTCCTGGCGCTAACCCTAGTTGTCCTGGCGCTAACCCTAGTTGTCCTGATGCTAACCCTAGTTGTCCTGGCGCTAACCCTAGTTGTCCTGGCGCTAACCCTAGTTGTCCTGACGCTAACCCTAGATGTCCTGACGCTAACCCTAGTTGTCCTGGCGCTAACCCTAGTTGTCCTGGCGCTAACCCTAGTTGTCCTCGCGCTAAGCCTAGTTGTCCTGACGCTAACTCTAGTTGTCCTGGCGCTAACCCTAGTTGTCCTGACGCTAACCCTAGTTGTCCTGACGCTAACCCTACTTGTCCTGACGCTAACCTTACTTGTCCTGACGCTAACCCTAGTTGTCCTGACGCTAACCCTACTTGTCCTGACGCTAACCCTAGTTGTCCTGACGCTAACCCTACTTGTCCTGACGCTAACCCTAGTTGTCCTGACGCTAACCCTAGTTGTCCAGACGCTAACCCTAGTTGTCCTGACCCTAACCCTAGTTGTCCTGATGCTAACCCTAGTTGTCCTGGTGCTAACCCTAGTTGTCCTGGCGCTAACCCTAGTTGTCCTGGTGCTAACCCTAGTTGTCCTGACGCTAACCCTAGTTGTCCTGGCGCTAACCCTAGTTGTCCTGGCGCTAACCCTAGTTGTCCTGATGCTAACCCTAGTTGTCCTGGCGCTAACCCTAGTTGTCCTGATGCTAACCCTAGTTGTCCTGACGCTAACCCTAGTTGTCCTGACGCTAACCCTAGTTGTCCTGACGCTAACCCTAGTTGTCCTGATGCTAACCCTAGTTGTCCTGACGCTTACCCTACTTGTCCTGATGCTAACCCTAGTTGTCCTGACGCTTACCCTACTTGTCCTGACGCTAACCCTAGTTGTCCTGACGCTAACCCTAGTTGTCCTGGCGCTAACCCTACTTGTCCTGACGCTAACCCTAGTTGTCCTGACGCTAACCCTAGTTGTCCTGACGCTAACCCTAGTTGTCCTGACGCTAACCCTAGTTGTCCAGACGCTAACCCTAGTTGTCCTGACCCTAACCCTAGTTGTCCTGAATGCTAACCCTAGTTGTCCTGGGTGCTAACCCTAGTTGTCCTGGCGCTAACCCTAGTTGTCCTGGCGCTAACCCTAGTTGTCCTGACGCTAACCCTAGTTGTCCTGGCGCTAACCCTAGTTGTCCTGGCGCTAACCCTAGTTGTCCTGACGCTAACCCTAGTTGTCCTGGCGCTAACCCTAGTTGTCCTGGCGCTAACCCTTGTTGTCCTGACGCTAACCCTAGATGTCCTGACGCTAACCCTAGTTGTCCTGGCGCTAACCCTAGTTGTCCTGGCGCTAACCCTAGTTGTCCTCGCGCTAAGCCTAGTTGTCCTGACGCTAACCCTAGTTGTCCTGGCGCTAACCCTAGTTGTCCTGACGCTAACCCTAGTTGTCCTGACGCTAACCCTAGTTGTCCTGACGCTAACCCTACTTGTCCTGACGCTAACCTTACTTGTCCTGACGCTAACCCTAGTTGTCCTGACGCTAACCCTACTTGTCCTGACGCTAACCCTAGTTGTCCTGACGCTAACCCTACTTGTCCTGACGCTAACCCTAGTTGTCCTGACGCTAACCCTAGTTGTCCAGACGCTAACCCTAGTTGTCCTGACCCTAACCCTAGTTGTCCTGATGCTAACCCTAGTTGTCCTGGTGCTAACCCTAGTTGTCCTGGCGCTAACCCTAGTTGTCCTGGCGCTAACCCTAGTTGTCCTGACGCTAACCCTAGTTGTCCTGGCGCTAACCCTAGTTGTCCTGGCGCTAACCCTAGTTGTCCTGATGCTAACCCTAGTTGTCCTGGCGCTAACCCTAGTTGTCCTGATGCTAACCCTAGTTGTCCTGACGCTAACCCTAGTTGTCCTGACGCTAACCCTAGTTGTCCTGATGCTAACCCTAGTTGTCCTGGCGCTAACCCTAGTTGTCCTGACGCTAACCCTAGTTGTCCTGACGCTAACCCTACTTGTCCTGACGCTAACCCTAGTTGTCCTGACGCTAACCCTACTTGTCCTGACGCTAACCCTAGTTGTCCTGACGCTAACCCTAGTTGTCCTGGCGCTAACCCTAGTTGTCCTGACGCTAACCCTATTTGTCCTGGCGCTAACCCTAGTTGTCCTGGCGCTAACCCTAGTTGTCCTGACGCTAACCCTAGTTGTCCTGACGCTAACCCTAGTTGTCCTGGCGCTAATCCTAGTTGTCCTGGCGCTAACCCTAGTTGTCCTGACGCTAAGCCTAGTTGTCCTGATGCTAACCCTAGTTGTCCTGGTGCTAACCCTAGTTGTCCTGAAGCTAACCCTAGTTGTCCTGACGCTAACCCTAGTTGTCCTGACGCTAACCCTACTTGTCCTGACGCTAACCCTACTTGTCCTGACGCCAACCCTACTTGTCCTGACGCTAACCCTAGTTGTCCTGGCGCTAACCCTAGTTGTCCTGATGCTAACCCTATTTGTCCTGGCGCTAACCCTAGTTGTCCTGGCGCTAACCCTAGTTGTCCTGACGCTAACCCTAGTTGTCCTGACGCTAACCCTAGTTGTCCTGACGCTAACCCTAGTTGTCCTGACGCTAACCCTAGTTGTCCTGGCGCTAACCCTAGTTGTCCTGGCGCTAACCCTAGTTGTCCTGACACTAACCCTAGTTGTCCTGACGCTAACCCTAGTTGTCCTGACGCTAACCCTAGTTGTCCTGGCGCTAACCCTAGTTGTCCTGACGCTAACCCTAGTTGTCCTGGCGCTAACCCTAGTTGTCCTGACGCTAACCCTATTTGTAGTGGCGCTAACCCTAGTTGTCCTGGCGCTAACCCTAGTTGTCCTGACGCTAACCCTAGTTGTCCTGACGCTAACCCTAGTTGTCCTGGCGCTAATCCTAGTTGTCCTGGCGCTAACCCTAGTTGTCCTGACGCTAAGCCTAGTTGTCCTGATGCTAACCCTAGTTGTCCTGGTGCTAACCCTAGTTGTCCTGAAGCTAACCCTAGTTGTCCTGACGCTAACCCTAGTTGTCCTGACGCTAACCCTACTTGTCCTGACGCTAACCCTACTTGTCCTGACGCCAACCCTACTTGTCCTGACGCTAACCCTAGTTGTCCTGACGCTAACCCTAGTTGTCCTGACGCTAAACCTAGTTGTCCTGATGCTAACCCTAGTTGTCCTGACGCTAACCCTAGTTGTCCTGACGCTAACCAGACTTGTCCTGATGCTAACCCTACTTGTCCTGACGCTAACCCTAGTTGTCCTGACGCTAACCCTAGTTGTCCTGACGCTAACCCTATTTGTCCTGATGCTAAACCTACTTGTCCTGACGCTAACCCTAGTTGTCCTGACGCTAACCCTACTTGTCCTGACGCTAACCCTAGTTGTCCTGACGCTAACCCTACTTGTCCTGACGCTAACCCTAGTTGTCCTGACGCTAACCCTAGTTGTTCTGACGCTAACCCTAGTTGTCCTGATGCTAACACTACTTGTCCTGACGCTAACCCTACTTGTCCTGACGCTAACCCTAGTTGTCCTGACGCTAACCCTAGTTGTCCTGACGCTAACCCTAGTTGTCCTGACGCTAACCCTAGTTGTCCTGGCGCTAACCCTAGTTGTCCTGGCGCTAACCCTAGTTGTCCTGGCGCTAACCCTACTTGTCCTGACGCTAACCCTAGTTGTCCTGACGCTAACCCTAGTTGTCCTGACGCTAACCCTAGTTGTCCTGACGCTAACCCTAGTTGTCCAGACGCTAACCCTAGTTGTCCTGATGCTAACCCTAGTTGTCCTGACGCTAACCCTAGTTGTCCTGACGCTAACCCTAGTTGTCCTGGCGCTAACCCTAGTTGTCCTGGCGATAACCCTAGTTGTCCTGGCGCTAACCCTAGTTGTCCTGACGCTAACCCTAGTTGTCCTGGCGCTAACCCTAGTTGTCCTGACGCTAACCCTATTTGTCCTGGCGCTAACCCTAGTTGTCCTGGCGCTAACCCTAGTTGTCCTGACGCTAACCCTAGTTGTCCTGACGCTAACCCTAGTTGTCCTGACGCTAACCCTAGTTGTCCTGACGCTAACCCTAGTTGTCCTGGCGCTAACCCTAGTTGTCCTGGCGCTAACCCTAGTTGTCCTGACACTAACCCTAGTTCTCCTGACGCTAACCCTAGTTGTCCTGACGCTAACCCTAGTTGTCCTGGCGCTAACCCTAGTTGTCCTGACGCTAACCCTAGTTGTCCTGGCGCTAACCCTAGTTGTCCTGACGCTAACCCTATTTGTCCTGGCGCTAACCCTAGTTGTCCTGGCGCTAACCCTAGTTGTCCTGACGCTAACCCTAGTTGTCCTGACGCTAACCCTAGTTGTCCTGGCGCTAATCCTAGTTGTCCTGGCGCTAACCCTAGTTGTCCTGACGCTAAGCCTAGTTGTCCTGATGCTAACCCTAGTTGTCCTGGTGCTAACCCTAGTTGTCCTGAAGCTAACCCTAGTTGTCCTGACGCTAACCCTAGTTGTCCTGACGCTAACCCTACTTGTCCTGACGCTAACCCTACTTGTCCTGACGCCAACCCTACTTGTCCTGACGCTAACCCTAGTTGTCCTGACGCTAACCCTAGTTGTCCTGACGCTAAACCTAGTTGTCCTGATGCTAACCCTAGTTGTCCTGACGCTAACCCTAGTTGTCCTGACGCTAACCAGACTTGTCCTGATGCTAACCCTACTTGTCCTGACGCTAACCCTAGTTGTCCTGACGCTAACCCTAGTTGTCCTGACGCTAACCCTATTTGTCCTGATGCTAAACCTACTTGTCCTGACGCTAACCCTAGTTGTCCTGACGCTAACCCTACTTGTCCTGACGCTAACCCTAGTTGTCCTGACGCTAACCCTACTTGTCCTGACGCTAACCCTAGTTGTCCTGACGCTAACCCTAGTTGTCCTGACGCTAACCCTAGTTGTCCTGATGCTAACACTACTTGTCCTGACGCTAACCCTACTTGTCCTGACGCTAACCCTAGTTGTCCTGACGCTAACCCTACTTGTCCTGACGCTAACCCTAGTTGTCCTGACGCTAACCCTAGTTGTCCTGGCGCTAACCCTAGTTGTCCTGGCGCTAACCCTAGTTGTCCTGGCGCTAACCCTAGTTGTCCTGGCGCTAACCCTACTTGTCCTGACGCTAACCCTAGTTGTCCTGACGCTAACCCTAGTTGTCCTGACGCTAACCCTAGTTGTCCTGACGCTAACCCTAGTTGTCCAGACGCTAACCCTAGTTGTCCTGATGCTAACCCTAGTTGTCCTGACGCTAACCCTAGTTGTCCTGACGCTAACCCTAGTTGTCCTGGCGCTAACCCTAGTTGTCCTGGCGCTAACCCTAGTTGTCCTGGCGCTAACCCTAGTTGTCCTGACGCTAACCCTAGTTGTCCTGGCGCTAACCCTAGTTGTCCTGGCGCTAACCCTAGTTGTCCTGACGCTAACCCTAGTTGTCCTGGTGCTAACCCTAGTTGTCCTGGCGCTAACCCTAGTTGTCCTGACGCTAACCCTAGTTGTCCTGACGCTAACCCTAGTTGTCCTGGCGCTAACCCTAGTTGTCCTGGTGCTAACCCTAGTTGTCCTGACGCTAAGCCTAGTTGTCCTGACGCTAACCCTAGTTGTCCTGGCGCTAACCCTAGTTGTCCTGACGCTAACCCTAGTTGTCCTGACGCTAACCCTACTTGTCCTGATGCTAACCCTACTTGTCCTGACGCTAGCCCTAGTTGTCCTGACGCTAACCCTACTTGTCCTGACGCTAACCCTAGTTGTCCTGACGCTAACCCTAGTTGTCCTGACGCTAACCCTAGTTGTCCTGACGCTAACCCTAGTTGTCTTGACGCTAACCCTAGTTGTCCTGACGCTAACACTAGTTGTCCTGACGCTAACCCTAGTTGTCCTGACGCTAACCCTACTTGTCCTGACGTTAACCCTAGTTGTCCTGACGCTAACCCTACTTGTCCTGACGCTAACCCTAGTTGTCCTGACGCTAACCCTAGTTGTCCTGACGCTAACCCTACTTGTCCTGACGCTAACCCTAGTTGTCCTGACGCTAACCCTAGTTGTCCTGACGCTAAGCCTAGTTGTCCTGACGCTAACCCTAGTTGTCCTGGCGCTAACCCTAGTTGTCCTGACGCTAACCCTAGTTGTCCTGACGCTAACCCTAGTTGTCCTGATGCTAACCCTACTTGTCCTGACGCTAACCCTAGTTGTCCTGACGCTAACCCTACTTGTCCTGACGCTAACCCTAGTTGTCCTGACGCTAACCCTAGTTGTCCTGGCGCTAACCCTAGTTGTCCTGACGCTAAGCCTAGTTGTCCTGACGCTAACCCTAGTTGTCCTGGCGCTAACCCTAGTTGTCCTGACGCTAACCCTAGTTGTCCTGACGCTAACCCTAGTTGTCCTGACGCTAACCCTACTTGTCCTGACGCTAACCCTACTTGTCCTGACGCTAACCCTAGTTGTCCTGACGCTAACCCTACTTGTCCTGACGCTAACCCTAGTTGTCCTGACGCTAACCCTAGTTGTCCTGACGCTAACCCTAGTTGTCCTGACGCTAACCCTAGTTGTCCTGACGCTAACCCTAGTTGTCTTGACGCTAACCCTAGTTGTCCTGACGCTAACCCTAGTTGTCCTGACGCTAACCCTAGTTGTCCTGACGCTAACCCTAGTTGTCCTGACGCTAACCCTACTTGTCCTGACGCTAACCCTAGTTGTCCTGACGCTAACCCTACTTGTCCTGACGCTAACCCTAGTTGTCCTGACGCTAACCCTAGTTGTCCTGACGCTAACCCTACTTGTCCTGACGCTAACCCTACTTGTCCTGACGCTAACCCTAGTTGTCCTGACGCTAACCCTACTTGTCCTGACGCTAACCCTACTTGTCCTGACGCTAACCCTACTTGTCCTGACGCTAACCCTAGTTGTCCTGACGCTAACCCTAGTTGTCCTGACGCTAACCCTAGTTGTCCTGAAGCTAACCCTAGTTGTCCTGACGCTAACCCTAGTTGTCCTGACGCTAACCCTACTTGTCCTGACGCTAACCCTACTTGTCCTGACGCTAACCCTAGTTGTCCTGACGCTTACCCTACTTGTCCTGATGCTAACCCTAGTTGTCCTGATGCTAACCCTAGTTGTCCTGGCGCTAACCCTACTTGTCCTGACGCTAACCCTAGTTGTCCTGACGCTAACCCTAGTTGTCCTGACGCTAACCCTAGTTGTCCTGACGCTAACCCTAGTTGTCCTGACGCTAACCCTAGTTGTCCTGACGCTAACCCTAGTTGTCCTGACGCTAACCCTAGTTGTCCTGACGCTAACCCTAGTTGTCCTGGCGCTAACCCTAGTTGTCCTGACGCTAACCCTAGTTGTCCTGACGCTAACCCTAGTTGTCCTGACGCTAACCCTAGTTGTCCTGGCGCTAACCCTAGTTGTCCTGGCGCTAAACCTAGTTGTCCTGACACTAACCCTAGTTGTCCTGACGCTAACCCTAGTTGTCCTGACGCTAACCCTACTTGTCCTGACGCTAACCCTACTTGTCCTGACGCTAACCCTAGTTGTCCTGACGCTTACCCTACTTGTCCTGTTGCTAACCCTAGTTGTCCTGATGCTAACCCTAGTTGTCCTGGCGCTAACCCTACTTGTCCTGACGCTAACCCTAGTTGTCCTGACGCTAACCCTAGTTGTCCTGACGCTAACCCTAGTTGTCCTGACGCTAACCCTAGTTGTCCTGAGGCTAACCCTAGTTGTCCTGGCGCTAACCCTAGTTGTCCTCGCGCTAAGCCTAGTTGTCCTGACGCTAACCCTAGTTGTCCTGGCACTAACCCTAGTTGTCCTGACGCTAACCCTAGTTGTCCTGACGCTAACCCTAGTTGTCCTGACGCTAACCCTACTTGTCCTGACGCTAACCTTACTTGTCCTGACGCTAACCCTACTTGTCCTGACGCTAACCCTAGTTGTCCTGACGCTAACCCTAGTTGTCCTGACGCTAACCCTAGTTGTCCTGACGCTAACCCTAGTTGTCCTGACGCTAACCCTAGTTGTCCTGGCGCTAACCCTAGTTGTCCTGACGCTAACCCTAGTTGTCCTGACGCTAACCCTAGTTGTCCTGACGCTAACCCTAGTTGTCCTGGCGCTAACCCTAGTTGTCCTGGCGCTAAACCTAGTTGTCCTGACACTAACCCTAGTTGTCCTGACGCTAACCCTAGTTGTCCTGACGCTAACCCTAGTTGTCCTGGCGCTAACCCTAGTTGTCCTGACGCTAACCCTAGTTGTCCTGACGCTAACCCTAGTTGTCCTGACGCTAACCCTAGTTGTCCTGACGCTAACCCTAGTTGTCCAGACGCTAACCCTAGTTGTCCTGATGCTAACCCTAGTTGTCCTGACGCTAACCCTAGTTGTCCTGACGCTAACCCTAGTTGTCCTGGCGCTAACCCTAGTTGTCCTGGCGCTAACCCTAGTTGTCCTAACGCTAACCCTAGTTGTCCTGGCGCTAACCCTAGTTGTCCTGGCGCTAACCCTAGTTGTCCTGACGCTAACCCTAGTTGTCCTGGTGCTAACCCTAGTTGTCCTGGCGCTAACCCTAGTTGTCCTGACGCTAACCCTAGTTGTCCTGACGCTAACCCTAGTTGTCCTGGCGCTAACCCTAGTTGTCCTGGTGCTAACCCTAGTTGTCCTGATGCTAAGCCTAGTTGTCCTGACGCTAACCCTAGTTGTCCTGGCGCTAACCCTAGTTGTCCTGACGCTAACCCTAGTTGTCCTGACGCTAACCCTACTTGTCCTGATGCTAACCCTACTTGTCCTGACGCTAACCCTAGTTGTCCTGACGCTAACCCTACTTGTCCTGACGCTAACCCTAGTTGTCCTGACGCTAACCCTAGTTGTCCTGACGCTAACCCTAGTTGTCCTGACGCTAACCCTAGTTGTCTTGACGCTAACCCTAGTTGTCCTGACGCTAACACTAGTTGTCCTGACGCTAACCCTAGTTGTCCTGACGCTAACCCTACTTGTCCTGACGTTAACCCTAGTTGTCCTGACGCTAACCCTACTTGTCCTGACGCTAACCCTAGTTGTCCTGACGCTAACCAGACTTGTCCTGATGCTAACCCTACTTGTCCTGACGCTAACCCTAGTTGTCCTGACGCTAACCCTAGTTGTCCTGACGCTAACCCTATTTGTCCTGATGCTAAACCTACTTGTCCTGACGCTAACCCTAGTTGTCCTGGCGCTAACCCTAGTTGTCCTGACGCTAACCCTATTTGTCCTGGCGCTAACCCTATTTGTCCTGGCGCTAACCCTAGTTGTCCTGACGCTAACCCTAGTTGTCCTGACGCTAACCCTAGTTGTCCTGGCGCTAATCCTAGTTGTCCTGGCGCTAACCCTAGTTGTCCTGACGCTAAGCCTAGTTGTCCTGATGCTAACCCTAGTTGTCCTGGTGCTAACCCTAGTTGTCCTGAAGCTAACCCTAGTTGTCCTGACGCTAACCCTAGTTGTCCTGACGCTAACCCTACTTGTCCTGACGCTAACCCTACTTGTCCTGACGCCAACCCTACTTGTCCTGACGCTAACCCTAGTTGTCCTGACGCTAACCCTAGTTGTCCTGACGCTAAACCTAGTTGTCCTGATGCTAACCCTAGTTGTCCTGACGCTAACCCTAGTTGTCCTGACGCTAACCAGACTTGTCCTGATGCTAACCCTACTTGTCCTGACGCTAACCCTAGTTGTCCTGACGCTAACCCTAGTTGTCCTGACGCTAACCCTATTTGTCCTGATGCTAAACCTACTTGTCCTGACGCTAACCCTAGTTGTCCTGACGCTAACCCTACTTGTCCTGACGCTAACCCTAGTTGTCCTGACGCTAACCCTACTTGTCCTGACGCTAACCCTAGTTGTCCTGACGCTAACCCTAGTTGTCCTGACGCTAACCCTAGTTGTCCTGATGCTAACACTACTTGTCCTGACGCTAACGCTACTTGTCCTGACGCTAACCCTAGTTGTCCTGACGCTAACCCTAGTTGTCCTGACGCTAACCCTAGTTGTCCTGGCGCTAACCCTAGTTGTCCTGGCGCTAACCCTACTTGTCCTGACGCTAACCCTAGTTGTCCTGACGCTAACCCTAGTTGTCCTGACGCTAACCCTAGTTGTCCTGACGCTAACCCTAGTTGTCCAGACGCTAACCCTAGTTGTCCTGATGCTAACCCTAGTTGTCCTGACGCTAACCCTAGTTGTCCTGACGCTAACCCTAGTTGTCCTGGCGCTAACCCTAGTTGTCCTGGCGCTAACCCTAGTTGTCCTGGCGCTAACCCTAGTTGTCCTAACGCTAACCCTAGTTGTCCTGGCGCTAACCCTAGTTGTCCTGGCGCTAACCCTAGTTGTCCTGACGCTAACCCTAGTTGTCCTGGTGCTAACCCTAGTTGTCCTGGCGCTAACCCTAGTTGTCCTGACGCTAACCCTAGTTGTCCTGACGCTAACCCTAGTTGTCCTGGCGCTAACCCTAGTTGTCCTGGCGCTAACCCTAGTTGTCCTGATGCTAAGCCTAGTTGTCCTGACGCTAACCCTAGTTGTCCTGGCGCTAACCCTAGTTGTCCTGACGCTAACCCTAGTTGTCCTGACGCTAACCCTACTTGTCCTGATGCTAACCCTACTTGTCCTGACGCTAACCCTAGTTGTCCTGACGCTAACCCTACTTGTCCTGACGCTAACCCTAGTTGTCCTGACGCTAACCCTAGTTGTCCTGACGCTAACCCTAGTTGTCCTGACGCTAACCCTAGTTGTCTTGACGCTAACCCTAGTTGTCCTGACGCTAACACTAGTTGTCCTGACGCTAACCCTAGTTGTCCTGACGCTAACCCTACTTGTCCTGACGTTAACCCTAGTTGTCCTGACGCTAACCCTACTTGTCCTGACGCTAACCCTAGTTGTCCTGACGCTAACCCTAGTTGTCCTGACGCTAACCCTACTTGTCCTGACGCTAACCCTAGTTGTCCTGACGCTAACCCTAGTTGTCCTGACGCTAAGCCTAGTTGTCCTGACGCTAACCCTAGTTGTCCTGGCGCTAACCCTAGTTGTCCTGACGCTAACCCTAGTTGTCCTGACGCTAACCCTAGTTGTCCTGATGCTAACCCTACTTGTCCTGACGCTAACCCTAGTTGTCCTGACGCTAACCCTACTTGTCCTGACGCTAACCCTAGTTGTCCTGACGCTAACCCTAGTTGTCCTGACGCTAACCCTAGTTGTCTTGACGCTAACCCTAGTTGTCCTGACGCTAACCCTAGTTGTCCTGGCGCTAACCCTAGTTGTCCTGGCGCTAACCCTAGTTGTCCTGACGCTAACCCTAGTTGTCCTGACGCTAACCCTAGTTGTCCTGACGCTAACCCTAGTTGTCCTGGCGCTAACCCTAGTTGTCCTGACGCTAACCCTAGTTGTCCTGGCGCTAACCCTAGTTGTCCTGACGCTAACCCTATTTGTCCTGGCGCTAACCCTAGTTGTCCTGGCGCTAACCCTAGTTGTCCTGACGCTAACCCTAGTTGTCCTGACGCTAACCCTAGTTGTCCTGGCGCTAATCCTAGTTGTCCTGGCGCTAACCCTAGTTGTCCTGACGCTAAGCCTAGTTGTCCTGATGCTAACCCTAGTTGTCCTGGCGCTAACCCTAGTTGTCCTGAAGCTAACCCTAGTTGTCCTGACGCTAACCCTAGTTGTCCTGACGCTAACCCTACTTGTCCTGACGCTAACCCTACTTGTCCTGACGCTAACCCTAGTTGTCCTGACGCTAACCCTACTTGTCCTGACGCTAACCCTAGTTGTCCTGACGCTAACCCTAGTTGTCCTGACGCTAACCCTAGTTGTCCTGGCGCTAACCCTAGTTGTCCTGACGCTAACCCTACTTGTCCTGACGCTAACCCTAGTTGTCCTGACGCTAAGCCTAGTTGTCCTGACGCTAACCCTAGTTGTCCTGGCGCTAACCCTAGTTGTCCTGATGCTAACCCTAGTTGTCCTGACGCTAACCCTACTTGTCCTGATGCTAACCCTACTTGTCCTGACGCTAACCCTAGTTGTCCTGACGCTAACCCTACTTGTCCTGACGCTAACCCTAGTTGTCCTGACGCTAACCCTAGTTGTCCTGACGCTAACCCTAGTTGTCTTGACGCTAACCCTAGTTGTCCTGACGCTAACCCTAGTTGTCCTGTCGCTAACCCTAGTTGTCCTGGCGCTAACCCTAGTTGTCCTGACGCTAACCCTAGTTGTCCTGACGCTAACCCTAGTTGTCCTGGTGCTAACCCTAGTTGTCCTGACGCTAACCCTAGTTGTCCTGGCGCTAACCCTAGTTGTCCTGACGCTAACCCTATTTGTCCTGGCGCTAACCCTAGTTGTCCTGGCGCTAACCCTAGTTGTCCTGACGCTAACCCTAGTTGTCCTGACGCTAACCCTAGTTGTCCTGGCGCTAATCCTAGTTGTCCTGGCGCTAACCCTAGTTGTCCTGACGCTAAGCCTAGTTGTCCTGATGCTAACCCTAGTTGTCCTGGCGCTAACCCTAGTTGTCCTGAAGCTAACCCTAGTGTCCTGACGCTAACCCTAGTTGTCCTGACGCTAACCCTACTTGTCCTGACGCTAACCCTACTTGTCCTGACGCCAACCCTACTTGTCCTGACGCTAACCCTAGTTGTCCTGACGCTAACCCTAGTTGTCCTGACGCTAACCCTAGTTGTCCTGACGCTAAACCTAGTTGTCCTGATGCTAACCCTAGTTGTCCTGACGCTAACCCTAGTTGTCCTGACGCTAACCAGACTTGTCCTGATGCTAACCCTACTTGTCCTGACGCTAACCCTAGTTGTCCTGACGCTAACCCTAGTTGTCCTGACGCTAACCCTATTTGTCCTGATGCTAACACTACTTGTCCTGACGCTAACCCTACTTGTCCTGACGCTAACCCTAGTTGTCCTGACGCTAACCCTACTTGTCCTGACGCTAACCCTAGTTGTCCTGACGCTAACCCTACTTGTCCTGACGCTAACCCTAGTTGTCCTGACGCTAACCCTAGTTGTCCTGACGCTAACCCTAGTTGTCCTGATGCTAACACTACTTGTCCTGACGCTAACCCTACTTGTCCTGACGCTAACCCTAGTTGTCCTGACGCTATCCCTAGTTGTCCTGGCGCTAACCCTAGTTGTCCTGGCGCTAACCCTAGTTGTCCTGGCGCTAACCCTAGTTGTCCTGGCGCTAACCCTACTTGTCCTGACGCTAACCCTAGTTGTCCTGACGCTAACCCTAGTTGTCCTGACGCTAACCCTAGTTGTCCTGACGCTAACCCTAGTTGTCCAGACGCTAACCCTAGTTGTCCTGATGCTAACCCTAGTTGTCCTGACACTAACCCTAGTTGTCCTGACGCTAACCCTAGTTGTCCTGGCGCTAACCCTAGTTGTCCTGGCGCTAACCCTAGTTGTCCTGGCGCTAACCCTAGTTGTCCTGACGCTAACCCTAGTTGTCCTGACGCTAACCCTAGTTGTCCTGACGCTAACCCTAGTTGTCCTGACGCTAACCCTAGTTGTCCTGGCGCTAACCCTAGTTGTCCTGACGCTAACCCTAGTTGTCCTGGCGCTAACCCTAGTTGTCCTGACGCTAACCCTATTTGTCCTGGCGCTAACCCTAGTTGTCCTGGCGCTAACCCTAGTTGTCCTGACGCTAACCCTAGTTGTCCTGACGCTAACCCTAGTTGTCCTGGCGCTAATCCTAGTTGTCCTGGCGCTAACCCTAGTTGTCCTGACGCTAAGCCTAGTTGTCCTGATGCTAACCCTAGTTGTCCTGGCGCTAACCCTAGTTGTCCTGAAGCTAACCCTAGTTGTCCTGACGCTAACCCTAGTTGTCCTGACGCTAACCCTACTTGTCCTGACGCTAACCCTACTTGTCCTGACGCTAACCCTAGTTGTCCTGACGCTAACCCTACTTGTCCTGACGCTAACCCTAGTTGTCCTGACGCTAACCCTAGTTGTCCTGACGCTAACCCTAGTTGTCCTGGCGCTAACCCTAGTTGTCCTGACGCTAACCCTACTTGTCCTGACGCTAACCCTAGTTGTCCTGACGCTAAGCCTAGTTGTCCTGACGCTAACCCTAGTTGTCCTGGCGCTAACCCTAGTTGTCCTGATGCTAACCCTAGTTGTCCTGACGATAACCCTACTTGTCCTGATGCTAACCCTACTTGTCCTGACGCTAACCCTAGTTGTCCTGACGCTAACCCTACTTGTCCTGACGCTAACCCTAGTTGTCCTGACGCTAACCCTAGTTGTCCTGACGCTAACCCTAGTTGTCTTGACGCTAACCCTAGTTGTCCTGACGCTAACCCTAGTTGTCCTGTCGCTAACCCTAGTTGTCCTGGCGCTAACCCTAGTTGTCCTGACGCTAACCCTAGTTGTCCTGACGCTAACCCTAGTTGTCCTGGTGCTAACCCTAGTTGTCCTGACGCTAACCCTAGTTGTCCTGGCGCTAACCCTAGTTGTCCTGACGCTAACCCTATTTGTCCTGGCGCTAACCCTAGTTGTCCTGGCGCTAACCCTAGTTGTCCTGACGCTAACCCTAGTTGTCCTGACGCTAACCCTAGTTGTCCTGGCGCTAATCCTAGTTGTCCTGGCGCTAACCCTAGTTGTCCTGACGCTAAGCCTAGTTGTCCTGATGCTAACCCTAGTTGTCCTGGCGCTAACCCTAGTTGTCCTGAAGCTAACCCTAGTGTCCTGACGCTAACCCTAGTTGTCCTGACGCTAACCCTACTTGTCCTGACGCTAACCCTACTTGTCCTGACGCCAACCCTACTTGTCCTGACGCTAACCCTAGTTGTCCTGACGCTAACCCTAGTTGTCCTGACGCTAACCCTAGTTGTCCTGACGCTAAACCTAGTTGTCCTGATGCTAACCCTAGTTGTCCTGACGCTAACCCTAGTTGTCCTGACGCTAACCAGACTTGTCCTGATGCTAACCCTACTTGTCCTGACGCTAACCCTAGTTGTCCTGACGCTAACCCTAGTTGTCCTGACGCTAACCCTATTTGTCCTGATGCTAACACTACTTGTCCTGACGCTAACCCTACTTGTCCTGACGCTAACCCTAGTTGTCCTGACGCTAACCCTACTTGTCCTGACGCTAACCCTAGTTGTCCTGACGCTAACCCTACTTGTCCTGACGCTAACCCTAGTTGTCCTGACGCTAACCCTAGTTGTCCTGACGCTAACCCTAGTTGTCCTGATGCTAACACTACTTGTCCTGACGCTAACCCTACTTGTCCTGACGCTAACCCTAGTTGTCCTGACGCTATCCCTAGTTGTCCTGGCGCTAACCCTAGTTGTCCTGGCGCTAACCCTAGTTGTCCTGGCGCTAACCCTAGTTGTCCTGGCGCTAACCCTACTTGTCCTGACGCTAACCCTAGTTGTCCTGACGCTAACCCTAGTTGTCCTGACGCTAACCCTAGTTGTCCTGACGCTAACCCTAGTTGTCCAGACGCTAACCCTAGTTGTCCTGATGCTAACCCTAGTTGTCCTGACACTAACCCTAGTTGTCCTGACGCTAACCCTAGTTGTCCTGGCGCTAACCCTAGTTGTCCTGGCGCTAACCCTAGTTGTCCTGGCGCTAACCCTAGTTGTCCTGACGCTAACCCTAGTTGTCCTGGCGCTAACCCTAGTTGTCCTGGCGTTAACCCTAGTTGTCCTGACGCTAACCCTAGTTGTCCTGGTGCTAACCCTAGTTGTCCTGGCGCTAACCCTAGTTGTCCTGACGCTAACCCTAGTTGTCCTGACGCTAACCCTAGTTGTCCTGGCGCTAACCCTAGTTGTCCTGGTGCTAACCCTAGTTGTCCTGACGCTAAGCCTAGTTGTCCTGACGCTAACCCTAGTTGTCCTGGCGCTAACCCTAGTTGTCCTGACGCTAACCCTAGTTGTCCTGACGCTAACCCTACTTGTCCTGATGCTAACCCTACTTGTCCTGACGCTAACCCTAGTTGTCCTGACGCTAACCCTACTTGTCCTGACGCTAACCCTAGTTGTCCTGACGCTAACCCTAGTTGTCCTGACGCTAACCCTAGTTGTCCTGACGCTAACCCTAGTTGTCTTGACGCTAACCCTAGTTGTCCTGACGCTAACACTAGTTGTTCTGACGCTAACCCTAGTTGTCCTGACGCTAACCCTACTTGTCCTGACGTTAACCCTAGTTGTCCTGACGCTAACCCTACTTGTCCTGACGCTAACCCTAGTTGTCCTGACGCTAACCCTAGTTGTCCTGACGCTAACCCTACTTGTCCTGACGCTAACCCTACTTATCCTGACGCTAACCCTAGTTGTCCTGACGCTAAGCCTAGTTGTCCTGACGCTAACCCTAGTTGTCCTGGCGCTAACCCTAGTTGTCCTGACGCTAACCCTAGTTGTCCTGACGCTAACCCTAGTTGTCCTGATGCTAACCCTACTTGTCCTGACGCTAACCCTAGTTGTCCTGACGCTAACCCTACTTGTCCTGACGCTAACCCTAGTTGTCCTGACGCTAACCCTAGTTGTCCTGATGCTAACCCTAGTTGTCCTGACGCTAACCCTAGTTGTCTTGACGCTAACCCTAGTTGTCCTGACGCTAACCCTAGTTGTCCTGGCGCTAACCCTAGTTGTCCTGGCGCTAACCCTAGTTGTCCTGACGCTAACCCTAGTTGTCCTGACGCTAACCCTAGTTGTCCTGACGCTAACCCTAGTTGTCCTGGCGCTAACCCTAGTTGTCCTGACGCTAACCCTAGTTGTCCTGGCGCTAACAGTAGTTGTCCTGACGCTAACCCTATTTGTCCTGGCGCTAACCCTAGTTGTCCTGGCGCTAACCCTGGTTGTCCTGACGCTAACCCTAGTTGTCCTGACGCTAACCCTAGTTGTCCTGGCGCTAATCCTAGTTGTCCTGGCGCTAACCCTAGTTGTCCTGACGCTAAGCCTAGTTGTCCTGATGCTAACCCTAGTTGTCCTGGCGCTAACCCTAGTTGTCCTGAAGCTAACCCTAGTTGTCCTGACGCTAACCCTAGTTGTCCTGACGCTAACCCTACTTGTCCTGACGCTAACCCTACTTGTCCTGACGCTAACCCTAGTTGTCCTGACGCTAACCCTACTTGTCCTGACGCTAACCCTAGTTGTCCTGACGCTAACCCTAGTTGTCCTGACGCTAACCCTAGTTGTCCTGGCGCTAACCCTAGTTGTCCTGACGCTAACCCTACTTGTCCTGACGCTAACCCTAGTTGTCCTGACGCTAAGCCTAGTTGTCCTGACGCTAACCCTAGTTGTCCTGGCGCTAACCCTAGTTGTCCTGGCGCTAACCCTAGTTGTCCTGGCGCTAACCCTAGTTGTCCTGGCGCTAACCCTACTTGTCCTGACGCTAACCCTAGTTGTCCTGACGCTAACCCTAGTTGTCCTGACGCTAACCCTAGTTGTCCTGACGCTAACCCTAGTTGTCCAGACGCTAACCCTAGTTGTCCTGATGCTAACCCTAGTTGTCCTGACGCTAACCCTAGTTGTCCTGACGCTAACCCTAGTTGTCCTGGCGCTAACCCTAGTTGTCCTGGCGCTAACCCTAGTTGTCCTGGCGCTAACCCTAGTTGTCCTGACGCTAACCCTAGTTGTCCTGGCGCTAACCCTAGTTGTCCTGGTGCTAACCCTAGTTGTCCTGGCGCTAACCCTAGTTGTCCTGACGCTAACCCTAGTTGTCCTGACGCTAACCCTAGTTGTCCTGGCGCTAACCCTAGTTGTCCTGGTGCTAACCCTAGTTGTCCTGACGCTAAGCCTAGTTGTCCTGACGCTAACCCTAGTTGTCCTGGCGCTAACCCTAGTTGTCCTGACGCTAACCCTAGTTGTCCTGACGCTAACCCTACTTGTCCTGATGCTAACCCTACTTGTCCTGACGCTAACCCTAGTTGTCCTGACGCTAACCCTACTTGTCCTGACGCTAACCCTAGTTGTCCTGACGCTAACCCTAGTTGTCCTGATGCTAACCCTAGTTGTCCTGACGCTAACCCTAGTTGTCCTGACGCTAACCCTAGTTGTCTTGACGCTAACCCTAGTTGTCCTGACGCTAACCCTAGTTGTCCTGACGCTAACCCTAGTTGTCCTGACGATAACCCTACTTGTCCTGACGATAACCCTACTTGTCCTGACGTTAACCCTAGTTGTCCTGACGCTAACCCTACTTGTCCTGACGCTAACCCTAGTTGTCCTGACGCTAACCCTAGTTGTCCTGACGCTAACCCTACTTGTCCTGACGCTAACCCTAGTTGTCCTGACGCTAACCCTAGTTGTCCTGACGCTAAGCCTAGTTGTCCTGACGCTAACCCTAGTTGTCCTGGCGCTAACCCTAGTTGTCCTGACGCTAACCCTAGTTGTCCTGACGCTAACCCTACTTGTCCTGATGCTAACCCTACTTGTCCTGACGCTAACCCTAGTTGTCCTGACGCTAACCCTACTTGTCCTGACGCTAACCCTACTTGTCCTGACGCTAACCCTAGTTGTCCTGACGCTAACCCTAGTTGTCCTGACGCTAACCCTAGTTGTCCTGACGCTAATATTACTTGTCCTGACGCTAACCCTACTTGTCCTGGCGCTAACCCTAGTTGTCCTGACGCTAACCCTAGTTGTCCTGACGCTAACCCTAGTTGTCCTGACGCTAACCCTAGTTGTCCTGGCGCTAACCCTAGTTGTCCTGGCGCTAACCCTAGTTGTCCTGGCGCTAACCCTAGTTGTCCTGGCGCTAACCCTACTTGTCCTGACGCTAACCCTAGTTGTCCTGACGCTAACCCTAGTTGTCCTGACGCTAACCCTAGTTGTCCTGACGCTAACCCTAGTTGTCCTGGCGCTAACCCTAGTTGTCCTGGCGCTAACCCTAGTTGTCCTGGCGCTAACCCCAGTTGTCCTGACGCTAACCCTAGTTGTCCTGGCGCTAACCCTAGTTGTCCTGACGCTAACCCTAGTTGTCCTGACGCTAACCCTAGTTGTCCTGGCGCTAACCCTAGTTGTCCTGACGCTAACCCTAGTTGTCCTGACGCTAACCCTAGTTGTCCTGGCGCTAACCCTAGTTGTCCTGGCGCTAACCCTAGTTGTCCTGACGCTAACCCTAGTTGTCCTGACGCTAACCCTAGTTGTCCTGACGCTAACCCTAGTTGTCCTGGCGCTAACCCTAGTTGTCCTGACGCTAATCCTAGTTGTCCTGGCGCTAACCCTAGTTGTCTTGACGCTAACCCTATTTGTCCTGGCGCTAACCCTAGTTGTCCTGGCGCTAACCCTAGTTGTCCTGACGCTAACCCTAGTTGTCCTGACGCTAACCCTAGTTGTCCTGGCGCTAATCCTAGTTGTCCTGGCGCTAACCCTAGTTATCCTGACGCTAAGCCTAGTTGTCCTGATGCTAACCCTAGTTGTCCTGACGCTAACCCTAGTTGTCCTGAAGCTAACCCTAGTTGTCCTGACGCTAACCCTAGTTGTCCTGACGCTAACCCTACTTGTCCTGACGCTAACCCTACTTGTCCTGACGCTAACCCTAGTTGTCCTGACGCCAACCCTACTTGTCCTGATGCTAACCCTAGTTGTCCTGACGCTAACCCTAGTTGTCCTGACGCTAAACCTAGTTGTCCTGACGCTAACCCTAGTTGTCCTGACGCTAACCCTAGTTGTCCTGACGCTAACCAGACTTGTCCTGATGCTAACCCTACTTGTCCTGACGCTAACCCTAGTTGTCCTGACGCTAACCCTAGTTGTCCTGACGCTAACCCTTTTTGTCCTGATGCTAAACCTACTTGTCCTGACGCTAACCCTAGTTGTCCTGACGCTAACCCTACTTGTCCTGACGCTAACCCTAGTTGTCCTGACGCTAACCCTACTTGTCCTGACGCTAACCCTAGTTGTCCTGACGCTAACCCTAGTTGTCCTGACGCTAACCCTAGTTGTCCTGATGCTAACACTACTTGTCCTGACGCTAACCCTACTTGTCCTGACGCTAACCCTAGTTGTACTGACGCTAACCCTAGTTGTCCTGACGCTAACCCTAGTTGTCCTGACGCTAACCCTAGTTGTCCTGGCGCTAACCCTAGTTGTCCTGGCGCTAACCCTAGTTGTCCTGGCGCTAACCCTACTTGTCCTGACGCTAACCCTAGTTGTCCTGACGCTAACCCTAGTTGTCCTGATGCTAACCCTAGTTGTCCTGACGCTAACCCTAGTTGTCCAGACGCTAACCCTAGTTGTCCTGATGCTAACCCTAGTTGTCCTGACGCTAACCCTAGTTGTCCTGACGCTAACCCTAGTTGTCCTGGCGCTAACCCTAGTTGTCCTGGCGCTAACCCTAGTTGTCCTGGCGCTAACCCTAGTTGTCCTGACGCTAACCCTAGTTGTCCTGGCGCTAACCCTAGTTGTCCTGGCGCTAACCCTAGTTGTCCTGACGCTAACCCTAGTTGTCCTGGTGCTAACCCTAGTTGTCCTGGCGCTAACCCTAGTTGTCCTGACGCTAACCCTATTTGTCCTGACGCTAACCCTAGTTGTCCTGGCGCTAACCCTAGTTGTCCTGGTGCTAACCCTAGTTGTCCTGACGCTAAGCCTAGTTGTCCTGACGCTAACCCTAGTTGTCCTGGCGCTAACCCTAGTTGTCCTGACGCTAACCCTAGTTGTCCTGACGCTAACCCTAGTTGTCCTGACGCTAACCCTACTTGTCCTGATGCTAACCCTACTTGTCCTGACGCTAACCCTAGTTGTCCTGACGCTCACCCTACTTGTCCTGACGCTAACCCTAGTTGTCCTGACGCTAACCCTAGTTGTCCTGACGCTAACCCTAGTTGTCCTGACGCTAACCCTAGTTGTCCTGACGCTAACCCTAGTTGTCCTGACGCTAACCCTAGTTGTCTTGATGCTAACCCTAGTTGTCCTGATGCTAACCCTAGTTGTCCTGACGCTAACCCTAGTTGTCCTGACGCTAACCCTACTTGTCCTGACGTTAACCCTAGTTGTCCTGACGCTAACCCTACTTGTCCTGACGCTAACCCTAGTTGTCCTGACGCTAACCCTAGTTGTCCTGACGCTAACCCTACTTGTCCTGACGCTAACCCTAGTTGTCCTGACGCTAACCCTAGTTGTCCTGACGCTAACCCTAGTTGTCCTGACGCTAACCCTAGTTGTCCTGGCGCTAACCCTAGTTGTCCTGGCGCTAACCCTAGTTGTACTGACGCTAACCCTAGTTGTCCTGGCGCTAACCCTAGTTGTCCTGGCGCTAACCCTAGTTGTCCTGACACTAACCCTAGTTGTCCTGGCGCTAACCCTAGTTGTCCTGGCGCTAACCCTAGTTGTCCTGACGCTAACCCTAGTTGTCCTGACGCTAACCCTAGTTGTCCTGGCGCTAACCCTAGTTGTCCTGGCGCTAACCCTAGTTGTCCTGACGCTAAGCCTAGTTGTCCTGACGCTAACCCTAGTTGTCCTGGCGCTAACCCTAGTTGTCCTGACGCTAACCCTAGTTGTCCTGACGCTAACCCTACTTGTCCTGACGCTAACCCTACTTGTCCTGACGCTAACCCTACTTGTCCTGACGCTAACCCTAGTTGTCCTGACGCTAACCCTACTTGTCCTGACGCTAACCCTAGTTGTCCTGACGCTAACCCTAGTTGTCCTGACGCTAACCCTAGTTGTCCTGATGCTAACCCTAGTTGTCCTGACGCTAACCCTAGTTGTCCTGACGCTAACCCTAATTGTCTTGACGCTAACCCTAGTTGTCCTGACGCTAACCCTAGTTGTCCTGACGCTAACCCTAGTTGTCCTGACGCTAACCCTAGTTGTCCTGATGCTAACCCTACTTGTCCTGACGCTAACCCTACTTGTCCTGACGCTAACCCTACTTGTCCTGATGCTAACCCTAGTTGTCCTGACGCTAACCCTAGTTGTCCTCACGCTAACCCTACTTGTCCTGACGCTAACCCTACTTGTCCTGACGCTAACCCTAGTTGTCCTGCCGCTAACCCTAGTTGTCCTGACGCTAACCCTACTTGTCCTGACGCTAACCCTAGTTGTCCTGACGCTAACCCTAGTTGTACTGACGCTAACCCTAGTTGTCCTGACGCTAACCCTAGTTGTCCTGATGCTAACCGTAGTTGTCCTGAAGCTAACCCTAGTTGTCCTGACGCTAACCGTAGTTGTCCTGACGCTAACCCTACTTGTCCTGACGCTAACCCTACTTGTCCTGACGCTAACCCTAGTTGTCCTGATGCTTACCCTACTTGTCCTGACGCTAACCGTAGTTGTCCTGACGCTAACCCTAGTTGACCTGACGCTAACCCTAGTTTTTCTGACGCTAACCCTAGTTGTCCTGACGCTAACCCTAGTTGTCCTGGCGCTAACCCTAGTTGTCCTGACGCTAACCCTAGTTGTCCTGACGCTAACCATAGTTGTCCTGGCGCTAACCCTAGTTGTCCTGGCGCTAACCCTAGTTTTCCTGACGCTAAGCCTAGTTGTCCTGACGCTAACCCTAGTTGTCCTGACGCTAACCCTAGTTGTCCTGACGCTAACCCTACTTGTCCTGACGCTAACCCTACTTGTCCTGACGCTAACCCTACTTGTCCTGACGCTAACCCTAGTTGTCCTGATGCTAACCCTACTTGTCCTGACGCTAACCCTAGTTGTCCTGACGCTAACCCTAGTTGTCCTGACGCTAACCCTAGTTGTCCTGAAGCTAACCCTAGTTGTCCTGACGCTAACCCTACTTGTCCTGACGCTAACCCTACTTGTCCTGACGCTAACCTTAGTTGTCCTGACGCTAACACTAGTTGTCCTGATGCTAACCCTAGTTGTCCTGACGCTAACCCTAGTTGTCCAGACGCTAACCCTAGTTGTCCTGACGCTAACCCTAGTTGTCCTGACGCTAACCCTAGTTGTCCTGACGCTAACCCTAGTTGTCCAGACGCTAACCCTAGTTGTCCTGATGCTAACCCTAGTTGTCCTGACGCTAACCCTAGTTGTCCTGGCGCTAACCCTAGTTGTCCTGGCGCTAACCCTAGTTGTCCTGACGCTAACCCTAGTTGTCCTGACGCTAACCCTAGTTGTCCTGGCGCTAACCCTAGTTGTCCTGGCGCTAACCCTAGTTGTCCTGACGCTAAGCCTAGTTGTCCTGACGCTAACCCTAGTTGTCCTGGCGCTAACCCTAGTTGTCCTGACGCTAACCCTAGTTGTCCTGACGCTAACCCTAGTTGTCCTGACGCTAACCCTACTTGTCCTGACGCTAACCCTACTTGTCCTGACGCTAACCCTACTTGTCCTGACGCTAACCCTACTTGTCCTGACGCTAACCCTAGTTGTCCTGACGCTAACCCTAGTTGTCCTGACGCTAACCCTAGTTGTCCTGATGCTAACCCTAGTTGTCCTGACGCTAACCCTAGTTGTCCTGACGCTAACCCTAGTTGTCTTGACGCTAACCCTAGTTGTCCTGACGCTAACCCTAGTTGTCCTGACGCTAACCCTAGTTGTCCTGACGCTAACCCTACTTGTCCTGACGCTAACCCTAGTTGTCCTGACGCTAACCCTACTTGTCCTGACGCTAACCCTAGTTGTCCTGACGCTAACCCTAGTTGTCCTGACGCTAACCCTACTTGTCCTGACGCTAACCCTAGTTGTCCTGACGCTAACCCTAGTTGTCCTGATGCTAACCCTAGTTGTCCTGACGCTAACCCTACTTGTCCTGACGCTAACCCTAGTTGTCCTGACGCTAACCCTAGTTGTCCTGACGCTAACCCTAGTTGTCCTGACGCTAACCCTAGTTGTCCTGACGCTAACCCTAGTTGTCCTGAAGCTAACCCTAGTTGTCCTGACGCTAACCCTAGTTGTCCTGACGCTAACCCTACTTGTCCTGACGCTAACCCTACTTGTCCTGACGCTAACCCTAGTTGTCCTGATGCTTACCCTACTTGTCCTGACGCTAACCCTAGTTGTCCTGACGCTAACCCTAGTTGTCCTGACGCTAACCCTAGTTGACCTGACGCTAACCCTAGTTGTTCTGACGCTAACCCTAGTTGTCCTGACGCTAACCCTAGTTGTCCTGGCGCTAACCCTAGTTGTCCTGACGCTAACCCTAGTGGTCCTGACGCTAACCATAGTTGTCCTGGCGCTAACCCTAGTTGTCCTGGCCCTAACCCTAGTTTTCATGACGCTAAGCCTAGTTGTCCTGACGCTAACCCTAGTTGTCCTGGCGCTAACCCTAGTTGTCCTGACGCTAACCCTAGTTGTCCTGACGCTAACCCTACTTGTCCTGACGCTAACCCTACTTGTCCTGACGCTAACCCTAGTTGTCCTGACGCTAACCCTAGTTGTCCTGACGCAAAGCCTAGTTGTCCTGACGCTAACCCTAGTTGTCCTGGCGCTAACCCTAGTTGTCCTGACGCTAACCCTAGTTGTCCTGACGCTAACCCTAGTTGTCCTGACGCTAACCCTACTTGTCCTGACGCTAACCCTACTTGTCCTGACGCTAACCCTAGTTGTCCTGACGCTAACCCTACTTGTCCTGACGCTAACCCTAGTTGTCCTGACACTAACCCTAGTTGTCCTGACGCTAACCCTAGTTGTCCTGACGCTAACCCTAGTTGTCCTGACGCTAACCCTACTTGTCCTGACGCTAACCCTACTTGTCCTAACGCTAACCCTAGTTGTCCTGACGCCAACCCTAGTTGTCCTGACGCAAAGCCTAGTTGTCCTGACGCTAACCCTAGTTGTCCTGGCGCTAACCCTAGTTGTCCTGACGCTAACCCTAGTTGTCCTGACGCTAACCTAGTTGTCCTGACGCTAACCCTACTTGTCCTGACGCTAACCCTACTTGTCCTGACGCTAACCCTAGTTGTCCTGACGCTAACCCTACTTGTCCTGACGCTAACCCTAGTTGTCCTGACACTAACCCTAGTTGTCCTGACGCTAACCCTACTTGTCCTGACGCTAACCCTAGTTGTCCTGACGCTAACCCTACTTGTCCTGACGCTAACCCTAGTTGTCCTGACGCTAACCCTAGTTGTCCTGACGCTAACCCTACTTGTCCTGACGCTAACCCTAGTTGTCCTGACGCTAACCCTAGTTGTCCTGACGCTAACCCTAGTTGTCCTGACGCTAACCCTACTTGTCCTGACGCTAACCCTAGTTGTCCTGACGCTAACCCTAGTTGTTCTGACGCTAACCCTAGTTGTCCTGACGCTAACCCTAGTTGTCCTGAAGCTAACCCTAGTTGTCCTGACGCTAACCCTAGTTGTCCTGACGCTAACCCTACTTGTCCTGACGCTAACCCTACTTGTCCTGACGCTAACCCTAGTTGTCCTGATGCTTACCCTACTTGTCCTGACGCTAACCCTAGTTGTCCTGACGCTAACCCTAGTTGTCCTGACGCTAACCCTAGTTGACCTGACGCTAACCCTAGTTGTTCTGACGCTAACCCTAGTCGTCCTGACGCTAACCCTAGTTGTCCTGGCGCTAACCCTAGTTGTCCTGACGCTAACCCTAGTTGTCCTGACGCTAACCATAGTTGTCCTGGCGCTAACCCTAGTTGTCCTGGCCCTAACCCTAGTTTTCCTGACGCTAAGCCTAGTTGTCCTGACGCTAACCCTAGTTGTCCTGGCGCTAACCCTAGTTGTCCTGACGCTAACCCTAGTTGTCCTGACGCTAACCCTACTTGTCCTGACGCTAACCCTACTTGTCCTGACGCTAACCCTACTTGTCCTGACGCTAACCCTAGTTGTCCTGATGCTAACCCTACTTGTCCTGATGCTAACCCTAGTTGTCCTGATGCTAACCCTAGTTGTCCTGACGCTAACCCTAGTTGTCCTGACGCTAACCCTAGTTGTCCTGACGCTAACCCTACTTGTCCTGACGCTAACCCTAGTTGTCCTGACGCTAACCCTAGTTGTCCTGACGCTAACCCTAGTTGTTCTGACGCTAACCCTAGTTGTCCTGACGCTAACTCTAGTTGTCCTGACGCTAACACTAGTTGTCCTGACGCTAACCCTAGTTGTCCTGACGCTAACCCTAGTTGTCCAGACGCTAACCCTAGTTGTCCTGGCGCTAACCCTAGTTGTCCTGGCGCTAACTCTAGTTGTCCTGACGCTAAGCCTAGTTGTCCTGACGCTAACCCTAGTTGTCCTGGCGCTAACCCTAGTTGTCCTGACGCTAACCCTAGTTGTCCTGACGCTAACCCTAGTTGTCCTGACGCTAACCCTAGTTGTCCTGGCGCTAACCCTAGTTGTCCTGGCGCTAACCCTAGTTGTCCTGGCGCTAACCCTAGTTGTCCTGACGCTAACCCTAGTTGTCCTGGCGCTAACCCTAGTTGTCCTGACGCTAACCCTAGTTGTCCTGGCGCTAACCCTAGTTAGACTGGCGCTAACCCTAGTTGTCCTGACGCTAACCCTAGTTGTCCTGACGCTAACCCTAGTTGTCCTGGCGCTAACCCTAGTTGTCCTGGCGCTAACCCTAGTTGTCCTGACGCTAAGCCTAGTTGTCCTGACGCTAACCCTAGTTGTCCTGGCGCTAACCCTAGTTGTCCTGACGCTAACCCTAGTTGTCCTGACGCTAACCCTACTTGTCCTGACGCTAACCCTACTTGTCCTGACGCTAACCCTACTTGTCCTGACGCTAACCCTAGTTGTCCTGACGCTAACCCTAGCTGTCCTGGCGCTAACCCTAGCTGTCCTGACGCTAACCCTAGTTGTCCTGACGCTAACCCTAGTTGTCCTGGCGCTAACCCTAGTTGTCCTGGCGCTAACCCTAGTTGTCCTGGCGCTAACCCTAGTTGTCCTGACGCTAACCCTAGTTGTCCTGACGCTAACCCTAGTTGTCCTGACGCTAACCCTAGTTGTCCTGACGCTAACCCTAGTTGTCCTGACGCTAACCCTAGTTGTCCAGACGCTAACCCTAGTTGTCCTGACGCTAACCCTAGTTGTCCTGACGCTAACCCTAGTTGTCCTGGCGCTAACCCTAGTTGTCCTGACGCTAACCCTAGTTGTCCTGACGCTAACCCTAGTTGTCCTGACGCTAACCCTAGTTGTCCTGACGCTAACCCTAGATGTCCTGACGCTAACCCAGTTGTCCTGACGCTAACCCTAGTTGTCCTGACGCTAACCCTACTTGTCCTGACGCTAACCCTAGTTGTCCTGACGCTAACCCTACTTGTCCTGACGCTAACCCTACTTGTCCTGACGCTAACCCTAGTTGTCCTGATGCTTACCCTACTTGTCCTGACGCTAACCCTAGTTGTCCTGACGCTAACCCTAGTTGTCCTGACGCTAACCCTAGTTGTCCTGACGCTAACCCTAGTTGTCCAGACGCTAACCCTAGTTGTCCTGACGCTAACCCTAGTTGTCCTGACGCTAACCCTAGTTGTCCTGACGCTAACCCTAGTTGTCCAGACGCTAACCCTAGTTGTCCTGACGCTAACCCTAGTTGTCCTGACGCTAACCCTAGTTGTCCTGGCGCTAACCCTAGTTGTCCTGGCGCTAACCCTAGTTGTCCTGGCGCTAACCCTAGTTGTCCTGATGCTAACCCTAGTTGTCCTGGCGCTAACCCTAGTTGTCCCGACGCTAACCCTAGTTGTCCCGGCGCTAACCCTAGTTAGCCTGGCGCTAACCCTAGTTGTCCTGACGCTAACCCTAGTTGTCCTGACGCTAACCCTAGTTGTCCTGGCGCTAACCCTAGTTGTCCTGACGCTAAGCCTAGTTGTCCTGACGCTAACCCTAGTTGTCCTGGCGCTAACCCTAGTTGTCCTGACGCTAACCCAAGTTGTCCTGACGCTAACCCTAGTTGTCCTGACGCTAACCCTACTTGTCCTGACGCTAACCCTACTTGTCCTGACGCTAACCCTACTTGTCCTGACGCTAACCCTAGTTGTCCTGACGCTAACCCTAGTTGTCCTGACGCTAACCCTAGCTGTCCTGGCGCTAATCCTAGCTGTCCTGACGCTAACCCTAGTTGTCCTGACGCTAACCCTAGTTGTCCTGACGCTAACCCTAGCTGTCCTGGCGCTAACCCTAGCTGTCCTGACGCTAACCCTAGTTGTCCTGACGCTAACCCTAGTTGTCCTGGCGCTAACCCTAGTTGTCCTGGCGCTAACCCTAGTTGTCCTGGCGCTAACCCTAGTTGTCCTGACGCTAACCCTAGTTGTCCTGACGCTAACCCTAGTTGTCCTGACGCTAACCCTAGTTGTCCAGACGATAACCCTAGTTGTCCTGACGCTAACCCTAGTTGTCCTGACGCTAACCCTAGTTGTCCTGGCGCTAACCCTAGTTGTCCTGACGCTAACCCTAGTTGTCCTGACGCTAACCCTAGTTGTCCTGACGCTAACCCTAGTTGTCCTGACGCTAACCCTAGATGTCCTGACGCTAACCCTAGTTGTCCTGACGCTAACCCTAGTTGTCCTGACGCTAACCCTACTTGTCCTGACGCTAACCCTAGTTGTCCTGACGCTAACCCTAGTTGTCCTGATGCTAACACTAGTTGTCCTGAAGCTAACCCTAGTTGTCCTGACGCTAACCCTAGTTGTCCTGACGCTAACCCTACTTGACCTGACGCTAACCCTACTTGTCCTGACGCTAACCCTAGTTGTCCTGACGCTAACCCTAGTTGTCCTGACGCTTACCCTACTTGTCCTGATGCTAACCCTAGTTGTCCTGACGCTAACCCTAGTTGTCCTGACGCTAACCCTAGTTGTCCTGACGCTAACCCTAGTTGTCCTGACGCTAACCCTAGTTGTCCTGACGCTAACCCTAGTTGTCCTGACGCTAACCCTAGTTGTCCAGATGCTAACCCTAGTTGTCCTGACGCTAACCCTAGTTGTCCTGACGCTAACCCTAGTTGTCCTGACGCTAACCCTAGTTGTCCTGACGCTTACCCTACTTGTCCTGACGCTAACCCTACTTGTCCTGACGCTAACCCTAGTTGTCCTGAC
Organism: Phyllobates terribilis; assembly: GCF_046119375.1. Taxonomy (NCBI): domain Eukaryota; kingdom Metazoa; phylum Chordata; class Amphibia; order Anura; family Dendrobatidae; genus Phyllobates; species Phyllobates terribilis. The sequence continues at coordinate 2,745,550 of NW_027363002.1, read as the reverse complement.
GCTAACCCTAGTTGTCCTGACGCTAACCCTAGTTGTCCTGACGCTAACCCTAGTTGTCCAGACGCTAACCCTAGTTGTCCTGACGCTAACCCTAGTTGTCCTGACGCTAACCCTAGTTGTCCTGACGCTAACCCTAGTTGTCCTGACGCTAACCCTAGTTGTCCTGACGCTAACCCTACTTGTCCTGACGCTAACCCTAGTTGTCCTGACGCTAACCCTAGTTCTCCTGACGCTAACACTAGTTGTCCTGAAGCTAACCCTAGTTGTCCTGACGCTAACCCTAGTTGTCCTGACGCTAACCCTACTTGACCTGACGATAACCCTACTTGTCCTGACGCTAACCCTAGTTGTCCTGACGCTAAAGCTAGTTGTCCTGACGCTTACCCTACTTGTCCTGATGCTAACCCTAGTTGTCCTGACGCTAACCCTAGTTGTCCTGACGCTAACCCTAGTTGTCCTGACGCTAACCCTAGTTGTCCAGACGGTAACCCTAGTTGTCCTGACGCTAACCCTAGTTGTCCTGACGCTAACCCTAGTTGTCCTGACGCTAACCCTAGTTGTCCTGACGCTTACCCTACTTGTCCTGACGCTAACCCTACTTGTCCTGACGCTAACCGTAGTTGTCCTGACGCTAACCCTAGTTGTCCTGACGCTAACCCTAGTTGTCCTGACGCTAACCCTAGTTGTCCTGACGCTAACCCTAGTTGTCCAGACGCTAACCCTAGTTGTCCTGACGCTAACCCTAGTTGTCCTGACGCTAACCCTAGTTGTCCAGACGCTAACCCTAGTTGTCCTGACGCTAACCCTAGTTGTCCTGACGCTAACCCTAGTTGTCCTGGCGCTAACCCTAGTTGTCCTGGCGCTAACCCTAGTTGTCCTGGCGCTAACCCTAGTTGTCCTGATGCTAACCCTAGTTGTCCTGGCGCTAACCCTAGTTGTCCTGGCGCTAACCCTAGTTGTCCCGACGCTAACCCTAGTTGTCCTGGCGCTAACCCTAGTTAGCCTGGCGCTAACCCTAGTTGTTCTGACGCTAACCCTAGTTGTCCTGAAGCTAACCCTAGTTGTCCTGGCGCTAACCCTAGTTGTCCTGACGTTAAGCCTAGTTGTCCTGACGCTAACCCTAGTTGTCCTGGCGCTAACCCTAGTTGTCCTGACGCTAACCCAAGTTGTCCTGACGCTAACCCTAGTTGTCCTGACGCTAACCCTACTTGTCCTGACGCTAACCCTACTTGTCCTGACGCTAACCCTACTTGTCCTGACGCTAACCCTAGTTGTCCTGACGCTAACCCTAGTTGTCCTGACGCTAACCCTAGCTGTCCTGGCGCTAACCCTAGCTGTCCTGACGCTAACCCTAGCTGTCCTGACGCTAACCCTAGTTGTCCTGACGCTAACCCTAGTTGTCCTGACGCTAACCCTAGCTGTCCTGGCGCTAACCCTAGCTGTCCTGACGCTAACCCTAGTTGTCCTGACGCTAACCCTAGTTGTCCTGACGCTAACCCTAGTTGTCCTGACGCTAACCCTACTTGTCCTGACGCTAACCCTAGTTGTCCTGACGCTAACCCTAGTTCTCCTGACGCTAACACTAGTTGTCCTGAAGCTAACCCTAGTTGTCCTGACGCTAACCCTAGTTGTCCTGACGCTAACCCTACTTGACCTGACGCTAACCCTACTTGTCCTGACGCTAACCCTAGTTGTCCTGACGCTAAAGCTAGTTGTCCTGACGCTTACCCTACTTGTCCTGATGCTAACCCTAGTTGTCCTGACGCTAACCCTAGTTGTCCTGACGCTAACCCTAGTTGTCCTGACGCTAACCCTAGTTGTCCAGACGCTAACCCTAGTTGTCCTGACGCTAACCCTAGTTGTCCTGACGCTAACCCTAGTTGTCCTGACGCTTACCCTACTTGTCCGGACGCTAACCCTACTTGTCCTGACGCTAACCGTAGTTGTCCTGACGCTAACCCTAGTTGTCCTGACGCTAACCCTAGTTGTCCTGACGCTAACCCTAGTTGTCCTGACGCTAACCCTAGTTGTCCAGACGCTAACCCTAGTTGTCCTGACGCTAACCCTAGTTGTCCTGACGCTAACCCTAGTTGTCCAGACGCTAACCCTAGTTGTCCTGACGCTAACCCTAGTTGTCCTGACGCTAACCCTAGTTGTCCTGGCGCTAACCCTAGTTGTCCTGGCGCTAACCCTAGTTGTCCTGGCGCTAACCCTAGTTGTCCTGATGCTAACCCTAGTTGTCCTGGCGCTAACCCTATTTGTCCTGGCGCTAACCCTAGTTGTCCCGACGCTAACCCTAGTTGTCCTGGCGCTAACCCTAGTTAGCCTGGCGCTAACCCTAGTTGTCCTGACGCTAACCCTAGTTGTCCTGACGCTAACCCTAGTTGTCCTGGCGCTAACCCTAGTTGTCCTGACGCTAAGCCTAGTTGTCCTGACGCTAACCCTAGTTGTCCTGGCGCTAACCCTAGTTGTCCTGACGCTAACCCAAGTTGTCCTGACGCTAACCCTAGTTGTCCTGACGCTAACCCTACTTGTCCTGACGCTAACCCTACTTGTCCTGACGCTAACCCTACTTGTCCTGACGCTAACCCTAGTTGTCCTGACGCTAACCCTAGTTGTCCTGACGCTAACCCTAGCTGTCCTGGCGCTAACCCTAGCTGTCCTGACGCTAACCCTAGCTGTCCTGACGCTAACCCTAGTTGTCCTGACGCTAACCCTAGTTGTCCTGACGCTAACCCTAGCTGTCCTGGTGCTAACCCTAGCTGTCCTGACGCTAACCCTAGTTGTCCTGACGCTAACCCTAGTTGTCCTGACGCTAACCCTAGTTGTCCTGACGCTAACCCTAGTTGTCCTGGCGCTAACCCTAGTTGTCCTGACGCTAACCCTAGTTGTCCTGACGCTAACCCTAGTTGTCCTGACGCTAACCCTAGTTGTCCAGACGCTAACCCTAGATGTCCTGACGCTAACCCTAGTTGTCCTGACGCTAACCCTACTTGTCCTGACGCTAACCCTAGTTGTCCTGACGCTAACCCTAGTTGTCCTGACGCTAACACTAGTTGTCCTGAAGATAACCCTAGTTGTCCTGACGCTAACCCTAGTTGTCCTGACGCTAACCCTACTTGACCTGACGCTAACCCTACTTGTCCTGACGCTAACCCTAGTTGTCCTGACGCTAACCCTAGTTGTCCTGACGCTTACCCTACTTGTCCTGATGCTAACCCTAGTTGTCCTGACGCTAACCCTAGTTGTCCTGATGCTAACCCTAGTTGTCCTGACGCTAACCCTAGTTGTCCTGACGCTAACCCTAGTTGTCCAGACGCTAACCCTAGTTGTCCTGACGCTAACCCTAGTTGTCCTGACGCTAACCCTAGTTGTCCTGACGCTAACCCTAGTTGTCCTGACGCTTACCCTACTTGTCCTGACGCTAACCCTACTTGTCCTGACGCTTACCCTACTTGTCCTGACGCTAACCCTACTTGTCCCGACGCTAACCCTAGTTGTCCTGACGCTAACCCTAGTTGTCCTGACGCTAACCCTAGTTGTCCTGACGCTAACCCTAGTTGTCCTGACGCTAACCCTAGTTGTCCAGACGCTAACCCTAGTTGTCCTGACGCTAACCCTAGTTCTCCTGACGCTAACCCTAGTTGTCCTGACGCTAACCCTAGTTGTCCTGACGCTAACCCTAGTTGTCCTGGCGCTAACCCTAGTTGTCCTGACGCTAACCCTAGTTGTCCTGACGCTAACCCTAGTTGTCCTGACGCTAACCCTAGTTGTCCTGACGCTTACCCTAGTTGTCCAGACGCTAACCCTAGTTGTCCTGACGCTAACCCTAGTTGTCCTGACGCTAACCCTAGTTGTCCTGACGCTAACCCTATTTGTCCTGACGCTAACCCTAGTTGTCCTGACGCTAACCCTACTTGTCCTGACGCTAACCCTAGTTGTCCTGACGCTAACCCTAGTTCTCCTGACGCAAACACTAGTTGTCCTGAAGCTAACCCTAGTTGTCCTGACGCTAACCCTAGTTGTCCTGACGCTAACCCTACTTGACCTGACGCTAACCCTACTTGTCCTGACGCTAACCCTAGTTGTCCTGACGCTAAAGCTAGTTGTCCTGACGCTTACCCTACTTGTCCTGATGCTAACCCTAGTTGTCCTGACGCTAACCCTAGTTGTCCTGACGCTAACCCTAGTTGTCCTGACGCTAACCCTAGTTGTCCTGACGCTAACCCTAGTTGTCCTGACGCTAACCCTAGTTGTCCTGACGCTTACCCTACTTGTCCTGACGCTAACCCTACTTGTCCTGACGCTAACCCTAGTTGTCCTGACGCTAACCCTAGTTGTCCTGACGCTAACCCTAGTTGTCCTGACGCTAACCCTAGTTGTCCAGACGCTAACCCTAGTTGTCCTGACGCTAACCCTAGTTGTCCTGACGCTAACCCTAGTTGTCCTGACGCTAACCCTAGTTGTCCAGACGCTAACCCTAGTTGTCCTGACGCTAACCCTAGTTGTCCTGACGCTAACCCTAGTTGTCCTGGTGCTAACCCTAGTTGTCCTGGCGCTAACCCTAGTTGTCCTGGCGCTAACCCTAGTTGTCCTGATGCTAACCCTAGTTGTCCTGGCGCTAACCCTAGTTGTCCTGACGCTAACCCTAGTTGTCCTGACGCTAACCCTACTTGACCTGACGCTAACCCTACTTGTCCTGACGCTAACCCTAGTTGTCCTGACGCTAAAGCTAGTTGTCCTGACGCTTACCCTACTTGTCCTGATGCTAACCCTAGTTGTCCTGACGCTAACCCTAGTTGTCCTGACGCTAACCCTAGTTGTCCTGACGCTAACCCTAGTTGTCCTGACGCTAACCCTAGTTGTCCTGACGCTAACCCTAGTTGTCCTGACGCTAACCCTAGTTGTCCTGACGCTTACCCTACTTGTCCTGACGCTAACCCTACTTGTCCTGACGCTAACCCTAGTTGTCCTGACGCTAACCCTAGTTGTCCTGACGCTAACCCTAGTTGTCCTGACGCTAACCCTAGTTGTCCAGACGCTAACCCTAGTTGTCCTGACGCTAACCCTAGTTGTCCTGACGCTAACCCTCGTTGTCCTGACGCTAACCCTAGTTGTCCAGACGCTAACCCTAGTTGTCCTGACGCTAACCCTAGTTGTCCTGACGCTAACCCTAGTTGTCCTGGTGCTAACCCTAGTTGTCCTGGCGCTAACCCTAGTTGTCCTGGCGCTAACCCTAGTTGTCCTGATGCTAACCCTAGTTGTCCTGGCGCTAACCCTAGTTGTCCTGGCGCTAACCCTAGTTGTCCCGACGCTAACCCTACTTGTCCTGACTCTAACCCTAGTTGTCCTGACGCTAACCCTAGTTGTCCTGACGCTAACCCTAGCTGTCCTGGCGCTAACCCTAGCTGTCCTGACGCTAACCCTAGCTGTCCTGACGCTAACCCTAGTTGTCCTGACGCTAACCCTAGTTGTCCTGACGCTAACCCTAGCTGTCCTGGCGCTAACCCTAGCTGTCCTGACGCTAACCCTAGTTGTCCTGACGCTAACCCTAGTTGTCCTGGCGCTAACCCTAGTTGTCCTGGCGCTAACCCTAGTTGTCCTGGCGCTAACCCTAGTTGTCCTGACGCTAACCCTAGTTGTCCTGACGCTAACCCTAGTTGTCCTGACGCTAACCCTAGTTGTCCTGACGCTAACCCTAGTTGTCCAGACGCTAACCCTAGTTGTCCTGACGCTAACCCTAGTTGTCCTGACGCTAACCCTAGTTGTCCTGACGCTAACCCTAGTTGTCCTGACGCTAACCCTAGTTGTCCTGACGCTAACCCTAGTTGTCCTGACGCTAACCCTAGTTGTCCTGACGCTAACCCTAGATGTCCTGACGCTAACCCTAGTTGTCCTGACGCTAACCCTACTTGTCCTGACGCTAACCCTAGTTGTCCTGACGCTAACCCTAGTTGTCCTGACGCTAACACTAGTTGTCCTGAAGCTAACCCTAGTTGTCCTGACGCTAACCCTAGTTGTCCTGACGCTAACCCTACTTGACCTGACGCTAACCCTACTTGTCCTGACGCTAACCCTAGTTGTCCTGACGCTAACCCTAGTTGTCCTGACGCTTACCCTACTTGTCCTGACGCTAACCCTAGTTGTCCTGACGCTAACCCTAGTTGTCCTGACGCTAACCCTAGTTGTCCTGACGCTAACCCTAGTTGTCCTGACGCTAACCCTAGTTGTCCAGACGCTAACCCTAGTTGTCCTGACGCTAACCCTAGTTGTCCTGACGCTAACCCTAGTTGTCCTGACGCTAACCCTAGTTGTCCTGACGCTTACCCTACTTGTCCTGACGCTAACCCTACTTGTCCTGACGCTTACCCTACTTGTCCTGACGCTAACCCTACTTGTCCTGACGCTAACCCTAGTTGTCCTGACGCTAACCCTAGTTGTCCTGACGCTAACCCTAGTTGTCCTGACGCTAACCCTAGTTGTCATGACGCTAACCCTAGTTGTCCTGACGCTAACCCTAGTTGTCCAGACGCTAACCCTAGTTGTCCTGACGCTAACCCTAGTTGTCCTGACGCTAACCCTAGTTGTCCTGACGCTAAACCTAGTTGTCCTGGCGCTAACCCTAGTTGTCCTGGCGCTAACCCTAGTTGTCCTGGCGCTAACCCTAGTTGTCCTGATGCTAACCCTAGTTGTCCTGGCGCTAACCCTAGTTGTCCTGACGCTAACCCTAGTTGTCCTGACGCTAACCCTACTTGTCCTGACGCTAACCCTACTTGTCCTGACGCTAACCCTAGTTGTCCTGACGCTAACCCTAGTTGTCCTGACGCTAACCCTAGCTGTCCTGGCGCTAACCCTAGCTGTCCTGACGCTAACCCTAGTTGTCCTGACGCTAACCCTAGTTGTCCTGGCGCTAACCCTAGTTGTCCTGGCGCTAACCCTAGTTGTCCTGACGCTAACCCTAGTTGTCCTGACGCTAACCCTAGTTGTCCTGACGCTAACCCTAGTTGTCCAGACGCTAACCCTAGTTGTCCTGACGCTAACCCTAGTTGTCCTGACGCTAACCCTAGTTGTCCTGGCGCTAACCCTAGTTGTCCTGACGCTAACCCTAGTTGTCCTGACGCTAACCCTAGTTGTCCTGACGCTAACCCTAGTTGTCCTGACGCTAACCCTAGTTGTCCTGACGCTAACCCTAGTTGTCCTGACGCTAACACTAGTTGTCCTGAAGCTAACCCTAGTTGTCCTGACGCTAACCCTAGTTGTCCTGACGCTAACCCTACTTGACCTGACGCTAACCCTACTTGTCCTGACGCTAACCCTAGTTGTCCTGACGCTAACCCTAGTTGTCCTGATGCTTACCCTACTTGTCCTGATGCTAACCCTAGTTGTCCTGACGCTAACCCTAGTTGTCCTGACGCTAACCCTAGTTGTCCTGACGCTAACCCTAGTTGTTCTGACTCTAACCCTAGTTGTCCTGACGCTAACCCTAGTTGTCCTGACGCTAACCCTAGTTGTCCTGATGCTAACACTAGTTGTCCTGACGCTAACCCTAGTTGTCCAGACGCTAACCCTAGTTGTCCTGACGCTAACCCTAGTTGTCCTGACGCTAACCCTAGTTGTCCAGACGCTAACCCTAGTTGTCCTGACGCTAACCCTAGTTGTCCTGACGCTAACCCTAGATGTCCTGGCGCTAACCCTAGTTGTCCTGGCGCTAACCCTAGTTGTCCTGGCGCTAACCCTAGTTGTCCTGACGCTAACCCTAGATGTCCTGGCGCTAACCCTAGTTGTCCTGGCGCTAACCCTAGTTGTCCTGGCGCTAACCCTAGTTGTCCTGACGCTAACCCTAGTTGTCCTGGCGCTAACCCTAGTTGTCCTGACGCTAACCCTAGTTGTCCTGACGCTAACCCTAGATGTCCTGGCGCTAACCCTAGTTGTCCTGGCGCTAACCCTAGTTGTCCTGACGCTAACCCTAGTTGTCCTGACGCTAACCCTAGTTGTCCTGGCGCTAACCCTAGTTGTCCTGGCGCTAACCCTAGTTGTCCTGACGCTAAGCCTAGTTGTCCTGACGCTAACCCTAGTTGTCCTGGCGCTAACCCTAGTTGTCCTGACGCTAACCCTAGTTGTCCTGACGCTAACCCTAGTTGTCCTGACGCTAACCCTAGTTGTCCTGACGCTAACCCTAGTTGTCCTGACGCTAACCCTAGTTGTCCTGACGCTAACCCTAGTTGTCTTGACGCTAAATCTAGTTGTCCTGACGCTAACCCTAGTTGTCCTGACGCTAACCCTAGTTGTCTTGACGCTAACCCTAGTTGTCCTGACGCTAACCCTAGTTGTCCTGACGCTAACCCTAGTTGTCCTGACGCTAACCCTACTTGTCCTGACGCTAACCCTAGTTGTCCTGACGCTAACCCTAGTTGTCCTGACGCTAACCCTAGTTGTCCTGACGCTAACCCTAGTTGTCCTGACGCTAACCCTAGTTGTCCTGACGCTAACCCTACTTGTCCTGACGTTAACTCTACTTGTTCTGACGCTAACCCTACTTGTCCTGACGCTAACCCTAGTTGTCCTGACGCTAACCCTAGTTGTCCTGATGCTAACCCTAGTTGTCTTGACGCTAACCCTAGTTGTCCTGACGCTAACCCTAGTTGTCCTGACGCTAACCCTACTTGTCCTGACGCTAACCCTACTTGTCCTGACGCTAACCCTACTTGTCCTGACGCTAACCTTAGTTGTCCTGACGCTAACCCTAGTTGTCCTGACGCTAACCCCTAGTTGTCCTGACACTAACCCTAGTTGTCCTGACGCTAACCCTAGTTGTCCACGGGCCTAGGTGGTCTGGAGTTGGGACCCGGTCCTATTTGTCTACCCTTTTATATGCATTACTTCAACTTTGATATACAGTAAGGTTTTTAATATAGGCAGTATAGGTACCGTCCCAATTTAGGGTCACCTTGCCGCTGGTGGGATGGCTTGTATACTTTTTTTGATCAAAAATAGTTCACTAAGTACCCTATATTTATTATGCAATTTTGCTTTACATTTATATATAATTATGGTAGGGTATGAGATATATTTTTGTCTTGCTTCTTTTTTGTTAGTGTGAACATGCCTCTGTTTCTTGTATGTCTGCCATCTTAGACCTCAGTTCACATTGTCTGGCGCTAACCCTAGTTGTCCTGACGCTAACCCTAGTTGTCCTGACGCTAACCCTAGTTGTCCTGGCGCTAACCCTAGTTGTCCTGGCGCTAACCCTAGTTGTCCTGACGCTAAGCCTAGTTGTCCTGACGCTAACCCTAGTTGTCCTGGCGCTAACCCTAGTTGTCCTGACGCTAACCCTAGTTGTCCTGACGCTAACCCTACTTGTCCTGACGCTAACCCTACTTGTCCTGACGCTAACCCTAGTTGTCCTGACGCTAACCCTAGCTGTCCTGGCGCTAACCCTAGCTGTCCTGACGCTAACCCTAGTTGTCCTGACGCTAACCCTAGTTGTCCTGGCGCTAACCCTAGTTGTCCTGGCGCTAACCCTAGTTGTCCTGATGCTAACCCTAGTTGTCCTGACGCTAACCCTAGTTGTCCTGACGCTAACCCTAGTTGTCCTGACGCTAACCCTAGTTGTCCTGACGCTAACCCTAGTTGTCCTGGCGCTAACCCTAGTTGTCCTGACGCTAACCCTAGTTGTCCTGGCGCTAACCCTAGTTGTCCTGGCGCTAACCCTACTTGTCCTGACGCTAACCCTAGTTGTCCTGACGCTAACCCTAGTTGTCCTGACGCTAACCCTAGTTGTCCTGACGCTAACCCTAGTTGTCCTGACGCTAACCCTAGTTGTCTTGACGCTAACCCTAGTTGTCCTGACGCTAACCCTAGTTGTCCTGACGCTAACCCTACTTGTCCTGACGCTAACCCTAGTTGTCCTGACGCTAACCCTACTTGTCCTGACGCTAACCCTACTTGTCCTGACGCTAACCCTACTTGTCCTGACGCTAACCTTAGTTGTCCTGACGCTATCCCTAGTTGTCCTGACGCTAACCCCTAGTTGTCCTGACGCTAACCCTAGTTGTCCTGACGCTAACCCTAGTTGTCCTGACGCTAACCTTAGTTGTCCTGACGCTAACCCTAGCTGTCCTGACGCTTACCCTACTTGTCCTGACGCTAACCCTACTTGTCCTGACGCTAACCCTAGTTGTCCTGACGCTAACCCTAGTTGTCCTGACGCTAACCCTAGTTGTCCTGACGCTAACCCTAGTTGTCCTGACGCTAACCCTAGTTGTCCTGACGCTAACCCTAGTTTTCCTGACGCTAACCCTAGTTGTCCAGACGCTAACCCTAGTTGTCCTGACGCTAACCCTAGTTGTCCTGACGCTAACCCTAGTTGTCCTGACGCTAACCCTAGTTGTCCAGACGCTAACCCTAGTTGTCCTGACGCTAACCCTAGTTGTCCTGACGCTAACCCTAGTTGTCCTGACGCTAACCCTAGTTGTCCTGGCGCTAACCCTAGTTGTCCTGGCGCTAACCCTAGTTGTCCTGACGCTAACCCTAGTTGTCCCGACGCTAACCCTAGTTGTCCCGACGCTAACCCTAGTTGTCCTGGCGCTAACCCTAGTTGTCCTGACGCTAACCCTAGTTGTCCTGACGCTAACCCTAGTTGTCCTGGCGCTAACCCTAGTTGTCCTGGCGCTAACCCTAGTTGTCCTGACGCTAACCCTACTTGTCCTGATGCTAACGCTACTTGTCCTGACGCTAACCCTACTTGTCCTGACGCTAACCCTACTTGTCCTGATGCTAACCCTAGTTGTCCTGACGCTAACCCTAGTTGTCCTGACGCTAACCCTAGTTGTCCTGACGCTAACCCTAGCTGTCCTGGCGCTAACCCTAGCTGTCCTGACGCTAACCCTAGTTGTCCTGACGCTAACCCTAGTTGTCCTGGCGCTAACCCTAGTTGTCCTGGCGCTAACCCTAGTTGTCCTGGCGCTAACCCTAGTTGTCCTGACGCTAACCCTAGTTGTCCTGGCGCTAACCCTAGTTGTCCTGGCGCTAACCCTAGTTGTCCCGACGCTAACCCTAGTTGTCCTGGCGCTAACCCTAGTTGTCCTGGCGCTAACCCTAGTTGTCCTGACACTAACCCTAGTTGTCCTGACGCTAACCCTAGTTGTCCTGGCGCTAACCCTAGTTGTCCTGACGCTAAGCCTAGTTGTCCTGACGCTAACCCTAGTTGTCCTGGCGCTAACCCTAGTTGTCCTGACGCTAACCCTAGTTGTCCTGATGCTAACCCTAGTTGTCCTGACCCTAACCCTACTTGTCCTGACGCTAACCCTACTTGTCCTGAATCTAACCCTACTTGTCCTGACGCTAAGCCTAGTTGTCCAGACGCTAACCCTAGTTGTCCTGACGCTAACCCTAGTTGTCCTGACGCTAACCCTAGTTGTCCTGACGCTAACCCTACTTGTCCTGACGCTAACCCTAGTTGTCCTGACGCTAACCCTAGTTGTCCTGACGCTAACCCTAGTTGTCCTGACGCTAACCCTAGTTGTCTTGACGCTAACCCTAGTTGTCCTGACGCTAACCCTAGTTGTCCTGACGCTAACCCTAGTTGTCCTGACGCTAACCCTACTTGTCCTGACGCTAACCCTACTTGTCCTGACGCTAACCCTACTTGTCCTGACGCTAACCTTAGTTGTCCTGACGCTAACCCTAGTTGTCCTGACGCTAACCCCTAGTTGTCCTGACACTAACCCTAGTTGTCCTGACGCTAACCCTAGTTGTCCACGGGCCTAGGTGGTCTGGAGTTGGGACCCGGTCCTATTTGTCTACCCTTTTATATGCATTACTTCAACTTTGATATACAGTAAGGTTTTTAATATAGGCAGTATAGGTACCGTCCCAATTTAGGGTCACCTTGCCGCTGGTGGAATGGCTTGTATACTTTTTTTGATCAAAAATAGTTCACTAAGTACCCTATATTTATTATGCAATTTTGCTTTACATTTATATATAATTATGGTAGGGTATGAGATATATTTTTGTCTTGCTTCTTTTTTGTTAGTGTGAACATGCCTCTGTTTCTTGTATGTCTGCCATCTTAGACCTCAGTTCACATTGTCTGGTTTTTTGACTTGTTTGCATTCTGTGCAATTTAAGGGTGTGGCATGCCCTTTGTTGAGCTGATTGGTATATATGTAGCTTACCACGGGCCTAGGTGGTCTGGAGTTGGGACCCGGTCCTATTTGTCTACCCTTTTATATGCATTACTTCAACTTTGATATACAGTAAGGTTTTTAATATAGGCAGTATAGGTACCGTCCCAATTTAGGGTCACCTTGCCGCTGGTGGGATGGCTTGTATACTTTTTTTGATCAAAAATAGTTCACTAAGTACCCTATATTTATTATGCAATTTTGCTTTACATTTATATATAATTATGGTAGGGTATGAGATATATTTTTGTCTTGCTTCTTTTTTGTTAGTGTGAACATGCCTCTGTTTCTTGTATGTCTGCCATCTTAGACCTCAGTTCACATTGTCTGGCGCTAACCCTAGTTGTCCTGACGCTAACCCTAGTTGTCCTGACGCTAACCCTAGTTGTCCTGGCGCTAACCCTAGTTGTCCTGGCGCTAACCCTAGTTGTCCTGACGCTAAGCCTAGTTGTCCTGACGCTAACCCTAGTTGTCCTGGCGCTAACCCTAGTTGTCCTGACGCTAACCCTAGTTGTCCTGACGCTAACCCTACTTGTCCTGACGCTAACCCTACTTGTCCTGACGCTAACCCTAGTTGTCCTGACGCTAACCCTAGCTGTCCTGGCGCTAACCCTAGCTGTCCTGACGCTAACCCTAGTTGTCCTGACGCTAACCCTAGTTGTCCTGGCGCTAACCCTAGTTGTCCTGGCGCTAACCCTAGTTGTCCTGATGCTAACCCTAGTTGTCCTGACGCTAACCCTAGTTGTCCTGACGCTAACCCTAGTTGTCCTGACGCTAACCCTAGTTGTCCTGACGCTAACCCTAGTTGTCCTGGCGCTAACCCTAGTTGTCCTGGCGCTAACCCTAGTTGTCCTGACGCTAACCCTAGTTGTCCTGGCGCTAACCCTAGTTGTCCTGGCGCTAACCCTACTTGTCCTGACGCTAACCCTAGTTGTCCTGACGCTAACCCTAGTTGTCCTGACGCTAACCCTAGTTGTCCTGACGCTAACCCTAGTTGTCCTGACGCTAACCCTAGTTGTCCTGACGCTAACCCTAGTTGTCTTGACGTTAACCCTAGTTGTCCTGACGCTAACCCTAGTTGTCCTGACGCTAACCCTACTTGTCCTGACGCTAACCCTAGTTGTCCTGACGCTAACCCTACTTGTCCTGACGCTAACCTTAGTTGTCCTGACGCTATCCCTAGTTGTCCTGACGCTAACCCCTAGTTGTCCTGACGCTAACCCTAGTTGTCCTGACGCTAACCCTAGTTGTCCTGACGCTAACCTTAGTTGTCCTGACGCTAACCCTAGTTGTCCTGACGCTTACCCTACTTGTCCTGACGCTAACCCTACTTGTCCTGACGCTAACCCTAGTTGTCCTGACGCTAACCCTAGTTGTCCTGACGCTAACCCTAGTTGTCCTGACGCTAACCCTAGTTGTCCTGACGCTAACCCTAGTTGTCCTGACGCTAACCCTAGTTGTCCTGACGCTAACCCTAGTTGTCCTGACGCTAACCCTAGTTGTCCAGACGCTAACCCTAGTTGTCCTGACGCTAACCCTAGTTGTCCTGACGCTAACCCTAGTTGTCCTGACGCTAACCCTAGTTGTCCCGGCGCTAACCCTAGTTGTCCTGGCGCTAACCCTAGTTGTCCTGACGCTAACCCTAGTTGTCCCGACGCTAACCCTAGTTGTCCCGACGCTAACCCTAGTTGTCCTGGCGCTAACCCTAGTTGTCCTGGCGCTAACCCTAGTTGTCCTGACGCTAACCCTAGTTGTCCTGACGCTAACCCTAGTTGTCCTGGCGCTAACCCTAGTTGTCCTGGCGCTAACCCTAGTTGTCCTGACGCTAACCCTACTTGTCCTGACGCTAACCCTACTTGTCCTGACGCTAACCCTACTTGTCCTGACGCTAACCCTACTTGTCCTGATGCTAACCCTAGTTGTCCTGACGCTAACCCTAGTTGTCCTGACGCTAACCCTAGTTGTCCTGACGCTAACCCTAGCTGTCCTGGCGCTAACCCTAGCTGTCCTGACGCTAACCCTAGTTGTCCTGACGCTAACCCTAGTTGTCCTGGCGCTAACCCTAGTTGTCCTGGCGCTAACCCTAGTTGTCCTGACGCTAACCCTAGTTGTCCTGACGCTAACCCTAGTTGTCCTGGCGCTAACCCTAGTTGTCCTGACGCTAAGCCTAGTTGTCCTGACGCTAACCCTAGTTGTCCTGGCGCTAACCCTAGTTGTCCTGACGCTAACCCAAGTTGTCCTGACGCTAACCCTAGTTGTCCTGACGCTAACCCTACTTGTCCTGACGCTAACCCTACTTGTCCTGACGCTAACCCTACTTGTCCTGACTCTAACCCTAGTTGTCCTGACGCTAACCCTAGTTGTCCTGACGCTAACCCTAGCTGTCCTGGCGCTAACCCTAGCTGTCCTGACGCTAACCCTAGCTGTCCTGACGCTAACCCTAGTTGTCCTGACGCTAACCCTAGTTGTCCTGACGCTAACCCTAGCTGTCCTGGCGCTAACCCTAGCTGTCCTGACGCTAACCCTAGTTGTCCTGACGCTAACCCTAGTTGTCCTGGCGCTAACCCTAGTTGTCCTGGCGCTAACCCTAGTTGTCCTGGCGCTAACCCTAGTTGTCCTGACGCTAACCCTAGTTGTCCTGACGCTAACCCTAGTTGTCCTGACGCTAACCCTAGTTGTCCAGACGCTAACCCTAGTTGTCCTGACGCTAACCCTAGTTGTCCTGACGCTAACCCTAGTTGTCCTGACGCTAACCCTAGTTGTCCTGACGCTAACCCTAGTTGTCCTGACGCTAACCCTAGTTGTCCTGACGCTAACCCTAGTTGTCCTGACGCTAACCCTAGATGTCCTGACGCTAACCCTAGTTGTCCTGACGCTAACCCTACTTGTCCTGACGCTAACCCTAGTTGTCCTGACGCTAACCCTAGTTGTCCTGACGCTAACACTAGTTGTCCTGAAGCTAACCCTAGTTGTCCTGACGCTAACCCTAGTTGTCCTGACGCTAACCCTACTTGACCTGACGCTAACCCTACTTGTCCTGACGCTAACCCTAGTTGTCCTGACGCTAACCCTAGTTGTCCTGAGGCTTACCCTACTTGTCCTGACGCTAACCCTAGTTGTCCTGACGCTAACCCTAGTTGTCCTGACGCTAACCCTAGTTGTCCTGACGCTAACCCTAGTTGTCCTGACGCTAACCCTAGTTGTCCAGACGCTAACCCTAGTTGTCCTGACGCTAACCCTAGTTGTCCTGACGCTAACCCTAGTTGTCCTGACGCTAACCCTAGTTGTCCTGACGCTTACCCTACTTGTCCTGACGCTAACCCTACTTGTCCTGACGCTAACCCTACTTGTCCTGACGCTAACCCTAGTTGTCCTGACGCTAACCCTAGTTGTCCTGACGCTAACCCTAGTTGTCCTGACGCTAACCCTAGTTGTCCTGACGCTAACCCTAGTTGTCCTGACGCTAACCCTAGTTGTCCAGACGCTAACCCTAGTTGTCCTGACGCTAACCCTAGTTGTCCTGACGCTAACCCTAGTTGTCCTGACGCTAAACCTAGTTGTCCTGGCGCTAACCCTAGTTGTCCTGGCGCTAACCCTAGTTGTCCTGGCGCTAACCCTAGTTGTCCTGATGCTAACCCTAGTTGTCCTGGCGCTAACCCTAGTTGTCCTGACGCTAACCCTAGTTGTCCTGACGCTAACCCTACTTGTCCTGACGCTAACCCTACTTGTCCTGACGCTAACCCTAGTTGTCCTGACGCTAACCCTAGTTGTCCTGACGCTAACCCTAGCTGTCCTGGCGCTAACCCTAGCTGTCCTGACGCTAACCCTAGTTGTCCTGACGCTAACCCTAGTTGTCCTGGCGCTAACCCTAGTTGTCCTGGCGCTAACCCTAGTTGTCCTGACGCTAACCCTAGTTGTCCTGACGCTAACCCTAGTTGTCCTGACGCTAACCCTAGTTGTCCAGACGCTAACCCTAGTTGTCCTGACGCTAACCCTAGTTGTCCTGACGCTAACCCTAGTTGTCCTGGCGCTAACCCTAGTTGTCCTGACGCTAACCCTAGTTGTCCTGACGCTAACCCTAGTTGTCCTGACGCTAACCCTAGTTGTCCTGACGCTAACCCTAGTTGTCCTGACGCTAACCCTAGTTGTCCTGACGCTAACACTAGTTGTCCTGAAGCTAACCCTAGTTGTCCTGACGCTAACCCTAGTTGTCCTGACGCTAACCCTACTTGACCTGACGCTAACCCTACTTGTCCTGACGCTAACCCTAGTTGTCCTGACGCTAACCCTAGTTGTCCTGATGCTTACCCTACTTGTCCTGATGCTAACCCTAGTTGTCCTGACGCTAACCCTAGTTGTCCTGACGCTAACCCTAGTTGTCCTGACGCTAACCCTAGTTGTTCTGACTCTAACCCTAGTTGTCCTGACGCTAACCCTAGTTGTCCTGACGCTAACCCTAGTTGTCCTGATGCTAACACTAGTTGTCCTGACGCTAACCCTAGTTGTCCAGACGCTAACCCTAGTTGTCCTGACGCTAACCCTAGTTGTCCTGACGCTAACCCTAGTTGTCCAGACGCTAACCCTAGTTGTCCTGACGCTAACCCTAGTTGTCCTGACGCTAACCCTAGATGTCCTGGCGCTAACCCTAGTTGTCCTGGCGCTAACCCTAGTTGTCCTGGCGCTAACCCTAGTTGTCCTGACGCTAACCCTAGATGTCCTGGCGCTAACCCTAGTTGTCCTGGCGCTAACCCTAGTTGTCCTGGCGCTAACCCTAGTTGTCCTGACGCTAACCCTAGTTGTCCTGGCGCTAACCCTAGTTGTCCTGACGCTAACCCTAGTTGTCCTGACGCTAACCCTAGATGTCCTGGCGCTAACCCTAGTTGTCCTGGCGCTAACCCTAGTTGTCCTGACGCTAACCCTAGTTGTCCTGACGCTAACCCTAGTTGTCCTGGCGCTAACCCTAGTTGTCCTGGCGCTAACCCTAGTTGTCCTGACGCTAAGCCTAGTTGTCCTGACGCTAACCCTAGTTGTCCTGGCGCTAACCCTAGTTGTCCTGACGCTAACCCTAGTTGTCCTGACGCTAACCCTAGTTGTCCTGACGCTAACCCTAGTTGTCCTGACGCTAACCCTAGTTGTCCTGACGCTAACCCTAGTTGTCCTGACGCTAACCCTAGTTGTCTTGACGCTAAATCTAGTTGTCCTGACGCTAACCCTAGTTGTCCTGACGCTAACCCTAGTTGTCTTGACGCTAACCCTAGTTGTCCTGACGCTAACCCTAGTTGTCCTGACGCTAACCCTAGTTGTCCTGACGCTAACCCTACTTGTCCTGACGCTAACCCTAGTTGTCCTGACGCTAACCCTAGTTGTCCTGACGCTAACCCTAGTTGTCCTGACGCTAACCCTAGTTGTCCTGACGCTAACCCTAGTTGTCCTGACGCTAACCCTACTTGTCCTGACGTTAACTCTACTTGTTCTGACGCTAACCCTACTTGTCCTGACGCTAACCCTAGTTGTCCTGACGCTAACCCTAGTTGTCCTGATGCTAACCCTAGTTGTCTTGACGCTAACCCTAGTTGTCCTGACGCTAACCCTAGTTGTCCTGACGCTAACCCTACTTGTCCTGACGCTAACCCTACTTGTCCTGACGCTAACCCTACTTGTCCTGACGCTAACCTTAGTTGTCCTGACGCTAACCCTAGTTGTCCTGACGCTAACCCCTAGTTGTCCTGACACTAACCCTAGTTGTCCTGACGCTAACCCTAGTTGTCCACGGGCCTAGGTGGTCTGGAGTTGGGACCCGGTCCTATTTGTCTACCCTTTTATATGCATTACTTCAACTTTGATATACAGTAAGGTTTTTAATATAGGCAGTATAGGTACCGTCCCAATTTAGGGTCACCTTGCCGCTGGTGGGATGGCTTGTATACTTTTTTTGATCAAAAATAGTTCACTAAGTACCCTATATTTATTATGCAATTTTGCTTTACATTTATATATAATTATGGTAGGGTATGAGATATATTTTTGTCTTGCTTCTTTTTTGTTAGTGTGAACATGCCTCTGTTTCTTGTATGTCTGCCATCTTAGACCTCAGTTCACATTGTCTGGCGCTAACCCTAGTTGTCCTGACGCTAACCCTAGTTGTCCTGACGCTAACCCTAGTTGTCCTGGCGCTAACCCTAGTTGTCCTGGCGCTAACCCTAGTTGTCCTGACGCTAAGCCTAGTTGTCCTGACGCTAACCCTAGTTGTCCTGGCGCTAACCCTAGTTGTCCTGACGCTAACCCTAGTTGTCCTGACGCTAACCCTACTTGTCCTGACGCTAACCCTACTTGTCCTGACGCTAACCCTAGTTGTCCTGACGCTAACCCTAGCTGTCCTGGCGCTAACCCTAGCTGTCCTGACGCTAACCCTAGTTGTCCTGACGCTAACCCTAGTTGTCCTGGCGCTAACCCTAGTTGTCCTGGCGCTAACCCTAGTTGTCCTGATGCTAACCCTAGTTGTCCTGACGCTAACCCTAGTTGTCCTGACGCTAACCCTAGTTGTCCTGACGCTAACCCTAGTTGTCCTGACGCTAACCCTAGTTGTCCTGGCGCTAACCCTAGTTGTCCTGACGCTAACCCTAGTTGTCCTGGCGCTAACCCTAGTTGTCCTGGCGCTAACCCTACTTGTCCTGACGCTAACCCTAGTTGTCCTGACGCTAACCCTAGTTGTCCTGACGCTAACCCTAGTTGTCCTGACGCTAACCCTAGTTGTCCTGACGCTAACCCTAGTTGTCTTGACGCTAACCCTAGTTGTCCTGACGCTAACCCTAGTTGTCCTGACGCTAACCCTACTTGTCCTGACGCTAACCCTAGTTGTCCTGACGCTAACCCTACTTGTCCTGACGCTAACCCTACTTGTCCTGACGCTAACCCTACTTGTCCTGACGCTAACCTTAGTTGTCCTGACGCTATCCCTAGTTGTCCTGACGCTAACCCCTAGTTGTCCTGACGCTAACCCTAGTTGTCCTGACGCTAACCCTAGTTGTCCTGACGCTAACCTTAGTTGTCCTGACGCTAACCCTAGCTGTCCTGACGCTTACCCTACTTGTCCTGACGCTAACCCTACTTGTCCTGACGCTAACCCTAGTTGTCCTGACGCTAACCCTAGTTGTCCTGACGCTAACCCTAGTTGTCCTGACGCTAACCCTAGTTGTCCTGACGCTAACCCTAGTTGTCCTGACGCTAACCCTAGTTTTCCTGACGCTAACCCTAGTTGTCCAGACGCTAACCCTAGTTGTCCTGACGCTAACCCTAGTTGTCCTGACGCTAACCCTAGTTGTCCTGACGCTAACCCTAGTTGTCCAGACGCTAACCCTAGTTGTCCTGACGCTAACCCTAGTTGTCCTGACGCTAACCCTAGTTGTCCTGACGCTAACCCTAGTTGTCCTGGCGCTAACCCTAGTTGTCCTGGCGCTAACCCTAGTTGTCCTGACGCTAACCCTAGTTGTCCCGACGCTAACCCTAGTTGTCCCGACGCTAACCCTAGTTGTCCTGGCGCTAACCCTAGTTGTCCTGACGCTAACCCTAGTTGTCCTGACCCTAACCCTACTTGTCCTGACGCTAACCCTACTTGTCCTGAATCTAACCCTACTTGTCCTGACGCTAAGCCTAGTTGTCCAGACGCTAACCCTAGTTGTCCTGACGCTAACCCTAGTTGTCCTGACGCTAACCCTAGTTGTCCTGACGCTAACCCTACTTGTCCTGACGCTAACCCTAGTTGTCCTGACGCTAACCCTAGTTGTCCTGACGCTAACCCTAGTTGTCCTGACGCTAACCCTAGTTGTCTTGACGCTAACCCTAGTTGTCCTGACGCTAACCCTAGTTGTCCTGACGCTAACCCTAGTTGTCCTGACGCTAACCCTACTTGTCCTGACGCTAACCCTACTTGTCCTGACGCTAACCCTACTTGTCCTGACGCTAACCTTAGTTGTCCTGACGCTAACCCTAGTTGTCCTGACGCTAACCCCTAGTTGTCCTGACACTAACCCTAGTTGTCCTGACGCTAACCCTAGTTGTCCACGGGCCTAGGTGGTCTGGAGTTGGGACCCGGTCCTATTTGTCTACCCTTTTATATGCATTACTTCAACTTTGATATACAGTAAGGTTTTTAATATAGGCAGTATAGGTACCGTCCCAATTTAGGGTCACCTTGCCGCTGGTGGGATGGCTTGTATACTTTTTTTGATCAAAAATAGTTCACTAAGTACCCTATATTTATTATGCAATTTTGCTTTACATTTATATATAATTATGGTAGGGTATGAGATATATTTTTGTCTTGCTTCTTTTTTGTTAGTGTGAACATGCCTCTGTTTCTTGTATGTCTGCCATCTTAGACCTCAGTTCACATTGTCTGGCGCTAACCCTAGTTGTCCTGACGCTAACCCTAGTTGTCCTGACGCTAACCCTAGTTGTCCTGGCGCTAACCCTAGTTGTCCTGGCGCTAACCCTAGTTGTCCTGACGCTAAGCCTAGTTGTCCTGACGCTAACCCTAGTTGTCCTGGCGCTAACCCTAGTTGTCCTGACGCTAACCCTAGTTGTCCTGACGCTAACCCTACTTGTCCTGACGCTAACCCTACTTGTCCTGACGCTAACCCTAGTTGTCCTGACGCTAACCCTAGCTGTCCTGGCGCTAACCCTAGCTGTCCTGACGCTAACCCTAGTTGTCCTGACGCTAACCCTAGTTGTCCTGGCGCTAACCCTAGTTGTCCTGGCGCTAACCCTAGTTGTCCTGATGCTAACCCTAGTTGTCCTGACGCTAACCCTAGTTGTCCTGACGCTAACCCTAGTTGTCCTGACGCTAACCCTAGTTGTCCTGACGCTAACCCTAGTTGTCCTGGCGCTAACCCTAGTTGTCCTGGCGCTAACCCTAGTTGTCCTGACGCTAACCCTAGTTGTCCTGGCGCTAACCCTAGTTGTCCTGGCGCTAACCCTACTTGTCCTGACGCTAACCCTAGTTGTCCTGACGCTAACCCTAGTTGTCCTGACGCTAACCCTAGTTGTCCTGACGCTAACCCTAGTTGTCCTGACGCTAACCCTAGTTGTCCTGACGCTAACCCTAGTTGTCTTGACGTTAACCCTAGTTGTCCTGACGCTAACCCTAGTTGTCCTGACGCTAACCCTACTTGTCCTGACGCTAACCCTAGTTGTCCTGACGCTAACCCTACTTGTCCTGACGCTAACCTTAGTTGTCCTGACGCTATCCCTAGTTGTCCTGACGCTAACCCCTAGTTGTCCTGACGCTAACCCTAGTTGTCCTGACGCTAACCCTAGTTGTCCTGACGCTAACCTTAGTTGTCCTGACGCTAACCCTAGTTGTCCTGACGCTTACCCTACTTGTCCTGACGCTAACCCTACTTGTCCTGACGCTAACCCTAGTTGTCCTGACGCTAACCCTAGTTGTCCTGACGCTAACCCTAGTTGTCCTGACGCTAACCCTAGTTGTCCTGACGCTAACCCTAGTTGTCCTGACGCTAACCCTAGTTGTCCTGACGCTAACCCTAGTTGTCCTGACGCTAACCCTAGTTGTCCTGACGCTAACCCTAGTTGTCCAGACGCTAACCCTAGTTGTCCTGACGCTAACCCTAGTTGTCCTGACGCTAACCCTAGTTGTCCTGACGCTAACCCTAGTTGTCCCGGCGCTAACCCTAGTTGTCCTGGCGCTAACCCTAGTTGTCCTGACGCTAACCCTAGTTGTCCCGACGCTAACCCTAGTTGTCCCGACGCTAACCCTAGTTGTCCTGGCGCTAACCCTAGTTGTCCTGGCGCTAACCCTAGTTGTCCTGACGCTAACCCTAGTTGTCCTGACGCTAACCCTAGTTGTCCTGGCGCTAACCCTAGTTGTCCTGGCGCTAACCCTAGTTGTCCTGACGCTAACCCTACTTGTCCTGACGCTAACCCTACTTGTCCTGACGCTAACCCTACTTGTCCTGACGCTAACCCTACTTGTCCTGATGCTAACCCTAGTTGTCCTGACGCTAACCCTAGTTGTCCTGACGCTAACCCTAGTTGTCCTGACGCTAACCCTAGCTGTCCTGGCGCTAACCCTAGCTGTCCTGACGCTAACCCTAGTTGTCCTGACGCTAACCCTAGTTGTCCTGGCGCTAACCCTAGTTGTCCTGGCGCTAACCCTAGTTGTCCTGGCGCTAACCCTAGTTGTCCTGACGCTAACCCTAGTTGTCCTGGCGCTAACCCTAGTTGTCCTGGCGCTAACCCTAGTTGTCCCGACGCTAACCCTAGTTGTCCTGGCGCTAACCCTAGTTGTCCTGGCGCTAACCCTAGTTGTCCTGACGCTAACCCTAGTTGTCCTGGCGCTAACCCTAGTTGTCCTGACGCTAACCCTAGTTGTCCTGACGCTAACCCTACTTGTCCTGACGCTAACCCTACTTGTCCTGACGCTAACCCTAGTTGTCCTGACGCTAACCCTAGCTGTCCTGGCGCTAACCCTAGCTGTCCTGACGCTAACCCTAGTTGTCCTGACGCTAACCCTAGTTGTCCTGGCGCTAACCCTAGTTGTCCTGGCGCTAACCCTAGTTGTCCTGATGCTAACCCTAGTTGTCCTGACGCTAACCCTAGTTGTCCTGACGCTAACCCTAGTTGTCCTGACGCTAACCCTAGTTGTCCTGACGCTAACCCTAGTTGTCCTGGCGCTAACCCTAGTTGTCCTGGCGCTAACCCTAGTTGTCCTGACGCTAACCCTAGTTGTCCTGGCGCTAACCCTAGTTGTCCTGGCGCTAACCCTACTTGTCCTGACGCTAACCCTAGTTGTCCTGACGCTAACCCTAGTTGTCCTGACGCTAACCCTAGTTGTCCTGACGCTAACCCTAGTTGTCCTGACGCTAACCCTAGTTGTCCTGACGCTAACCCTAGTTGTCTTGACGTTAACCCTAGTTGTCCTGACGCTAACCCTAGTTGTCCTGACGCTAACCCTACTTGTCCTGACGCTAACCCTAGTTGTCCTGACGCTAACCCTACTTGTCCTGACGCTAACCTTAGTTGTCCTGACGCTATCCCTAGTTGTCCTGACGCTAACCCCTAGTTGTCCTGACGCTAACCCTAGTTGTCCTGACGCTAACCCTAGTTGTCCTGACGCTAACCTTAGTTGTCCTGACGCTAACCCTAGTTGTCCTGACGCTTACCCTACTTGTCCTGACGCTAACCCTACTTGTCCTGACGCTAACCCTAGTTGTCCTGACGCTAACCCTAGTTGTCCTGACGCTAACCCTAGTTGTCCTGACGCTAACCCTAGTTGTCCTGACGCTAACCCTAGTTGTCCTGACGCTAACCCTAGTTGTCCTGACGCTAACCCTAGTTGTCCTGACGCTAACCCTAGTTGTCCTGACGCTAACCCTAGTTGTCCAGACGCTAACCCTAGTTGTCCTGACGCTAACCCTAGTTGTCCTGACGCTAACCCTAGTTGTCCTGACGCTAACCCTAGTTGTCCCGGCGCTAACCCTAGTTGTCCTGGCGCTAACCCTAGTTGTCCTGACGCTAACCCTAGTTGTCCCGACGCTAACCCTAGTTGTCCCGACGCTAACCCTAGTTGTCCTGGCGCTAACCCTAGTTGTCCTGGCGCTAACCCTAGTTGTCCTGACGCTAACCCTAGTTGTCCTGACGCTAACCCTAGTTGTCCTGGCGCTAACCCTAGTTGTCCTGGCGCTAACCCTAGTTGTCCTGACGCTAACCCTACTTGTCCTGACGCTAACCCTACTTGTCCTGACGCTAACCCTACTTGTCCTGACGCTAACCCTACTTGTCCTGATGCTAACCCTAGTTGTCCTGACGCTAACCCTAGTTGTCCTGACGCTAACCCTAGTTGTCCTGACGCTAACCCTAGCTGTCCTGGCGCTAACCCTAGCTGTCCTGACGCTAACCCTAGTTGTCCTGACGCTAACCCTAGTTGTCCTGGCGCTAACCCTAGTTGTCCTGGCGCTAACCCTAGTTGTCCTGGCGCTAACCCTAGTTGTCCTGACGCTAACCCTAGTTGTCCTGGCGCTAACCCTAGTTGTCCTGGCGCTAACCCTAGTTGTCCCGACGCTAACCCTAGTTGTCCTGGCGCTAACCCTAGTTGTCCTGGCGCTAACCCTAGTTGTCCTGACGCTAACCCTAGTTGTCCTGACGCTAACCCTAGTTGTCCTGGCGCTAACCCTAGTTGTCCTGACGCTAAGCCTAGTTGTCCTGACGCTAACCCTAGTTGTCCTGGCGCTAACCCTAGTTGTCCTGACGCTAACCCTAGTTGTCCTGATGCTAACCCTAGTTGTCCTGACCCTAACCCTACTTGTCCTGACGCTAACCCTACTTGTCCTGACGCTAACCCTACTTGTCCTGACGCTAAGCCTAGTTGTCCAGACGCTAACCCTAGTTGTCCTGACGCTAACCCTAGTTGTCCTGACGCTAACCCTAGTTGTCCTGACGCTAACCCTAGTTGTCCTGACGCTAAGCCTAGTTGTCCAGACGCTAACCCTAGTTGTCCTGACGCTAACCCTAGTTGTCCTGACGCTAACCCTAGTTGTCCTGACGCTAACCCTACTTGTCCTGACGCTAACCCTAGTTGTCCTGACGCTAACCCTAGTTGTCCTGACGCTAACCCTAGTTGTCCTGACGCTAAGCCTAGTTGTCCAGACGCTAACCCTAGTTGTCCTGACGCTAACCCTAGTTGTCCTGACGCTAACCCTAGTTGTCCTGACGCTAAGCCTACTTGTCCTGACGCTAACCCTAGTTGTCCTGACGCTAACCCTAGTTGTCCAGACGCTAACCCTAGTTGTCCTGACGCTAACCCTAGTTGTCCTGACGCTAACCCTAGTTGTCCTGACGCTAAGCCTACTTGTCCTGACGCTAACCCTAGTTGTCCTGACGCTAACCCTAGTTGTCCTGACGCTAACCCTAGTTGTCCTGACGCTAACCCTAGTTGTCCTGACGCTAACCCTAGTTGTCCTGACGCTAACCCTAGTTGTCTTGACGCTAACCCTAGTTGTCCTGACGCTAACCCTAGTTGTCCTGACGCTAACTCTAGTTGTCCTGACGCTAACCCTAGTTGTCCTGACGCTAACCCTAGTTGTCCTGACGCTAACCCTACTTGTCCTGACGCTAACCCTAGTTGTCCTGACGCTAACCCTAGTTGTCCTGACGCTAACCCTAGTTGTCCTGACGCTAACCCTATTTGTCCTGGCGCTAACCCTAGTTGTCCTGGCGCTAACCCTAGTTGTCCTGACGCTAACCCTAGTTGTCCTGACGCTAACCCTAGTTGTCCTGACGCTAACCCTAGTTGTCCTGACGCTAACCCTAGTTGTGCTGGCGCTAACCCTAGTTGTCCTGACGCTAACCCTAGTTGTCCTGACGCTAACCCTAGTTGTCCTGACGCTAACCCTAGTTGTCCTGACGCTAACCCTAGTTGTCCTGACGCTAACCCTAGTTGTCCTGACGCTAACCCTAGTTGTCTTGACGCTAACCCTAGTTGTCCTGACGCTAACCCTAGTTGTCCTGACGCTAACTCTAGTTGTCCTGACGCTAACCCTAGTTGTCCTGACGCTAACCCTAGTTGTCCTGACGCTAACCCTAGTTGTCCTGACGCTAACCCTACTTGTCCTGACGCTAACCCTAGTTGTCCTGACGCTAACCCTAGTTATCCTGACGCTAACCCTAGTTGTCCTGACGCTAACCCTAGTTGTGCTGGCGCTAACCCTAGTTGTCCTGACGCTAAGCCTAGTTGTCCTGACGCTAACCCTAGTTGTCCTGACGCTAACCCTAGTTGTGCTGGCGCTAACCCTAGTTGTCCTGACGCTAACCCTACTTGTCCTGACGCTAACCCTAGTTGTCCTGACGCTAACCCTAGTTGTCCTGACGCTAACCCTAGTTGTCCTGATGCTAACCCTAGTTGTCCTGACGCTAACCCTAGTTGTCCTGACGCTAACCCTAGTTGTCTTGACGCTAACCCTAGTTGTCCTGACGCTAACCATAGTTGTCCTGACGCTAACTCTAGTTGTCCTGACGCTAACCCTAGTTGTCCTGACGCTAACCCTAGTTGTCCTGACGCTAACCCTAGTTGTCCTGACGCTAACCCTACTTGTCCTGACGCTAACCCTAGTTGTCCTGACGCTAACCCTAGTTGTCCTGACGCTAACCCTACTTGTCCTGACGCTAACCCTAGTTGTCCTGACGCTAACCCTAGTTGTCCTGACGCTAAGCCTAGTTGTCCAGACGCTAACCCTAGTTGTCCTGACGCTAACCCTACTTGTCCTGACGCTAACCCTAGTTGTCCTGACGCTAACCCTAGTTTTCCTGACGCTAACCCTAGTTGTCCTGACGCTAACCCTAGTTGTCTTGACGCTAACCCTAGTTGTCCTGACGCTAACCCTAGTTGTCCTGACGCTAACCCTAGTTGTCCTGACGCTAAACCTACTTGTCCTGACGCTAACTCTAGTTGTCCTGACGCTAACCCTAGTTGTCCTGATGTTAACCCTTGTTGTCCTGACGCTAACCCTACTTGTCCTGACGCTAACCCTAGTTGTCCTGACGCTTACCCTACTTGTCCTGACGCTAACCCTAGTTGTCCTGACGCTAACCCTAGTTGTCCTGACGCTAACCCTAGTTGTCCTGACGCTAACCCTAGTTGTCCAGACGCTAACCCTAGTTGTCCTGACGCTAACCCTAGTTGTCCTGGCGCTAACCCTAGTTGTACTGACGCTAACCCTAGTTGTCCTGGCGCTAACCCTAGTTGTCCTGGCGCTAACCCTAGTTGTCCTGTCGCTAACCCTAGTTGTCCTGGCGCTAACCCTAGTTGTCCTGGCGCTAACCCTAGTTGTCATGACGCTAACCCTAGTTGTCCTGACGCTAACCCTAGTTGTCCTGGCGCTAACCCTAGTTGTCCTGGCGCTAACCCTAGTTGTCCTGACGCTAAGCCTAGTTGTCCTGACGCTAACCCTAGTTGTCCTAGCGCTAACCCTAGTTGTCTTGACGCTAACCCTAGTTGTCCTGACGCTAACCCTAGTTGTCCTGACGCTAACCCTAGTTGTCCTGACGCTAACCCTAGTTGTCCTGACGCTAACCCTACTTGTCCTGACGCTAACCCTAGTTGTCCTGACGCTAACCCTACTTGTCCTGATGCTAACCTTAGTTGTCCTGACGCTAACCCTAGTTGTCCTGACGCTAACCCTACTTGTCCTGACGCTAACCCTAGTTGTCTTGACGCTAACCCTAGTTGTCCTGACGCTAACCCTAGTTGTCCTGACGCTAACCCTAGTTGTCCTGGCGCTAACCCTAGTTGTCCTGGCGCTAACCCTAGTTGTCCTGACGCTAACCCTAGTTGTCCTGACGCTAACCCTAGTTGTCCTGACGCTAACCCTAGTTGTCTTGACGCTAACCCTAGTTGTCCTGACGCTAACCCTAGTTATCCTGACGCTAACCCTACTTGTCCTGATGCTAACCCTACTTGTCCTGACGCTAACCCTAGTTGTCCTGACGCTAACCCTAGTTGTCCTGACGCTAACCCTAGTTGTCCTGACGCTAACCCTACTTGTCCTGACGCTAACCCTACTTGTCCTGACGCTAACCCTAGTTGTCCTGATGCTAACCCTAGTTGTCCTGACGCTAACCCTAGTTGTCCTGATGCTAACCCTACTTGTCCTGACGCTAACCCTAGTTGTCCTGACGCTAACCTTAGTTGTCCTGACGCTAACCCTAGTTGTCCTGACGCTAACCCTACTTGTCCTGATGCTAACCCTAGTTGTCTTGACGCTAACCCTAGTTGTCCTGATGCTAAACCTAGTTGTCCTGACGCTAACCCTACTTGTCCTGACGCTAACCCTAGTTGTCCTGACGCTAACCCTAGTTGTCCTGACGCTAACCCTACTTGTCCTGACGCTAACCCTAGTTGTCCTGGCGCTAACCCTAGTTGTCCTGACGCTAACCCTAGTTGTCTTGACGCTAACCCTAGTTGTCCTGACGCTAACCCTAGTTGTCCTGACGCTAACCCTAGTTGTCCTGACGCTAACCCTACTTGTCCTGACGCTAACCCTAGTTGTCCTGACGCTAACCCTACTTGTCCTGACGCTAACCCTAGTTGTCCTGACGCTAACCCTAGTTGTCCTGACGCTAACCCTAGTTGTCCTGACGCTAACCCTAGTTGTCCTGACGCTAACCCTAGTTGTCCTGACGCTAACCCTAGTTGTCCTGACGCTAACCCTATTTGTCCTGACGCTAACCCTACTTGTCCTGACGCTAACCCTACTTGTCCTGACGCTAACCCTACTTGTCCTGACGCTAACCCTAGTTGTCCTGACGCTAACCCTAGTTGTCCTGACGCTAACCCTAGTTGTCCTGACGCTAACCCTAGTTGTCTTGACGCTAACCCTAGTTGTCCTGACGCTAACCCTAGTTGTCCTGACGCTAACTCTAGTTGTCCTGACGCTAACCCTAGTTGTCCTGACGCTAACCCTAGTTGTCCTGACGCTAAACCTAGTTGTCCTGACGCTAACCCTAGTTGTCCTGACGCTAACCCTAGTTGTCCTGACGCTAACCCTAGTTGTCCTGACGCTAACCCTAGTTGTCCTGGCGCTAACCCTAGTTGTCCTGACGCTAACCCTAGTTGTCCTGACGCTAACCCTAGTTGTGCTGGCGCTAACCCTAGTTGTCCTGACGCTAAGCCTAGTTGTCCTGACGCTAACCCTAGTTGTCCTGGTGCTAACCCTACTTGTCCTGACGCTAACCCTACTTGTCCTGACGCTAACCCTACTTGTCCTGACGCTAACCCTACTTGTCCTGACGCTAACCCTAGTTGTCCTGACGCCAACCCTAGTTGTCCTGATGCTAACCCTAGTTGTCCTGACGCTAACCCTAGTTGTCCTGACGCTAACCCTAGTTTTCCTGACGCTAACCCTAGTTGTCCTGACGCTAACCCTAGTTGTCTTGACGCTAACCCTAGTTGTCCTGACGCTAACCCTAGTTGTCCTGACGCTAACCCTAGTTGTCCTGACGCTAAACCTACTTGTCCTGACGCTAACTCTAGTTGTCCTGACGCTAACCCTACTTGTCCTGACGTTAACCCTTGTTGTCCTGACGCTAACCCTAGTTGTCCTGACGCTAACCCTACTTGTCCTGACGCTAACCCTAGTTGTCCTGACGCTAACCCTAGTTGTCCTGATGCTAACCCTACTTGTCCTGACGCTAACCCTACTTGTCCTGACGCTAACCCTAGTTGTCCTGACGCTTACCCTACTTGTTCTGACGCTAACCCTAGTTGTCCTGACGCTAACCCTAGTTGTCCTGACGCTAACCCTAGTTGTCCTGACGCTAACCCTAGTTGTCCTGACACTAACCCTAGTTGTCCAGACGCTAACCCTAGTTGTCCTGACGCTAACCCTAGTTGTCCTGGCGCTAACCCTAGTTGTACTGACGCTAACCCTAGTTGTCCTGGCGCTAACCCTAGTTGTCCTGTCGCTAACCCTAGTTGTCCTGTCGCTAACCCTAGTTGTCCTGTCGCTAACCCTAGTTGTCCTGGCGCTAACCCTAGTTGTCCTGGCGCTAACCCTAGTTGTCATGACGCTAACCCTAGTTGTCCTGACGCTAACCCTAGTTGTCCTGGCGCTAACCCTAGTTGTCCTGGCGCTAACCCTAGTTGTCCTGACGCTAAGCCTAGTTGTCCTGATGCTAACCCTAGTTGTCCTAGCGCTAACCCTAGTTGTCTTGACGCTAACCCTAGTTGTCCTGACGCTAACCCTAGTTGTCCTGACGCTAACCCTAGTTGTCCTGACGCTAACCCTAGTTGTCCTGACGCTAACCCTACTTGTCCTGACGCTAACCCTAGTTGTCCTGGCGCTAACCCTAGTTGTCCTGACGCTAACCCTAGTTGTCTTGACGCTAACCCTAGTTGTCCTGACGCTAACCCTAGTTGTCCTGACGCTAACCCTAGTTGTCCTGACGCTAACCCTACTTGTCCTGACGCTAACCCTAGTTGTCCTGACGCTAACCCTACTTGTCCTGACGCTAACCCTAGTTGTCCTGACGCTAACCCTAGTTGTCCTGACGCTAACCCTAGTTGTCCTGACGCTAACCCTAGTTGTCCTGACGCTAACCCTAGTTGTCCTGACGCTAACCCTAGTTGTCCTGACGCTAACCCTATTTGTCCTGACGCTAACCCTACTTGTCCTGACGCTAACCCTACTTGTCCTGACGCTAACCCTACTTGTCCTGACGCTAACCCTAGTTGTCCTGACGCTAACCCTAGTTGTCCTGACGCTAACCCTAGTTGTCCTGACGCTAACCCTAGTTGTCTTGACGCTAACCCTAGTTGTCCTGACGCTAACCCTAGTTGTCCTGACGCTAACTCTAGTTGTCCTGACGCTAACCCTAGTTGTCCTGACGCTAACCCTAGTTGTCCTGACGCTAACCCTAGTTGTCCTGACGCTAACCCTAGTTGTCCTGACGCTAACCCTAGTTGTCCTGACGCTAACCCTAGTTTTCCTGACGCTAACCCTAGTTGTCCTGGCGCTAACCCTAGTTGTCCTGACGCTAACCCTAGTTGTCCTGACGCTAACCCTAGTTGTGCTGGCGCTAACCCTAGTTGTCCTGACGCTAAGCCTAGTTGTCCTGACGCTAACCCTAGTTGTCCTGGTGCTAACCCTACTTGTCCTGACGCTAACCCTACTTGTCCTGACGCTAACCCTACTTGTCCTGACGCTAACACTACTTGTCCTGACGCTAACCCTAGTTGTCCTGACGCCAACCCTAGTTGTCCTGATGCTAACCCTAGTTGTCCTGACGCTAACCCTAGTTGTCCTGACGCTAACCCTAGTTTTCCTGACGCTAACCCTAGTTGTCCTGACGCTAACCCTAGTTGTCTTGACGCTAACCCTAGTTGTCCTGACGCTAACCCTAGTTGTCCTGACGCTAACCCTAGTTGTCCTGACGCTAAACCTACTTGTCCTGACGCTAACTCTAGTTGTCCTGACGCTAACCCTACTTGTCCTGACGTTAACCCTTGTTGTCCTGACGCTAACCCTAGTTGTCCTGACGCTAACCCTACTTGTCCTGACGCTAACCCTAGTTGTCCTGACGCTAACCCTAGTTGTCCTGATGCTAACCCTACTTGTCCTGACGCTAACCCTACTTGTCCTGACGCTAACCCTAGTTGTCCTGACGCTTACCCTACTTGTTCTGACGCTAACCCTAGTTGTCCTGACGCTAACCCTAGTTGTCCTGACGCTAACCCTAGTTGTCCTGACGCTAACCCTAGTTGTCCTGACGCTAACCCTAGTTGTCCAGACGCTAACCCTAGTTGTCCTGACGCTAACCCTAGTTGTCCTGGCGCTAACCCTAATTGTACTGACGCTAACCCTAGTTGTCCTGGCGCTAACCCTAGTTGTCCTGTCGCTAACCCTAGTTGTCCTGTCGCTAACCCTAGTTGTCCTGGCGCTAACCCTAGTTGTCCTGGCGCTAACCCTAGTTGTCATGACGCTAACCCTAGTTGTCCTGACGCTAACCCTAGTTGTCCTGGCGCTAACCCTAGTTGTCCTGGCGCTAACCCTAGTTGTCCTGACGCTAAGCCTAGTTGTCCTGATGCTAACCCTAGTTGTCCTAGCGCTAACCCTAGTTGTCTTGACGCTAACCCTAGTTGTCCTGACGCTAACCCTAGTTGTCCTGACGCTAACCCTAGTTGTCCTGACGCTAACCCTAGTTGTCCTGACGCTAACCCTACTTGTCCTGACGCTAACCCTAGTTGTCCTGACGCTAACCCTACTTGTCCTGATGCTAACCTTAGTTGTCCTGACGCTAACCCTAGTTGTCCTGACGCTAACCCTACTTGTCCTGACGCTAACCCTAGTTGTCTTGACGCTAACCCTAGTTGTCCTGACGCTAAACCTAGTTGTCCGTACGCTAACCCTACTTGTCCTGACGCTAACCCTAGTTGTCCTGACCCTAACCCTAGTTGTCCTGACGCTAACCCTAGTTGTCCTGACGCTAACCCTAGTTGTCCTGGCGCTAACCCTAGTTGTCCTGGCGCTAACCCTAGTTGTCCTGACGCTAACCCTAGTTGTCCTGACGCTAACCCTAGTTGTCCTGACGCTAACCCTAGTTGTCTTGATGCTAACCCTAGTTGTCCTGACGCTAACCCTAGTTGTCCTGACGCTAACCCTACTTGTCCTGATGCTAACCCTACTTGTCCTGACGCTAACCCTAGTTGTCCTGACGCTAACCCTAGTTGTCCTGACGCTAACCCTAGTTGTCCTGACGCTAACCCTACTTGTCCTGACGCTAACCCTACTTGTCCTGACGCTAACCCTAGTTGTCCTGATGCTAACCCTAGTTGTCCTGACGCTAACCCTAGTTGTCCTGATGCTAACCCTACTTGTCCTGACGCTAACCCTAGTTGTCCTGACGCTAACCTTAGTTGTCCTGACGCTAACCCTAGTTGTCCTGACGCTAACCCTACTTGTCCTGACGCTAACCCTAGTTGTCTTGACGCTAACCCTAGTTGTCCTGATGCTAAACCTAGTTGTCCTGACGCTAACCCTACTTGTCCTGACGCTAACCCTAGTTGTCCTGACGCTAACCCTAGTTGTCCTGACGCTAACCCTACTTGTCCTGACGCTAACCCTAGTTGTCCTGGCGCTAACCCTAGTTGTCCTGGCGCTAACCCTAGTTGTCCTGACGCTAACCCTAGTTGTCCTGACGCTAACCCTAGTTGTCCTGACGCTAACCCTAGTTGTCTTGACGCTAACCCTAGTTGTCCTGACGCTAACCCTAGTTGTCCTGACGCTAACCCTAGTTGTCCTGACGCTAACCCTACTTGTCCTGACGCTAACCCTAGTTGTCCTGACGCTAACCCTACTTGTCCTGACGCTAACCCTAGTTGTCCTGACGCTAACCCTAGTTGTCCTGACGCTAACCCTAGTTGTCCTGACGCTAACCCTACTTGTCCTGACGCTAACCCTAGTTGTCCTGATGCTAACCCTACTTGTCCTGACGCTAACCCTACTTGTCCTGACGCTAACCCTAGTTGTCCTGACGCTAACCCTAGTTGTCCTGACGCTTACCCTACTTGTCCTGACGCTAACCCTAGTTGTCCTGACGCTAACCCTAGTTGTCCTGACGCTAACCCTAGTTGTCCTGATGCTAACCCTAGTTGTCCTGACGCTAACCCTAGTTGTCTTGACGCTAACCCTAGTTGTCCTGACGCTAACCCTAGTTGTCCTGACGCTAACCCTAGTTGTCCTGACGCTAACCCTAGTTGTCCTGACGCTAACCCTACTTGTCCTGACGCTAACCCTAGTTGTCCTGACGCTAACCCTACTTGTCCTGACGCTAACCCTAGTTGTCCTGACGCTAACCCTAGTTGTCCTGAAGCTAACCCTACTTGTCCTCACGCTAACCCTAGTTGTCCTGACGCTAACCCTAGTTGTCCTGACGCTAACCCTAGTTGTCCTGGCGCTAACCCTAGTTGTCTTGACGCTAACCCTAGTTGTCCTGACGCTAACCCTAGTTGTCCTGACGCTAACTCTATTTGTCCTGACACTAACCCTAGTTGTCCTGACGCTAACCCTAGTTGTCCTGACGCTAACCCTACTTGTCCTGACGCTAACCCTAGTTGTCCTGACGCTAACCCTACTTGTCCTGACGCTAACCTTAGTTGTCCTGACGCTAACCCTAGTTGTCCTGACGCTAACCCTACTTGTCCTGACGCTAACCCTAGTTGTCCTGGCGCTAACCCTAGTTGTCCTGGCGCTAACCCTAGTTGTCCTGACGCTAACCCTAGTTGTCCTGACGCTAACCCTAGTTGTCTTGACGCTAACCCTAGTTGTCCTGACGCTAACCCTAGTTGTCCTGACGCTAACCCTAGTTGTCCTGACGCTAACCCTACTTGTCCTGACGCTAACCCTAGTTGTCCTGACGCTAACCCTACTTGTCCTGACGCTAACCCTAGTTGTCCTGACGCTAACCCTAGTTGTCCTGACGCTAACCCTAGTTGTCCTGACGCTAACCCTACTTGTCCTGATGCTAACCCTAGTTGTCCTGACGCTAACCCTAGTTGTCCTGACGCTAACCCTAGTTGTCCTGACGCTAACCCTAGTTGTCCTGACGCTAACCCTACTTGTCCTGACGCTAACCCTAGTTGTCCTGACGCTAACCCTAGTTGTCCTGACGCTTACCCTAGTTGTCCTGACGCTAACCCTAGTTGTCCTGACGCTAACCCTAGTTGTCCTGACGCTAACCCTAGTTGTCCTGACGCTAACCCTAGTTGTCCTGACGCTAACCCTAGTTGTCCTGACGCTTACCCTACTTGTCCTGAAGCTAACCCTAGTTGTCCTGACGCTAACCCTAGTTGTACTGACGCTAACCCTAGTTGTCCTGGCGCTAACCCTAGTTGTCCTGGCGCTAACCCTAGTTGTCCTGTCGCTAACCCTAGTTGTCCTGGCGCTAACCCTAGTTGTCCTGGCGCTAACCCTAGTTGTCATGACGCTAACCCTAGTTGTCCTGACGCTAACCCTAGTTGTCCTGGCGCTAACCCTAGTTGTCCTGGCGCTAACCCTAGTTGTCCTGACGCTAAGCCTAGTTGTCCTGACGCTAACCCTAGTTGTCCTAGCGCTAACCCTACTTGTCCTGACGCTAACCCTAGTTGTCTTGACGCTATCCCTAGTTGTCCTGACGCTAACCCTAGTTGTCCTGACGCTAACCCTAGTTGTCCTGGCGCTAACCCTAGTTGTCCTGGCGCTAACCCTAGTTGTCCTGACGCTAACCCTAGTTGTCCTGACGCTAACCCTAGTTGTCCTGACGCTAACCCTAGTTGTCTTGACGCTAACCCTAGTTGTCCTGACGCTAACCCTAGTTATCCTGACGCTAACCCTACTTGTCCTGATGCTAACCCTACTTGTCCTGACGCTAACCCTAGTTGTCCTGACGCTAACCCTAGTTGTCCTGACGCTAACCCTAGTTGTCCTGACGCTAACCCTACTTGTCCTGACGCTAACCCTAGTTGTCCTGATGCTAACCCTAGTTGTCCTGACGCTAACCCTAGTTGTCCTGATGCTAACCCTACTTGTCCTGACGCTAACCCTAGTTGTCCTGACGCTAACCTTAGTTGTCCTGACGCTAACCCTAGTTGTCCTGACGCTAACCCTACTTGTCCTGATGCTAACCCTAGTTGTCTTGACGCTAACCCTAGTTGTCCTGATGCTAAACCTAGTTGTCCTGACGCTAACCCTACTTGTCCTGACGCTAACCCTAGTTGTCCTGACGCTAACCCTAGTTGTCCTGACGCTAACCCTACTTGTCCTGACGCTAACCCTAGTTGTCCTGGCGCTAACCCTAGTTGTCCTGACGCTAACCCTAGTTGTCTTGACGCTAACCCTAGTTGTCCTGACGCTAACCCTAGTTGTCCTGACGCTAACCCTAGTTGTCCTGACGCTAACCCTACTTGTCCTGACGCTAACCCTAGTTGTCCTGACGCTAACCCTACTTGTCCTGACGCTAACCCTAGTTGTCCTGACGCTAACCCTAGTTGTCCTGACGCTAACCCTAGTTGTCCTGACGCTAACCCTAGTTGTCCTGACGCTAACCCTAGTTGTCCTGACGCTAACCCTATTTGTCCTGACGCTAACCCTACTTGTCCTGACGCTAACCCTACTTGTCCTGACGCTAACCCTAGTTGTCCTGACGCTAACCCTAGTTGTCCTGACGCTAACCCTAGTTGTCCTGACGCTAACCCTAGTTGTCCTGACGCTAACCCTAGTTGTCTTGACGCTAACCCTAGTTGTCCTGACGCTAACCCTAGTTGTCCTGACGCTAACTCTAGTTGTCCTGACGCTAACCCTAGTTGTCCTGACGCTAACCCTAGTTGTCCTGACGCTAACCCTAGTTGTCCTGATGCTAACCCTAGTTGTCCTGACGCTAACCCTAGTTGTCCTGACGCTAACCCTAGTTGTCCTGACGCTAACCCTAGTTGTCCTGGCGCTAACCCTAG
Source organism: Phyllobates terribilis (assembly GCF_046119375.1). Classification (NCBI taxonomy): domain Eukaryota; kingdom Metazoa; phylum Chordata; class Amphibia; order Anura; family Dendrobatidae; genus Phyllobates; species Phyllobates terribilis. The sequence continues at coordinate 2,709,367 of NW_027363002.1, read as the reverse complement.
TTGTCCTGACGCTAACCCTAGTTGTCCTGACGCTAACCCTAGTTGTGCTGGCGCTAACCCTAGTTGTCCTGACGCTAAGCCTAGTTGTCCTGACGCTAACCCTAGTTGTCCTGGCGCTAACCCTACTTGTCCTGACGCTAACCCTACTTGTCCTGACGCTAACCCTACTTGTCCTGACGCTAACCCTACTTGTCCTGACGCTAACCCTAGTTGTCCTGACGCCAACCCTAGTTGTCCTGATGCTAACCCTAGTTGTCCTGACGCTAACCCTAGTTGTCCTGACGCTAACCCTAGTTTTCCTGACGCTAACCCTAGTTGTCCTGACGCTAACCCTACTTGTCCTGACGCTAACCCTAGTTGTCTTGACGCTAACCCTAGTTGTCCTGACGCTAAACCTAGTTGTCCGTACGCTAACCCTACTTGTCCTGACGCTAACCCTAGTTGTCCTGACCCTAACCCTAGTTGTCCTGACGCTAACCCTAGTTGTCCTGACGCTAACCCTAGTTGTCCTGGCGCTAACCCTAGTTGTCCTGGCGCTAACCCTAGTTGTCCTGACGCTAACCCTAGTTGTCCTGACGCTAACCCTAGTTGTCCTGACGCTAACCCTAGTTGTCTTGACGCTAACCCTAGTTGTCCTGACGCTAACCCTAGTTGTCCTGACGCTAACCCTACTTGTCCTGATGCTAACCCTACTTGTCCTGACGCTAACCCTAGTTGTCCTGACGCTAACCCTAGTTGTCCTGACGCTAACCCTAGTTGTCCTGACGCTAACCCTACTTGTCCTGACGCTAACCCTACTTGTCCTGACGCTAACCCTAGTTGTCCTGATGCTAACCCTAGTTGTCCTGACGCTAACCCTAGTTGTCCTGATGCTAACCCTACTTGTCCTGACGCTAACCCTAGTTGTCCTGACGCTAACCTTAGTTGTCCTGACGCTAACCCTAGTTGTCCTGACGCTAACCCTACTTGTCCTGACGCTAACCCTAGTTGTCTTGACGCTAACCCTAGTTGTCCTGATGCTAAACCTAGTTGTCCTGACGCTAACCCTACTTGTCCTGACGCTAACCCTAGTTGTCCTGACGCTAACCCTAGTTGTCCTGACGCTAACCCTACTTGTCCTGACGCTAACCCTAGTTGTCCTGGCGCTAACCCTAGTTGTCCTGGCGCTAACCCTAGTTGTCCTGACGCTAACCCTAGTTGTCCTGACGCTAACCCTAGTTGTCCTGACGCTAACCCTAGTTGTCTTGACGCTAACCCTAGTTGTCCTGATGCTAACCCTAGTTGTCCTGACGCTAACCCTAGTTGTCCTGACGCTAACCCTACTTGTCCTGACGCTAACCCTAGTTGTCCTGACGCTAACCCTACTTGTCCTGACGCTAACCCTAGTTGTCCTGACGCTAACCCTAGTTGTCCTGACGCTAACCCTAGTTGTCCTGACGCTAACCCTACTTGTCCTGACGCTAACCCTAGTTGTCCTGATGCTAACCCTACTTGTCCTGACGCTAACCCTACTTGTCCTGACGCTAACCCTAGTTGTCCTGACGCTAACCCTAGTTGTCCTGACGCTTACCCTACTTGTCCTGACGCTAACCCTAGTTGTCCTGACGCTAACCCTAGTTGTCCTGACGCTAACCCTAGTTGTCCTGATGCTAACCCTAGTTGTCCTGACGCTAACCCTAGTTGTCTTGACGCTAACCCTAGTTGTCCTGACGCTAACCCTAGTTGTCCTGACGCTAACCCTAGTTGTCCTGACGCTAACCCTAGTTGTCCTGACGCTAACCCTACTTGTCCTGACGCTAACCCTAGTTGTCCTGACGCTAACCCTACTTGTCCTGACGCTAACCCTAGTTGTCCTGACGCTAACCCTAGTTGTCCTGAAGCTAACCCTACTTGTCCTCACGCTAACCCTAGTTGTCCTGACGCTAACCCTAGTTGTCCTGACGCTAACCCTAGTTGTCCTGGCGCTAACCCTAGTTGTCTTGACGCTAACCCTAGTTGTCCTGACGCTAACCCTAGTTGTCCTGATGCTAACTCTATTTGTCCTGACACTAACCCTAGTTGTCCTGACGCTAACCCTAGTTGTCCTGACGCTAACCCTACTTGTCCTGACGCTAACCCTAGTTGTCCTGACGCTAACCCTACTTGTCCTGACGCTAACCTTAGTTGTCCTGACGCTAACCCTAGTTGTCCTGACGCTAACCCTACTTGTCCTGACGCTAACCCTAGTTGTCTTAACGCTAACCCTAGTTGTCCTGACGCTAAACCTAGTTGTCCTGACGCTAACACTACTTGTCCTGACGCTAACCCTAGTTGTCCTGACGCTAACCATAGTTGTCCTGACGCTAACCCTAGTTGTCCTGACGCTAACCCTAGTTGTCCTGACGCTAACCCTACTTGTCCTGATGCTAACCCTAGTTGTCCTGACGCTAACCCTAGTTGTCCTGACGCTAACCCTAGTTGTCCTGACGCTAACCCTAGTTGTCCTGACGCTAACCCTAGTTGTCCTGACGCTAACCCTACTTGTCCTGATGCTAACCCTAGTTGTCCTGACGCTAACCCTAGTTGTCCTGACGCTAACCCTAGTTGTCCTGATGCTAACCCTACTTGTCCTGACGCTAACCCTACTTGTACTGACGCTAACCCTAGTTGTCCTGACGCTAACCTTAGTTGTCCTGACGCTAACCCTAGTTGTCCTGACGCTAACCCTACTTGTCCTGACGCTAACCCTAGTTGTCTTGACGCTAACCCTAGTTGTCCTGATGCTAAACCTAGTTGTCCTGACGCTAACCCTACTTGTCCTGACGCTAACCCTAGTTGTCCTGACGCTAACCCTAGTTGTCCTGACGCTAACCCTAGTTGTCCTGGCGCTAACCCTAGTTGTCCTGGCGCTAACCCTAGTTGTCCTGACGCTAACCCTAGTTGTCCTGACGCTAACCCTAGTTGTCTTGACGCTAACCCTAGTTGTCCTGACGCTAACCCTAGTTGTCCTGACGCTAACCCTAGTTGTCCTGACGCTAACCCTAGTTGTCCTGACGCTAACCCTACTTGTCCTGACGCTAACCCTAGTTGTCCTGACGCTAACCCTACTTGTCCTGACGCTAACCCTAGTTGTCCTGACGCTAACCCTAGTTGTCCTGACGCTAACCCTAGTTGTCCTGACGCTAACCCTACTTGTCCTGATGCTAACCCTAGTTGTCCTGACGCTAACCCTAGTTGTCCTGACGCTAACCCTAGTTGTCCTGACGCTAACCCTAGTTGTCCTGACGCTAACCCTACTTGTCCTGACGCTAACCCTAGTTGTCCTGACGCTAACCCTAGTTGTCCTGACGCTTACCCTAGTTGTCCTGACGCTAACCCTAGTTGTCCTGACGCTAACCCTAGTTGTCCTGACGCTAACCCTAGTTGTCCTGACGCTAACCCTAGTTGTCCTGACGCTAACCCTAGTTGTCCTGACGCTTACCCTACTTGTCCTGACGCTAACCCTAGTTGTCCTGACGCTAACCCTAGTTGTACTGACGCTAACCCTAGTTGTCCTGGCGCTAACCCTAGTTGTCCTGGCGCTAACCCTAGTTGTCCTGTCGCTAACCCTAGTTGTCCTGGCGCTAACCCTAGTTGTCCTGGCGCTAACCCTAGTTGTCATGACGCTAACCCTAGTTGTCCTGACGCTAACCCTAGTTGTCCTGGCGCTAACCCTAGTTGTCCTGGCGCTAACCCTAGTTGTCCTGACGCTAAGCCTAGTTGTCCTGACGCTAACCCTAGTTGTCCTAGCGCTAACCCTAGTTGTCTTGACGCTAACCCTAGTTGTCCTGACGCTAACCCTAGTTGTCCTGACGCTAACCCTAGTTGTCCTGACGCTAACCCTAGTTGTCCTGACGCTAACCCTACTTGTCCTGACGCTAACCCTAGTTGTCCTGACGCTAACCCTACTTGTCCTGATGCTAACCTTAGTTGTCCTGACGCTAACCCTAGTTGTCCTGACGCTAACCCTACTTGTCCTGACGCTAACCCTAGTTGTCTTGAGGCTAACCCTAGTTGTCCTGACGCTAACCCTAGTTGTCCTGACGCTAACCCTAGTTGTCCTGGCGCTAACCCTAGTTGTCCTGGCGCTAACCCTAGTTGTCCTGACGCTAACCCTAGTTGTCCTGACGCTAACCCTAGTTGTCCTGACGCTAACCCTAGTTGTCTTGACGCTAACCCTAGTTGTCCTGACGCTAACCCTAGTTATCCTGACGCTAACCCTACTTGTCCTGATGCTAACCCTACTTGTCCTGACGCTAACCCTAGTTGTCCTGACGCTAACCCTAGTTGTCCTGACGCTAACCCTAGTTGTCCTGACGCTAACCCTACTTGTCCTGACGCTAACCCTAGTTGTCCTGATGCTAACCCTAGTTGTCCTGACGCTAACCCTAGTTGTCCTGATGCTAACCCTACTTGTCCTGACGCTAACCCTAGTTGTCCTGACGCTAACCTTAGTTGTCCTGACGCTAACCCTAGTTGTCCTGACGCTAACCCTACTTGTCCTGATGCTAACCCTAGTTGTCTTGACGCTAACCCTAGTTGTCCTGATGCTAAACCTAGTTGTCCTGACGCTAACCCTACTTGTCCTGACGCTAACCCTAGTTGTCCTGACGCTAACCCTAGTTGTCCTGACGCTAACCCTACTTGTCCTGACGCTAACCCTAGTTGTCCTGGCGCTAACCCTAGTTGTCCTGACGCTAACCCTAGTTGTCTTGACGCTAACCCTAGTTGTCCTGACGCTAACCCTAGTTGTCCTGACGCTAACCCTAGTTGTCCTGACGCTAACCCTACTTGTCCTGACGCTAACCCTAGTTGTCCTGACGCTAACCCTACTTGTCCTGACGCTAACCCTAGTTGTCCTGACGCTAACCCTAGTTGTCCTGACGCTAACCCTAGTTGTCCTGACGCTAACCCTAGTTGTCCTGACGCTAACCCTAGTTGTCCTGACGCTAACCCTATTTGTCCTGACGCTAACCCTACTTGTCCTGACGCTAACCCTACTTGTCCTGACGCTAACCCTAGTTGTCCTGACGCTAACCCTAGTTGTCCTGACGCTAACCCTAGTTGTCCTGACGCTAACCCTAGTTGTCCTGACGCTAACCCTAGTTGTCTTGACGCTAACCCTAGTTGTCCTGACGCTAACCCTAGTTGTCCTGACGCTAACCCTAGTTGTCCTGACGCTAACCCTAGTTGTCCTGACGCTAACCCTAGTTGTCCTGATGCTAACCCTAGTTGTCCTGACGCTAACCCTAGTTGTCCTGACGCTAACCCTAGTTGTCCTGACGCTAACCCTAGTTGTCCTGGCGCTAACCCTAGTTGTCCTGACGCTAACCCTAGTTGTCCTGACGCTAACCCTAGTTGTGCTGGCGCTAACCCTAGTTGTCCTGACGCTAAGCCTAGTTGTCCTGACGCTAACCCTAGTTGTCCTGGCGCTAACCCTACTTGTCCTGACGCTAACCCTACTTGTCCTGACGCTAACCCTACTTGTCCTGACGCTAACCCTACTTGTCCTGACGCTAACCCTAGTTGTCCTGACGCCAACCCTAGTTGTCCTGATGCTAACCCTAGTTGTCCTGACGCTAACCCTAGTTGTCCTGACGCTAACCCTAGTTTTCCTGACGCTAACCCTAGTTGTCCTGACGCTAACCCTAGTTGTCTTGACGCTAACCCTAGTTGTCCTGACGCTAACCCTAGTTGTCCTGACGCTAACCCTAGTTGTCCTGACGCTAAACCTACTTGTCCTGACGCTAACTCTAGTTGTCCTGACGCTAACCCTACTTGTCCTGACGTTAACCCTTGTTGTCCTGACGCTAACCCTAGTTGTCCTGACGCTAACCCTAGTTGTCCTGACGCTAACCCTATTTGTCCTGACGCTAACCCTACTTGTCCTGACGCTAACCCTACTTGTCCTGACGCTAACCCTAGTTGTCCTGACGCTAACCCTAGTTGTCCTGACGCTAACCCTAGTTGTCCTGACGCTAACCCTAGTTGTCCTGACGCTAACCCTAGTTGTCTTGACGCTAACCCTAGTTGTCCTGACGCTAACCCTAGTTGTCCTGACGCTAACCCTAGTTGTCCTGACGCTAACCCTAGTTGTCCTGACGCTAACCCTAGTTGTCCTGATGCTAACCCTAGTTGTCCTGACGCTAACCCTAGTTGTCCTGACGCTAACCCTAGTTGTCCTGACGCTAACCCTAGTTGTCCTGGCGCTAACCCTAGTTGTCCTGACGCTAACCCTAGTTGTCCTGACGCTAACCCTAGTTGTGCTGGCGCTAACCCTAGTTGTCCTGACGCTAAGCCTAGTTGTCCTGACGCTAACCCTAGTTGTCCTGGCGCTAACCCTACTTGTCCTGACGCTAACCCTACTTGTCCTGACGCTAACCCTACTTGTCCTGACGCTAACCCTACTTGTCCTGACGCTAACCCTAGTTGTCCTGACGCCAACCCTAGTTGTCCTGATGCTAACCCTAGTTGTCCTGACGCTAACCCTAGTTGTCCTGACGCTAACCCTAGTTTTCCTGACGCTAACCCTAGTTGTCCTGACGCTAACCCTAGTTGTCTTGACGCTAACCCTAGTTGTCCTGACGCTAACCCTAGTTGTCCTGACGCTAACCCTAGTTGTCCTGACGCTAAACCTACTTGTCCTGACGCTAACTCTAGTTGTCCTGACGCTAACCCTACTTGTCCTGACGTTAACCCTTGTTGTCCTGACGCTAACCCTAGTTGTCCTGACGCTAACCCTACTTGTCCTGACGCTAACCCTAGTTGTCCTGACGCTAACCCTAGTTGTCCTGATGCTAACCCTACTTTTCCTGACGCTAACCCTACTTGTCCTGACGCTAACCCTAGTTGTCCTGACGCTTACCCTACTTGTTCTGACGCTAACCCTAGTTGTCCTGACGCTAACCCTAGTTGTCCTGACGCTAACCCTAGTTGTCCTGACGCTAACCCTAGTTGTCCTGACGCTAACCCTAGTTGTCCAGACGCTAACCCTAGTTGTCCTGACGCTAACCCTAGTTGTCCTGGCGCTAACCCTAGTTGTACTGACGCTAACCCTAGTTGTCCTGGCGCTAACCCTAGTTGTCCTGGCGCTAACCCTAGTTGTCCTGTCGCTAACCCTAGTTGTCCTGGCGCTAACCCTAGTTGTCCTGGCGCTAACCCTAGTTGTCATGACGCTAACCCTAGTTGTCCTGACGCTAACCCTAGTTGTCCTGGCGCTAACCCTAGTTGTCCTGGCGCTAACCCTAGTTGTCCTGACGCTAAGCCTAGTTGTCCTGACGCTAACCCTAGTTGTCCTAGCGCTAACCCTAGTTGTCTTGACGCTAACCCTAGTTGTCCTGACGCTAACCCTAGTTGTCCTGACGCTAACCCTAGTTGTCCTGACGCTAACCCTACTTGTCCTGACGCTAACCCTAGTTGTCCTGACGCTAACCCTACTTGTCCTGATGCTAACCTTAGTTGTCCTGACGCTAACCCTAGTTGTCCTGACGCTAACCCTACTTGTCCTGACGCTAACCCTAGTTGTCTTGACGCTAACCCTAGTTGTCCTGACGCTAAACCTAGTTGTCCGTACGCTAACCCTACTTGTCCTGACGCTAACCCTAGTTGTCCTGACCCTAACCCTAGTTGTCCTGACGCTAACCCTAGTTGTCCTGACGCTAACCCTAGTTGTCCTGGCGCTAACCCTAGTTGTCCTGGCGCTAACCCTAGTTGTCCTGACGCTAACCCTAGTTGTCCTGACGCTAACCCTAGTTGTCCTGACGCTAACCCTAGTTGTCTTGACGCTAACCCTAGTTGTCCTGACGCTAACCCTAGTTGTCCTGACGCTAACCCTACTTGTCCTGATGCTAACCCTACTTGTCCTGACGCTAACCCTAGTTGTCCTGACGCTAACCCTAGTTGTCCTGACGCTAACCCTAGTTGTCCTGACGCTAACCCTACTTGTCCTGACGCTAACCCTACTTGTCCTGACGCTAACCCTGGTTGTCCTGATGCTAACCCTAGTTGTCCTGACGCTAACCCTAGTTGTCCTGATGCTAACCCTCCTTGTCCTGACGCTAACCCTAGTTGTCCTGACGCTAACCTTAGTTGTCCTGACGCTAACCCTAGTTGTCCTGACGCTAACCCTACTTGTCGTGACGCTAACCCTAGTTGTCTTGACGCTAACCCTAGTTGTCCTGATGCAAAACCTAGTTGTCCTGACGCTAACCCTACTTGTCCTGACGCTAACCCTAGTTGTCCTGACGCTAACCCTAGTTGTCCTGACGCTAACCCTACTTGTCCTGACGCTAACCCTAGTTGTCCTGGCGCTAACCCTAGTTGTCCTGGCGCTAACCCTAGTTGTCCTGACGCTAACCCTAGTTGTCCTGACGCTAACCCTAGTTGTCCTGACGCTAACCCTAGTTGTCTTGACGCTAACCCTAGTTGTCCTGACGCTAACCCTAGTTGTCCTGACGCTAACCCTAGTTGTCCTGACGCTAACCCTACTTGTCCTGACGCTAACCCTACTTGTCCTGACGCTAACCCTAGTTGTCCTGATGCTAACCCTACTTTTCCTGACGCTAACCCTTCTTGTCCTGACGCTAACCCTAGTTGTCCTGACGCTTACCCTACTTGTTCTGACGCTAACCCTAGTTGTCCTGACGCTAACCCTAGTTGTCCTGACGCTAACCCTAGTTGTCCTGACGCTAACCCTAGTTGTCCTGACGCTAACCCTAGTTGTCCAGACGCTAACCCTAGTTGTCCTGACGCTAACCCTAGTTGTCCTGGCGCTAACCCTAGTTGTACTGACGCTAACCCTAGTTGTCCTGGCGCTAACCCTAGTTGTCCTGGCGCTAACCCTAGTTGTCCTGTCGCTAACCCTAGTTGTCCTGGCGCTAACCCTAGTTGTCCTGGCGCTAACCCTAGTTGTCATGACGCTAACCCTAGTTGTCCTGACGCTAACCCTAGTTGTCCTGGCGCTAACCCTAGTTGTCCTGGCGCTAACCCTAGTTGTCCTGACGCTAAGCCTAGTTGTCCTGACGCTAACCCTAGTTGTCCTAGCGCTAACCCTAGTTGTCTTGACGCTAACCCTAGTTGTCCTGACGCTAACCCTAGTTGTCCTGACGCTAACCCTAGTTGTCCTGACGCTAACCCTACTTGTCCTGACGCTAACCCTAGTTGTCCTGACGCTAACCCTACTTGTCCTGATGCTAACCTTAGTTGTCCTGACGCTAACCCTAGTTGTCCTGACGCTAACCCTACTTGTCCTGACGCTAACCCTAGTTGTCTTGACGCTAACCCTAGTTGTCCTGACGCTAAACCTAGTTGTCCGTACGCTAACCCTACTTGTCCTGACGCTAACCCTAGTTGTCCTGACCCTAACCCTAGTTGTCCTGACGCTAACCCTAGTTGTCCTGACGCTAACCCTAGTTGTCCTGGCGCTAACCCTAGTTGTCCTGGCGCTAACCCTAGTTGTCCTGACGCTAACCCTAGTTGTCCTGACGCTAACCCTAGTTGTCTTGACGCTAACCCTAGTTGTCCTGACGCTAACCCTAGTTGTCCTGACGCTAACCCTACTTGTCCTGATGCTAACCCTACTTGTCCTGACGCTAACCCTAGTTGTCCTGACGCTAACCCTAGTTGTCCTGACGCTAACCCTAGTTGTCCTGATGCTAACCCTACTTGTCCTGACGCTAACCCTACTTGTCCTGACGCTAACCCTAGTTGTCCTGATGCTAACCCTAGTTGTCCTGACGCTAACCCTAGTTGTCCTGATGCTAACCCTCCTTGTCCTGACGCTAACCCTAGTTGTCCTGACGCTAACCTTAGTTGTCCTGACGCTAACCCTAGTTGTCCTGACGCTAACCCTACTTGTCCTGACGCTAACCCTAGTTGTCTTGACGCTAACCCTAGTTGTCCTGATGCAAAACCTAGTTGTCCTGACGCTAACCCTACTTGTCCTGACGCTAACCCTAGTTGTCCTGACGCTAACCCTAGTTGTCCTGACGCTAACCCTACTTGTCCTGACGCTAACCCTAGTTGTCCTGGCGCTAACCCTAGTTGTCCTGGCGCTAACCCTAGTTGTCCTGACGCTAACCCTAGTTGTCCTGACGCTAACCCTAGTTGTCCTGACGCTAACCCTAGTTGTCTTGACGCTAACCCTAGTTGTCCTGACGCTAACCCTAGTTGTCCTGACGCTAACCCTAGTTGTCCTGACGCTAACCCTACTTGTCCTGACGCTAACCCTAGTTGTCCTGACGCTAACCCTACTTGTCCTGACGCTAACCCTCGTTGTCCTGACGCTAACCCTAGTTGTCCTGACGCTAACCCTAGTTGTCCTGACGCTAACCCTACTTGTCCTGACGCTAACCCTAGTTGTCCTGACGCTAACCTTAGTTGTCCTGACGCTAACCCTAGTTATCCTGACGCTAACCCTAGTTGTCCTGACGCTAACCCTACTTGTCCTGACGCTAACCCTAGTTGTCCTGACGCTAACCCTACTTGTCCTGACGCTAACCCTAGTTGTCCTGACGCTAACCCTAGTTGTCCTGAAGCTAACCCTACTTGTCCTCACGCTAACCCTAGTTGTCCTGACGCTAACCCTAGTTGTCCTGACGCTAACCCTAGTTGTCCTGGCGCTAACCCTAGTTGTCTTGACGCTAACCCTAGTTGTCCTGACGCTAACCCTAGTTGTCCTGACGCTAACTCTAGTTGTCCTGACACTAACCCTAGTTGTCCTGACGCTAACCCTAGTTGTCCTGACGCTAACCCTACTTGTCCTGACGCTAACCCTAGTTGTCCTGATGCTAACCCTACTTGTCCTGACGCTAACCTTAGTTGTCCTGACGCTAACCCTAGTTGTCCTGACGCTAACCCTACTTGTCCTGACGCTAACCCTAGTTGTCTTAACGCTAACCCTAGTTGTCCTGACGCTAAACCTAGTTGTCCTGACGCTAACACTACTTGTCCTGACGCTAACCCTAGTTGTCCTGACGCTAACCATAGTTGTCCTGACGCTAACCCTAGTTGTCCTGACGCTAACCCTAGTTGTCCTGACGCTAACCCTACTTGTCCTGACGCTAACCCTAGTTGTCCTGACGCTAACCCTAGTTGTCCTGACGCTAACCCTAGTTGTCCTGATGCTAACCCTACTTGTCCTGACGCTAACCCTACTTGTACTGACGCTAACCCTAGTTGTCCTGACGCTAACCTTAGTTGTCCTGACGCTAACCCTAGTTGTCCTGACGCTAACCCTACTTGTCCTGACGCTAACCCTAGTTGTCTTGACGCTAACCCTAGTTGTCCTGATGCTAAACCTAGTTGTCCTGACGCTAACCCTACTTGTCCTGACGCTAACCCTAGTTGTCCTGACGCTAACCCTAGTTGTCCTGACGCTAACCCTAGTTGTCCTGGCGCTAACCCTAGTTGTCCTGGCGCTAACCCTAGTTGTCCTGACGCTAACCCTAGTTGTCCTGACGCTAACCCTAGTTGTCTTGACGCTAACCCTAGTTGTCCTGACGCTAACCCTAGTTGTCCTGACGCTAACCCTAGTTGTCCTGACTGACGCTAACCCTAGTTGTCCTGACGCTAACCCTACTTGTCCTGACGCTAACCCTAGTTGTCCTGACGCTAACCCTAGTTGTCCTGATGCTAACCCTAGTTGTCCTGACGCTAACCCTACTTGTCCTGATGCTAACCCTAGTTGTCCTGACGCTAACCCTAGTTGTCCTGACGCTAACCCTAGTTGTCCTGACGCTAACCCTAGTTGTCCTGACGCTAACCCTACTTGTCCTGACGCTAACCCTAGTTGTCCTGACGCTAACCCTAGTTGTCCTGACGCTTACCCTACTTGTCCTGACGCTAACCCTAGTTGTCCTGACGCTAACCCTAGTTGTCCTGACGCTAACCCTAGTTGTCCTGACGCTAACACTACTTGTCCTGACGCTAACCCTAGTTGTCCTGACGCTAACCATAGTTGTCCTGACGCTAACCCTAGTTGTCCTGACATTAACCCTAGTTGTCCTGACGCTAACCCTACTTGTCCTGACGCTAACCCTAGTTGTCCTGACGCTAACCCTAGTTGTCCTGACGCTAACCCTAGTTGTCCTGATGCTAACCCTACTTGTCCTGACGCTAACCCTACTTGTCCTGACGCTAACCCTAGTTGTCCTGACGCTAACCTTAGTTGTCCTGACGCTAACCCTAGTTGTCCTGACGCTAACCCTACTTGTCCTGACGCTAACCCTAGTTGTCTTGACGCTAACCCTAGTTGTCCTGATGCTAAACCTAGTTGTCCTGACGCTAACCCTACTTGTCCTGACGCTAACCCTAGTTGTCCTGACGCTAACCCTAGTTGTCCTGACGCTAACCCTAGTTGTCCTGACGCTAACCCTAGTTGTCCTGGCGCTAACCCTAGTTGTCCTGGCGCTAACCCTAGTTGTCCTGACGCTAACCCTAGTTGTCCTGACGCTAACCCTAGTTGTCTTGACGCTAACCCTAGTTGTCCTGACGCTAACCCTAGTTGTCCTGACGCTAACCCTAGTTGTCCTGACGCTAACCCTAGTTGTCCTGACGCTAACCCTACTTGTCCTGACGCTAACCCTAGTTGTCCTGACGCTAACCCTACTTGTCCTGACGCTAACCCTAGTTGTCCTGACGCTAACCCTAGTTGTCCTGACGCTAACCCTAGTTGTCCTGACGCTAACCCTACTTGTCCTGATGCTAACCCTAGTTGTCCTGACGCTAACCCTAGTTGTCCTGACGCTAACCCTAGTTGTCCTGACGCTAACCCTAGTTGTCCTGACGCTAACCCTACTTGTCCTGACGCTAACCCTAGTTGTCCTGACGCTAACCCTAGTTGTCCTGACGCTTACCCTACTTGTCCTGACGCTAACCCTAGTTGTCCTGACGCTAACCCTAGTTGTCCTGACGCTAACCCTAGTTGTCCTGACGCTAACCCTAGTTGTCCTGATGCTAACCCTAGTTGTCCTGACGCTAACCCTAGTTGTCCTGACGCTAAACCTAGTTGTCCTGACGCTAACACTACTTGTCCTGTCGCTAACCCTAGTTGTCCTGACGCTAACCATAGTTGTCCTGACGCTAACCCTAGTTGTCCTGACGCTAACCCTAGTTGTCCTGACGCTAACCCTACTTGTCCTGACGCTAACCCTAGTTGTCCTGACGCTAACCCTAGTTGTCCTGACGCTAACCCTAGTTGTCCTGATGCTAACCCTACTTGTCCTGACGCTAACCCTACTTGTCCTGACGCTAACCCTAGTTGTCCTGACGCTAACCTTAGTTGTCCTGACGCTAACCCTAGTTGTCCTGACGCTAACCCTACTTGTCCTGACGCTAACCCTAGTTGTCTTGACGCTAACCCTAGTTGTCCTGATGCTAAACCTAGTTGTCCTGACGCTAACCCTACTTGTCCTGACGCTAACCCTAGTTGTCCTGACGCTAACCCTAGTTGTCCTGACGCTAACCCTAGTTGTCCTGGCGCTAACCCTAGTTGTCCTGGCGCTAACCCTATTTGTCCTGACGCTAACCCTAGTTGTCCTGACGCTAACCCTAGTTGTCTTGACGCTAACCCTAGTTGTCCTGACGCTAACCCTAGTTGTCCTGACGCTAACCCTAGTTGTCCTGACGCTAACCCTAGTTGTCCTGACGCTAACCCTAGTTGTCCTGACGCTAACCCTACTTGTCCTGACGCTAACCCTAGTTGTCCTGACGCTAACCCTAGTTGTCCTGACGCTAACCCTAGTTGTCCTGACGCTAACCCTACTTGTCCTGACGCTAACCCTAGTTGTCCTGACGCTAACCCTAGTTGTCCTGACGCTAACCCTAGTTGTCCTGACGCTAACCCTACTTGTCCTGACGCTAACCCTAGTTGTCCTGACGCTAACCCTAGTTGTCCTGACGCTTACCCTACTTGTCCTGACGCTAACCCTAGTTGTCCTGACGCTAACCCTAGTTGTCCTGACGCTAACCCTAGTTGTCCTGATGCTAACCCTAGTTGTCCTGACGCTAACCCTAGTTGTCTTGACGCTAACCCTAGTTGTCCTGACGCTAACTCTAGTTGTCCTGACGCTAACCCTAGTTGTCCTGACGCTAACCCTACTTGTCCTGACGCTAACCCTAGTTGTCCTGACGCTAACCCTACTTGTCCTGACGCTAACCCTAGTTGTCCTGACGCTAACCCTAGTTGTCCTGAAGCTAACCCTACTTGTCCTCACGCTAACCCTAGTTGTCCTGACGCTAACCCTAGTTGTCCTGATGCTAACCCTAGTTGTCCTGGCGCTAACCCTAGTTGTCTTGACGCTAACCCTAGTTGTCCTGACGCTAACCCTAGTTGTCCTGACGCTAACTCTAGTTGTCCTGACGCTAACCCTAGTTGTCCTGACGCTAACCCTAGTTGTCCTGACGCTAACCCTAGTTGTCCTGACGCTAACCCTAGTTGTCCTGACGCTAACCCTACTTGTCCTGACGCTAACCCTAGTTGTCCTGACGCTAACCCTACTTGTCCTGACGCTAACCCTAGTTGTCCTGACGCTAACCTTAGTTGTCCTGACGCTAACCCTAGTTGTCCTGACGCTAACCCTACTTGTCCTGACGCTAACCCTAGTTGTCCTGACGCTAACCCTAGTTGTCCTGACGCTAACCCTAGTTGTCCTGACGCTAACCTTAGTTGTCCTGACGCTAACCCTAGTTGTCCTGACGCTAACCCTACTTGTCCTGACGCTAACCCTAGTTGTCTTGACGCTAACCCTAGTTGTCCTGACGCTAAACCTAGTTGTCCTGACGCTAACCCTACTTGTCCTGACGCTAACCCTAGTTGTCCTGACGCTAACCCTAGTTGTCCTGACGCTAACCCTAGTTGTCCTGACGCTAACCCTAATTGTCCTGGCGCTAACCCTAGTTGTCCTGACGCTAACCCTAGTTGTCCTGACGCTAACCCTAGTTGTCCTGACGCTAACCCTAGTTGTCCTGACGCTAACCCTACTTGTCCTGACGCTAACCCTAGTTGTCCTGACGCTAACCCTAGTTGTCCTGATGCTAAACCTAGTTGTCCTGACGCTAACCCTACTTGTCCTGACGCTAACCCTAGTTGTCCTGACGCTAACCCTAGTTGTCCTGACGCTAACCCTAGTTGTCCTGACGCTAACCCTAGTTGTCCTGGCGCTAACCCTAGTTGTCCTGGCGCTAACCCTAGTTGTCCTGACGCTAACCCTAGTTGTCCTGACGCTAACCCTAGTTGTCCTGACGCTAACCCTAGTTGTCTTGACGCTAACCCTAGTTGTCCTGACGCTAACCCTAGTTGTCCTGACGCTAACCCTAGTTGTCCTGACGCTAACCCTACTTGTCCTGACGCTAACCCTACTTGTCCTGACGCTAACCCTAGTTGTCCTGACGCTAACCCTAGTTGTCCTAACGCTAACCCTAGTTGTCCTGACGCTAACCCTACTTGTCCTGACGCTAACCCTACTTGTCCTGACGCTAACCCTAGTTGTCCTGACGCTAACCCTAGTTGTCCTGACGCTAACCCTAGTTGTCCTGATGCTAACCCTACTTGTCCTGACGCTAACCCTACTTGTCCTGACGCTAACCCTAGTTGTCCTGACGCTAACCTTAGTTGTCCTGACGCTAACCCTAGTTGTCCTGACGCTAACCCTACTTGTCCTGACGCTAACCCTAGTTGTCTTGACGCTAACCCTAGTTGTCCTGACGCTAAACCTAGTTGTCCTGACGCTAACCCTACTTGTCCTGACGCTAACCCTAGTTGTCCTGACGCTAACCCTAGTTGTCCTGACGCTAACCCTACTTGTTCTGATGCTAACCCTAGTTGTCCTGGCGCTAACCCTTGTTGTCCTGGCACTAACCCTAGTTGTCCTGACGCTAACCCTAGTTGTCCTGACGCTAACCCTAGTTGTCCTGACGCTAACCCTAGTTGTCTTGACGCTAACCCTAGTTGTCCTGACGCTAACCCTACTTGTCCTGACGCTAACCCTAGTTGTCCTGACGCTAACCCTAGTTGTCCTGACGCTAACCCTAGTTGTCCTGATGCTAACCCTACTTGTCCTGACGCTAACCCTACTTGTCCTGACGCTAACCCTAGTTGTCCTGACGCTAACCCTAGTTGTCCTGACGCTTACCCTACTTGTCCTCACGCTAACCCTAGTTGTCCTGACGCTAACCCTAGTTGTCCTGACGCTAACCCTAGTTGTCCTGGCGCTAACCCTAGTTGTCTTGACGCTAACCCTAGTTGTCCTGACGCTAACCCTAGTTGTCCTGACGCTAACTCTAGTTGTCCTGACGCTAACCCTAGTTGTCCTGACGCTAACCCTAGTTGTCCTGACGCTAACCCTACTTGTCCTGACGCTAACCCTAGTTTTCCTCACGCTAACCCTACTTGTTCTGACGCTAACCTTAGTTGTCCTGACGCTAACCCTAGTTGTCCTGACGCTAACCCTAGTTGTCCTGACGCTTACCCTAGTTGTCCTGACGCTAACCCTAGTTGTCCTGACGCTAACCCTAGTTGTCCTGACGCTAACCCTAGTTGTCCTGACGCTAACCCTAGTTGTCTTGACGCTAACCCTAGTTGTCCTGACGCTAACCCTACTTGTCCTGACGCTAACCCTAGTTGTCCTGACGCTAACCCTAGTTGTCCTGACGCTAACCCTACTTGTCCTGACGCTAACCCTAGTTGTCCTGACGCTAACCCTAGTTGTCCTGATGCTTACCCTACTTGTCCTGACGCTAACCCTAGTTGTCCTGACGCTAACCCTAGTTGTCCTGACGCTAACCCTAGTTGTCCTGACGCTAACCCTAGTTGTCCTGACGCTAACCCTACTTGTCCTGACGCTAACCCTAGTTGTCCTGACGCTAACCCTAGTTGTCCTGATGCTAACCCTAGTTGTCCTGACGCTAACCCTACTTGTCCTGACGCTAACCCTAGTTGTCTTAACGCTAACCCTAGTTGTCCTGACGCTAAACCTAGTTGTCCTGACGCTAACACTACTTGTCCTGACGCTAACCCTAGTTGTCCTGACGCTAACCCTAGTTGTCCTGACGCTAACCCTAGTTGTCCTGACGCTAACCCTAGTTGTCCTGACGCTAACCCTACTTGTCCTGACGCTAACCCTAGTTGTCCTGACGCTAACCCTAGTTGTCCTGACGCTAACCCTAGTTGTCCTGATGCTAACCCTACTTGTCCTGACGCTAACCCTACTTGTCCTGACGCTAACCCTAGTTGTCCTGACGCTAACCTTAGTTGTCCTGACGCTAACCCTAGTTGTCCTGATGCTAACCCTACTTGTCCTGACGATAACCCTAGTTGTCTTGACGCTAACCCTAGTTGTCCTGACGCTAACCCTAGTTGTCCTGATGCTAACCCTACTTGTCCTGACGCTAACCCTACTTGTCCTGACGCTAACCCTAGTTGTCCTGACGCTAACCCTAGGTGTCCTGACGCTTACCCTACTTGTCCTGACGCTAACTCTAGTTGTCCTGACGCTAACCCTAGTTGTCCTGACGCTAACCCTAGTTGTCCTGACGCTAACCCTAGTTGTCCTGATGCTAACCCTAGTTGTCCTGACGCTAACCCTAGTTGTCTTGACGCTAACCCTAGTTGTCCTGACGCTAACCCTAGTTGTCCTGACGCTAACCCTAGTTGTCCTGACGCTAACCCTAGTTGTCCTGACGCTAACCCTACTTGTCCTGACGCTAACCCTAGTTGTCCTGACGCTAACCCTACTTGTCCTGACGCTAACCCTAGTTGTCCTGACGCTAACCCTAGTTGTCCTGAAGCTAACCCTACTTGTCCTCACGCTAACCCTAGTTGTCCTGACGCTAACCCTAGTTGTCCTGACGCTAACCCTAGTTGTCCTGGCGCTAACCCTTGTTGTCTTGACGCTAACCCTAGTTGTCCTGACGCTAACCCTAGTTGTCCTGACGCTAACTCTAGTTGTCCTGACGCTAACCCTAGTTGTCCTGACGCTAACCCTAGTTGTCCTGACGCTAACCCTACTTGTCCTGACGCTAACCCTAGTTGTCCTGACGCTAACCCTACTAGTCCTGACGCTAAACCTAGTTGTCCTGACGCTAACACTACTTGTCCTGACGCTAACCCTACTTGTCCTGACGCTAACCCTAGTTGTCCTGACGCTAACCTTAGTTGTCCTGACGCTAACCCTAGTTGTCCTGATGCTAACCCTACTTGTCCTGATGCTAACCCTAGTTGTCTTGACGCTAACCCTAGTTGTCCTGACGCTAACCCTAGTTGTCCTGATGCTAACCCTACTTGTCCTGACGCTAACCCTACTTGTCCTGACGCTAACCCTAGTTGTCCTGACGCTAACCCTAGGTGTCCTGACGCTTACCCTACTTGTCCTGACGCTAACTCTAGTTGTCCTGACGCTAACCCTAGTTGTCCTGACGCTAACCCTAGTTGTCCTGACGCTAACCCTAGTTGTCCTGATGCTAACCCTAGTTGTCCTGACGCTAACCCTAGTTGTCTTGACGCTAACCCTAGTTGTCCTGACGCTAACCCTAGTTGTCCTGACGCTAACCCTAGTTGTCCTGACGCTAACCCTACTTGTCCTGACGCTAACCCTAGTTGTCCTGACGCTAACCCTACTTGTCCTGACGCTAACCCTAGTTGTCCTGACGCTAACCCTAGTTGTCCTGAAGCTAACCCTACTTGTCCTCACGCTAACTCTAGTTGTCCTGACGCTAACCCTAGTTGTCCTGACGCTAACCCTAGTTGTCCTGACGCTAACCCTACTTGTCCTGACGCTAACCCTAGTTGTCCTGACGCTAACCCTAGTTGTCCTGACGCTAACCTTAGTTGTCCTGACGCTAACCCTAGTTGTCCTGATGCTAACCCTAGTTGTCCTGACGCTAACCCTAGTTGTCCTGACTCTAACCCTACTTGTCCTGACGCTAACCCTAGTTGTCCTGACGCTAACCCTAGTTGTCCTGACGCTAACCCTAGTTGTCCTGATGCTTACCCTACTTGTCCTGACGCTAACCCTAGTTGTCCTGATGCTTACCCTACTTGTCCTGACGCTAACCCTACTTGTCCTGACGCTAACCCTAGTTGTCCTGACGCTAACCCTAGTTGTCCTGACGCTAACCCTAGTTGTCCTGACGCTTACCCTACTTGTCCTGACGCTAACCCTAGTTGTCCTGACGCTAACACTACTTGTCCTGACGCTAACCCTAGTTGTCCTGACGCTAACCCTAGTTGTCCTGACGCTAACCCTAGTTGTCCTGACGCTAACCCTAGTTGTCCTGACGCTAACCCTACTTGTCCTGACGCTAACCCTAGTTGTCCTGACGCTAACCCTAGTTGTCCTGACGCTAACCCTAGTTGTCCTGACGCTAACCCTACTTGTCCTGACGCTAACCCTAGTTGTCTTAACGCTAACCCTAGTTGTCCTGACGCTAAACCTAGTTGTCCTGACGCTAACACTACTTGTCCTGACGCTAACCCTAGTTGTCCTGACGCTAACCCTAGTTGTCCTGACGCTAACCCTAGTTGTCCTGACGCTAACCCTAGTTGTCCTGACGCTAACCCTACTTGTCCTGACGCTAACCCTAGTTGTCCTGACGCTAACCCTAGTTGTCCTGACGCTAACCCTAGTTGTCCTGATGCTAACCCTACTTGTCCTGACGCTAACCCTACTTGTCCTGACGCTAACCCTAGTTGTCCTGACGCTAACCTTAGTTGTCCTGACGCTAACCCTAGTTGTCCTGATGCTAACCCTACTTGTCCTGACGCTAACCCTAGTTGTCTTGACGCTAACCCTAGTTGTCCTGACGCTAACCCTAGTTGTCCTGATGCTAACCCTACTTGTCCTGACGCTAACCCTACTTGTCCTGACGCTAACCCTAGTTGTCCTGACGCTAACCCTAGTTGTCCTGACGCTAACCCTAGTTGTCCTGATGCTTACCCTACTTGTCCTGACGCTAACCCTAGTTGTCCTGATGCTTACCCTACTTGTCCTGACGCTAACCCTACTTGTCCTGACGCTAACCCTAGTTGTCCTGACGCTAACCCTAGTTGTCCTGACGCTAACCCTAGTTGTCCTGACGCTTACCCTACTTGTCCTGACGCTAACCCTAGTTGTCCTGACGCTAACACTACTTGTCCTGACGCTAACCCTAGTTGTCCTGACGCTAACCCTAGTTGTCCTGACGCTAACCCTAGTTGTCCTGACGCTAACCCTAGTTGTCCTGACGCTAACCCTACTTGTCCTGACGCTAACCCTAGTTGTCCTGACGCTAACCCTAGTTGTCCTGACGCTAACCCTAGTTGTCCTGACGCTAACCCTACTTGTCCTGACGCTAACCCTAGTTGTCTTAACGCTAACCCTAGTTGTCCTGACGCTAAACCTAGTTGTCCTGACGCTAACACTACTTGTCCTGACGCTAACCCTAGTTGTCCTGACGCTAACCCTAGTTGTCCTGACGCTAACCCTAGTTGTCCTGACGCTAACCCTAGTTGTCCTGACGCTAACCCTACTTGTCCTGACGCTAACCCTACTAGTCCTGACGCTAACCTTAGTTGTCCTGACGCTAACCCTAGTTGTCCTGATGCTAACCCTACTTGTCCTGACGCTAACCCTAGTTGTCTTGACGCTAACCCTAGTTGTCCTGACGCTAAACCTAGTTGTCCTGACGCTAACCCTACTTGTCCTGACGCTAACCCTAGTTGTCCTGACGCTAACCCTAGTTGTCCTGACGCTAACCCTAGTTGTCCTGACGCTAACCCTAGTTGTCCTGACGCTAACCCTAGTTGTCCTGGCGCTAACCCTAGTTGTCCTGACGCTAACCCTAGTTGTCCTGACGCTAACCCTAGTTGTCCTGACTCTAACCCTACTTGTCCTGACGCTAACCCTAGTTGTCCTGACGCTAACCCTAGTTGTCCTGACGCTAACCCTAGTTGTCCTGATGCTTACCCTACTTGTCCTGACGCTAACCCTAGTTGTCCTGATGCTTACCCTACTTGTCCTGACGCTAACCCTACTTGTCCTGACGCTAACCCTAGTTGTCCTGACGCTAACCCTAGTTGTCCTGACGCTAACCCTAGTTGTCCTGACGCTTACCCTACTTGTCCTGACGCTAACCCTAGTTGTCCTGACGCTAACCCTAGTTGTCCTGACGCTAACCCTAGTTGTCCTGACGCTAACCCTAGTTGTCCTGATGCTAACCCTAGTTGTCCAGACGCTAACCCTAGTTGTCCTGACGCTAACCCTAGTTGTCCTGACGCTAACCCTAGTTGTCCTGGCGCTAACCCTAGTTGTCCTGGTGCTAACCCTAGTTGTCCTGGCGCTAACCCTAGTTGTCCTGACGCTAACCCTAGTTGTCCTGACGCTAACCCTAGTTGTCCTGACGCTAACCCTAGTTGTCCTGACGCTAACCCTAGTTGTCCTGACGCTAACCCTAGTTGTCCTGACGCTAACCCTAGTTGTCCTGGGGCTAACCCTAGTTGTCCTGACGCTAACCCTAGTTGTCCTGACGCTAACCCTAGTTGTCTTGACGCTAACCCTAGTTGTCCTGACGCTAACCCTAGTTGTCCTGACGCTAACCCTACTTGTCCTGACGCTAACCCTACTTGTCCTGACGCTAACCCTAGTTGTCCTGACGCTAACCCTAGTTGTCCTGGCGCTAACCCTACTTGTCCTGACGCTAACCCTAGTTGTCCTGACGCTAACCCTAGTTGTCCTGACGCTAACCCTAGTTGTCCTGACGCTAACCCTACTTGTCCTGACGCTAACCCTACTTGTCCTGACGCTAACCCTAGTTGTCCTGACGCTAACCTTAGTTGTCCTGATGCTAACCCTAGTTGTCCTGACGCTAACCCTACTTGTCCTGACGCTAACCCTAGTTGTCTTGACGCTAACCCTAGTTGTCCTGACGCTAAACCTAGTTGTCCTGACGCTAACCCTACTTGTCCTGACGCTAACCCTAGTTGTCCTGACGCTAACCCTAGTTGTCCTGACGCTAACCCTACTTGTCCTGACGCTAACCCTAGTTGTCCTGGCGCTAACCCTTGTTGTCCTGGCACTAACCCTAGTTGTCCTGACGCTAACCCTAGTTGTCCTGACGCTAACCCTAGTTGTCCTGACGCTAACCCTAGTTGTCTTGACGCTAACCCTAGTTGTCCTGACGCTAACCCTAGTTGTCCTGACGCTAACCCTAGTTGTCCTGACGCTAACCCTACTTGTCCTGACGCTAACCCTAGTTGTCCTGACGCTAACCCTACTTATCCTGACGCTAACGCAAGTTGTCCTGACGCTAACCCTAGTTGTCCTGACGCTAACCCTAGTTGTCCTGACGCTAACCCTACTTGTCCTGACGCTAACCCTAGTTTTCCTGACGCTAACCCTACTTGTTCTGACGCTAACCCTAGTTGTCCTGACGCTAACCCTAGTTGTCCTGATGCTAACCCTACTTGTCCTGACGCTAACCCTACTTGTCCTGACGCTAACCCTAGTTGTCCTGACGCTAACCTTAGTTGTCCTGACGCTAACCCTAGTTGTCCTGATGCTAACCCTACTTGTCCTGACGCTAACCCTAGTTGTCTTGACGCTAACCCTAGTTGTCCTGACGCTAACCCTAGTTGTCCTGATGCTAACCCTACTTGTCCTGACGCTAACCCTACTTGTCCTGACGCTAACCCTAGTTGTCCTGACGCTAACCCTAGTTGTCTTGACGCTAACCCTAGTTGTCCTGACGCTAACCCTAGTTGTCCTGACGCTAACCCTAGTTGTCCTGACGCTAACCCTAGTTGTCCTGACGCTAACCCTACTTGTCCTGACGCTAACCCTAGTTGTCCTGACGCTAACCCTACTTGTCCTGACGCTAACCCTAGTTGTCCTGACGCTAACCCTAGTTGTCCTGAAGCTAACCCTACTTGTCCTCACGCTAACCCTAGTTGTCCTGACGCTAACCCTAGTTGTCCTGACGCTAACCCTAGTTGTCCTGGCGCTAACCCTAGTTGTCTTGACGCTAACCCTAGTTGTCCTGACGCTAACCCTAGTTGTCCTGACGCTAACTCTAGTTGTCCTGACGCTAACCCTAGTTGTCCTGACGCTAACCCTAGTTGTCCTGACGCTAACCCTACTTGTCCTGACGCTAACCCTAGTTGTCCTGACGCTAACCCTACTAGTCCTGACGCTAACCTTAGTTGTCCTGACGCTAACCCTAGTTGTCCTGATGCTAACCCTACTTGTCCTGACGCTAACCCTAGTTGTCTTGACGCTAACCCTAGTTGTCCTGACGCTAAACCTAGTTGTCCTGACGCTAACCCTACTTGTCCTGACGCTAACCCTAGTTGTCCTGACGCTAACCCTAGTTGTCCTGACGCTAACCCTAGTTGTCCTGACGCTAACCCTAGTTATCCTGACGCTAACCCTAGTTGTCCTGGCGCTAACCCTAGTTGTCCTGACGCTAACCCTAGTTGTCCTGACGCTAACCCTAGTTGTCCTGACTCTAACCCTACTTGTCCTGACGCTAACCCTAGTTGTCCTGACGCTAACCCTAGTTGTCCTGACGCTAACCCTAGTTGTCCTGATGCTTACCCTACTTGTCCTGACGCTAACCCTAGTTGTCCTGATGCTTACCCTACTTGTCCTGACGCTAACCCTACTTGTCCTGACGCTAACCCTAGTTGTCCTGACGCTAACCCTAGTTGTCCTGACGCTAACCCTAGTTGTCCTGACGCTTACCCTACTTGTCCTGACGCTAACCCTAGTTGTCCTGACGCTAACACTACTTGTCCTGACGCTAACCCTAGTTGTCCTGACGCTAACCCTACTTGTCCTGACGCTAACCCTAGTTGTCTTAACGCTAACCCTAGTTGTCCTGACGCTAAACCTAGTTGTCCTGACGCTAACACTACTTGTCCTGACGCTAACCCTAGTTGTCCTGACGCTAACCCTAGTTGTCCTGACGCTAACCCTAGTTGTCCTGACGCTAACCCTAGTTGTCCTGACGCTAACCCTACTTGTCCTGACGCTAACCCTAGTTGTCCTGACGCTAACCCTAGTTGTCCTGACGCTAACCCTAGTTGTCCTGATGCTAACCCTACTTGTCCTGACGCTAACCCTACTTGTCCTGACGCTAACCCTAGTTGTCCTGACGCTAACCTTAGTTGTCCTGACGCTAACCCTAGTTGTCCTGATGCTAACCCTACTTGTCCTGACGCTAACCCTAGTTGTCTTGACGCTAACCCTAGTTGTCCTGACGCTAACCCTAGTTGTCCTGATGCTAACCCTACTTGTCCTGACGCTAACCCTACTTGTCCTGACGCTAACCCTAGTTGTCCTGACGCTAACCCTAGGTGTCCTGACGCTTACCCTACTTGTCCTGACGCTAACTCTAGTTGTCCTGACGCTAACCCTAGTTGTCCTGACGCTAACCCTAGTTGTCCTGACGCTAACCCTAGTTGTCCTGATGCTAACCCTAGTTGTCCTGACGCTAACCCTAGTTGTCTTGACGCTAACCCTAGTTGTCCTGACGCTAACCCTAGTTGTCCTGACGCTAACCCTAGTTGTCCTGACGCTAACCCTAGTTGTCCTGACGCTAACCCTACTTGTCCTGACGCTAACCCTAGTTGTCCTGACGCTAACCCTACTTGTCCTGACGCTAACCCTAGTTGTCCTGACGCTAACCCTAGTTGTCCTGAAGCTAACCCTACTTGTCCTCACGCTAACCCTAGTTGTCCTGACGCTAACCCTAGTTGTCCTGACGCTAACCCTAGTTGTCCTGGCGCTAACCCTAGTTGTCTTGACGCTAACCCTAGTTGTCCTGACGCTAACCCTAGTTGTCCTGACGCTAACCCTAGTTGTCCTGACGCTAACCCTAGTTGTCCTGACGCTAACCCTAGTTGTCCTGACGCTAACCCTACTTGTCCTGACGCTAACCCTACTTGTCCTGACGCTAACCCTACTAGTCCTGACGCTAACCTTAGTTGTCCTGACGCTAACCCTAGTTGTCCTGATGCTAACCCTACTTGTCCTGACGCTAACCCTAGTTGTCTTGACGCTAACCCTAGTTGTCCTGACGCTAAACCTAGTTGTCCTGACGCTAACCCTACTTGTCCTGACGCTAACCCTACTTGTCCTGACGCTAACCCTAGTTGTCCTGACGCTAACCCTAGTTGTCCTGACGCTAACCCTAGTTGTCCTGACGCTAACCCTAGTTGTCCTGGCACTAACCCTAGTTGTCCTGGTGCTAACCCTAGTTGTCCTGGCGCTAACCCTAGTTGTCCTGACGCTAACCCTAGTTGTCCTGACGCTAACCCTACTTGTCCTGACGCTAACCCTAGTTGTCCTGACGCTAACCCTAGTTGTCCTGACGCTAACCCTAGTTGTCCTGACGCTAACCCTAGTTGTCCTGACGCTAACCCTAGTTGTCCTGGCGCTAACCCTAGTTGTCCTGACGCTAACCCTAGTTGTCTTGACGCTAACCCTAGTTGTCCTGACGCTAACCCTAGTTGTCCTGACGCTAACCCTAGTTGTCCTGGCGCTAACCCTAGTTGTCCTGACGCTAACCCTAGTTGTCTTGACGCTAACCCTAGTTGTCCTGACGCTAACCCTAGTTGTCCTGACGCTAACCCTACTTGTCCTGACGCTAACCCTACTTGTCCTGACGCTAACCCTAGTTGTCCTGACGCTAACCCTAGTTGTCCTGGCGCTAACCCTAGTTGTCCTGGCGCTAACCCTAGTTGTCCTGACGCTAACCCTAGTTGTCCTGACGCTAACCCTAGTTGTCCTGACGCTAACCCTAGTTGTCTTGACGCTAACCCTAGTTGTCCTGACGCTAACCCTAGTTGTCCTGACGCTAACCCTACTTGTCCTGACGCTAACCCTACTTGTCCTGACGCTAACCCTAGTTGTCCTGACGCTAACCCTAGTTGTCCTAACGCTAACCCTAGTTGTCCTGACGCTAACCCTACTTGTCCTGACGCTAACCCTACTTGTCCTGACGCTAACCCTAGTTGTCCTGACGCTAACCCTAGTTGTCCTGACGCTAACCCTACTTGTCCTGACGCTAACCCTACTTGTCCTGACGCTAACCCTAGTTGTCCTGACGCTAACCCTACTTGTCCTGACGCTAACCCTAGTTGTCCTGGCGCTAACCCTTGTTGTCCTGGCACTAACCCTAGTTGTCCTGACGCTAACCCTAGTTGTCCTGACGCTAACCCTAGTTGTCCTGACGCTAACCCTAGTTGTCTTGACGCTAACCCTAGTTGTCCTGACGCTAACCCTAGTTGTCCTGACGCTAACCCTAGTTGTCCTGACGCTAACCCTACTTGTCCTGACGCTAACCCTAGTTGTCCTGACGCTAACCCTACTTATCCTGACGCTAACGCAAGTTGTCCTGACGCTAACCCTAGTTGTCCTGACGCTAACCCTAGTTGTCCTGACGCTAACCCTACTTGTCCTGACGCTAACCCTAGTTGTCCTGACGCTAACCCTAGTTGTCCTGACGCTAACCCTAGTTGTCCTGATGCTAACCCTACTTGTCCTGACGCTAACCCTACTTGTCCTGACGCTAACCCTAGTTGTCCTGACGCTAACCCTAGTTGTCCTGACGCTTACCCTACTTGTCCTGACGCTAACCCTAGTTGTCCTGACGCTAACCCTAGTTGTCCTGACGCTAACCCTAGTTGTCCTGACGCTAACCCTAGTTGTCCTGATGCTAACCCTAGTTGTCCTGATGCTAACCCTAGTTGTCCTGACGCTAACCCTAGTTGTCTTGACGCTAACCCTAGTTGTCCTGACGCTAACCCTAGTTGTCCTGACGCTAACCCTAGTTGTCCTGACGCTAACCCTAGTTGTCCTGACGCTAACCCTACTTGTCCTGACGCTAACCCTAGTTGTCCTGACGCTAACCCTACTTGTCCTGACGCTAACCCTAGTTGTCCTGACGCTAACCCTAGTTGTCCTGAAGCTAACCCTACTTGTCCTCACGCTAACCCTAGTTGTCCTGACGCTAACCCTAGTTGTCCTGACGCTAACCCTAGTTGTCCTGGCGCTAACCCTAGTTGTCTTGACGCTAACCCTAGTTGTCCTGACGCTAACCCTAGTTGTCCTGACGCTAACTCTAGTTGTCCTGACGCTAACCCTAGTTGTCCTGACGCTAACCCTAGTTGTCCTGACGCTAACCCTACTTGTCCTGACGCTAACCCTAGTTTTCCTGACGCTAACCCTACTTGTCCTGACGCTAACCTTAGTTGTCCTGACGCTAACCCTAGTTGTCCTGACGCTAACCCTACTTGTCCTGACGCTAACCCTAGTTGTCTTAACGCTAACCCTAGTTGTCCTGACGCTAAACCTAGTTGTCCTGACGCTAACACTACTTGTCCTGACGCTAACCCTAGTTGTCCTGACGCTAACCCTAGTTGTCCTGACGCTAACCCTAGTTGTCCTGACGCTAACCCTACTTGTCCTGACGCTAACCCTAGTTGTCCTGACGCTAACCCTAGTTGTCCTGACGCTAACCCTAGTTGTCCTGAAGCTAACCCTACTTGTCCTCACGCTAACCCTAGTTGTCCTGACGCTAACCCTAGTTGTCCTGAAGCTAACCCTACTTGTCCTCACGCTAACCCTAGTTGTCCTGACGCTAACCCTAGTTGTCCTGACGCTAACCCTAGTTGTCCTGGCGCTAACCCTAGTTGTCTTGACGCTAACCCTAGTTGTCCTGACGCTAACCCTAGTTGTCCTGACGCTAACTCTAGTTGTCCTGACGCTAACCCTAGTTGTCCTGACGCTAACCCTAGTTGTCCTGACGCTAACCCTACTTGTCCTGACGCTAACCCTAGTTTTCCTGACGCTAACCCTACTTGTCCTGACGCTAACCTTAGTTGTCCTGACGCTAACCCTTGTTGTCCTGACGCTAACCCTACTTGTCCTGACGCTAACCCTAGTTGTCCTGACGCTAACCCTACTAGTCCTGACGCTAACCTTAGTTGTCCTGACGCTAACCCTAGTTGTCCTGACGCTAACCCTACTTGTCCTGACGCTAACCCTAGTTGTCTTAACGCTAACCCTAGTTGTCCTGACGCTAAACCTAGTTGTCCTGACGCTAACACTACTTGTCCTGACGCTAACCCTAGTTGTCCTGACGCTAACCCTAGTTGTCCTGACGCTAACCCTAGTTGTCCTGACGCTAACCCTACTTGTCCTGACGCTAACCCTAGTTGTCCTGACGCTAACCCTAGTTGTCCTGACGCTAACCCTAGTTGTCCTGATGCTAACCCTACTTGTCCTGACGCTAACCCTACTTGTCCTGACGCTAACCCTAGTTGTCCTGACGCTAACCTTAGTTGTCCTGACGCTAACCCTAGTTGTCCTGACGCTAACCCTAGTTGTCCTGACGCTAACCCTAGTTGTCCTGACGCTAACCCTAGTTGTCCTGATGCTAACCCTACTTGTCCTGACGCTAACCCTACTTGTCCTGACGCTAACCCTAGTTGTCCTGACGCTAACCTTAGTTGTCCTGACGCTAACCCTAGTTGTCCTGATGCTAACCCTACTTGTCCTGACGCTAACCCTAGTTGTCTTGACGCTAACCCTAGTTGTCCTGACGCTAACCCTAGTTGTCCTGATGCTAACCCTACTTGTCCTGACGCTAACCCTACTTGTCCTGACGCTAACCCTAGTTGTCCTGACGCTAACCCTAGGTGTCCTGACGCTTACCCTACTTGTCCTGACGCTAACTCTAGTTGTCCTGACGCTAACCCTAGTTGTCCTGACGCTAACCCTAGTTGTCCTGACGCTAACCCTAGTTGTCCTGATGCTAACCCTAGTTGTCCTGACGCTAACCCTAGTTGTCTTGACGCTAACCCTAGTTGTCCTGACGCTAACCCTAGTTGTCCTGACGCTAACCCTAGTTGTCCTGACGCTAACCCTAGTTGTCCTGACGCTAACCCTACTTGTCCTGACGCTAACCCTAGTTGTCCTGACGCTAACCCTACTTGTCCTGACGCTAACCCTAGTTGTCCTGACGCTAACCCTAGTTGTCCTGAAGCTAACCCTACTTGTCCTCACGCTAACCCTAGTTGTCCTGACGCTAACCCTAGTTGTCCTGACGCTAACCCTAGTTGTCCTGGCGCTAACCCTAGTTGTCTTGACGCTAACCCTAGTTGTCCTGACGCTAACCCTAGTTGTCCTGACGCTAACTCTAGTTGTCCTGACGCTAACCCTAGTTGTCCTGACGCTAACCCTAGTTGTCCTGACGCTAACCCTACTTGTCCTGACGCTAACCCTAGTTGTCCTGACGCTAACCCTACTAGTCCTGACGCTAACCTTAGTTGTCCTGACGCTAACCCTAGTTGTCCTGATGCTAACCCTACTTGTCCTGACGCTAACCCTAGTTGTCTTGACGCTAACCCTAGTTGTCCTGACGCTAAACCTAGTTGTCCTGACGCTAACCCTACTTGTCCTGACGCTAACCCTAGTTGTCCTGACGCTAACCCTAGTTGTCCTGACGCTAACCCTAGTTGTCCTGACGCTAAACCTAGTTGTCCTGACGCTAACCCTAGTTGTCCTGGCGCTAACCCTAGTTGTCCTGACGCTAACCCTAGTTGTTCTGACGCTAACCCTAGTTGTCCTGACTCTAACCCTACTTGTCCTGACGCTAACCCTAGTTGTCCTGACGCTAACCCTAGTTGTCCTGACGCTAACCCTAGTTGTCCTGATGCTTACCCTACTTGTCCTGACGCTAACCCTAGTTGTCCTGATGCTTACCCTACTTGTCCTGACGCTAACCCTACTTGTCCTGACGCTAACCCTAGTTGTCCTGACGCTAACCCTAGTTGTCCTGACGCTAACCCTAGTTGTCCTGACGCTTACCCTACTTGTCCTGACGCTAACCCTAGTTGTCCTGACGCTAACCCTAGTTGTCCTGACGCTAACCCTAGTTGTCCTGACGCTAACCCTAGTTGTCTTGATGCTAACCCTAGTTGTCCAGACGCTAACCCTAGTTGTCCTGACGCTAACCCTAGTTGTCCTGACGCTAACCCTAGTTGTCCTGGCGCTAACCCTAGTTGTCCTGGTGCTAACCCTAGTTGTCCTGGCGCTAACCCTAGTTGTCCTGACGCTAACCCTAGTTGTCCTGACGCTAACCCTACTTGTCCTGACGCTAACCCTAGTTGTCCTGACGCTAACCCTAGTTGTCCTGACGCTAACCCTAGTTGTCCTGACGCTAACCCTAGTTGTCCTGACGCTAACCCTAGTTGTCCTGGCGCTAACCCTAGTTGTCCTGACGCTAACCCTAGTTGTCCTGACGCTAACCCTAGTTGTCTTGACGCTAACCCTAGTTGTCCTGACGCTAACCCTAGTTGTCCTGACGCTAACCCTACTTGTCCTGACGCTAACCCTACTTGTCCTGACGCTAACCCTAGTTTTCCTGACGCTAACCCTACTTGTCCTGGCGCTAACCCTAGTTGTCCTGGCGCTAACCCTAGTTGTCCTGACGCTAACCCTACTTGTCCTGACGCTAACCCTAGTTGTCTTAACGCTAACCCTAGTTGTCCTGACGCTAAACCTAGTTGTCCTGACGCTAACACTACTTGTCCTGACGCTAACCCTAGTTGTCCTGACGCTAACCCTAGTTGTCCTGACGCTAACCCTAGTTGTCCTGACGCTAACCCTACTTGTCCTGACGCTAACCCTAGTTGTCCTGACGCTAACCCTAGTTGTCCTGACGCTAACCCTAGTTGTCCTGATGCTAACCCTACTTGTCCTGACGCTAACCCTACTTGTCCTGACGCTAACCCTAGTTGTCCTGACGCTAACCTTAGTTGTCCTGACGCTAACCCTAGTTGTCCTGACGCTAACCCTAGTTGTCCTGACGCTAACCCTAGTTGTCCTGACGCTAACCCTACTTGTCCTGACGCTAACCCTAGTTGTCCTGACGCTAACCTTAGTTGTCCTGACGCTAACCCTAGTTGTCCTGATGCTAACCCTAGTTGTCCTGACGCTAACCCTAGTTGTCTTGACGCTAACCCTAGTTGTCCTGACGCTAACCCTAGTTGTCCTGACGCTAACCCTAGTTGTCCTGACGCTAACCCTAGTTGTCCTGACGCTAACCCTACTTGTCCTGACGCTAACCCTAGTTGTCCTGACGCTAACCCTACTTGTCCTGACGCTAACCCTAGTTGTCCTGACGCTAACCCTAGTTGTCCTGAAGCTAACCCTACTTGTCCTCACGCTAACCCTAGTTGTCCTGACGCTAACCCTAGTTGTCCTGACGCTAACCCTAGTTGTCCTGGCGCTAACCCTAGTTGTCTTGACGCTAACCCTAGTTGTCCTGACGCTAACCCTAGTTGTCCTGACGCTAACTCTAGTTGTCCTGACGCTAACCCTAGTTGTCCTGACGCTAACCCTAGTTGTCCTGACGCTAACCCTACTTGTCCTGACGCTAACCCTAGTTTTCCTGACGCTAACCCTACTTGTCCTGACGCTAACCTTAGTTGTCCTGACGCTAACCCTAGTTGTCCTGACGCTAACCCTACTTGTCCTGACGCTAACCCTAGTTGTCTTAACGCTAACCCTAGTTGTCCTGACGCTAAACCTAGTTGTCCTGACGCTAACACTACTTGTCCTGACGCTAACCCTAGTTGTCCTGACGCTAACCCTAGTTGTCCTGACGCTAACCCTACTTGTCCTGACGCTAACCCTAGTTGTCCTGACGCTAACCCTAGTTGTCCTGACGCTAACCCTAGTTGTCCTGATGCTAACCCTACTTGTCCTGACGCTAACCCTACTTGTCCTGACGCTAACCCTAGTTGTCCTGACGCTAACCTTAGTTGTCCTGACGCTAACCCTAGTTGTCCTGACGCTAACCCTACTTGTCCTGACGCTAACCCTAGTTGTCTTGACGCTAACCCTAGTTGTCCTGATGCTAAACCTAGTTGTCCTGACGCTAACCCTACTTGTCCTGACGCTAACCCTAGTTGTCCTGACGCGAACCCTAGTTGTCCTGACGCTAACCCTAGTTGTCCTGACGTTAACCCTAGTTGTCCTGACGCTAACCCTAGTTGTCCTGACGCTAACCCTACTTGTCCTGATGCTAACCCTAGTTGTCCTGACGCTAACCCTAGTTGTCCTGACGCTAACCCTAGTTGTCCTGATGCTAACCCTACTTGTCCTGACGCTAACCCTACTTGTCCTGACGCTAACCCTAGTTGTCCTGACGCTAACCCTAGGTGTCCTGACGCTTACCCTACTTGTCCTGACGCTAACTCTAGCTGTCCTGACGCTAACCCTAGTTGTCCTGACGCTAACCCTAGTTGTCCTGACGCTAACCCTAGTTGTCCTGATGCTAACCCTAGTTGTCCTGACGCTAACCCTAGTTGTCTTGACGCTAACCCTAGTTGTCCTGACGCTAACCCTACTTGTTCTGACGCTAACCCTAGTTGTCCT
The DNA here is from genome assembly GCF_046119375.1 of Phyllobates terribilis. NCBI lineage: Eukaryota > Metazoa > Chordata > Amphibia > Anura > Dendrobatidae > Phyllobates > Phyllobates terribilis. The sequence goes on along the minus strand of NW_027363002.1, from coordinate 2,676,932 downwards.
GACGCTAACCCTACTTGTCCTGACGCTAACCTTAGTTGTCCTGACGCTAACCCTAGTTGTCCTGATGCTAACCCTACTTGTCCTGACGCTAACCCTAGTTGTCTTGACGCTAACCCTAGTTGTCCTGACGCTAAACCTAGTTGTCCTGAAGCTAACCCTACTTGTCCTCACGCTAACCCTAGTTGTCCTGACGCTAACCCTAGTTGTCCTGACGCTAACCCTAGTTGTCCTGGCGCTAACCCTAGTTGTCTTGACGCTAACCCTAGTTGTCCTGACGCTAACCCTAGTTGTCCTGACGCTAACTCTAGTTGTCCTGACGCTAAACCTAGTTGTCCTGACGCTAACCCTAGTTGTCCTGACGCTAACCCTACTTGTCCTGACGCTAACCCTAGTTTTCCTGACGCTAACCCTACTTGTCCTGACGCTAACCTTAGTTGTCCTGACGCTAACCCTAGTTGTCCTGACGCTAACCCTACTTGTCCTGACGCTAACCCTAGTTGTCTTGACGCTAACCCTAGTTGTCCTGACGCTAAACCTAGTTGTCCTGAAGCTAACCCTACTTGTCCTCACGCTAACCCTAGTTGTCCTGACGCTAACCCTAGTTGTCCTGACGCTAACCCTAGTTGTCCTGGCGCTAACCCTAGTTGTCTTGACGCTAACCCTAGTTGTCCTGACGCTAACCCTAGTTGTCCTGACGCTAACTCTAGTTGTCCTGACGCTAAACCTAGTTGTCCTGACGCTAACCCTAGTTGTCCTGACGCTAACCCTACTTGTCCTGACGCTAACCCTAGTTTTCCTGACGCTAACCCTACTTGTCCTGACGCTAACCTTAGTTGTCCTGACGCTAACCCTAGTTGTCCTGACGCTAACCCTACTTGTCCTGACGCTAACCCTAGTTGTCTTAACGCTAACCCTAGTTGTCCTGACGCTAAACCTAGTTGTCCTGACGCTAACACTACTTGTCCTGACGCTAACCCTAGTTGTCCTGACGCTAACCCTAGTTGTCCTGACGCTAACCCTAGTTGTCCTGACGCTAACCCTACTTGTCCTGACGCTAACCCTAGTTGTCCTGACGCTAACCCTAGTTGTCCTGACGCTAACCCTAGTTGTCCTGATGCTAACCCTACTTGTCCTGACGCTAACCCTACTTGTCCTGACGCTAACCCTAGTTGTCCTGACGCTAACCTTAGTTGTCCTGACGCTAACCCTAGTTGTCCTGACGCTAACCCTACTTGTCCTGACGCTAACCCTAGTTGTCTTGACGCTAACCCTAGTTGTCCTGATGCTAAACCTAGTTGTCCTGACGCTAACCCTACTTGTCCTGACGCTAAACCTAGTTGTCCTGACGCGAACCCTAGTTGTCCTGACGCTAACCCTAGTTGTCCTGACGCTAACCCTAGTTGTCCTGACGCTAACCCTAGTTGTCCTGGCGCTAACCCTAGTTGTCCTGGCGCTAACCCTAGTTGTCCTGACGCTAACCCTAGTTGTCCTGACGCTAACCCTAGTTGTCTTGACGCTAACCCTAGTTGTCCTGACGCTAACCCTAGTTGTCCTGACGCTAACCCTAGTTGTCCTGACGCTAACCCTAGTTGTCCTGACGCTAACCCTAGTTGTCTTGACGCTAACCCTAGTTGTCCTGACGCTAACCCTACTTGTCCTGACGCTAACCCTAGTTGTCCTGACGCTAACCCTACTTGTCCTGACGCTAACCTTAGTTGTCCTGACGCTAACCCTAGTTGTCCTGATGCTAACCCTACTTGTCCTGACGCTAACCCTAGTTGTCTTGACGCTAACCCTAGTTGTCCTGACGCTAAACCTAGTTGTCCTGACGCTAACCCTACTTGTCCTGACGCTAACCCTAGTTGTCCTGACGCTAACCCTAGTTGTCCTGACGCTAACCCTAGTTGTCCTGACGCTAACCCTAGTTGTCCTGACGCTAACCCTAGTTGTCCTGGCGCTAACCCTAGTTGTCCTGGCGCTAACCCTAGTTGTCCTGACGCTAACCCTAGTTGTCCTGACGCTAACCCTAGTTGTCCTGACGCTAACCCTACTTGTCCTGACGCTAACCCTAGTTGTCCTGACGCTAACCCTAGTTGTCCTGACGCTAACCCTAGTTGTCCTGATGCTTACCCTACTTGTCCTGACGCTAACCCTAGTTGTCCTGATGCTTACCCTACTTGTCCTGACGCTAACCCTACTTGTCCTGACGCTAACCCTAGTTGTCCTGACGCTAACCCTAGTTGTCCTGACGCTAACCCTAGTTGTCCTGACGCTTACCCTACTTGTCCTGACGCTAACCCTAGTTGTCCTGACGCTAACCCTAGTTGTCCTGACGCTAACCCTAGTTGTCCTGACGCTAACCCTAGTTGTCCTGACGCTAACCCTAGTTGTCCTGATGCTAACCCTAGTTGTCCAGACGCTAACCCTAGTTGTCCTGACGCTAACCCTAGGTGTCCTGACGCTTACCCTACTTGTCCTGACGCTAACTCTAGTTGTCCTGACGCTAACCCTAGTTGTCCTGACGCTAACCCTAGTTGTCCTGACGCTAACCCTAGTTGTCCTGATGCTAACCCTAGTTGTCCTGACGCTAACCCTAGTTGTCTTGACGCTAACCCTAGTTGTCCTGACGCTAACCCTAGTTGTCCTGACGCTAACCCTACTTGTCCTGACGCTAACCCTAGTTGTCCTGACGCTAACCCTACTTGTCCTGACGCTAACCCTAGTTGTCCTGACGCTAACCCTAGTTGTCCTGAAGCTAACCCTACTTGTCCTCACGCTAACCCTAGTTGTCCTGACGCTAACCCTAGTTGTCCTGACGCTAACCCTAGTTGTCCTGGCGCTAACCCTAGTTGTCTTGACGCTAACCCTAGTTGTCCTGACGCTAACCCTAGTTGTCCTGACGCTAACCCTAGTTGTCCTGGCGCTAACCCTAGTTGTCTTGACGCTAACCCTAGTTGTCCTGACGCTAACCCTAGTTGTCCTGACGCTAACTCTAGTTGTCCTGACGCTAACCCTAGTTGTCCTGACGCTAACCCTAGTTGTCCTGACGCTAACCCTACTTGTCCTGACGCTAACCCTAGTTGTCCTGAAGCTAACCCTACTTGTCCTGACGCTAACCTTAGTTGTCCTGACGCTAACCCTAGTTGTCCTGATGCTAACCCTACTTGTCCTGACGCTAACCCTAGTTGTCTTGACGCTAACCCTAGTTGTCCTGACGCTAAATCTAGTTGTACTGACGCTAACCCTACTTGTCCTGACGCTAACCCTAGTTGTCCTGACGCTAACCCTAGTTGTCCTGACGCTAACCCTAGTTGTCCTGACGCTAACCCTAGTTGTCCTGACGCTAACCCTACTTGTCCTGACGCTAACCCTAGTTGTCCTGACGCTAACCCTACTTGTCCTGACGCTAACCTTAGTTGTCCTGACGCTAACCCTAGTTGTCCTGATGCTAACCCTACTTGTCCTGACGCTAACCCTAGTTGTCTTGACGCTAACCCTAGTTGTCCTGACGCTAACCCTAGTTGTCCTGACGCTAACCCTAGTTGTCCTGACGCTAACCCTAGTTGTCCTGGCGCTAACCCTAGTTGTCCTGGCGCTAACCCTAGTTGTCCTGACGCTAACCCTAGTTGTCCTGACGCTAACCCTAGTTGTCCTGACGCTAACCCTACTTGTCCTGACGCTAACCCTAGTTGTCCTGACGCTAACCCTAGTTGTCCTGACGCTAACCCTAGTTGTCCTGATGCTTACCCTACTTGTCCTGACGCTAACCCTAGTTGTCCTGATGCTTACCCTACTTGTCCTGACGCTAACCCTACTTGTCCTGACGCTAACCCTACTTGTCCTGACGCTAACCCTAGTTGTCCTGACGCTAACCCTAGTTGTCCTGACGCTAACACTAGTTGTCCTGGCGCTAACCCTAGTTGTCTTGGTGCTAACCCTAGTTGTCCTGGCGCTAACCCTAGTTGTCCTGACGCTAACCCTAGTTGTCCTGACGCTAACCCTACTTGTCCTGACGCTAACCCTAGTTGTCCTGACGCTAACCCTAGTTGTCCTGACGCTAACCCTAGTTGTCCTGACGCTAACCCTAGTTGTCCTGACGCTAACCCTAGTTGTCCTGGCGCTAACCCTAGTTGTCCTGACGCTAACCCTAGTTGTCCTGACGCTAACCCTAGTTGTCTTGATGCTAACCCTAGTTGTCCTGACGCTAACCCTAGTTGTCCTGACGCTAACCCTACTTGTCCTGACGCTAACCCTACTTGTCCTGACGCTAACCCTAGTTGTCCTGACGCTAACCCTAGTTGTCCTGGCGCTAACCCTAGTTGTCCTGGCGCTAACCCTAGTTGTCCTGACGCTAACCCTAGTTGTCCTGACGCTAACCCTAGTTGTCCTGACGCTAACCCTAGTTGTCTTGACGCTAACCCTAGTTGTCCTGACGCTAACCCTAGTTGTCCTGACGCTAACCCTACTTGTCCTGACGCTAACTCTACTTGTCCTGACGCTAACCCTAGTTGTCCTGACGCTAACCCTACTTGTCCTGACGCTAACCCTACTTGTCCTGACGCTAACCCTAGTTGTCCTGACGCTAACCCTAGTTGTCCTAACGCTAACCCTAGTTGTCCTGACGCTAACCCTACTTGTCCTGACGCTAACCCTACTTGTCCTGACGCTAACCCTAGTTGTCCTGACGCTAACCCTAGTTGTCCTGACGCTAACCCTAGTTGTCCTGATGCTAACCCTACTTGTCCTGACGCTAACCCTACTTGTCCTGACGCTAACCCTAGTTGTCCTGACGCTAACCTTAGTTGTCCTGACGCTAACCCTAGTTGTCCTGACGCTAACCCTACTTGTCCTGACGCTAACCCTAGTTGTCTTGACGCTAACCCTAGTTGTCCTGTCGCTAAACCTAGTTGTCCTGACGCTAACCCTACTTGTCCTGACGCTAACCCTAGTTGTCCTGACGCTAACCCTAGTTGTCCTGACGCTAACCCTAGTTGTCCTGACGCTAACCCTAGTTGTCCTGACGCTAACCCTAGTTGTCCTGACGCTAACCCTAGTTGTCCTGGCGCTAACCCTAGTTGTCCTGACGCTAACCCTAGTTGTCCTGACGCTAACCCTAGTTGTCTTGATGCTAACCCTAGTTGTCCGGACGCTAACCCTAGTTGTCCTGACGCTAACCCTACTTGTCCTGACGCTAACCCTACTTGTCCTGACGCTAACCCTAGTTGTCCTGACGCTAACCCTAGTTGTCCTGGCGCTAACCCTAGTTGTCCTGGCGCTAACCCTAGTTGTCCTGACGCTAACCCTAGTTGTCCTGACGCTAACCCTAGTTGTCCTGACGCTAACCCTAGTTGTCTTGACGCTAACCCTAGTTGTCCTGACGCTAACCCTAGTTGTCCTGACGCTAACCCTACTTGTCCTGACGCTAACCCTACTTGTCCTGACGCTAACCCTAGTTGTCCTGACGCTAACCCTACTTGTCCTGACGCTAACCCTACTTGTCCTGACGCTAACCCTAGTTGTCCTGACGCTAACCCTAGTTGTCCTAACGCTAACCCTAGTTGTCCTGACGCTAACCCTACTTGTCCTGACGCTAACCCTACTTGTCCTGACGCTAACCCTAGTTGTCCTGACGCTAACCCTAGTTGTCCTGACGCTAACCCTAGTTGTCCTGATGCTAACCCTACTTGTCCTGACGCTAACCCTACTTGTCCTGACGCTAACCCTAGTTGTCCTGACGCTAACCTTAGTTGTCCTGACGCTAACCCTAGTTGTCCTGACGCTAACCCTACTTGTCCTGACGCTAACCCTAGTTGTCTTGACGCTAACCCTAGTTGTCCTGTCGCTAAACCTAGTTGTCCTGACGCTAACCCTACTTGTCCTGACGCTAACCCTAGTTGTCCTGACGCTAACCCTAGTTGTCCTGACGCTAACCCTACTTGTCCTGACGCTAACCCTAGTTGTCCTGACGCTAACCCTAGTTGTCCTGACTCTAACCCTAGTTGTCTTGACGCTAACCCTAGTTGTCCTGACGCTAACCCTAGTTGTCCTGACGCTAACCCTACTTGTCCTGACGCTAACCCTAGTTGTCCTGACGCTAACCCTACTTGTCCTGACGCTAACGCTAGTTGTCCTGACGCTAACCCTAGTTGTCCTGACGCTAACCCTAGTTGTCCTGACGCTAACCCTACTTGTCCTGACGCTAACCCTAGTTGTCCTGACGCTAACCCTAGTTGTCCTGACGCTAACCCTAGTTGTCCTGATGCTAACCCTACTTGTCCTGACGCTAACCCTACTTGTCCTGATGCTAACCCTAGTTGTCCTGACGCTAACCCTAGTTGTCCTGACGCTTACCCTACTTGTCCTGACGCTAACCCTAGTTGTCCTGACGCTAACCCTAGTTGTCCTGACGCTAACCCTAGTTGTCCTGACGCTAACCCTAGTTGTCCTGATGCTAACCCTAGTTGTCCTGACGCTAACCCTAGTTGTCTTGACGCTAACCCTAGTTGTCCTGACGCTAACCCTAGTTGTCCTGACGCTAACCCTAGTTGTCCTGATGCTAACCCTACTTGTCCTGACGCTAACCCTAGTTGTCCTGACGCTAACCCTACTTGTCCTGACGCTAACCCTAGTTGTCCTGACGCTAACCCTAGTTGTCCTGAAGCTAACCCTTCTTGTCCTCACGCTAACCCTAGTTGTCCTGACGCTAACCCTAGTTGTCCTGACGCTAACCCTAGTTGTCCTGGCGCTAACCCTAGTTGTCTTGACGCTAACCCTAGTTGTCCTGACGCTAACCCTAGTTGTCCTGACGCTAACTCTAGTTGTCCTGACGCTAACCCTAGTTGTCCTGACGCTAACCCTAGTTGTCCTGACGCTAACCCTACTTGTCCTGACGCTAACCCTAGTCTTCCTGACGCTAACCCTACTTGTCCTGACGCTAACCTTAGTTGTCCTGACGCTAACCCTAGTTGTCCTGACGCTAACCCTACTTGTCCTGACGCTAACCCTAGTTGTCTTAACGCTAACCCTAGTTGTCCTGACGCTAAACCTAGTTGTCCTGACGCTAACCCTAGTTGTCCTGATGCTAACCCTAGTTGTCCTGACGCTAACCCTAGTTGTCCTGACGCTAACCCTAGTTGTCCTGACGCTAACCCTAGTTGTCCTGACGCTAACCCTAGTTGTCTTGACGCTAACCCTAGTTGTCCTGACGCTAACCCTAGTTGTCCTGACGCTAACCCTACTTGTCCTGACGCTAACCCTACTTGTCCTGACGCTAACCCTAGTTGTCCTGACGCTAACCCTACTTGTCCTGACGCTAACCCTACTTGTCCTGACGCTAACCCTAGTTGTCCTGACGCTAACCCTAGTTGTCCTAACGCTAACCCTAGTTGTCCTGACGCTAACCCTACTTGTCCTGACGCTAACCCTACTTGTCCTGACGCTAACCCTAGTTGTCCTGACGCTAACCCTAGTTGTCCTGACGCTAACCCTAGTTGTCCTGATGCTAACCCTACTTGTCCTGACGCTAACCCTACTTGTCCTGACGCTAACCCTAGTTGTCCTGACGCTAACCTTAGTTGTCCTGACGCTAACCCTAGTTGTCCTGACGCTAACCCTACTTGTCCTGACGCTAACCCTAGTTGTCTTGACGCTAACCCTAGTTGTCCTGTCGCTAAACCTAGTTGTCCTGACGCTAACCCTACTTGTCCTGACGCTAACCCTAGTTGTCCTGACGCTAACCCTAGTTGTCCTGACGCTAACCCTACTTGTCCTGACGCTAACCCTAGTTGTCCTGACGCTAACCCTAGTTGTCCTGACTCTAACCCTAGTTGTCTTGACGCTAACCCTAGTTGTCCTGACGCTAACCCTAGTTGTCCTGACGCTAACCCTACTTGTCCTGACGCTAACCCTAGTTGTCCTGACGCTAACCCTACTTGTCCTGACGCTAACGCTAGTTGTCCTGACGCTAACCCTAGTTGTCCTGACGCTAACCCTAGTTGTCCTGACGCTAACCCTACTTGTCCTGACGCTAACCCTAGTTGTCCTGACGCTAACCCTAGTTGTCCTGACGCTAACCCTAGTTGTCCTGATGCTAACCCTACTTGTCCTGACGCTAACCCTACTTGTCCTGATGCTAACCCTAGTTGTCCTGACGCTAACCCTAGTTGTCCTGATGCTAACCCTACTTGTCCTGACGCTAACCCTACTTGTCCTGACGCTAACCCTAGTTGTCCTGACGCTAACCTTAGTTGTCCTGACACTAACCCTAGTTGTCCTGACGCTAACCCTACTTGTCCTGACGCTAACCCTAGTTGTCTTGACGCTAACCCTAGTTGTCCTGACGCTAACCCTAGTTGTCCTGACGCTAACCCTAGTTGTCCTGACGCTAACCCTAGTTGTCTTGACGCTAACCCTAGTTGTCCTGACGCTAACCCTAGTTGTCTTGACGCTAACCCTAGTTGTCCTGACGCTAACCCTAGTTGTCCTGACGCTAACCCTAGTTGTCCTGATGCTAACCCTACTTGTCCTGACGCTAACCCTAGTTGTCCTGACGCTAACCCTACTTGTCCTGACGCTAACCCTAGTTGTCCTGACGCTAACCCTAGTTGTCCTGAAGCTAACCCTTCTTGTCCTCACGCTAACCCTAGTTGTCCTGACGCTAACCCTAGTTGTCCTGACGCTAACCCTAGTTGTCCTGGCGCTAACCCTAGTTGTCTTGACGCTAACCCTAGTTGTCCTGACGCTAACCCTAGTTGTCCTGACGCTAACTCTAGTTGTCCTGACGCTAACCCTAGTTGTCCTGACGCTAACCCTAGTTGTCCTGACGCTAACCCTACTTGTCCTGACGCTAACCCTAGTCTTCCTGACGCTAACCCTACTTGTCCTGACGCTAACCTTAGTTGTCCTGACGCTAACCCTAGTTGTCCTGACGCTAACCCTACTTGTCCTGACGCTAACCCTAGTTGTCTTAACGCTAACCCTAGTTGTCCTGACGCTAAACCTAGTTGTCCTGACGCTAACCCTAGTTGTCCTGATGCTAACCCTAGTTGTCCTGACGCTAACCCTAGTTGTCTTGACGCTAAACCTAGTTGTCCTGACGCTAACCCTAGTTGTCCTGACGCTAACCCTAGTTGTCCTGACGCTAACCCTAGTTGTCCTGACGCTAACCCTACTTGTCCTGACGCTAACCCTAGTTGTCCTGACGCTAACCCTAGTTGTCCTGACGCTAACCCTAGTTGTCCTGATGCTAACCCTACTTGTCCTGACGCTAACCCTACTTGTCCTGACGCTAACCCTAGTTGTCCTGACGCTAACCTTAGTTGTCCTGACGCTAACCCTAGTTGTCCTGACGCTAACCCTACTTGTCCTGACGCTAACCCTAGTTGTCTTGACGCTAACCCTAGTTGTCCTGATGCTAAACCTAGTTGTCCTGACGCTAACCCTACTTGTCCTGACGCTAACCCAAGTTGTCCTGGCGCTAACCCTAGTTGTCCTGGCGCTAACCCTAGTTGTCCTGACGCTAACCCTAGTTGTCCTGACGCTAACCCTAGTTGTCTTGACGCTAACCCTAGTTGTCCTGACGCTAACCCTAGTTGTCCTGACGCTAACCCTAGTTGTCCTGACGCTAACCCTAGTTGTCCTGACGCTAACCCTACTTGTCCTGACGCTAACCCTAGTTGTCCTGACGCTAACCCTACTTGTCCTGACGCTAACCCTAGTTGTCCTGACGCTAACCCTAGTTGTCCTGACGCTAACCCTACTTGTCCTGATGCTAACCCTAGTTGTCCTGACGCTAACCCTAGTTGTCCTGATGCTAACCCTACTTGTCCTGACGCTAACCCTACTTGTCCTGACGCTAACCCTAGTTGTCCTGACGCTAACCCTAGGTGTCCTGACGCTTACCCTACTTGTCCTGACGCTAACTCTAGTTGTCCTGACGCTAACCCTAGTTGTCCTGACGCTAACCCTAGTTGTCCTGACGCTAACTCTAGTTGTCCTGATGCTAACCCTAGTTGTCCTGACGCTAACCCTAGTTGTCTTGACGCTAACCCTAGTTGTCCTGACGCTAACCCTACTTGTCCTGACGCTAACCCTAGTTGTCCTGACGCTAACCCTACTTGTCCTGACGCTAACCTTAGTTGTCCTGACGCTAACCCTAGTTGTCCTGATGCTAACCCTACTTGTCCTGACGCTAACCCTAGTTGTCTTGACGCTAACCCTAGTTGTCCTGACGCTAAACCTAGTTGTCCTGACGCTAACCCTAGTTGTCCTGACGCTAACCCTAGTTGTCCTGACGCTAACCCTAGTTGTCCTGACGCTAACCCTAGTTGTCCTGACGCTAACCCTAGTTGTCCTGGCGCTAACCCTAGTTGTCCTGGCGCTAACCCTAGTTGTCCTGACGCTAACCCTAGTTGTCCTGACGCTAACCCTAGTTGTCCTGACGCTAACCCTACTTGTCCTGACGCTAACCCTAGTTGTCCTGACGCTAACCCTAGTTGTCCTGACGCTAACCCTAGTTGTCCTGATACTTACCCTACTTGTCCTGACGCTAACCCTAGTTGTCCTGATGCTTACCCTACTTGTCCTGACGCTAACCCTACTTGTCCTGACGCTAACCCTAGTTGTCCTGACGCTAACCCTAGTTGTCCTGACGCTTACCCTACTTGTCCTGACGCTAACCCTAGTTGTCCTGACGCTAACCCTAGTTGTCCTGACGCTAACCCTAGTTGTCCTGACGCTAACCCTAGTTGTCCTGACGCTAACCCTAGTTGTCCTGATGCTAACCCTAGTTGTCCAGACGCTAACCCTAGTTGTCCTGACGCTAACCCTAGTTGTCCTGACGCTAACCCTAGTTGTCCTGGCGCTAACCCTAGTTGTCCTGGTGCTAACCCTAGTTGTCCTGGCGCTAACCCTAGTTGTCCTGACGCTAACCCTAGTTGTCCTGACGCTAACCCTACTTGTCCTGACGCTAACCCTAGTTGTCCTGACGCTAACCCTAGTTGTCCTGACGCTAACCCTAGTTGTCCTGACGCTAACCCTAGTTGTCCTGACGCTAACCCTAGTTGTCTTGACGCTAACCCTAGTTGTCCTGACGCTAACCCTAGTTGTCCTGACGCTAACCCTACTTGTCCTGACGCTAACCCTAGTTGTCCTGACGCTAACCCTAGTTGTCCTGACGCTAACCCTAGTTGTCCTGACGCTTACCCTACTTGTCCTGACGCTAACCCTAGTTGTCCTGACGCTAACCCTAGTTGTCCTGACGCTAACCCTAGTTGTCCTGATGCTAAACCTAGTTGTCCAGACGCTAACCCTAGTTGTCCTGACGCTAACCCTAGTTGTCCTGACGCTAACCCTAGTTGTCCTGGCGCTAACCCTAGTTGTCCTGGTGCTAACCATAGTTGTCCTGGCGCTAACCCTAGTTGTCCTGACGCTAACCCTAGTTGTCCTGACGCTAACCCTACTTGTCCTGACGCTAACCCTAGTTGTCCTGACGCTAACCCTAGTTGTCCTGACGCTAACCCTAGTTGTCCTGATGCTAACCCTACTTGTCCTGACGCTAACCCTACTTGTCCTGACGCTAACCCTAGTTGTCCTGACGCTAACCTTAGTTGTCCTGACACTAACCCTAGTTGTCCTGACGCTAACCCTACTTGTCCTGACGCTAACCCTAGTTGTCTTGACGCTAACCCTAGTTGTCCTGATGCTAAACCTAGTTGTCCTGACGCTAACCCTACTTGTCCTGACGCTAACCCTAGTTGTCTTGACGCTAACCCTAGTTGTCCTGATGCTAAACCTAGTTGTCCTGACGCTAACACTACTTGTCCTGACGCTAACCCTAGTTGTCCTGACGCTAACCCTAGTTGTCCTGACGCTAACCCTAGTTGTCCTGACGCTAACCCTAGTTGTCCTGGCGCTAACCCTAGTTGTCCTGACGCTAACCCTAGTTGTCCTGACGCTAACCCTAGTTGTCCTGACGCTAACCCTACTTGTCCTGACGCTAACCCTAGTTGTCCTGACGCTAACCCTAGTTGTCCTGACGCTAACCCTAGTTGTCCTGATGCTAACCCTACTTGTCCTGACGCTAACCCTACTTGTCCTGACGCTAACCCTAGTTGTCCTGACGCTAACCCTAGTTGTCCTGACGCTTACCCTACTTGTCCTGACGCTTACCCTACTTGTCCTCATGCTAACCCTAGTTGTCCTGACGCTAACCCTAGTTGTCCTGACGCTAACCCTAGTTGTCCTGGCGCTAACCCTAGTTGTCTTGACGTTAACCCTAGTTGTCCTGACGCTAACCCTACTTGTCCTGACGCTAACCCTAGTTGTCCTGACGCTAACCCTAGTTGTCCTGACGCTAACCCTACTTGTCCTGACGCTAACCCTAGTTGTCCTGACGCTAACCCTAGTTGTCCTGACGCTAACCCTAGTTGTCCTGACGCAAACCCTACTTGTCCTGACGCTAACCCTAGTTGTCCTGACGCTAACCGTACTTGTCCTGACGCTAACCCTAGTTGTCCTGACGCTAACCCTACTTGTCCTGACGCTAACCCTAGTTGTACTGACGCTAACCCTAGTTGTCCTGACGCTAACCCTAGTTGTCCTGACGCTAACCCTACTTATCCTGACGCTAACCCTAGTTGTCCTGATGCTAACCCTAGTTGTCCTGACGCTAACCCTAGTTGTCCTGATGCTAACCCTACTTGTCCTGACGCTAACCCTAGTTGTCTTAACGCTAACCCTAGTTGTCCTGACGCTAACACTAGTTGTCCTGACGCTAACCCTAGTTGTCCTGACGCTAACCCTAGTTGTCCTGACGCTAACCCTACTTGTCCTGACGCTAACCCTACTTGTCCTGACGCTAACCCTAGTTGTCCTGACGCTAACCCTACTTGTCCTGACGCTAACCCTAGTTGTCCTGACGCTAACCCTAGTTGTCCTGACGCTAACCCTAGTTGTCCTGACGCTAACCCTACTTGTCCTGACGCTAACCCTACTTGTCCTGACGCTAACCCTAGTTGTCCTGACGCTAACCCTAGTTGTCCTGACGCTTACCCTACTTGTCCTGACGCTAACCCTAGTTGTCCTGACGCTAACCCTAGTTGTCCTGACGCTAACCCTAGTTGTCCTGACGCTAACCCCAGTTGTCCTGACGCTAACCCTAGTTGTCCTGACGCTAACACTAGTTGTCCAGACGCTAACCCTAGTTGTCCTGACGCTAACCCTAGTTGTCCTGACGCTAACCCTAGTTGTCCTGACGCTAACCCTAGTTGTTCTGGCGCTAACCCTAGTTGTCCTGGTGCTAACCCTAGTTGTCCTGGCGCTAACCCTAGTTGTCCTGACGCTAACCCTAGTTGTCCTGGCGCTAACCCTAGTTGTCCTGGCGCTAACCCTAGTTGTCCTGACGCTAACCCTAAATGTCCTGGCGCTAACCCTAGTTGTCCTGGCGCTAACCCTAGTTGTCCTGACGCTAACCCTAGTTGTCCTGATGCTAACCCTAGTTCTCCTAGCGCTAACCCTAGTTGTCCTGGCGCTAACCCTAGTTGTCCTGACGCTAACCCTAGTTGTCCTGACGCTAACCCTAGTTGTCCTGACGCTAACCCTAGTTGTCCTGACGCTAACCCTAGTTGTCTTGACGCTAACCCTAGTTGTCCTGACGCTAACCCTAGTTGTCCTGACGCTAACCCTAGTTGTCTTGACGCTAACCCTAGTTGTCCTGACGCTAACCCTACTTGTCCTGACGCTAACCCTACTTGTCCTGACGCTAACCCTTGTTGTCCTGATGCTAACCCTAGTTGTCCTGACGCTAACCCTAGTTGTCCTGTCGCTAACCCTACTTGTCCTGACGCTAACCCTAGTTGTCCTGACGCTAACCCTAGTTGTCCTGACGCTAACCCTAGTTGTCCTGACGCTAACCCTACTTGTCCTGACGATAACCCTTGTTGTCCTGACGCTAACCCTAGTTGTCCTGATGCTAACCCTAGTTGTCCTGACGCTAACCCTAGTTGTCCTGACGCTAACCCTTCGTGTCCTGACGCTAACCCTACTTGTCCTGACGCTAACCCTAGTTGTCCTGACGCTAACCCTAGTAGTCCTGACGCTAACCCTAGTTGTCCTGACGCTAACCCTACTTGTCCTGACGCTAACCCTAGTTGTCCTGACGCTAACCCTAGTTGTCCTGACGCTAACCCTAGTTGTCCTGACGCTAACCCTAGTTGTCCTGACGCTAACCCTACTTGTCCTGACGCTAACCCTAGTTGTCCTGACGCTAACCCTACTTGTCCTGACGCTAACCCTAGTTGTCCTGATGCTAACCCTACTTGTCCTGATGCTAACCCTAGTTGTCCTGACGCTAACCCTAGTTGTCCTGAAGCTAACCCTACTTGTCCTCATGCTAACCCTAGTTGTCCTGACGCTAACCCTAGTTGTCCTGACGCTAACCCTAGTTGTCCTGGCGCTAACCCTAGTTGTCTTGACGTTAACCCTAGTTGTCCTGACGCTAACCCTAGTTGTCCTGACGCTAACCCTAGTTGTCCTGACGCTAACCCTAGTTGTCCTGACGCTAACCCTACTTGTCCTGACGCTAACCCTAGTTGTCCTGACGCTAACCCTAGTTGTCCTGACGCTAACCCTAGTTGTCCTGGCGCTAACCCTAGTTGTCTTGACGCTAACCCTAGTTGTCCTGACGCTAACCCTAGTTGTCCTGACGCTAACCCTAGTTGTCCTGACGCTAACCCTAGTTGTCCTGACGCTAACCCTACTTGTCCTGACGCTAACCCTAGCTGTCCTGACGCTAACCCTAGTTGTCCTGACGCTAACCCTACTTGTCCTGACGCTAACCTTAGTTGTCCTGACGCTAACCCTAGTTGTCCTGACGCTAACCCTACTTGTCCTGACGCTAACCCTAGTTGTCCTGACGCTAACCCTAGTTGTCCTGACGCTAACCCTAGTTGTCCTGACGCTAACCCTACTTGTCCTGACGCTAACCCTAGTTGTCCTGACGCTAACCCTAGTTGTCCTGACGCTAACCCTAGTTGTCCTGACGCTAACCCTACTTGTCCTGACGCTAACCCTAGTTGTCCTGACGCTAACCCTACTTGTCCTGACGCTAACCCTAGTTGTCCTGACGCTAACCCTAGTTGTCCTGACGCTAACCCTAGTTGTCCTGACGCTAACCCTAGTTGTCCTGACGCTAACCCTAGTTGTCCTGACGCTAACCCTACTTGTCCTGACGATAACCCTTGTTGTCCTGACGCTAACCCTAGTTGTCCTGACGCTAACCCTAGTTGTCCTGACGCTAACTCTAGTTGTCCTGACGCTAACCCTAGTTGTACTAACGCTAACCCTAGTTGTCCTCACGCTAACCCTACTTGTCCTGACGCTAACCCTACTTGTCCTGACGCTAACCCTACTTGTCCTGACGCTAACCTTAGTTGTCCTGATGCTAACCCTAGTTGTCCTGACGCTAACCCTACTTGTCCTGACGCTAACCCTAGTTGTCTTGACGCTAACCCTAGTTGTCCTGACGCTAACCCTACTTGTCCTGACGCTAACCCTACTTGTCCTGACGCTAACCCTTGTTGTCCTGATGCTAACCCTAGTTGTCCTGACGCTAACCCTAGTTGTCCTGACGCTAACCCTACTTGTCCTGACGCTAACCGTAGTTGTCCTGACGCTAACCCTAGTTGTCCTGACGCTAACCCTAGTTGTCCTGACGATAACCCTTGTTGTCCTGACGCTAACCCTAGTTGTCCTGACGCTAACCCTAGTTGTCCTGACGCTAACCCTAGTTGTCCTGACGCTAACTCTAGTTGTCCTGACGCTAACCCTAGTTGTACTAACGCTAACCCTAGTTGTCCTCACGCTAACCCTACTTGTCCTGACGCTAACCCTACTTGTCCTGACGCTAACCCTACTTGTCCTGACGCTAACCCTACTTGTCCTGACGCTAACCCTACTTGTCCTGACGCTAACCCTAGTTGTCCTGACGCTAACCCTAGTTGTCCTGACGCTAACCCTAGTTGTCCTGATGCTAACCCTACTTGTCCTGATGCTAACCCTAGTTGTCCTGACGCTAACCCTAGTTGTCCTGTAGCTAACCCTACTTGTCCTCATGCTAACCCTAGTTGTCCTGACGCTAACCCTAGTTGTCCTGACGCTAACCCTAGTTGTCCTGGCGCTAACCCTAGTTGTCTTGACGCTAACCCAAGTTGTCCTGACGCTAACCCTAGTTGTCCTGACGCTAACTCTAGTTGTCCTGACGCTAACCCTAGTTGTCCTGACGCTAACCCTAGTTGTCCTGACGCTAACCCTACTTGTCCTGACGCTAACCCTAGTTGTCCTGACGCTAACCCTACTTGTCCTGACGCTAACCCTAGTTGTCCTGACGCTAACCCTACTTGTCCTGACGCTAACCCTAGTTGTACTGACGCTAACCCTAGTTGTCCTGACGCTAACCCTAGTTGTCCTGACGCTAACCCTACTTGTCCTGACGCTAACCCTAGTTGTCTTGATGCTAACCCTAGTTGTCCTGATGCTAAACCTAGTTGTCCTGACGCTAACCCTAGTTGTCCTGATGCTAACCCTAGTTGTCCTGACGCTAACCCTAGTTGTCCTGACGCTAACCCTAGTTGTCCTGGCGCTAACCCTAGTTGTCCTGGCGCTAACCCTAGTTGTCCTGGCGCTAACCCTAGTTGTCCTGACGCTAAACCTAGTTGTCCTGACGCTAACCCTAGTTGTCCTGACGCTAACCCTAGTTGTCTTGATGCTAACCCTAGTTGTCCTGACGCTAACCCTAGTTGTCCTGACGCTAACCCTAGTTGTCCTGATGCTAACCCTAATTGTCCTGACGCTAACCCTACTTGTCCTGACGCTAACCCTAGTTGTCCTGACGCTAACCCTACTTGTCCTGACGCTAACCCTAGTTGTCCTGACGCTAACCCTAGTTGTCCTGACGCTAACCCTAGTTGTCCTGACGCTAACCCTACTTGTCCTGACGCTAACCCTAGTTGTCCTGACGCTAACCCTAGTTGTCCTGACGCTAACCCTAGTTGTCCTGATGCTAACCCTACTTGTCCTGACGCTAACCCTACTTGTCCTGACGCTAACCCTAGTTGTCCTGACGCTAACCCTAGTTGTCCTGACGCTTACCCTACTTGTCCTGACGCTTACCCTACTTGTCCTGATGCTAACCCTAGTTGTCCTGACGCTAACCCTAGTTGTCCTGAAGCTAACCCTACTTGTCCTCATGCTAACCCTAGTTGTCCTGACGCTAACCCTAGTTGTCCTGACGCTAACCCTAGTTGTCCTGGCGCTAACCCTAGTTGTCTTGACGCTAACCCTAGTTGTCCTGACGCTAACCCTAGTTGTCCTGACGCTAACTCTAGTTGTCCTGACGCTAACCCTAGTTGTCCTGACGCTAACCCTAGTTGTCCTGACGCTAACCCTAGTTGTCCTGACGCTAACCCTACTTGTCCTGACGCTAACCCTAGTTGTCCTGACGCTAACCCTAGTTGTCCTGACGCTAACCCTACTTGTCCTGACGCTAACCCTACTTGTCCTGACGCTAACCCTAGTTGTCCTGACGCTAACCCTACTTGTCCTGACGCTAACCCTAGTTGTCCTGACGATAACCCTACTTGTCCTGATGCTAACCTTAGTTGTCCTGACGCTAACCCTAGTTGTCCTGACGCTAACCCTACTTGTCCTGACGCTAACCCTAGTTGTCCTGACGCTAACCCTAGTTGTCCTGAGGCTAACCCTACTTGTCCTGACGCTAACCCTAGTTGTCCTGACGCTAACCCTAGTTGTCCTGACGCTAACCCTAGTTGTCCTGACGCTAACCCTACTTGTCCTGACGCTAACCCTAGTTGTCCTGACGCTAACCCTAGTTGTCCTGACGCTAACCCTACTTGTCCTGACGCTAACCCTAGTTGTACTGACGCTAACCCTAGTTGTCCTGACGCTAACCCTAGTTGTCCTGACGCTAACCCTACTTGTCCTGACGCTAACCCTAGTTGTCCTGATGCTAACCCTAGTTGTCCTGACGCTAACCCTAGTTGTCCTGATGCTAACCCTACTTGTCCTGACGCTAACCCTACTTGTCCTGACGCTAACCCTAGTTGTCCTGACGCTTACCCTAGTTGTCCTGACGCTTACCCTACTTGTCCTGACGCTAACCCTAGTTGTCCTGACGCTAACCCTAGTTGTCCTGACGCTAACCCTAGTTGTCCTGACGCTAACCCTAGTTGTCCTGACGCTAACCCTAGTTGTCCTGACGCTAACCCTAGTTGTCTTGACGCTAACCCTAGTTGTCCTGACGCTAACCCTAGTTGTCCTGACGCTAACCCTACTTGTCCTGACGCTAACCCTAGTTGTCCTGACGCTAACCCTACTTGTCCTGACGCTAACCCTAGTTGTCCTGACGCTAACCCTAGTTGTCCTGACGCTAACCCTACTTGTCCTGACGCTAACCCTAGTTGTCCTGACGCTAACCCTAGTTGTCCTGACGCTAACCCTAGTTGTCCTGATGCTAACCCTACTTGTCCTGACGCTAACCCTAGTTGTCCTGACGCTAACCCTAGTTGTCCTGACGCTTACCCTACTTGTCCTGACGCTAACCCTAGTTGTCCTGACGCTAACCCTAGTTGTCCTGACGCTAACCCTAGTTGTCTTAACGCTAACCCTAGTTGTCCTGACGCTAACACTAGTTGTCCTGACGCTAACCCTAGTTGTCCTGATGCTAACCCTAGTTGTCCTGACGCTAACCCTACTTGTCCTGACGCTAACCCTACTTGTCCTGACGCTAACCCTAGTTGTCCTGACGCTAACCCTAGTTGTCCTGATGCTTACCCTACTTGTCCTGACGCTAACCCTAGTTGTCCTGACGCTAACCCTAGTTGTCCTGACGCTAACCCTAGTTGTCCTGACGCTAACCCTAGTTGTCCTGACGCTAACCCTAGTTGTCCTGACGCTAACCCTAGTTGTCCAGACGCTAACCCTAGTTGTCCTGACGCTAACCCTAGTTGTCCTGACGCTAACCCTAGTTGTCCTGACGCTAACCCTAGTTGTTCTGGCGCTAACCCTAGTTGTCCTGGTGCTAACCCTAGTTGTCCTGGCGCTAACCCTAGTTGTCCTGACGCTAACCCTAGTTGTCCTGGCGCTAACCCTAGTTGTCCTGGCGCTAACCCTAGTTGTCCTGACGCTAACCCTAAATGTCCTGGCGCTAACCCTAGTTGTCCTGGCGCTAACCCTAGTTGTCCTGACGCTAACCCTAGTTGTCCTGATGCTAACCCTAGTTCTCCTAGCGCTAACCCTAGTTGTCCTGGCGCTAACCCTAGTTGTCCTGACGCTAACCCTAGTTGTCCTGACGCTAACCCTAGTTGTCCTGACGCTAACCCTAGTTGTCCTGACGCTAACCCTAGTTGTCTTGACGCTAACCCTAGTTGTCCTGACGCTAACCCTAGTTGTCCTGACGCTAACTCTAGTTGTCCTGACGCTAACCCTAGTTGTACTGACGTTAACCCTAGTTGTCCTCACGCTAACCCTACTTGTCCTGACGCTAACCCTACTTGTCCTGACGCTAACCCTACTTGTCCTGACGCTAACCTTAGTTGTCCTGATGCTAACCCTAGTTGTCCTGACGCTAACCCTACTTGTCCTGACGCTAACCCTAGTTGTCTTGACGCTAACCCTAGTTGTCCTGACGCTAACCCTACTTGTCCTGACGCTAACCCTACTTGTCCTGACGCTAACCCTTGTTGTCCTGATGCTAACCCTAGTTGTCCTGACGCTAACCCTAGTTGTCCTGATGCTAACCCTAGTTGTCCTGACGCTAACCCTAGTTGTCCTGACGCTAACCCTACGTGTCCTGACGCTAACCCTACTTGTCCTGACGCTAACCCTAGTTGTCCTGACGCTAACCCTAGTTGTCCTGACGCTAACCCTAGTTGTCCTGATGCTAACCCTACTTGTCCTGATGCTAACCCTAGTTGTCCTGACGCTAACCCTAGTTGTCCTGAAGCTAACCCTACTTGTCCTCATGCTAACCCTAGTTGTCCTGACGCTAACCCTAGTTGTCCTGACGCTAACCCTAGTTGTTCTGGCACTAACCCTAGTTGTCTTGACGCTAACCCTAGTTGTCCTGACGCTAACCCTAGTTGTCCTGACGCTAACCCTAGTTGTCCTGACGCTAACCCTACTTGTCCTGACGCTAACCCTAGTTGTCCTGACGCTAACCCTACTTGTCCTAACGCTAACCTTAGTTGTCCTGACGCTAACCCTAGTTGTCCTGACGCTAACCCTACTTGTCCTGACGCTAACCCTAGTTGTCCTGACGCTAACCCTAGTTGTCCTGACGCTAACCCTAGTTGTCCTGACGCTAACCCTACTTGTCCTGACGCTAACCCTAGTTGTCCTGACGCTAACCCTAGTTGTCCTGACGCTAACCCTAGTTGTCCTGACGCTAACCCTACTTGTCCTGACGCTAACCCTAGTTGTCCTGACGCTAACCCTACTTGTCCTGACGCTAACCCTAGTTGTCCTGACGCTAACCCTAGTTGTCTTGACGCTAACCCTAGTTGTCCTGACGCTAACCCTAGTTGTCCTGACGCTAACCCTACTTGTCCTGACGCTAACCCTTGTTGTCCTGACGCTAACCCTAGTTGTCCTGACGCTAACCCTAGTTGTCCTGACGCTAACCCTACTTGTCCTGACGCTAACCCTAGTTGTCCTGACGCTAACCCTAGTTGTCCTGACGCTAACCCTAGTTGTCCTGACGCTAACCCTACTTGTCCTGACGATAACCCTTGTTGTCCTGACGCTAACCCTAGTTGTCCTGATGCTAACCCTAGTTGTCCTGACGCTAACCCTAGTTGTCCTGACGCTAACCCTACTTGTCCTGACGCTAACCCTACTTGTCCTGACGCTAACCCTAGTTGTCCTGACGCTAACCCTAGTTGTCCTGACGCTAACCCTAGTTGTCCTGATGCTAACCCTACTTGTCCTGATGCTAACCCTAGTTGTCCTGACGCTAACCCTAGTTGTCCTGAAGCTAACCCTACTTTCCTCATGCTAACCCTAGTTGTCCTGACGCTAACCCTAGTTGTCCTGAAGCTAACCCTAGTTGTCCTGGCACTAACCCTAGTTGTCTTGACGCTAACCCTAGTTGTCCTGACGCTAACCCTAGTTGTCCTGACGCTAACCCTAGTTGTCCTGACGCTAACCCTAGTTGTCCTGACGCTAACCCTACTTGTCCTGACGCTAACCCTAGTTGTCCTGACGCTAACCCTACTTGTCCTGACGCTAACCTTAGTTGTCCTGACGCTAACCCTAGTTGTCCTGACGCTAACCCTACTTGTCCTGACGCTAACCCTAGTTGTCCTGACGCTAACCCTAGTTGTCCTGACGCTAACCCTAGTTGTCCTGACGCTAACCCTACTTGTCCTGACGCTAACCCTAGTTGTCCTGACGATAACCCTAGTTGTCCTGACGCTAACCCTAGTTGTCCTGACGCTAACCCTACTTGTCCTGACGCTAACCCTAGTTGTCCTGACGCTAACCCTACTTGTCCTGACGCTAACCCTAGTTGTCCTGACGCTAACCCTAGTTGTCTTGACGCTAACCCTAGTTGTCCTGACGCTAACCCTAGTTGTCCTGACGCTAACTCTAGTTGTCCTGACGCTAACCCTAGTTGTACTGACGCTAACCCTAGTTGTCCTCACGCTAACCCTACTTGTCCTGACGCTAACCCTACTTGTCCTGACGCTAACCCTACTTGTCCTGACGCTAACCTTAGTTGTCCTGATGCTAACCCTAGTTGTCCTGACGCTAACCCTACTTGTCCTGACGCTAACCCTAGTTGTCTTGACGCTAACCCTAGTTGTCCTGACGCTAACCCTACTTGTCCTGACGCTAACCCTACTTGTCCTGACGCTAACCCTTGTTGTCCTGATGCTAACCCTCGTTGTCTTGACGCTAACCCTAGTTGTCCTGACGCTAACCCTACTTGTCCTGACGCTAACCCTAGTTGTCCTGACGCTAACCCTAGTTGTCCTGACGCTAACCCTAGTTGTCCTGACGCTAACCCTACTTGTCCTGACGATAACCCTTGTTGTCCTGACGCTAACCCTAGTTGTCCTGATGCTAACCCTAGTTGTCCTGACGCTAACCCTAGTTGTCCTGACGCTAACCCTACTTGTCCTGACGCTAACCCTACTTGTCCTGACGCTAACCCTAGTTGTCCTGACGCTAAACCTAGTTGTCCTGACGCTAACCCTAGTTGTCCTGATGCTAACCCTACTTGTCCTGATGCTAACCCTAGTTGTCCTGACGATAACCCTTGTTGTCCTGACGCTAACCCTAGTTGTCCTGATGCTAACCCTAGTTGTCCTGACGCTAACCCTAGTTGTCCTGACGCTAACCCTACTTGTCCTGACGCTAACCCTACTTGTCCTGACGCTAACCCTAGTTGTCCTGACGCTAAACCTAGTTGTCCTGACGCTAACCCTAGTTGTCCTGATGCTAACCCTACTTGTCCTGAT
The DNA here is from genome assembly GCF_046119375.1 of Phyllobates terribilis. NCBI lineage: Eukaryota > Metazoa > Chordata > Amphibia > Anura > Dendrobatidae > Phyllobates > Phyllobates terribilis. The sequence continues at coordinate 2,654,397 of NW_027363002.1, read as the reverse complement.
GCTAACCCTAGTTGTCCTGACGCTAACCCTAGTTGTCCTGAAGCTAACCCTACTTGTCCTCATGCTAACCCTAGTTGTCCTGACGCTAACCCTAGTTGTCCTGACGCTAACCCTAGTTGTCCTGGCGCTAACCCTAGTTGTCTTGACGCTAACCCTAGTTGTCCTGACGCTAACCCTAGTTGTCCTGACGCTAACTCTAGTTGTCCTGACGCTAACCCTAGTTGTCCTGACGCTAACCCTAGTTGTCCTGACGCTAACCCTACTTGTCCTGACGCTAACCCTAGTTGTCCTGACGCTAACCCTACTTGTCCTGACGCTAACCTTAGTTGTCCTGACGCTAACCCTAGTTGTCCTGACGCTAACCCTACTTGTCCTGACGCTAACCCTAGTTGTCCTGACGCTAACCCTAGTTGTCCTGACGCTAACCCTAGTTGTCCTGACGCTAACCCTACTTGTCCTGACGCTAACCCTAGTTGTCCTGACGCTAACCCTAGTTGTCCTGACGCTAACCCTAGTTGTCCTGACGCTAACCCTAGTTGTCCTGATGCTAACCCTACTTGTCCTGACGCTAACCCTACTTGTCCTGACGCTAACCCTAGTTGTCCTGACGCTAACCCTAGTTGTCCTGACGCTAACCCTAGTTGTCCTGATGCTAACCCTACTTGTCCTGACGCTAACCCTACTTGTCCTGACGCTAACCCTAGTTGTCCTGACGCTTACCCTAGTTGTCCTGACGCTTACCCTACTTGTCCTGACGCTAACCCTAGTTGTCCTGACGCTAACCCTAGTTGTCCTGACGCTAACCCTAGTTGTCCTGACGCTAACCCTAGTTGTCCTGATGCTAACCCTAGTTGTCCTGACGCTAACCCTAGTTGTCTTGACGCTAACCCTAGTTGTCCTGACGCTAACCCTAGTTGTCCTGACGCTAACCCTACTTGTCCTGACGCTAACCGTAGTTGTCCTGACGCTAACCCTACTTGTCCTGACGCTAACCCTAGTTGTCCTGACGCTAACCCTAGTTGTCCTGAAGCTAACCCTACTTGTCCTGACGCTAACCCTAGTTGTCCTGACGCTAACCCTAGTTGTCCTGATGCTAACCCTACTTGTCCTGACGCTAACCCTAGTTGTCCTGACGCTAACCCTAGTTGTCCTGACGCTTACTCTACTTGTCCTGACGCTAACCCTAGTTGTCCTGACGCTAACCCTAGTTGTCTTAACGCTAACCCTAGTTGTCCTGACGCTAACCCTAGTTGTCCTGACGCTAACCCTAGTTGTCTTAACGCTAACCCTAGTTGTCCTGACGCTAACACTAGTTGTCCTGACGCTAACCCTAGTTGTCCTGACGCTAACCCTAGTTGTCCTGACGCTAACCCTACTTGTCCTGACGCTAACCCTACTTGTCCTAACGCTAACCCTAGTTGTCCTGACGCTAACCCTACTTGTCCTGACGCTAACCCTAGTTGTCCTGACGCTAACCCTAGTTGTCCTGACGCTAACCCTACTTGTCCTGACGCTAACCCTAGTTGTCCTGACGCTAACCCTACTTGTCCTGACGCTAACCCTAGTTGTCCTGACGCTAACCCTAGTTGTCCTGAAGCTAACCCTACTTGTCCTGACGCTAACCCTAGTTGTCCTGACGCTAACCCTAGTTGTCCTGATGCTAACCCTACTTGTCCTGACGCTAACCCTAGTTGTCCTGACGCTAACCCTAGTTGTCCTGACGCTTACCCTACTTGTCCTGACGCTAACCCTAGTTGTCCTGACGCTAACCCTAGTTGTCCTGACGCTAACCCTAGTTGTCTTAACGCTAACCCTAGTTGTCCTGACGCTAACACTAGTTGTCCTGACGCTAACCCTAGTTGTCCTGACGCTAACCCTAGTTGTCCTGACGCTAACCCTACTTGTCCTGACGCTAACCCTACTTGTCCTAACGCTAACCCTAGTTGTCCTGACGCTAACCCTACTTGTCCTGACGCTAACCCTAGTTGTCCTGACGCTAACCCTAGTTGTCCTGACGCTAACCCTAGTTGTCCTGACGCTAACCCTACTTGTCCTGACGCTAACCCTACTTGTCCTGACGCTAACCCTAGTTGTCCTGACGCTAACCCTACTTGTCCTGACGCTTACCCTACTTGTCCTGACGCTAACCCTAGTTGTCCTGACGCTAACCCTAGTTGTCCTGACGCTAACCCTAGTTGTCCTGATGCTAACCCTACTTGTCCTGATGCTAACCCTAGTTGTCCTGACGCTAACCCTAGTTGTCCTGAAGCTAACCCTACTTGTCCTCATGCTAACCCTAGTTGTCCTGACGCTAACCCTAGTTGTCCTGACGCTAACCCTAGTTGTCCTGGCGCTAACCCTAGTTGTCTTGACGCTAACCCTAGTTGTCCTGACGCTAACCCTAGTTGTCCTGACGCTAACTCTAGTTGTCCTGACGCTAACCCTAGTTGTCCTGACGCTAACCCTAGTTGTCCTGACGCTAACCCTACTTGTCCTGACGCTAACCCTAGTTGTCCTGACGCTAACCCTACTTGTCCTGACGCTAACCTTAGTTGTCCTGACGCTAACCCTAGTTGTCCTGACGCTAACCCTACTTGTCCTGACGCTAACCCTAGTTGTCCTGACGCTAACCCTAGTTGTCCTGACGCTAACCCTAGTTGTCCTGACGCTAACCCTAGTTGTCCTGACGCTAACCCTACTTGTCCTGACGCTAACCCTAGTTGTCCTGACGCTAACCCTACTTGTCCTGACGCTAACCCTAGTTGTCCTGACGCTAACCCTACTTGTCCTGACGCTAACCCTAGTTGTACTGACGCTAACCCTAGTTGTCCTGACGATAACCCTACTTGTCCTGACGATAACCCTAGTTGTCCTGACGCTAACCCTAGTTGTCCTGACGCTAACCCTACTTGTCCTGACGCTAACCCTAGTTGTCCTGACGCTAACCCTAGTTGTCCTGACGCTAACCCTAGTTGTCCTGATGCTAACCCTACTTGTCCTGACGCTAACCCTACTTGTCCTGACGCTAACCCTAGTTGTCCTGACGCTTACCCTAGTTGTCCTGACGCTTACCCTACTTGTCCTGACGCTAACCATAATTGTCCTGACGCTAACCCTAGTTGTCCTGACGCTAACCCTAGTTGTCCTGACGCTAACCCTAGTTGTCCTGATGCTAACCCTAGTTGTCCTGACGCTAACCCTAGTTGTCTTGACGCTAACCCTAGTTGTCCTGACGCTAACCCTAGTTGTCCTGACGCTAACCCTACTTGTCCTGACGCTAACCCTAGTTGTCCTGACGCTAACCCTACTTGTCCTGACGCTAACCCTAGTTGTCCTGACGCTAACCCTAGTTGTCCTGAAGCTAACCCTACTTGTCCTGACGCTAACCCTAGTTGTCCTGACGCTAACCCTAGTTGTCCTGATGCTAACCCTACTTGTCCTGACGCTAACCCTAGTTGTCCTGATGCTAACCCTAGTTGTCCTGACGCTTACCCTACTTGTCCTGACGCTAACCCTAGTTGTCCTGACGCTAACCCTAGTTGTCCTGACGCTAACCCTAGTTGTCTTAACGCTAACCCTAGTTGTCCTGACGCTAACACTAGTTGTCCTGACGCTAACCCTAGTTGTCCTGACGCTAACCCTAGTTGTCCTGACGCTAACCCTACTTGTCCTGACGCTAACCCTACTTGTCCTAACGCTAACCCTAGTTGTCATGACGCTAACCCTACTTGTCCTGACGCTAACCCTAGTTGTCCTGACGCTAACCCTAGTTGTCCTGACGCTAACCCTAGTTGTCCTGACGCTAACCCTACTTGTCCTGACGCTAACCCTAGTTGTCCTGACGCTAACCCTACTTGTCCTGACGCTAACCCTAGTTGTCCTGACGCTAACCCTAGTTGTCCTGAAGCTAACCCTACTTGTCCTGACGCTAACCCTAGTTGTCCTGACGCTAACCCTAGTTGTCCTGATGCTAACCCTACTTGTCCTGACGCTAACCCTAGTTGTCCTGACGCTAACCCTAGTTGTCCTGACGCTTACCCTACTTGTCCTGACGCTAACCCTAGTTGTCCTGACGCTAACCCTAGTTGTCCTGACGCTAACCCTAGTTGTCTTAACGCTAACCCTAGTTGTCCTGACGCTAACACTAGTTGTCCTGACGCTAACCCTAGTTGTCCTGACGCTAACCCTAGTTGTCCTGACGCTAACCCTACTTGTCCTGACGCTAACCCTACTTGTCCTAACGCTAACCCTAGTTGTCCTGACGCTAACCCTACTTGTCCTGATGCTAACCCTAGTTGTCCTGACGCTAACCCTAGTTGTCCTGACGCTAACCCTAGTTGTCCTGACGCTAACCCTACTTGTCCTGACGCTAACCCTACTTGTCCTGACGCTAACCCTAGTTGTCCTGACGCTAACCCTAGTTGTCCTGACGCTTACCCTACTTGTCCTGACGCTAACCCTAGTTGTCCTGACGCTAACCCTAGTTGTCCTGACGCTAACCCTAGTTGTCCTGACGCTAACCCTAGTTGTCCTGACGCTAACCCTAGTTGTCCAGACGCTAACCCTAGTTGTCCTGATGCTAACCCTAGTTGTCCTGACGCTAACCCTAGTTGTCCTGACGCTAACCCTAGTTGTCCTGGCGCTAACCCTAGTTGTCCTGGTGCTAACCCTAGTTGTCCTGGCGCTAACCCTAGTTGTCCTGACGCTAACCCTAGTTGTCCTGGCGCTAACCCTAGTTGTCCTGGCGCTAACCCTAGTTGTCCTGACGCTAACCCTAGTTGTCCTGGCGCTAACCCTAGTTGTCCTGGCGCTAACGCTAGTTGTCCTGACGCTAACCCTAGTTGTCCTGATGCTAACCCTAGTTCTCCTAGCGCTAACCCTAGTTGTCCTGGCGCTAACCCTAGTTGTCCTGACGCTAACCCTAGTTGTCCTGACGCTAACCCTAGTTGTCCTGACGCTAACCCTAGTTGTCCTGACGCTAACCCTAGTTGTCCTGACGCTAACCCTAGTTGTCCTGACGCTAACTCTAGTTGTCCTGACGCTAACCCTAGTTGTACTGACGCTAACCCTAGTTGTCCTCACGCTAACCCTACTTGTCCTGACGCTAACCCTACTTGTCCTGACGCTAACCCTACTTGTCCTGATGCTAACCTTAGTTGTCCTGACGCTAACCCTAGTTGTCCTGACGCTAACCCTACTTGTCCTGACGCTAACCCTAGTTGTCTTGACGCTAACCCTAGTTGTCCTGACGCTAACCCTACTTGTCCTGACGCTAACCCTACTTGTCCTGACGCTAACCCTTGTTGTCCTGATGCTAACCCTAGTTGTCCTGACGCTAACCCTAGTTGTCCTGACGCTAACCCTACTTGTCCTGACGCTAACCCTAGTTGTCCTGACGCTAACCCTACTTGTCCTGACGCTAACCCTACTTGTCCTGACGCTAACCCTAGTTGTCCTGACGCTAACCCTAGTTGTCCTGACGCTAACCCTAGTTGTCCTGACGCTAACCCTAGTTGTCCAGACGCTAACCCTAGTTGTCCTGACGCTAACCCTAGTTGTCCTGACGCTAACCCTAGTTGTCCTGACGCTAACCCTAGTTGTCCTGGCGCTAACCCTAGTTGTCCTGGCGCTAACCCTAGTTGTCCTGGCGCTAACCCTAGTTGTCCTGACGCTAACCCTAGTTGTCCTGGCGCTAACCCTAGTTGTCCTGGCGCTAACCCTAGTTGTCCTGACGCTAACCCTAGTTGTCCTGGCGCTAACCCTAGTTGTCCTGGCGCTAACGCTAGTTGTCCTGACGCTAACCCTAGTTGTCCTGATGCTAACCCTAGTTCTCCTAGCGCTAACCCTAGTTGTCCTGGCGCTAACCCTAGATGTCCTGACGCTAACCCTAGTTGTCCTGACGCTAACCCTAGTTGTCCTGACGCTAACGCTAGTTGTCCTGACGCTAACCCTAGTTGTCCTGACGCTAACCCTAGTTGTCCTGACGCTAACTCTAGTTGTCCTGACGCTAACCCTAGTTGTACTGACGCTAACCCTAGTTGTCCTGACGCTAACCCTAGTTGTCCTGACGCTTACCCTACTTGTCCTGACGCTAACCCTAGTTGTCCTGACGCTAACCCTAGTTGTCCTGACGCTAACCCTAGTTGTCTTAACGCTAACCCTAGTTGTCCTGACGCTAACACTAGTTGTCCTGACGCTAACCCTAGTTGTCCTGACGCTAACCCTAGTTGTCCTCACGCTAACCCTACTTGTCCTGACGCTAACCCTACTTGTCCTGACGCTAACCCTACTTGTCCTGACGCTAACCTTAGTTGTCCTGACGCTAACCCTAGTTGTCCTGACGCTAACCCTACTTGTCCTGACGCTAACCCTAGTTGTCTTGACGCTAACCCTAGTTGTCCTGACGCTAACCCTACTTGTCCTGACGCTAACCCTTGTTGTCCTGATGCTAACCCTAGTTGTCCTGACGCTAACCCTAGTTGTCCTGACGCTAACCCTACTTGTCCTGACGCTAACCCTAGTTGTCCTGACGCTAACCCTACTTGTCCTGACGCTAACCCTAGTTGTCCTGACGCTAACCCTAGTTGTCCTGAAGCTAACCCTACTTGTCCTGACGCTAACCCTCGTTGTCCTGACGCTAACTCTAGTTGTCCTGACGCTAACCCTAGTTGTCCTGATGCTAACCCTACTTGTCCTGACGCTAACCCTAGTTGTCCTGACGCTAACCCTAGTTGTCCTGACGCTTACCCTACTTGTCCTGACGCTAACCCTAGTTGTCCTGACGCTAACCCTAGTTGTCCTGACGCTAACCCTAGTTGTCTTAACGCTAACCCTAGTTGTCCTGACGCTAACACTAGTTGTCCTGACGCTAACCCTAGTTGTCCTGACGCTAACCCTAGTTGTCCTGACGCTAACCCTACTTGTCCTGACGCTAACCCTACTTGTCCTGACGCTAACCCTAGTTGTCCTGACGCTAACCCTACTTGTCCTGACGCTAACCCTAGTTGTCCTGACGCTAACCCTAGTTGTCCTGACGCTAACCCTAGTTGTCCTGACGCTAACCCTACTTGTCCTGACGCTAACCCTACTTGTCCTGATGCTAACCGTAGTTGTCCTGACGCTAACCCTAGTTGTCCTGACGCTTACCCTACTTGTCCTGACGCTAACCCTAGTTGTCCTGACGCTAACCCTAGTTGTCCTGACGCTAACCCTAGTTGTCCTGACGCTAACCCTAGTTGTCCTGACGCTAACCCTAGTTGTCCAGACGCTAACCCTAGTTGTCCTGACGCTAACCCTAGTTGTCCTGACGCTAACCCTAGTTGTCCTGACGCTAACCCTAGTTGTCCTGGCGCTAACCCTAGTTGTCCTGGCGCTAACCCTAGTTGTCCTGGCGCTAACCCTAGTTGTCCTGACGCTAACCCTAGTTGTCCTGGCGCTAACCCTAGTTGTCCTGGCGCTAACCCTAGTTGTCCTGACGCTAACCCTAGTTGTCCTGGCGCTAACCCTAGTTGTCCTGGCGCTAACCCTAGTTGTCCTGACGCTAACCCTAGTTGTCCTGATGCTAACCCTAGTTCTCCTAGCGCTAACCCTAGTTGTCCTGGCGCTAACCCTCGTTGTCCTGACGCTAACCCTAGTTGTCCTGACGCTAACCCTAGTTGTCCTGACGCTAACCCTAGTTGTCCTGACGCTAACCCTAGTTGTCTTGACGCTAACCCTAGGTGTCCTGACGCTAACCCTAGTTGTCCTGACGCTAACTCTAGTTGTCCTGACGCTAACACTAGTTGTACTGACGCTAACCCTAGTTGTCCTCACGCTAACCCTACTTGTCCTGACGCTAACCCTACTTGTCCTGACGCTAACCCTACTTGTCCTGACGCTAACCTTAGTTGTCCTGACGCTAACCCTAGTTGTCCTGACGCTAACCCTACTTGTCCTGACGCTAACCCTAGTTGTCTTGACGCTAACCCTAGTTGTCCTGACGCTAACCCTACTTGTCCTGACGCTAACCCTACTTGTCCTGACGCTAACCCTTGTTGTCCTGATGCTAACCCTAGTTGTCCTGACGCTAACCCTACTTGTCCTGACGCTAACCCTAGTTGTCCTGACGCTAACCCTACTTGTCCTGACGCTAACCCTTGTTGTCCTGACGCTAACCCTAGTTGTCCTGACGCTAACCCTAGTTGTCCTGACGCTAACCCTAGTTGTCCTGACGCTAACCCTACTTGTCCTGACGCTAACCCTAGTTGTCCTGACGCTAACCCTAGTTGTCCTGACGCTAACCCTAGTTGTCCTGACGCTAACCCTACTTGTCCTGACGCTAACCCTAGTTGTCCTGACGCTAACCCTACTTGTCCTGACGCTAACCCTAGTTGTACTGACGCTAACCCTAGTTGTCCTGACGCTAACCCTAGTTGTCCTGACGCTAACCCTAGTTGTCCTGACGCTAACCCTACTTGTCCTGACGCTAACCCTAGTTGTCCTGACGCTAACCCTAGTTGTCCTGATGCTAACCCTACTTGTCCTGACGCTAACCCTAGTTGTCCTGACGCTAACCCTAGTTGTCCTGACGCTAACCCTAGTTGTCCTGATGCTAACCCTACTTGTCCTGACGCTAACCCTAGTTGTCCTGACGCTAACCCTAGTTGTCCTGACGCTTACCCTACTTGTCCTGACGCTAACCCTAGTTGTCCTGACGCTAACCCTAGTTGTCCTGACGCTAACCCTAGTTGTCTTAACGCTAACCCTAGTTGTCCTGACGCTAACACTAGTTGTCCTGACGCTAACCCTAGTTGTCCTGACGCTAACCCTAGTTGTCCTGACGCTAACCCTACTTGTCCTGACGCTAACCCTACTTGTCCTGACGCTAACCCTAGTTGTCCTGACGCTAACCCTACTTGTCCTGACGCTAACCCTAGTTGTCCTGACGCTAACCCTAGTTGTCCTGACGCTAACCCTACTTGTCCTGACGCTAACCCTACTTGTCCTGACGCTAACCCTAGTTGTCCTGACGCTAACTCTAGTTGTCCTGACGCTTACCCTACTTGTCCTGACGCTAACCCTAGTTGTCCTGACGCTAACCCTAGTTGTCCTGACGCTAACCCTAGTTGTCCTGACGCTAACCCTAGTTGTCCTGACGCTAACCCTAGTTGTCCAGACGCTAACCCTAGTTGTCCTGACGCTAACCCTAGTTGTCCTGACGCTAACCCTAGTTGTCCTGACGCTAACCCTAGTTGTCCTGGCGCTAACCCTAGTTGTCCTGGTGCTAACCCTAGTTGTCCTGGCGCTAACCCTAGTTGTCCTGACGCTAACCCTAGTTGTCCTGGCGCTAACCCTAGTTGTCCTGGCGCTAACCCTAGTTGTCCTGACGCTAACCCTAGTTGTCCTGGCGCTAACCTTAGTTGTCCTGGCGCTAACCCTAGTTGTCCTGACGCTAACCCTAGTTGTCCTGATGCTAACCCTAGTTCTCCTAGCGCTAACCCTAGTTGTCCTGACGCTAACCCTAGTTGTCCTGACGCTAACCCTAGTTGTCCTGGCGCTAACCCTAGTTGTCCTGGTGCTAACCCTAGTTGTCCTGGCGCTAACCCTAGTTGTCCTGACGCTAACCCTAGTTGTCCTGGCGCAAACCCTAGTTGTCCTGGCGCTAACCCTAGTTGTCCTGACGCTAACCCTAGTTGTCCTGGCGCTAACCCTAGTTGTCCTGACGCTAACCCTAGTTGTCCTGATGCTAACCCTAGTTCTCCTAGCGCTAACCCTAGTTGTCCTGGCGCTAACCCTAGTTGTCCTGACGCTAACCCTAGTTGTCCTGACGCTAACCCTAGTTGTCCTGACGCTAACCCTAGTTGTCCTGACGCTAACCCTAGTTGTCTTGACGCTAACCCTAGTTGTCCTGACGCTAACCCTAGTTGTCCTGACGCTAACTCTAGTTGTCCTGACGCTAACCCTAGTTGTACTGACGCTAACCCTAGTTGTCCTCACGTTAACCCTACTTGTCCTGACGCTAACCCTACTTGTCCTGACGCTAACCCTACTTGTCCTGACGCTAACCTTAGTTGTCCTGACGCTAACCCTAGTTGTCCTGACGCTAACCCTACTTGTCCTGACGCTAACCCTAGTTGTCTTGACGCTAACCCTAGTTGTCCTGACGCTAACCCTACTTGTCCTGACGCTAACCCTAATTGTCCTGACGCTAACCCTTGTTGTCCTGATGCTAACCCTAGTTGTCCTGACGCTAACCCTAGTTGTCCTGACGCTAACCCTACTTGTCCTGACGCTAACCCTAGTTGTCCTGACGCTAACCCTAGTTGTCCTGACGCTAACCCTATTTGTCCTGACGCTAACCCTTGTTGTCCTGACGCTAACCCTAGTTGTCCTGATGCTAACCCTAGTTGTCCTGACGCTAACCCTAGTTGTCCTGACGCTAACCCTAGTTGTCCTGACGCTAACCCTACTTGTACTGACGCTAACCCTACTTGTCCTGACGCTAACCCTAGTTGTCCTGACGCTAACCCTAGTTGTCCTGACGCTAACCCTAGTTGTCCTGACGCTAACCCTAGTTGTCCTGAGGCTAACCCTAGTTGTCCTGACGCTAACCCTAGTTGTCCTGACGCTAACCCTAGTTGTACTGACGCTAACCCTACTTGTCCTGACGCTAACCCTAGTTGTCCTGACGCTAACCCTAGTTGTCCTGACGCTAACCCTAGTTGTCCTGACGCTAACCCTAGTTGTCCTGAGGCTAACCCTAGTTGTCCTGACGCTAACCCTAGTTGTCCTGACACTAACCCTAGTTGTCCTGACGCTAACCCTAGTTGTCCTGACGCTAACCCTACTTGTCCTGACGCTAACCCTAGTTGTCCTGACGCTAACCCTACTTGTCCTGACGCTAACCCTAGTTGTCCTGGCGCTAACCCTAGTTGTCCTGGCGCTAACCCTAGTTGTCCTGACGCTAACCCTAGTTGTCCTGGCGCTAACCCTAGTTGTCCTGGCGCTAACCCTAGTTGTCCTGACGCTAACCCTAGTTGTCCTGATGCTAACCCTAGTTCTCCTAGCGCTAACCCTAGTTGTCCTGACGCTAACCCTAGTTGTCCTGACGCTAACCCTAGTTGTCCTGGCGCTAACCCTAGTTGTCCTGGTGCTAACCCTAGTTGTCCTGGCGCTAACCCTAGTTGTCCTGACGCTAACCCTAGTTGTCCTGGCGCAAACCCTAGTTGTCCTGGCGCTAACCCTAGTTGTCCTGACGCTAACCCTAGTTGTCCTGGCGCTAACCCTAGTTGTCCTGGCGCTAACCCTAGTTGTCCTGACGCTAACCCTAGTTGTCCTGATGCTAACCCTAGTTCTCCTAGCGCTAACCCTAGTTGTCCTGGCGCTAACCCTAGTTGTCCTGACGCTAACCCTAGTTGTCCTGACGCTAACCCTAGTTGTCTTGACGCTAACCCTAGTTGTCCTGACGCTAACCCTAGTTGTCCTGACGCTAACTCTAGTTGTCCTGACGCTAACCCTAGTTGTACTGACGCTAACCCTAGTTGTCCTCACGTTAACCCTACTTGTCCTGACGCTAACCCTACTTGTCCTGACGCTAACCCTACTTGTCCTGACGCTAACCTTAGTTGTCCTGACGCTAACCCTAGTTGTCCTGACGCTAACCCTACTTGTCCTGACGCTAACCCTAGTTGTCTTGACGCTAACCCTAGTTGTCCTGACGCTAACCCTACTTGTCCTGACGCTAACCCTACTTGTCCTGACGCTAACCCTTGTTGTCCTGATGCTAACCCTAGTTGTCCTGACGCTAACCCTAGTTGTCCTGACGCTAACCTTACTTGTCCTGACGCTAACCCTAGTTGTCCTGACGCTAACCCTAGTTGTCCTGACGCTAACCCTAGTTGTCCTGACGCTAACCCTAGTTGTCCTGACGCTAACCCTAGTTGTCCTGACGCTAACCCTAGTTGTCCAGACGCTAACCCTAGTTGTCCTGACGCTAACCCTAGTTGTCCTGACGCTAACCCTAGTTGTCCTGACGCTAACCCTAGTTCTCCTGGCGCTAACCCTAGTTGTCCTGGTGCTAACCCTAGTTGTCCTGGCGCTAACCCTAGTTGTCCTGACGCTAACCCTAGTTGTCCTGGCGCTAACCCTAGTTGTCCTGGCGCTAACCCTAGTTGTCCTGACGCTAACCCTAGTTGTCCTGGCGCTAACCTTAGTTGTCCTGGCGCTAACCCTAGTTGTCCTGACGCTAACCCTAGTTGTCCTGATGCTAACCCTAGTTCTCCTAGCGCTAACCCTAGTTGTCCTGACGCTAACCCTAGTTGTCCTGACGCTAACCCTAGTTGTCCTGGCGCTAACCCTAGTTGTCCTGGTGCTAACCCTAGTTGTCCTGGCGCTAACCCTAGTTGTCCTGACGCTAACCCTAGTTGTCCTGGCGCAAACCCTAGTTGTCCTGGCGCTAACCCTAGTTGTCCTGACGCTAACCCTAGTTGTCCTGGCGCTAACCCTAGTTGTCCTGACGCTAACCCTAGTTGTCCTGATGCTAACCCTAGTTCTCCTAGCGCTAACCCTAGTTGTCCTGGCGCTAACCCTAGTTGTCCTGACGCTAACCCTAGTTGTCCTGACGCTAACCCTAGTTGTCCTGACGCTAACCCTAGTTGTCCTGACGCTAACCCTAGTTGTCTTGACGCTAACCCTAGTTGTCCTGACGCTAACCCTAGTTGTCCTGACGCTAACTCTAGTTGTCCTGACGCTAACCCTAGTTGTACTGACGCTAACCCTAGTTGTCCTCACGTTAACCCTACTTGTCCTGACGCTAACCCTACTTGTCCTGACGCTAACCCTACTTGTCCTGACGCTAACCTTAGTTGTCCTGACGCTAACCCTAGTTGTCCTGACGCTAACCCTACTTGTCCTGACGCTAACCCTAGTTGTCTTGACGCTAACCCTAGTTGTCCTGACGCTAACCCTACTTGTCCTGACGCTAACCCTAATTGTCCTGACGCTAACCCTTGTTGTCCTGATGCTAACCCTAGTTGTCCTGTCGCTAACCCTAGTTGTCCTGACGCTAACCCTACTTGTCCTGACGCTAACCCTAGTTGTCCTGACGCTAACCCTAGTTGTCCTGACGCTAACCCTATTTGTCCTGACGCTAACCCTTGTTGTCCTGACGCTAACCCTAGTTGTCCTGATGCTAACCCTAGTTGTCCTGACGCTAACCCTAGTTGTCCTGACGCTAACCCTAGTTGTCCTGACGCTAACCCTACTTGTACTGACGCTAACCCTACTTGTCCTGACGCTAACCCTAGTTGTCCTGACGCTAACCCTAGTTGTCCTGACGCTAACCCTAGTTGTCCTGACGCTAACCCTAGTTGTCCTGAGGCTAACCCTAGTTGTCCTGACGCTAACCCTAGTTGTCCTGACGCTAACCCTAGTTGTACTGACGCTAACCCTACTTGTCCTGACGCTAACCCTAGTTGTCCTGACGCTAACCCTAGTTGTCCTGACGCTAACCCTAGTTGTCCTGACGCTAACCCTAGTTGTCCTGAGGCTAACCCTAGTTGTCCTGACGCTAACCCTAGTTGTCCTGACACTAACCCTAGTTGTCCTGACGCTAACCCTAGTTGTCCTGACGCTAACCCTACTTGTCCTGACGCTAACCCTAGTTGTCCTGACGCTAACCCTACTTGTCCTGACGCTAACCCTAGTTGTCCTGGCGCTAACCCTAGTTGTCCTGGCGCTAACCCTAGTTGTCCTGACGCTAACCCTAGTTGTCCTGGCGCTAACCCTAGTTGTCCTGGCGCTAACCCTAGTTGTCCTGACGCTAACCCTAGTTGTCCTGATGCTAACCCTAGTTCTCCTAGCGCTAACCCTAGTTGTCCTGACGCTAACCCTAGTTGTCCTGACGCTAACCCTAGTTGTCCTGGCGCTAACCCTAGTTGTCCTGGTGCTAACCCTAGTTGTCCTGGCGCTAACCCTAGTTGTCCTGACGCTAACCCTAGTTGTCCTGGCGCAAACCCTAGTTGTCCTGGCGCTAACCCTAGTTGTCCTGACGCTAACCCTAGTTGTCCTGGCGCTAACCCTAGTTGTCCTGGCGCTAACCCTAGTTGTCCTGACGCTAACCCTAGTTGTCCTGATGCTAACCCTAGTTCTCCTAGCGCTAACCCTAGTTGTCCTGGCGCTAACCCTAGTTGTCCTGACGCTAACCCTAGTTGTCCTGACGCTAACCCTAGTTGTCTTGACGCTAACCCTAGTTGTCCTGACGCTAACCCTAGTTGTCCTGACGCTAACTCTAGTTGTCCTGACGCTAACCCTAGTTGTACTGACGCTAACCCTAGTTGTCCTCACGTTAACCCTACTTGTCCTGACGCTAACCCTACTTGTCCTGACGCTAACCCTACTTGTCCTGACGCTAACCTTAGTTGTCCTGACGCTAACCCTAGTTGTCCTGACGCTAACCCTACTTGTCCTGACGCTAACCCTAGTTGTCTTGACGCTAACCCTAGTTGTCCTGACGCTAACCCTACTTGTCCTGACGCTAACCCTACTTGTCCTGACGCTAACCCTTGTTGTCCTGATGCTAACCCTAGTTGTCCTGACGCTAACCCTAGTTGTCCTGACGCTAACCCTACTTGTCCTGACGCTAACCCTAGTTGTCCTGACGCTAACCCTAGTTGTCCTGACGCTAACCCTAGTTGTCCTGACGCTAACCCTATTTGTCCTGACGCTAACCGTTGTTGTCCTGACGCTAACCCTTGTTGTCCTGACGCTAACCCTAGTTGTCCTGACGCTAACTCTAGTTGTCCTGACGCTAACCCTAGTTGTACTGACGCTAACCCTAGTTGTCCTCACGTTAACCCTACTTGTCCTGACGCTAACCCTACTTGTCCTGACGCTAACCCTACTTGTCCTGACGCTAACCTTAGTTGTCCTGACGCTAACCCTAGTTGTCCTGACGCTAACCCTACTTGTCCTGACGCTAACCCTAGTTGTCTTGACGCTAACCCTAGTTGTCCTGACGCTAACCCTACTTGTCCTGACGCTAACCCTATTTGTCCTGACGCTAACCCTTGTTGTCCTGACGCTAACCCTAGTTGTCCTGACGCTAACCCTAGTTGTCCTGACGCTAACCCTAGTTGTCCTGACGCTAACCCTAGTTGTCCTGAGGCTAACCCTAGTTGTCCTGACGCTAACCCTAGTTGTCCTGACACTAACCCTAGTTGTCCTGACGCTAACCCTAGTTGTCCTGACGCTAACCCTAGTTGTCCTGACGCTAACCCTAGTTGTCCTGACGCTAACCCTACTTGTCCTGACGCTAACCCTAGTTGTCCTGACGCTAACCCTACTTGTCCTGACGCTAACCCTAGTTGTCCTGACGCTAACCCTACTTGTCCTGACGCTAACCCTACTTGTCCTGACGCTAACCCTAGTTGTACTGACGCTAACCCTAGTTGTCCTGACGCTAACCCTAGTTGTCCTGACGCTAACCCTACTTGTCCTGACGCTAACCCTAGTTGTCCTGACGCTAACCCTAGTTGTCCTGATGCTAACCCTACTTGTCCTGACGCTAACCCTACTTGTCCTGACGCTAACCCTAGTTGTCCTGACGCTTACCCTAGTTGTCCTGACGCTTACCCTACTTGTCCTGACGCTAACCCTAGTTGTCCTGACGCTAACCCTAGTTGTCCTGACGCTAACCCTAGTTGTCCTGACGCTAACCCTAGTTGTCCTGATGCTAACCCTAGTTGTCCTGACGCTAACCCTAGTTGTCTTGACGCTAACCCTAGTTGTCCTGACGCTAACCCTAGTTGTCCTGACGCTAACCCTAGTTGTCCTGACGCTAACCCTAGTTGTCCTGACGCTAACCCTACTTGTCCTGACGCTAACCCTACTTGTCCTGACGCTAACCGTAGTTGTCCTGACGCTAACCCTAGTTGTCCTGAAGCTAACCCTACTTGTCCTGACGCTAACCCTAGTTGTCCTGACGCTAACCCTAGTTGTCCTGACGCTAACCCTAGTTGTCCTGATGCTAACACTACTTGTCCTGACGCTAACCCTACTTGTCCTGACGCTAACCCTAGTTGTCCTGACGCTTACCCTACTTGTCCTGACGCTAACCCTAGTTGTCCTGATGCTAACCCTAGTTGTCCTGACGCTAACCCTAGTTGTCTTAACGCTAACCCTACTTGTCCTGACGCTAACCCTAGTTGTCCTGACGCTAACCCTAGTTGTCCTGACGCTAACCCTAGTTGTCCTGATGCTAACACTACTTGTCCTGACGCTAACCCTACTTGTCCTGACGCTAACCCTAGTTGTCCTGACGCTTACCCTACTTGTCCTGACGCTAACCCTAGTTGTCCTGATGCTAACCCTAGTTGTCCTGACGCTAACCCTAGTTGTCTTAACGCTAACCCTAGTTGTCCTGACGCTAACACTAGTTGTCCTGACGCTAACCCTAGTTGTCCTGACGCTAACCCTAGTTGTCCTGACGCTAACCCTACTTGTCCTGACGCTAACCCTACTTGTCCTGACGCTAACCCTAGTTGTCCTGACGCTAACCCTACTTGTCCTGACGCTAACCCTAGTTGTCCTGACGCTAACCCTACTTGTCCTGACGCTAACCCTAGTTGTCCTGACGCTAACCCTATTTGTCCTGACGCTAACCCTAGTTGTCCAGACGCTAACCCTAGTTGTCCTGACGCTAACCCTAGTTGTCCTGACGCTAACCCTAGTTGTCCTGACGCTAACCCTAGTTGTCCTGGCGCTAACCCTAGTTGTCCTGGTGCTAACCCTAGTTGTCCTGGCGCTAACCCTAGTTGTCCTGACGCTAACCCTAGTTGTCCTGGCGCTAACCCTAGTTGTCCTGGCGCTAACCCTAGTTGTCCTGACGCTAACCCTAGTTGTCCTGGCGCTAACCCTAGTTGTCCTGGTGCTAACCCTAGTTGTCCTGGCGCTAACCCTAGTTGTCCTGACGCTAACCCTAGTTGTCCTGGCGCTAACCCTAGTTGTCCTGGCGCTAACCCTAGTTGTCCTGACGCTAACCCTAGTTGTCCTGGCGCTAACCCTAGTTGTCCTGGCGCTAACCCTAGTTGTCCTGACGCTAACCCTAGTTGTCCTGATGCTAACCCTAGTTCTCCTAGCGCTAACCCTAGTTGTCCTGGCGCTAACCCTAGTTGTCCTGACGCTAACCCTAGTTGTCCTGACGCTAACCCTACTTGTCCTGACGCTAACCCTAGTTGTCCTGACGCTAACCCTAGTTGTCCTGACGCTAACCCTAGTTGTCTTGACGCTAACCCTAGTTGTCCTGACGCTAACCCTAGTTGTCCTGACGCTAACTCTAGTTCTCCTGACGCTAACCCTAGTTGTACTGACGCTAACCCTAGTTGTCCTCACGCTAACCCTACTTGTCCTGACGCTAACCCTACTTGTCCTGACGCTAACCCTTGTTGTCCTGATGCTAACCCTAGTTGTCCTGACGCTAACCCTAGTTGTCCTGACGCTAACCCTACTTGTCCTGACGCTAACCCTAGTTGTCCTGACGCTAACCCTAGTTGTCCTGACGCTAACCCTACTTGTCCTGACGCTAACCCTTGTTGTCCTGACGCTAACCCTAGTTGTCCTGATGCTAACCCTAGTTGTCCTGACGCTAACCCTAGTTGTCCTGACGCTAACCCTACTTGTCCTGACGCTAACCCTACTTGTCCTGACGCTAACCCTACTTGTCCTGACGCTAACCCTAGTTGTCCTGACGCTAACCCTACTTGTCCTGACGCTAACCCTAGTTGTCCTGACGCTAACCCTACTTGTCCTGACGCTAACCCTAGTTGTCCTGACGCTAACCCTACTTGTCCTGACGCTAACCCTACTTGTCCTGACGCTAACCCTAGTTGTACTGACGCTAACCCTAGTTGTCCTGACGCTAACCCTAGTTGTCCTGACGCTAACCCTACTTGTCCTGACGCTAACCCTAGTTGTCCTGACGCTAACCCTAGTTGTCCTGACGCTAACCCTACTTGTCCTGACGCTAACCCTACTTGTCCTGACGCTAACCCTAGTTGTCCTGACGCTTACCCTAGTTGTCCTGACGCTTACCCTACTTGTCCTGACGCTAACCCTAGTTGTCCTGACGCTAACCCTAGTTGTCCTGACGCTAACCCTAGTTGTCCTGACGCTAACCCTAGTTGTCCTGATGCTAACCCTAGTTGTCCTGACGCTAACCCTAGTTGTCTTGACGCTAACCCTAGTTGTCCTGACGCTAACCCTAGTTGTCCTGACGCTAACCCTAGTTGTCCTGACGCTAACCCTAGTTGTCCTGATGCTAACCCTACTTGTCCTGACGCTAACCCTACTTGTCCTGACGCTAACCCTAGTTGTCCTGACGCTAACCCTAGTTGTCCTGAAGCTAACCCTACTTGTCCTGACGCTAACCCTAGTTGTCCTGACGCTAACCCTAGTTGTCCTGACGCTAACCCTAGTTGTCCTGATGCTAACACTACTTGTCCTGACGCTAACCCTACTTGTCCTGACGCTAACCCTAGTTGTCCTGACGCTTACCCTACTTGTCCTGACGCTAACCCTAGTTGTCCTGATGCTAACCCTAGTTGTCCTGACGCTAACCCTAGTTGTCTTAACGCTAACCCTAGTTGTCCTGACGCTAACACTAGTTGTCCTGACGCTAACCCTAGTTGTCCTGACGCTAACCCTAGTTGTCCTGACGCTAACCCTACTTGTCCTGACGCTAACCCTACTTGTCCTGACGCTAACCCTAGTTGTCCTGACGCTAACCCTACTTGTCCTGACGCTAACCCTAGTTGTCCTGACGCTAACCCTACTTGTCCTGACGCTAACCCTAGTTGTCCTGACGCTAACCCTACTTGTCCTGACGCTAACCCTAGTTGTCCTGACGCTAACCCTACTTGTCCTGACGCTAACCCTAGTTGTACTGACGCTAACCCTAGTTGTCCTGACGCTAACCCTAGTTGTCCTGACGCTAACCCTACTTGTCCTGACGCTAACCCTAGTTGTCCTGACGCTAACCCTAGTTGTCCTGACGCTAACCCTACTTGTCCTGACGCTAACCCTACTTGTCCTGACGCTAACCCTAGTTGTCCTGACGCTTACCCTAGTTGTCCTGACGCTTACCCTACTTGTCCTGACGCTAACCCTAGTTGTCCTGACGCTAACCCTAGTTGTCCTGACGCTAACCCTAGTTGTCCTGACGCTAACCCTAGTTGTCCTGATGCTAACCCTAGTTGTCCTGACGCTAACCCTAGTTGTCTTGACGCTAACCCTAGTTGTCCTGACGCTAACCCTAGTTGTCCTGACGCTAACCCTAGTTGTCCTGACGCTAACCCTAGTTGTCCTGATGCTAACCCTACTTGTCCTGACGCTAACCCTACTTGTCCTGACGCTAACCCTAGTTGTCCTGACGCTAACCCTAGTTGTCCTGAAGCTAACCCTACTTGTCCTGACGCTAACCCTAGTTGTCCTGACGCTAACCCTAGTTGTCCTGACGCTAACCCTAGTTGTCCTGATGCTAACACTACTTGTCCTGACGCTAACCCTACTTGTCCTGACGCTAACCCTAGTTGTCCTGACGCTTACCCTACTTGTCCTGACGCTAACCCTAGTTGTCCTGATGCTAACCCTAGTTGTCCTGACGCTAACCCTAGTTGTCTTAACGCTAACCCTAGTTGTCCTGACGCTAACACTAGTTGTCCTGACGCTAACCCTAGTTGTCCTGACGCTAACCCTAGTTGTCCTGACGCTAACCCTACTTGTCCTGACGCTAACCCTACTTGTCCTGACGCTAACCCTAGTTGTCCTGACGCTAACCCTACTTGTCCTGACGCTAACCCTAGTTGTCCTGACGCTAACCCTACTTGTCCTGACGCTAACCCTAGTTGTCCTGACGCTAACCCTACTTGTCCTGACGCTAACCCTAGTTGTCCTGACGCTAACCCTAGTTGTCCTGACGCTAACCCTACTTGTCCTGACGCTAACCCTTGTTGTCCTGACGCTAACCCTAGTTGTCCTGATGCTAACCCTAGTTGTCCTGACGCTAACCCTAGTTGTCCTGACGCTAACCCTACTTGTCCTGACGCTAACCCTACTTGTCCTGACGCTAACCCTACTTGTCCTGACGCTAACCCTAGTTGTCCTGACGCTAACCCTAGTTGTCCTGACGCTAACCCTAGTTGTCCTGACGCTAACCCTAGTTGTCCTGAGGCTAACCCTAGTTGTCCTGACGCTAACCCTAGTTGTCCTGACACTAACCCTAGTTGTCCTGACGCTAACCCTACTTGCCCTGACGCTAACCCTAGTTGTCCTGACACTAACCCTACTTGTCCTGACGCTAACCCTAGTTGTCCTGACGCTAACCCTAGATGTCCTGACGCTAACCCTACTTGTCCTGACGCTAACCCTAGTTGTCCTGACGCTAACCCTAGTTGTCCTGACGCTAACCCTAGTTGTCCTGACGCTAACCCTAGTTGACCTGACGCTAACCCTACTTGTCCTGATGCTAACCCTACTTGACCTGACGCTAACCCTAGTTGTCCTGACGCTAACCCTACTTGTCCTGACGCTAACCCTAGTTGTCCTGACGCTAACCCTAGTTGTCCTGACGCTAACCCTACTTGTCCTGACGCTAACCCTAGTTGTCCTGACGCTAACCCTAGTTGTCCTGACGCTAACCCTACTTGTCCTGACGCTAACCCGAGTTGTCCTGACGCTAACCCTAGTTGTCCTGACGCTAACCCTAGTTGTCCTGACGCTAACCCTAGTTGACCTGACGCTAACCCTACTTGTCCTGATGCTAACCCTACTTGTCCTGACGCTAACCCTAGTTGTCCTGATGCTAACCCTACTTGTCCTGACGCTAACCCTAGTTGTCCTGACGCTAACCCTAGTTGTCCTGACGCTAACCCTAGTTGTCCTGATGCTAACCCTACTTGTCCTGACGCTAACCCTAGTTGTCCTGACGCTAACCCTAGTTGTCCTGACTCTAACCCTACTTGTCCTGACGCTAACCCTAGTTGTTCTGACGCTAACCCTAGTTGTCCTGACGCTAACTCTACTTGTCCTGACGCTAACCCTAGTTGTCCTGACGCTAACCCTAGTTGTCCTGACGCTAAACCTAGTTGTCCTGACGCTAACCCTAGTTGTCCTAACACGAACCCTAGTTGTCCTGGCACTAACCCTAGTTGTCCTGACTCTAACCCTAGTTGTCCTGATGCTAACCCTAGTTGTCCTGGAGCTAACCCTAGTTGTCCTGATGCTAACCCTAGTTGTCCTGGAGCTAACCCTAGTTGTCCTGGCGCTAACCCTAGTTGTCCTGACGCTAACCCTAGTTGTCCTGGCGCTAACCCTAGTTGTCCTGACGCTAACCCTAGTTGTCCTGGCGCTAACCCTAGTTGTCCTGACGCTAACCCTAGTTGTCCTGACGCTAACCCTAGTTGTCCTGGCGCTAATCCTAGTTGTCCTGGCGCTAACCCTAGTTGTCCTGACGCTAAGCCTAGTTGTCCTGACGCTAACTCTAGTTGTCCTGGCGCTAACCCTATTTGTCCTGAAGCTAACCCTAGTTGTCCTGACGCTAACCCGAGTTGTCCTGACGCTAACCCTAGTTGTCCTGACGCTAACCCTACTTGTCCTGACGATAACCCTAGTTGTCCTGACGCTAACCCTAGTTGTCCTGACGCTAACCCTAGTTGTCCTGACGCTAACCCTAGTTGTCCTGACGCTAACCCTACTTGTCCTGACGCTAACACTAGTTGTCCTGACGCTAACCCTAGTTGTCCTGACGCTAACCCTAGTTGTCCTGATGCTAACCCTATTTGTCCTGACGCTAAACCTATTTGTCCTGACGCTAACCCTAGTTGTCCTGACGCTAACCCTACTGGTCCTGACGCTAACCCTAGTTGTCCTGACGCTAACCCTAGTTGTCCTGACGCTAACCCTACTTGTCCTGACGCTAACCCTAGTTGTCCTGATGCTAACCCTAGTTGTCCTGACGCTAACCCTAGTTGTCCTGACGCTAACCCTAGTTGTCCTGACGCTAACCCTACTTGTCCTGATGCTAACCCTAGTTGTCCTGACGCTAACCCTAGTTGTCCTGACGCTAACCCTAGCTGTCCTGGTGCTAACCCTAGTTGTCCTGACGCTAACCCTAGTTGTCCTGACGCTAACCCTACTTGTCCTGACGCTAACCCTAGGTGTCCTGACGCTAACCCTAGTTGTCCTGACGCTAACCCTAGTTGCCCTGACGCTAACCCTACTTGTCCTGACGCTAACCCTAGTTGTCTTGATGCTAACCCTACTTGTCCTGACGCTAACCCTACTTGTCCTGACGCTAACCCTAGTTGTCCTGGCACTAACCCTAGTTGTCCTGGCGCTAACCCTAGTTGTCCTGGCGCTAACCCTAGTTGTCCTGGCGCTAACCCTAGTTGTCCTGGCGCTAACCCGAGTTGTCCTGGCGCTAATCCTAGTTGTCCTGACGCTAACCCTAGTTGTCCTGGCGCAAACCCTAGTTGTCCTGGCGCTAACCCTAGTTGTCCTGACGCTAACCCTAGTTGTCCTGGCGCTAACCCTAGTTGTCCTGACGCTAACCCTAGTTGTCCTGGTGCTAACCCTAGCTGTCCTGACGCTAACCCTAGTTGTCCTGATGCTAACCCTAGTTGTCCTGACGCTAACCCTAGTTGTCCTGACGCTAACCCTAGTTGTCCTGACGCTAACCCTAGTTGTACTGACGCTAACCCTAGTTGTCCTGACATTAACCCGAGTTGTCCTGACGCTAACCCGAGTTGTCCTGACGCTAACCCGAGTTGTCCTGACGCTAACCCGAGTTGTCCTGACGCTAACCCTAGTTGTCCGGACGCTAACCCGAGTTGTCCTGACGCTAACCCGAGTTGTCCTGACGCTAACCCGAGTTGTCCTGACGCTAACCCTACTTGTCCTGACGCTAACCCTAGTTGTCCTGACGCTAACCCTAGTTGTCCTGACGCTAACCCTAGTTGTCCTGACGCTAACCCTACTTGTCCTGACGCTAACCCTAGTTGTCCTGGCGCTAACCCTAGTTGTCCTGGCGCTAACCCTAGTTGTCCTGGCGCTAACCCTAGTTGTCCTGACGCTAACCCTAGTTGTCCTGACGCTAACCCTACTTGTCCTGACGCTAACCCTACTTGTCCTGACGCTAACCCTACTTGTCCTCACGCTAACCCTAGTTGTCCTGGCGCTAACCCTAGTTGTCCTGACGCTAACCCTACTTGTCCTGACGCTAACCCTAGTTGTCCTGACGCTAACCCTAGTTGTCCTGACGCTAACCCTATTTGTCCTGACGCTAAACCTACTTGTCCTGACGCTAACCCTAGTTGTCCTGACGCTAACCCTACTTGTCCTGACGTTAACCCTAGGTGTCCTGACGCTAACCCTAGTTGTCCTGATGCTAACCCTACTTGTCCTGACACTAACCCTAGTTGTCCTGACGCTAACTCTAGTTGTCCTGCGCTAACCCTACTTGTCCTGACGTTAACCCTACTTGTCCTGACGCTAACCCTAGTTGCCCTGACGCTAACCCTACTTGTCCTGACGCTAACCCTAGTTGTCCTGATGCTAACCCTAGTTGTCCTGACGCTAACCCTACTTGTCCTGACGCTAACCCTACTTGTCCTGACGCTAACCCTAGTTGTCCTGACGCTAACCCTAGTTGTCCTGACGCTAACCCTAGTTGTCCTGACGCTAACCCTAGTTGTCCTGACTCTAACCCTACTTGTCCTGATGCTAACCCTAGTTGTCCTGACGCTAACCCTAGTTGTCCTGATGCTAACCCTACTTGTCCTGACGCTAAACCTAGTTGTCCTGACGCTAACCCTAGTTGTCCTGATGCTAACCCTACTTGTCCTGACGCTAAACCTAGTTGTCCTGACGCTAACCCTAGTTGTCCTGACTCTAACCCTACTTGTCCTGATGCTAACCCTAGTTGTCCTGACGCTAACCCTAGTTGTCCTGATGCTAACCCTACTTGTCCTGACGCTAAACCTAGTTGTCCTGACGCTAACCCTAGTTGTCCTGACGCTAACCCTAGTTGTCCTGATGCTAACCCTAGTTGTCCTGAAGCTAACCCTAGTTGTCCTGACGCTAACCCTAGTTGTCCTGACGCTAACCCTAGTTCTCCTGACGCTAACCCTAGTTGTCCTGGCGCTAACCCTAGTTGTCCTGACGCTAACCCTAGTTGTCCTGACGCTAACCCTAGTTGTCCTGACGCTAACCCTAGTTGTCCTGACGCTAACCCTACTTGTCCTGACGCTAACCCTAGTTGTCCTGACGCTAACCCTAGTTGTCCTGACGCTAACCCTAGTTGTCCTGGTGCTAACCCTAGTTGTCCTGACGCTAACCCTAGTTGTCCTGGCGCTAACCCTAGTTGTCCTGGCGCTAACCCTAGTTGTCCTGGCGCTAACCCTAGTTGTCCTGGCGCTAACCCTAGTTGTCCTGGCGCTAACCCGAGTTGTCCTGGCGCTAACCCTAGTTGTCCTGACGCTAACCCTAGTTCTCCTGGCGCTAACCCTAGTTGTCCTGGCGCTAACCCTAGTTGTCCTGGCGCTAACCCTAGTTGTCCTGGCGCTAACCCTAGTTGTCCTGGCGCTAACCCTAGTTGTCCTGGCGCTAACCCTAGCTGTCCTGATGCTAACCCTAGCTGTCCTGACGCTAACCCTAGTTGTCCTGACGCTAACCCTAGTTGTCCTGACGCTAACCCTAGTTGTACTGACGCTAACCCTAGTTGTCCTGACATTATCCCGAGTTGTCCTGACGCTAACCCGAGTTGTCCTGACGCTAACCCGAGTTGTCCTGACGCTAACCCGAGTTGTCCTGACCCTAACCCGAGTTGTCCTGACGCTAACCCTAGTTGTCCTGACGCTAACCCGAGTTGTCCTGACGCTAACCTTACTTGTCCTGACGCTAACCCTAGTTGTCCTGACGCTAACCCTAGTTGTCCTGACGCTAAACCTAGTTGTCCTGACGCTAACCCTAGTTGTCCTGACTCTAACCCTACTTGTCCTGATGCTAACCCTAGTTGTCCTGACGCTAACCCTAGTTGTCCTGATGCTAACCCTACTTGTCCTGACGCTAAACCTAGTTGTCCTGACGCTAACCCTAGTTGTCCTGACGCTAACCCTAGTTGTCCTGACGCTAACCCTAGTTGTCCTGAAGCTAACCCTAGTTGTCCTGACTCTAACCCTAGTTGTCCTGACGCTAACCCTAGTTGTCCTGACGCTAACCCTAGTTGTCCTGGCGCTAACCCTAGTTGTCCTGACGCTAACCCTAGTTGTCCTGACGCTAACCCTAGTTGTCCTGACGCTAACCCTAGTTGTCCTGACGCTAACCCTACTTGTCCTGACGCTAACCCTAGTTGTCCTGACGCTAACCCTAGTTGTCCTGATGCTAACCCTAGTTGTCCTGGTGCTAACCCTAGTTGTCCTGACGCTAACCCTAGTTGTCCTGGCACTAACCCTAGTTGTCCTGGCGCTAACCCTAGTTGTCCTGGCGCTAACCCTAGTTGTCCTGGCGCTAACCCTAGTTGTCCTGGCGCTAACCCGAGTTGTCCTGGCGCTAACCCTAGTTGTCCTGACGCTAACCCTAGTTGTCCTGGCGCTAACCCTAGTTGTCCTGGCGCTAACCCTAGTTGTCCTGGCGCTAACCCTAGTTGTCCTGGCGCTAACCCTAGTTGTCCTGACGCTAACCCTAGTTGTCCTGGTGCTAACCCTAGCTGTCCTGACGCTAACCCTAGTTGTCCTGATGCTAACCCTAGTTGTCCTGACGCTAACCCTAGTTGTCCTGACGCTAACCCTAGTTGTCCTGACGCTAACCCTAGTTGTCCTGACGCTAACCCTAGTTGTCCTGACGTTAACCCGAGTTGTCCTGACGCTAACCCGAGTTGTCCTGACGCTAACCCGAGTTGTCCTGACGCTAACCCGAGTTGTCCTGACGCTAACCCTAGTTGTCCTGACGCTAACCCGAGTTGTCCTGACGCTAACCCGAGTTGTCCTGACGCTAACCCGAGTTGTCCTGACGCTAACCCGAGTTGTCCTGACGCTAACCCTAGTTGTCCTGGCGCTAACCCTAGTTGTCCTGACGCTAACCCTAGTTGTCCTGACGCTAACCCTAGTTGTCCTGACGCTAACCCTACTTGTCCTGACGCTAACCCTACTTGTCCTGACGCTAACCCTAGTTGTCCTGACCCTAACCCTATTTGTCCTGACGCTAACCCTACTTGTCCTGACGCTAACCCTACTTGTCCTGACGCTAACCCTAGTTGTCCTGACGCTAACCCTATTTGTCCTGACGCTAAACCTACTTGTCCTGACGCTAACCCTAGTTGTCCTGACGCTAACCCTACTTGTCATGACGCTAACCCTAGGTGTCCTGACGCTAACCCTAGTTGTCCTGATGCTAACCCTACTTGTCCTGACACTAACCCTAGTTGTCCTGATGCTAACTCTAGTTGTCCTGCGCTAACCCTACTTGTCCTGACGTTAACCCTACTTGTCCTGACGCTAACCCTAGTTGCCCTGACGCTAACCCTACTTGTCCTGACGCTAACCCTAGTTGTCTTGACGCTAACCCTACTTGTCCTGACGCTAACCCTAGTTGTCCTGATGCTAACCCTAGTTGTCCTGACGCTAACCCTACTTGTCCTGACGCTAACCCTACTTGTCCTGACGCTAACCCTAGTTGTCCTGACGCTAACCTTACTTGTCCTGACGCTAACCCTAGTTGTCCTGACGCTAACCCTAGTTGTCCTGACGCTAACCCTAGTTGTCCTGACGCTAACCCTAGTTGTCCTGACTCTAACCCTACTTGTCCTGATGCTAACCCTAGTTGTCCTGACGCTACCCTAGTTGTCCTGATGCTAACCCTACTTGTCCTGACGCTAAACCTAGTTGTCCTGATGCTAACCCTAGTTGTCCTGACGCTAACCCTAGTTGTCCTGGCGCTAACCCTAGTTGTCCTGACGCTAACCCTAGTTGTCCTGACGCTTACCCTAGTTGTCCTGGCGCTAACCCTAGTTGTCCTGGCGCTAACCCTATTTGTCCTGGCGCTAACCCTAGTTGTCCAGACGCTAACCCTAGTTGTCCTGACGCTAACCCCAGTTGTCCTGACGCTAACCCTAGTTGTCCTGACGCTAACCCTAGTTGTCCTGACGCTAAGCCTAGTTGTCCTGACGCTAACCCTAGTTGTCCTGGCACTAATCCTAGTTGTTCTGACGCTAACCCTAGTTGTTCTGACGCTAACCCTAGTTGTCCTGGCGCTAACCCTAGTTGTCCTGGCGCTAACCCTAGTTGTCCTGGCGCTAACCCTAGTTGTCCTGGCGCTAACCCTAGTTGTCCTGACGCTAACCCTAGTTGTCCTGATGCTAACCCTAGTTGTTCTGACGCTAACCCTAGTTGTTCTGACGCTAACCCTAGTTGTCCTGGCGCTAACCCTAGTTGTCCTGGCGCTAACCCTAGTTGTCCTGGCGCTAACCCTAGTTGTCCTGGCGCTCACCCTAGTTGTCCTGACGCTAACCCTAGTTGTCCTGATGCTAACCCTAGTTGTCCTGACGCTAACCCTAGTTGTCCTGACGCTAACCCTAGTTGTCCTGACGCTAAGCCTAGTTGTCCTGACGCTAACCCTAGTTGTCCAGACGCTAACCCTAGTTGTCCTGACGCTAACCCTAGTTGTCCTGACGCTAACCCTAGTTGTCCTGATGCTAACCCTAGTTGTCCTGAAGCTAACCCTAGTTGTCCTGACGCTAACCCTAGTTGCCCTGGCGCTAACCCTAGTTGTCCTGGCGCTAACCCTAGTTGTCCTGACGCTAACCCTAGTTGTCCTGGCGCTAACCCTAGTTGTCCTGACGCTAACCCTAGTTGTCCTGACGCTAACCCTAGTTGTCCTGGCGCTAATCCTAGTTGTCCTGGCGTTAACCCTAGTTGTCCTGACGCTAAGCCTAGTTGTCCTGACGCTAACCCTAGTTGTCCTGGCGCTAACCCTAGTTGTCCTGAAGCTAACCCTAGTTGTCCTGACGCTAACCCGAGTTGTCCTGACGCTAACCCTAGTTGTCCTGACGCTAACCCTACTTGTCCTGACGCTAACCATACTTGTCCTGACGCTAACCCTAGTTGTCCTGACGCTAACCCTACTTGTCCTGACGCTAACCCTAGTTGTCCTGACGCTAACCCTAGTTGTCCTGACGCTAACCCTAGTTGTCCTGATGCTAACCCTAGTTGTCCTGACGCTAACCCTAGTTGTCCTGACGCTAACCCTACTTGTCCTGATGCTAACCCTAGTTGTCCTGACGCTAACCCTAGTTGTCCTGACTCTAACCCTATTTGTCCTGACGCTAAACCTACTTGTCCTGATGCTAACCCTAGTTGTCCTGACGCTAACCCTACTTGTCCTGACGCTAACCCTAGTTGTCCTGACGCTAACCCTAGTTGTCCTGACGCTAACCCTACTTGTCCTGACGCTAACCCTACTTGTCCTGACGCTAACCCTACTTGTCCTGACGCTAACCCTACTTGTCCTGACGCTAACCCTATTTCTCCTGACGCTAAACCTACTTGTCCTGACGCTAACCCTAGTTGACCTGACGCTAACCCTACTTGTCCTGACGCTAACCCTAGTTGTCCTGACGCTAACCCCAGTTGTCCTGACACTAACCCTACTTGTCCTGACGCTAACCCTAGTTGTCCTGATGCTAACCCTAGTTGTCCTGACGCTAACCCTAGTTGTCCTGACGCTAACTCTACTTGTCCTGACGCTAACCCTACTTGTTCTGACGCTAACCCTAGTTGTCCTGACGCTAACCCTAGTTGTCCTGACGCTAACTCTAGTTGTCCTGACGCTAACCCTAGTTGTCCTGACGCTAACCCTAGTTGTCCTGGTGCTAACCTTAGTTGTCCTGGCGCTAACCCTAGTTGTCCTGGCGCTAACCCTAGTTGTCCTGGCGCTAACCCTAGTTGTCCTGACGCTAACCCTAGTTGTCCTGGCGCTAACCCTAGTTGTCCTGGCGCTAACCCTAGTTGTCCTGGCGCTAACCCTAGTTGTCCTGACGCTAACCCTAGTTGTCCTGACGCTAACCCTAGTTGTCCTGACGCTAACCCTAGTTGTCCTGACGCTAACCCTAGTTGTCCTGGCGCTAACCCTAGTTGTCCTGGCGCTAACCCTAGTTGTCCTGGCGCTAACCCTAGTTGTCCTGGTGCTAACCCGAGTTGTCCTGGCGCTAACCCTAGTTGTCCTGACGCTAACCCTAGTTGTCCTGGCGCTAACCCTAGTTGTCCTGACGCTAACCCTAGTTGTCCTGGCGCTAACCCTAGTTGTCCTGGCGCTAACCCTAGTTGTCCTGACGCTAACCCTAATTGTCCTGACGCTAACCCTAGTTGTCCTGACGCTAACCCTAGTTGTCCTGACGCTAACCCTAGTTGTCCTGACGCTAACTCTAGTTGTCCTGACGCTAACCCTAGTTGTCCTGACGCTAACCCGAGTTGTCCTGACGCCAACCCGAGTTGTCCTGACGCTAACCCGAGTTGTCCTGACGCTAACCCTACTTGTCCTGACGCTAACCCTACTTGTCCTGACGCTAACCCTACTTGTCCTGACGCTAACCCTAGTTGTCCTGACGCTAACCCTATTTCTCCTGACGCTAAACCTACTTGTCCTGACGCTAACCCTAGTTGACCTGACGCTAACCCTACTTGTCCTGATGCTAACCCTAGTTGTCCTGACGCTAACCCCAGTTGTCCTGACACTAACCCTACTTGTCCTGACGCTAACCCTAGTTGTCCTGACGCTAACCCTAGTTGTCCTGACGCTAACCCTAGTTGTCCTGGCGCTAACCCTAGTTGTCCTGGCGCTAACCCTAGTTGTCCTGGCGCTAACCCGAGTTGTCCTGGCGCTAACCCTAGTTGTCCTGACGCTAACCCTAGTTGTCCTGGCGCTAACCCTAGTTGTCCTGGCGCTAACCCTAGTTGTCCTGGCGCTAACCCTAGTTGTCCTGACGCTAACCCTAGTTGTCCTGACGCTAACCCTAGTTGTCCTGACGCTAACTCTAGTTGTCCTGACGCTAACCCTAGTTGTCCTGACGCTAACCCGAGTTGTCCTGACGCCAACCCGAGTTGTCCTGACGCTAACCCGAGTTGTCCTGACGATAACCCTACTTGTCCTGACGCTAACCCTACTTGTCCTGACGCTAACCCTACTTGTCCTGACGCTAACCCTAGTTGTCCTGACGCTAACCCTATTTCTCCTGACGCTAAACCTACTTGTCCTGACGCTAACCCTAGTTGACCTGACGCTAACCCTACTTGTCCTGACGCTAACCCTAGTTGTCCTGACGCTAACCCCAGTTGTCCTGACACTAACCCTACTTGTCCTGATGCTAACCCTAGTTGTCCTGATGCTAACCCTAGTTGTCCTGACGCTAACCCTAGTTGTCCTGACGCTAACCCTACTTGTCCTGACGCTAACCCTACTTGTCCTGACGCTAACCCGAGTTGTCCTGACGCTAACCCGAGTTGTCCTGACGCTAACCCGAGTTGTCCTGACGCTAACCCGAGTTGTCCTGACGCTAACCCGAGTTGTCCTGACGCTAACCCTACTTGTCCTGACGCTAACCCTAGTTGTCCTGACGCTAACCCTAGTTGTCCTGACGCTAACCCTAGTTGTCCTGACGCTAACCCTACTTGTCCTGACGCTAACCCTAGTTGTCCTGGCGCTAACCCTAGTTGTCCTGGCGCTAACCCTAGTTGTCCTGGCGCTAACCCTAGTTGTCCTGACGCTAACCCTAGTTGTCCTGACGCTAACCCTACTTGTCCTGACGCTAACCCTACTTGTCCTGATGCTAACCCTACTTGTCCTGACGCTAACCCTAGTTGTCCTGACGCTAACCCTAGTTGTCCTGACGCTAACCCTATTTGTCCTGACGCTAACCCTAGTTGTCCTGACGCTAACCCTACTTGTCCTGACGCTAACCCTACTTGTCCTGACGCTAACCCTACTTGTCCTGACGCTAACCCTACTTGTCCTGACGCTAACCCTAGTTGTACTGACGCTAACCCTAGTTGTCCTGACGCTAACCCTATTTGTCCTGACGCTAAACCTACTTGTCCTGACGCTAACCCTAGTTGTCCTGACGGTAACCCTAGTTGTCCTGACGCTAACCCTAGTTGTCCTGACGCTAACCCGAGTTGTCCTGACGCCAACCCGAGTTGTCCTGACGCTAACCCGAGTTGTCCTGACGCTAACCCTACTTGTCCTGACGCTAACCCTACTTGTCCTGACGCTAACCCTACTTGTCCTGACGCCAACCCTAGTTGTCCTGACGCTAACCCTATTTGTCCTGACGCTAAACCTACTTGTCCTGACGCTAACCCTAGTTGTCCTGACGGTAACCCTAGTTGTCCTGACGCTAACCCTAGTTGTCCTGACGCTAACCCTAGTTGTCCTGACGCTAACCCTACTTGTCCTGACGCTAACCCTACTTGTCCTGACGCTAACCCTAGTTGTCCTGACGCTAACCCTAGTTGTCCTGACGCTAACCCTATTTCTCCTGACGCTAAACCTACTTGTCCTGACGCTAACCCTAGTTGACCTGACGCTAACCCTACTTGTCCTGATGCTAACCCTAGTTGTCCTGACGCTAACCCCAGTTGTCCTGACACTAACCCTTCTTGTCCTGACGCTAACCCTAGTTGTCCTGATGCTAACCCTAGTTGTCCTGACGCTAACCCTAGTTGTCCTGACGCTAACCCTACTTGTCCTGACGCTAACCCTACTTGTCCTGACGCTAACCCTACTTGTCCTGACGCTAACCCTAGTTGTCCTGATGCTAACCCTAGTTGTCCTGACGCTAACCCTAGTTGTCCTGACGCTAACCCTAGTTGTCCTGACGCTAACCCTAGTTGTCCTGGTGCTAACCTTAGTTGTCCTGGCGCTAACCCTAGTTGTCCTGGCGCTAACCCTAGTTGTCCTGGCGCTAACCCTAGTTGTCCTGGCGCTAACCCGAGTTGTCCTGGCGCTAACTCTAGTTGTCCTGACGCTAACCCTAGTTGTCCTGGCGCTAACCCTAGTTGTCCTGGCGCTAACCCTAGTTGTCCTGGTGCTAACCCTAGTTGTCCTGGCGCTAACCCTAGTTGTCCTGACGCTAACCCTAGTTGTCCTGACGCTAACCCTAGTTGTCCTGACGCTAACCCTAGTTGTCCTGGCGCTAACCCTAGTTGTCCTGGCGCTAACCCGAGTTGTCCTGGCGCTAACCCTAGTTGTCCTGACGCTAACCCTAGTTGTCCTGGCACTAACCCTAGTTGTCCTGGCGCTAACCCTAGTTGTCCTGGCGCTAACCCTAGTTGTCCTGGCGCTAACCCTAGTTGTCCTGACGCTAACCCTAGTTGTCCTGACGCTAACCCTAGTTGTCCTGACGCTAACCCTAGTTGTCCTGACGCTAACCCTAGTTGTCCTGACGCTAACTCTAGTTGTCCTGACGCTAACCCTAGTTGTCCTGACGCTAACCCGAGTTGTCCTGACGCCAACCCGAGTTGTCCTGACGCTAACCCGAGTTGTCCTGACGCTAACCCTACTTGTCCTGACGCTAACCCTACTTGTCCTGACGCTAACCCTACTTGTCCTGACGCTAACCCTAGTTGTCCTGACGCTAACCCTATTTCTCCTGACGCTAAACCTACTTGTCCTGACGCTAACCCTAGTTGACCTGACGCTAACCCTACTTGTCCTGACGCTAACCCTAGTTGTCCTGACGCTAACCCCAGTTGTCCTGACACTAACCCTACTTGTCCTGATGCTAACCCTAGTTGTCCTGATGCTAACCCTAGTTGTCCTGACGCTAACCCTAGATGTCCTGACGCTAACCCTACTTGTCCTGACGCTAACCCTACTTGTCCTGACGCTAACCCTACTTGTCCTGACGCTAACCCTACTTGTCCTGACGCTAACCCTAGTTGTCCTGATGCTAACCCTAGTTGTCCTGACGCTAACCCTAGTTGTCCTGACGCTAACCCTAGTTGTCCTGACGCTAACCCTAGTTGTCCTGACGCTAACCCTAGTTGTCCTGACGCTAACCCTAGTTGTCCTGACGCTAACCCTAGTTGTCCTGGTGCTAACCCTACTTGTCCTGGCGCTAACCCTAGTTGTCCTGGCGCTAACCCTAGTTGTCCTGGCGCTAACCCGAGTTGTCCTGGCGCTAACCCTAGTTGTCCTGACGCTAACCCTAGTTGTCCTGGCGCTAACCCTAGTTGTCCTGGCGCTAACCCTAGTTGTCCTGGCGCTAACCCTAGTTGTCCTGGCGCTAACCCTAGTTGTCCTGACGCTAACCCTAGTTGTCCTGACGCTAACCCTAGTTGTCCTGACGCTAAACCTAGTTGTCCTGGCGCTAACCCTAGTTGTCCTGGAGCTAACCCTAGTTGTCCTGGCGCTAACCCGAGTTGTCCTGGCGCTAACCCTAGTTGTCCTGACGCTAACCCTAGTTGTCCTGGCGCTAACCCTAGTTGTCCTGGCGCTAACCCTAGTTGTCCTGGCGCTAACCCTAGTTGTCCTGACGCTAACCCTAGTTGTCCTGACGCTAACCCTAGTTGTCCTGACGCTAACTCTAGTTGTCCTGACGCTAACCCTAGTTGTCCTGGCGCTAACCCGAGTTGTCCTGGCGCTAACCCTAGTTGTCCTGACGCTAACCCTAGTTGTCCTGGCGCTAACCCTAGTTGTCCTGGCGCTAACCCTAGTTGTCCTGGCGCTAACCCTAGTTGTCCTGACGCTAACCCTAGTTGTCCTGACGCTAACCCCAGTTGTCCTGACACTAACCCTACTTGTCCTGATGCTAACCCTAGTTGTCCTGATGCTAACCCTAGTTGTCCTGACGCTAACCCTAGTTGTCCTGACGCTAACCCTACTTGTCCTGACGCTAACCCTACTTGTCCTGACACTAACCCTAGTTGTCCTGATGCTAACCCTAGTTGTCCTGACGCTAACCCTAGTTGTCCTGACGCTAACCCTAGTTGTCCTGACGCTAACCCTAGTTGTCCTGGTGCTAACCCTAGTTGTCCTGGCGCTAACCCTAGTTGTCCTGGCGCTAACCCTAGTTGTCCTGGCGCTAACCCTAGTTGTCCTGGCGCTAACCCTAGTTGTCCTGGCGCTAACCCGAGTTGTCCTGGCGCTAACCCTAGTTGTCCTGACGCTAACCCTAGTTGTCCTGGCGCTAACCCTAGTTGTCCTGGCGCTAACCCTAGTTGTCCTGGCGCTAACCATAGTTGTCCTGGCGCTAACCCTAGTTGTCCTGACGCTAACCCTAGTTGTCCTGACGCTAACCCTAGTTGTCCTGACGCTAACCCTAGTTGTCCTGACGCTAACCCTAGTTGTCCTGGCGCTAACCCTAGTTGTCCTGGCGCTAACCCTAGTTGTCCTGGCGCTAACCCGAGTTGTCCTGGCGCTAACCCTAGTTGTCCTGACGCTAACCCTAGTTGTCCTGGCGCTAACCCTAGTTGTCCTGGCGCTAACCCTAGTTGTCCTGGCGCTAACCCTAGTTGTCCTGGCGCTAACCCTAGTTGTCCTGACGCTAACCCTAGTTGTCCTGACGCTAACCCTAGTTGTCCTAACGCTAACCCTAGTTGTCCTGACGCTAACCCTAGTTGTCCTGACGCTAACTCTAGTTGTCCTGACGCTAACCCTAGTTGTCCTGACGCTAACCTGAGTTGTCCTGACGCCAACCCGAGTTGTCCTGACGCTAACCCGAGTTGTCCTGACGCTAACCCGAGTTGTCCTGACGCTAACCCGAGTTGTCCTGACGCTAACCCTAGTTGTCCTGATGCTAACCCGAGTTGTCCTGACGCTAACCCGAGTTGTCCTGACGCTAACCCGAGTTGTCCTGACGCTAACCCTAGTTGTCCTGACGCTAACCCGAGTTGTCCTGACGCTAACCCGAGTTGTCCTGACGCTAACCCTACTTGTCCTGACGCTAACCCTAGTTGTCCTGACGCTAACCCTAGTTGACCTGACGCTAACCCTACTTGTCCTGACGCTAACCCTACTTGACCTGACGATAACCCTACTTGTCCTGACGCTAACCCTAGTTGTCCTGACGCTAACCCTAGTTGTCCTGACGCTGACCCTAGTTGTCCTGACGCTAACCCTAGTTGTCCTGACGCTAACCCTAGTTGTCCTGACGCTAACCCTAGTTGTCCTGACGCTAACCCTAGTTGTCCTGGCGCTAACCCTAGTTGTCCTGGCACTAACCCTAGTTGTCCTGGCGCTAACCCTAGTTGTCCTGACGCTAACCCTACTTGTCCTGACGCTAACCCTACTTGTCCTGACGCTAACCCTACTTGTCCTGACGCTAACCCTAGTTGTCCTGACGCTAACCCTAGTTGTCCTGACGCTAACCCTAGTTGTCCTGACGCTAACCCTACTTGTCGTGACGCTAACCCTACTTGTCGTGACGCTAACCCTACTTGTCCTGACGCTAACCCTAGTTGTCCTGACGCTAACCCTAGTTGTCCTGACGCTAAACCTACTTGTCCTGACGCTAACCCTAGTTGTCCTGACGCTAACCCTAGTTGTCCTGACGCTAACCCTAGTTGTCCTGGTGCTAACCCTACTTGTCCTGGCGCTAACCCTAGTTGTCCTGGCGCTAACCCTAGTTGTCCTGGCGCTAACCCGAGTTGTCCTGGCGCTAACCCTAGTTGTCCTGACGCTAACCCTAGTTGTCCTGGCGCTAACCCTAGTTGTCCTGGCGCTAACCCTAGTTGTCCTGGCGCTAACCCTAGTTGTCCTGGCGCTAACCCTAGTTGTCCTGACGCTAACCCTAGTTGTCCTGACGCTAACCCTAGTTGTCCTGACGCTAAACCTAGTTGTCCTGGCGCTAACCCTAGTTGTCCTGGAGCTAACCCTAGTTGTCCTGGCGCTAACCCGAGTTGTCCTGGCGCTAACCCTAGTTGTCCTGACGCTAACCCTAGTTGTCCTGGCGCTAACCCTAGTTGTCCTGGCGCTAACCCTAGTTGTCCTGGCGCTAACCCTAGTTGTCCTGACGCTAACCCTAGTTGTCCTGACGCTAACCCTAGTTGTCCTGACGCTAACTCTAGTTGTCCTGACGCTAACCCTAGTTGTCCTGGCGCTAACCCGAGTTGTCCTGGCGCTAACCCTAGTTGTCCTGACGCTAACCCTAGTTGTCCTGGCGCTAACCCTAGTTGTCCTGGCGCTAACCCTAGTTGTCCTGGCGCTAACCCTAGTTGTCCTGACGCTAACCCTAGTTGTCCTGACGCTAACCCCAGTTGTCCTGACACTAACCCTACTTGTCCTGATGCTAACCCTAGTTGTCCTGATGCTAACCCTAGTTGTCCTGACGCTAACCCTAGTTGTCCTGACGCTAACCCTACTTGTCCTGACGCTAACCCTACTTGTCCTGACACTAACCCTAGTTGTCCTGATGCTAACCCTAGTTGTCCTGACGCTAACCCTAGTTGTCCTGACGCTAACCCTAGTTGTCCTGACGCTAACCCTAGTTGTCCTGGTGCTAACCCTAGTTGTCCTGGCGCTAACCCTAGTTGTCCTGGCGCTAACCCTAGTTGTCCTGGCGCTAACCCTAGTTGTCCTGGCGCTAACCCTAGTTGTCCTGGCGCTAACCCGAGTTGTCCTGGCGCTAACCCTAGTTGTCCTGACGCTAACCCTAGTTGTCCTGGCGCTAACCCTAGTTGTCCTGGCGCTAACCCTAGTTGTCCTGGCGCTAACCATAGTTGTCCTGGCGCTAACCCTAGTTGTCCTGACGCTAACCCTAGTTGTCCTGACGCTAACCCTAGTTGTCCTGACGCTAACCCTAGTTGTCCTGACGCTAACCCTAGTTGTCCTGGCGCTAACCCTAGTTGTCCTGGCGCTAACCCTAGTTGTCCTGGCGCTAACCCGAGTTGTCCTGGCGCTAACCCTAGTTGTCCTGACGCTAACCCTAGTTGTCCTGGCGCTAACCCTAGTTGTCCTGGCGCTAACCCTAGTTGTCCTGGCGCTAACCCTAGTTGTCCTGGCGCTAACCCTAGTTGTCCTGACGCTAACCCTAGTTGTCCTGACGCTAACCCTAGTTGTCCTAACGCTAACCCTAGTTGTCCTGACGCTAACCCTAGTTGTCCTGACGCTAACTCTAGTTGTCCTGACGCTAACCCTAGTTGTCCTGACGCTAACCTGAGTTGTCCTGACGCCAACCCGAGTTGTCCTGACGCTAACCCGAGTTGTCCTGACGCTAACCCGAGTTGTCCTGACGCTAACCCGAGTTGTCCTGACGCTAACCCTAGTTGTCCTGATGCTAACCCGAGTTGTCCTGACGCTAACCCGAGTTGTCCTGACGCTAACCCGAGTTGTCCTGACGCTAACCCTAGTTGTCCTGACGCTAACCCGAGTTGTCCTGACGCTAACCCGAGTTGTCCTGACGCTAACCCTACTTGTCCTGACGCTAACCCTAGTTGTCCTGACGCTAACCCTAGTTGACCTGACGCTAACCCTACTTGTCCTGACGCTAACCCTACTTGACCTGACGATAACCCTACTTGTCCTGACGCTAACCCTAGTTGTCCTGACGCTAACCCTAGTTGTCCTGACGCTGACCCTAGTTGTCCTGACGCTAACCCTAGTTGTCCTGACGCTAACCCTAGTTGTCCTGACGCTAACCCTAGTTGTCCTGACGCTAACCCTAGTTGTCCTGGCGCTAACCCTAGTTGTCCTGGCACTAACCCTAGTTGTCCTGGCGCTAACCCTAGTTGTCCTGACGCTAACCCTACTTGTCCTGACGCTAACCCTACTTGTCCTGACGCTAACCCTACTTGTCCTGACGCTAACCCTAGTTGTCCTGACGCTAACCCTAGTTGTCCTGACGCTAACCCTAGTTGTCCTGACGCTAACCCTACTTGTCGTGACGCTAACCCTACTTGTCGTGACGCTAACCCTACTTGTCCTGACGCTAACCCTAGTTGTCCTGACGCTAACCCTAGTTGTCCTGACGCTAAACCTACTTGTCCTGACGCTAACCCTAGTTGTCCTGACGCTAACCCTAGTTGTCCTGACGCTAACCCTAGTTGTCCTGACGCTAACCCTACTTGTCCTGACGCTAACCCTACTTGTCCTGACGCTAACCCTACTTGTCCTGACGCTAACCCTACTTGTCCTGACGCTAACCCTATTTCTCCTGACGCTAAACCTACTTGTCCTGACGCTAACCCTAGTTGACCTGACGCTAACCCTACTTGTCCTGACGCTAACCCTAGTTGTCCTGACGCTAACCCCAGTTGTCCTGACACTAACCCTACTTGTCCTGACGCTAACCCTAGTTGTCCTGATGCTAACCCTAGTTGTCCTGACGCTAACCCTAGTTGTCCTGACGCTAACCCTACTTGTCCTGACGCTAACCCTACTTGTTCTGACGCTAACCCTAGTTGTCCTGACGCTAACCCTAGTTGTCCTGACGCTAACTCTAGTTGTCCTGACGCTAACCCTAGTTGTCCTGACGCT
The DNA here is from genome assembly GCF_046119375.1 of Phyllobates terribilis. Taxonomy (NCBI): domain Eukaryota; kingdom Metazoa; phylum Chordata; class Amphibia; order Anura; family Dendrobatidae; genus Phyllobates; species Phyllobates terribilis. The sequence goes on along the minus strand of NW_027363002.1, from coordinate 2,615,904 downwards.
AACCCTAGTTGTCCTGGTGCTAACCTTAGTTGTCCTGGCGCTAACCCTAGTTGTCCTGGCGCTAACCCTAGTTGTCCTGGCGCTAACCCTAGTTGTCCTGACGCTAACCCTAGTTGTCCTGGCGCTAACCCTAGTTGTCCTGGCGCTAACCCTAGTTGTCCTGGCGCTAACCCTAGTTGTCCTGACGCTAACCCTAGTTGTCCTGACGCTAACCCTAGTTGTCCTGACGCTAACCCTAGTTGTCCTGACGCTAACCCTAGTTGTCCTGGCGCTAACCCTAGTTGTCCTGGCGCTAACCCTAGTTGTCCTGGCGCTAACCCTAGTTGTCCTGGTGCTAACCCGAGTTGTCCTGGCGCTAACCCTAGTTGTCCTGACGCTAACCCTAGTTGTCCTGGCGCTAACCCTAGTTGTCCTGACGCTAACCCTAGTTGTCCTGGCGCTAACCCTAATTGTCCTGGCGCTAACCCTAGTTGTCCTGACGCTAACCCTAATTGTCCTGACGCTAACCCTAGTTGTCCTGACGCTAACCCTAGTTGTCCTGACGCTAACCCTAGTTGTCCTGACGCTAACTCTAGTTGTCCTGACGCTAACCCTAGTTGTCCTGACGCTAACCCGAGTTGTCCTGACGCCAACCCGAGTTGTCCTGACGCTAACCCGAGTTGTCCTGACGCTAACCCTACTTGTCCTGACGCTAACCCTACTTGTCCTGACGCTAACCCTACTTGTCCTGACGCTAACCCTAGTTGTCCTGACGCTAACCCTATTTCTCCTGACGCTAAACCTACTTGTCCTGACGCTAACCCTAGTTGACCTGACGCTAACCCTACTTGTCCTGATGCTAACCCTAGCTGTCCTGACGCTAACCCCAGTTGTCCTGACACTAACCCTACTTGTCCTGACGCTAACCCTAGTTGTCCTGACGCTAACCCTAGTTGTCCTGACGCTAACCCTAGTTGTCCTGGCGCTAACCCTAGTTGTCCTGGCGCTAACCCTAGTTGTCCTGGCGCTAACCCGAGTTGTCCTGGCGCTAACCCTAGTTGTCCTGACGCTAACCCTAGTTGTCCTGGCGCTAACCCTAGTTGTCCTGGCGCTAACCCTAGTTGTCCTGGCGCTAACCCTAGTTGTCCTGACGCTAACCCTAGTTGTCCTGACGCTAACCCTAGTTGTCCTGACGCTAACTCTAGTTGTCCTGACGCTAACCCTAGTTGTCCTGACGCTAACCCGAGTTGTCCTGACGCCAACCCGAGTTGTCCTGACGCTAACCCGAGTTGTCCTGACGATAACCCTACTTGTCCTGACGCTAACCCTACTTGTCCTGACGCTAACCCTACTTGTCCTGACGCTAACCCTAGTTGTCCTGACGCTAACCCTATTTCTCCTGACGCTAAACCTACTTGTCCTGACGCTAACCCTAGTTGACCTGACGCTAACCCTACTTGTCCTGACGCTAACCCTAGTTGTCCTGACGCTAACCCCAGTTGTCCTGACACTAACCCTACTTGTCCTGATGCTAACCCTAGTTGTCCTGATGCTAACCCTAGTTGTCCTGACGCTAACCCTAGTTGTCCTGACGCTAACCCTACTTGTCCTGACGCTAACCCTACTTGTCCTGACGCTAACCCGAGTTGTCCTGACGCTAACCCGAGTTGTCCTGACGCTAACCCGAGTTGTCCTGACGCTAACCCGAGTTGTCCTGACGCTAACCCGAGTTGTCCTGACGCTAACCCTACTTGTCCTGACGCTAACCCTAGTTGTCCTGACGCTAACCCTAGTTGTCCTGACGCTAACCCTAGTTGTCCTGACGCTAACCCTACTTGTCCTGACGCTAACCCTAGTTGTCCTGGCGCTAACCCTAGTTGTCCTGGCGCTAACCCTAGTTGTCCTGGCGCTAACCCTAGTTGTCCTGACGCTAACCCTAGTTGTCCTGACGCTAACCCTACTTGTCCTGACGCTAACCCTACTTGTCCTGATGCTAACCCTACTTGTCCTGACGCTAACCCTAGTTGTCCTGACGCTAACCCTAGTTGTCCTGACGCTAACCCTATTTGTCCTGACGCTAACCCTAGTTGTCCTGACGATAACCCTACTTGTTCTGACGCTAACTCTACTTGTCCTGACGCTAACCCTACTTGTCCTGACGCTAACCCTAGTTGTCCTGACGCTAACCCTATTTCTCCTGACGCTAAACCTACTTGTCCTGACGCTAACCCTAGTTGACCTGACGCTAACCCTACTTGTCCTGACGCTAACCCTAGTTGTCCTGACGCTAACCCCAGTTGTCCTGACACTAACCCTACTTGTCCTGATGCTAACCCTAGTTGTCCTGATGCTAACCCTAGTTGTCCTGACGCTAACCCTAGTTGTCCTGACGCTAACCCTACTTGTCCTGACGCTAACCCTACTTGTCCTGACGCTAACCCGAGTTGTCCTGACGCTAACCCGAGTTGTCCTGACGCTAACCCGAGTTGTCCTGACGCTAACCCGAGTTGTCCTGACGCTAACCCGAGTTGTCCTGACGCTAACCCTACTTGTCCTGACGCTAACCCTAGTTGTCCTGACGCTAACCCTAGTTGTCCTGACGCTAACCCTAGTTGTCCTGACGCTAACCCTACTTGTCCTGACGCTAACCCTAGTTGTCCTGGCGCTAACCCTAGTTGTCCTGGCGCTAACCCTAGTTGTCCTGGCGCTAACCCTAGTTGTCCTGACGCTAACCCTAGTTGTCCTGACGCTAACCCTACTTGTCCTGACGCTAACCCTACTTGTCCTGATGCTAACCCTACTTGTCCTGACGCTAACCCTAGTTGTCCTGACGCTAACCCTAGTTGTCCTGACGCTAACCCTATTTGTCCTGACGCTAACCCTAGTTGTCCTGACGCTAACCCTACTTGTCCTGACGCTAACCCTACTTGTCCTGACGCTAACCCTACTTGTCCTGACGCTAACCCTACTTGTCCTGACGCTAACCCTAGTTGTACTGACGCTAACCCTAGTTGTCCTGACGCTAACCCTATTTGTCCTGACGCTAAACCTACTTGTCCTGACGCTAACCCTAGTTGTCCTGACGGTAACCCTAGTTGTCCTGACGCTAACCCTAGTTGTCCTGACGCTAACCCGAGTTGTCCTGACGCCAACCCGAGTTGTCCTGACGCTAACCCGAGTTGTCCTGACGCTAACCCTACTTGTCCTGACGCTAACCCTACTTGTCCTGACGCTAACCCTACTTGTCCTGACGCCAACCCTAGTTGTCCTGACGCTAACCCTATTTGTCCTGACGCTAAACCTACTTGTCCTGACGCTAACCCTAGTTGTCCTGACGGTAACCCTAGTTGTCCTGACGCTAACCCTAGTTGTCCTGACGCTAACCCTAGTTGTCCTGACGCTAACCCTACTTGTCCTGACGCTAACCCTACTTGTCCTGACACTAACCCTAGTTGTCCTGACGCTAACCCTAGTTGTCCTGACGCTAACCCTAGTTGTCCTGACGCTAACCCTAGTTGTCCTGACGCTAACCCTACTTGTCCTGACGCTAACCCTACTTGTCCTGACACTAACCCTAGTTGTCCTGACGCTAACCCTAGTTGTCCTGACGCTAACCCTATTTCTCCTGACGCTAAACCTACTTGTCCTGACGCTAACCCTAGTTGACCTGACGCTAACCCTACTTGTCCTGATGCTAACCCTAGTTGTCCTGACGCTAACCCCAGTTGTCCTGACACTAACCCTTCTTGTCCTGACGCTAACCCTAGTTGTCCTGATGCTAACCCTAGTTGTCCTGACGCTAACCCTAGTTGTCCTGACGCTAACCCTACTTGTCCTGACGCTAACCCTACTTGTCCTGACGCTAACCCTACTTGTCCTGACGCTAACCCGAGTTGTCCTGATGCTAACCCTAGTTGTCCTGACGCTAACCCTAGTTGTCCTGACGCTAACCCTAGTTGTCCTGACGCTAACCCTAGTTGTCCTGGTGCTAACCTTAGTTGTCCTGGCGCTAACCCTAGTTGTCCTGGCGCTAACCCTAGTTGTCCTGGCGCTAACCCGAGTTGTCCTGGCGCTAACTCTAGTTGTCCTGACGCTAACCCTAGTTGTCCTGGCGCTAACCCTAGTTGTCCTGGCGCTAACCCTAGTTGTCCTGGTGCTAACCCTAGTTGTCCTGGCGCTAACCCTAGTTGTCCTGACGCTAACCCTAGTTGTCCTGACGCTAACCCTAGTTGTCCTGACGCTAACCCTAGTTGTCCTGGCGCTAACCCTAGTTGTCCTGGCGCTAACCCGAGTTGTCCTGGCGCTAACCCTAGTTGTCCTGACGCTAACCCTAGTTGTCCTGGCACTAACCCTAGTTGTCCTGGCGCTAACCCTAGTTGTCCTGGCGCTAACCCTAGTTGTCCTGGCGCTAACCCTAGTTGTCCTGACGCTAACCCTAGTTGTCCTGACGCTAACCCTAGTTGTCCTGACGCTAACCCTAGTTGTCCTGACGCTAACCCTAGTTGTCCTGACGCTAACTCTAGTTGTCCTGATGCTAACCCTAGTTGTCCTGACGCTAACCCGAGTTGTCCTGACGCCAACCCGAGTTGTCCTGACGCTAACCCGAGTTGTCCTGACGCTAACCCTACTTGTCCTGACGCTAACCCTACTTGTCCTGACGCTAACCCTACTTGTCCTGACGCTAACCCTAGTTGTCCTGACGCTAACCCTATTTCTCCTGACGCTAAACCTACTTGTCCTGACGCTAACCCTAGTTGACCTGACGCTAACCCTACTTGTCCTGACGCTAACCCTAGTTGTCCTGACGCTAACCCCAGTTGTCCTGACACTAACCCTACTTGTCCTGATGCTAACCCTAGTTGTCCTGATGCTAACCCTAGTTGTCCTGACGCTAACCCTAGATGTCCTGACGCTAACCCTACTTGTCCTGACGCTAACCCTACTTGTCCTGACGCTAACCCTACTTGTCCTGACGCTAACCCTAGTTGTCCTGATGCTAACCCTAGTTGTCCTGACGCTAACCCTAGTTGTCCTGACGCTAACCCTAGTTGTCCTGACGCTAACCCTAGTTGTCCTGACGCTAACCCTAGTTGTCCTGACGCTAACCCTAGTTGTCCTGACGCTAACCCTAGTTGTCCTGGTGCTAACCCTAGTTGTCCTGGCGCTAACCCTAGTTGTCCTGGCGCTAACCCTAGTTGTCCTGGCGCTAACCCGAGTTGTCCTGGCGCTAACCCTAGTTGTCCTGACGCTAACCCTAGTTGTCCTGGCGCTAACCCTAGTTGTCCTGGCGCTAACCCTAGTTGTCCTGGCGCTAACCCTAGTTGTCCTGGCGCTAACCCTAGTTGTCCTGACGCTAACCCTAGTTGTCCTGACGCTAACCCTAGTTGTCCTGACGCTAAACCTAGTTGTCCTGGCGCTAACCCTAGTTGTCCTGGAGCTAACCCTAGTTGTCCTGGCGCTAACCCGAGTTGTCCTGGCGCTAACCCTAGTTGTCCTGACGCTAACCCTAGTTGTCCTGGCGCTAACCCTAGTTGTCCTGGCGCTAACCCTAGTTGTCCTGGCGCTAACCCTAGTTGTCCTGACGCTAACCCTAGTTGTCCTGACGCTAACCCTAGTTGTCCTGACGCTAACTCTAGTTGTCCTGACGCTAACCCTAGTTGTCCTGGCGCTAACCCGAGTTGTCCTGGCGCTAACCCTAGTTGTCCTGACGCTAACCCTAGTTGTCCTGGCGCTAACCCTAGTTGTCCTGGCGCTAACCCTAGTTGTCCTGGCGCTAACCCTAGTTGTCCTGACGCTAACCCTAGTTGTCCTGACGCTAACCCCAGTTGTCCTGACACTAACCCTACTTGTCCTGATGCTAACCCTAGTTGTCCTGATGCTAACCCTAGTTGTCCTGACGCTAACCCTAGTTGTCCTGACGCTAACCCTACTTGTCCTGACGCTAACCCTACTTGTCCTGACACTAACCCTAGTTGTCCTGATGCTAACCCTAGTTGTCCTGACGCTAACCCTAGTTGTCCTGACGCTAACCCTAGTTGTCCTGACGCTAACCCTAGTTGTCCTGGTGCTAACCCTGGTTGTCCTGGCGCTAACCCTAGTTGTCCTGGCGCTAACCCTAGTTGTCCTGGCGCTAACCCTAGTTGTCCTGGCGCTAACCCTAGTTGTCCTGGCGCTAACCCGAGTTGTCCTGGCGCTAACCCTAGTTGTCCTGACGCTAACCCTAGTTGTCCTGGCGCTAACCCTAGTTGTCCTGGCGCTAACCCTAGTTGTCCTGGCGCTAACCATAGTTGTCCTGGCGCTAACCCTAGTTGTCCTGACGCTAACCCTAGTTGTCCTGACGCTAACCCTAGTTGTCCTGACGCTAACCCTAGTTGTCCTGACGCTAACCCTAGTTGTCCTGGCGCTAACCCTAGTTGTCCTGGCGCTAACCCGAGTTGTCCTGGCGCTAACCCTAGTTGTCCTGACGCTAACCCTAGTTGTCCTGGCGCTAACCCTAGTTGTCCTGGCGCTAACCCTAGTTGTCCTGGCGCTAACCCTAGTTGTCCTGGCGCTAACCCTAGTTGTCCTGACGCTAACCCTAGTTGTCCTGACGCTAACCCTAGTTGTCCTAACGCTAACCCTAGTTGTCCTGACGCTAACCCTAGTTGTCCTGACGCTAACTCTAGTTGTCCTGACGCTAACCCTAGTTGTCCTGACGCTAACCTGAGTTGTCCTGACGCCAACCCGAGTTGTCCTGACGCTAACCCGAGTTGTCCTGACGCTAACCCGAGTTGTCCTGACGCTAACCCGAGTTGTCCTGACGCTAACCCTAGTTGTCCTGATGCTAACCCGAGTTGTCCTGACGCTAACCCGAGTTGTCCTGACGCTAACCCGAGTTGTCCTGACGCTAACCCTAGTTGTCCTGACGCTAACCCGAGTTGTCCTGACGCTAACCCGAGTTGTCCTGACGCTAACCCTAGTTGTCCTGACGCTAACCCGAGTTGTCCTGACGCTAAACCGAGTTGTCCTGACGCTAACCCGAGTTGTCCTGATGCTAACCCTAGTTGTCCTGACGCTAACCCTAGTTGTCCTGGCGCTAACCCTAGTTGTCCTGGCGCTTACCCTAGTTGTCCTGGCGCTAACCCTAGTTGTCCTGACGCTAACCCTAGTTGTCCTGACGCTAACCCTACTTGTCCTGACGCTAACCCTACTTGTCCTGACGCTAACCCTAGTTGTCCTGACGCTAACCCTAGTTGTCCTGACGCTAACCCTAGTTGTCGTGACGCTAACCCTAGTTGTCGTGACGCTAACCCTAGTTGTCCTGACGCTAACCCTAGTTGTCCTGACGCTAACCCTAGTTGTCTTGACGCTAACCCTAGTTGTCCTGACGCTAACCCTAGTTGTCGTGACGCTAACCCTAGTTGTCGTGACGCTAACCCTAGTTGTCCTGACGCTAACCCTAGTTGTCCTGACGCTAACCCTAGTTGTCCTGACGCTAACCCTAGTTGTCCTGACGCTAACCCTAGTTGTCTTGATGCTAACCCGAGTTGTCCTGACGCTAACCCGAGTTGTCCTGACGCTAACCCGAGTTGTCCTGACGCTAACCCTAGTTGTCCTGACGCTAACCCGAGTTGTCCTGACGCTAACCCGAGTTGTCCTGACGCTAACCCTAGTTGTCCTGACGCTAACCCTAGTTGTCCTGACGCTAACACTAGTTGTCCTGACGCTAACCCTAGTTGTCCTGACGCTAACCGTAGTTCTCCTGACGCTAACCCTAGTTGTCCTGACGCTAACCCTAGTTGTCCTGACGCTAACCCTAGTTGTCCTGACGCTAACACTAGTTGTCCTGACGCTAACCCTAGTTGTCCTGACGCTAACCCTAGTTCTCCTGACGCTAACCGTAGTTCTCCTGACGCTAACCCTAGTTGTCCTGACGCTAACCCTAGTTGTCCTGACGCTAACCCTAGTTGTCCTGACGCTAACACTAGTTGTCCTGACGCTAACCCTAGTTGTCCTGACGCTAACCCTAGTTCTCCTGACGCTAACCGTAGTTCTCCTGACGCTAACCCTAGTTGTCCTGACGCTAGCCCTAGTTGTCCTGACGCTAACCCTAGTTGTCCTGACGCTAACCCTAGTTGTCCTGATGCTAACCCTAGTTGTCGTGACGCTAACCCTAGTTGTCGTGACGCTAACCCTAGTTGTCCTGACGCTAACCCTAGTTGTCCTGACGCTAACCCTAGTTGTCCTGACGCTAACCCTAGTTGTCTTGATGCTAACCCGAGTTGTCCTGACGCTAACCCGAGTTGTCCTGACGCTAACCCGAGTTGTCCTGACGCTAACCCTAGTTGTCCTGACGCTAACCCGAGTTGTCCTGACGCTAACCCGAGTTGTCCTGACGCTAACCCTAGTTGTCCTGACGCTAACCCTAGTTGTCCTGACGCTAACACTAGTTGTCCTGACGCTAACCCTAGTTGTCCTGACGCTAACCCTAGTTCTCCTGACGCTAACCGTAGTTCTCCTGACGCTAACCCTAGTTGTCCTGACGCTAGCCCTAGTTGTCCTGACGCTAACCCTAGTTGTCCTGACGCTAACCCTAGTTGTCCTGACGCTAACCCTAGTTGTCCTGATGCTAACCCTAGTTGTCGTGACGCTAACCCTAGTTGTCGTGACGCTAACCCTAGTTGTCCTGACGCTAACCCTAGTTGTCCTGATGCTAACCCTAGTTGTCGTGACGCTAACCCTACTTGTCGTGACGCTAACCCTACTTGTCCTGACGCTAACCCTAGTTGTCCTGACGCTAACCCTAGTTGTCCTGACGCTAAACCTACTTGTCCTGACGCTAACCCTAGTTGTCCTGACGCTAACCCTAGTTGTCCTGACGCTAACCCTAGTTGTCCTGACGCTAACCCTACTTGTCCTGACGCTAACCCTACTTGTCCTGACGCTAACCCTACTTTTCCTGACGCTAACCCTAGTTGTCCTGACGCTAACCCTATTTCTCCTGACGCTAAACCTACTTGTCCTGACGCTAACCCTAGTTGACCTGACGCTAACCCTACTTGTCCTGACGCTAACCCTAGTTGTCCTGACGCTAACCCCAGTTGTCCTGACACTAACCCTACTTGTCCTGACGCTAACCCTAGTTGTCCTGATGCTAACCCTAGTTGTCCTGACGCTAACCCTAGTTGTCCTGACGCTAACCCTACTTGTCCTGACGCTAACCCTACTTGTTCTGACGCTAACCCTAGTTGTCCTGATGCTAACCCTAGTTGTCCTGACGCTAACCCTAGTTGTCCTGACGCTAACCCTAGTTGTCCTGACGCTAACCCTAGTTGTCCTGGTGCTAACCTTAGTTGTCCTGGCGCTAACCCTAGTTGTCCTGGCGCTAACCCTAGTTGTCCTGGCGCTAACCCTAGTTGTCCTGACGCTAACCCTAGTTGTCCTGGCGCTAACCCTAGTTGTCCTGGCGCTAACCCTAGTTGTCCTGGCGCTAACCCTAGTTGTCCTGGCGCTAACCCTAGTTGTCCTGACGCTAACCCTAGTTGTCCTGACGCTAACCCTAATTGTCCTGACGCTAACCCTAGTTGTCCTGACGCTAACCCTAGTTGTCCTGACGCTAACCCTAGTTGTCCTGACGCTAACCCTAGTTGTCCTGGCGCTAACCCTAGTTGTCCTGGCGCTAACCCTAGTTGTCCTGGCGCTAACCCGAGTTGTCCTGGCGCTAACCCTAGTTGTCCTGACGCTAACCCTAGTTGTCCTGGCGCTAACCCTAGTTGTCCTGACGCTAACCCTAGTTGTCCTGGCGCTAACCCTAGTTGTCCTGGCGCTAACCCTAGTTGTCCTGACGCTAACCCTAATTGTCCTGACGCTAACCCTAGTTGTCCTGACGCTAACCCTAGTTGTCCTGACGCTAACCCTAGTTGTCCTGACGCTAACTCTAGTTGTCCTGACGCTAACCCTAGTTGTCCTGACGCTAACCCGAGTTGTCCTGACGCCAACCCGAGTTGTCCTGACGCTAACCCGAGTTGTCCTGACGCTAACCCTACTTGTCCTGACGCTAACCCTACTTGTCCTGACGCTAACCCTACTTGTCCTGACGCTAACCCTAGTTGTCCTGACGCTAACCCTATTTCTCCTGACGCTAAACCTACTTGTCCTGACGCTAACCCTAGTTGACCTGACGCTAACCCTACTTGTCCTGATGCTAACCCTAGTTGTCCTGACGCTAACCCCAGTTGTCCTGACACTAACCCTACTTGTCCTGACGCTAACCCTAGTTGTCCTGATGCTAACCCTAGTTGTCCTGACGCTAACCCTACTTGTCCTGACGCTAACCCTACTTGTCCTGACGCTAACCCTACTTGTCCTGACGCTAACCCTACTTGTCCTGACGCTAACCCTAGTTGTCCTGACGCTAACCCTAGTTGTCCTGACGCTAACCCTAGTTGTCCTGACGCTAACCCTAGTTGTCCTGACGCTAACCCTAGTTGTCCTGACGCTAACCCTAGTTGTCCTGACGCTAACCCTAGTTGTCCTGGCGCTAACCCTAGTTGTCCTGGCGCTAACCCTAGTTGTCCTGGCGCTAACCCTAGTTGTCCTGGCGCTAACCCGAGTTGTCCTGGCGCTAACCCTAGTTGTCCTGACGCTAACCCTAGTTGTCCTGGCGCTAACCCTAGTTGTCCTGGCGCTAACCCTAGTTGTCCTGGCGCTAACCCTAGTTGTCCTGACGCTAACCCTAGTTGTCCTGACGCTAACCCTAGTTGTCCTGGCGCTAACCCTAGTTGTCCTGGCGCTAACCCTAGTTGTCCTGGCGCTAACCCGAGTTGTCCTGGCGCTAACCCTAGTTGTCCTAACGCTAACCCTAGTTGTCCTGGCGCTAACCCTAGTTGTCCTGGCGCTAACCCTAGTTGTCCTGGCGCTAACCCTAGTTGTCCTGACGCTAACCCTAGTTGTCCTGACGCTAACCCTAGTTGTCCTGACGCTAACTCTAGTTGTCCTGACGCTAACCCTAGTTGTCCTGACGCTAACCCGAGTTGTCCTGACGCCAACCCGAGTTGTCCTGACGCTAACCCGAGTTGTCCTGACGCTAACCCTACTTGTCCTGACGCTAACCCTACTTGTCCTGACGCTAACCCTACTTGTCCTGACGCTAACCCTAGTTGTCCTGACGCTAACCCTATTTCTCCTGACGCTAAACCTACTTGTCCTGACGCTAACCCTAGTTGACCTGACTCTAACCCTACTTGTCCTGACGCTAACCCTAGTTGTCCTGACGCTAACCCCAGTTGTCCTGACACTAACCCTACTTGTCCTGATGCTAACCCTAGTTGTCCTGATGCTAACCCTAGTTGTCCTGACGCTAACCCTAGTTGTCCTGACGCTAACCCTACTTGTCCTGACGCTAACCCTACTTGTCCTGACGCTAACCCGAGTTGTCCTGACGCTAACCCGAGTTGTCCTGACGCTAACCCGAGTTGTCCTGACGCTAACCCGAGTTGTCCTGACGCTAACCCGAGTTGTCCTGATGCTAACCCTACTTGTCCTGACGCTAACCCTAGTTGTCCTGACGCTAACCCTAGTTGTCCTGACGCTAACCCTAGTTGTCCTGACGCTAACCCTACTTGTCCTGACGCTAACGCTAGTTGTCCTGGCGCTAACCCTAGTTGTCCTGGCGCTAACCCTAGTTGTCCTGGCGCTAACCCTAGTTGTCCTGACGCTAACCCTACTTGTCCTGACGCTAACCCTACTTGTCCTGATGCTAACCCTACTTGTCCTGACGCTAACCCTAGTTGTCCTGACGCTAACCCTAGTTGTCCTGACGCTAACCCTATTTGTCCTGACGCTAACCCTAGTTGTCCTGACGCTAACCCTACTTGTCCTGACGCTAACCCTACTTGTCCTGACGCTAACCCTACTTGTCCTGACGCTAACCCTACTTGTCCTGACGCTAACCCTAGTTGTACTGACGCTAACCCTAGTTGTCCTGACGCTAACCCTATTTGTCCTGACGCTAAACCTACTTGTCCTGACGCTAACCCTAGTTGTCCTGACGGTAACCCTAGTTGTCCTGACGCTAACCCTAGTTGTCCTGACGCTAACCCTAGTTGTCCTGACGCTAACCCTACTTGTCCTGACGCTAACCCTACTTGTCCTGACGCTAACCCTAGTTGTCCTGACGCTAACCCTAGTTGTCCTGACGCTAACCCTATTTCTCCTGACGCTAAACCTACTTGTCCTGACGCTAACCCTAGTTGACCTGACGCTAACCCTACTTGTCCTGACGCTAACCCTAGTTGTCCTGACGCTAACCCCAGTTGTCCTGACACTAACCCTTCTTGTCCTGACGCTAACCCTAGTTGTCCTGATGCTAACCCTAGTTGTCCTGACGCTAACCCTAGTTGTCCTGACGCTAACCCTACTTGTCCTGACGCTAACCCTACTTGTCCTGACGCTAACCCTACTTGTCCTGACGCTAACCCTAGTTGTCCTGATGCTAACCCTAGTTGTCCTGACGCTAACCCTAGTTGTCCTGACGCTAACCCTAGTTGTCCTGACGCTAACCCTAGTTGTCCTGGTGCTAACCTTAGTTGTCCTGGCGCTAACCCTAGTTGTCCTGGCGCTAACCCTAGTTGTCCTGGCGCTAACCCTAGTTGTCCTGGCGCTAACCCGAGTTGTCCTGGCGCTAACCCTAGTTGTCCTGACGCTAACCCTAGTTCTCCTGGCGCTAACCCTAGTTGTCCTGGCGCTAACCCTAGTTGTCCTGGTGCTAACCCTAGTTGTCCTGGCGCTAACCCTAGTTGTCCTGACGCTAACCCTAGTTGTCCTGACGCTAACCCTAGTTGTCCTGACGCTAACCCTAGTTGTCCTGGCGCTAACCCTAGTTGTCCTGGCGCTAACCCGAGTTGTCCTGGCGCTAACCCTAGTTGTCCTGACGCTAACCCTAGTTGTCCTGGCGCTAACCCTAGTTGTCCTGGCGCTAACCCTAGTTGTCCTGGCGCTAACCCTAGTTGTCCTGGCGCTAACCCTAGTTGTCCTGACGCTAACCCTAGTTGTCCTGACGCTAACCCTAGTTGTCCTGACGCTAACCCTAGTTGTCCTGACGCTAACCCTAGTTGTCCTGACGCTAACTCTAGTTGTCCTGACGCTAACCCTAGTTGTCCTGACGCTAACCCGAGTTGTCCTGACGCCAACCCGAGTTGTCCTGACGCTAACCCGAGTTGTCCTGACGCTAACCCTACTTGTCCTGACGCTAACCCTACTTGTCCTGACGCTAACCCTACTTGTCCTGACGCTAACCCTAGTTGTCCTGACGCTAACCCTATTTCTCCTGACGCTAAACCTACTTGTCCTGACGCTAACCCTAGTTGACCTGACGCTAACCCTACTTGTCCTGACGCTAACCCTAGTTGTCCTGACGCTAACCCCAGTTGTCCTGACACTAACCCTACTTGTCCTGATGCTAACCCTAGTTGTCCTGATGCTAACCCTAGTTGTCCTGACGCTAACCCTAGATGTCCTGACGCTAACCCTACTTGTCCTGACGCTAACCCTACTTGTCCTGACGCTAAACCTACTTGTCCTGACGCTAACCCTACTTGTCCTGACGCTAACCCTAGTTGTCCTGATGCTAACCCTATTTGTCCTGACGCTAACCCTAGTTGTCCTGACGCTAACCCTAGTTGTCCTGACGCTAACCCTAGTTGTCCTGACGCTAACCCTAGTTGTCCTGACGCTAACCCTAGTTGTCCTGACGCTAACCCTAGTTGTCCTGGTGCTAACCCTAGTTGTCCTGGCGCTAACCCTAGTTGTCCTGGCGCTAACCCTAGTTGTCCTGGCGCTAACCCGAGTTGTCCTGGCGCTAACCCTAGTTGTCCTGGAGCTAACCCTAGTTGTCCTGACGCTAACCCTAGTTGTCCTGACGCTAACCCTAGTTGTCCTGACGCTAAACCTAGTTGTCCTGGCGCTAACCCTAGTTGTCCTGGAGCTAACCCTAGTTGTCCTGGCGCTAACCCGAGTTGTCCTGGCGCTAACCCGAGTTGTCCTGGCGCTAACCCTAGTTGTCCTGGCGCTAACCCTAGTTGTCCTGGCGCTAACCCTAGTTGTCCTGGCGCTAACCCTAGTTGTCCTGACGCTAACCCTAGTTGTCCTGACGCTAACCCTAGTTGTCCTGACGCTAACTCTAGTTGTCCTGACGCTAACCCTAGTTGTCCTGGCGCTAACCCGAGTTGTCCTGGCGCTAACCCTAGTTGTCCTGGCGCTAACCCTAGTTGTCCTGACGCTAACCCTAGTTGTCCTGACGCTAACCCTAGTTGTCCTGACGCTAACCCTAGTTGTCCTGACGCAAAGCCTAGTTGTCCTGACGCTAACCCTAGTTGTCCTGACGCTAACCCTAGGTGTCCTGACGCTAACCCTAGTTGTCCTGACGCTAACCCTAGTTGTCCTGACGCTAACCCTAGTTGTCCTGACGCTAACCCTAGTTGTCCTGACGCTAAACCTAGTTGTCCTGACGCTAACCCTAGCTGTCCTGATGCTAACCCTAGTTGTCCTGGCGCTAACCCTAGTTGTCCTGACGCTAACCCTAGTTGTCCTGACGCTAACCCTAGTTGTCCTGACGCTAACCCTAGTTGTCCTGGCGCTAACCCTAGTTGTCCTGACGCTAACCTTAGTTGTCCTGGCGCTAACCCTAGTTGTCCTGACGCTAACCCTAGTTGTCCTGACGCTGACCCTAGTTGTCCTGGCGCTAACCCTAGTTGTCCTGGCGCTAACCCTAGTTGTCCTGACGCTAACTGTAGTTGTCCTGGCGCTAACCCTAGTTGTCCTGACGCTAACCCTAGTTGTCCTGACGCTAACCCTAGTTGTCCTGACGCTAACCCTAGTTGTCCTGATGCTAACCCTAGTTGTCCTGACTCTAACCCTAGTTGTCCTGACGCTAACCCTAGTTGTCCTGATGCTAACCCTAGTTGTCCTGACGCTAACCCTAGTTGTCCTGACGCTAACCCTAGTTGTCCTGGCGCTAACCCTACTTGTCCTGACGCTAACCCTAGTTGTCCTGGCGCTAACCCTAGTTGTCCTGACGCTAACCCTAGTTGTCCTGGCGCTAACCCTAGTTGTCCTGGCGCTAACCCTAGTTGTCCTGACTCTAACCCTAGTTGTCCTGACGCTAACCCTAGTTGTCCTGACGCTAACCCTAGTTGTCCTGACGCTAACCCTAGTTGTCCTGGCGCTAACCCTACTTGTCCTGACGCTAACCCTACTTGTCCTGACGCTAACCCTAGCTGTCCTGACGCTAACCCTAACTGTCCTAACGCTAACCCTAGTTGTCCTGACGCTGACCCTAGTTGTCCTGACGCTAACCCTAGTTGTCCTGACGCTAACCCTAGTTGTCCTGACGCTAACCCTAGTTGTCCTGACGCTAACACTAGTTGTCCTGACGCTAACCCTAGTTGTCTTGACGCTAACCCTAGTTGTCCTGACGCTAACCCTAGTTGTCCTGACGCTAACCCTAGTTGTCCTGACGCTAACACTAGTTGTCCTGACGCTAACCCTAGTTGTCCTGACGCTAACCCTAGTTCTCCTGACGCTAACCGTAGTTCTGCTGATGCTAACCCTAGTTGTCCTGACGCTAGCCCTAGTTGTCCTGACGCTAACCCTAGTTGTCCTGACGCTAACCCTAGTTGTCCTGACGCTAACCCTAGTTGTCCTGACGTTAACCCTAGTTGTCCTGACGCTTACCCTAGTTGTCCTGACGCTAACCCTAGTTGTCCTGACGCTAACCCTAGTTGTCCTGATGCTAACCCTAGTTGTCCTGACGCTAACCCTAGTTGTCCTGACGCTAACCCTAGTTGTCCTGACGCTAACCCTCGTTGTCCTGACGCTAACCCTAGTTGTCTTGACGCTAACCCTAGTTGTCCTGACGCTAACCCTAGTTGTCCTGACGCTAACCCTAGTTGTCCTGACGCTAACCCTAGTTGTCCTGACGCTAACCCTAGTTGTCCTGACGCTAACCCTAGTTCTCCTGACGCTAACCCTAGTTGTCCTGACGCTAGCCCTAGTTGTCCTGACGCTAACCCTAGTTGTCCTGACGCTAACCCTAGTTGTCCTGACGCTAACCCTAGTTGTCCTGACGTTAACCCTAGTTGTCCTGACGCTAACCCTAGTTGTCCTGACGCTAACCCTAGTTGTCCTGACGCTAACCCTAGTTGTCCTGACGCTAACCTAAGTTGTCCTGACGCTAACCCTAGTTGTCCTGACGCTAACCCTAGTTGTCCTGGCGCTAACCCTAGTTGTACTGTCGCTAACCCTAGTTGTCCTGGCGCTAACCCTAGTTGTCCTGACGCTAACCCTAGTTGTCCTGACGCTAACCCTAGTTGTCCTGACGCTAACCCTAGTTGTACTGACGCTAACCCTAGTTGTCCTGGCGCTAACCCTAGTTGTCCTAGCGCTAACCCTAGTTGTCCTGACGCTAACCCTAGTTGTCCTGACGCTAACCCTAGTTGTCCTGACGCTAACCCTAGGTGTCCTGACGCTAAGACTAGTTGTCCTGACGCTAACCCTAGTTGTCCTGACGCTAACCCGAGTTGTCCTGACGCTAAACCGAGTTGTCCTGACGCTAACCCTACTTGTCCTGACGCTAACCCTACTTGTCCTGACGCTAACCCTAGTTGTCCTGACGCTAACCCTAGTTGTCCTGACGCTAACCCTAGTTGTCCTGGCGCTAACCCTAGTTGTCCTGGCGCTAACCCTAGTTGTCCTGGCGCTAACCCTAGTTGTCCTGACGCTAACCCTAGTTGTCCTGACGCTAACCCTACTTGTCCTGACGCTAACCCTACTTGTCCTGACGCTAACCCTACTTGTCCTGACGCTAACCCTAGTTGTCCTGACGCTAACCCTAGTTGTCCTGACGCTAACCCTAGTTGTCCTGATGCTAACCCTAGTTGTCGTGACGCTAACCCTAGTTGTCGTGACGCTAACCCTAGTTGTCCTGACGCTAACCCTAGTTGTCCTGACGCTAACACTAGTTGTCCTGACGCTAACCCTAGTTGTCCTGACGCTAACCCTAGTTCTCCTGACGCTAACCGTAGTTCTCCTGACGGTAACCCTAGTTGTCCTGACGCTAACCCTAGTTGTCCTGACGCTAACCCTAGTTGTCCTGACGCTAACCCTAGTTGTCCTGACGTTAACCCTAGTTGTCCTGACGCTTACCCTAGTTGTCCTGACGCTAACCCTAGATGTCCTGACGCTAACCCTAGTTGTCCTGATGCTAACCCTAGTTGTCCTGACGCTAACCCTAGTTGTCCTGACGCTAACCCTAGTTGTCCTGACGCTAACCCTAGTTGTCCTGACGCTAACCCTAGTTGTCTTGACGCTAACCCTAGTTGTCCTGACGCTAACCCTAGTTGTCCTGACGCTAACCCTAGTTGTCCTGACGCTAACCCTAGTTGTCCTGACGCTAACCCTAGTTCTCCTGACGCTAACCCTAGTTCTCCTGACGCTAACCCTAGTTGTCCTGACGCTAGCCCTAGTTGTCCTGACGCTAACCCTAGTTGTCCTGACGCTAACCCTAGTTGTCCTGACGTTAAGCCTAGTTGTCCTGACGCTTACCCTAGTTGTCCTGACGCTAACCCTAGTTGTCCTGACGCTAACCCTAGTTGTCCTGACGCTAACCCTAGTTGTCCTGAGGCTAACCCTAGTTTTCCTGACGCTAACCCTAGTTGTCCTGACGCTAACCCTACTTGTCCTGACGCTAACCCTAGTTGTCCTGACGCTAACCCTAGTTGTCCTGACGCTAACCCTAGTTGTCCTGGTGCTAACCCTAGTTGTACTGTCGCTAACCCTAGTTGTCCTGACGCTAACCCTATTTGTCCTGACGCTAACCCTAGTTGTACTGACGCTAACCCTAGTTGTCCTGGCGCTAACCCTAGTTGTCCTGACGCTAACCCTAGTTGTCCTGACGCTAACCCTAGTTGTCCTGACGCAAAGCCTAGTTGTCCTGACGCTAACCCTAGTTGTCCTGACGCTAACCCTAGTTGTCCTGATGCTAACCCTAGTTGTCCTGACGCTAACCCTAGTTGTCCTGACGCTAAACCTAGTTGTCCTGACGCTAACCCTAGCTGTCCTGATGCTAACCCTAGTTGTCCTGGCGCTAACCCTAGTTGTCCTGACGCTAACCCTAGTTGTCCTGACGCTAACCCTAGTTGTCCTGACGCTAACCCTAGTTGTCCTGACGCTAACCCTAGTTGTCCTGACGCTAACCCTAGTTGTCCTGGCGCTAACCCTAGTTGTCCTGACGCTAACCCTAGTTGTCCTGGCGCTAACCCTAGTTGTCCTGACGCTAACCCTAGTTGTCCTGGCGCTAACCCTAGTTGTCCTGACGCTAACCCTAGTTGTCCTGATGCTAACTCTAGTTGTCCTGGCGCTAACCCTAGTTGTCCTGACGCTAACCCTAGTTGTCCTGACGCTAACCCTAGTTGTCCTGACGCTAACCCTAGTTGTCCTGACGCTAATCCTAGTTGTCCTGACGCTAGCCCTAGTTGTCCTGACGCTAGCCCTAGTTGTCCTGACGCTAACCCTAGTTGTCCTGACGCTAACCCTAGTTGTCCTGACGCTAACCCTAGTTGTCCTGGCGCTAACCCTAGTTGTCCTGACGCTAACCCTAGTTGTCCTGGCGCTAACCCTAGTTGTCCTGACTCTAACCCTAGTTGTCCTGACTCTAACCCTAGTTGTCCTGACGCTAACCCTAGTTGTCCTGACGCTAACCCTAGTTGTCCTGACGCTAACCCTAGTTGTACTGCCGCTAACCGTAGTTGTCCTGGCGCTAACCCTAGTTGTCCTGGCGCTAACCCTAGTTGTCCTGACGCTAACTCTAGTTGTCCTGACGCTAACCCTAGTTGTCCTGACGCTAACCCTAGTTGTCCTGACGCAAAGCCTAGTTGTCCTGACGCTAACCCTAGTTGTCCTGACGCTAACCCTAGTTGTCCTGACGCTAACCCTAGTTGTCCTGACGCTAACCCTAGTTGTCCTGACGCTAAACCTAGTTGTCCTGTCGCTAACCCTAGCTGTCCTGATGCTAACCCTAGTTGTCCTGGCGCTAACCCTAGTTGTCCTGACGCTAACCCTAGTTGTCCTGACGCTAACCCTAGTTGTCGTGACGCTAACCCTAGTTGTCCTGGCTCTAACCCTAGTTGTCCTGACGCTAACCCTAGTTGTCCTGGCGCTAACCCTAGTTGTCCTGACGCTAACCCTAGTTGTCCTGACGCTGACCCTAATTGTCCTGGCGCTAACCCTAGTTGTCCTGGCGCTAACCCTAGTTGTCCTGACGCTAACCCTAGTTGTCCTGACGCTAACTCTAGTTGTCCTGGCGCTAACCCTAGTTGTCCTGACGCTAACCCTAGTTGTCCTGACGCTAACCCTAGTTGTCCTGATGCTAACCCTAGTTGTCCTGACGCTAATCCTAGTTGTCCTGACGCTAGCCCTAGTTGTCCTGACGCTAGCCCTAGTTGTCCTGGTGCTAACCCTAGTTGTACTGTCGCTAACCCTAGTTGTCCTGACGCTAACCCTAGTTGTCCTGACGCTAACCCTAGTTGTACTGACGCTAACCCTAGTTGTCCTGGCGCTAACCCTAGTTGTCCTGGCGCTAACCCTAGTTGTCCTGACGCTAACCCTAGTTGTCCTGACGCTAACCCTAGTTGTCCTGACGCTAACCCTAGTTGTCCTGATGCAAAGCCTAGTTGTCCTGACGCTAACCCTAGTTGTCCTGACGCTAACCCTAGGTGTCCTGACGCTAACCCTAGTTGTCCTGACGCTAACCCTAGTTGTCCTGACGCTAACCCTAGTTGTCCTGACGCTAACCCTAGTTGTCCTGACGCTAACCCTAGTTGTCCTGACGCTAAACCTCGTTGTCCTGACGCTAACCCTAGCTGTCCTGATGCTAACCCTAGTTGTCCTGGCGTTAACCCTAGTTGTCCTGACGCTAACCCTAGTTGTCCTGACGCTAACCCTAGTTGTCCTGGCGCTAACCCTAGTTGTCCTGACGCTAACCCTAGTTGTCCTGGCGCTAACCCTAGTTGTCCTGACGCTAACCCTAGTTGTCCTGACGCTGACCCTAGTTGTCCTGGTGCTAACCCTAGTTGTCCTGGCGCTAACCCTAGTTGTCCTGACGCTAACCCTAGTTGTCCTGACGCTAACTCTAGTTGTCCTGGCGCTAACCCTAGTTGTCCTGACGCTAACCCTAGTTGTCCTGACGCTAACCCTAGTTGTCCTGACGCTAACCCTAGTTGTCCTGACGCTAACCCTAGTTGTCCTGACGCTAATCCTAGTTGTCCTGACGCTAGCCCTAGTTGTCCTGACGCTAGCCCTAGTTGTCCTGACGCTAACCCTAGTTGTCCTGACGCTAACCCTAGTTGTCCTGACGCTAACCCTAGTTGTCCTGGCGCTAACCCTAGTTGTCCTGACGCTAACCCTAGTTGTCCTGGCGCTAACCCTAGTTGTCCTGACTCTAACCCTAGTTGTCCTGACGCTAACCCTAGTTGTCCTGACGCTAACCCTAGTTGTCCTGACGCTAACCCTAGTTGTCCTGACGCTAACCCTAGTTGTCCTGACGCTAACCCTAGTTGTACTGACGCTAACCCTAGTTGTCCTGGCGCTAACCCTAGTTGTCCTGGCGCTAACCCTAGTTGTCCTGACGCTAACCCTAATTGTCCTGACGCTAACCCTAGTTGTCCTGACGCTAACCCTAGTTGTCCTGACGCAAAGCCTAGTTGTCCTGATGCTAACCCTAGTTGTCCTGACGCTAACCCTAGGTGTCCTGACGCTAACCCTAGTTGTCCTGACGCTAACCCTAGTTGTCCTGACGCTAACCCTAGTTGTCCTGACGCTAACCCTAGTTGTCCTGACGATAACCCTAGTTGTCCTGACGCTAAACCTAGTTGTCCTGTCGCTAACCCTAGCTGTCCTGATGCTAACCCTAGTTGTCCTGGCGCTAACCCTAGTTGTCCTGACGCTAACCCTAGTTGTCCTGACGCTAACCCTAGTTGTCGTGACGCTAACCCTAGTTGTCCTGGCTCTAACCCTAGTTGTCCTGACGCTAACCCTAGTTGTCCTGGCGCTAACCCTAGTTGTCCTGACGCTAACCCTAGTTGTCCTGACGCTGACCCTAGTTGTCCTGGCGCTAACCCTAGTTGTCCTGGCGCTAACCCTAGTTGTCCTGACGCTAACCCTAGTTGTCCTGACGCTAACTCTAGTTGTCCTGGCGCTAACCCTAGTTGTCCTGACGCTAACCCTAGTTGTCCTGACGCTAACCCTAGTTGTCCTGACGCTAACCCTAGTTGTCCTGATGCTAACCCTAGTTGTCCTGACGCTAATCCTAGTTGTCCTGACGCTAGCCCTAGTTGTCCTGACGCTAGCCCTAGTTGTCCTGACGCTAACCCTAGTTGTCCTGACGCTAACCCTAGTTGTCCTGGCGCTAACCCTAGTTGTCCTGACGCTAACCCTAGTTGTCCTGGCGCTAACCCTAGTTGTCTTGACTCTAACCCTAGTTGTCCTGACGCTAACCCTAGTTGTCCTGACGCTAACCCTAGTTGTCCTGACGCTAACCCTAGTTGTCCTGACGCTAACCCTAGCTGTCCTGACGCTAACCCTAACTGTCCTAACACTAACCCTAGTTGTCCTGACGCTAACCCTAGTTGTCCTGACGCTAACCCTAGCTGTCCTGACGCTAACCTTAGTTGTCCTGACGCTAACCCTAGTTGTCCTGACGCTAACCCTAGTTGTCCTGACGCTAACCCTAGTTGTCCTGACGCTAACCCTAGTTGTCCTGAGGCTAACCCTAGTTGTCCTGACGCTAACCCTAGTTGTCCTGACGCTAACACTAGTTGTCCTGACGCTAACCCTAGTTGTCCTGACGCTAACCCTAGTTGTCCTGACGCTAACCCTAGTTCTCCTGACGCTAACCCTAGTTGTCCTGGCGCTAACCCTAGTTGTCCTGACGCTAACCCTAGTTGTCCTGGCGCTAACCCTACTTGTCCTGACGCTAACCCTAGTTGTCCTGACGCTAACCCTAGTTGTCCTGACGCTAACCCTAGTTGTCCTGACGCTAACCCTAACTGTCCTGACGCTAACCCTAGTTGTCCTGACGCTAACCCTAGTTGTCCTGAAGCTAACCCTAGCTGTCCTGACGCTAACCTTAGTTGTCCTGACGCTAACCCTAGTTGTCCTGACGCTAACCCTAGTTGTCCTGACGCTAACCCTAGTTGTCCTGACGCTAACCCTAGTTGTCCTGACGCTAACCCTAGTTGTCCTGACGCTAACCCTAGTTGTCCTGGCGCTAACCCTAGTTGTCCTGACGCTAACCCTAGTTGTCCTGACGCTAACCCTAGTTGTCCTGGCGCTAACCCTAGTTGTCCTGACGCTAACCCTAGTTGTCCTGACGCTAACCCTAGTTGTCCTGGCACTAACCCTAGTTGTCCTGGCGCTAACCCTAGTTGTCCTAACGCTAACCCTAGTTGTCCTGACGCTAACCCTAGTTGTCCTGACGCTAACCCTAGTTGTCCTGGCGCTAACCCTAGTTGTCCTGGCGCTAACCCTAGTTGTCCTGACTCTAACCCTAGTTGTCCTGACGCTAACCCTAGTTGTCCTGACGCTAACCCTAGTTGTCCTGACGCTAACCCTAGTTGTCCTGACGCTAACTCTAGTTGTCCTGACGCTAACCCTAGCTGTCCTGACGCTAACCCTAGTTGTCCTGACGCTAACCCTAGCTGTCCTGACGCTAACCCTAGTTGTCCTGACGCTAACCCTAGTTGTCCTGACGCTAACCCTAGTTGTCCTGACGCTAACCCTAGTTGTCCTGACGCTAAACCTAGTTGTCCTGTCGCTAACCCTAGCTGTCCTGATGCTAACCCTAGTTGTCCTGGCGCTAACCCTAGTTGTCCTGACGCTAACCCTAGTTGTCCTGACGCTAACCCTAGTTGTCGTGACGCTAACCCTAGTTGTCCTGGCTCTAACCCTAGTTGTCCTGACGCTAACCCTAGTTGTCCTGGCGCTAACCCTAGTTGTCCTGACGCTAACCCTAGTTGTCCTGACACTGACCCTAGTTGTCCTGGCGCTAACCCTAGTTGTCCTGGCGCTAACCCTAGTTGTCCTGACGCTAACCCTAGTTGTCCTGACGCTAACTCTAGTTGTCCTGGCGCTAACCCTAGTTGTCCTGACGCTAACCCTAGTTGTCCTGACGCTAACCCTAGTTGTCCAGACGCTAACCCTAGTTGTCCTGATGCTAACCCTAGTTGTCCTGACGCTAATCCTAGTTGTTCTGACGCTAGCCCTAGTTGTCCTGACGCTATCCCTAGTTGTCCTGACGCTAACCCTAGTTGTCCTGACGCTAACCCTAGTTGTCCTGGCGCTAACCCTAGTTCTCCTGACGCTAACCCTAGTTGTCCTGGCGCTAACCCTAGTTGTCTTGACTCTAACCCTAGTTGTCCTGACGCTAACCCTAGTTGTCCTGACGCTAACCCTAGTTGTCCTGACGCTAACCCTAGTTGTCCTGACGCTAACCCTAGCTGTCCTGACGCTAACCCTAACTGTCCTAACGCTAACCCTAGTTGTCCTGACGCTAACCCTAGTTGTCCTGACGCTAACCCTAGCTGTCCTGACGCTAACCTTATTTGTCCTGACGCTAACCCTAGTTGTCCTGACGCTAACCCTAGTTGTCCTGACGCTAACCCTAGTTGTCCTGACGCTAACCCTAGTTGTCCTGAGGCTAACCCTAGTTGTCCTGACGCTAACCCTAGTTGTCCTGACGCTAACCCTAGTTGTCCTGACGCTAACCCTAGCTGTCCTGACGCTAACCCTAGTTGTCCTGACGCTAACCCTAGCTGTCCTGACGCTAACCCTAGTTGTCCTGACGCTAACCCTAGTTGTCCTGACGCTAACCCTAGTTGTCCTGACGCTAACCCTAGTTGTCCTGACGCTAAACCTAGTTGTCCTGTCGCTAACCCTAGCTGTCCTGATGCTAACCCTAGTTGTCCTGGCGCTAACCCTAGTTGTCCTGACGCTAACCCTAGTTGTCCTGACGCTAACCCTAGTTGTCGTGACGCTAACCCTAGTTGTCCTGGCTCTAACCCTAGTTGTCCTGACGCTAACCCTAGTTGTCCTGGCGCTAACCCTAGTTGTCCTGACGCTAACCCTAGTTGTCCTGACGCTGACCCTAGTTGTCCTGGCGCTAACCCTAGTTGTCCTGGCGCTAACCCTAGTTGTCCTGACGCTAACCCTAGTTGTCCTGACGCTAACTCTAGTTGTCCTGGCGCTAACCCTAGTTGTCCTGACGCTAACCCTAGTTGTCCTGACGCTAACCCTAGTTGTCCAGACGCTAACCCTAGTTGTCCTGATGCTAACCCTAGTTGTCCTGACGCTAATCCTAGTTGTTCTGACGCTAGCCCTAGTTGTCCTGACGCTAGCCCTAGTTGTTCTGACGCTAACCCTAGTTGTCCTGACGCTAACCCTAGTTGTCCTGGCGCTAACCCTAGTTCTCCTGACGCTAACCCTAGTTGTCCTGGCGCTAACCCTAGTTGTCTTGACTCTAACCCTAGTTGTCCTGACGCTAACCCTAGTTGTCCTGACGCTAACCCTAGTTGTCCTGACGCTAACCCTAGTTGTCCTGACGCTAACCCTAGCTGTCCTGACGCTAACCCTAACTGTCCTAACGCTAACCCTAGTTGTCCTGACGCTAACCCTAGTTGTCCTGACGCTAACCCTAGCTGTCCTGACGCTAACCTTATTTGTCCTGACGCTAACCCTAGTTGTCCTGACGCTAACCCTAGTTGTCCTGGCGCTAACCCTAGTTGTCCTGACGCTAACCCTAGTTGTCCTGACGCTAACCCTAGTTGTCCTGGCGCTAACCCTAGTTGTCCTGACGCTAACCCTAGTTGTCCTGACGCTAACCCTAGTTGTCCTGGCGCTAACCCTAGTTGTCCTGGCGCTAACCCTAGTTGTCCTAACGCTAACCCTAGTTGTCCTGACGCTAACCCTAGTTGTCCTGACGCTAACCCTAGTTGTCCTGGCGCTAACCCTAGTTGTCCTGGCGCTAACCCTAGTTGTCCTGACTCTAACCCTAGTTGTCCTGACGCTAACCCTAGTTGTCCTGACGCTAACCCTAGTTGTCCTGACGCTAACCCTAGTTGTCCTGACGCTAACTCTAGTTGTCCTGACGCTAACCCTAGCTGTCCTGACGCTAACCCTAGTTGTCCTGACGCTAACCCTAGCTGTCCTGACGCTAACCCTAGTTGTCCTGACGCTAACCCTAGTTGTCCTGACGCTAACCCTAGTTGTCCTGACGCTAACCCTAGTTGTCCTGACGCTAAACCTAGTTGTCCTGTCGCTAACCCTAGCTGTCCTGATGCTAACCCTAGTTGTCCTGGCGCTAACCCTAGTTGTCCTGACGCTAACCCTAGTTGTCCTGACGCTAACCCTAGTTGTCGTGACGCTAACCCTAGTTGTCCTGGCTCTAACCCTAGTTGTCCTGACGCTAACCCTAGTTGTCCTGGCGCTAACCCTAGTTGTCCTGACGCTAACCCTAGTTGTCCTGACGCTGACCCTAGTTGTCCTGGCGCTAACCCTAGTTGTCCTGGCGCTAACCCTAGTTGTCCTGACGCTAACCCTAGTTGTCCTGACGCTAACTCTAGTTGTCCTGGCGCTAACCCTAGTTGTCCTGACGCTAACCCTAGTTGTCCTGACGCTAACCCTAGTTGTCCAGACGCTAACCCTAGTTGTCCTGATGCTAACCCTAGTTGTCCTGACGCTAATCCTAGTTGTTCTGACGCTAGCCCTAGTTGTCCTGACGCTAGCCCTAGTTGTCCTGACGCTAACCCTAGTTGTCCTGACGCTAACCCTAGTTGTCCTGGCGCTAACCCTAGTTCTCCTGACGCTAACCCTAGTTGTCCTGGCGCTAACCCTAGTTGTCTTGACTCTAACCCTAGTTGTCCTGACGCTAACCCTAGTTGTCCTGACGCTAACCCTAGTTGTCCTGACGCTAACCCTAGTTGTCCTGACGCTAACCCTAGCTGTCCTGACGCTAACCCTAACTGTCCTAACGCTAACCCTAGTTGTCCTGACGCTAACCCTAGTTGTCCTGACGCTAACCCTAGCTGTCCTGACGCTAACCTTATTTGTCCTGACGCTAACCCTAGTTGTCCTGACGCTAACCCTAGTTGTCCTGACGCTAACCCTAGTTGTCCTGACGCTAACCCTAGTTGTCCTGAGGCTAACCCTAGTTGTCCTGACGCTAACCCTAGTTGTCCTGACGCTAACCCTAGTTGTCCTGACGCTAACCCTAGCTGTCCTGACGCTAACCCTAGTTGTCCTGACGCTAACCCTAGCTGTCCTGACGCTAACCCTAGTTGTCCTGACGCTAACCCTAGTTGTCCTGACGCTAACCCTAGTTGTCCTGACGCTAACCCTAGTTGTCCTGACGCTAAACCTAGTTGTCCTGTCGCTAACCCTAGCTGTCCTGATGCTAACCCTAGTTGTCCTGGCGCTAACCCTAGTTGTCCTGATGCTAACCCTAGTTGTCCTGACGCTAACCCTAGTTGTCGTGACGCTAACCCTAGTTGTCCTGGCTCTAACCCTAGTTGTCCTGACGCTAACCCTAGTTGTCCTGGCGCTAACCCTAGTTGTCCTGACGCTAACCCTAGTTGTCCTGACGCTGACCCTAGTTGTCCTGGCGCTAACCCTAGTTGTCCTGGCGCTAACCCTAGTTGTCCTGACGCTAACCCTAGTTGTCCTGACGCTAACTCTAGTTGTCCTGGCGCTAACCCTAGTTGTCCTGACGCTAACCCTAGTTGTCCTGACGCTAACCCTAGTTGTCCAGACGCTAACCCTAGTTGTCCTGATGCTAACCCTAGTTGTCCTGACGCTAATCCTAGTTGTTCTGACGCTAGCCCTAGTTGTCCTGACGCTAGCCCTAGTTGTTCTGACGCTAACCCTAGTTGTCCTGACGCTAACCCTAGTTGTCCTGGCGCTAACCCTAGTTCTCCTGACGCTAACCCTAGTTGTCCTGGCGCTAACCCTAGTTGTCTTGACTCTAACCCTAGTTGTCCTGACGCTAACCCTAGTTGTCCTGACGCTAACCCTAGTTGTCCTGACGCTAACCCTAGTTGTCCTGACGCTAACCCTAGCTGTCCTGACGCTAACCCTAACTGTCCTAACGCTAACCCTAGTTGTCCTGACGCTAACCCTAGTTGTCCTGACGCTAACCCTAGCTGTCCTGACGCTAACCTTATTTGTCCTGACGCTAACCCTAGTTGTCCTGACGCTAACCCTAGTTGTCCTGACGCTAACCCTAGTTGTCCTGACGCTAACCCTAGTTGTCCTGAGGCTAACCCTAGTTGTCCTGACGCTAACCCTAGTTGTCCTGACGCTAACACTAGTTGTCCTGACGCTAACCCTAGTTGTCCTGACGCTAACCCTAGTTGTCCTGACGCTAACCCTAGTTGTCCTGGCGCTAACCCTAGTTGTCCTGACGCTAACCCTAGTTGTCCTGGCGCTAACCCTACTTGTCCTGACGCTAACCCTAGTTGTCCTGACGCTAACTCTAGTTGTCCTGACGCTAACCCTAGTTGTCCTGACGCTAACCCTAACTGTCCTAACGCTAACCCTAGTTGTCCTGACGCTAACCCTAGTTGTCCTGACGCTAACCCTAGCTGTCCTGACGCTAACCTTAGTTGTCCTGATGTTAACCCTAGTTGTCCTGACGCTAACCCTAGTTGTCCTGACGCTAACCCTAGTTGTCCTGACGCTAACCCTAGTTGTCCTGACGCTAACACTAGTTGTCCTGACGCTAACCCTAGTTGTCCTGACGCTAACCCTAGTTGTCCTGACGCTAACCCTAGTTGTACTGGCGCTAACCCTAGTTGTCCTGACGCTAACCCTAGTTGTCCTGACGCTAACCCTAGTTGTCCTGGCGCTAACCCTAGTTGTCCTGGCGCTAACCCTAGTTGTCCTGACGCTAACCCTAGTTGTCCTGACGCTAACCCTAGTTGTCCTGGCGCTAACCCTAGTTGTCCTGGCGCTAACCCTAGTTGTCCTGACGCTAACCCTAGTTGTCCTGACGCTAACCCTAGTTGTCCTGGCGCTAACCCTAGTTGTCCTGGCGCTAACCCTAGTTGTCCTGACGTTAACCCTAGTTGTCCTGACGCTAACCCTAGTTGTCCTGACGCTAACCCTAGTTGTCCTGACGCTAACCCTAGTTGTCCTGACGCTAACTCTAGTTGTCCTGATGCTAACCCTAGTTGTCCTGATGCTAACCCTAGTTGTCCTGACGCTAACCCTAGTTGTCCTGACGCTAACTCTAGTTGTCCTGATGCTAACCCTAGTTGTCCTGACGCTAACTCTAGTTGTCCTGATGCTAACCCTAGTTGTCCTGACGCTAACCCTAGTTGTCCTGAGGCTAACCCTAGTTGTCCTGACGCTAACCCTAGTTGTCCTGGCGCTAACCCTAGTTGTCCTGACGCTAACCCTAGTTGTCCTGGCGCTAACCCTAGTTGTCCTGGCGCTAACCCTAGTTGTCCTGGCGCTATCCCTAGTTGTCCTGACGCTAACCCTAGTTGTCCTGACGCTAACCCTATGTGTCCTGACGCTAACCCTATGTGTCCTGACGCTAACCCTAGTTGTCCTGACGCTAACCCTAGTTGTCCTGACGCTAACCCTAGTTGTCCTGACGCTAACCCTAGTTGTCCTGACGGTAACCCTAGTTGTCCTGAGGCTAACCCTAGTTGTCCTGACGCTAACCCTAGTTGTCCTGACGCTAACCCTAGCTGTCCTGATGCTAACCCTAGTTGTCCTGACGCTAACCCTAGTTGTCCTGACGCTAACCCTAGTTGTCCTGACGCTAACCCTAGTTGTCCTGACGCTAACCCTAGTTGTCGTGACGCTAACACTAGTTGTCCTGACGCTAACCCTAGTTGTCCTGACGCTAACCCTAGTTGTCCTGACGCTAACCCTAGTTGTCCTGACGCTAACCCTAGTTGTCCTGACGCTAACCCTAGTTGTCGCGACGCTAACCCTAGTTGTCGTGACGCTAACCCTAGTTGTCGTGATGCTAACCCTAGTTGTCCTGACGCTAACCCTAGTTGTCCTGACGCTAACCCTAGTTGTCCTGACGCTAACCCTAGTTGTCCTGACGCTAACCCTAGTTGTCCTGACGCTAACCCTAGTTGTCCTGACGCTAACCCTAGTTGTTCTGACGCTAACCCTTGTTGTCCTGACGCTAACCCTAGTTGTCCTGACGCTAACCCTAGTTGTCCTGACGCTAACCCTAGTTGTCCTGACGCTAACCCTAGTTGTCCTGATGCTAACCCTAATTGTCCTGACGCTAACCCTAGTTGTCCTGACGCTAACCCTAGTCGTCCTGACGCTAACCCTAGTCGTCCTGACGCTAACCCTAGTCGTCCTGACGCTAACCCTAGTCGTCCTGACGCTAACCCTAGTCGTCCTGACGCTAACCCTAGTCGTCCTGACGCTAACCCTAGTCGTCTTGACGCTAACCCTAGTCGTCCTGACGCTAACCCTAGTCGTCCTGACGCTAACCCTAGTCGTCCTGACGCTAACCCTAGTCGTCCTGACGCTAACCCTAGTCATCCTGACGCTAACCCTAGTTGTCCTGACGCTAACCCTAGTCATCCTAGCTGTAATGGTACATCGTTTTCCCTGTCCTGCATTTCTGTATAAAATGTCATGATGTGATGTCAATACCCATGCTCTTTCCCAGATCTTTGTTCCTCAACCATAATTTAAATTGGGCTTGTTTCAACACCGTTAGAGGACTCCCCATTGTTCTCTTAAGCAGGGGGAGAACTCACAGTACACATCTTTATAGACACATCGGAGCCATGCCATTGACTAAACCATCGACTAGGAGGGGGGAAACCTCTCCTCCCCTACCCTTGGGCTGTTCCCGGTAGCCCAAGACAATGGACTTATGCGTGACCAGTGTTGTGTTGGGAGATCTCTGGAGGAAGAAGTTGTCACGGCTCTTAGCTGCGGCAAGACCTCACGCCGGTCGGTGATTGTGGACTTATTATGAACCTTAGGAATAACATGGATTTTTGATTTGGTATGCTGCCTGCCTTAATAAATCCCATTGGATTTTCTTAGTCCGGTGGTCTCTTCTTGCTCTGCCGCATACCCCATCACAAACTGGTTGGCAGCGGTGGGATCAGAGCAGTAGGAATGGAGGACAACGGCCCATCAACTGCTGGAACCAGAGCCTCAGAGTACAAGAACTGGACTGTGGTGAGCTTACAAACAAAGGCCCGTGAACTGGGGGTCAGCTACAAGGGCCTCTCAAAGGAGCAGCTAACTGAGGCTTTGGAAGGAGTTCACCTGCAAGAGGACGCTGAGGAAGCACCTCCACTGCCAATGGAGGAAAGGCGACAGGCAGAGGTAAATACCCAAAAATGTCAGTGGGCTGTGTGGTACGAGGAGGAGATGACAATGATGGGAGAGGAGGTCGCCATAGACTGTAAGATGGAGGTCATGCGAGGAGCTAAGGAGATGGCATTGCTGGAGAGGCAGATAGCTTTGGAAGCAGCTAGAAGCACCAGACAGACTGTAACCCAAGCACCCACCATGAGGGAACTCCCCAGAGTGTCCCGCAAAGATTTCAAGCCATTCAAGGAGGCTGCAGGTGACATTGAGGGCTTCTTCCAGGACTTTGAGCTTCAGTGTTGATTAATGGAAGTCCCAGAAAGGGAGCGAGTCCGGCATCTGGTGGGGCTCTTAGAGTGTGGAGCTGCCACAGCCTATAGAGCTATGGACCCTCGGGGGGACTGTGAGTATGCAGACGTTAAACGAACTATTCTGGAACACTACGCTGTGACCGCAGACACTTATAGGACCCAGTTTCGTACTTTGGCCTGTGATGAGGAGGTGTCCTTCAAGATGTATGCCCACAGACTCAAACAAATATGTCATCGCTGGCTGGAGGGAGAGGAGGCCTTAACTTGGGGGGCCTTCTTCCAGGTCATCTTGAAAGAGCAGTTTTACTTCAAGTGTCCCGCTGAGATCCGAGAATGGGTGCGTGAAAGGAGACCAGCCACTGTGGAGGAAGCTGCAGCTCTAGCGGATGAGGCTCTCACCATCAAGCCTCAATGGAAAAAATTACTACTCAGTGAGAAAAGAATTACCAGCCCCCCGACGATGGAGGCCCCTGGTCCTTCGGCCTCCCATACTCACCATCCCAATTGACCATCCACTGATGGTGACCTTCGTGTGACTGTGCCTCGCATTACTCCTGCTCCGCATTCGGGACTACGACGTGGAGGAAGAGTCCCAGAGTGCAGATGTTATAGAAGTGGGCAGTCTGGGAATCTGCAATTCCAATGTCCAGGTGTTCGGAGGCAGGACAGCTACAGACCGTCTTTGCCGGTTCATTATCTACAGACACCCTCACCAGGAGAAGAGCTGGATTCAGTCCCTGACAACTTGCCAAGTGACTCCGATACCCGGGCTCCCATACCAGGAGTCTATGGGGTGCGAGCCCCAGCCACCTGTTCTTCTGACCGTCAGCACAAACATCTACAGGAGGTCGTGCTGGATGGCCAAAAGGTTGTCGGCTTCCGTGACACTGGGGCTTTTCTCACCATAGCCGATCCCCGCGTACTTCAGCCAGAAGCAATTCAAAAGGGACCAGGAATTGCCATTGAATTGGCTGAAGGCACCCAGAGATATATTCCAAGAGCGAGGGTGACCCTGGATTATGGCTTTGGGGCCAAACAATGCGTGGTCGGTGTCATGAGCGGCCTCCCCGCAGACGTTCTTTTAGTAAATGAAGTGCGACATCTGCATTGCCACTTCGTTGGTGCGGTAACCAGAAGTCAAGCCAAGAAAGCAGCAGGATGCATACAACTCATCCATGGAAATTAGGCCACCAGAACCCCCGACACCGCCGGTGAATGATTCTTCTTGTGGGGACAATGTGAGTGATACCTGGGATAGAGTTCAGTTTCGACAAGAGGTCGATACTGACCCCACCCTAGCTAGTTTTAGAGCACGAGCTGAGACAGGGCAGTTAGGGGAGAACAGGGAAAGGATTATCCGAGAAAATGGACTTTTGTATAGGGTTAACAATGCTGCCTCCCCAGATAAGCCCTGGACTTGTAACAAACAGATGATTGTTCCTCAGAAACACAGGATTCCCCTACTACACCTTGCTCATGATATCCCTACTGCTGGCCATCAAGGCAAAACACGCACCGAGAGACGATTGACTCAAACCTTCTATTGGCCAGGGATTTCTCAGGCAGTGGCGCATTTCTGCCGAACTTGCGATATATGTCAGCATAGAGGGCGACCCGGAGATCACCCAAAGGCCCCTCTGCAACCACTCCCTATCATAGAAGAGCCATTTCAAAGAGTAGCTGTCGATATCATTGGGCCTCTAGCTAAGCCAATTAGATCAGGAAAGCAGTACATTCTCACTGTTGTGGACTACGCCACCCGATATCCGGAATCTGTGGCCTTGTCCAGTATTTCTGCAGCCAAGATGGCTGAGGCCCCGGTTACCATTTTCACCAGAGTAGGATTTCCCAGTGAGATCTTGTCGGACCAAGGCTCCCAGTT
Source organism: Phyllobates terribilis (assembly GCF_046119375.1). Taxonomy (NCBI): domain Eukaryota; kingdom Metazoa; phylum Chordata; class Amphibia; order Anura; family Dendrobatidae; genus Phyllobates; species Phyllobates terribilis. The sequence continues at coordinate 2,583,342 of NW_027363002.1, read as the reverse complement.
CATGTCAGAACTAGTCCAGTGTCTGTGGCGCACCTGTGGAGTACGAGCGATTCGAACTACACCGTATCATCCACAAACAAATGGACTTTGTGAACGATTTAACGGCACTCTGAAGAATATGCTGAGGGCCTTCACGGACAGAGATTCAGACTGGGAGAAGTACCTACCCCATCTCTTGTTTGCCTATCGGGAAGTTCCTCAGGAGTCCACCGGGTTTTCCCCCTTTGAACTCCTCTATGGAAGAAAGGTCCGAGGACCCTTAACTCTGCTCAATGAATACTGGGCGGGGCAAGTTGAAGATACAGGAGCCCCTGTTGTCCCTTATGTCCTAAAGCTGTGAGAAACCCTGGCTCATCTTGCTAGTTTCGCCCAGAGTCATGTGCATATGGCTCAAACCCGACAGAAGACCTGGTATGACCGTAAAGCACGCTATCGGGAGTTTGTAGAAGGACAACCGGTCTTAATGATTATTCCCCATCCACAAAATAAACTGCAGACCACGTGGGAGGGTCCCTTCCGGGTTCTCAAGAAACTAAATGACACCAATTACCTTCTTGCTCTAGATGATCAGGGACTAAGACAAAAGACTGTCCATGTGAATATGATTAAGGAATACCACGACCGGAACCTTCCAATGATAGCAAGCTGTCGGCTAGCTTCAGAAGACGGACCCGAGGAAGAGGAAGCCACGAGAGCCCCGTCCACTGTGGAACAGGTTCCTCTGGGAGATCACCTGGACCCCTTACAGAAAGACCAGATGCTGGGAGTGCTTCAACAGAGACGGGCTGCTTTCTCATCTCAACCAGGTCGAACCACCCAACATCATGTAGACACTCAGGGTATCCGTCCCATACAACAGGCTCCTTACCGGGTACCTGAATCAGTTTGACATACCATGCAGCACGAACTAGAGGAGATATTACAGCTGGGGGTAATCCAGGCCTCTCATAGCCCTTGGGCCTCTCCTGTGGTGTTAGTACCAAAGAAAGATGGGAGTACTCGATTTTGTGTGGACTACAGACGACTTAAAAACCATACTGTCAGTGATCCTTACCCAATGCCCCGTATTGACGAACTTCTAGACCGAATGGCTGGATCCCGATATGTAACTACCTTAGATCTCAGTAAGGGATACTAGCAAATTCCTCTGACGAAGGAAGGGAGAGGACGGTCCGCTTTTATAACCCCCTTTGGTCTGTATGAATTTCTAAGCATGCCTTTTGGAATGAAAAATGCCCCGGCAACCTTCCAGAGAATGGTAGATCAGATCCTCCGGGGATGTGGGGACTTTGCTTGTGCCTTCTTAGATGATATCGCCGTCTTCAGCCAGACGTGGGAGGAACATCTGAATCATGTAGCCATTATTCTTGACCTGATTCTTGCAGCCGGCCTAACCATTCAACCCGATAAATGTCAATTGGGGATGGGTGAAGTCCAGTACCTAGGGCATATAGTAGGGGGAGGGAAGCTCTGTCCAGAACCTGCAAAAATCCAGGTTATTAGAGACTGGCCTGTACCCCAAACTAAGAAACAAGTTATGGCTTTTTTGGGCACTGCTAGCTACTACCGAAAATTTGTTTCTCATTTTAGCACTGTGGCCAAGCCTCTTACCGATCTGACCAAGAAAACGATGCCCAGGCTGGTATTCTGGACTCCAGCCTGTGAGGAGGCTTTTAACCGGCTGAAGGACGCCCTGGTTTGTGACCCTGTTCTGGCTGCTCCGGACTACAAGAGGCGATTCATTGTGCAGACGGACGCCTCTGCTTATGGATTGGGAGCTGTACTCAGCCAGGTGAATGCAGCGGGGGACGAGCACCCTGTCACCTACCTCAGCAGGAAATTGCTGAACCGGGAAGTGGCCCATGCAACTGTGGAAAAAGAATGTCTGGCTATAGTGTGGGCCCTCCGGAAACTAAAGCCGTATCTGTATGGACGAGAATTCACTGTGGTTACTGATCACAATCCCCTTACTTGGCTGAACAGAGCCTCTGGGGACAATGGACGCTTACTACGATGGAGCCTGGCTCTGCAACCCTATAACTTTACAGTACAGTATAGAAGAGGCAGCCAACACCAAAATGCAGATGAACTGTCCAGGCAGGAGGAGCCCTGAGTCCGGTCAGCCCTACCTGTGTGTACTTAACAAGTGACCTGTAGAGGTCCCTCGTACGTACACAAAATTGGAGGGGAAGGAATTGTAATGGTACATCGCTTTCCCTGTCCTGCATTTCTGTATAAAATGTCATGATGTGATGTAAATACCCATGCTCTTTCCCAGATCTTTGTTCCTCAACAATAATTTAACTTCGGCTTGTGTCAACACCGCTAGAGGACTTCCCATTGTTCTCTTAAGCAGGGGGAGAACTCACAGTACACATCTTTATAGACACATCGGAGCCATGCCATGGACTAAACCATCGACTAGGAGGGGGGAAACCTCTCCTCCCCTACACTTGGGCTGTTCCCGGTAGCCCAAGACAAAGAACTTATGCGTGACAAGTGTTGTGTTGGGAGATCTCTGGAGGAAGAAGTGTGGGGGCTCTTAGCTGCGGCAAGACCTCACGCCCGTCGGTGATTGTGGGCTTATTATGAACCTTAGGAATAACATGGATTTTTGATTTGGTATGCTGCCTGCCTTAATAAATCCCATTGGATCGTTATTAGTACGGTGGTCTCTTCTTCCTCTGCCGCATACCCCGTCACACTAGCGCTTTCACTAGTCGTCCTAATGCTAACTCCGGTCGTCCTGACCCTAACCCTAGTCGTCCTAGTGCTAACCCTAGTTGTCCTAATGCTAACCCTGGTCATCCTAACGCTACCCCTAGTCGTCCTAGGGCTTACCCTAGTCATCCTACCCCAAACCCTAGATGTCCTAACTCAAACCCTAGTCGTCCTAGCTCTAACCCTAGTCGTCCTAACGCAAATCCTAGTCATCCTAGCGCTAACCCTAATCGTCCTAACACTGAGCCTGGAATTCCTAGCGCTAACCCTAGTCATCTTAACGCTAACCCTAGTCGTCCTAGCGTAAACTCAGGTCGTTCTAGCGCTAACCCTAGTTTTCCTAGCACTAACCCTAGTCGTCCTAACGTTAACCCTAGAAGTCCTAGCGCTAACCCTAGTTGTTCTAGCGCTAACCCTAGTCATGCCAACGCTAACTCTAGTCGTCCTAACGCTAACCTTAGTCATCCTAACGCTAACCCTAGTCATCCTAGCACTAATCCTAGTGGACCTAGCGCTAATCTTAGTTGTACTAACGCTAACACTAGTCGTCCTAGTGCTAACCCTAGTCGTCCTAGCGCTAACCGTATTCATCCTAACTCTAACCCTAGTCGCCCTAGCGCGAACCCTAGTCGTCCTAGCGCTAACCATAGTCGTCCTAACTCTAACCCTAGTCATCCTAACGCTAACCCTAGTTGCTCTAGCGCTAACCCTAGTCATCCTAACGCTAACCCTAGTCGTCCTTGAGCTAAACCTAGTCGTCCTAACGCTAACATTAGTCGTCCTAATGCTGACCCTGGAAGTCCTAGAGCTAACCCTAGTCGTCCTAACGCTAACCCTAGTCGTCCTAATGCTGACCCTGGAAGTCCTATCGCTAACACTAATCGTTTTAGCGCTAACCCTTGTTTTCCTAACTCTAACCCTAGTCGCCCTAGCGCTAACCCTAGTCATCCTAGCGCTAACCCTAGTCATCCTAGCGCTAACCCTAGTCATCCTAACTCTAACCCTAGTCATCCTAACTTCAACCCTAGTCGTCCTAACGCTAACCCTAGTCGTTCTAGCCCTAACCCTAGTCAACCTAGCGCTAACCCTAGTCATACTAATGCTAACCCTAGTCGTCCTAACGCTAACCCTAATTATCCTACCGATAACCCTAATCATCCTACCGATAACCCTAATCGTTCTAACGCTAACCCTAGTCATCCTAACGCTAACCCTAGTTGCCCAAGCCATAACCCTAGTCGTCCTAACTTCAACCCTAGTCGTCCTAACGCTAACCCTAGTCGGTCTAGCCCTAACCCTAGTCGTTCTAGAGCTAACCCTAGTCATACTAATGCTAACCCTAGTTGTCCTAACGCTAACCCTAATCGTCCTACCGATAACCCTAATCGTCCTAACTCTAACCCTAGTCGTCCTGCCGCACACCCTAGTCGCCCTAGAGCTAACCCTAGTCATCCTAGCGCTAACCCTAGTCGTCCTAGCGCTAACCCTAGTCATCCTAGCGCTAACCCTAGTCATCCTAATGCTAACTATGGTCATCCTAACCCTAGCTTTCCTAGTGCTAACCCTAGTCGTTCTGGGGCTAACCATAGTCATCCTCATGCTAACCCTAGTCATCCTTGGGCTGACTCTAGTCATCCTAGCGCTAACCCTAGTGGTCCTAACTCTAACCCTAGTCATCCTAGCGCTAACCCTAGTCATTCTAGCGCTAACCCTAGTCATCCTAGCGCTAACCCTAGTCGTCCTAACTTCAACCCTAGTCGTCCTAACGCTAACCCTAGTCGTTCTAGCCCTAACCCTAGTCGTTCTAGCCCTAACCCTAGTCATCCTAATGCTAACCCTAGTCATCCTAATGCTAACCCTAGTCGTCCTAACGCTAACCCAAATCGTCCTACCGATAACCCTAATCGTTCTAACGCTAACCCTAGTCGTCCTAACGCTAACCCTTTTCGCCCTAGCCATAACCCTAGTCATCCTAACTTCAACCCTAGTCGTTCTAGCCCTAACCCTAGTCGTTCTAGCCCTAACCCTAGTCGTTCTAGAGCTAACCCTAGTCATCCTAATGCTAACCCTAGTCGTCCTACCGATAACCCTAATCGTCCTAACTCTAACCCTAGTCGTCCTAACTCTAACCCTAGTCGTCCTAACTCTAACCCTAGGCGTCCTGCCGCAAACCCTAGTCGCCCTAGAGCTAACCCTAGTCGTTCTAGAGCTAACCCTAGTCATACTAATGCTAACCCTAGTCGTCCTAACGCTAACCCTAATCGTCCTAACTCTAACCCTAGTCGTCCTGCCGCACACCCTAGTCGCCCTAGAGCTAACCCTAGTCGTCCTAGCGCTAACCCTAGTCGTCCTAGCGCTAACCCTAGTCATCCTAGCGCTAACCCTAGTCATCCTAATGCTAACTATGGTCATCCTAACCCTAGCTTTCCTAGTGCTAACCCTAGTCGTTCTGAGGCTAACCCTAGTTATCCTCATGCTAAGCCTTGTCATCCTAGTGCTGACTCTAGTCGTCCTAGCGCTAACCCTAGTGGTCCTAACTCTAACCCTAGTCGTCCTAGCGCTAACCCTAGTCGTCCTAGCGCTAACCCTAGTCATCCTAGCTCTAACCCTAGTCGTCCTAACGCTAACCCTAGTCGTTCTAGCCCTAAACCTAGTCAACCTAGCGCTAACCCTAGCCATCCTAATGCTGACCCTAGTCATCCTAACGCTAACCCTAATCGTCCTACCGATAACCCTAGTCGCTCTAACTTCAACCCTAGTCGTTCTAGCCCTAACCCTAGTCGTTCTAGCCCTAACCCTAGTCGTTCTAGCCCTAACCCTAGTCGTTCTAGAGCTAACCCTAGTCATCCTAATGCTAACCCTAGTCATTCTAATGCTAACCCTAGTCGTCCTACCGATAACCCTAATCGTCCTACCGATAACCCTAATCGTCCTAACTCTAACCCTAGTCGTCCTGCCGCAAACCCTAGTCGTCCTAGCGCTGACCCTAGTCGTCCTAGCGCTAACCCTAGTCATCATAGCGCTAACCCTAGTCGTCCTAGCGCTAACCCTAGTCATCCTAATGCTAACTATGGTCTTCCTAACCCTAACCCTAGCTTTCCTAGTGCTAACCCTAGTCGTTCTGAGGCTAACCCTAGTCATCCTCATGCTAACCCTAGTCATCCTAGGGCTGACTCTAGTCGTCCTAGCGCTAACCCTAGTGGTCCTAACTCTAACCCTAGTCGTCCTAGCGCTAACCCTAGTCGTCCTAGCTCTAACCTTAGTCATCCTGACGCTAACCCTAGTGATCCTAGCGCTAAGCCTAGTCGTCCTAACACTGACCCTGGAATTCCTAGTGCTAACCCTAGTCGCCCTAGCGCCAACTCTAGTAGTTCTAGCGCTAAACCTAGTTTTCCTAGCACTAACCCTAGTCATCCTAATGCTAACCCTAGAAGTCCTAGCGCTAACCCTAGTTGTTCTAGCGCTAACCCTAGTCGTCGTAACGCTAACCTTACTCGTCCTAACGCTTACCCTAGTCGTCCTAACACTAACCCTAGTGGTTCTAGCGCTAATGTTAGTCATCCAAACACTAACACTAGGCGTCCTAGCGTCCTAGCTCTAACCGTAGTCATCCTAACTCCAATCCTAGTCACAATAGCGCTAACCCTAGTGGTCCTAGCGCTAACCATAGTCATCCTAACTCTGACCCTAGTCGCCCTAGCGCTAACCCTAGTCATACTAGCGCTAACCTTAATCGTACTAGCGCTATACCTAGTCATCCTAACGCCAACCCTAGTCGTCCTAGAGCTAACCCTAGTCGTCCTAAGGCTAACCGTAGAAGTCCTAGCGCTAACCCTAGTTGATTAGCACTAACCCTAGTCGTCCTAGCTTTAACCCTAGTTGTCCTAATGATAACCCTAGTCATCCTAACTCTAACCCTAATCGTCCTGCTGCTAACCCTATCGCCCTAAAGCTAACCCTACTCGTCCTAGCGTTAACCCTAGTCGTCCTAGCGCTAACCTTAGTTGTCCCAGCGCTACACCGAGTCATCCTAACACTAACCCTAGTTGTCCCAGAGCTAACCCTAGTCGTCCTAGCGCTAACCCTAGTCATCCTAACGCTGACCCTGATAGTCCTAGCGCTAACTCTAATTGTTTTAGCGCTAACCCTAGTTGTTCTAGCACTGACCCTAGTCTTGCTACCTCTAACCCTAGTCATCCTAACTTCAACCCTAGTCATCCTATCGCTAACCCTAGTCATTCTAGCCCTAACCCTAGTCATCCTAGCGCTAACTCTAGTCGTCCTAATGCTAACCCTATTCGTCCTAGCGCTAACCCTATTCGTCCTACCGATAACCCTAATCGTCCTGCCGCTAACCCTAGTCGTCCTGCCGCTAACCCTAGTCGCCCTAGAGCTAACCCTAGTCGTCCTAGCGCTAACCCTAGTCGTCCTAGCGCTAACCCTAGTCATCCTAGCGCTAACCCTAGTCATCCTAATGCTAACTATGGTCATCCTAACCCTAGCTTTCCTAGTGCTAACCCTAGTCGTTCTGAGGCTAACCCTAGTCATCCTCATGCTAACCCTAGTCATCCTTGGGCTGACTCTAGTCATCCTAGCGCTAAACCTAGTGGTCCTAACTCTAACCCTAGTCATCCTAGCGCTAACCCTAGTCATCCTAGCGCTAACCCTAGTCATCCTAGCGCTAACCCTAGTCGTCCTAACTTCAACCCTAGTCGTCCTAACGCTAACCCTAGTCGTTCTAGCCCTAACCCTAGTCGTTCTAGCCCTAACCCTAGTCATCCTAATGCTAACCCTAGTCATCCTAATGCTAACCCTAGTCGTCCTAACGCTAACCCTAATCGTCCTACCGATAACCCTAATCGTTCTAACGCTAACCCTAGTCGTCCTAACGCTAACCCTTTTCGCCCTAGCCATAACCCTAGTCATCCTAACTTCAACCCTAGTCGTTCTAGCCCTAACCCTAGTCGTTCTAGCCCTAACCCTAGTCGTTCTAGAGCTAACCCTAGTCATCCTAATGCTAACCCTAGTCGTCCTACCGATAACCCTAATCGTCCTAACTCTAACCCTAGTCGTCCTAACTCTAACCCTAGTCGTCCTAACTCTAACCCTAGGCGTCCTGCCGCAAACCCTAGTCGCCCTAGAGCTAACCCTAGTCGTTCTAGAGCTAACCCTAGTCATACTAATGCTAACCCTAGTCGTCCTAACGCTAACCCTAATCGTCCTAACTCTAACCCTAGTCGTCCTGCCGCACACCCTAGTCGCCCTAGAGCTAACCCTAGTCGTCCTAGCGCTAACCCTAGTCGTCCTAGCGCTAACCCTAGTCAACCTAGCGCTAACCCTAGTCATCCTAATGCTAACTATGGTCATCCTAACCCTAGCTTTCCTAGTGCTAACCCTAGTCGTTCTGAGGCTAACCCTAGTCATCCTCATGCTAAGCCTTGTCATCCTAGGGCTGACTCTAGTCGTCCTAGCGCTAACCCTAGTGGTCCTAACTCTAACCCTAGTCGTCCTAGCGCTAACCCTAGTCGTCCTAGCGCTAACCCTAGTCATCCTAGCTCTAACCCTAGTCGTCATAACGCTAACCCTAGTCGTTCTAGCCCTAAACCTAGTCAACCTAGCGCTAACCCTAGCCATCCTAATGCTGACCCTAGTCATCCTAACGCTAACCCTGATCGTCCTACCGATAACCCTAGTCGCCATAACTTCAACCCTAGTCGTTCTAGCCCTAACCCTAGTCGTTCTAGCCCTAACCCTAGTCGTTCTAGCCCTAACCCTAGTCGTTCTAGAGCTAACCCTAGTCATCCTAATGCTAACCCTAGTCATTCTAATGCTAACCCTAGTCGTCCTACCGATAACCCTAATCGTCCTAACTCTAACCCTAGTCGTCCTGCCGCAAACCCTAGTCGTCCTAGCGCTAACCCTAGTCATCCTAATGCTAACTATGGTCTTCCTAACCCTAACCCTAGCTTTCCTAGGGCTAACCCTAGTCGTTCTGAGGCTAACCCTAGTCATCCTCATGCTAACCCTAGTCATCCTAGGGCTGACTCTAGTCATCCTAGCGCTAACCCTAGTGGTCCTAACTCTAACCCTAGTCGTCCTAGCGCTAACCCTAGTCGTCCTAGCTCTAACCTTAGTCATCCTGACGCTAACCCTAGTGATCCTAGCGCTAAGCCTAGTCGTCCTAACACTGACCCTGGAATTCCTAGTGCTAACCCTAGTCGCCCTAGCGCCAACTCTAGTAGTTCTAGCGCTAAACCTAGTTTTCCTAGCACTAACCCTAGTCATCCTAATGCTAACCCTAGAAGTCCTAGCGCTAACCCTAGTTGTTCTAGCGCTAACCCTAGTCGTCGTAACGCTAACCTTACTCGTCCTAACGCTTACCCTAGTCGTCCTAACACTAACCCTAGTGGTTCTAGCGCTAATGTTAGTCATCCAAACACTAACACTAGGCGTCCTAGCGTCCTAGCTCTAACCGTAGTCATCCTAACTCCAATCCTAGTCACAATAGCGCTAACCCTAGTCGTCCTAGCGCTAACCATAGTCGTCCTAACTCTGACCCTAGTCGCCCTAGCGCTAACCCTAGTCATCCTAGCGCTAACCTTAATCGTACTAGCGCTATACCTAGTCATCCTAACGCCAACCCTAGTCGTTCTAGAGCTAACCCTAGTCGTCCTAAGGCTAACCGTAGAAGTCCTAGCGCTAACCCTAGTTGATTAGCACTAACCCTAGTCGTCCTAGAACTAACCCTAGTTGTCCTAATGATAACCCTAGTCATCCTAACTCTAACCCTAATCGTCCTGCTGCTAACCCTATCGCCCTAAAGCTAACCCTACTCGTCCTAGCGTTAACCCTAGTCGTCCTAGCGCTAACCTTAGTTGTCCTAGCGCTACACCGAGTCATCCTAACACTAACCCTAGTCGTCCCAGAGCTAACCCTAGTCGTCCTAGCGCTAACCCTAGTCATCCTAACGCTGACCCTGATAGTCCTAGCGCTAACTCTAATTGTTTTAGCGCTAACCCTAGTTGTTCTAGCACTGACCCTAGTCTTGCTACCTCTAACCCTAGTCATCCTAACTTCAACCCTAGTCATCCTATCGCTAACCCTAGTCATCCTAGCGCTAACTCTAGTCGTCCTAATGCTAACCCTATTCGTCCTAGCGCTAACCCTATTCGTCCTACCGATAACCCTAATCGTCCTGCCGCTAACCCTAGTCGTCCTGCCGCTAACCCTAGTCGCCCTAGAGCTAACCCTAGTCGTCCTAGTGCTAACCCTAGTCATCCTAGCGCTAACCCTACTCGTCCTAATGCTAACTATGGTCGTCCTAACCCTAACCCTAGTTGTCCTAATGCTAACCCTAGTCGTCCTAACGCTAACCCTAGTTATCCTAACGCTGACCCTGGAGGTCCTAGCGCTAACACTAATCGTTTTAGCGCTAACCCTAGTTTTCCTAGGGTTAAACCTAGTCGTCCTAAGACTAACCGTACAAGACAAGGCGCTAACCCTAGTCATCCTCACTCTGACCCTGGAAGTCCTATCGCTAATACTAATCGCATTAGAGCTAACCCTAGTTGTTCTAGCACTAACCCTAGTCATCCTAACTCTAACCCTAGTCATCCTAACTTCAACCCTAGTCGTTCTAGCCCTAACCCTAGTCGTTCTAGCCCTAACCATAGTCATCCTAGCGCTAACCCTAGTCGTCATAATGCTAACTCTAGTCATCCTAGCGCTAACCCTAATCGTACTACCGATAACCCTAATCGTCCTAACTATAAACCCTAGTCGTCCTGCCACTATCCCTAGTCGCCCGGGAGCTAACCCTAATCGTCCTAGCGCTAACCCTAGTCATCCTAGCGCTAACTCTAGTCATCTTAATGCTAACTATGGTTGTCCTAACCCTAAGCCTAGTTGTCCTAGTGCTAACCCTAGTTGTCCTAGTGCTAACCCTAGTCATCCTAACGCTAACCCTAGTCATCCTAACGCTAACCCTAGTCGTTCTAACGCTAACCCTAGTCATCCTAACGCTAACCCTAGTCATCCTAACGCTAACCCTAGTCATCCTAACGCTAACCCTAGTCATCCTAACGCTAACCCTAGTCGTCCTAACGCTAACCCTAGTCGTCCTAACGCTAACCCTAGTCGTCCTAACGCTAACCCTAGTCGTCCTAACGCTGACCCTAGTCGTCCTAACGCTGACCCTAGTCGTCCTAACGCTAACCCTAGTCGTCCTAGCTCTAAACCTAGTCGTCCTAACACTAACCCTAGTCATCCTGGCGCTAACTCTAGTGGTCCTAGCTCTAAACCTAGTTGTTCTAGCGATAACACTAGACGTCCTAACTAGAGATGAGCGTTGTTCTACTCGAACTGTTCGCCAATCTCAAATTCGAGCTGTTTTGGGCGGTGTTCGAGCCGTTCGGCGAACACGAACAATTTGAGAAAAATTCGGCTGTTCGAGGTTATGTTCGATAACTGTTCGTGCACCAAAATCATAACTGGATTTTTTCTCAGTAATGATGAAAATTAATGTTAATACGCAGTTTGAGTGTACAGCGGGGTGGGGGGAGGGGCAGGGGATGGATCTCTGCAGGAACAATGAAGATCTCCATTTTTTTTTTCTCTTTCCCGCATTTACAGTGGGGAGGTGCAATCTGTCAGCCTATCAGCAGCGCACACACGGAGCGAAGTGCTTTTTTTCACACAAGCAAGGGCATGTGTCATTGGCAGTGTATGTCACATGTCCTTGCCCTATAAGACCAAGCCATTTTCCCCGTCGCCACCATTTTCTCACTGCTGCAGCTGCATGTTAGACGGCACCGCTGTTGCTGTGTGCGCTATACCTTGTTAATTTCAAGCCAATTTTCGCACAAATCTACAGATAGCTTGGGAGTAGGGAATACTTGTGATTGCAGTCCTTTTAAGGACTAGGTTACAGCATTTCCTACGACTTTTATCAGGCAGGTCTGTGCTCTTAAATAGATAGATTGTGGGAGTAAAGACTAATTGTAATTGGAGTCCTTTTCAGGACTAGGTTACATCAGTACCTATCAGTTTTTGCCAGGCAGGTCTGTGCCAGTGCTGTGCAAGTTTTTTTCACAGCATTTGGCTGAATCTAGCAAAGCTAATCCTTTTTGGCCTATTGCAGAGTGTGTTAGTCAGTGGAGTAGCCTATCTGTGTTGCAAGATATACCACCTGTGTATAGAATACCAATTTTTTTACTGCACCTAGTGAAGTAAAATCTTTTGGGCATAGCATCATTCTATTAGTCCATCTATACTGACCTCCATCAGGTTGCAAATTGAATATAATTTTTTTCTGCATCTAGCTCTGAAAAAATATTGGGCTTCTAGCTGTGTGTGGGACTTGTTGTATTAGTCCATCTATACTGACCTCCATCAGGTTGCAAACTGAATATATTTTTTTCTGCATCTACCTCTGAAAAAATATTGGGCTTCTAGCTGTGTGTGGGACTTGTTCTATTAATCCATCTATACTGACCTCCATGAGGTTGCAAACTGAATATATTTTTTTCTGCATCTACCTCTGAAAAAATATTGGGCTTCTAGCTGTGTGTGGGACTTGTTCTATTAATCCATCTATACAGACCTCCATCAGGTTGCAAACTGAGTATATTTTTTTCTGCATCTACCTCTGAAAAAATATTGGGCTTCTAGCTGTGTGTGGGACTTGTTGTATTAGTCCATCTATACTGACCTCCATCAGGTTGCAAACTGAATATATTTTTTTCTGCATCTACCTCTGAAAAAATATTGGGCTTCTAGCTGTGTGTGGGACTTGTTCTATTAATCCATCTATACAGACCTCCATCAGGTTGCAAACTGAATATATTTTTTTCTGCATCTACCTCTGAAAAAATATTGGGCTTCTAGCTGTGTGTGGGACTTGTTGTATTAGTCCATCTATACTGACCTCCATCAGGTTGCAAACTGAATATATTTTTTTCTGCATCTACCTCTGAAAAAATATTGGGCTTCTAGCTGTGTGTGGGACTTGTTCTATTAGTCCATCTATAATGACCTCCATCAGGTTGCAAATTGAATATAATTTTTATCTGCATCTAGCTCTGAAAAAAATATTTGGCCTTCTAGCAGTGTGTGGGACTTTCTCTATTAGTCCATCTATACTGACCTCCATCAGGTTGCAAATTAAAAATAAATTTTATCTGCATCTACAGTACCTCTGAAAAAATATATGGGCTTCTAGCTGTGTGTGGGACTTGTTCTATTAGTCCATCTATACTGACCTCCATCAGGTTGCAAATTGAATATAATTTTCATCTGCATCTAGCTCTGAAAAAATATTTGGCCTTCTAGCAGTGTGTGGGACTTTCTCTATTAGTCCATCTATACTGACCTCCATCAGGTTGCAAGTTAAAAATAATTTTTATCTGCATCTACCTCTGAAAAAATATTTGGGCTTCTAGCTGTGTGTGGGACTTGTTCTATTACTCCATCTATACTGACCTCCATCAGGTTGCAAACTGAATATATTTTTTTCTGCATCTACCTCTGAAAAAATATTGGGCTTCTAGCTGTGTGTGGGACTTGTTGTATTAGTCCATCTATACTGACCTCCATCAGGTTGCAAATTAAAAATAATTTTTATCTGCATCTACAGTACCTCTGAAAAAATATTTGGGCTTCTAGCTGTGTGTGGGACTTGTTCTATTAGTCCATCTATACTGACCTCCATCAGGTTGCAAATTGAATATAATTTTTATCTGAATCTAGCTCTGAAAAAATATTTCGCTTTCTAGCAGTGTGTGGGACTTTCTCTATTAGTCCATCTATACTGACCTCCATCAGGTTGCAAATTAAAATAATTTTATCTGCATCTAGCTCTGAAAAAATATTTGGCCTTCTAGCAGTGTGTGGGACTTTCTCTATTAGTCCATCTATACTGACCTCCATCAGGTTGCAAATTAAAAATAATTTTTATCTGCATCTACCTCTGAAAAAATATTTGGGCTTCTAGCTGTGTGTGGGACTTGTTCTATTAATCCATCTATACAGACCTCCATCAGGTTGCAAACTGAATATAATTTTTTTCTGCATCTAGCTCTGAAAAAATATTTGGCCTTCTAGCAGTGTGTGGGACTTTCCTTCTAGCGGTGTGTGTTAGTCCATCTATACTGACCTCCATCAGGTTGCAAACTGAATATATTTTTTTTCTGCATCTACCTCTGAAAAAATATTGGGCTTGTAGCTGTGTTTGGGACTTGTTCTATTAATCCATCTATACAGACCTCCATCAGGTTTCAAACTGAATAAAAAAATTTTCTGCATCTACCTCTGAAAAAATATTTGGGCTTCTAGCTGTGTGTGGGACTTGTTCTATTAGTCCATCTATACTGACCTCCATCAGGTTGCAAATTGAATATAATTTTTTTCTGCATCTAAGCCAGCCAATAGTTTTGGCCTAATACCACAGTTTGGCCACTCAGCTCTGCTCGGTTCCCATCCATTGTTTTTTTGTGCAAACAACTCCAGAGTTGTGAATTAGTTAACCACCAAAATGAGTGGAAAAAGGCCTGCTGCTGGTGGAAAGGGGAATAGGCGTGTTGGGAAGGGGAAAAAAGGTTGTGTCCGTGGGGTAGGTGTTAAAGCAACAGTAACATCTGCAGAAGAAAGACCATCTTCCAGCCAAACTAAAATGTCTACTTCTTTTAGCGGACAATGTGATAAGATCCCTTTCTTACGGCCACGCCAATCGCTACAAATTCCAGATGAGGCACAAAAACAGCAGGTGCTTCAACGGATATCAAGTACTCCTTTAAGTGGGCTCTCCTCCACATCAACTTCAACATCACAAATACTCCAGTCCTCAAAGGTGTCACCCCAATCGCACTTGCTTCCTCACAGCTCCCAAATCTCCAGCTGCCCGTCTGAGTATGAGGTAGAACAGATGGTTGAGTCTGCAGAGCTGTTTACTCATACTATAGCCTGGGAATCAGAGGTCGACTCCAGCGCTTCTGTGAATCCAGACGAGGAAATGATCTGCACTGATGCCCAGAATCTTTATGAGTCGGATCCAGGACCAGACGCAGAAGGTTCTGACCATAATGTAGACAATCATTCCCAAACTGTAACTCCTGTTGGTGGAGACAATGAGGAAGACGATGATAAGACTCAAATACCTGATTGGAGCGACAACTTTAGTTTTTTGTCAGGGCAGGAACAGGTTGGCTCTGAGGACGACGGGTGTGATAACGCACAGGGTGATGATGATGAGGTTGGAGATCCCACTTAATGTCAACCCACAGTCAGCCAAGAGATGAGGTCAGCAGAGGAGGTGGAGGAAGATGCTAGTGACGACGAGGTCAGGTTGCGCCTTCCTGGACAGAGACGTAGTACTGGAAGCACGTCAACAACTGCATCCTCAAACACAACTCTGCCTCTCACCACAAGTCGTGGTGGCTCTTCAGGTCGCATGGGTGCTAAGCCTTGCATAGCCTGGGCATTTTTTCAGATCAATAAAGATGACCCAGCTCGTGTTATCTGTAACATTTGTCAGCAAAAGCTAAGTAGAGGCCAAAAAATACATAGTTTGAGTACTTCATGCATGAACCGGCACATGGACATGAAGCATAAGTTGCAGTGGGAAGCTCAGTGTGCTACAATGCGGCCTAGCCGGCCGGGCCAACAACAGTCTGCCATATCTTGTGCATCCGCGGCCTCTTCATCCTCTGTGACTGGGGGGACAGCAGTCACACCTGTTTTGGGGCGCAGACCTGCCACCTCTTTACCCGCAACAGCCAGCGTGATTGGCAGGTCATCATTTTCTTTGGAGGTGGTAACACCAGCTGGTGTTGAGCGCTGTCCGACATCGATAGCACCACCTTTGGATCAAGGCAACCTAACATGTCCGCCTGCATCTTCCTCACAGACCGGCAGTTTGCCGGGGACACCCTTATCAACCCCGTCTAAGCACAATAGCCAGCCCTCGGTCCCTCAGATGTGGACAAGTAAAAGACCATTTCCTCCTAGCCATGAGAAAGCTAAGAGGTTTAATTTCACCATCTGCAAGCTCTTAGCTACAGAAATGCTGCCTTTCCGCCTGGTGGACACAGAGGATTTTCGAGACCTTATGTCCGTCGCAGTGCCCCAGTACCAGATGCCCAGTCGGCACTACTTCTCAAAGAAAGGTGTGCCTGCGCTCCACCAGCATGTCGCACACAACATCACCGCTTCTTTGAGAAACTCTGTGTGTGACAGGGTGCATTTCACCACAGACACTTGGACGAGTAGGCATGGACAGGGGCGTTACATGTCGCTGACTGGGCACTGGGTAACTATGGTGACAGCAGGACAAGGGGCTGCTGTCCAAGTCTTGCCGTCCCCACGAGTTGTGCGTCAATCCTCTTTATGTCAAAGTTCCTCCACTGCTTCTGCCTCCTCAACCTCCTCTCGGTCTTCCACCTGCACCCAAAGCTTGTCTGGTCATGCCACAAGCTTTCTAACTGCGCAGAAGGGATCCTGCACACCTCCTTACTATGCTGGCAGTAGGGCTCAAAGTCATCAGGCGGTTTTTACATTGAAATGTCTGGGAAATGTGAGTCACACAGCTGAGGAGTTGTGGTCAGCTCTGGAGAACCAATTTCATGAATGGTTGTCTCCACTGGACCTGAAACCAGGGAAGGCCGTGTGCGACAATGCTGCAAACCTGGGTGCGGCCCTTCGCCGGGGCAATGTCACACACGTGCCTTGTATGGCTCACGTGTTGAACCTGATTGTCCAGCAATTTTTAGCCCACTATCCCAGACTAGATGGCCTTCTGCAGAGGGCACGGTCGCTGTGTGCTCACTACCGCCGTTCGCATCCCGCAGCTCAGCGACTTACATCTCTACAGAAGTCGTTGGGCCTGCCACTTCACCGGCTAAAATGCGATGTGCCTACCCGGTGGAATTCAACTCTGCACATGTTGCAGCGACTGTGGCAGCACCGACAAGCCCTGGTGCAATACGTTCTGACGTATAGCCTGGGCCAACGAGATCCAGAGGTGGGGCAAATCACGCTGGAGGAGTGGTCTCAGATCAGGGACCTATGCACCCTTCTGCACAGTTTTGAAATGGCGACGAAGATGTTTAGTGCTGACGATGCCATTATCAGCATGACTATTCCGGTGATTTACATGCTGGAGCACATGTTAAACAGAATTCGGAGTCAGGTGGTGGCACAAGAGGAGGTGGAGGAAGTAGAGGAGGAGGAGTTGTATGCGGAAGGGCTAACATCTGCAAGGTCCAGACGGTCGGCAGCACCAAGGCGGCAGGCATGTGAGGGTGGGGGAGATGGTTTTACCAGGGCGCATGGTAGCAGCCAAACTAGTGAGGAAGGTGCAGGAGCCCAGGAAGAAGTGGAGGACGAACTGATGGAAGACTCATCAGATGAGGGAGACCTTGATCACATTTCTGTTGTGCGAGGTTGGGGGGAGAGGACAGAGGAAGGAAGCATGATTGTTACCTCGCCACCAACACAACAGGGACTTGGTGCTCCTGGATGCGCAACACACATGAGTGCCTTCTTGCTGCACTACCTGCAACATGACCCTCGAATTGTGAGAATTAGAAATAATCCTGACTACTGGGTTGCCACACTGTTAGATCCCCGGTACAAAAGTAAATTTGCAGAAATTATTCCTGCCATAGAAAGGGATGCACGCATGCAGGAGTATCAGCAGAGACTGTTGCAGAATCTTACATGTGCTTTTCCACAAAATACCAGTGGTGCACGTAGTGAATCTCACAGTTCCAACTTGCCAACCGTGGGACCGTCAAGTGTTCAGCACTCAAACCGTAACAGAACCACAGTATCTGCTGGTAACATCAATTTTGCGGAATCATTTCACCACTTTTTTAGCCCATCCTTTGCAAGGCCACAGGAGACAAGAAGTCTGACACATAGTAACCGCCTAGAGACGATGGTACAGGAGTATCTCCAAGTAAACATTGAAGCCACGACTGTGTCACTGAACCCTTGCTCTTTTTGGGCTTCCAATCTGGATAAATGGCCGGAGCTAGCCACTTACGCCTTGGAGATCTTGTCATGCCCCGCAGCCAGCGTTCTGTCTGAACGTGTGTTCAGCGCTGCTGGTGGTGTGCTGACAGATAAGCGCACGCGGCTCTCCACTGATAATGTAGACAGACTCACGTTCATAAAGATGAACAAATCATGGATCCGAAACGACTTTTCTACCCCTGTGTCATCCTGGGGAGAGTAAAAGCTTGATGATTGGTTAAAATCACCCTACCAACCGTTTTAAGCTTTCAAATTACTAATCATGTTTATCTGTATCTTGGCTGGAAAATAATTTGGGCTTTGAAGCAGTGTGCAGCACTGATCCTATTAGGCCATCTATACTAAAGCTTCACCAGATTTAAAATTAATAATAATTTTTAGCTGCATCTAGCCCGGAAAATAATTTTGGGGCTCCGAGATGCGCAAGACACATAAGTGCCTTCTTGCTGCACTACCTGCAGCATGACCCTCATATTGTCAGAATTCGAAGTAATCATGACTACTGGGTTGCCACACTCTTAGATCCCCCAAACTTTTCGATCAACCTTTTCATTTTAATAAAGACCAAAAAAATGGTCATTTTTGAAATTATAAGCATTAGCAGGTTGTTAGAAACTGAAATCAAACAGTTTTCAACTCAAAACTTTATTCTAGGTGATGTTACATTTTCACATAGGACCCCTTGTTCGAAAGGAGCTTCTGAACTCTCTCGTCCATTGAATTTGTCAGGTTTTGGATGGTTTCTGCTTCAATTGTTTTGCATGAGGACAGAATACCCTCCCAGAGCTGTTGCTTAGATGTGAACTGCCTCCCGCCATCATAGACACTCCTTTTAATGATGCTCCAAAGGTACTGAATGGGGTAGAGGTCAGGGGAGCATGGGGGTCACACCATAAGTTTGTCCCCTTTTATGCCCATATCAGCCAGAGATGCAGATGTTTTATGTGCAGCATGAGATGGTGCATTATCATGCAAAAAAATGATCTTGCTGTGAAATACACGGTTCTTCTTCTTGAACCATGGCAGGAAGTGCTGTTTGAGAAAATCCACATACATTATGGAGTTCATCTTTAGCGCCTTCAGGGATCCTAAAGGGGCCGACAATCTCTCTCCCCATGATTCCAGCCCAAAACATTACTCCACCTCCTCCTTGTTGGCGCTGTAGCCGTGTTTGCGTGGGGTGTCCATCAACCAGCCATCCTCCACTCCATCCATCTGGACCATCGAGCGCTGCACGGCACTCATCCGTGAACAAAACAGTTTTGAAATCAGTCTTCATGTAATGTTTGGCCCACTGGAGCCGTTTCTGCTTGTGTGAAGTGGATAGAGGAGGTCGACAGGACGGCGTATGCACAGCTGCAAACCTCTGAAGGACCCTGCATCTTGTTGTTTGGGGGACGTTGGAGGCACCAGCAGCTTCAAAAACTTGTCTGCTGCTATGACGAGGCTTTTTTGCCGCTGCTCTTTCAACCTGACGTAATTGCCTGCAGGAAAGAGTCCTCATTTTGCCCTTATCAGCACGCACACGTGTGTACTGTGAATCAGCTACATACTTCTTGATTGCCAAGACACTTCATCCCGATCATCGCACAATGTTGATTGTAGTCATGCCTTGACCTAAACACTCCACAATTTGTTGCTTCTCAGCAGCCGACACATCCTTTTTCTTTCCCATTTTGGCAGCAAATGTAGGCTGCTTAATAATGTGAGACAGCCTTCTTAAGTAGTCTTGCCTTTCATTGGACACACCTGCCAAATTAATTAGCACAGGTGTCTGCAATTGTTACAGTGATATAAAGAGTCCTGACACACATCACCATCAATGAGTTTAACTGACAAACAAACAAATTCTTCCCTTATCACTCCTAAACACTTTTTGCATAATAATTTGGAACACAGTGTACATGTGCTTTTCCACAAAACACCAGTGGTTCACGTAGTGAATCTTACAGTTCTAACTTGCCAACCGTGGTCTGTATGGAGTTGTTCAATAAAGGGCCCAAAATTAAGATAACATAGATGGGAGAGGTCTCTATGAATAGGAATTCCTAAGTATTTGATACCCTGTGAGGGCCAGGCAAAGGGAAAGTTGGACTGGATGGAATCCTATATGGATTTGGGGAGGGAGACATCGAGGGCCTCAGACTTCACTGCATTGATTTTAAAATTTGACCATGTAACAAAGTGATCTATTTCAGCCATAACAGCATGGATGGATATATGTGATTGAGTGATATATACTAGGACATCATCAGCAAATAGAGAGCACTTGTACTCGGTGCCTCCCACCTCAATCCACCTAATATTTGGGTTATGGCGAATTGATGAGAGCAGGTGCTCTGTCACTAGGATGTATAAGAGAGGGGACAGAGAACATCCCTGCCTTGTCCCATTGGTGACTTTGAAAGGTGATGAAAATTTTCTGACGCGCCCCCTGGGCCTTGGGACACCCGGAGCCGGACCCTTTTTGGTGGATGCTGGTGGTTGTAGTCTCTGTGGCGGCGACCCGGTTCCGTGGGTCAGGGCGGTCAAACCAGTGGCGGAACTATGTATGTGGTTTTGATGTTTAAATGTCCGACTACGCCACCCGTGGATTGCGGTCAGAGTGAACCGCCGCTCCAGGGCAGACCGCTGAGGCTGGTGTTGTGGGTGCAGCAGAGCGTAGCATAACTCCCCACGGGAGGAGTATAGCCTCAGGGCAGTGTATGCGGAGGATGGGGGTGATGGTGCAGGGCAGCAGCAGTAACGACACGGAGTCAGTGATTCAGTCCAGGGCCTTTACTCACAGTTCTTATTATCCAGACCACGTCTGCAGGTAACGGCTGCCCACGTCGTACTGTGCTCACCAGGTGAGGGGCTCAGACAACTCCCAGATAACTTTGGAGCGCTTCACAGGACCCCCTTTGTGTGTCCTTTGTCTGGCCTTTCTTACCAACCCTTCTGTCCGGCTGCCTCGGGCCTCCTCTTGGTAAACTTGGCGACAGTTTCCCTGACC
Organism: Phyllobates terribilis; assembly: GCF_046119375.1. Classification (NCBI taxonomy): domain Eukaryota; kingdom Metazoa; phylum Chordata; class Amphibia; order Anura; family Dendrobatidae; genus Phyllobates; species Phyllobates terribilis. The sequence continues at coordinate 2,562,596 of NW_027363002.1, read as the reverse complement.
CTATGTGGTGCCTTCCTAGCGGGTGTAGCGAGGGGCTGCGCCACATAAAATGTCACAGCCTCCTGTTTCTAGCTGAGGGTCGTTTCCTGCCTCCACTAGTTTCGGGGACCGGTCTCCCCCTTTGGCCTGACCCCTCCACGCAGGTGGATTCGGGCGTGCGGTGGCGACTCGCCCGTCCGCACCCCTGGGATCCCTTCGTTCCTCGTTCCTGGAGCCTTCTCTGCTCCTCTTCCTTCCTTCTCCCTCTTCCAGGCCTGGGCCTCTGTTACTAGGCCCGCCTCCGGAGCAGAGCTCATGCAGAGCCCCTGCTCCCTGCCACTTCTGCTCAGACTTCTCTGCACTGAACTAAGATGATGCCCACCTTTTATACTCCCTTCTCAATGCACCCAGGAACTGCTTCCTCCCTGCTCCTGCACTACAGGGTTCCCTTCCTCAGTGTTCCCTCCCCCCACTCCAGCCAGGGACAGGGACTGTCGTGCCCAACTCAGGGGCATATTGGTCGCCCTGCCCCACGGCAATGTGGTGTAATGCATGCAGGTGTCGGGTCCTGATCCACACTACATCCTTACCTGAGAGTGAGATATCAGACCTCTGGGTGAGGTGCAATACCTCTGTAGCAACCGAGCCCTCAGGGTGCTACAGTTCCATTTATCTTCAGCCTAGGTGACGTATTGCGATACAGGGCCGTGATTTTGGCTATAAAAGACCCCTACCACAAGCTTTTTAAGAGAATCATATATGGCGTGCCAGGAGACTCAATGGAATGCTTTCTCAGCATCCAACGAGAGTATCTAATTACAAATTTTTAACTGCATCTAGCCCAGGAAATACTTTGTGCCTAGTAGCAGTGTCTGCTAGTCAGCGGATTATCCCGGCTGTTAAGCAAGCTACACCACCTGTAGTTTGGACACTTAATTTTTTCAAAGGAAATGCTTCGGGACCACGGGATACTCAGTGAAGAGCATCAGGAGGCACCCCAAGGCATAGGGGCTGGGACTGGCAGTAGGATGCCTTGCGGTGGACAGCCGAGCTCGATCCTTATAAAAGCTTTTTAACTGCAGCAGCTTTAGTGGACGCTACTGGAGCTGGAATTACGCGGCTTCTGGCATGAGACTTGCCCTCCAATAGATCCTTGTAAATGGATTTAAAGTGTATTCATTCAAATTAGAGAGACAATTTAAATTAAAAAGCTTAGAGCTGCCTCCACCACAGGGGGGCTCGCTCGACCCACCAGCGGACAGGCACCAGTATTGGGAGAGGGGGGCTGGCTGTCATGGTTCACCGCGGCTCTGGCACAAACCCGGCGACGCGGAGGTGGCGCAGGCAGGAGCGGACTGAACGTGTCGGCTTCTCACTTTTTGGATTTTAGAAGGGCATGACATGCCTATATCTGTGTCTCCCCCTCCTTTTACTCCTCCACCTCTTTTCTTTTCGCATGACTATATGTACTTGTCACTTTTCCATGTGTTAGTTGTGTCTTCTGAGCAGTTTGTCAGCTTTTGGACACCTTTGAAGGTGTTTTCTATGTGTTTCTATATGTTTTTGTTTGCCTGCCATTGGTTTTAACGGTGTTCGAAGGTGTTCGACGAACAGTTCGACGAACAGTTCGGCGAACACACGGGTGCTCGACGAACCGAACTCGAACACTACGGGGGTGGCTCAACACTAGTCCTAACACTAAGCTTAGTCGTCCTAACGCATACCCTATTCGTCCTAACACTAACCCTTGTGGTCCTAGCGCTAATCTTAGTCATCCTAACATTAACACTAGTCGTCCTAGCGCTAACCCTAGTCGTCCTAGCACTAACCGTAGTCATCCTAACTCAAAACCTAGTCGCCATAGCGCTAACCCTAGTCGTTCTAGCGCTAACCATAGTCGTCCTAACTCTAACCCTAGACGCCCTAGCACTAACCCTAGTCATCCTAACGCTAACCCTAGTCGTCCTACCGCTTTACCTAGTTATCCTAACGCTTACCCTAGACGTCCTAGAGCTAACCCTAGTCGTCCTAAGGCTTACCGTTGAAGTCCTAGCGCTAACCGTAGTTGTTCTAGCACTAACCCTAGTCGTCTAAGCTCTAACCCTAGTCGTCGTGACGATAACCCTAGTCGCCCAAACTCTAACCCTAGTCGTCCTGCTGCTAACCCTATCGCCCTAGAGCTAGCACTACTTGTCCTAGCGTTAACCCTAGTCATCCTAGCGCTAACCCTAGTCATCCTAGCGCTAAACCTAGTTGTCCTAACGATGACCCTGGAATTCCTAGCGCTAACCCTAGTCATCCTAACGCTAACCCTGGTCGTCCCAACGCTAACCCTAGTCTTCCTAGCGCTAACTCTAGTCATTCTAGCGCTAACCCTAGTTTTCTTAGCGCTAACCCTAGACGTCCTAATGCTAACCCTACAAGTCCTAGCGCTAACCCTAGTCGTTCTAACGCTAACTGTAGTCATCCTAACTCTAACCCTAGTCGCCCTAGCGCTAACACTAGTCGTCCTAGTGCTAACCCTAGTCATTCTATCACTAACCCTAGTCGTCCTAGTGCTAACCCTAGTCATTCTATCACTAACCCTAGTCATCCTAGCGCTAACCCTAGTCGTCCTAACGCTTACCCTGGAAGTCCTAGCTCTAACACTAGTCGTCCTAGAGCTAAACCTAGTTGTCTTAGCGCTAACACTAGTTGTCCTATTGCTAACCCTAGTCGCCATAACGCTAACCGTAGTCATCCTATCTCTAACACTAGTCGCCATAGCTCTAACCCTAGTCGTCCTAGCGCTAACCATAGTCGTCCTAACTCTAACCCTAGTCATCCTAACGCTAACCCTAGTCGTCCTAGTGCTAACCTTAGTCGTCCTAGCGCTATACCTAGTCATCCTAACGCTAACCCTAGCCGTCCTAGGGCTAACCCTAGTCGTCCTAAGGCTAACCGTAGAAGTCCTAGCGCTAACCCTAGTTGTTCTAGCACTAACCCTAGTTGTCCTAGCTCTAACCCTAGTCGTCCTAACGATAACCCTAGTCGTCCTGTTGCTAACCCTATCGCCCTAGAGCTAACCCTACTCTTCCTAGCGCTAACCCTAGTCGTCCTAGCGCTGACCCTAGTCGTCCTAGCGCTAACCCTAGTTGTCCTAACGCTAACCCTAGTCGTCCTTACGCTAACCCTAGTCGTCCTAGGGCCGACTCTAGTCGTCCTAGCACTAATCTTAGAGGTCCTAGCTCTAACCCTAGTCGTCCTAGCTCTAACCCTAGTCGTCCTAGCGCTAACCCTAGTCGTCCTAGCTCTAACCCTAGTCATCCTAACGCTAACTCTGGTCATCCAAGCGCTAACTCCAGTCATTCTAACGCTAACCCTAGTCGTTCTAACGCTAACCCTAGTCGTTCTAACGCTAACCCTAGTCGTTCTAACGCTAACCCTAGTAGTTCTAACCCTAACCCTAGTCGTTCTAACGCTAACCCTAGTCGTCCTAACGCTACCACTAGTTGTCCTAGCGCTAACCCTAGTCGCCCTAATGCTAACACTAGTCATCCTAGCGCTAACCCTAGTGGTCCTAATGCTAACCCTGGAAGTCCTAGCGCTAACACTGGTCGCCCTACAGCTAACCCTAGTCGTCCTAGCGCTAACACTAGTTGTCCTAATGCTAACCCTAGTCGCCCTAACGCTAACCCTAGTCATCCTAGCGCTAACCCTAGCCATCCTAGCGCTAACCCCAGTCGTCCCAACGCTAACCCTAGTCGTCCTAGAGTTAACCCTAGTCGTTTAAGCGCTAACCTTAGTTTTCCTAGTGCTAACACTAGTCGTCCTAAGGCTTACCTTAGAAGTCAAAGCGCTAACCCTAGTTGTTCTAGCACTAAACCTAGTCATCCTAGCTCTAACCCTAGTCATCCTAATGCTAACCCTAGTCATCCTAATGCTAACCCTAGTCGTTCTAGTGCTAACCCTAGTCACCCTAGCGCTAACCCTAGTTGTCCTAATTCTAACCCTAGTCGTCCTATCGCTAACCCTAGTGGTTCTAACGATAACCCAGTCATCCTAACTCTAACCCTAGACGTCCAAGCGCTAACCCTAGTCATCCTAGTGCTTTCCCTAGTCGTCCTAACGCTAACTCTGGTCGTCCTGACCCTAATCCTAGTCGTTCAAGCGCTAACCCTAGTTGTTCTAATGCTAACCCTAGTCATCCTAAAACTAACCCTAGTCATGCTAGGGCTGACCCTAGTCATCCTAGCGCTAACCCTAGTGGTCATAGCTCTAAACCTAGTCATCCTAGCGCTTACCATAGTCGTCCTAGCTCTAACCCTAGTCATCCTAACATTAACCCTAGTTATCCTAGCGCTAACCCTAACCGTCCAAACGCTGACCCTGGAATTTACTAGCGCTAACCCTAGTCATCCTAACTCTAACCCTAGTCGCCCTAGCGCTAACCCTAGTCGTCCTAGAGCTAACCCTAGCCGTCCTAATGCTAACCCTAGTCGTCCTAACGCTAACCCTGGAAGTCCTAGCACTAACACTAGTCGTCCCAACGCTAACCCTAGTCGTCCTAGAGCTAATGCTAGTTGTCCTAGCTCTAACCCTAGTCGTCTCAACTTTAACCCTAGTCGTCCTAAGGCTTACCTTAGAAGTTCTAGCGCTAACCCTAGTTGTTCTAGCATTAACCCTAGTCATCCTAGCTCTAACCCTAGTCGTCCTAACTTTAACCCTAGTCGTACTAACGCTAACCCTAGTCGTTCTAGTGCTAACCCTAGTCGTCGTAGAGCTAACCCTAGTCGTCCTAAGGCTAACCGTAGAAGTCCTAGCGCTAACCCTAGTTGTTCTAGCTCTAACCCTAGTCGTCCTAACTCTAACCCTAGTCGTCCCAACGATAACCCTAGTCGCCCTAACTCTAACCCTAGTCGTCATGCTGCTAACCCTATCGCCCTAGAGCTAACCCTAGTCGTCCTAACACTAACTCTGGTCGTCCTGACCCTAACTCTAGTCGTCCTAGCGCTAAACCTAGTTGTCCTAACGCTAACCCTAGTCATCCTAACGCTAACCATAGTCGTCCTAGGGATGACCCTAGTCTTCCTAGCACTAACCCTAGTGGTTCTAGCTCTAACCCTAGTCGTCCTAGCGCTAAACCTAGTCATCCTAGAGCTAAACCTAGGCGTTGTAACGCTGACCCTGGAATTCCTAGCGCTAACCCTAGTTGTCCTAACGCTAACCCCAGTTGTCCCAACTCTAACCCTAGTCGTCCTAGAGCTTACTCTAGTCATCCTACCCCAAACCCTAGACGTCCTAACTCTAATCCTAGTCGTCCTAGCTCTAACCCTAGTCGTCCTAACGCTAATCCTAGTCATCCTAGCGCTAACCCTAGTCGTCCTAACGCTGTACCTGGAATTCCTAGCGCTAACCCTAGTCATCTTAACGCTAACCCTAGTCGTCCTAGCGTCAACTCAGGTCGTTCTAGCGCTAACCCTAGTCGTCCTAACGTTAACCCTAGAAGTCCTAGCGCTAACCCTAGTTGTTCTAGCGCTAACCCTAGTCATCTCAACGTTAACCCTAGTCATCCTAATGCTAACCCTAGTCGTCCTAACGCTAACCCTAGTCGTCCTAGCGCTAACCTTAGTCATCCTAACACTAACCCTAGTGGTCCTAGCGCTAATCTTAGTCGTCCTAACGCTAACACTAGTCATCTTAGCGCTAACCCTAGTCGTCCTAGCGCTAACTGTAGTCATCCTAACTCTAACCCTAGTCACCCTAGCGCTAACCCTAGTCATCCTAGCGTTAACCATAGTCATCCTAACTCTAACCCTAATCGTCCTCACACTAACCTTAGTCGCTCTAGCGCTAACCCTAGTCATCCTAACGCTAACCCTAGTCATCCTAGCGCTAACCTTAGTCATCCTAGCGCTATACCTATTCATCCTAACACTAACCCTAGTCATCCTTGAGCTAACCCTAGTCGTCCTAATGCTAACCCTAGTAGTCCTAAAGCTGACCCTGGAAGTCCTAGCTCTAACACTAATCGTTTTAGCGCTAACCCTAGTTTTCCTAGCACTAGCCCTTGTCATCCTAGTGCTAACCCTAGTCATCCTAATGCTAACCTTAGTCGTTATAGCGCTAACCCTAGTCGTCCTAACGATAACCCTAGTCATCCTAATTATAACCCTAGTCTTCCTGCCGCTAACCCTAGTCGCCCTAGAGCTAACCCTAGTCGTTCTAGCGCTAACATTAGTCATCCTAATGCTAACCCTAGTCGCCCTAGCGCTAACCTAGTCATCTTAACGCTAACCCTAGTCATCCTAGCGCTAACCTTAGTCGTCCTAGCACTAAACCTAGTCATTAGTGTTGAGCGATACCTTCCAATATTGGGAAATATCGGATCGGATTGGATCGGACCGATGCCCAAAAAGTATCGGATATCGCCGATTCCGATACCTGAAACCAATGCAAGTCAATGGGACAGAAATATCGGAATGAAAATAAACCCTTTCTTTCCTTGTAGGTTAATTCTACATGAAGGAAAATAACTAACAATAATGTAGAATGTATTGTGGGAGGTGGGGGAGACAATAAAGGCATAGAGGTTTAGCCCAATCATATGGAATAGCAGGAATTAATAATTTTTTAAGACGTTCTGAGTTACGGAAATATTGACTATGTTGAGTATTTTTATATTTTGTCAGATATTTATGTTTCACTACTTCCATGCTCTTCACCTTCTTTTTTACTTCTCCCACACTTTCTCCTTCATCATCCTCAGCATTAGCATCTTTTTCATCAACTTTTTCTTCACCTTCTTCATCTTCTTCTTCTTCACTTTCTTCATATTATTCTTTTTTTTTACATTCTTCATATTCTTCTTATTCAACTATTATTCTTCTTCATATTCTACTTCTTCATCTTCTTCATATTCTTCTTCTTCATCATATTCTTATTTGTGACAGGCATTCCTGCAGTTGTTATCTATAAAAGTTTGAACATCACACCTTTCGTTCTGCCCGTCACAAAAGATTTACAACAGGATTTGTCCGCGTTCAGTTTGGCCTGCAGCAGCAGGTCTTTTCCAGGGGCACCACGAGGAGGAACGGACCCACCCCCATACACTGCTTAGTCATCTTCTGCTTATAATTTAGATATTATCTTTTGCTCTGATTTTTAGTCTTATGCTGAATGTTCTTCCGCTTTTTGTTCTGCAGCTTTTTGTACTTCTGCTTCTTGGTTTTCTGTCTCTTGTTCTTCTGTATCTTGGTGGTTGACTTCTTCTTCTTTGTCCTCTTGGTCAACTTCTTCAGGGTCATCTTCTTGATCTTCTTCGGGGTGGTCTTCTGGGTCGTCGTCTTCAGGGTCATCGTCATCGGGGTCGTCGTCTTCGGGGTCCTCGTCTTCTTCGGGGTGGTCTTCAGGGTCCTCATGTTCAGGGTCGTCGTCGTCGGGGTCCTCGTCTTCTTCGGGGTTGTCTTCGGGGTCGTCTTTAGGGTCCTCGTTTTCAGGGTCCTCGTCTTCAGGGTCCTCGTCTTCAGGGTCCTCGTCTTCAGGGTCCTCGTCTTCGGCGTCCTCGTCTTCTTCGGGTTCGTCTTCAGGGTCCTAGTCTTCAGGGTCCTCATCTTCGCGGTCCTTGTCTTCTTCGGGGTGGTCTTCAGGGTCCTCGTCTTCAGGGTCCTCATCAGGGAGATCCAGAGTGATTACCAAGAACCATTTCAAAAAGCTTGAACTTGGAAATGTAGCAGAAGGTACAAGAAGGCTGAGGAACTGCCGTGACGCAGCTGATGGTACTGGAACCCGGATGGGTAGCAGAAGGTACAAGAGCCAATGGAACGACCGAGTACCAGCTGACGGTACTGGAACTCGGTTACTAAGCAGGAGGTACCTGTGCCAGAAAGCACTACCAAGGACCAGCAGATGTTGGTGGAACTTGGATACCGAGAAGGAGGCACCTAAGCCAAAGGCAATGCCAAGAACCAGCTGACGGTACTGGAACCCAGATGGGTAGTAGAAGGTACAAGAGCAAATGGAACTACCGAGGACCAGCTGACGGTACTGGAACCCGGATAAGTAGCAGAAGGTACAAGAGCAAATGGAACTACCGAGGACCAGCTGACGTTACTGGAACTCGGTCAATAAGCAGGAGGTACCTGTGCCAGAAAGCACTACCAAAGACCAGCAGACGTTGGTGTAACTTGGATACCGAGAAGGAGGCACCTAAGCCAAAGGCACTGCCGAGAACCAGCTGACCGTACTGGAACCTGGATGGGTAGCAGAAGGTACCCATGTAAAAAAAAGTTGCAAGGCCGCGAGCCGGCCGCAGTTACCAAAACCCACAGTCCTACAGGGGGTGCTTGTCCTCTTGGCACTATGGAACCAGCCTTCATTGCCAGATCCCGCAGCCCACATAGGAGTCACCTAAACTGCAGGCACCATAGAGTCGGCTAAACCGACCGCAACACGACAGGACAACGCATTGGAGGCAAAGTGACGTTGACACTACCCGGAAACAGCTGACGTGATGGAACCAGGCTGGGCAGGAGGGAGTACCTGTGCCAAAGACACTGCTGGGAATCAGCTGGCAGTGCTGGAGCCCAGGGTAAATTCTAAAAACAGAGTGGAGCCAGAGGTGTAATTGGAGCAAGTTTTAAATCAGCAGTACAGTGGATGTGGACAAAGCAGGAGAATTTGCCGGACACACAGCAGGGGATCAGCTGACGTTACTGAACCCCAATAACACTGGAGCTCAGGGATAATACTAAAAACAGAGGAGCCAGAGGTGTAATTGGAGCAACTTTAAAATCTGTAGTAGTGTGAATGTGGACAGAGAAAGAGAAATTGCCGTCTGCACAGCAGGGGAACAGCTGACGTTACTGAACCCCAATAACACGCCAGCAAGTGTTGACTGTGCAAACGGCACTTCCGAGCGCCAACTGGCGGTGTTGGAGCTCAGGGATAATACTAAAAACAGAGGAGCCAGAGGTGTAATTGGAGCAACTTTAAAATCTGTAATAGTGTGAATGTGTACAGAGCAAGAGAAATTGCCGTCCGCACAACAGGGGAACAGCTGACGTTACTGAACCCCAATAAGACGCCAGAAAGTGTTGACTGTGCAAACGGCACTTCCAAGTGCCAACTGGCGGTGTTAGAGCTCAGGGATAATACTAAAAACAGAGGAGCCAGAGGTGTAATTGGAGCAACTTTAAAATCTGTAGTACTGTGAATGTGGACAGAGCATGAGAAATTGCCGTCCGCACAGCAGGGGAACAGCTGACGTTACTGAACCCCAATAACACGGCAGGAAGTGTTGACTGTGCAGACAGCACTTCTGAGCACCAACTGGCGGTGTTGGAGCTCAGGGATTACAGTTCAGGTGGTAGAAACATGAACACAACAGGAGACCTGGATACTGTTGCCAATCAATTATTTATTCTGGAAGAGGACTGGCAAATTCATGAGAGATCCAGGCCTTGTTCATTTTGAGAAAAGTAAGCCGGTCAACGTTATCGGAGGATAGTCGCATGCGATGGTCTGTTAGTACACCACCTGCGGCACTAAAGACGCGTTCCAATTATACACTAGCAGCAGGGCAAGCTAGCACCTCCAATGCATACTGGCTAAGCTCTGGCCATGTATCCAGCTTACAGACCCAAAACTTGAAGGGAGAAGAGCCGTCTGGGAGTACACTGAGAGGGCAAGACATGTAGTCTGTCACCATCTGACGGAAACATTGCCTCCTGCTTACTGGAGCCGTCTGTGATGGTGTAGACATTTGTGGCGGCGGGAACACAAAACTTTGCCACATTTCGGCCATACTGGTCTTGCCTTGTGCTGAGGCGCTGCTTCTGCTCCCTCTTTGTGCAGAGCTTCCTCCACTGCCTCGACGCACTGAGCTGCTTTGTAAAGCACTAGCAGCACTGCTTTCGGTTGGATTGGAGAACATGATGGAATGCACCAGTGCGTCTTGGTACTCCCGCATTTTACGGTTCCGGTTCAATGGTGTTATGAGGCTTTGTAAGTTGTCCCGGTAGCGAGGATCTAGGAGGGTGAACACCCAATAATCAGCCGTGATGAGAATGTGGGCGATGCGGCGGTCGTTTCTCAGGCACTGCAGCATGAAATCAACCATGTGCTGCAGACTGCCAACTGGCCAAGAAACACTGTCCCCTGCTTGAGGCGTGATCTCTGCCTGCTCTGCATCACCCCACCCTCGCTCTAGATACTGACTACTAGAGCATTGTGTACCTCCCTCCTCTGGACAGATGTCTTCCTCCTCCATTGACTCCTCCTCATCCTCCTCACAAAGTGCCCCTGCCTAGGCCTTTGTGAGGAACCACGTTGCGCAGACTGTAGAGAAGCAGATGGCATTTGTGACTCCTCATCCTCCGCCTCTTCCAAAACCTCATCCCTTAGTGCTTGCAGTGTTTTTTCATGCAGGCAGATAAGGGGGATAGTCATGCTGACTAGTGCATCATCTGCACTCGCCTTCCACGTGGAATAATCGAAGGCACGCAAAACGTGGCAAATGTCCTTCATAGAGGCCCACTCAGTGGTGGTGAAGTGTGAACGGCGTGTACTGCGACTTGTTTGCGCCTGCTGCAGCTGGTACTCCATTACTGCTGCCTGCTGCTCACACAACCTCTCCAACATATGTAACGTTGAATTCCACCTAGTGGGTAGGTCACATATAATGCGATGTTCCGGAAGGCGTAATCGGCGCTGCAGAGCTGCAATGCGTGATCTTGCGTTGCTGGAACACCGCAAGTGAGCACACTCTATGCGGACCTTGTGAAGCAGTGCATCAAGATCCGGATAGTCCCTCAAAAAACTCTGCACGACCAAGTTGAGCACATGTGCCAGACATGGGATGTGAGTGAGGTTGCCTAGGCCCAGAGCTGCCACCAGATTTCGGCCATTGTCACACACTACCATGCCTGGCTGTAGATGCGCTGGCACAAACCACACGTCGCTCTGCTGCTTGATGGCATTCCAGAGCTCCTTCACTGTGTGGCTTCGATTCCCCAAAGAAATTAATTTTAATACGGCGTGTTGACGATTGGCCACGGCTGTGCTCATATCGGTCATCATAACAGGTAACCGTTCACGGGTCGATGTGGAGATAGACCGTGACGGCTCCTGCAGCGCTGATTCAGAGGAACTGGAGTATGAGGAGGAGTCAATGTGTACAGACTGGATTCCTGCAATCCTTGGAGTTGGCAGAACACATACAGCACCACTCTCAAGATCTGTACCTGGCTCCACAACATTTACCCAATAGGCAGTGAGGGAAAGGTATCGTCCCTGTCCATGCTTACTGGTCCACGCATAGGTGGTCAGGTGGACCTTGCTACTGACGGCATTTTGTAGCGCATGTTTAATTTTTCCCTCCACATGCTGTTGCAGGGCAGGGACGGCTTGCCTGCAGAAATAAAAGCAGCTGGGCACATTGTATTGTGGGACTGCCAATGCCATAAAGTTACGGAAGGTGTCAGTCTCCACCAGCCTGAATGATAGCATTTCAAGGGCCAGTAGTTTAGCAATGCCAGCATTCAGAGCCTGTGCTTGGGGGTGGTTTGCCGAGTATGGGCGCCTTTTCTCCCATGCCTGTGCTAACGATGGCTGTAGACTGGCCTGGAAGTGTGAGGATGACAGGGAAAGTGGTGCTGTGGGTGGAATTACACGGTGTCTCTGTACAACAGTGCCAGAGATTCTTCCTGTGAGGAAGCCGAACCAGCTGTGTGTGAGCTGGAGGAAGAGGCTAAAACACGAGCTGAAGAGGTGGTAGGTGGCGTTGTAGGTTGGCCTAGGTCTTCAGTGTGTTTTTGTAACTCCATCACATGCTTGGTCCGCACATATTTCCACATATTTGTGGTATTGAGGTTGCTGACACTTTTCCCTCTTTTCACCTTACACAGCTTGCATTTTACAAAGCAATTGGCATCTGCAACTGTGTCAAAAAAGGACCAGGCACTGCAAGTCTTGGGAGCGCCCGCTTTGAATTTTGGAAGAGCCATGCTCCTAATGGGTGCCGAAGTGGAGGCTACAGGCAACCCTGCCCCCTCCCTCTCCCTCCTTTTTGGGCCGTTCAGGGAATCTCTTCCTCAGAGCTGCTCCCACCACCTTCCTGTCCCTCACGCCATGATGGGTCAAGGACCTCATCATCTACACCACCCTCTTCAAACAACTACTTCTCCTGGGTAGTCTCGACAGCACAGTACGCACCAGAAAGTGGCACCTGAGTCTCATCATCAGATGCGTACTGAGGTGTGCTGCTGACCATAGGCACTGGCCCATCCGCCTCTTCAGATTCAGAGAGACAAAACAGTTGCGCATCACTGCATGCTACCTCTTTTCAAATTCTCGAATTCTGCTTGGCTGGCCCCCTCTTTCCAAGCCAAGAGATTCAGAGAACAGAAGTAGAGAGGGCTCCTGTCCAGGGCTCTCTGACTGCCTGGGCAATTTGGCAGGTGGTGAAGAGACAGATGGGTGCTCTTCAGTGCTCAGGACTTGAGAGGATCTGGAACTAATTGAAGTCGATGCGTTAGCTGCCATCCATTCGACAACGGCTTCAATTTGGTCCTCCCACAGCAGTGGGGTACGGCTAGCTCCTACAAAGCTGCACATAAAGGACTGTTCCCTGGTAAAACTGGGGGATGCTGAGTCACTGGTGCCCGCAGCAGGCACAGAATCCCCACGTCCTCTCCCTGCAGGCACAGAATCCTCACGTCCTCTCCCTGCAGAAACTCCACGACCACGATCATGACCACATGCCTTACTCCCTGCCTTCTTCATCTTGGTAGACTGATAAAGATAGGCAGAAAAGTACTAAGGGCTTAGTGTGCTTATTCCTGCAGAGCTGCTAACAGGTATAAGAAACACTAATTTTATAAAGTGTGGACTAGACTTTAATATGAGCTAATGTGGCCAACAGAACTGTAAAGTGGAGTGTTTGGTGAACTTTATTTTGGGTTTTTTTGTCACAAAAAGACACTGGATGTGCCCAAAGATGTAATACCGATAGTATCACAAACTTTTTGTAGCTATTACAATGTAGGAAGGTAACCTACAATGCAATAGATGAGGCTACAAAAATAGGCAAATACTAATCTGGCTGGGGCTCCAGGGCACAATGCTGCAGAAAGGCTCCACTAACTACTCCTATATAGTGTGTTTGGAACCAATTTAGCTGAATACAGATGGAACCACCACACTAATAGGAGAAATCAGGAAAACTTATGAATTGGCAAAAAAGGACAATGTATGAGGCAGTGACACACACTGAGGGCACTACAACCAGACGTGGCTGAAGCACACACTACAGGGTGAGCTGCACTCACACACACAGACCTTGCAGACAGAGGTGAACAGTGCAGATGCAGAGCACTGTGCACTAGCGCTGCAAGACCAAAAAAAAATTCTCTATCTAGTCCTATATAGTGTGTTTGGAACCAATTTAGCTGAATACGGATGGAACCACCACACTAATAGGAGATATCAGGAAAAATTATGAATTGTAAAAAAAGGACAATGCATGAGGCAGTGACACACACTGAGTGCACTACAACCAGACGTGGCTGAAGCACACACTACAGAGTGTGCTGCTCTCACACACACAGACCTTGCAGACAGCGGTGAACAGCACAGAGAACTGTACACTAGCGCTGCAAGGCACAGCGATTTATAAAGTAGCTTGGGTAAAGCAGAATAGACCAAATAGGTAGCTAAAACTGTCCCTCAGAACAACAGCGTCCTATCCCTAACTGAATTCACAGCAGAGTGAGCTCAAAATGGCGGCGGCGGCTTTTATAGTGCATCATGACATCATTTCAGCAGCCAATCACAGCCACGACATTAGTTAAGATGCCTACATGCCTAACAGGATGTTCCCACACTTCTTAGGATCCTCATTGGCTTAATAAAATGAAACAGGCTCATTGCATTCTGAGAACTTCCGATTCCGGTATACGATATTGCAAAAGTATCGGACTTAAATATCGTAATTCCGAAACCGCGAATATCGGCCGATACCCGATATTTCAGTATCGGAATGCTCAACACTACTAGTCATCCTAACGCTAACCCTAGTCGTCATATAGCTAACCCTAGTTGACCTAATGCTAACCCTAGTCGTCCTAATGCTAACCCTAGTCGTCCTAATGCTAACCCTAGTCGTCCTAATGCTAACCCTAGTCGTCCTAGCACTAACTCTGGTCGTCCTAACCCTAACCCTAGTCGTCCTAGTGGTAACCCTAGTCGTCCTAATGCTAAACCTAGTCATCCTAACGCTAATCCTAGTCATCCTAGCGCTTACCCTAGTCATCCTATCTCTAACCCTAGTCGTCCTAACGCTAACACTAGTCATCCTAGCGCTAACTCTAGTCGTCCTAACGCTGACGCTGGAATTCCTAGCGCTAACCATAGTAGTCTTAACGCTAACCCTAATTGTCCCAACGCTAACCCTAGTCGTTCAAGCGCTAACTCTAGTTTTCCTAGCGCTAACCCTAGTCGTCCTAATGCTAACCCTAGTCGTCCTAGCGCTAATCCAAGTCATCCTAGCACTTTCCCTAGTCGTCCTAATGCTAACTCTGGTCATCCTGATCCTAACCCTAGTCATCCTAGTGCTAAACCTAGTCATCCTAACGCTAACCCTAGTCATCCTAACGCTAATCCTAGTCATCCTAACGCTAACCCTAGTCATCCTAGGGCTGACCCTAGTCTTCCTAGCGCTAACTCTAGTGGTCCTATCTCTTACCGTAGTCGTCCTAGCGCTAACCCTAGTCGTCCTAATGCTAACCCTAGCCATCCTAGAGCTAACCATAGTCGTGCTAATGCTGTCCCTGGAATTCCTAGTGCTAACCCTAGTCGTCCTAACGCTACCCATAGTCGTCCAAACGCTAACACTAGTCATTCTAGCGCCAACTCTGGTCGTTCAAGCGCTAACCCTAGTTTTCCTAGCGCTAACCCTAGTTGTCCTAACGTTAACCCTAGAAGTCCTAGCGCTAACCCTAGTTGTTCTAGCGCTAACCCTAGTCATTTTAATGCTAACCCTAGTCGTCCTAACGCTAACCCTAGTCGTCCTAACTTTAACCTTAGTCGTTCTAACGCTAACCCTAGTCATCCTAACACTAACCCTAGTGGTCCTAGCGCTAATCTTAGTCGTCCTAACGCTAACACTAGTTGTCCTAGAGCTAATTGGAGTCATCCTAACTCTAACCCTAGTCATCCTAACGCTAACACTAGTCGTCCTAGCGCTAACCTTAGTCATCCTAGCGCTATACCTAGTCATCCTAACACTAACCCTAGTCATCCTAGAGCTAACCCTAGTAGTCCTAACGGTAACCCTAGTAGTCCTAACGCTGACCCTGGAAGTCCTAGCGCTAACACTAATCGTTTTAGCGATAACCCTAGTTGTTCTAGCACTAACCCTAGTCGTCCTAAGACTAACCGTAGAAGACTAAGCGCTAACCCTAGTCTTCCTAACGCTGACCCTGGAAGTCCTAGCGCTATCACTAATCGTTTTAGCGCTAACCCTAATTGTTCTAGCACTAACCCTAGTCATACTGCCACTAACCCTAGTCACCCTAGAGCTAACCCTAGTCGTCCTAGCGCTAACCCTAGTCATCCTAGCGCTAACCCTAGTCGTCCTAACGCTAACTATGGTCATCCTAACCCTATCCCTAGTTGTCCTAGCGCTAACCCTAGTCGTCCTAACGCTAACCCTAGTCATCCTAACTGTAGCGTTGGCGTCCCTGCCTCCTGCCAGGCAGGGACGCTGTTCCCCTCACCTCTCCGCTCCGTGCCCGGCGTCTTCCTCCCGCTCTGCTGGCAGCGCGCGCTCCTTCCCGGCCACTGTGCTTAGGGCGCACGCGCGCTCCCCCTCTCTTAAAGGGGCCGCGCGTGCCGTCCTAAGGAGTCCCTGGCCAATGGCCGGAGGATCTCTCCATATATAAGGCACCTCCTCCAAAATGGAGGTGCCCGAGCAATGTTGTTGCATAGCCTATCACTCTGCTTCAGCCCTCAGGTCCCGTTACCAGATACCTGCCAGTTACCTGCCAGTTACCTGCCAGTTTCCTGCTTGATACCTGACTGATACGTGTCTATCTGCTGACATTCCTGTAGTCCGACAGTCTGCCTACCAGCCCTGTCAGTCTGTCTATGGATCCGTCTGCCCGCTCACCTGGGAGCGCTCACCTGCTACCTGCCCGCTAGCCTACCTGGAGGCTCTGCCATCACGTGCTGTGACCACCTGCCTGTCCAGAGACTCTTACCCGCTCAACTGGGAGCGCTCACCTGCTACCTGCCTGCTAGCCTACCTGGAGGCTCTGCCGTCACGTGCTGTGACTACCTGCCCATCCAGAGACTCTTGCCCGCTCACCAGGGAGCGTCCACCTGCTACCTGCCTGTTAGCCTACCTGGTGGCTCAGCCGTCACTTGCTGTGATCACCTGCCTGTCCAGAGACTCCTGCCCGCTCACCTGGGAGCGTCCGCCTGCTACCTGCCTGCTAGCCTACCTGGAGGCTTAGCCGTCACTTGCCGTGACCACCCGCCTGTCAAGAGACTTTCCCCGTCACTTGCCGTGACCTCCTGCCCTCCTACCCAGAGGCTGTCCCTGTCACTAGCCGTGACTGCCTGCTCGCCTTCCCTGGGAGCTACCCGCTTCCTTACAAGGACTGCCCCTTTGTATAGTTGCTCAGAGATTCCACCTCCCAGACCAGTTACACTAACGCTAACCCTAGTCATCCTAGGGCTGACCCTAGTCGTCCTAGCGCTAACCCTAGTGGTCCTAACTAGTGTTGAGCATTCCGATACTGAAATACCGGGTATCGGCCGATATTCGCGGTATCGGAATTCCGATACTTAATTCCGATACTTTTACAATATCGAATACCGGAATCGGAAGTTCCCATAATGCCTGCGCTCTGCAGTGTCTCTGAAGGATGACAAGCTGGGTGGCAGCCTGTCATCAGAATGCCATCCCAGTGTGAGAGAATTCTCCTGATTGTTTAAAAGCCGGCGCGCGGTAAAAAGCCGCCGGCTTTTAAACAATCACACAGCCCCATACTGCTTCCCCGCAGCCTCCCACCCCTCGCCTCCTCCCATCCCGATCGTAAGTTAGGACCGGGCGGGGAGCGCAGCACCAAGGAGCGGGGAGCGAAGGACCTGGGCGGGGAAGCCGGCAGTGAAAAGACTTCACCGCCGGCTTTCCCGTTCTGTGCTGCGCTTTCCCGCCGGTTATTTCAAATGAACAGCTGAGGTATCAGGTGATGCCGATCAGCTGTTCATTTGAAGTCGCTGCGGTGCCCTCGGAGGGTTCATGTGAGTTCATGCTTGACTGCATTGCATGAACTCACATGAACTTTCCCACGGCCGCACAGGTCAGCCTCACCTCCCAGACCATCAGCCCGTCATGATTGGTATGTGCGGGTGTCTGTGCGTGTGTCTGCGAGTGTGTTTGGGGTGTCTGTGCGATGTCTGCGGGTGTGTGCGCTGTCTGTGTGATGTCTGCGAGTGTGTGCGGTGTCTGTGCGATGTCTGCGGGTGTGTGCGGTGTCTGTGCGATGTCTGGGGGTGTGTGCGGTGTTTGTGCGATGTCTATGGGTGTGTGCGTGCAGGCAGACATAGGCCGATGTGACACTACTACTCCCATCGGCCTATGTCTGTCCCCCGTCCACTCGTGCCAGCAGGATCAGCTCGATGGGAGCAGTAGTTCCCATCAGCCTGATCCTGCTATTTAAATTGCCCTACTGTGTCCCCAATAAATTTTAAATACATGTCATTGGTGGCCAGTGGTTACCTACAATAAATTAGTTCATACATTACCTGTCCTCGCCGATCGCCACCTAAAATAAAGTAAAAAATAAAAAACTACACCTATACTCACCTAGACACCTAATTCCCCGAAGCCATCGATCTCCTGTAATAAAATATAAAATAATAAACCATAACCTTATCCTTACCCCTCCGTAATAGTCCACGAGTGTCCCACGAAGATCTCCAGTTCAGAGTAGCCACATAGAATGTGACCGCTCTGAACCGCTGCCGCCGCTAGAATGACGGGGCTGTAAAGCAGCCCCGTCATTGTATAAGCGGGTTCGCCGGAGTTCAGGCAGCGCTGCTCCGGTTAGCTGCTTTACGGCCCTGCTGTATCGTGAGAAATTCCCACGGTACAGCACTGCCGTAAAGGAGGTCTCCGGAGCTGCGCTGCCTGAATGCACTCCGGTGACCTCAGTCAATGGCTCCCGCTGCCGGGAGCGGACGTGTTCCCGGCAGCGTGAGCTTACAGCAGCCATGCACAGCTGTCACCATCTCCAAATGTGACAGCTGTGCATGGGAGATCAGTGCAGGAACGTGGACAGGTAACTATTTTTTTTTAATAAACAAAGAATTAAATAAAATGGTGTGTTTTATTTCAAATAAATTATTTTTTTCTGGGTGTAGTGTGTTTTTTCTTTTTAACACTTTGTAGGTTAGTAATGGGGGTGTCTTATAGAAGCCCATCATTACTAACTTGGGCTTCATGGCAGCTGGCACTGACATGAACCCCAGCCCTATTACCCGCTGCCACCGCACCAGGGCAGCGTGGAAGAGCGAGTCTAAGTGCCAGAGTTGGCACATCCTATGGATGCGCCATTTCTGGGGCGACTGACGGCTGGTGTTTATAGCCTGGGAGGGGGCCAATATTCATGGCACCCTTCCTGGGCTATTAATATCAGCCCCCAGCTGTCTGCCTAGCCTTTGCTAGCTATTAAAATAGGGGGGACCCCACGTCATTTTTTGGGGGGGTTCCCCCATTTTAATAGCTAGTAAAGGCTAGGTATTCAGCTGGGGGCTGATATTAGTAGTCTGGGAAGCTCCGTGGGTATTACCCCCTTCCCAGGCTTCAAACATCTGCCCCAGCTGTCTGCTTAACCTCCGCTAGAGACTAAAATTATGTGGGATCCCACGCCAATTTTTTTTTAAAATAAATCCTTTATTTTAACACTAAATGACATTTGAGGAGTTAATAAAGATGCAGTCCCTAAATTATTATTTATTTTTTAATTAATTTTTCCCAAAAATTTTGACGTGGGCTTTGCCATATTTTTGTATGCCAGCCAGGTACAGCATCCAGCTTCTATGAACGCGCCATTTTCCGGGGTGGCTGCGGACTGCAATTTTCAGCCGGGGGGGGCAGAAATCTTGGGCCTCCCTGCGCTGCAGATTCCAGCCCCCAGCTGCCTAGTTGTACCTGGCTGGACACAAAAATAGGGAGAAGCTTCACGTATTTTTTTTTTTAAATTATTTCATGAAATTCATGAAATAATTAAGAAAAAAAGGGCTTCCCTATATTGTTGTGTCCAACCAGGTACAAATAGGCAGCTGGTGGTTGGGGGCAGCCCGTTCCTGCCTACTGTACCTGGCTGGACACAAATATAGTGCGAAGCCCCACGTCAATTTTTTTTAAATTATTTCAGGAAATTCATAAAATAATTAAAAAAAATTGATGTGGGGCTTCGCCCTATATTTGTGTCCAGTCAGGTACAGCAGGCAGGAACGGGCTGCGCCCAACCACCAGCTGCCTATTTGTACCTGGTTGGACACAACAATATAGGGAAGCCCTTTTTTCTTAATTATTCCATGAATTTCATGAATTTAAAAAAAAAATACGTGGAGCTTCGCCCTATTTTTGTGTCCAGCCAGGTACAACTAGGCAGCTGGGGGCTGGAATCTGCAGCGCAGGGAGGCCCAAGTTTTCTGGGCCCCACCCGCTGCAAATTGCAGTCCGCAGCCGCCCCGGAAAATGGCGCGTTCATAGAAGCGCCATCTTCTGGCGCTGTACCCAACTCATCCAGGGCCCTGGTGCGGTGGCTCACTGGGTAATAAAGGGGTTAAGGCCAGCTTGGCATTATCAGCTGGCCCTAAGCCCGAAATTCATGGGGTCACGCCAATATTAGACATGACCACCATGAATTTCTAGTAAAGTATTTAAAAAAAACACAAACACCCAGAAAAAAGTCCTTTAATTGAAATAAAGACACAATTCTTTATTGTTCTAAATTAAACCATACTTACCGTCACGCCCATTCCAGCTGAAGCCAACGATCTCCTGCAATAAAAGTAAAATAATAAAGCAACATCATCCTTACCTTTCCATGGCTCCCACGACAGCTTCAGCTCTGCTACATCGAGATGACAGGCTGGACCGCAGCAGAACGCTGCCATCCAGCCTGTCATCCCGCAGACACTGAGAAGCACAGGCTTGCTTGCACTACTCAGTGTCTGACTGTGACGGCATCCAGATGAGCCGAGGTCATGTCCAATGAACTCGGCGCACCTCATGCACGTCACTGACGTGCATGAGGTGCAGAGCACTGTGCACTAGCGCTGCAAGACCAAAAAAAAATTCTCTATCTAGTCCTATATAGTGTGTTTGGAACCAATTTAGCTGAATACGGATGGAACCACCACACTAATAGGAGATATCAGGAAAAATTATGAATTGTAAAAAAAGGACAATGCATGAGGCAGTGACACACACTGAGTGCACTACAACCAGACGTGGCTGAAGCACACACTACAGAGTGTGCTGCTCTCACACACACAGACCTTGCAGACAGCGGTGAACAGCACAGAGAACTGTGCACTAGCGCTGCAAGGCACAGCGATTTATAAAGTAGCTTGGGTAAAGCAGAATAGACCAAATAGGTAGCTAAAACTGTCCCTCAGAACAACAGCATCCTATCCCTAACTGAATTCACAGCAGAGTGAGCTCAAAATGGCGGCGGCGGCTTTTATAGTGCATCATGACATCATTTCAGCAGCCAATCACAGCCACGACATTAGTTAAGATGCCTACATGCCTAACAGGATGTTCCCACACTTCTTAGGATCCTCATTGGCTTAATAAAATGAAACAGGCTCATTGCATTCTGAGAACTTCCGATTCCGGTATACGATATTGCAAAAGTATCGGACTTAAATATCGTAATTCCGAAACCGCGAATATCGGCCGATACCCGATATTTCAGTATCGGAATGCTCAACACTACTAGTCATCCTAACGCTAACCCTAGTCGTCATATAGCTAACCCTAGTTGACCTAATGCTAACCCTAGTCGTCCTAATGCTAACCCTAGTCGTCCTAATGCTAACCCTAGTCGTCCTAATGCTAACCCTAGTCGTCCAAGTGCTAACTCTGGTCGTCCTAACCCTAACCCTAGTCGTCCTAGTGGTAACCCTAGTCGTCCTAATGCTAAACCTAGTCATCCTAACGCTAATCCTAGTCATCCTAGCGCTTACCCTAGTCATCCTAGCTCTAACCCTAGTCGTCCTACCGCTAACACTAGTCATCCTAGCGCTAACTCTAGTCGTCCTAACGCTGACCCTGGAATTCCTAGCGCTAACCATAGTAGTCTTAACGCTAACCCTAATTGTCCCAACGCTAACCCTAGTCGTTCAAGCGCTAACTCTAGTTTTCCTAGCGCTAACCCTAGTCGTCCTAATGCTAACCCTAGTCGTCCTAGCGCTAATCCAAGTCATCCTAGCACTTTCCCTAGTCGTCCTAATGCTAACTCTGGTCATCCTGATCCTAACCCTAGTCATCCTAGTGCTAAACCTAGTCATCCTAACGCTAACCCTAGTCATCCTAACGCTAACCCTAGTCATCCTAACGCTAACCCTAGTCATCCTAGGGCTGACCCTAGTCTTCCTAGCGCTAACTCTAGTGGTCCTATCTCTTACCGTAGTCGTCCTAGCGCTAACCCTAGTCGTCCTAATGCTAACCCTAGCCATCCTAGAGCTAACCATAGTCGTGCTAATGCTGTCCCTGGAATTCCTAGTGCTAACCCTAGTCGTCCTAACGCTACCCATAGTCGTCCAAACGCTAACACTAGTCATTCTAGCGCCAACTCTGGTCGTTCTAGCGCTAACCCTAGTTTTCCTAGCGCTAACCCTAGTTGTCCTAACGTTAACCCTAGAAGTCCTAGCGCTAACCCTAGTTGTTCTAGCGCTAACCCTAGTCATTTTAATGCTAACCCTAGTAGTCCTAACGCTAACCCTAGTCGTCCTAACTTTAACCTTAGTCGTTCTAACGCTAACCCTAGTCATCCTAACACTAACCCTAGTGGTCCTAGCGCTAATCTTAGTCGTCCTAACGCTAACACTAGTTGTCCTAGAGCTAATTGGAGTCATCCTAACTCTAACCCTAGTCATCCTAACGCTAACCCTAGTCGTCCTAGCGCTAACCTTAGTCATCCTAGCGCTATACCTAGTCATCCTAACACTAACCCTAGTCATCCTAGAGCTAACCCTAGTAGTCCCAACGGTAACCCTAGTAGTCCTAACGCTGACCCTGGAAGTCCTAGCGCTAACACTAATCGTTTTAGCGATAACCCTAGTTGTTCTAGCACTAACCCTAGTCGTCCTAAGACTAACCGTAGAAGACTAAGCGCTAACCCTAGTCTTCCTAACGCTGACCCTGGAAGTCCTAGCGCTATCACTAATCGTTTTAGCGCTAACCCTAATTGTTCTAGCACTAACCCTAGTCATTCTAGCGCTAACACTAGTCGTCCTAATGCTAATCCTATTCGTCCTAGCGCTAACCCTAATCGTCCTACCGATAACCCTAATGGTCCTAACTCTAACCCTAGTCATACTGCCACTAACCCTAGTCACCATAGAGCTAACCCTAGTCGTCCTAGCGCTAACCCTAGTCATCCTAGCGCTAACCCTAGTCGTCCTAACGCTAACTATGGTTATCCTAACCCTATCCCTAGTTGTCCTAGCGCTAACCCTAGTCGTCCTAACGCTAACCCTAGTCATCCTAACTGTAGCGTTGGCGTCCCTGCCTCCTGCCAGGCAGGGACGCTGTTCCCCTCACCTCTCCGCTCCGTGCCCGGCGTCTTCCTCCCGCTCTGCTGGCAGCGCGCGCTCCTTCCCGGCCACTGTGCTTAGGGCGCACGCTCCCCCTCTCTTAAAGGGGCCGCACGCGCCGTCCTAAGGAGTCCCTGGCCAATGGCCGGAGGATCTCTCCATATATAAGGCACCTCCTGAAAAATGGAGGTGCCCGAGCAATGTTGTTGCATAGCCTATCACTCTGCTTCAGCCCTCAGGTCCCGTTACCAGATACCTGCCAGTTACCTGCCAGTTACCTGCCAGTTTCCTGCTTGATACCTGACTGATACGTGTCTATCTGCTGACATTCCTGTAGTCCGACAGTCTGCCTACCAGCCCTGTCAGTCTGTCTATGGATCCGTCTGCCCGCTCACCTGGGAGCGCTCACCTGCTACCTGCCCGCTAGCCTACCTGGAGGCTCTGCCATCACGTGCTGTGACCACCTGCCTGTCCAGAGACTCTTACCCGCTCAACTGGGAGCGCTCACCTGCTACCTGCCTGCTAGCCTACCTGGAGGCTCTGCCGTCACGTGCTGTGACTACCTGCCCATCCAGAGACTCTTGCCCGCTCACCAGGGAGCGTCCACCTGCTACCTGCCTGTTAGCCTACCTGGTGGCTCAGCCGTCACTTGCTGTGATCACCTGCCTGTCCAGAGACTCCTGCCCGCTCACCTGGGAGCGTCCGCCTGCTACCTGCCTGCTAGCCTACCTGGAGGCTTAGCCGTCACTTGCCGTGACCACCCGCCTGTCAAGAGACTGTCCCCGTCACTTACCGTGACCACCCGCCTGTCAAGAGACTTTCCCCGTCACTTGCCGTGACCTCCTGCCCTCCTACCCAGAGGCTGTCCCTGTCACTAGCCGTGACTGCCTGCTCGCCTTCCCTGGGAGCTACCCGCTTCCTTACAAGGACTGCCCCTTTGTATAGTTGCTCAGAGATTCCACCTCCCAGACCAGTTACACTAACGCTAACCCTAGTCATCCTAGGGCTGACCCTAGTCGTCCTAGCGCTAACCCTAGTGGTCCTAACTAGTGTTGAGCATTCCGATACTGAAATACCGGGTATCGGCCGATATTCGCGGTATCGGAATTCCGATACTTAATTCCGATACTTTTACAATATCGAATACCGGAATCGGAAGTTCCCATAATGCCTGCGCTCTGCAGTGTCTCTGAAGGATGACAAGCTGGGTGGCAGCCTGTCATCAGAATGCCATCCCAGTGTGAGAGAATTCTCCTGATTGTTTAAAAGCCGGCGAGCGGTAAAAAGCCGCCGGCTTTTAAACAATCACACAGCCCCATACTGCTTCACCGCAGCCTCCCACCCCTCGCCTCCGCTCCCCTCGCCTCCTCCCATCCCGATCGTAAGTTAGGACCGGGCGGGGAGCGCAGCACCAAGGAGCGGGGAGCGAAGGACCTGGGCGGGGAAGCCGGCAGTGAAAAGACTTCACCGCCGGCTTTCCCGTTCTGTGCTGCGCTTTCCGGCCGGTTATTTCAAATGAACAGCTGAGGTATCAGGTGATGCCGATCAGCTGTTCATTTGAAGTCGCTGCGGTGCCCTCGGAGGGTTCATGTGAGTTCATCCTTGACTGCATTGCATGAACTCACATGAACTTTCCCACGGCCGCACAGGTCAGCCTCACCTCCCAGACCATCAGCCCGTCATGATTGGTATGTGCGGGTGTCTGTGCGTGTGTCTGCGAGTGTGTTTGGGGTGTCTGTGCGATGTCTGCGGGTGTGTGCGCTGTCTGTGTGATGTCTGCGAGTGTGTGCGGTGTCTGTGCGATGTCTGCGGGTGTGTGCGGTGTCTGTGTGATGTCTGCGAGAGTGTGCGGTGTCTGTGCGATGTCTGCGGGTGTGTGCGGTGTCTGTGCGATGTCTGGGGGTGTGTGCGGTGTCTGTGCGATGTCTACGGGTGTGTGCGCTGTCTGTGTGATGTCTGCGAGTGTGTGCGGTGTCTGTGCGATGTCTGCGGGTGTGTGCGGTGTCTGTGCGATGTCTACGGATGTGTGCGTGCAGGCAGACATAGGCCGATGTGACACTACTACTCCCATCGGCCTATGTCTATCCCCCGTCCACTCGTGCCAGCAGGATCAGCTCGATGGGAGCAGTAGTTCCCATCAGCCTGATCCTGCTATTTAAATTGCCCTACTGTGTCCCCAATAAATTTTAAATACATGTCATTGGTGGCCAGTGGTTACCTACAATAAATTAGTTCATACATTACCTGTCCTCGCCGATCGCCACCTAAAATAAAGTAAAAAATAAAAAACTACACCTATACTCACCTAGACACCTAATTCCCCGAAGCCATCGATCTCCTGTAATAAAATATAAAATAATAAACCATAACCTTATCCTTACCCCTCCGTAATAGTCCACGAGTGTCCCACGAAGATCTCCAGTTCAGAGTAGCCACATAGAATGTGACCGCTCTGAACCGCTGCCGCCGCTAGAATGACGGGGCTGTAAAGCAGCCCCGTCATTGTACAAGCGGGTTCGCCGGAGTTCAGGCAGCGCTGCTCCGGTTAGCTGCTTTACGGCCCTGCTGTATCGTGAGAAATTCCCATGGTACAGCACTGCCGTAAAGGAGGTCTCCGGAGCTGCGCTGCCTGAATGCACTCCGGTGACCTCAGTCAATGGCTCCCGCTGCCGGGAGCGGACGTGTTCCCGGCAGCGTGAGCTTACAGCAGCCATGCACAGCTGTCACCATCTCCAAATGTGACAGCTGTGCATGGGAGATCAGTGCAGGAACGTGGACAGGTAACTATTTTTTTTTAATAAACAAAGAATTAAATAAAATGGTGTGTTTTATTTCAAATAAATTATTTTTTTCTGGGTGTAGTGTGTTTTTTCTTTTTAACACTTTGTAGGTTAGTAATGGGGGTGTCTTATAGAAGCCCATCATTACTAACTTGGGCTTCATGGCAGCTGGCACTGACATGAACCCCAGCCCTATTACCCGCTGCCACCGCACCAGGGCAGCGTGGAAGAGCGAGTCTAAGTGCCAGAGTTGGCACATCCTATGGATGCGCCATTTCTGGGGCGACTGACGGCTGGTGTTTCTAGCCTGGGAGGGGGCCAATATTCATGGCACCCTTCCTGGGCTATTAATATCAGCCCCCAGCTGTCTGCCTAGCCTTTGCTAGCTATTAAAATAGGGGGGACCCCACGTCATTTTTTTGGGGGGTTCCCCCATTTTAATAGCTAGTAAAGGCTAGGTATTCAGCTGGGGGCTGATATTAGTAGTCTGGGAAGCTCCGTGGGTATTACCCCCTTCCCAGGCTTCAAACATCTGCCCCAGCCGTCTGCTTAACCTCCGCTAGAGACTAAAATTATGTGGGATCCCACGCCAATTTTTTTTTAAAATAAATCCTTTATTTTAACACTAAATGACATTTGAGGAGTTAATAAAGATGCAGTCCCTAAATTATTATTTATTTTTTAATTAATTTTTCCCAAAAATTTTGACGTGGGCTTTGCCATATTTTTGTATGCCAGCCAGGTACAGCATCCAGCTTCTATGAACGCGCCATTTTCCGGGGTGGCTGCGGACTGCAATTTTCAGCGGGGGGGGCAGAAATCTTGGGCCTCCCTGCGCTGCAGATTCCAGCCCCCAGCTGCCTAGTTGTACCTGGCTGGACACAAAAATAGGGAGAAGCTTCACGTATTTTTTTTTTTTAATTATTTCATGAAATTCATGAAATAATTAAGAAAAAAAGGGCTTCCCTATATTGTTGTGTCCAACCAGGTACAAATAGGCAGCTGGTGGTTGGGGGCAGCCCGTTCCTGCCTACTGTACCTGGCTGGACACAAATATAGTGCGAAGCCCCATGTCAATTTTTTTTAAATTATTTCAGGAAATTCATAAAATAATTAAAAAAAATTGATGTGGGGCTTCGCCCTATATTTGTGTCCAGTCAGGTACAGCAGGCAGGAACGGGCTGCGCCCAACCACCAGCTGCCTATTTGTACCTGGTTGGACACAACAATATAGGGAAGCCCTTTTTTCTTAATTATTCCATGAATTTCATGAATTTAAAAAAAAAATACGTGGAGCTTCGCCCTATTTTTGTGTCCAGCCAGGTACAACTAGGCAGCTGGGGGCTGGAATCTGCAGCGCAGGGAGGCCCAAGTTTTCTGGGCCCCACCCGCTGCAAATTGCAGTCCGCAGCCGCCCCGGAAAATGGCGCGTTCATAGTAGCGCCATCTTCTGGCGCTGTACCCAACTCATCCAGGGCCCTGGTGCGGTGGCTCACTGGGTAATAAAGGGGTTAAGGCCAGCTTGGCATTATCAGCTGGCCCTAAGCCCGAAATTCATGGGGTCACGCCAATATTAGACATGACCACCATGAATTTCTAGTAAAGTATTTAAAAAAAACACAAACACCCAGAAAAAAGTCCTTTAATTGAAATAAAGACACAATTCTTTATTGTTCTAAATTAAACCATACTTACCGTCACGCCCATTCCAGCTGAAGCCAACGATCTCCTGCAATAAAAGTAAAATAATAAAGCAACATCATCCTTACCTTTCCATGGCTCCCACGACAGCTTCAGCTCTGCTACATCGAGATGACAGGCTGGACCGCAGCAGAACGCTGCCATCCAGCCTGTCATCCCGCAGACACTGAGAAGCACAGGCTTGCTTGCGCTACTCAGTGTCTGACTGTGACGGCATCCAGATGAGCCGAGGTCATGTCCAATGAACTCGGCGCACCTCATGCACGTCACTGACAGCGTGGGAGAATTCTCACGCTGAAACGCTGAGTGCAGAAGAATTTTCCCACGCTGTCAGTGACGTGCATGAGGTGAGCTGAGTTCATTGGACATGACCTCACCTCATGTATGTCACTGACAGCGTGGGAGAATTCTCACGCTGAAGCGCTGAGTGCAGGAGAATTTTCCCACGCTGTCAGTGACGTGCATGAGGTGAGCCGAGTTCATTGTCGGCTCATCGGGATGCCGTCACAGCCTGACACTGAGGAGCGCAAGCATGCCTGCGCTTCTCAGTGTCCGCGGGATGACAGACTGGATGGCAGCGTTCTGCTGCGGTCCAGCCAGTCATCTCGATGTAGCAGAGCTGAAGCTGTCCTGGGAACCATGGAAAGGTAAGGATGAGGTTGCTTTATTATATTTCTTTTATTGCAGGAGATCGTTGGCTTCAGCTGGAATGGGCGTGACGGTAAGTATGGTTTAATTTAGAACAATAAAGAATTGTGTCTTTATTTCAATTAAAGGACTTTTTTCTGGGTGTTTGTGTTTTTTTTAAATACTTTACTAGAAATTCATGGCGGTCATGTCTAATATTGGCGTGACCCCATGAATTTCGGGCTTAGGGCCAGCTGATAATGCCAAGCTGGCCTTAACCCCTTTATTACCCAGTGAGCCACCGCACCAGGGCCCTGGATGAGTTGGGTACAGTGCCAGAAGATGGCGCTTCTATGAACGCGCCATTTTCCGGGGTGGCTGCGGACTGCAATTTGCAGCGGGTGGGGCCCAGAAAGCTTGGGCCTCCCTGCGCTGCAGATTCCAGCCCCCGGCTGCCTAGTTGTACCTGGCTGGACACAAAAATAGGGCGAAGCACCACGTATTTTTTTTTTTAATTATTTCATGAAATTCATGGAATAATTAAGAAAAAAAGGGCTTCCCTATATTGTTGTGTCCGGCTAGGTACAAATAGGCAGCTGGTGGTTGGGCGCAGCCCGTTCCTGCCTACTGTACCTGACTGGACACAAATA
The DNA here is from genome assembly GCF_046119375.1 of Phyllobates terribilis. Lineage (NCBI taxonomy): Eukaryota > Metazoa > Chordata > Amphibia > Anura > Dendrobatidae > Phyllobates > Phyllobates terribilis. Next base: position 2,534,038 of record NW_027363002.1, on the reverse strand, counting down.
TAGGGCGAAGCCCCACATCAATTTTTTTTAATTATTTCATGAATTTCTTGAAATAATTTAAAAAAAATTGACGTGGGGCTTTGCACTATATTTGTGTCCAGCCAGGTACAGCAGGCAGGAACGGGCTGCCCCAAAACACCAGCTGCCTATTTGTACCTGGTTGGACACAACAATATAGGGAAGCCCTTTTTTTCTTAATTATTCCATGAATTTCATGAAATAATTAAAAAAAAAAAAAACGTGGGGCTTCTCCCTATTTGTGTGTCCAGCCAGGTACAACTAGGCAGCTGGGGGATGGAATCTACAGCGCAGGGAGGCCCAAGCTTTCTGCCCCCACCCCCCCCCGCTGAAAATTGCAGTCCGCAGCCGCCCCGGAAAATGGCGCGTTCATAGAAGCTGGATGCTGTACCTGGCTGGCATACAAAAATATGGCGAAGCCCTCATCAAAAGTTTTGGGAAAAATTAATTAAAAAATAAATAATAATTTAGGGACTGCATCTTTATTAACTCCTCAAATGTCATTTAGTGTTAAAATAAAGGATTTATTTAAAAAAAAAAATGGCGTGGGATCCCCCATAATTTTAGTCTCTAGCGGAGGTTAAGCAGACGACTGGGGCAGATGTTTGAAGCCTGGGAAGGGGGTAAAACCCACGGAGCTTCCCAGGCTACTAATATCAGCCCCCAGCTGAATACCTAGCCTTTAATAGCTATTAAAATGGGGGACCCCCCCAAAAAAAATGACGTGGGGTCCCCCCTATTTTAATAGCTAGCAAAGGCTAGGCAGACAGCTGGGGGCTGATATTAATAGCCCAGGAAGGGTGCTATGAATAATGGCCCCCTCCCAGGCTAGAAACACCAGCCATCAGCCGCCCCAGAAATGGCGCATCCATATGATGCGCCAATTCTGGCACTTAGCCTCGCTCTTCCATGCTGCCCTGGTGCGGTGGCAGGGGGTAATAGTGGTGGGGTTCATGTCAGCGCCAGCTGCCATGAAGCCCAGGTTAGTAATGATAGGCGTCTATAAGACACCCCCATTACTAACCTACAAAGTGTTAAAAAGAAAATACACACTACACCCAGAAAAAAATAATTTATTTGAAATAAAACAGACCATTTTATTTAATTCTTAGTTTACTAAAAATAATAGTTACCTGTCCACGTTCCTGCGCTGATCTCCCATACTCAGCTGTCACATCTGGAGATGGTGATAGCTGTGCATGGCTGATGTAAGCTCACACTGCCGGGAACACGTCCGCTCCCGGCAGCGGGAGCCACTGACTGAGGTCACCGGAGTGCATTCAGTCAGCGCTGCTCCGGAGACCTCCTTTACGGCAGTGCTGTACCGTGGGAATTTCTCACGATACAGCAGGGCCGTAAAGGAGCTAACCGGAGCAGCGCTGCCTGAACTCCGGTGAACCCTTACGGCCCCGTCATTCTAGCGGCGGCAGCGGTTCAGAGCGGTCACATTCTATGTGGCTTCTCTGAACTGGAGATCTTCGTGGGACACTCGTGGACTACTACGGAGGGGTAAGGATAAGGTTGTGGTTTATTATTTTATATTTTATTACAGGAGATCGATGGCTTCGGGGAATTAGGTGTCTAGGTGAGTATAGGTGTAGTTTTTTATTTTTTACTTTATTTTAGGTGGTGATCGGCAGGGACAGGTAATGTATGAACTAATTTATTGTAGGTAACCACTGGCCACCAATGACATGTATTTAAAATTTATTGGGGACACAGTAGGGCAATTTAAATAGCAGAATCAGGCTGATGGGAACTACTGCTCCCATCGAGCTGATCCTGCTGGCACGAGTGGACGGGGGACAGACATAGGCCGATGGGAGTAGTAGTGTCACATCGGCCTATGTCTGCCTGCACGCACACACCCGCACACATCGCACAGACACCGCACACACTCGCAGACATCGCACAGACACCGCGCACACACCCGCACACATCGCAGACACCGCGCACACACCTGCAGACACCGCACACACCCGCACACATCGCACAGACACCGCACACACCGCGCACACACCGCACACACTCGCAGACATCGCACACACCCGCACACATCGCACAGACACCGCGCACACCCGCACACATCGCAGACATCGTACACACCCGCACACATCGGACAGACACCGCGCACACCCGCACACATCGCAGACATCGCACACACCCGCACACATCGCACAGACACCGCGCACACCCGCACACACCCACAAACATCGCACAGACACCCCGCACACACCCCGCACACACACGCGCACACACACTAATCATGACCGGTCTGATGGTCTGGGAGGTGAGGCTGACCTGTGCGGCCGTGGGAAAGTTCATGTGAGTTCATGCAATGCAGTCAAGCATGAACTCACATGAACCCTCTGAGGGCACCGTGGCTACTTCAAATGAACAGCTGATCGGCATCACCTGATACCTCAGCTGTTCATTTGAAATAACCGGCGGGAAAGCGCAGCACAGAACGGGAAAGCTGGCGGTGAAGTCTTTTCACTGCCGGCTTCCCCGCCCGGGTCCTTCGCTCCTTGGTGCTGCGCTCCCCGCCCGGTCCTAACTTACGATCGGGATGGGAGGTGGCGAGGGGAGCGGAGGATCGGGGTGGGAGGCTGCGGGGAAGCAGTATGGGGCTGTGTGATTGTTTAAAAGCCGGCGGCTTTTTACCGCCCGCCGTCTTTTAAACAATCAGGAGAATTCTCCCACGCTGGGATGGCATTCTGATGACAGGATGGATCTCAGCTGAGCGCTGCCATCCAGCTTGTCATCCTTCAGAGACACTGCAGAGCGCAGGCATTATAGGAACTTCCGATTCCGGTATTCGATATTGTAAAAGTATCGGAATTAAGTATCGGAATTCCGATACCGCGAATATCGGCCGATACCCGATATTTCAGTATCGGAATGCTCAACACTATTTATCAGACTTTCAGATAGGGGAAATGTCAGTGAGCATTCCGATTTTAGTTCCAGAGCGATTTGCCCAATGAATCCTTGATATTTAGTCGTTTTCAGCCAATATTTTGGATTTTTGAAAATTTCACTTTTTTGTGAAAATATCCACTAAATGAGGGAATAATATGTGTGAGGGTACCCCAGGAGAGTTCCAAATGTGTAGAATATATATCCCACGGTTATAAAATTGAAAAAAGTTGAAAAATATTTTTTTTTGGACTTAGTGATTTTTCCAGCGTTTATCAGACTTTCAGATGGGGTGAATGTCAGTGAGCATTCCGATTTCAGTTCCAGAGCGATTCGCCCAATGAGTCCTTGATATTTAGTCGTTTTCAGCCAATATTTTGGATTTTTGAAAATTTCACTTTTTTGTGAAAATATCCACTAAATGAGGGAATAATATGTGTGAGGGTACCCCAGGAGAGTTCCAAATGTGTGTGCGTAGAATATATATCCCACGGTTATAAAATTGAAAAAAGTTGAAAAATATTTTTTTTTGGACTTAGTCATTTTTCCAGCGTTTATCAGACTTTCAGATGGGGTGAATGTCAGTGAGCATTCCGATTTCAGTTCCAGAGCGATTCGCCCAATGAGTCCTTGATATTTAGTCGTTTTCAGCCAATATTTTGGATTTTTGAAAATTTCACTTTTTTGTGAAAATATCCACTAAATGAGGGAATAATATGTGTGAGGGTACCCCAGGACAGTTCCAAATATGTGTGGGTAGAATATATATCCCACGGGGGTAAAATTGAAAAAAGTTGAAAAAATTTTTGTTTTGGACTTAGTCATTTTTCCAGCGTTTATCAGACTTTCAGATGGGGCAAATGTCAGTGAGCGTTCCGATTTCAGTTCCAGAACGATTCGCCCAATGAGTCCTTGATATTTAGTCGTTTTCAGCCAATTTTCTGGATTTTTGAAAATTTCACATTTTTCTGAAAATATCCACTAAATGAGGGAATAATATGTGTGAGGGTACCCCAGGAGAGTTCCAAATGTGTGTGGGTAGAATATATATCCCACGGGGGTAAAATTGAAAAAAGTTGAAAAAATTTTTTTTTTGGACTTAGTCATTTTTCCAGTGTTTATCAGACTTTCAGATAGGGGAAATGTCAGTGAGCGCTCCGATTTCAGTTCCAGAGTGATTCGCCCAATGAGTCCTTGATATTTAGTCGTTTTCAGCCAATATTTTGGATTTTTGAAAATTTCACTTTTTTGTGAAAATATCCACTAAATGAGGGAATAATATGTGTGAGGGTACCCCAGGAGAGTTCCAAATGTGTGTGGGTAGAATATATATCCCACGGGGGTAAAATTGAAAAAAGTTGAAAACATTTTTTTCTTTGACTTAGTCATTTTTTCCGGCGTTTATCAGACATTCAGATAGGTGAAATGTCAGTGACCGTTCCGATTTCAGTTCCAGAGCGGTTCGCCCAATGAGTCCTTGATATTTAGTCATTTTCAGTCAATTTTCTGGATTTTTGAAAATTTCACTTTTTTGTGAAAATATCCACTAAATGAGGGAATAATATGTGTGAGGGTACCCCAGGAGAGTTCCAAATGTGTGTGGGTAGAATATATATCCCACGGGGGTAAAATTGAAAAAAGTTGAAAACATTTTTTTTTGGACTTAATCATTTTTCCAGTGTTTATCAGACTTTCAGATGGGGGAAATGTCAGTGAGCGCTCCGATTTCAGTTCCAGAGCGATTCGCCCAATGAGTCCTTGATATTTAGTCGTTTTCAGCCAATATTTTGGATTTTTGAAAATTTCACTTTTTTGTGAAAATATCCACTAAATGAGGGAATAATATATGTGAGGGTACCCCAGGAGAGTTCCAAATGTGTGTAAGTAGAATATATATCCCACGGGGGTAAAATTAAAAAAAGTTGAAAATATTTTTTTTTTAGACTTAGTCATTTTTCCGGCGTTTATCAGACTTTCAGATAGGGGAAATGTCAGTGAGCTTTCCGATTTCAGTTGCAGAGCAATTCACCCAATGAGTCCTTGATATTTAGTCGTTTTAGGCCAATTTTCTGGATTTTTGAAAATTTCACTTTTTTGTGAGAATATCCGCTAAATGAGGGAATAATATGTGTGAGGGTACCCCAAGAGAGTTACAAATGTGTGTGGGTAGAATACATATCCCACGGGGGTAAAATTGAAAAAAGTTGAAAAAATTTTTTTTTTGGAATTAGTTATTTTTCCAGCGTTTATCAGACTTTCGGATAAGGCAAATGTCAGTGAGCATTCTGATTTCAGTTCCAGAGTGATTCGCCCAATGAGTCCTTGATATTTAGTCGTTTTCAGCCAATTTTCTGGATTTTTGAAAATTTCACATTTTTGTGAAAATATCCACTAAATGAGGGAATAATATGTGTGAGGGTACCCCAGGAGAGTTCCAAATGTGTGTGAGTAGAATATATATCCCACGGGGGTAAAATTGAAAAAAGAAAAAATTTTTTTTTTGGACTTAGTCATTTTTCCGGCGTTTATCAGACTTTCAGATAGGGCAAATGTAAGTGAGCGTTCCGATTTCAGTTGCAGAGCGATTCACCCAATGAGTCCTTGATATTTATTCGTTTTCAGCCAATATTTTGGATTTTTGAAAATTTCACTTTTTTGTGTAAATATCCACTAAATGAGGGAATAATATGTGTGAGGGTACCCCAGGAGAGTGCCAAATGTGTGTGGGTAGAATATATATCCCACGGTTGTAAAATTGAAAAAAGTTGAAAAATATTTTTTTTTGGACTTAGTCATTTTTCCAGCATTTATCAGACTTTCAGATAGGGCGAATGTCAGTGAGCATTCCGATTTCAGTTCCAGAGCGATTCGCCCAATGAGTCCTTGATATTTAGTCGCTTTCAGCCAATTTTCTGGATTTTTGAAAATCTCACTTTTCTGTGAAAATATCCACTAAATGAGGGAATAATATGTGTGAGGGTACCCCAGGGGAGTTCCAAATGTGTGTGGGTAGAATATATATCCCACGGGGGTAAAATTGAAAAAAGTTGAAAAAAATTTTTTTTTGGACTTAGTCATTTTTCCAGCGTTTATCAGACTTTCAGATAGAGTAAATGTCACTGAGCATTCCGATTTCAGTTCCAGAGCGATTCGCCCAATGAGTCCTTGATATTTAGTCGTTTTCAGCCAATATTTTGGATTTTTGAAAATTTCACTTTTTTGTGAAAATATCCACTAAATGAGGGAATAATATGTGTGAGGGTACCCCAGGAGAGTTCCAAATGTGTGTGGGTTGAATATATATCCCACGGGGGTAAAATTGAAAAAAGTTGAAAATATTTTTTTTTGGAATTAGTCATTTTTTCCGGCGTTTATCAAATATTCAGATAGGGGAAATGTCAGTGAGAGTTCCGATTTCAGTTCCAGAGCGGTTCTCCCAATGAGTCCTTGATATTTAGTCATTTTCAGCCAATTTTCTGGATTTTTGAAAATTGCACTTTTTTGTGAAAATATCCACTAAGTGAGGGAATAATATGTGTAAGGGTACCCCAGGAGAGTTCCAAATGTGTGTGGGTAGAATATATATACCACGGGGGTAAAATTAAAAAAAGTTGAAAAAATTTTTTTTTTAGACTTAGTCATTTTTCCGGCGTTTATCAGACTTTCAGATAGGGGAAATGTCAGTCAGCTTTCCGATTTCAGTTCCAGAGCAATTCACCCAATGAGTCCTTGATATTTAGTCATTTTCAGCCAATATTTTGGATTTTTGAAAATTTCACTTTTTTGTGAAAATATCCACTAAATGAGGGAATAATATGTGTGAGGGTACCCCAGGAGAGTTCCAAATGTGTCTGGGTATAATATATATCCCACGGTTGTAAAATTGAAAAAAGTTGAAAATACTTTTTTTTGGACTTACTCATTTTTTCCGGCGTTTATCAGATATTCAGATAGGGGAAATGTCAGTGAGAGTTCCGATTTCAGTTCCAGAGCGGTTCTCCCAATGAGTCCTTGATATTTAGTCATTTTCAGCCAATTTTCTGGATTTTTGAAAATTTCACTTTTTTGTGAAAATATCCACTAAATGAGGGAATAATATGTGTGAGGGTACCCCAGGAGATTTCCAAATGTGTGTGGGTAGAATATATATCCCACGGGGGTAAAATTGAAAAAAGTTGAAAAAATTTTTTTTTTCGGACTTAGTCATTTTTCCAGTGTTTATCAGACTTTCAGATAGGGGAAATGTCAGTGAGCGCTCCGATTTCAGTTCCAGAGTGATTCGCCCAATGAGTCCTTGATATTTAGTCGTTTTCAGCCAATATTTTGGATTTTTGAAAATTTCACTTTTTTGTGAAAATATCCACTAAATGAGGGAATAATATGTGTGAGGGTACCCCAGGAGAGTTCCAAATGTGTCTGGGTATAATATATATCCCACGGTTGTAAAATTGAAAAAAGTTGAAAATATTTTTTTTTGGACTTAGTCATTATTTCCGGCGTTTATCAGATATTCAGATAGGGGAAATGTCAGTGAGAGTTCCGATTTCAGTTCCAGAGCGGTTCTCCCAATGAGTCCTTGATATTTAGTCATTTTCAGCCTATTTTCTGGATTTTTGAAAATTTCACTTTTTTGTGAAAATATCCACTAAATGAGGGAATAATATGTGTGAGGGTACCCCAGGAGAGTTCCAAATGTGTGTGGGTAGAATATATATCCCACGGGGGTAAAATTGAAAAAAGTTGAAAAAATTTTTTTTTTGGACTTAGTCATTTTTCCAGTGTTTATCAGACTTTCAGATAGGGGAAATGTCAGTGAGCGCTCCGATTTCAGTTCCAGAGTGATTCGCCCAATGAGTCCTTGATATTTAGTCGTTTTCAGCCAATATTTTGGATTTTTGAAAATTTCACTTTTTTGTGAAAATAACCACTAAATGAGGGAATAATATGTGTGAGGGTACCCCAGGAGAGTTCCAAATGTGTGTGGGTAGAATATATATCCCACGGGGGTAAAATTGAAAAAAGTTGAAAACATTTTTTTCTTTGACTTAGTCATTTTTTCCGGCGTTTATCAGACATTCAGATAGGGGAAATGTCAGTGACCGTTCCGATTTCAGTTCCAGAGCGGTTCGCCCAATGAGTCCTTGATATTTAGTCATTTTCAGCCAATTTTCTGGATTTTTGAAAATTTCACTTTTTTGTGAAAATATCCACTAAATGAGGGAATAATATGTGTGAGGGTACCCCAGGAGAGTTCCAAATGTGTGTGGGTAGAATATATATCCCACGGGGGTAAAATTGAAAAAAGTTGAAAACATTTTTTTTTGGACTTAATCATTTTTCCAGTGTTTATCAGACTTTCAGATAGGGGAAATGTCAGTGAGCGCTCCGATTTCAGTTCCAGAGCGATTCGCCCAATGAGTCCTTGATATTTAGTCGTTTTCAGCCAATATTTTGGATTTTTGAAAATTTCACTTTTTTGTGAAAATATCCACTAAATGAGGGAATAATATATGTGAGGGTACCCCAGGAGAGTTCCAAATGTGTGTAAGTAGAATATATATCCCACGGGGGTAAAATTAAAAAAAGTTGAAAAAATTTTTTTTTTGGACTTAGTTATTTTTCCAGCGTTTATCAGACTTTCGGATAAGGCAAATGTCAGTGAGCATTCCGATTTCAGTTCCAGAGCGATTCGCCCAATGAGTCCTTGATATTTAGTCATTTTCAGCCAATTTTCTGGATTTTTGAAAATGTCACTTTTTTGTGAAAATATCCACTAAATGAGGGAATAATATGTGTGAGGGTACCCCAGGAGAGTTCAAAATATGTGTGGGTAGAATATATATCCCACGGGTGTAAAATTGAAAAAAGTTGAAAAAAAATTTTTTTTGGACTTCGTCATTTTTCTAACGTTTATCAGACTTTCAGATAGGGGAAATGTCAGTGAGCGTTCCGATTTCAGTTCCAGAGCGGTTCGCCCAATGAGTCCTTGATATTTAGTCGTTTTCAGCCAATTTTCTGGCTTTTTGAAAATTTCACTTTTTTGTGAAAATATCCACTAAATGAGGGAATAATATGTGTGAGGGTACCCCAGGAGAGTTCCAAATGTGTGTGGGTAGAATATGTATCCCACGGGGGTAAAATTGAAAAAAGTTGAAATTTTTTTTTTTCGGACTTAGTCATTTTTCCGGCGTTCATCAGACTTTCAGATAGGAGAAATGTCAGTGAGCGTTCCGATTTCAGTTCCAGAGCGGTTCGCCCAATGAGTCCTTGATATTTAGTCATTTTCAGCCAATTTTCTGGCTTTTTGAAAATTTCACTTTTTTGTGAAAATATCCACTAAATGAGGGAATAATATGTGTGAGGGTACCCCAGGAGAGTTCCAAATGTGTGTGGGTAGAATATATATCCCACGGGGGTAAAATCGAAAAAAGTTGAAAAAATTTTTTTTTTGGACTTAGTCATTTTTCCAGCGTTTATCAGACTTTCAGATAGGGGAAATGTCAGTGAGCGTTCCGATTTCAGTTCCAGAGCGATTCGCCCAATGAGTCCTTGATATTTAGTCGTTTTCAGCCAATTTTCTGGATTTTTTAAAATTTCACATTTTTGTGAAAATATCCACTAAATGAGGGAATAATATGTGTGAGGGTACCCCAGGAGAGTTCCAAATGTGTGTGGGTAGAATATATATCCCACGGGGCTAAAATTGAAAAAAGTTGAAAAAAAAATTTTTTTGGACTTAGTCATTTTTCCAGCGTTTATCAGACTTTCAGAAAGGGGAAATGTCAGTGAGCGTTCCGATTTCAGTTCCAGAGTGATTCGCCCAATGAGTCCTTGATATTTAGTCGTTTTCAGCCAATTTTCTGGCTTTTTGAAAATTTCACTTTTTTGTGAAAATATCCACTAAATGAGGGAACAATATGTGTGAGGGTACCCCAGGAGAGTTCCAAATGTGTCTGGGTAGAATATATATCCAACGGGGGTAAAATTGAAAAAAGTTGAAAAAAATTTTTTTTTGGACTTAGTCATTTTTCCGGCGTTTATCAGACTTTCAGATAGGGGAAATGTCAGTGAGTGTTCCGATTTCAGTTCCAGAGCGTTTCGCCCAATGAGTCCTTGATATTTAGTCGTTTTCAGCCAATTTTCTGGATTTTTGAAAATTTCACATTTTTGTGAAAATATCCACTAAATGAGGGAATAATATGTGTGAGGGTACCCCAGGAGAGTTCCAAATGTGTGTGAGTAGAATATATATCCCACGGGGGTAAAATTGAAAAAAGTAGAAAAAATTTTTTTTTTGGACTTAGTCATTTTTCCGGCGTTTATCAGACTTTCAGATAGGGCAAATGTCAGTGAGCGTTCCGATTTCAGTTGCAGAGCGATTCACCCAATGAGTCCTTGATATTTAGTCGTTTTCAGCCAATATTTTTTATTTTTGAAAATTTCACTTTTTTGTGTAAATATCCACTAAATGAGGGAATAATATGTGTGAGGGTACCCCAGGAGAGTTCCAAATGTGTGTGGGTAGAATATATATCCCACGGTTGTAAAATTGAAAAAAGTTGAAAAAATTTTTTTTTTGGACTTAGTCATTTTTCCGGCGTTTATCAGACTTTCAGATAGGGGAAATGTCAGTGAGCGTTCCGATTTCTGTTCCAGAGCGGTTCGCCCAATGAGTCCTTGATATTTAGTCGTTTTCAGCCAATATTTTGGATTTTTGAAAATTTCACTTTTTTCTGAAAATATCCACTAAATGAGGGAATAATATGTGTGAGGGTACCCCAGGAGAGTTCCAAATGTGTGTGGGTAGAATATATATCCCACGGGGGTAAAATTGAAAAAAGTTGAAAAATATTTTTTTTTTGGACTTATTCATTTTTCCAGCGTTTATCAGACTTTCAGATAGGGCGAATGTCAGTGAGCATTCCGATTTCAGTTCCAGAGCGATTCGGCCAATGAGTCCTTGATATTTAGTCGCTTTCAGCCAATTTTCTGGATTTTTGAAAATCTCACTTTTCTGTGAAAATATCCACTAAATGAGGGAATAATATGTGTGAGGGTACCCCAGGAGAGTTCCAAATGTGTGTGGGTAGAATATATATCCCACGGGGGTAAAATTGAAAAAAGTTGAAAAAATTTTTTTTTTGGACTTAGTCATTTTTCCGGCATTTATCAGACTTTCAGATAGGGGAAATGTCAGTGAGCGTTCCGATTTCAGTTCCAGAGCGGTTCGACCAATGAGTCCTTGATATTTAGTCGTTTTTAGCCAATATTTTGGATTTTTAAAAATTTCACTTTTTTGTGAAAATATCCACTAAATGAGGGAATAATATGTGTGAGGGTACCCCAGGAGAGTTCCAAATGTGTGTGGGTAGAATATATATCCCACGGTTGTAAAGTTGAAAAAAGTTGAAAAATATTTTTTTTTGTACTTAGTCATTTTTCCGGCGTTTATCAGACTTTCAGATAGGGTAAATGTCAGTGAGCGTTCCGATTTCAGTTCCAGAGAGATTCACCCACTGAGTCCTTGATATTAAGTCGCTTTCAGCCAATTTTCTGGATTTTTGAAAATTTCACTTTTTTGTGAAAATATCCACTAAATGAGGGAATAATATGTGTGAGGGTACCCCAGGAGAGTTCCAAATGTGTGTGGGTAGAATATATATCCCACGGGGGTAAAATTGAAAAAAGTTGAAAAAATTTTTTTTTTGGACTTAGTCATTTTTCTGCCGTTTATCAGACTTTCAGATAGGGCAAATGTCAGTGAGCGTTCCGATTTCAGTTCCAGAGCGGTTCGCCCAATGAGTCCTTGATATTTAGTCGTTTTCAGCCAATTTTCTGGATTTTTGAAAATTTCACATTTTTGTGAAAATATCCATTAAATGAGGGAATAATATGTGTGAGTGTACCCCAGGAGAGTTCCAAATGTGTGTGGGTAGAATATATATCCCACGGGGGTAAAATTGAAAAAAGTTCAAAAATTATTTTTTTTGGACTTAGTCATTTTTCCACCGTTTATCAGACTTTCAGATAGGGCAAATGTCAGTGAGCGTTTCGATTTCATTTCCAGAGCGATTCGCCCAATGAGTCTTTGATATTTAGTCATTTTCAGCCAATTTTCTGGATTTTTGAAAATTTCGCTTTTTTATGAAAATATCCACTAAATGAGGGAATAATATGTGTGAGGGTAGCCCAGGAGAGTTCCAAATGTGTGTGGGTAGAATATATATCCCACGGGGGTGAAATTGAAAAAAGTTGAAAATTTTTTTTTTTGGACTTAGTGATTTTTCCAGCGTTTATCAGACTTTCAGATAGGGCAGATGTCAGTGAGCGTTCCGATTTAAGTTCCAGAGCGATTCGCCCAATGAGTCCTTGATATTTGGTCATTTTCAGCCAATATTTTGGATTTTTGAAAATTTCACTTTTTTGTGAAAATATCCTCTAAATGAGGGAATAATATGTGTGAGGGTACCCGAGGAGAGTTCCAAATGTGTGTGGGTAGAATATATATCCCACGGGGGTAAAATTGAAAAAAGTTTAAAAAATTTTTTTTTTGGACTTAGTCATTTTTCCGCCGTTTATCAGACTTTCAGATAGGGGGAATGTCAGTGAGCGTTCCGATTTCAGTTCCAGAGCGATTCGCCCAATGAGTCCTTGATATTTAGTCGTTTTCAGCCAATATTTTGGATTTGTGAAAATTTCACTTTTTTGTGAAAATATCCACTAAATGAGGGAATAATATGTGTGAGGGTACCCCAGGAGAGTTCCAAATGTCTGTGGGTAGAATATATATCCCACGGGGGTAAAATTGAAAAAAGTTGAAAAAATTTTTTTTTTTGGACTTAGTCATTTTTCCGCCGTTTATCAGACTTTCAGATATGGGAAATGTCAGTGAGCGTTCCGATTTCAGTTCCAGAGCGGTTCGCCCAATGAGTCCTTGATATTTAGTCGTTTTCAGCCAATTTTCTGGATTTTTGAAAATTTCACATTTTTGTGTAAATATCCACTAAATGAGGCAATAATATGTGTGAGGGTACACCAGGAGAGTTCCAAATGTGTGTGGGTAGAATATATATCCCACGGGGGTAAAATTGAAAAAAGTTGAAAAATTTTTTTTTTTTGGACTTAGTCATTTTTCCAGCGTTTATCAGACTTTCAGATAGGGCAAATGTCAGTGAGCGTTCCGATTTCAGTTCCAGAGCGATTTGCCCAATGAATCCTTGATATTTAGTTATTTTCAGCCAATATTTTGGATTTTTGAAAATTTCCCTTTTTAGTGAAAATATCCACTAAATGAGGGAATAATATGTGTGAGGGTACCCCAGGAGAGTTCCAAATGTGTGTGGGTAGAATATATATCCCACGGGGGTAAAATTGAAAAAAGTTGAAAAAAATTTTTTTTTGGACTTAGTCATTTTTCCGCCGTTTATCAGACTTTCAGATAGAGGAAATGTCAGTGAGCATTCCGATTTCAGTTCCAGAGCGGTTCGCCCAATGAGTCCTTGATATTTAGTCGTTTTCAGCCAATATTTTGGATTTGTGAAAATTTCACTTTTTTGTGAAAATATCCACTAAATGAGGGAATAATATGTGTGAGGGTACCCCAGGAGAGTTCCAAATGTCTGTGGGTAGAATATATATCCCACGGGGGTAAAATTGAAAAAAGTTCAAAAAATTATTTTTTTTGGACTTAGTCATTTTTCCGCCGTTTATCAGACTTTCAGATAGGGGAAATGTCAGTGAGCGTTCCAATTTCAGTTCCAGAGCGGTTCGCCCAATGAGTCCTTGATATTTAGTCGTTTTCAGCCAATTTTCTGGATTTTTGAAAATTTCACATTTTTGTGAAAATATCCACTAAATGAGGGAATAATATGTGTGAGGGTACCCCAGGAGAGTTCCAAATGTGTGTGGGTAGAATATATATCCCACTGGGGTGAAATTGAAAAAAGTTGAAAAATTTTTTTTTTTGGACTTAGTGATTTTTCCAGCGTTTATCAGACTTTCAGATAGGGCAAATGTCAGTGAACGTTCCGATTTCAGTTCCAGAGCGATTCGCCCAATGAGTCCTTGATATTTAGTCGTTTTCAGCCAATTTTCTGGATTTTTGAAAATTTCACATTTTTGTGAAAATATCCACTAAATGAGGGAATAATATGTGTGAGGGTACCCCAAGAGAGTTCCAAATGTGTGTGGGTAGAATATATATCCCACGGGGGTAAAATTAAAAAAAGTTGAAAAAAAATTTTTTTTGGACTTAGTCATTTTTCCAGCGTTTATCAGACTTTCAGATAGGGCAGATGTCAGTGAGCGTTCCGATTTAAGTTCCAGAGCGATTCGCCCAATGAGTCCTTGATATTTGGTCATTTTCAGCCAATATTTTGGATTTTTGAAAATTTCACTTTTTTGTGAAAATATCCTCTAAATGAGGGAATAATATGTGTGAGGGTACCCCAGGAGAGTTCCAAATGTGTGTGGGTAGAATATATATCCCACGGGGGTAAAATTGAAAAAAGTTGAAAAAATTTTTTTTTTTGGACTTAGTCATTTTTCCGCCGTTTATCAGACTTTCAGATAGGGGAAATGTCAGTGAGCGTTCCGATTTCAGTTCCAGAGTGATTCGCCCAATGAGTCCTTGATATTTAGTCGTTTTCAGCCAATATTTTGGATTTTTGAAAATTTCACTTTTTTGTGTAAATATCCACTAAATGAGGCAATAATATGTGTGAGGGTACCCCAGGAGAGTTCCAAATGTGTGTGGGTAGAATATATATCCCACGGGGGTAAAATTGAAAAAAGTTTAAAAAATTTTTTTTTTGGACTTAGTCATTTTTCCGCCGTTTATCAGACTTTCAGATAGGGGAAATGTCAGTGAGCGTTCCGATTTCAGTTCCAGAGCGATTTGCCCAATGAGTCCTTGATATTTAGTCATTTTCAGCCAATATTTTGGATTTGTGAAAATTTCACTTTTTTGTGAAAATATCCACTAAATGAGGGAATAATATGTGTGAGGGTACCCCAGGAGAGTTCCAAATGTCTGTGGGTAGAATATATATCCCACGGGGGTAAAATTGAAAAAAGTTGAAAAAATTTTTTTTTTTGGACTTAGTCATTTTTCCGCCGTTTATCAGACTTTCAGATAGGGGAAATGTCAGTGAACGTTCCGATTTCAGTTCCAGAGTGATTCGCCCAATGAGTCCTTGATATTTAGTCGTTTTCAGCCAATATTTTGGATTTTTGAAAATTTCACTTTTTTGTGTAAATATCCACTAAATGAGGCAATAATATGTGTGAGGGTACCCCAGGAGAGTTCCAAATGTGTGTGGGTAGAATATATATCCCACGGGGGTAAAATTGAAAACAGTTTAAAACATTTTTTTTTTGGAGTTAGTCATTTTTCCGCCGTTTATCAGACTTTCAGATAGGGGAAATGTCAGTGAGCGTTCCGATTTCAGTTCCAGAGCGATTCGCCCAATGAGTCCTTGATATTTAGTCGTTTTCAGCCAATATTTTGGATTTGTGAAAATTTCACTTTTTTGTGAAAATATCCACTAAATGAGGGAATAATATGTGTGAGGGTACCCCAGGAGAGTTCCAAATGTCTGTGGGTAGAATATATATCCCACGGGGGTAAAATTGAAAAAAGTTCAAAAAATTATTTTTTTTGGACTTAGTCATTTTTCCGCCGTTTATCAGACTTTCAGATAGGGGAAATGTCAGTGAGCGTTCCGATTTCAGTTCCAGAGCGGTTCGCCCAATGAGTCCTTGATATTTAGTCGTTTTCAGCCAATTTTCTGGATTTTTGAAAATTTCACATTTTTGTGAAAATATCCACTAAATGAGGGAATAATATGTGTGAGGGTACCCCAGGAGAGTTCCAAATGTGTGTGGGTAGAATATATATCCCACCGGGGTGAAATTGAAAAAAGTTGAAAAATTTTTTTTTTTGGACTTAGTCATTTTTCCAGCGTTTATCAGACTTTCAGATAGGGCAAATGTCAGTGAGCGTTCCGATTTCAGTTCCAGAGCGATTCGCCCAATGAATCCTTGATATTTAGTCATTTTCAGCCAATATTTTGGATTTTTGAAAATTTCCCTTTTTAGTGAAAATATCCACTAAATGAGGGAATAATATGTGTGAGGGTACCCCAGGAGAGTTCCAAATGTGTGTGGGTAGAACATATATCCCACGGGGGTAAAATTGAAAAAAGTATAAAAAAAAATTTTTTCGACTTAGTCATTTTTCCGCCGTTTATCAGACTTTCAGATAGGGGAAATGTCAGTGAGCGTTCCGATTTCAGTTCCAGAGCGATTCGCCCAATGAGTCCTTGATATTTAGTCGTTTTCAGCCAATATTTTGGATTTGTGAAAATTTCACTTTTTTGTGAAAATATCCACTAAATGAGGGAATAATATGTGTGAGGGTAAACCAGGAGAGTTCCAAATGTCTGTGGGTAGAATATATATCCAACGGGGGTAAAATTGAAAAAAGTTGAAAAAAATTTTTTTTTGGACTTAGTCATTTTTCCGGCGTTTATCAGACTTTCAGATAGGGGAAATGTCAGTGAGTGTTCCGATTTCAGTTCCAGAGCGTTTCGCCCAATGAGTCCTTGATATTTAGTCGTTTTCAGCCAATTTTCTGGATTTTTGAAAATTTCACATTTTTGTGAAAATATCCACTAAATGAGGGAATAATATGTGTGAGGGTACCCCAGGAGAGTTCCAAATGTGTGTGAGTAGAATATATATCCCACGGGGGTAAAATTGAAAAAAGTAGAAAAAATTTTTTTTTTGGACTTAGTCATTTTTCCGGCGTTTATCAGACTTTCAGATAGGGCAAATGTCAGTGAGCGTTCCGATTTCAGTTGCAGAGCGATTCACCCAATGAGTCCTTGATATTTAGTCGTTTTCAGCCAATATTTTTTATTTTTGAAAATTTCACTTTTTTGTGTAAATATCCACTAAATGAGGGAATAATATGTGTGAGGGTACCCCAGGAGAGTTCCAAATGTGTGTGGGTAGAATATATATCCCACGGTTGTAAAATTGAAAAAAGTTGAAAAAATTTTTTTTTTGGACTTAGTCATTTTTCCGGCGTTTATCAGACTTTCAGATAGGGGAAATGTCAGTGAGCGTTCCGATTTCTGTTCCAGAGCGGTTCGCCCAATGAGTCCTTGATATTTAGTCGTTTTCAGCCAATATTTTGGATTTTTGAAAATTTCACTTTTTTCTGAAAATATCCACTAAATGAGGGAATAATATGTGTGAGGGTACCCCAGGAGAGTTCCAAATGTGTGTGGGTAGAATATATATCCCACGGGGGTAAAATTGAAAAAAGTTGAAAAATATTTTTTTTTTGGACTTATTCATTTTTCCAGCGTTTATCAGACTTTCAGATAGGGCGAATGTCAGTGAGCATTCCGATTTCAGTTCCAGAGCGATTCGGCCAATGAGTCCTTGATATTTAGTCGCTTTCAGCCAATTTTCTGGATTTTTGAAAATCTCACTTTTCTGTGAAAATATCCACTAAATGAGGGAATAATATGTGTGAGGGTACCCCAGGAGAGTTCCAAATGTGTGTGGGTAGAATATATATCCCACGGGGGTAAAATTGAAAAAAGTTGAAAAAATTTTTTTTTTGGACTTAGTCATTTTTCCGGCATTTATCAGACTTTCAGATAGGGGAAATGTCAGTGAGCGTTCCGATTTCAGTTCCAGAGCGGTTCGACCAATGAGTCCTTGATATTTAGTCGTTTTTAGCCAATATTTTGGATTTTTAAAAATTTCACTTTTTTGTGAAAATATCCACTAAATGAGGGAATAATATGTGTGAGGGTACCCCAGGAGAGTTCCAAATGTGTGTGGGTAGAATATATATCCCACGGTTGTAAAGTTGAAAAAAGTTGAAAAATATTTTTTTTTGTACTTAGTCATTTTTCCGGCGTTTATCAGACTTTCAGATAGGGTAAATGTCAGTGAGCGTTCCGATTTCAGTTCCAGAGAGATTCACCCACTGAGTCCTTGATATTAAGTCGCTTTCAGCCAATTTTCTGGATTTTTGAAAATTTCACTTTTTTGTGAAAATATCCACTAAATGAGGGAATAATATGTGTGAGGGTACCCCAGGAGAGTTCCAAATGTGTGTGGGTAGAATATATATCCCACGGGGGTAAAATTGAAAAAAGTTGAAAAAATTTTTTTTTTGGACTTAGTCATTTTTCTGCCGTTTATCAGACTTTCAGATAGGGGAAATGTCAGTGAGCGTTCCGATTTCAGTTCCAGAGCGGTTCGCCCAATGAGTCCTTGATATTTAGTCGTTTTCAGCCAATTTTCTGGATTTTTGAAAATTTCACATTTTTGTGAAAATATCCATTAAATGAGGGAATAATATGTGTGAGTGTACCCCAGGAGAGTTCCAAATGTGTGTGGGTAGAATATATATCCCACGGGGGTAAAATTGAAAAAAGTTCAAAAATTATTTTTTTTGGACTTAGTCATTTTTCCACCGTTTATCAGACTTTCAGATAGGGCAAATGTCAGTGAGCGTTTCGATTTCATTTCCAGAGCGATTCGCCCAATGAGTCTTTGATATTTAGTCATTTTCAGCCAATTTTCTGGATTTTTGAAAATTTCGCTTTTTTATGAAAATATCCACTAAATGAGGGAATAATATGTGTGAGGGTAGCCCAGGAGAGTTCCAAATGTGTGTGGGTAGAATATATATCCCACGGGGGTGAAATTGAAAAAAGTTGAAAATTTTTTTTTTTGGACTTAGTGATTTTTCCAGCGTTTATCAGACTTTCAGATAGGGCAGATGTCAGTGAGCGTTCCGATTTAAGTTCCAGAGCGATTCGCCCAATGAGTCCTTGATATTTGGTCATTTTCAGCCAATATTTTGGATTTTTGAAAATTTCACTTTTTTGTGAAAATATCCTTTAAATGAGGGAATAATATGTGTGAGGGTACCCGAGGAGAGTTCCAAATGTGTGTGGGTAGAATATATATCCCACGGGGGTAAAATTGAAAAAAGTTTAAAAAATTTTTTTTTTGGACTTAGTCATTTTTCCGCCGTTTATCAGACTTTCAGATAGGGGGAATGTCAGTGAGCGTTCCGATTTCAGTTCCAGAGCGATTCGCCCAATGAGTCCTTGATATTTAGTCGTTTTCAGCCAATATTTTGGATTTGTGAAAATTTCACTTTTTTGTGAAAATATCCACTAAATGAGGGAATAATATGTGTGAGGGTACCCCAGGAGAGTTCCAAATGTCTGTGGGTAGAATATATATCCCACGGGGGTAAAATTGAAAAAAGTTGAAAAAATTTTTTTTTTTGGACTTAGTCATTTTTCCGCCGTTTATCAGACTTTCAGATATGGGAAATGTCAGTGAACGTTCCGATTTCAGTTCCAGAGTGATTCGCCCAATGAGTCCTTGATATTTAGTCGTTTTCAGCCAATATTTTGGATTTTTGAAAATTTCACTTTTTTGTGTAAATATCCACTAAATGAGGCAATAATATGTGTGAGGGTACCCCAGGAGAGTTCCAAATGTGTTTGGGTAGAATATATATCCCACGGGGGTAAAATTGAAAAAAGTTTAAAACATTTTTTTTTTGGAGTTAGTCATTTTTCCGCCGTTTATCAGACTTTCAGATAGGGGAAATGTCAGTGAGCGTTCCGATTTCAGTTCCAGAGCGGTTCGCCCAATGAGTCCTTGATATTTAGTCGTTTTCAGCCAATTTTCTGGATTTTTGAAAATTTCACATTTTTGTGTAAATATCCACTAAATGAGGCAATAATATGTGTGAGGGTACACCAGGAGAGTTCCAAATGTGTGTGGGTAGAATATATATCCCACGGGGGTAAAATTGAAAAAAGTTGAAAAATTTTTTTTTTTTGGACTTAGTCATTTTTCCAGCGTTTATCAGACTTTCAGATAGGGCAAATGTCAGTGAGCGTTCCGATTTCAGTTCCAGAGCGATTTGCCCAATGAATCCTTGATATTTAGTCATTTTCAGCCAATATTTTGGATTTTTGAAAATTTCCCTTTTTAGTGAAAATATCCACTAAATGAGGGAATAATATGTGTGAGGGTACCCCAGGAGAGTTCCAAATGTGTGTGGGTAGAATATATATCCCACGGGGGTAAAATTGAAAAAAGTTGAAAAAAATTTTTTTTTGGACTTAGTCATTTTTCCGCCGTTTATCAGACTTTCAGATAGAGGAAATGTCAGTGAGCATTCCGATTTCAGTTCCAGAGCGGTTCGCCCAATGAGTCCTTGATATTTAGTCGTTTTCAGCCAATATTTTGGATTTGTGAAAATTTCACTTTTTTGTGAAAATATCCACTAAATGAGGGAATAATATGTGTGAGGGTACCCCAGGAGAGTTCCAAATGTCTGTGGGTAGAATATATATCCCACGGGGGTAAAATTGAAAAAAGTTCAAAAAATTATTTTTTTTGGACTTAGTCATTTTTCCGCCGTTTATCAGACTTTCAGATAGGGGAAATGTCAGTGAGCGTTCCAATTTCAGTTCCAGAGCGGTTCGCCCAATGAGTCCTTGATATTTAGTCGTTTTCAGCCAATTTTCTGGATTTTTGAAAATTTCACATTTTTGTGAAAATATCCACTAAATGAGGGAATAATATGTGTGAGGGTACCCCAGGAGAGTTCCAAATGTGTGTGGGTAGAATATATATCCCACTGGGGTGAAATTGAAAAAAGTTGAAAAATTTTTTTTTTTGGACTTAGTGATTTTTCCAGCGTTTATCAGACTTTCAGATAGGGCAAATGTCAGTGAACGTTCCGATTTCAGTTCCAGAGCGATTCGCCCAATGAGTCCTTGATATTTAGTCGTTTTCAGCCAATTTTCTGGATTTTTGAAAATTTCACATTTTTGTGAAAATATCCACTAAATGAGGGAATAATATGTGTGAGGGTACCCCAAGAGAGTTCCAAATGTGTGTGGGTAGAATATATATCCCACGGGGGTAAAATTAAAAAAAGTTGAAAAAAAATTTTTTTTGGACTTAGTCATTTTTCCAGCGTTTATCAGACTTTCAGATAGGGCAGATGTCAGTGAGCGTTCCGATTTAAGTTCCAGAGCGATTCGCCCAATGAGTCCTTGATATTTGGTCATTTTCAGCCAATATTTTGGATTTTTGAAAATTTCACTTTTTTGTGAAAATATCCTCTAAATGAGGGAATAATATGTGTGAGGGTACCCCAGGAGAGTTCCAAATGTGTGTGGGTAGAATATATATCCCACGGGGGTAAAATTGAAAAAAGTTGAAAAAATTTTTTTTTTTGGACTTAGTCATTTTTCCGCCGTTTATCAGACTTTCAGATAGGGGAAATGTCAGTGAACGTTCCGATTTCAGTTCCAGAGTGATTCGCCCAATGAGTCCTTGATATTTAGTCGTTTTCAGCCAATATTTTGGATTTTTGAAAATTTCACTTTTTTGTGTAAATATCCACTAAATGAGGCAATAATATGTGTGAGGGTACCCCAGGAGAGTTCCAAATGTGTGTGGGTAGAATATATATCCCACGGGGGTAAAATTGAAAACAGTTTAAAACATTTTTTTTTTGGAGTTAGTCATTTTTCCGCCGTTTATCAGACTTTCAGATAGGGGAAATGTCAGTGAGCGTTCCGATTTCAGTTCCAGAGCGATTCGCCCAATGAGTCCTTGATATTTAGTCGTTTTCAGCCAATATTTTGGATTTGTGAAAATTTCACTTTTTTGTGAAAATATCCACTAAATGAGGGAATAATATGTGTGAGGGTACCCCAGGAGAGTTCCAAATGTCTGTGGGTAGAATATATATCCCACGGGGGTAAAATTGAAAAAAGTTCAAAAAATTATTTTTTTTGGACTTAGTCATTTTTCCGCCGTTTATCAGACTTTCAGATAGGGGAAATGTCAGTGAGCGTTCCGATTTCAGTTCCAGAGCGGTTCGCCCAATGAGTCCTTGATATTTAGTCGTTTTCAGCCAATTTTCTGGATTTTTGAAAATTTCACATTTTTGTGAAAATATCCACTAAATGAGGGAATAATATGTGTGAGGGTACCCCAGGAGAGTTCCAAATGTGTGTGGGTAGAATATATATCCCACCGGGGTGAAATTGAAAAAAGTTGAAAAATTTTTTTTTTTGGACTTAGTCATTTTTCCAGCGTTTATCAGACTTTCAGATAGGGCAAATGTCAGTGAGCGTTCCGATTTCAGTTCCAGAGCGATTCGCCCAATGAATCCTTGATATTTAGTCATTTTCAGCCAATATTTTGGATTTTTGAAAATTTCCCTTTTTAGTGAAAATATCCACTAAATGAGGGAATAATATGTGTGAGGGTACCCCAGGAGAGTTCCAAATGTGTGTGGGTAGAACATATATCCCACGGGGGTAAAATTGAAAAAAGTATAAAAAAAATTTTTTTCGACTTAGTCATTTTTCCGCCGTTTATCAGACTTTCAGATAGGGGAAATGTCAGTGAGCGTTCCGATTTCAGTTCCAGAGCGATTCGCCCAATGAGTCCTTGATATTTAGTCGTTTTCAGCCAATATTTTGGATTTGTGAAAATTTCACTTTTTTGTGAAAATATCCACTAAATGAGGGAATAATATGTGTGAGGGTAAACCAGGAGAGTTCCAAATGTCTGTGGGTAGAATATATATCCCACCGGGGTAAAATTGAAAAAAGTTGAAAAAATTTTTTTTTTTGGACTTAGTCATTTTTCCGCCGTTCATCAGACTTTCAGATAGGGGAAATGTCAGTGAGCCTTCCGATTTCAGTTCCAGAGTGATTCGCCCAATGAGTCCTTGATATTTATTCGTTTTCAGCCAATTTTCTGGATTTTTGAAAATTTCACATTTTTGTGAAAATATCCACTAAATGAGGAAATAATATGTGTGAGGGTACCCCAGGAGAGTTCCAAATGTGTGTGAGTAGAATATACAGTACAGACCAAAAGTTTGGACACACCTTCTCATTTAAAGATTTTTCTGTATTTTCATGACTATGAAAATTGTACATTCACACTGAAGGCATCAAAACTATGAATTAACACATGTGGAATTATATACTTAACAAAAAAGTGTGAAACAACTGAAAATATGTCTTATATTCTAGGTTCTTCAAAGTAGCCACCTTTTGCTTTGATGACTGCTTTGCACACTCTTGGCATTCTCTTGATGAGCTTCAAGAGGTAGTCACCGGAAATGGTTTTCACTTGGTGTGCCCTGTCAGGTTTAATAAGTGGGATTTCTTGCCTTATAAATGGGGTTGAGACCATCAGTTGTGTTGTGCAGAAGTCAGGTGGATAAACAGCTGAGAGTCCTACTGAATAGACTGGTAGAATTTGTATTATTTGTATTATGGCAAGAAAAAAGCAGCTAAGTAAAGAAAGACGAGTGGCCATCATTACTTTAAGAAATGAAGGTCAGTCAGTCCGAAAAATTGGGCAAACTTTGAAAGTGTCCCCATGTGCAGTTGCAAAAACCATCAAGTGCTACAAAGAAACTGGCTCACATGAGGACCGCACCAGGAATGGAAGACCAAGAGTCACCTCTGCTTCTGAGGAAAAGTTTATCCGAGTCACCAGCCTCAGAAATCGCAGGTTAACAGCAGCTCAGATTTGAGACCAGGTCAATGCCAAACAGAGTTCTAGCAGCAGACACATCTCTACAACAACTGTTAAGAGGATACTTTGTGCAGCAGGCCTTCATGGTAAAATAGCTGCTAGGAAACCACTGCTAAGGACAGACAACAAGCAGAAGAGACTTGTTTGGGCTAAAGAACATAAGGAATAGACATTAGACCAGTGGAAATCTGTGCTTTGGTCTGATGAGTCCAAATTTGAGATCTTTGATTCCAACCACCGTGTCTTTGTGCGACGCAGAAAAGGTGAACGGATGGACTCTACATGCCTGGTTCCCACCGTGAAGCATGGAGGAGGAGGTGTGATGGTGTGGGGGTGCTTTGCTGGTGACACTGTTGGGGATTTATTCAAAATTGAAGGCATACTGAACCAGCATGGCTACCACAGCATCTTGCAGCGGCATGCTATTCCATCTGGTTTGCGTTTAGTTGGACCATCATTTATTTTTCAACAGGACAATGACCCCAAACACACCTCCAGGCTGTGTAAGAGCCATTTGACCAAGAAGGAGAGTGATGGGGTGCTACGCCAGATGACCTGGCCTCCACAGTCACCAGACCTGAACCCAATCGAGATGGTTTGGGGTGAGCTGGACCGCAGAGTGAAGGCAAAAGGGCCAACAAGTGCTAAGCATCTCTGGGACCTCCTTCAAGATTGTTGGAAGACCATTTCCGGTGACTAACTCTGGAAGCTCATCAAGAGAATGCCAAGAGTGTGCAAAGCAGTCATCAAAGCAAAAGGTGGCTACTTTGAAGAACCTAGAATATAAGACATATTTTCAGTTGTTTCACACTTTTTTGTTAAGAATATAATTCCATATGTGTTAATTCATAGTTTTGATGCCTTTAGTGTGAATGTACAATTTTCATAGTCATGAAAATACAGAAAAATCTTTAAATGAGAAGGTGTGTCCAAACTTTTGGTCTGTACTGTATATCCCACGGGGGTAAAATTGAAAAAAGTTGAAAAAAAAAATTTTTTGGACTTAGTCATTTTTCCAGCGTTTATCAGACTTTCAGATAGGGGAAATGTCAGTGAGCGTTCCGATTTCAGTTCCAGAGCGATTCGCCCAATGAGTCCATGATTTTTAGTCGTTTTCAGCCAATTTTCTGGATTTTTGAAAATCTCACTTTTCTGTGAAAATATCCACTAAATGAGAGAATAATATGTGTGAGGGTACCCCAGGAGAGTTCCAAATGTGTGAGGGTAGAATATATATCCCACGGGGGTAAAATTGAAAAAAGTTGAAAAAAATTTTTTTTTGGACTTAGTCATTTTTCCGCCGTTTATCAGACTTTCAGATAGGGGAAATGTCAGTGAGTGTTCCGATTTCAGTTCCAGAGCGATTTGCCCAATGAGTCCTTGATATTTAGTCGTTTTCAGCCAATATTTTGGATTTTTGAAAATTTCACTTTTTTGTGTAAATATCCACTAAATGAGGCAATAATATGTGTGAGGGTACCCCAGGAGAGTTCCAAATGTGTGTGGGTAGAATATATATCCCACCGGGGTAAAATTGAAAAAAGTTGAAAAAAAAATTTTTTTTTTGGACTTACTCATTTTTCCGGCATTTATCAGACTTTCAGATAGGGCAGATGTCAGTGAGCGTTCCGATTTCAGTTCCAGAGCGTTTCGCCCAATGAGTCCTTGATATTTAGTCGTTTTCAGCCAATATTTTGGATTTGTGAAAATTTCACTTTTTTGTGAAAATATCCACTAAATGAGGGAATAATATGTGTGAGGGTACCCCAGGAGAGTTCCAAATGTCTGTGGGTAGAACATATATCCCACGGGGGTAAAATTGAAAAAAGTTCAAAAATTTTTTTTTTGGACTTAGTCATTTTTCCGCCGTTTATCAGACTTTCAGATAGGGGAAATGTCAGTGAGCGTTCCGATTTCAGTTCCAGAGCGATTCGGCCAATGAGTCCATGATTTTTAGTCGTTTTCAGCCAATTTTCTGGATTTTTGAAAATTTCACATTTTTGTGAAAATATCCACTAAATGAGGGAATAATATGTGTGAGGGTACCCCAGGAGAGTTCCAAATGTGTGTGGGTAGAATATATATCCCACGGGGGTAAAATTGAAAAAAGTTGAAAAAAAAAATTTTTTGGACTTAGTCATTTTTCCAGCGTTTATCAGACTTTCAGATAGGGGAAATGTCAGTGAGCTTTCCGATTTCAGTTCCAGAGCGGTTCGCCCAATGAGTCCTTGATA
The DNA here is from genome assembly GCF_046119375.1 of Phyllobates terribilis. Lineage (NCBI taxonomy): Eukaryota > Metazoa > Chordata > Amphibia > Anura > Dendrobatidae > Phyllobates > Phyllobates terribilis. The sequence continues at coordinate 2,508,233 of NW_027363002.1, read as the reverse complement.
TTTGGTCATTTTCAGCCAATATTTTGGATTTTTGAAAATTTCACTTTTTTGTGAAAATATCCACTAAATGAGGGAATAATATGTGTGAGGGTACCCCAGGAGAGTTCCAAATGTGTGTGGGTAGAATATATATCCCACGGGGGTTAAATTGAAAAAAGTTGAAAAAATTTTTTTTTTTGGACTTAGTCATTTTTCCAGCGTTTATCAGACTTTCAGATAGGGCAAATGTCAGTGAGCGTTCCGATTTCAGTTCCAGAGCGATTCGCCCAATGAGTCCTTGATATTTAGTCGTTTTCAGCCAATTTTCTGGATTTTTGAAAATTTCACATTTTTGTGAAAATATCCACTAAATGAGGGAATAATATGTGTGAGGGTACCCCAGGAGAGTTCCAAGTATGTGTGGGTAGAATATATATCCCACGGGGGTAAAATTGAAAAAAGTTGAAAAAATTTTTTTTTTGGACTTAGTCATTTTTCCGCCGTTTATCAGACTTTCAGATAGGGGAAATGTCAGTGAGCGTTCCGATTTCAGTTCCAGAGCGATTCGCCCAATGTGTCCTTGATATTTAGTCGTTTTCAGCCAATTTTCTGGATTTTTGAAAATTTCACATTTTTGTGAAAATATCCACTAAATGAGGGAATAATATGTGTGAGGGTACCCCAGGAGAGTTCCAAATGTGTGTGGGTAGAATATATATCCCACGGGGGTAAAATTGAAAAAAGTTGAAAAAATTTTTTTTTTGGACTTACTCATTTTTCCGGCGTTTATCAGACTTTCAGATAGGGCAAATGTCAGTGAGCGTTCCGATTTCAGTTGCAGAGAGATTCACCCAATGAGTCCTTGATATTTAGTCGTTTTCAGCCAATATTTTGGATTTTTGAAAATTTCACATTTTTGTGAAAATATCCACTAAATGAGGGAATAATATGTGTGAGGGTACCCCAGGAGAGTTCCAAATGTGTGTGGGTAGAATATATATCCCACGGGGGTAAAATTGAAAAAAGTTAAAAAAAAATTTTTTTTGGACTTAGTCTTTTTTCCAGCGTTTATCAGACTTTCAGATAGGGCAAATGTCAGTGAGCATTCCGATTTCAGTTGCACAGCGATTCACCCAATGAGTCCTTGATATTTAGTCGTTTTCAGCCAATATTTTGGATTTTTGAAAATTTCACTTTTTTGTGTAAATATCCACTAAATGAGGGAATAATATGTGTGAGGGTACCCCAGGAGAGTTCCAAGTGTGTGTGGGTAGAATATATATCCCATGGGGGTAAAATTGAAAAAGTTTAAAAAAATTTTTTTTTGGACTTAGTCATTTTTCCGGCGCTTATCAGACTTTCAGACAGGGCAAATGTCAGTGAGCGTTCCGATTTCAGTTCCAGAGCGATTCGCCCAATGAGTTCTTGATATTTAGTCGTTTTCAGCCAATATTTTTGATTTTTGAAAATTTCACTTTTTTGTGAAAATATCCACTAAATGAGGGAATAATATGTGTGAGGGTACCCCAGGAGAGTTCCAAATGTGTGTGGGTAGAATATATATCCCACGGTTGTAAAATTCAAAAAAGTTGAAAAATATTTTTTTTTGGACTTAGTCATTTTTCCAGCGTTTATCAGACTTTCAGATAGGGCGAATGTCAGTGAGCATTCCGATTTCAGTTCCAGAGCGATTCGCCCAATGAGTCCTTGATATTTAGTCGCTTTAAGCCAATTTTCTGGATTTTTGAAAATCTCACTTTTCTGTGAAAATATCCACTAAATGAGGGAATAATATGTGTGAGGGTACCCCAGGAGAATTCCAAATGTGTGTGGGTAGAATATATATCCCACGGGGGTGAAATTGAAAAAAGCTGAAAATTTTTTTTTTTTGTACTTAGTCATTTTTCCAGCATTTATCAGACTTTCAGATAGGGGAAATGTCAGTGAGCGTTCCGATTTCAGTTCCAGAGCGGTTCGCCCAATGAGTCCTTGATATTTAGTCGTTTTCAGCCAATTTTCTGGATATTTGAAAATTTCACATTTTTGTGTAAATATCCAATAAATGAGGGAATAATATGTGTGAGGGTACCCCAGGAGAGTTCCAAATGTGTGTGGGTAGAATATATATCCCACGGGGGTGAAATTGAAAAAAGTTGAACAATTTTTTTTTTTGGACTTAGTCATTTTTCCAGCGTTTATCAGACTTTCAGATAGGGCGAATGTCAGTGAGCATTCCGATTTCAGTTCCAGAGCGATTCGCCCAATGAGTCCATGATATTTAGTCGCTTTCAGCCAATTTTCTGGATTTTTGAAAATCTCACTTTTCTGTGAAAATATCCACTAAATGAGGGAATAATATGTGTGAGGGTACCCCAGGAGAGTTCCAAATGTGTGTGGGTAGAATATTTATCCCACGGTTGTAAAATTGAAAAAAGTTGAAAAATAATTTTTTTTGGATTTAGTCATTTTTCCAGCGTTTATCAGACTTTCAGATGGGGCGAATGTCAGTGAACATTCCGATTTCAGTTCCAGAGCGATTGGCCCAATGAGTCCTTCATATTTAGTCGCTTTCAGCCAATTTTCTGGATTTTTGAAATTTTCACTTTTTTGTGAAAATATCCACTGAATGAGGGAATAATATGTGTGAGGGTACCCCAGGATAGTTCCAAATGTGTGTGGGTAGAATATATATCCCACGGGGGTAAAATTGAACAAAGTTGAAAAAAATTTTTTTTTTGGACTTAGTCATTTTTAAGCCGTTTATCAGACTTTCAGATAGGGGAAATGTCAGTGAGCATTCCGATTTCAGTTCCAGAGCGATTCGCCCAATGAGTCCATGATATTTAGTCGCTTTCAGCCAATTTTCTGGATTTTTGAAAATTTCACATTTTTGTGTAAATATCCACTAAATGAGGGAATAATATGTGTGAGGGTACCCCAGGAGAGTTTCAAATGTGTGTGGGTAGAATATATATCCCACGGTTGTAAAATTCAAAAAAGTTGAAAAATATTTTTTTTTGGATTTAGTCATTTTTCCAGCGTTTATCAGACTTTCAGATGTGGCGAATGTCAGTGAGCATTCCGATTTCAGTTCCAGAGCGATTCGCCCAATGAGTCCTTGTTATTTAGTCGTTTTCAGCCAATTTTCTGGATTTTTGAAAATTTCACATTTTTGTGAAAATATCCACTAAATGAGGAAATAATATGTGTGAGGGTACCCCAGGAGAGTTCCAAATGTGTGTGAGTAGAATATATATCCCACGGGGGTAAAATTGAAAAAAGTTGAAAAAATTTTTTTTTTGGACTTACTCATTTTTCCGGCGTTTATCAGACTTTCAGATAGGGCAGATGTCAGTGAGCGTTCCGATTTCAGTTCCAGAGCGATTCGCCCAATGAGTCCTTGATATTTAGTCGTTTTCAGACAATATTTTGGAATTGTGAAAATTTCACTTTTTTGTGTAAATATCCACTAAATGAGGCAATAATATGTGTGAGGGTACCCCAGGAGAGTTCCAAATGTGTGTGGGTAGAATATATATCCCACGGGGATAAATTTGAAAAAAGTTCAAAAATTTTTTTTTTGGACTTAGTCATTTTTCCGCCGTTTATCAGACTTTCAGATAGTGGAAATGTCAGTGAGCGTTCCGATTTCAGTTCCAGAGCGATTCGCCCAATGAGTCCTTGATATTTAGTCGTTTTCAGCCAATTTTCTGGATTTTTGAAAATTTCACATTTTTGTGAAAATATCCACTAAATGAGGGAATAATATGTGTGAGGGTACCCCAGGAGAGTTCCAAATGTGTGTGGGTAGAATATATATCCCACGGGGGTAAAATTGAAAAAAGTTGAAAAAATTTTTTTTTTGGACTTACTCATTTTTCCGGCGTTTATCAGACTTTCAGATAGGGCAGATGTCAGTGAGCGTTCCGATTTCAGTTCCAGAGCGTTTCGCCCAATGAGTCCTTGATATTTAGTCGTTTTCAGCCAATATTTTGGATTTGTGAAAATTTCACTTTTTTGTGAAAATATCCACTAAATGAGGGAATAATATGTGTGAGGGTACCCCAGGAGAGTTCCAAATGTCTGTGGGTAGAATATATATCCCACGGGGGTAAAATTGAAAAAAGTTCAAAAATTTTTTTTTTGGACTTAGTCATTTTTCCGCCGTTTATCAGACTTTCAGATAGGGGAAATGTCAGTGAGCGTTCCGATTTCAGTTCCAGAGCGATTCGCCCAATGAGTCCATGATTTTTAGTCGTTTTCAGCCAATTTTCTGGATTTTTGAAAATTTCACATTTTTGTGAAAATATCCACTAAATGAGGGAATAATATGTGTGAGGGTACCCCAGGAGAGTTCCAAATGTGTGTGGGTAGAATATATATCCCACGGGGGTAAAATTGAAAAAAGTTGAAAAAAAAAATTTTTTGGACTTAGTCATTTTTCCAGCGTTTATCAGACTTTCAGATAGGGGAAATGTCAGTGAGCTTTCCGATTTCAGTTCCAGAGCGGTTCGCCCAATGAGTCCTTGATATTTGGTCATTTTCAGCCAATATTTTGGATTTTTGAAAATTTCACTTTTTTGTGAAAATATCCACTAAATGAGGGAATAATATGTGTGAGGGTACCCCAGGAGAGTTCCAAATGTGTGTGGGTAGAATATATATCCCACGGGGGTTAAATTGAAAAAAGTTGAAAAAATTTTTTTTTTTGGACTTAGTCATTTTTCCGCCGTTTATCAGACTTTCAGATAGGGGAAATGTCAGTGAGCGTTCCGATTTCAGCTCCAGAGCGATTCGCCCAATGAGTCCTTGATATTTAGTCGTTTTCAGCCAATATTTTGGATTTTTGAAAATTTCACTTTTTTGTGTAAATATCCACTAAATGAGGCAATAATAAGTGTGAGGGTACCCCAGGAGAGTTCCAAATGTGTGTGGGTAGAATATATATCCCACGGGGGTAAAACTGAAAAAAGTTGAAAAAAAAATTTTTTTGGACTTAGTCATTTTTCCAGCGTTTATCAGACTTTCAGATAGGGCAAATGTCAGTGAGCGTTCCGATTTCAGTTCCAGAGCGATTCGCCCAATGAGTCCTTGATATTTAGTCGTTTTCAGCCAATTTTCTGGATTTTTGAAAATTTCACATTTTTGTGAAAATATCCACTAAATGAGGGAATAATATGTGTGAGGGTACCCCAGGAGAGTTCCAAGTGTGTGTGGGTAGAATATATATCCCACGGGGGTAAAATTGAAAAAAGTTGAAAAAATTTTTTTTTTGGACTTAGTCATTTTTCCGCCGTTTATCAGACTTTCAGATAGGGGAAATGTCAGTGAGCGTTCCGATTTCAGTTCCAGAGCGATTCGCCCAATGTGTCCTTGATATTTAGTCGTTTTCAGCCAATTTTCTGGATTTTTGAAAATTTCACATTTTTGTGAAAATATCCACTAAATGAGGGAATAATATGTGTGAGGGTACCCCAGGAGAGTTCCAAATGTGTGTGGGTAGAATATATATCCCACGGGGGTAAAATTGAAAAAAGTTGAAAAAATTTTTTTTTTGGACTTACTCATTTTTCCGGCGTTTATCAGACTTTCAGATAGGGCAGATGTCAGTGAGCGTTCCGATTTCAGTTCCAGAGCGTTTCGCCCAATGAGTCCTTGATATTTAGTCGTTTTCAGCCAATATTTTGGATTTGTGAAAATTTCACTTTTTTGTGAAAATATCCACTAAATGAGGGAATAATATGTGTGAGGGTACCCCAGGAGAGTTCCAAATGTCTGTGGGTAGAATATATATCCCACGGGGGTAAAATTGAAAAAAGTTCAAAAATTTTTTTTTTGGACTTAGTCATTTTTCCGCCGTTTATCAGACTTTCAGATAGGGGAAATGTCAGTGAGCGTTCCGATTTCAGTTCCAGAGCGATTCGCCCAATGAGTCCATGATTTTTAGTCGTTTTCAGCCAATTTTCTGGATTTTTGAAAATTTCACATTTTTGTGAAAATATCCACTAAATGAGGGAATAATATGTGTGAGGGTACCCCAGGAGAGTTCCAAATGTGTGTGGGTAGAATATATATCCCACGGGGGTAAAATTGAAAAAAGTTGAAAAAAAAAATTTTTTGGACTTAGTCATTTTTCCAGCGTTTATCAGACTTTCAGATAGGGGAAATGTCAGTGAGCTTTCCGATTTCAGTTCCAGAGCGGTTCGCCCAATGAGTCCTTGATATTTGGTCATTTTCAGCCAATATTTTGGATTTTTGAAAATTTCACTTTTTTGTGAAAATATCCACTAAATGAGGGAATAATATGTGTGAGGGTACCCCAGGAGAGTTCCAAATGTGTGTGGGTAGAATATATATCCCACGGGGGTTAAATTGAAAAAAGTTGAAAAAATTTTTTTTTTTGGACTTAGTCATTTTTCCGCCGTTTATCAGACTTTCAGATAGGGGAAATGTCAGTGAGCGTTCCGATTTCAGCTCCAGAGCGATTCGCCCAATGAGTCCTTGATATTTAGTCGTTTTCAGCCAATATTTTGGATTTTTGAAAATTTCACTTTTTTGTGTAAATATCCACTAAATGAGGCAATAATAAGTGTGAGGGTACCCCAGGAGAGTTCCAAATGTGTGTGGGTAGAATATATATCCCACGGGGGTAAAACTGAAAAAAGTTGAAAAAAAAATTTTTTTGGACTTAGTCATTTTTCCAGCGTTTATCAGACTTTCAGATAGGGCAAATGTCAGTGAGCGTTCCGATTTCAGTTCCAGAGCGATTCGCCCAATGAGTCCTTGATATTTAGTCGTTTTCAGCCAATTTTCTGGATTTTTGAAAATTTCACATTTTTGTGAAAATATCCACTAAATGAGGGAATAATATGTGTGAGGGTACCCCAGGAGAGTTCCAAGTGTGTGTGGGTAGAATATATATCCCACGGGGGTAAAATTGAAAAAAGTTGAAAAAATTTTTTTTTTGGACTTAGTCATTTTTCCGCCGTTTATCAGACTTTCAGATAGGGGAAATGTCAGTGAGCGTTCCGATTTCAGTTCCAGAGCGATTCGCCCAATGTGTCCTTGATATTTAGTCGTTTTCAGCCAATTTTCTGGATTTTTGAAAATTTCACATTTTTGTGAAAATATCCACTAAATGAGGGAATAATATGTGTGAGGGTACCCCAGGAGAGTTCCAAATGTGTGTGGGTAGAATATATATCCCACGGGGGTAAAATTGAAAAAAGTTGAAAAAATTTTTTTTTTGGACTTACTCATTTTTCCGGCGTTTATCAGACTTTCAGATAGGGCAAATGTCAGTGAGCGTTCCGATTTCAGTTGCCGAGAGATTCACCCAATGAGTCCTTGATATTTAGTCGTTTTCAGCCAATATTTTTGATTTTTGAAAATTTCACTTTTTTGTGAAAATATCCACTAAATGAGGGAATAATATGTGTGAGGGTACCCCAGGAGAGTTCCAAATGTGTGTGGGTAGAATATATATCCCACGGTTGTAAAATTGAAAAAAGTTGAAAAATATTTTTTTTTGGACTTCGTCATTTTTCCGGCGTTTATCAGACTTTCAGATAGGGCGAATGTCAGTGAGCATTCCGATTTAAGTTCCAGAGCGATTGGCCCAATGAGTCCTTCATATTTAGTCGCTTTCAGCCAATTTTCTGGATTTTTGAAATTTTCACTTTTTTGTGAAAATATCCACTGAATGAGGGAATAATATGTGTGAGGGTACCCCAGGATAGTTCCAAATGTGTGTGGGTAGAATATATATCCCACGGGGGTAAAATTGAACAAAGTTGAAAAAAATTTTTTTTTTGGACTTAGTCATTTTTAAGCCGTTTATCAGACTTTCAGATAGGGGAAATGTCAGTGAGCATTCCGATTTCAGTTCCAGAGCGATTCGCCCAATGAGTCCATGATATTTAGTCGCTTTCAGCCAATTTTCTGGATTTTTGAAAATTTCACATTTTTGTGTAAATATCCACTAAATGAGGGAATAATATGTGTGAGGGTACCCCAGGAGAGTTCCAAATGTGTGGGTAGAATATATATCCCACGGGGGTAAAATTGACAAAAGTAGAAAAAATTTTTTTTTGGACTTCGTCATTTTTCCGGCGTTTATCAGACTTTCAGATAGGGCAAATGTCAGTGAGCGTTCCGATTTCAGTTCCAGAGCGATTCGCCCAATGAGTCCTTGATATTTAGTCGTTTTCAGCCAATATTTTTGATTTTTGAAAATTTCACTTTTTTGTGAAAATATCCACTAAATGAGGGAATAATATGTGTGAGGGTACCCCAGGAGAGTTCCAAATGTGTGTGGGTAGAATATATATCCCACGGTTGTAAAATTGAAAAAAGTTGAAAAATATTTTTTTTTGGACTTAGTCATTTTTCCAGCGTTTATCAGACTTTCAGATAGGGCGAATGTCAGTGAGCATTCCGATTTCAGTTCCAGAGCGATTCGCCCAATGAGTCCTTGATATTTAGTCGCTTTCAGCCAATTTTCTGGATTTTTGAAAATCTCACTTTTCTGTGAAAATATCCACTAAATGAGGGAATAATATGTGTGAGGGTACCCCAGGAGAATTCCAAATGTGTGTGGGTAGAATATATAACCCACGGGGGTGAAATTGAAAAAAGCTGAAAATTTTTTTTTTTTGTACTTAGTCATTTTTCCAGCGTTTATCAGACTTTCAGATAGGGGAAATGTCAGTGAGTGTTCCGATTTTAGTTCCAGAGTGATTCGCCCAATGAGTCCTTGATATTTAGTCGTTTTCAGCCAATTTTCTGGATATTTGAAAATTTCACATTTTTGTGAAAATATCCACTAAATGAGGGAATAATATGTGTGAGGGTACCCCAGGAGAGTTCCAAATGTGTGTGGGTAGAATATATATCCCACGGGGGTAAAATTGAAAAAGTTGAAAACAAAATTTTTTTGGACTTAGTCATTTTTCCAGCGTTTATCAGACTTTCAGATAGGGGAAATGTCAGTGAGCGTTCCGATTTTAGTTCCAGAGCAATTCGCCCAATGAGTCTTTGATATTTAGTCATTTTCAGCCAATTTTTTGGATTTTTGAAAATTTCACTTTTTTGTGAAAATATCCACTAAATGAGGGAATAATATGTGTGAGGGTACCCCAGGAGACTTCCAAATGTGTGTGGGTAGAATATATATCCCACGGGGGTAAAATTGAAAAAAGTAGAAAAAAATTTTTTTTTGGACTTAAGGCCCTGTCACACATAACGAGATCGCTAGCGAGATCGTTACTACGTCACAGTTTTGAGATCACTGGAGAGATCGTTGGGGAGCCGTCAAACATGTATAACTTGCCAACGATTTCGGCCGCCCCAGCGATCTAACTAATGATCTCGTTGGTCGCTGGGACGCTGTCACACAGCAGCTATTTCAACTATCCACACTCAACGATCCACACTTTGAGGGACTGTACTGTGTCAGAAAGGCGTGCATAAAATTACCTTTCCGCGCCCACTCATCTCCGATTGGTGGACGCTACTGCGTTCTGATTGGCGGCCGGTTTTAAAAAAAGGCGACGTTGGGGCAATTCCGTTCCTTTGTTCCTATCTTCGCTCTGCTTTCGGATCGTAGCAGTGTTCTCCGGGCAAGTTTCGTCCATCTGGGATTTGTTGAAGCCTTGTCAGCGTCCTGATTTTTGGATCCTAGTTGCGTTCTACTGCTGTGATTCCATTCATTTGTGGATTTTCTTCAGCTGTGACTGAACATTGACTTTTGGGTTCTTCAGGCACTGTATTGCTTTGTTTACATGGTAAGTTATTTTAGTGGATTTTTGTCACACCCAACAAGTATACATTTGCTTATACATTGGAGGCCATTTTTAGTCAGCAAATGGTGTGTAGTACTTTTTACTATGTTTTAAAATGTTTAATGTATGCTCACTGTATTGCTATCCTTTTCAGATGGCTTTCAAAAGTGAAGAGTTTGTGAGGGAAATGATTGACCTCTACCGCTCCCTGCCGTGCCTTTGGTAAATAAAATCTTCAGACTACTGCAATAGAGAGAAAAAGAGGGAAGCCTACCAGCAATTGATTTCACTCTTTAAAAGGCATGGCCCCAACGAGAAGGTGGATGAAGAGCTGGTGAAGAGAAAGATCCAGGGTCTACGCACCGTATATAAGAAAGAACTCAAGCGGGTGGAGAAATCAAAGAAGTCAGGTACCGGCACAGATGAGGTTTATGTGCCGACATTATGGTATTATGACTTGCTTGCCTTCACCCATGACCAGGAGCTACCTCGGCGAATGGCGTGTACGATACGGCCGACCCCGGAAGAAGACCCCGTCATCCGGACTGACTCCCCTGTTGAAGATGTAAGTACCTTCTTTGCTTCCCTGTAAATAGCATTTATACTTTCAATGTACATGCCATAGTTTAGCCGCCCCTCATATTTGTTTTTTTAATGCACGTGTACCCATGCTGGTCATAACATACCTGCTGGATGTTGTAACCAAATCTTAACTTTAATTTTGTGTTCCCACAGCACCATCGGCAAGATGACGACATCTCGACTACGGAACGTGGTATGGAGGAGGCGAGTGTTATGTCAAGGAATGAGGAACCTATGGCATCGGTGAATGAAGACCCTATGGCCTCTACAAGTGAAGACCTTGTGCCTCGGCGACAAAGAAAATCAAGGAAAAGAAAGGCCAGCTTGCCGCCATCGCCAGATCTAGTATCTCTGGCGAACAAGATTCTACTTCTGCAGACCCAGGCCAAGCGGGACAACTTTGCAACATATGCTGGCGAGAGACTACAGAGGCTGGATGACCGACGGAGGGCGCACGCAGAAAGGGTCATGTTTGAGACTTTCAATAAAGCGGCAGCCGGTGAACTTAATGAAACGTCTGCTGTACATACTCTGATTGACCCTGGCCATTTTCAACAACATTCTTGGACCCATATGCCGGACCCACTTCGCAGCACACCAGTGCAGAGGATCCGGCATCCACAAAGCCTTGCCCCCCCCCCCCACAGTATCCCATGTGTTCTGATTCTTTTGTTTCCCCCAGGCACGGACACACAAATACAGGTAATCGATATGAAGAACTGTAGTGATGTTTCATTTCAATTTTTTTTAGCGTTTTGCAAATATTGTTAATTTAATACTTATTTAAATTGTTAAAATTGTTCACATTTTTGTTTGTTTATAAAAAAAAAGGTTTATTGTCCTCTTTTTTAACTTTACCCCTGCCCTCTGATCTCACCCTGATTGAAATAAAAATGTTTTTTTGTTGCCTTATTTTCTGCTTTACCTCTTCCCGAGGGTGGGACCCCTCACCCCTGCCCTCCGATCCCTTCCCAATCTCCGTTCCCTCCCCTCCATTCTCTACCCTCTATTCCCATCCCTGCTCTCCGCTGGTGATCACCTCCTCCCCTTCTCCTCTTCCGGCTCCAGGCTTTATCACCTGTCTTCTGTCTTCTCCCTGTGTCCTCTAGTCTTCTTCACAGCTGGTCTTCTTCCCCTCCTCTTCCTACTTCCCTTCTTTTAGTCTTTGGGGTCATAGTCATGGTGGACGGTATGGCAATGATCTGCCATACCATGCACCATGAGTCTGACTCAGATTATAGGTTGTATATACTAGATTCTTGATAGGGCGTTGATCCAGGGAACTAGTCTGACTGCCGTATGTGGAGTCAGGAAGGAATTTTTTTCCCCAAAACGGAGGATGTTTTTTTTTTGCCTTCCTCTGGATCAACATGTTAGGTCTTCCTTATAGTTTTCATACTATGTTCCTATTCTTTCCTCTTCTCTTTTCTTCTTGAATTAGCTGGCATCTGTGAAAGCCGACTTCAGACGGCTTTCCTGCCCCCACACAACTTCAGCTGATAACATCAATAAGTAGGTGGCAATGAAAGTGTAGGGGCTTTCCTGCCCCTACACTACTTCAGCTGATAACATCAATTAGTAGACTGCTATTAAAGCCGACTTCAGACGGCTTTAATGCCCCCACATAACTTCAGCTGATAACATCATTTTGCAGGCGGCTACTAAAGCCGACTTCAGACGGCTTTCCTGCCCCCACACAACTTCAGCTGATAACATCAATAAGTAGGCGGCAATGAAAGCCAACTTCAGATGGCTTTCCTGCCCCTACACAACTTCAGCTGATAACATCAATAAGCAGGAGGGTATGAAACCCGACTTTGGAGTGGGCTTTACTGCCCCTGCACTGCTTGTTAGGCAGTATCACACAGGATAGGATTACATACACAACTCTTTAGGCAGAATCACACAGGATAGGATTAGATACACAACTCTTTAGGCAGTATCACACAGGATAGGATTAGATACACAACTCTTTAGGCAGTATCACACAGGATAGGATTAGATACACAACTCTTTAGGCAGTATCACACAGGATAGGATTAGATACACAACTCTTTAGGCAGTATCACACAGGATAGGATTAGATACACAACTCTTTAGGCAGTATCACACAGGATAGGATTAGATACACAACTCTTTAGGCAGTATCACACAGGATAGGATTAGATACACAACTCTTTAGGCAGTATCACACAGGATAGGATTAGATACACAACTCTTTAGGCAGTATCACACAGGATAGGGTTAGATACACAACTTTTTAGGCAGTATCACACAGGATAGGATTAGATACACAACTCTTTAGGCAGTATCACACAGGATAGGAGTAGATACACAACTCTTTAGGCAGTATCACACAGGATAGGATTAGATACACAACTCTTTAGGCAGTATCACACAGGATAGGAGTAGATACACAACTCTTTAGGCAGTATCACACAGGATAGGAGTAGATACACAACTCTTTAGGCAGTATCACACAGGATAGGATTAGATACACAACTCTTCAGGCAGTATCACACAGGAAAGGATTAGATACACAACTCTTTAGGCAGTATCACACAGGATAGGATTAGATACACAACTCTTTAGGCAGTATCACACAGGATAGGATTAGATACACAACTCTTTAGGCAGTATCACACAGGATAGGAGTAGATACACAACTCTTTAGGCAGTATCACACAGGATAGGATTAGATACACAACTCTTTAGGCAGTATCACACAGGATAGGATTAGATACACAACTCTTTAGGCAGTATCACACAGGATAGGATTAGATACACAACTCTTTAGGCAGTATCACACAGGATAGGATTAGATACACAACTCTTTAGGCAGTATCACACAGGATAGGATTAGATACACAACTCTTTAGGCAGTATCACACAGGATAGGATTAGATACACAACTCTTTAGGCAGTATCACACAGGATAGGATTAGATACACAACTCTTTAGGCAGTATCACACAGGATAGGATTAGATACACAACTCTTTAGGCAGTATCACACAGGATAGGATTAGATACACAACTCTTTAGGCAGTATCACACAGGATAGGATTAGATACACAACTCTTTAGGCAGAATCACACAGGATAGGATTAGATACACAACTCTTTAGGCAGTATCACACAGGATAGGATTAGATACACAACTCTTTAGGCAGTATCACACAGGATAGGATTAGATACACAACTCTTTAGGCAGTATCACACAGGATAGGATTAGATACACAACTCTTTAGGCAGTATCACACAGGATAGGGTTAGATACACAACTTTTTAGGCAGTATCACACAGGATAGGATTAGATACACAACTCTTTAGGCAGTATCACACAGGATAGGATTAGATACACAACTCTTTAGGCAGTATCACACAGGATAGGAGTAGATACACAAACTCTTTAGGCAGTATCACACAGGATAGGAGTAGATACACAACTCTTTAGGCAGTATCACACATGATAGGAGTAGATACACAACTCTTTAGGCAGTATCACACAGGATAGGAGTAGATACACAAATCTTTAGGCAGTATCACACAGGATAGGAGTAGATACACAACTCTTTTGGCAGTATCACACAGGATAGGAGTCGATACACAACTCTTTAGGCAGTATCACACAGGATAGGGTTAGATACACAACTCTTTAGGCAGTATCACACAGGATAGGATTACATACACAACTCTTTAGGCAGTATCACACAGGATAGGGTGAGATACACAACTCTTTAGGCAGTATCACACAGGATAGGATTACATACACAACTCTTTAGGCAGAATCACACAGGATAGGATTAGATACACAACTCTTTAGGCAGTATCACACAGGATAGGATTAGATACACAACTCTTTAGGCAGTATCACACAGGATAGGATTAGATACACAACTCTTTAGGCAGTATCACACAGGATAGGATTAGATACACAACTCTTTAGGCAGTATCACACAGGATAGGATTAGATACACAACTCTTTAGGCAGTATCACACAGGATAGGATTAGATACACAACTCTTTAGGCAGTATCACACAGGATAGGATTAGATACACAACTCTTTAGACAGTATCACACAGGATAGGATTAGATACACAACTCTTTAGGCAGTATCACACAGGATAGGGTTAGATACACAACTCTTCAGGCAGTATCACACAGGATAGGATTAGATACACAACTCTTTAGGCAGTATCACACAGGATAGGATTAGATACACAACTCTTTAAGCAGTATCACACAGGATAGGGTTAGATACACAACTCTTTAGGCAGTATCACACAGGATAGGATTAGATACACAACTCTTTAGGCAGTATCACACAGGATAGGAGTAGATACACAACTCTTTAGGCAGTATCACACAGGATAGGATTAGATACACAACTCTTTAGGCAGTATCACACAGGATAGGAGTAGATACACAACTCTTTAGGCAGTATCACACAGGATAGGAGTAGATACACAACTCTTTAGGCAGTATCACACAGGATAGGAGTAGATACACAACTCTTTAGGCAGTATCACACAGGATAGGATTAGATACACAACTCTTTAGGCAGTATCACACAGGATAGGGTTAGATACACAACTCTTCAGGCATTATCACACAGGATAGGATTAGATACACAACTCTTTAGGCAGTATCACACAGGATAGGATTAGATACACAACTCTTTAGGCAGTATCACACAGGATAGGATTAGATACACAACTCTTTAGGCAGTATCACACAGGATAGGATTAGATACACAACTCTTTAGGCAGTATCACACAGGATAGGATTAGATACACAACTCTTTAGGCAGTATCATACAAGATAGGGTTAGATACACAACTCTTCAGGCAGTATCACACAGGATAGGTTTAGATACACAACTCTTTAGGCAGTATCACACAGGATAGGATTAGATACACAAATCTTTAAGCAGTATCACACAGGATAGGGTTAGATACACAACTCTTTAGGCAGTATCACACAGGATAGGATTAGATACACAACTATTTAGGCAGTATCACACAGGATGGGAGTAGATACACAACTCTTTAGGCAGTATCATACAGGATAGGATTAGATACACAACTATTTAGGCAGTATCACACAGGATAGGAGTAGATACACAACTCTTTAGGCAGTATCACACAGGATAGGAGTAGATACACAACTCTTTAGGCAGTATCACACAGGATAGGAGTAGATACACAACTCTTTAGGCAGTATCACACAGGATAGGATTAGATACACAACTCTTTAGGCAGTATCACACAGGATAGGATTAGATACACAACTCTTTAGGCAGTATCACACAGGATAGGATTAGATACACAACTCTTTAGGCAGTATCACACAGGATAGGATTAGATACACAACTCTTTAGGCAGTATCACACAGGATAGGATTAGATACACAACTCTTTAGGCAGTATCACACAGGATAGGATTAGATACACAACTCTTTAGGCAGTATCACACAGGATAGGATTAGATACACAACTCTTTAGGCAGTATCACACAGGATAGGATTAGATACACAACTCTTTAGGCAGTATCACACAGGATAGGATTAGATACACAACTCTTTAGGCAGAATCACACAGGATAGGATTAGATACACAACTCTTTAGGCAGTATCACACAGGATAGGATTAGATACACAACTCTTTAGGCAGTATCACACAGGATAGGATTAGATACACAACTCTTTAGGCAGTATCACACAGGATAGGATTAGATACACAACTCTTTAGGCAGTATCACACAGGATAGGGTTAGATACACAACTTTTTAGGCAGTATCACACAGGATAGGATTAGATACACAACTCTTTAGGCAGTATCACACAGGATAGGATTAGATACACAACTCTTTAGGCAGTATCACACAGGATAGGAGTAGATACACAAACTCTTTAGGCAGTATCACACAGGATAGGAGTAGATACACAACTCTTTAGGCAGTATCACACATGATAGGAGTAGATACACAACTCTTTAGGCAGTATCACACAGGATAGGAGTAGATACACAAATCTTTAGGCAGTATCACACAGGATAGGAGTAGATACACAACTCTTTTGGCAGTATCACACAGGATAGGAGTCGATACACAACTCTTTAGGCAGTATCACACAGGATAGGGTTAGATACACAACTCTTTAGGCAGTATCACACAGGATAGGATTACATACACAACTCTTTAGGCAGTATCACACAGGATAGGGTGAGATACACAACTCTTTAGGCAGTATCACACAGGATAGGATTACATACACAACTCTTTAGGCAGAATCACACAGGATAGGATTAGATACACAACTCTTTAGGCAGTATCACACAGGATAGGATTAGATACACAACTCTTTAGGCAGTATCACACAGGATAGGATTAGATACACAACTCTTTAGGCAGTATCACACAGGATAGGATTAGATACACAACTCTTTAGGCAGTATCACACAGGATAGGATTAGATACACAACTCTTTAGGCAGTATCACACAGGATAGGATTAGATACACAACTCTTTAGGCAGTATCACACAGGATAGGATTAGATACACAACTCTTTAGACAGTATCACACAGGATAGGATTAGATACACAACTCTTTAGGCAGTATCACACAGGATAGGGTTAGATACACAACTCTTCAGGCAGTATCACACAGGATAGGATTAGATACACAACTCTTTAGGCAGTATCACACAGGATAGGATTAGATACACAACTCTTTAAGCAGTATCACACAGGATAGGGTTAGATACACAACTCTTTAGGCAGTATCACACAGGATAGGATTAGATACACAACTCTTTAGGCAGTATCACACAGGATAGGAGTAGATACACAACTCTTTAGGCAGTATCACACAGGATAGGATTAGATACACAACTCTTTAGGCAGTATCACACAGGATAGGAGTAGATACACAACTCTTTAGGCAGTATCACACAGGATAGGAGTAGATACACAACTCTTTAGGCAGTATCACACAGGATAGGAGTAGATACACAACTCTTTAGGCAGTATCACACAGGATAGGATTAGATACACAACTCTTTAGGCAGTATCACACAGGATAGGGTTAGATACACAACTCTTCAGGCATTATCACACAGGATAGGATTAGATACACAACTCTTTAGGCAGTATCACACAGGATAGGATTAGATACACAACTCTTTAGGCAGTATCACACAGGATAGGATTAGATACACAACTCTTTAGGCAGTATCACACAGGATAGGATTAGATACACAACTCTTTAGGCAGTATCACACAGGATAGGATTAGATACACAACTCTTTAGGCAGTATCATACAAGATAGGGTTAGATACACAACTCTTCAGGCAGTATCACACAGGATAGGTTTAGATACACAACTCTTTAGGCAGTATCACACAGGATAGGATTAGATACACAAATCTTTAAGCAGTATCACACAGGATAGGGTTAGATACACAACTCTTTAGGCAGTATCACACAGGATAGGATTAGATACACAACTATTTAGGCAGTATCACACAGGATGGGAGTAGATACACAACTCTTTAGGCAGTATCATACAGGATAGGATTAGATACACAACTATTTAGGCAGTATCACACAGGATAGGAGTAGATACACAACTCTTTAGGCAGTATCACACAGGATAGGAGTAGATACACAACTCTTTAGGCAGTATCACACAGGATAGGAGTAGATACACAACTCTTTTGGCAGTATCACACAGGATAGGAGTAGATACACAACTCTTTAGGCAGTATCACACAGGATAGGATTAGATACACAACTCTTTAGGCAGTATCACACAGGATAGGATTAGATACACAACTCTTTAGGCAGTATCACACAGGATAGGAGTAGATACACAACTCTTTAGGCAATATCACACAGGACAGGAGTAGATACACAACACTTTAGGCAGTATCACACAGGATAGGAGTAGATACACAACTCTTTAGGCAGTATCACACAGGATAGGATTAGATACACAACTCTTTAGGCAGTATCGCACAGGATAGGAGTAGATACACAACTCTTTAGGCAGTATCACACAGGATAGGAGTAGATACACAACTCTTTAGGCAGTATCACACAGAATAGGATTAGATACACAACTCTTCAGGCAGTATCACACAGGAAATGAATAGATACACAACTCTTTAGGCAGTATCACACAGGATAGGATTAGATACACAACTCTTTAGGCAGTATTACACAGGATAGGATTAGATACACAACTCTTTAGGCAGTATCACACAGGATAGGAGTAGATACACAACTCTTTAGGCAGTATCACACAGGATAGGAGTAGATACACAACTCTTTAGGCAGTATCACACATGATAGGAGTAGATACACAACTCTTTAGGCAGTACCACACAGGATAGGAGTAGATACACAACTCTTTAGGCAGTATCACACAGGATAGGATTAGATACACAACTATTTAGGCAGTATCACACAGGATAGGAGTAGATACACAACTCTTTAGGCAGTATCATACAGGATAGGATTAGATACACAACTCTTTAGGCAGTATCACACAGGATAGGAGTAGATACACAACTCTTTAGGCAGTATCACACAGGATAGGAGTAGATACACAACTCTTTAGGCAGTATCACACAGGATAGGAGTAGATACACAACTCTTTTGGCAGTATCACACAGGATAGGAGTAGATACACAACTCTTTAGGCAGTATCACACAGGATAGGATTAGATACACAACTCTTTAGGCAGTATCACACAGGATAGGATTAGATACACAACTCTTTAGGCAGTATCACACAGGATAGGAGTAGATACACAACTCTTTAGGCAATATCACACAGGACAGGAGTAGATACACAACACTTTAGGCAGTATCACACAGGATAGGAGTAGATACACAACTCTTTAGGCAGTATCACACAGGATAGGATTAGATACACAACTCTTTAGGCAGTATCGCACAGGATAGGAGTAGATACACAACTCTTTAGGCAGTATCACACAGGATAGGAGTAGATACACAACTCTTTAGGCAGTATCACACAGAATAGGATTAGATACACAACTCTTCAGGCAGTATCACACAGGAAATGAATAGATACACAACTCTTTAGGCAGTATCACACAGGATAGGATTAGATACACAACTCTTTAGGCAGTATTACACAGGATAGGATTAGATACACAACTCTTTAGGCAGTATCACACAGGATAGGAGTAGATACACAACTCTTTAGGCAGTATCACACAGGATAGGAGTAGATACACAACTCTTTAGGCAGTATCACACATGATAGGAGTAGATACACAACTCTTTAGGCAGTACCACACAGGATAGGAGTAGATACACAACTCTTTAGGCAGTATCACACAGGATAGGAGTAGATACACAACTCTTTAGGCAGTATCACACAGTATAGGAGTAGATACACAACTCTTTAGGCAGTATCACACAGGATAGGAGTAGATACACAACTCTTTAGGCAGTATCACACAGGATAGGAGTAGATACACAACTCTTTAGGCAGTATCACACAGGATAGGAGTATATACACAACTCTTTAGGCAGTATCACACAGGATAGGAGTAGATGCACAACTCTTTAGGCAGTATCACACAGGATAGGAGTAGATACACAACTCTTTAGGCAGTACCACACAGGATAGGAGTAGATACACAACTCTTTAGGCAGTATGACACAGGATAGGAGTAGATACACAACTCTTTAGGCAGTATCACACAGGATAGGATTAGATACACAGCTCTTTAGGCAGTATCACACAGGATAGGAGTAGATACACAACTCTTTAGGCAGTATCACACAGGATAGGAGTAGATACACAACTCTTTAGGCAGTATCACACAGGATAGGATTAGATACACAACTCTTCAGGCAGTATCACACAGGAAAGGATTAGATACACAACTCTTTAGGCAGTATCACACAGGATAGGATTAGATACACAACTCTTTAGGCAGTATCACACAGGATAGGATTAGATACACAACTCTTTAGGCAGTATCACACAGGATAGGATTAGATACACAACTCTTTAGGCAGTATCACACAGGATAGGAGTAGATACACAACTCTTTAGGCAGTATCACACAGGATAGGAGTAGATACACAACACTTTAGGCAGTATCACACATGATAGGAGTAGATACACAACTCTTTAGGCAGTATCACACAGGATAGGATTAGATACACAACTCTTTAGGCAGTATCACACAGGATAGGATTAGATACACAACTCTTTAGGCAGTATCACACAGGATAGGAGTAGATACACAACTCTTTAGGCAGTACCACACAGGATAGGAGTAGATACACAACTCTTTAGGCAGTATCACACAGGATA
The DNA here is from genome assembly GCF_046119375.1 of Phyllobates terribilis. Lineage (NCBI taxonomy): Eukaryota > Metazoa > Chordata > Amphibia > Anura > Dendrobatidae > Phyllobates > Phyllobates terribilis. Next base: position 2,487,529 of record NW_027363002.1, on the reverse strand, counting down.
GGAGTAGATACACAACTCTTTAGGCAGTATCACACAGGATAGGATTAGATACACAACTCTTTAGGCAGTATCACACAGGATAGGAGTAGATACACAACTCTTTAGGCAGTATCACACAGGATAGGAGTACATACACAACTCTTTAGGCAGTATCACACAGGATAGGATTAGATACACAACCCTTCAGGCAGTATCACACAGGAAAGGATTAGATACACAACTCTTTAGTCAGTATCACACAGGATAGGATTAGATACACAACTCTTTAGGCAGTATCACACAGGATAGGATTAGATACACAACTCTTTAGGCAGTATCACACAGGATAGGAGTAGATACACAACTCTTTAGGCAGTATCACACAGGATAGGGGTAGATACACAACTCTTAAGGCAGTATCACACATGATAGGAGTAGATACACAACTCTTTAGGCAGTATCACACAGGATAGGAGTAGATACACAACTCTTTAGGCAGTATCAAACAGGATAGGAGTAGATACACAACTCTTTAGGCAGTATCACACAGGATAGGAGTCGATACACAACTCTTTAGGCAGTATCACACAGGATAGGATTAGATACACAACTCTTTAGGCAGTATCACACAGGATAGGATTACATACACAACTCTTTAGGCAGTATCACACAGGATAGGGTTAGATACACAACTCTTTAGGCAGTATCACACAGGATAGGATTACATACACAACTCTTTAGGCAGAATCACACAGGATAGGATTAGATACACAACTCTTTAGGCAGTATCACACAAGATAGGATTAGATACACAACTCTTTAGGCAGTATCACACAGGATAGGATTAGATACACAACTCTTTAGGCAGTATCACACAGGATAGGATTAGATACACAACTCTTTAGGCAGTATCACACAGGATAGGATTAGATACACAACTCTTTAGGCAGTATCACACAGGATAGGATTAGATACACAACTCTTTAGGCAGTATCACACAGGATAGGATTAGATACACAACTCTTTAGGCAGTATCACACAGGATAGGGTTAGATACACAACTCTTCAGGCAGTATCACACAGGATAGGATTAGATACACAACTCTTTAGGCAGTATCACACAGGACAGGATTAGATACACAACTCTTTAAGCAGTATCACACAGGATAGGGTTAGATACACAACTCTTTAGGCAGTATCACACAGGATAGGATTAGATACACAACTCTTTAGGCAGTATCACACAGGATAGGATTAGATACACAACTCTTTAGGCAGTATCACACAGGATAGGAGTAGATACACAACTCTTTAGGCAGTATCACACAGGATAGGAGTAGATACACAACTCTTTAGGCAGTATCACACAGGATAGGAGTAGATACACAACTCTTTAGGCAGTATCACACAGGACAGGATTAGATACACAACTCTTTAAGCAGTATCACACAGGATAGGGTTAGATACACAACTCTTTAGGCAGTATCACACAGGATAGGAGTAGATACACAACTCTTTAGGCAGTATCACACAGGATAGGATTAGATACACAACTCTTTAGGCAGTATCACACAGGATAGGAGTAGATACACAACTCTTTAGGCAGTATCACACAGGATAGGAGTAGATACACAACTCTTTAGGCAGTATCACACAGGATAGGAGTAGATACACAACTCTTTAGGCAGTATCACACAGGATAGGATTAGATACACAACTCTTTAGGCAGTATCACACAGGATAGGGTTAGATACACAACTCTTCAGGCAGTATCACACAGGATAGGATTAGATACACAACTCTTTAGGCAGTATCACACAGGATAGGATTAGATACACAACTCTTTAGGCAGTATCACACAGGATAGGAGTAGATACACAACTCTTTAGGCAGTATCACACAGGATAGGAGTAGATACACAACTCTTTAGGCAGTATCACACAGGATAGGAGTAGATACACAACTCTTTAGGCAGTATCACACAGGATAGGAGTAGATACACAACTCTTTAGGCAGTATCACACAGGATAGGAGTAGATACACAACTCTTTAGGCAGTATCACACAGGATAGGAGTAGATACACAACTCTTTAGGCAGTATCACACAGGATAGGAGTAGATACACAACTCTTTAGGCAGTATCACACAGGATAGGATTAGATACACAACTCTTTAGGCAGTATCACACAGGATAGGATTAGATACACAACTCTTTAGGCAGTATCACACAGGATAGGATTAGATACACAACTCTTTAGGCAGTATCACACAGGATAGGAGTAGATACTCAACTCTTTAGGCAGTATCACACAGGATAGGATTAGATACACAACTCTTTAGGCAGTATCACACAGGATAGGATTAGATACACAACTCCTTAGGCAGTATCACACAGGATAGGAGTAGATACGCAACACTTTAGGCAGTATCACACAGGATAGGATTAGATACACAACTCTTTAGGCAGTATCACACAGGATAGGATTAGATACACAACTCTTTAGGCAGTATCACACAGGATAGGAGTAGATACACAACTCTTTAGGCAGTATCACACAGGATAGGAGTAGATACACAACTCTTTAGGCAGTATCACACAGGATAGGGTTAGATACACAACTCTTTAGGCAGTATCACACAGGATACGATTAGATACACAACTCTTTAGGTAGTATCACACAGGATAGAATTAGATACACAACTCTTTAGGCAGTATCACACAGGATAGGAGAAGATACCCAACTCTTTAGGCAGTATCACACAGGATAGGAGTAGATACCCAACTCTTTAGGCAGTATCACACAGGTTAGGAGTAGATACACAACTCTTTAGGCAGTATCACACAGGATAGGAGTAGATACACAACTCTTTAGGCAGTATCACACAGGATAGGAGTAGATACACAACTCTTTAGGCAGTATCACACAGGATAGGAGAAGATACACAACTCTTTAGGCAGTATCACACAGGATAGAAGTAGATACACAACTCTTTAGGCAGTATCACACAGGATAGGAGTAGATACACAACTCTTTAGGCAGTATCACACAGGATAGGAGTAGATACACAACTCTTTAGGCAGTATCACAAAGGATAGGATTAGATACACAACTCTTTAGCCAGTATCACACAGGATAGGAGTAGATACACAACTCTTTAGGCAGTATCACACAGGATAGGATTAGATACACAACTCTTCAGGCAGTATCACACAGGAAAGGAATAGATACACAACTCTTTAGGCAGTATCACACAGGATAGGATTAGATACACAACTCTTTAGGCAGTATCACACAGGATAGGATTAGATACACAACTCTTTAGGCAGTATCACACAGGATAGGATTAGATACACAACTCTTTAGGCAGTATCACACAGGATAGGAGTAGATACACAACTTTTTAGGCAGTATCACACAGGATAGGAGTAGATACACAATTCTTTAGGCAGTATCACACAGGATAGGATTAGATACACAACTCTTTAGGCAGTATCACACAGGATAGGGTTAGATACACAACTCTTCAGGCAGTATCACACAGGATAGGATTAGATACACAACTCTTTAGGCAGTATCACACAGGATAGGATTAGATACACAACTCTTTAGGCAGTATCACACAGGATAGGATTAGATACACAACTCTTTAGGCAGTATCACACAGGATAGGATTAGATACACAACTCTTTAGGCAGTATCACACAGGATAGGATTAGATACACAACTCTTTAGGCAGTATCACACAGGATAGGATTAGATACACAACTCTTTAGGCAGTATCACACAGGATAGGATTAGATACACAACTCTTTAGGCAGTATCACACAGGATAGGGTTAGATGCACAACTCTTTAGGCAGTATCACACAGGATAGGAGTAGATACACAACTCTTTAGGCAGTATCACACAGGATAGGATTAGATACACAACTCTTTAGGCAGTATCACACAGGATAGGATTAGATACACAACTCTTTAGGCAGTATCACACAGGATAGGAGTAGATACACAACTCTTTAGGCAGTATCACACAGGATAGGAGTAGATACACAGCTCTTTAGGCAGTATCACACAGGATAGTAGTAGATACACAACTCTTTAGGCAGTATCACACAGGATAGGATTAGATACACAACTCTTCAGGCAGTATCACACAGGAAAGGAATAGATACACAACTCTTTAGGCAGTATCACACAGGATAGCATTAGATACACAACTCTTTAGGCAGTATTACACAGGATAGGATTAGATACACAACTCTTTAGGCAGTATCACACAGGATAGGATTAGATACACAACTCTTTAGGCAGTATCACACAGGATAGGAGTAGATACACAACTCTTTAGGCAGTATCACACATGATAGGAGTAGATACACAACTCTTTAGGCAGTATCACACAGGATAGGAGTAGATACACAACTCTTTAGGCAGTATCACACAGGATAGGAGTAGATACACAACTCTTTAGGCAGTATCACACAGGATAGGAGAAGATACACAACTCTTTAGGCAGTATCACACAGGATAGGATTAGATACACAACTCTTTAGGCAGTATCACACAGGATAGGGTTAGATACACAACTCTTCAGGCAGTATCAAACAGGATAGGATTAGATACACAACTCTTTAGGCAGTATCACACAGGATAGGATTAGATACACAACTCTTCAGGCAGTATAACACAGGAAAGGAATAGATACACAACTCTTTAGGCAGTATCACACAGGATAGGATTAGATACACAACTCTTTAGGCAGTATTACACAGGATAGGATTAGATACACAACTCTTTAGGCAGTATCACACAGGATAGGATTAGATACACAACTCTTTAGGCAGTATCACACAGGATAGGAGTAGATACACAACTCTTTAGGCAGTATCACACATGATAGGAGTAGATACACAACTCTTTAGGCAGTATCACACAGGATAGGAGTAGATACACAACTCTTTAGGCAGTATCACACAGGATAGGAGTAGATACACAACTCTTTAGGCAGTATCACACAGGATAGGAGTAGATACACAACTCTTTAGGCAGTATCACACAGGATAGGAGTAGATACACAACTCTTTAGGCAGTATCACACAGGATAGGAGTAGATACACAACTCTTTAGGCAGTATCACACAGGATAGGAGTAGATACACAACTCTTTAGGCAGTATCACACAGGATAGGAGTAGATACACAACTCTTTAGGCAGTATCACACAGGATAGGAGTAGATACACAACTCTTTAGGCAGTATCACACAGGATAGGAGTAGATACACAACTCTTTAGGCAGTATCACACAGGATAGGATTAGATACACAACTCTTTAGGCAGTATCACACAGGATAGGAGTAGATACACAACTCTTTAGGCAGTATCACACAGGATAGGAGTAGATACACAGCTCTTTAGGCAGTATCACACAGGATAGGAGTAGATACACAACTCTTTAGGCAGTATCACACAGGATAGGATTAGATACACAACTCTTCAGGCAGTATCACACAGGAAAGGAATAGATACACAACTCTTTAGGCAGTATCACACAGGATAGCATTAGATAAACAACTCTTTAGGCAGTATTACACAGGATAGGATTAGATACACAACTCTTTAGGCAGTATCACACAGGATAGGATTAGATACACAACTCTTTAGGCAGTATCACACAGGATAGGAGTAGATACACAACTCTTTAGGCAGTATCACACATGATAGGAGTAGATACACAACTCTTTAGGCAGTATCACACAGGATAGGAGTAGATACACAACTCTTTAGGCAGTATCACACAGGATAGGAGTAGATACACAACTCTTTAGGCAGTATCACACAGGATAGGAGTAGATACACAACTCTTTAGGCAGTATCACACAGGATAGGAGAAGATACACAACTCTTTAGGCAGTATCACACAGGATAGGATTAGATACACAACTCTTTAGGCAGTATCACACAGGATAGGGTTAGATACACAACTCTTCAGGCAGTATCACACAGGATAGGATTAGATACACAACTCTTTAGGCAGTATCACACAGGATAGGATTAGATACACAACTCTTTAGGCAGTATCACACAGGATAGGATTAGATACACAACTCTTTAGGCAGTATCACACAGGATAGGATTAGATATACAACTCTTTAGGCAGTATCACACAGGATAGGATTAGATACACAACTCTTTAGGCAGTATCACACAGGATAGGGTTAGATACACAACTCTTCAGGCAGTTTCACACAGGATATGATTAGATACACAACTCTTTAGGCAGTATCACACAGGATAGGATTAGATACACAACTCTTTAAGCAGTATCACACAGGATAGGGTTAGATACGCAACTCTTTAGGCAGTATCACACAGGATAGGATTAGATACACAACTCTTTAGGCAGTATCACACAGGATAGGAGTAGATACACAACTCTTTAGGCAGTATCACACAGGATAGGATTAGATACACAAGTCTTTAGGCAGTATCACACAGGATAGGATTAGATACACAACTCTTTAGGCAGTATCACACAGGATAGGATTAGATACACAACTCTTTAGGCAGTATCACACAGGATAGGGTTAGATACACAACTCTTTAGGCAGTATCACACAGGATAGGAGTAGATACACAACTCTTTAGGCAGTATCACACAGGATAGGATTAGATACACAACTCTTTAGGCAGTATCACACAGGATAGGATTAGATACACAACTCTTTAGGCAGTATCACACAGGATAGGAGTAGATACACAACTCTTTAGGCAGCATCACACAGGATAGGAGTAGATACACCGCTCTTTAGGCAGTATCACACAGGATAGGGGTAGATACACAACTCTTTAGGTAGTATCACACAGGATAGGATTAGATACACAACTCTTCAGGCAGTATCACACAGGAAAGGAATAGATACACAACTCTTTAGGCAGTATCACACAGGATAGGATTAGATACACAACTCTTTAGGCAGTATTACACAGGATAGGATTAGATACACAACTCTTTAGGCAGTATCACACAGGATAGGATTAGATACACAACTCTTTAGGCAGTATCACACAGGATAGGAGTAGATACACAACTCTTTAGGCAGTATCACACATCATAGGAGTAGATACACAACTCTTTAGGCAGTATCACACAGGATAGGAGTAGATACACAACTCTTTAGGCAGTATCACACAGGATAGGAGTAGATACACAGCTCTTTAGGCAGTATCACACAGGATAGGAGTAGATACACAACTCTTTAGGCAGTATCACACAGGATAGGATTAGATACACAACTCTTCAGGCAGTATCACACAGGAAAGGAATAGATACACAACTCTTTAGGCAGTATCACACAGGATAGCATTAGATACACAACTCTTTAGGCAGTATTACACAGGATAGGATTAGATACACAACTCTTTAGGCAGTATCACACAGGATAGGATTAGATACACAACTCTTTAGGCAGTATCACACAGGATAGGAGTAGATACACAACTCTTTAGGCAGTATCACACATGATAGGAGTAGATACACAACTCTTTAGGCAGTATCACACAGGATAGGAGTAGATACACAACTCTTTAGGCAGTATCACACAGGATAGGAGTAGATACACAACTCTTTAGGCAGTATCACACAGGATAGGAGAAGATACACAACTCTTTAGGCAGTATCACACAGGATAGGATTAGATACACAACTCTTTAGGCAGTATCACACAGGATAGGGTTAGATACACAACTCTTCAGGCAGTATCAAACAGGATAGGATTAGATACACAACTCTTTAGGCAGTATCACACAGGATAGGATTAGATACACAACTCTTCAGGCAGTATCACACAGGAAAGGAATAGATACACAACTCTTTAGGCAGTATCACACAGGATAGGATTAGATACACAACTCTTTAGGCAGTATTACACAGGATAGGATTAGATACACAACTCTTTAGGCAGTATCACACAGGATAGGATTAGATACACAACTCTTTAGGCAGTATCACACAGGATAGGAGTAGATACACAACTCTTTAGGCAGTATCACACATGATAGGAGTAGATACACAACTCTTTAGGCAGTATCACACAGGATAGGAGTAGATACACAACTCTTTAGGCAGTATCACACAGGATAGGAGTAGATACACAACTCTTTAGGCAGTATCACACAGGATAGGAGTAGATACACAACTCTTTAGGCAGTATCACACAGGATAGGAGTAGATACACAACTCTTTAGGCAGTATCACACAGGATAGGAGTAGATACACAACTCTTTAGGCAGTATCACACAGGATAGGAGTAGATACACAACTCTTTAGGCAGTATCACACAGGATAGGAGTAGATACACAACTCTTTAGGCAGTATCACACAGGATAGGATTAGATACACAACTCTTTAGGCAGTATCACACAGGATAGGAGTAGATACACAACTCTTTAGGCAGTATCACACAGGATAGGAGTAGATACACAGCTCTTTAGGCAGTATCACACAGGATAGGAGTAGATACACAACTCTTTAGGCAGTATCACACAGGATAGGATTAGATACACAACTCTTCAGGCAGTATCACACAGGAAAGGAATAGATACACAACTCTTTAGGCAGTATCACACAGGATAGCATTAGATACACAACTCTTTAGGCAGTATTACACAGGATAGGATTAGATACACAACTCTTTAGGCAGTATCACACAGGATAGGATTAGATACACAACTCTTTAGGCAGTATCACACAGGATAGGAGTAGATACACAACTCTTTAGGCAGTATCACACATGATAGGAGTAGATACACAACTCTTTAGGCAGTATCACACAGGATAGGAGTAGATACACAACTCTTTAGGCAGTATCACACAGGATAGGAGTAGATACACAACTCTTTAGGCAGTATCACACAGGATAGGAGTAGATACACAACTCTTTAGGCAGTATCACACAGGATAGGAGAAGATACACAACTCTTTAGGCAGTATCACACAGGATAGGATTAGATACACAACTCTTTAGGCAGTATCACACAGGATAGGGTTAGATACACAACTCTTCAGGCAGTATCACACAGGATAGGATTAGATACACAACTCTTTAGGCAGTATCACACAGGATAGGATTAGATACACAACTCTTTAGGCAGTATCACACAGGATAGGATTAGATACACAACTCTTTAGGCAGTATCACACAGGATAGGATTAGATATACAACTCTTTAGGCAGTATCACACAGGATAGGATTAGATACACAACTCTTTAGGCAGTATCACACAGGATAGGGTTAGATACACAACTCTTCAGGCAGTTTCACACAGGATATGATTAGATACACAACTCTTTAGGCAGTATCACACAGGATAGGATTAGATACACAACTCTTTAAGCAGTATCACACAGGATAGGGTTAGATACGCAACTCTTTAGGCAGTATCACACAGGATAGGATTAGATACACAACTCTTTAGGCAGTATCACACAGGATAGGAGTAGATACACAACTCTTTAGGCAGTATCACACAGGATAGGATTAGATACACAAGTCTTTAGGCAGTATCACACAGGATAGGATTAGATACACAACTCTTTAGGCAGTATCACACAGGATAGGATTAGATACACAACTCTTTAGGCAGTATCACACAGGATAGGGTTAGATACACAACTCTTTAGGCAGTATCACACAGGATAGGAGTAGATACACAACTCTTTAGGCAGTATCACACAGGATAGGATTAGATACACAACTCTTTAGGCAGTATCACACAGGATAGGATTAGATACACAACTCTTTAGGCAGTATCACACAGGATAGGAGTAGATACACAACTCTTTAGGCAGCATCACACAGGATAGGAGTAGATACACCGCTCTTTGGCAGTATCACACAGGATAGGGGTAGATACACAACTCTTTAGGTAGTATCACACAGGATAGGATTAGATACACAACTCTTCAGGCAGTATCACACAGGAAAGGAATAGATACACAACTCTTTAGGCAGTATCACACAGGATAGGATTAGATACACAACTCTTTAGGCAGTATTACACAGGATAGGATTAGATACACAACTCTTTAGGCAGTATCACACAGGATAGGATTAGATACACAACTCTTTAGGCAGTATCACACAGGATAGGAGTAGATACACAACTCTTTAGGCAGTATCACACATCATAGGAGTAGATACACAACTCTTTAGGCAGTATCACACAGGATAGGAGTAGATACACAACTCTTTAGGCAGTATCACACAGGATAGGAGTAGATACACAACTCTTTAGGCAGTATCACACAGGATAGGAGTAGATACACAACTCTTTAGGCAGTATCACACAGGATAGGAGTAGATACACAACTCTTTAGGCAGTATCACACAGGATAGGAGTAGATACACAACTCTTTAGGCAGTATCACACAGGATAGGAGTAGATACACAACTCTTTAGGCAGTATCACACAGGATAGGAGTAGATACACAACTCTTTAGGCAGTATCACACAGGATAGGAGTAGATACACAACTCTTTAGGCAGTATCACACAGGATAGGATTAGATACACAACTCTTTAGGCAGTATCACACAGGATAGGAGTAGATACACAACTCTTTAGGCAGTATCACACAGGATAGGAGTAGATACACAGCTCTTTAGGCAGTATCACACAGGATAGGAGTAGATACACAACTCTTTAGGCAGTATCACACAGGATAGGATTAGATACACAACTCTTCAGGCAGTATCACACAGGAAAGGAATAGATACACAACTCTTTAGGCAGTATCACACAGGATAGCATTAGATACACAACTCTTTAGGCAGTATTACACAGGATAGGATTAGATACACAACTCTTTAGGCAGTATCACACAGGATAGGATTAGATACACAACTCTTTAGGCAGTATCACACAGGATAGGAGTAGATACACAACTCTTTAGGCAGTATCACACATGATAGGAGTAGATACACAACTCTTTAGGCAGTATCACACAGGATAGGAGTAGATACACAACTCTTTAGGCAGTATCACACAGGATAGGAGTAGATACACAACTCTTTAGGCAGTATCACACAGGATAGGAGTAGATACACAACTCTTTAGGCAGTATCACACAGGATAGGAGAAGATACACAACTCTTTAGGCAGTATCACACAGGATAGGATTAGATACACAACTCTTTAGGCAGTATCACACAGGATAGGGTTAGATACACAACTCTTCAGGCAGTATCACACAGGATAGGATTAGATACACAACTCTTTAGGCAGTATCACACAGGATAGGATTAGATACACAACTCTTTAGGCAGTATCACACAGGATAGGATTAGATACACAACTCTTTAGGCAGTATCACACAGGATAGGATTAGATATACAACTCTTTAGGCAGTATCACACAGGATAGGATTAGATACACAACTCTTTAGGCAGTATCACACAGGATAGGGTTAGATACACAACTCTTCAGGCAGTTTCACACAGGATATGATTAGATACACAACTCTTTAGGCAGTATCACACAGGATAGGATTAGATACACAACTCTTTAAGCAGTATCACACAGGATAGGGTTAGATACGCAACTCTTTAGGCAGTATCACACAGGATAGGATTAGATACACAACTCTTTAGGCAGTATCACACAGGATAGGAGTAGATACACAAATCTTTAGGCAGTATCACACAGGATAGGATTAGATACACAACTCTTTAGGCAGTATCACACAGGATAGGATTAGATACACAACTCTTTAGGCAGTATCACACAGGATAGGATTAGATACACAACTCTTTAGGCAGTATCACACAGGATAGGGTTAGATACACAACTCTTTAGGCAGTATCACACAGGATAGGAGTAGATACACAACTCTTTAGGCAGTATCACACAGGATAGGATTAGATACACAACTCTTTAGGCAGTATCACACAGGATAGGATTAGATACACAACTCTTTAGGCAGTATCACACAGGATAGGAGTAGATACACAACTCTTTAGGCAGCATCACACAGGATAGGAGTAGATACACCGCTCTTTAGGCAGTATCACACAGGATAGGGGTAGATACACAACTCTTTAGGTAGTATCACACAGGATAGGATTAGATACACAACTCTTCAGGCAGTATCACACAGGAAAGGAATAGATACACAACTCTTTAGGCAGTATCACACAGGATAGGATTAGATACACAACTCTTTAGGCAGTATCACACAGGATAGGATTAGATACACAACTCTTTAGGCAGTATCACACAGGATAGGAGTAGATACACAACTCTTTAGGCAGTATCACACAGGATAGGATTAGATACACAACTCTTTAGGCAGTATCACACAGGATAGGATTAGATACACAACTCTTTAGGCAGTATCACACAGGATAGGAGTAGATACACAACTCTTTAGGCAGCATCACACAGGATAGGAGTAGATACACCGCTCTTTAGGCAGTATCACACAGGATAGGGGTAGATACACAACTCTTTAGGTAGTATCACACAGGATAGGATTAGATACACAACTCTTCAGGCAGTATCACACAGGAAAGGAATAGATACACAACTCTTTAGGCAGTATCACACAGGATAGGATTAGATACACAACTCTTTAGGCAGTATTACACAGGATAGGATTAGATACACAACTCTTTAGGCAGTATCACACAGGATAGGATTAGATACACAACTCTTTAGGCAGTATCACACAGGATAGGAGTAGATACACAACTCTTTAGGCAGTATGACACATGATAGGAGTAGATACACAACTCTTTAGGCAGTATCACACAGGATAGGAGTAGATACACAACTCTTTAGGCAGTATCACACAGGATAGGAGTAGATACACAACTCTTTAGGCAGTATCACACAGGATAGGAGTAGATACACAACTCTTTAGGCAGTATCACACAGGATAGGAGTAGATACACAACTCTTTAGGCATTATCACACAGGATAGGAGTAGATACACAACTCTTTAGGCAGTATCACACAGGATAGGAGTAGATACACAACTCTTTAGGCAGTATCACACAGGATAGGAGTAGATACACAACTCTTTAGGCAGTATCACACAGGATAGGATTAGATACACAACTCTTTAGGCAGTATCACACAGGATAGGATTAGATACACAACTCTTTAGGCAGTATCACACAGGATAGGATTAGATACACAACTCTTTAGGCAGTATCACACAGGATAGGAGTAGATACACAACTCTTTAGGCAGTATCACACAGGATAGGATTAGATACACAACTCTTTCGCAGTATCACACAGGATAGGATTAGATACACAACTCTTTAGGCAGTATCACACAGGATAGGAGTAGATACGCAACACTTTAGGCAGTATCACACAGGATAGGATTAGATACACAACTCTTTAGGCAGTATCACACAGGATAGGATTGATACACAACTCTTTAGGCAGTATCACACAGGATAGGAGTAGATACACAACTCTTTAGGCAGTATCACACAGGATAGGAGTAGATACACAACTCTTTAGGCAGTATCACACAGGATAGGAGTAGATACACAACTCTTTAGGCAGTATCACACAGGATAGGAGTAGATACACAACTCTTTAGGCAGTATCACACAGGATAGGATTAGATACACAACTCTTTAGGCAGTATCACACAGGATAGGATTAGATACACAACTCTTTAGGCAGTATCACACAGGATAGGATTAGATACCCAACTCTTTAGGCAGTATCACACAGGATAGGAGTAGATACACAACTCTTTAGGCAGTATCACACAGGATAGGAGTAGATACACAACTCTTTAGGCAGTATCACACAGGATAGGAGTAGATACACAACTCTTTAGGCAGTATCACACAGGATAGGATTAGATACACAACTCTTTAGGCAGTATCACACAGGATAGGATTAGATACACAACTCTTTAGGCAGTATCACACAGGATAGGATTAGATACACAACTCTTTAGGCAGTATCACACAGGATAGGAGTAGATACACAACTCTTTAGGCAGTATCACACAGGATAGGATTAGATACACAACTCTTTAGGCAGTATCACACAGGATAGGATTAGATACACAACTCTTTAGGCAGTATCACACAGGATAGGAGTAGATACGCAACACTTTAGGCAGTATCACACAGGATAGGATTAGATACACAACTCTTTAGGCAGTATCACACAGGATAGGATTAGATACACAACTCTTTAGGCAGTATCACACAGGATAGGAGTAGATACACAACTCTTTAGGCAGTATCACACAGGATAGGAGTAGATACACAACTCTTTAGGCAGTATCACACAGGATAGGGTTAGATACACAACTCTTTAGGCAGTATCACACAGGATACGATTAGATACACAACTCTTTAGGTAGTATCACACAGGATAGAATTAGATACACAACTCTTTAGGCAGTATCACACAGGATAGGAGAAGATACCCAACTCTTTAGGCAGCATCACACAGGATAGGAGTAGATACACCGCTCTTTAGGCAGTATCACACAGGATAGGGGTAGATACACAACTCTTTAGGTAGTATCACACAGGATAGGATTAGATACACAACTCTTCAGGCAGTATCACACAGGAAAGGAATAGATACACAACTCTTTAGGCAGTATCACACAGGATAGGATTAGATACACAACTCTTTAGGCAGTATTACACAGGATAGGATTAGATACACAACTCTTTAGGCAGTATCACACAGGATAGGATTAGATACACAACTCTTTAGGCAGTATCACACAGGATAGGAGTAGATACACAACTCTTTAGGCAGTATCACACATCATAGGAGTAGATACACAACTCTTTAGGCAGTATCACACAGGATAGGAGTAGATACACAACTCTTTAGGCAGTATCACACAGGATAGGAGTAGATACACAACTCTTTAGGCAGTATCACACAGGATAGGAGTAGATACACAACTCTTTAGGCAGTATCACACAGGATAGGAGTAGATACACAACTCTTTAGGCAGTATCACACAGGATAGGAGTAGATACACAACTCTTTAGGCAGTATCACACAGGATAGGAGTAGATACACAACTCTTTAGGCAGTATCACACAGGATAGGAGTAGATACACAACTCTTTAGGCAGTATCACACAGGATAGGAGTAGATACACAACTCTTTAGGCAGTATCACACAGGATAGGAGTAGATACACAACTCTTTAGGCAGTATCACACAGGATAGGATTAGATACACAACTCTTTAGGCAGTATCACACAGGATAGGAGTAGATACACAACTCTTTAGGCAGTATCACACAGGATAGGAGTAGATACACAGCTCTTTAGGCAGTATCACACAGGATAGGAGTAGATACACAACTCTTTAGGCAGTATCACACAGGATAGGATTAGATACACAACTCTTCAGGCAGTATCACACAGGAAAGGAATAGATACACAACTCTTTAGGCAGTATCACACAGGATAGCATTAGATACACAACTCTTTAGGCAGTATTACACAGGATAGGATTAGATACACAACTCTTTAGGCAGTATCACACAGGATAGGATTAGATACACAACTCTTTAGGCAGTATCACACAGGATAGGAGTAGATACACAACTCTTTAGGCAGTATCACACATGATAGGAGTAGATACACAACTCTTTAGGCAGTATCACACAGGATAGGAGTAGATACACAACTCTTTAGGCAGTATCACACAGGATAGGAGTAGATACACAACTCTTTAGGCAGTATCACACAGGATAGGAGTAGATACACAACTCTTTAGGCAGTATCACACAGGATAGGAGAAGATACACAACTCTTTAGGCAGTATCACACAGGATAGGATTAGATACACAACTCTTTAGGCAGTATCACACAGGATAGGGTTAGATACACAACTCTTCAGGCAGTATCACACAGGATAGGATTAGATACACAACTCTTTAGGCAGTATCACACAGGATAGGATTAGATACACAACTCTTTAGGCAGTATCACACAGGATAGGATTAGATACACAACTCTTTAGGCAGTATCACACAGGATAGGATTAGATATACAACTCTTTAGGCAGTATCACACAGGATAGGATTAGATACACAACTCTTTAGGCAGTATCACACAGGATAGGGTTAGATACACAACTCTTCAGGCAGTTTCACACAGGATATGATTAGATACACAACTCTTTAGGCAGTATCACACAGGATAGGATTAGATACACAACTCTTTAAGCAGTATCACACAGGATAGGGTTAGATACGCAACTCTTTAGGCAGTATCACACAGGATAGGATTAGATACACAACTCTTTAGGCAGTATCACACAGGATAGGAGTAGATACACAACTCTTTAGGCAGTATCACACAGGATAGGATTAGATACACAACTCTTTAGGCAGTATCACACAGGATAGGATTAGATACACAACTCTTTAGGCAGTATCACACAGGATAGGATTAGATACACAACTCTTTAGGCAGTATCACACAGGATAGGGTTAGATACACAACTCTTTAGGCAGTATCACACAGGATAGGAGTAGATACACAACTCTTTAGGCAGTATCACACAGGATAGGATTAGATACACAACTCTTTAGGCAGTATCACACAGGATAGGATTAGATACACAACTCTTTAGGCAGTATCACACAGGATAGGAGTAGATACACAACTCTTTAGGCAGCATCACACAGGATAGGAGTAGATACACCGCTCTTTAGGCAGTATCACACAGGATAGGGGTAGATACACAACTCTTTAGGTAGTATCACACAGGATAGGATTAGATACACAACTCTTCAGGCAGTATCACACAGGAAAGGAATAGATACACAACTCTTTAGGCAGTATCACACAGGATAGGATTAGATACACAACTCTTTAGGCAGTATTACACAGGATAGGATTAGATACACAACTCTTTAGGCAGTATCACACAGGATAGGATTAGATACACAACTCTTTAGGCAGTATCACACAGGATAGGAGTAGATACACAACTCTTTAGGCAGTATGACACATGATAAGGGTAGATACACAACTCTTTAGGCAGTATCACACAGGATAGGAGTAGATACACAACTCTTTAGGCAGTATCACACAGGATAGGAGTAGATACACAACTCTTTAGGCAGTATCACACAGGATAGGAGTAGATACACAACTCTTTAGGCAGTATCACACAGGATAGGAGTAGATACACAACTCTTTAGGCAGTATCACACAGGATAGGAGTAGATACACAACTCTTTAGGCAGTATCACACAGGATAGGAGTAGATACACAACTCTTTAGGCAGTATCACACAGGATAGGAGTAGATACACAACTCTTTAGGCAGTATCACACAGGATAGGAGTAGATACACAACTCTTTAGGCAGTATCACACAGGATAGGAGTAGATACACAACTCTTTAGGCAGTATCACACAGGATAGGATTAGATACACAACTCTTTAGGCAGTATCACACAGGATAGGATTAGATACACAACTCTTTAGGCAGTATCACACAGGATAGGATTAGATACACAACTCTTTAGGCAGTATCACACAGGATAGGAGTAGATACACAACTCTTTAGGCAGTATCACACAGGATAGGATTAGATACACAACTCTTTAGGCAGTATCACACAGGATAGGATTAGATACACAACTCTTTAGGCAGTATCACACAGGATAGGAGTAGATACGCAACACTTTAGGCAGTATCACACAGGATAGGATTAGATACACAACTCTTTAGGCAGTATCACACAGGATAGGATTAGATACACAACTCTTTAGGCAGTATCACACAGGATAGGAGTAGATACACAACTCTTTAGGCAGTATCACACAGGATAGGAGTAGATACACAACTCTTTAGGCAGTATCACACAGGATAGGAGTAGATACACAACTCTTTAGGCAGTATCACACAGGATAGGAGTAGATACACAACTCTTTAGGCAGTATCACACAGGATAGGATTAGATACACAACTCTTTAGGCAGTATCACACAGGATAGGATTAGATACACAACTCTTTAGGCAGTATCACACAGGATAGGATTAGATACCCAACTCTTTAGGCAGTATCACACAGGATAGGAGTAGATACACAACTCTTTAGGCAGTATCACACAGGATAGGAGTAGATACACAACTCTTTAGGCAGTATCACACAGGATAGGAGTAGATACACAACTCTTTAGGCAGTATCACACAGGATAGGATTAGATACACAACTCTTTAGGCAGTATCACACAGGATAGGATTAGATACACAACTCTTTAGGCAGTATCACACAGGATAGGATTAGATACACAACTCTTTAGGCAGTATCACACAGGATAGGAGTAGATACACAACTCTTTAGGCAGTATCACACAGGATAGGATTAGATACACAACTCTTTAGGCAGTATCACACAGGATATTATTAGATACACATCTCTTTAGGCAGTATCACACAGGATAGGAGTAGATACGCAACACTTTAGGCAGTATCACACAGGATAGGATTAGATACACAACTCTTTAGGCAGTATCACACAGGATAGGATTAGATACACAACTCTTTAGGCAGTATCACACAGGATAGGAGTAGATACACAACTCTTTAGGCAGTATCACAAAGGATAGGAGTAGATACACAACTCTTTAGGCAGTATCACACAGGATAGGGTTAGATACACAACTCTTTAGGCAGTATCACACAGGATACGATTAGATACACAACTCTTTAGGTAGTATCACACAGGATAGAATTAGATACACAACTCTTTAGGCAGTATCACACAGGATAGGAGAAGATACCCAACTCTTTAGGCAGTATCACACAGGATAGGAGTAGATACCCAACTCTTTAGGCAGTTTCACACAGGTTAGGAGTAGATACACAACTCTTTAGGCAGTATCACACAGGATAGGAGTAGATACACAACTCTTTAGGCAGTATCACACAGGATAGGAGTAGATACACAACTCTTTAGGCAGTATCACACAGGATAGGAGTAGATACACAACTCTTTAGGCAGTATCACACAGGATAGGAGTAGATACACAACTCTTTAGGCAGTATCACACAGGATAGGAGTAGATACACAACTCTTTAGGCAGTATCACACAGGATAGGATTAGATACACAACTCTTTAGGCAGTATCACACAGGATAGGAGTAGATACACAACTCTTTAGGCAGTATCACACAGGATAGGAGTAGATACACAACTCTTTAGGCAGTATCACACAGGATAGGATTAGATACACAACTCTTCAGGCAGTATCACACAGGAAAGGAATAGATACACAACTCTTTAGGCAGTATCACACAGGATAGGATTAGATACACAACTCTTTAGGCAGTATCACACAGGATAGGAGTAGATACACAACTCTTTAGGCAGTATCACACAGGATAGGAGTAGATACACAACTCTTTAGGCAGTATCACACAGGATAGGAGTAGATACACAACTCTTTAGGCAGTATCACACAGGATTGGAGTAGATGCACAACTCTTTAGGCAGTATCACACAGGATAGGAGTAGATACACAACTCTTTAGGCAGTATCACACAGGATAGGAGTAGATACACAACTCTTTAGGCAGTATCACACAGGATAGGAGTAGATACACAACACTTTTGGCAGTATCACACAGGATAGGATTAGATACACAACTCTTTAGGCAGTATCACACAGGATAGGATTAGATACACAACTCTTTAGGCAGTATCACACAGGATAGGAGTAGATACACAACTCTTTAGGCAGTATCACACAGGATAGGAGTAGATATACAACTCTTTAGGCAGTATCACACAGGATAGGGTTAGATACACAACTCTTTAGGCAGTATCACACAGGATACGATTAGATACACAACTCTTTAGGCAGTATCACACAGAATAGAATTAGATACACAACTCTTTAGGTAGTATCACACAGGATAGGATTAGATACACAACTCTTTAGGCAGTATCACACAGGATAGGAGTAGATACCCAACTCTTTAGGCAGTATCACACAGGTTAGGAGTAGATACACAACTCTTTAGGCAGTATCACACAGGATAGGAGTAGATACACAACTCTTTAGGCAGTATCACACAGGATAGGAGTAGATACACAACTCTTTAGGCAGTATCACACAGGATAGGAGTAGATACACAACTCTTTAGGCAGTATCACACAGGATAGGAGTAGATACACAACTCTTTAGGCAGTATCACACAGGATAGGAGTAGATACCCAACTCTTTAGGCAGTATCACACAGGTTAGGAGTAGATACACAACTCTTTAGGCAGTATCACACAGGATAGTAGTAGATACACAACTCTTCAGGCAGTATCACACAGGATAGGATTAGATGTAACAAAGTATAGACAATAGTGGATATAAACTTTAACTTTTTTTTAGAAAAATATAAAAAATATAACCAACCAAATAATATCAACTACATAACAAAAAAGAATTTATTGGCTGCCGCGACTCTCATGGGCTGCCACAAATCTTGCCAGCATCACTCCGTGCTGGTGGATCTCTTCACTCAGTCTCCATTGTGACGCCAGGAGATCTTGTAGTGTTGGGATTTCTATGGAGGTAATAGCTAAACTTAAGTCCAATAATTCTGTACATTCATCAAATTAAGGCTATGTGCCCACGATGCACCACAACCGGGTACCATCCACACATTAGAACGCGCTAATTACGCAAGTACAGATGCAGTATTGCGGAATTGGCGCATTATAATGCAAGTCAATGGCGGCGCAAAAAAAACCCCTTCTGCAAAATAATTGGTAGTGCTGCATTTTTTCCCGCAATGATAATCTGCAGCGGAAATTTCGGCAGCATGTGCACAGCACATGCAGATTATCATTGGGGAACATGGCAGACCTTCTACCATGCACTTT
This sequence comes from Phyllobates terribilis, assembly GCF_046119375.1. Taxonomy (NCBI): domain Eukaryota; kingdom Metazoa; phylum Chordata; class Amphibia; order Anura; family Dendrobatidae; genus Phyllobates; species Phyllobates terribilis. The sequence continues at coordinate 2,466,645 of NW_027363002.1, read as the reverse complement.
TAATGCGTTTCCACAGCAGCAAAAACGCTGCAGAAACGCCTTAAAAAACGCATCGTGGGCACACAGCCTATCAGGTACATGTTTGGTATTTAACACTTACGGTTTTCGGTTTGCTCGGGTGATGATGAGCTGAGTGACCACCCGGATCCCCTGGCACCACCGGCTAGAGAAAGACACAACACTTAATAGTACATGACAGCCCTATACTTTCCAAGTTGTATGGACTGTATTTTATGTGAAAGCATTACCGAAAGATGAAGCTGCACCTATATCACGGAGTGATGCTGGCGAGCCGGTAGAGGCTGCTAGGGCTCCAGGGCTGGAGGTGACTCCCTTGGGGGCTCTGGGGCTGCAGGTGCTGGAAAACAAATAACATTAGATACCTAATTTAATTGCAGTTGTAACTAATGTGGTGCCATATATTGTGCTAACATATTTTAAAACCACTCACCACGACGGGGCAGGGTCCGTGACCGGATGCTGACGATACGGTCGGCAGACCTATATTTCAGGTCCGCCAGCTTTTTCCGGATTTGGGTAGCAGAGCGCTGCACCCCAAATCTCTGGACCAGGCCCCGACCGATCCTCTACAGCACCGCCCGCTTATGGAGCACTGGATGCTCAGAGTGCACATGGCACTCATAATCCAGTGCATCCAGTTGCTCCACAAGGTAGCGCACCTCAGCGTCACCCCAAGGAGATGCCCTGACCCTGGATGCCATAATGCTCTTAATAAGCTAGGCCGCAACTACGTCGTTAGACCCGCCCACGACGCATGAACGTCGGTAACCACGCCCACGACGCATCAACGTCGCCAATAAACCCGGCGGTTTATTAGAGAACGCTACTGTGACTTGAATTATTAGCGTGTCAGACTAGAGACGCTGTATTGATAATGCGTCATCTGTAGAATGCAGCAGTGTCTCTAGTGTGACGGTCACACAGGAACACTGGTGTTTAGGTGGTTTTATGTAGAAATATGTATCTATATTTTTATATAGGTATACATACTTCTGTGTCTTTGAGTATGTGTGTGTATATCTGGTTATCTGTATATAAGTGTGGATATGGGTGTAGATTTTTATGTATCTGAATATGTATGTGTATATGGATGTGTATGGATGTGTATGTATACATACGAGTACAACAGTGGCGTACCGCCATTGGTGGCAGGCCACATAACTGCTATGGGGCCCGCGGCCGTAGGGGGCCCGTGAGCCAGCAGACCCCATAGCAGTCTCCTCCATTCTGTACCCCACGCTCCTCTGTTTGATTGCTGCCACTGTGTTCAGACATGGCCAACGCCTTTAATTGTGCTTGAGTCGGCCCTGCTGCGGCATTACTACAAGGCACAGCCGCACAACATACTACACGCAGCCATTACTGAGTACAGTGCCGGTGGGTGGCGGTTAATCAAACAGCGGCAACGCTGCTATGATGCACCACGCTGTGTCAGACAGTGGAGCTGCCAGCTGCTGTCGTGATGAGAGAGACGCGCTACAGAGACTGAAGCAGCGGGGAATAAGGAGTGGTAAGTATGTATTTATATATTTTTGTAAATCAGTCAGTACTGATAATACTGGAGGACTGGGGCTGCCTTTTACCCTATGGGGGGCTGCATTATACTGTGTGCTCTCCCATCCTGGTATACAGGGCTGCGGAGTCGGTAAGCCAAACCGACTCCTCAATTTCCATGACTCCGACTCCACCTCCCTCATACATGGCTCATGTGATACATTAGGGTCATTACACTGTGCATGTGGAGGCTAAAAAGGAGGAATTCACCATCGGGGTATCATACTGTGTTAAGGGGGACACTTTTGTTGGCATCACATTTTTATGGGGCTATGAAAGAGGAATCTAGGAGTTCAGAAAGGAAGAAAGGCTGGAAGGTTGTGGGATCTGCTCTTCTGTGTCCCCAACAATTATTTCCTTTTTTTTTTTTTTTTTTGTGGGGGGGTCCCAATTATAACTTCTGCTATGAGCTCCCATGATTCCTATGTCCGCCCCTGAAGTAGTACACGTATGTGTATACGGGCCCTTACTACTTAAACAATGATAAACAAATCTTTTGCAAAGTTAAACACAGTTTATTACACAAATCAATACAAAACTGAAAGTAGTGTATAATTGTCAGTAGTTGCCCACTATAAGTTCTGATGTTGCCAAGTAACAGCACCAGGACCGTTAAAATACTGGCAGTAGTTGTCGCGGCTGGTCTTCGCATCCTGGGTGTTTCTGCCATATCCCACTGGTTGAAGGCCTGCAATTGCAGGATCGTTTGAACGCCATTCACTGAGCTCCACTTCCCCATTGGCTAGGTCCACAGAGTCCACGAAGCCAGGCGGACAGTACGTAATTGCATCACGTCAACGAAGAAAGTTGTGAAGCGTGCAACAGGCCAAAACAACAGAGTCTATTGATGTAAGCTTCATGTTAATTGGCGTGTGAAAAACTCTGAAGCGGTTGGCCATGATACCGAAGGCATTTTCAACAACACGACGTGCCCTTGACAAGCGATAATTGAAAATTCTTCTTTCTTGGGTAAGACTTTTTTGGGGGAATGGTTTAATAAGATTGGGATGAAGTGGGAAGGCTTCATCGCCGACAAAAACAAAATTAAGGTTACCTGTAGTCTCTGAGTTGGGAGGCAAGTGTAGGTCACAGTTGTCCAATCGCTCTCCAAAAAGTGTATGCTCTAAAACACCACCATCAGAAACCCTGCCGTTCATGCCAACATCTACATTTATATATTTGTAATTGGCATTAACAAGGGCCATCATGATGATGCTGAAATAGCCCTTATAATTATAAAAATAGGATCCGCTATTTGGTGGCTGAGTGATTCGGACATGTTTCCCGTCCAAAGCTCCACCACAGTTAGGGAACTGCCATAGCTGCTCAAAATCAGAGGCAATCTTTTTCCATTCCTCCTCCGTGTTGGGAAACTGTATGTAACTACGTAGACTGTGGTAAATTGCATTACATGTCTCCGGGATTAGAACACTGAGCATGGGCCTTGAAATGGCTGCAGAAAAATGCAAGTCTTGGAGTGAGCGTCCGGTGGCCAGGAATCTCAGTGTGACTGCCAATCTGTCATCTGCCGGAATGGCAGCACGCATCGCTGTATCCTTCCGTTGAATACGTGGCGTAACTCGTTCCAGTAACTCTTTAAAAGATTCCTCTGACATCCTCAGATAGTTGCGGAAATCATGAGGATTCTTCTCCTGAAGCTCTCTTACAAGTTGCATGTGGGACAATTCAGACCTCTTCTGCAGCCACTCTCTGGTCCACATGCGACGCTTTCGTTTGGAACGCCTCTGTAGCTCTCGTGCCTCATCTTGAGGCCGAGCTTCCTCAACCAGCAATGCAGCAACCACAATAGCACACTGCCCGTCGTCCATGATGTGCAAACTGCAAACATAACATGAAAAGATGAGAACACTTTCAACAAAACAATTAACACAAGTATTGAAACTGTATATAAAAAATATCATGGAAAACCATATTCCATTCTGTTAGTGAGCATGACAGAAAACGTGCTGTGTGGGTGCGTGTGCACGAGACCCCTAATATATCTGCCCATGCAAAAGCATACATATATATATACAGATAGAAGCCAAGCCCTCCCTCCCTGAAAAGCAAAGATAACAGATAATTGGTAAATGTGTGATAAAAGAATAAAAAATGGAAACGCATTTGAGACCTCAAACAATACCTACCTCACTAAAGATGCCTGATATGTTCAAAGCGGAGTCACAGCTGGAGAACGCTGCAATGATCCGCAAAAATCAGCACTAGTCCAATGAACGGATATTAACAGCCCGGAGAACTCTGGTAGGATCTGCAATCAAGCACGAGGTCAGAAACAAAGGACGGAATCGCTATTCTGTTGCCTTCTTTATGCGCGTCCGGAAATGAGAACGCCGTAGCGACCACCAATCGGGGACGAGGGGCGCGGAAAAGTCCAATTTATGCACGCCTACGTGTCTCAGTTCTGAATCGCTGGACGAGGTCGTTGGCTAGGTGTCAAATACAGCGATGCACACTGCCCAGCGGGAGTGCAACGACCCAGGAATGGTCCAGGAAGCTTTGTAACGTTCAACGATCTCGCAGCAGGGGCCAGATCGTTGCTACCTGTCAAACGTAGCGAGATCGCCAGCGATGTCTCTGTTGCGTCACAAAACCCGTGACGTATCAACGATCTCGCTAGCGATCTCGTTATGTGTGACAGGGCCTTTAGTCATTTTTCCGGCGTTTATCAGACTTTCAGATAGGGCAAATGTCAGTGAGCGTTCCGATTTCAGTTCCAGAGCGATTCACCCAATGAGTCCTTGATATTTAGTCGTTTTCAGCCAATATTTTGGATTTTTGAAAATTTCACTTTTTTGTGAAAATATCCACTAAATGAGGGAATAATATGTGTGAGGGTACCCCAGGAGAGTTCCAAATGTGTGTGGGTAGAATATATAGCCCACGGTTGTAAAATTGAAAAAAGTTAAAAAAAAAATTTTTTCGACTTAGTCATTTTTCCGGCGCTTATCAGACTTTCAGACAGGGCAACTGTCAGTGAGCATTCCGATTTCAGTTCCAAAGCGATTCGCCAAATGAGTCCTTGATATTAAGTCGTTTTCAGCCAATTTTTTGGATTTTTGAAAATGTCACTTTTTTGTGAAAATATCCACTAAATGAGGGAATAATATGTGTGAGGGTACCCCAGGAGAGTTCCAAATGTGTGTGGGTAGAATATATATCCCACGGGGGTAAAAATTGAAAAAAGTATAAAAAATTTTTTTTTTGGACTTAGTCATTTTTCCGGCGTTTATCAGACTTTCAGATAGGGCAAATGTCAGTGAGCGTTCCGATTTCAGTTCCAGAGCGATTCACCCAATGAGTCCTTGATATTTAGTCGTTTTCAGCCAATATTTTGGATTTTTGAAAATTTCACTTTTTTGTGAAAATATCCACTAAATGAGGGAATAATATGTGTGAGGGTACCCCAGGAGAGTTCCAAATGTGTGTGGGTAGAATATGTATCCCACGGTTGTAAAATTGAAAAAAGTTGAAAAAAATTTTTTTTGGACTTAGTCATTTTTCCGGCGTTTATCAGTCTTTCAGATAGGGGAAATGTCAGTGAGCTTTCCAATTTAGGTTCCAGAGCAATTCGCCCAATGAGTCCTTGATATTTAGTCGTTTTCAGCCAATTTTCTGGATTTTTCAAAATTTCACTTTTTTGTGAAAATATTCACTAAATGAGGGAATAATATGTGTGAGGGTACCCCAGGAGAGTTCCAAATGTGTGTGGGTAGAATATACAGTGCCTACAAGTAGTATTCAACCCCCTGCAGATTTAGCTGGTTGACACATGCGGAATTAACTTGGCATTGTGACATTTGTACTGTAGATCAGCCTGGAAGTGGGAAATGCACTGCAGCAAATTTTTTTTTTTTTTTTTTTTTTAGAAACCTTAAAAGTTAATTCAGAGTGTCATTTATTATTCAACCCCTCAAACCACAAGAATTCTGTTTGGTCCCCCAAAAGTATTAAGAAGTAGTTCAGGCACCAAGAGTAATGAGCTTCACATGTGTGGATTAAAGATCTCTTTTGCCAGCCTTTTCTGACTATTTAAGACCCTCCCCAAACTTGTGAACAGCACTCAGACATGGTCAACATGGGAAAGACAAAGGAGCATTCCAAGGCCATCAGAGACAAGATCGTGGAGGGTCACAAGGCTGGCAACGGGTACAAAACCCTTTCCAAGGAGTTGGGCCTACCTGTCTCCACTGTTGGGAGCATCATCCGTAAGTGGAAGGCTTATGGAACTACTGTTAGCCTTCCACGGCCAGGACAGCCTTTGAAAGTGTCCTCCCGTGCCGAGGCCAGGCTTTTCCGAAGAGTCAAGGCTATCCCAAGGACAACAAAGAAGGAGCTCCGGGAAGATCTCATGGCAGTGGGGACATTGGTTTCAGTCAATACCATAAGTAACGTACTCCACCGCGATGGTCTCCGTTCCAGACGAGCCCGTAAGGTACCTTTACTTTCAAAGAGTCATGTCAAGGCTCGTCTACAGTTTGCTCATGATCACTTGGAGGACTCTGAGACAGACTGGTTCAAGGTTCTATGGTCTGATGAGACCAAGATCGAGATCTTTGGTGCCAACCACACACGTGACGTTTGGAGACTGGATGGCACTGCATACGACCCCAAGAATACCATCCCTACAGTCAAGCATGGTGGTGGCAGCATCATGCTGTGGGGCTGTTTCTCTGCCAAGGGGCCTGGCCATCTGGTCCGCATCCATGGGAAGATGGATAGCACGGCCTACCTGGAGATTTTGGCCAAGAACCTCCGCTCCTCCATCAAGGATCTTAAGATGGGTCGTAATTGCATCTTCCAACAAGTCAACGACCCAAAGCACACAGCCAAGAAAACCAAGGCCTGGTTCAAGAGGGAAAAAGTCAAGGTGTTGGAGTGGCCTAGTCAGTCTCCCGACCTTAACCCAATTGAAAACTTGTGGAAGGAGCTCAAGAATAAAGTCCACATGAGACACCCAAAGAACCTAGCTAACTTGGAGAAGATCTGCATGGAGGAGTGGGCCAAGATAACTCCACAGACCTGTGCCGGCCTGATCAGGTCTTATAAAAGACGATTATTAGCTGTAATTGCAAACAAGGGTTATTCCACAAAATATTAAACATAGGGGTTGTATAATAATTGACCCACACTTTTATGTTTAAAATTTAATAAAATTCAACTGAGCAACATAACTTTTTGGTTTGTAAGATTTATGCTTCTGTTCATAAAACCTACTCTCGTTTGCAGTTTGAAGGCTCTAACTTATTTGCATCTTATCAAACCAGCTAAATCTGCAGGGGGTTGAATACTACTTGTAGGCACTGTATATCCCACGGTTGTAAAATTGAAAAAAGTTGAAAAAAAATTTTTTTTGGACTTAGTCATTTTTCAGGCGCTTTTCAGACTTTCAGACAGGGCAAATGTCAGTGAGCGTTCCGATTTCAGTTCCAGAGCGATTCACCCAATGAGTCCTTGATATTTAGTCGTTTTCAGCCAATATTTTGGATTTTTGAAAATTTCACTTTTTTGTGAAAATATCCACTAAATGAGGGAATAATATGTGTGAGGGTACCCCAGGAGAGTTCCAAATGTGTGTGGGTAGAATATATATCCCACGGGGGTAAAATTGAAAAAAGTTGAAAAAATTATTTTTTTGGACTTAGTCATTTTTCCGCCGTTTATCAGACTTTCAGATAGGGGAAATGTCAGTGAGCGTTCCGATTTCAGTTCCAGAGGGGTTCGCCCAATGAGTCCTTGATATTTAGTCGTTTTTAGCCAATATTTTGGATTTTTGAAAATTTCACTTTTTTGTGAAAATATCCACTAAATGAGGGATAGATACACAACTCTTTAGGCAGTATCACACAGGATAGGAGTAGATACACAACTCTTTAGGCAGTATCACACAGGATAAGATTAGATACACAACTCTTTAGGCAGTATCACACAGGATAGGAGTAGATACACAACTCTTTAGGCAGTATCACACAGGAGAGGAGTAGATACACAACTCTTTAGGCAGTATCACACAGGATAGGATTAGATACACAACTCTTTAGGCAGTATCACACAGGATAGGATTAGATACACAACTCTTTAGGCAGTATCACACAGGATAGGATTAGATACACAACTCTTTAGGCAGTATCACACAGGATAGGATTAGATACACAACTCTTTAGGCAGTATCACACAGGATAGGATTAGATACACAACTCTTTAGGCAGTATCACACAGGATAGGAGTAGATACACAACTCTTTAGGCAGTATCACACAGGATAGGATTAGATACACAACTCTTTAGGCAGTATCACACAGGATAGGAGTAGATACACAACTCTTTAGGCAGTATCACACAGGATAGGAGTAGATACACAACTCTTTAGGCAGTATCACACAGGATAGGAGTAGATACACAGCTCTTTAGGCAGTATCACACAGGATAGGAGTAGATACACAACTCTTTAGGCAGTATCACACAGGATAGGATTAGATACACAACTCTTCAGGCAGTATCACACAGGAAAGGAATAGATACACAACTCTTTAGGCAGTATCACACAGGATAGCATTAGATACACAACTCTTTAGGCAGTATTACACAGGATAGGATTAGATACACAACTCTTTAGGCAGTATCACACAGGATAGGATTAGATACACAACTCTTTAGGCAGTATCACACAGGATAGGAGTAGATACACAACTCTTTAGGCAGTATCACACATGATAGGAGTAGATACACAACTCTTTAGGCAGTATCACACAGGATAGGAGTAGATACACAACTCTTTAGGCAGTATCACACAGGATAGGAGTAGATACACAACTCTTTAGGCAGTATCACACAGGATAGGAGTAGATACACAACTCTTTAGGCAGTATCACACAGGATTGGAGTAGATACACAACTCTTTAGGCAGTATCACACAGGATAGGAGTAGATACACAACTCTTTAGGCAGTATCACACAGGATAAGAGTAGATACACAACTCTTTAGGCAGTATCACACAGGATAGGAGTAGATACACAACACTTTAGGCAGTATCACACAGGATAGGATTAGATACACAACTCTTTAGGCAGTATCACACAGGATAGGATTAGATACACAACTCTTTAGGCAGTATCACACAGGATAGGATTAGATACACAACTCTTTAGGCAGTATCACACAGGATAGGAGTAGATATACAACTCTTTAGGCAGTATCACACAGGATAGGGTTAGATACACAACTCTTTAGGCAGTATCACACAGGATACGATTAGATACACAACTCTTTAGGCAGTATCACACAGGATAGAATTAGATACACAACTCTTTAGGTAGTATCACACAGAATAGGATTAGATACACAACTCTTTAGGCAGTATCACACAGGATAGGAGTAGATACCCAACTCTTTAGGCAGTATCACACAGGTTAGGAGTAGATACACAACTCTTTAGGCAGTATCACACAGGATAGGAGTAGATACACAACTCTTTAGGCAGTATCACACAGGATAGGAGTAGATACACAACTCTTTAGGCAGTATCACACAGGATAGGAGTAGATACACAACTCTTTAGGCAGTATCACACAGGATAGGAGTAGATACACAACTCTTTAGGCAGTATCACACAGGATAGGAGTAGATACCCAACTCTTTAGGCAGTATCACACAGGTTAGGAGTAGATACACAACTCTTTAGGCAGTATCACACAGGATAGTAGTAGATACACAACTCTTCAGGCAGTATCACACAGGATAGGATTAGATGTAACAAAGTATAGACAATAGTGGATATAAACTTTAACTTTTTTTTAGAAAAATATAAAAAATATAACCAACCAAATAATATCAACTACATAACAAAAAAGAATTTATTGGCTGCCGCGACTCTCATGGACTCCCACAAATCTTGCCAGCATCACTCCGTGCTGGTGGATCTCTTCACTCAGTCTCCGTTGTGACGCCAGGAGATCTTGTAGTGTTGGGATTTCTATGGAGGTAATAGCTAAACTTAAGTCCAATAATTCTGTACATTCATCAAATTAAGGCTATGTGCCCACGATGCACCACAACCGGGTACCATCCACACATTAGAACGCGCTAATTACGCAAGTACAGATGCAGTATTGCGGAATTGGCGCATTATAATGCAAGTCAATGGCGGTGCAAAAAAACCCCTTCTGCAAAATAATTGGTAGTGCTGCATTTTTTCCCGCAATGATAATCTGCAGCGGAAATTTCGGCAGCATGTGCACAGCACATGCAGATTATCATTGGGGAACATGGCAGACCTTCTACCATGCACTTTTAATGCGTTTCCACAGCAGCAAAAACGCTGCAGAAACGCCTTAAAAAACGCATCGTGGGCACACAACCTATCAGGTACATGTTTGGTATTTAACACTTACGGTTTTCGGTTTGCTCGGGTGATGATGAGCTGAGTGACCACCCGGATCCCCTGGCACCACCGGCTAGAGAAAGACACAACACTTAATAGTACATGACAGCCCTATACTTTCCAAGTTGTATGGACTGTATTTTATGTGAAAGCATTACCGAAAGATGAAGCTGCACCTATATCACGGAGTGATGCTGGCGAGCCGGTAGAGGCTGCTAGGGCTCCAGGGCTGGAGGTGACTCCCTTGGGGGCTCTGGGGCTGCAGGTGCTGGAAAACAAATAACATTAGATACCTAATTTAATTGCAGTTGTAACTAATGTGGTGCCATATATTGTGCTAACATATTTTAAAACCACTCACCACGACGGGGCAGGGTCCGTGACCGGATGCTGACGATACGGTCGGCAGACCTATATTTCAGGTCCGCCAGCTTTTTCCGGATTTGGGTAGCAGAGCGCTGCACCCCAAATCTCTGGACCAGGCCCCGACCGATCCTCTACAGCACCGCCCGCTTATGGAGCACTGGATGCTCAGAGTGCACATGGCACTCATAATCCAGTGCATCCAGTTGCTCCACAAGGTAGCGCACCTCAGCGTCACCCCAAGGAGATGCCCTGACCTGGATGCCATAATGCTCTTAATAAGCTAGGCCGCAACTACGTCGTTAGACCCGCCCACGACGCATGAACGTCGGTAACCACGCCCACGACGCATCAACGTCGCCAATAAACCCGGCGGTTTATTAGAGAACGCTACTGTGACTTGAATTATTAGCGTGTCAGACTAGAGACGCTGTATTGATAATGCGTCATCTGTAGAACGCAGCAGTGTCTCTAGTGTGACGGTCACACAGGAACACTGGTGTTTAGGTGGTTTTATGTAGAAATATGTATCTATATTTTTATATAGGTATACATACTTCTGTGTCTGTGAGTATTTGTGTGTATATCTGGTTATCTGTATATAAGTGTGGATATGGGTGTAGATTTTTATGTATCTGAATATGTATGTGTATATGGATGTGTATGTATACATACGAGTACAACAGTGGCGTACCGCCATTGGTGGCAGGCCACATAACTGCTATGGGGCCCGCGGCCATAGGGGGCCCGTGAGCCAGCAGACCCCATAGCAGTCTCCTCCATTCTGTACCCCACGCTCCTCTGTTTGATTGCCGCCGCCGCCCACTGCCACTGTGTTCAGACATGGCCAACGCCTTTAATTGTGCTTGAGTCGGCCCTGCTGCGGCATTACTACAAGGCACAGCCGCACAATACACTACACGCAGCCATTACTGAGTACAGTGCCGGTGGGTGGCGGTTAATCAAACAGCGGCAACGCTGCTATGATGCACCACGCTGTGTCAGACAGTGGAGCTGCCAGCTGCTGTCGTGATGAGAGAGACGCGCTACAGAGACTGAAGCAGCGGGGAATAAGGAGTGGTAAGTATGTATTTATATATTTTTGTAAATCAGTCAGTACTGATAATACTGGAGGACTGGGGCTGCCTTTTACCCTATGGGGGGCTGCATTATACTGTGTGCTCTCCCATCCTGGTATACAGGGCTGCGGAGTCGGTAAGCCAAACCGACTCCTCAATTTCCATGACTCCGACTCCACCTCCCTCATACATGGCTCATGTGATACATTAGGGTCATTACACTGTGCATGTGGAGGCTAAAAAGGAGGAATTCACCATCGGGGTATCATACTGTGTTAAGGGGGACACTTTTGTTGGCATCACATTTTTATGGGGCTATGAAAGAGGAATCTAGGAGTTCAGAAAGGAAGAAAGGCTGGAAGGTTGTGGGATCTGCTCTACTGTGTCCCCAACAATTATTTCCTTTTTTTTTTTTTTTTTTTGTGGGGGGGTCCCAATTATAACTTCTGCTATGAGCTCCCATGATTCCTATGTCCGCCCCTGAAGTAGTACACGTATGTGTATACGGGCCCTTACTACTGAAACAATGATAAACAAATCTTTTGCAAAGTTAAACACAGTTTATTACACAAATCAATACAAAACTGAAAGTAGTGTATAATTGTCAGTAGTTGCCCACTATAAGTTCTGATGTTGCCAAGTAACAGCACCAGGACCGTTAAAATACTGGCAGTAGTTGTCGCGGCTGGTCTTCGCATCCTGGGTGTTTCTGCCATATCCCACTGGTTGAAGGCCTGCAATTGCAGGATCGTTTGAACGCCATTCACTGAGCTCCACTTCCCCATTGGCTAGGTCCACAGAGTCCACGAAGCCAGGCGGACAGTACGTAATTGCATCACGTCAACGAAGAAAGTTGTGAAGCGTGCAACAGGCCAAAACAACAGAGTCTATTGATGTAAGCTTCATGTTAATTGGCGTGTGAAAAACTCTGAAGCGGTTGGCCATGATACCGAAGGCATTTACAACAACACGACGTGCCCTTGACAAGCGATAATTGAAAATTCTTCTTTCCTGGGTAAGACTTTTTTGGGGGAATGGTTTAATAAGATTGGGATGAAGTGGGAAGGCTTCATCGCCGACAAAAACAAAATTAAGGTTACCTGTAGTCTCTGAGTTGGGAGGCAAGTGTAGGTCACAGTTGTCCAATCGCTCTCCAAAAAGTGTATGCTCTAAAACACCACCATCAGAAACCCTGCCGTTCATGCCAACATCTACATTTATATATTTGTAATTGGCATTAACAAGGGCCATCATGATGATGCTGAAATAGCCCTTATAATTATAAAAATAGGATCCGCTATTTGGTGGCTGAGTGATTCGGACATGTTTCCCGTCCAAAGCTCCACCACAGTTAGGGAACTGCCATAGCTGCTCAAAATCAGAGGCAATCTTTTTCCATTCCTCCTCCGTGTTGGGAAACTGTATGTAACTACGTAGACTGTGGTAAATTGCATTACATGTCTCCGGGATTAGAACACTGAGCATGGGCCTTGAAATGGCTGCAGAAAAATGCAAGTCTTGGAGTGAGCGTCCGGTGGCCAGGAATCTCAGTGTGACTGCCAATCTGTCATCTGCCGGAATGGCAGCACGCATCGCTGTATCCTTCCGTTGAATACGTGGCGTAACTCGTTCCAGTAACTCTTTAAAAGATTCCTCTGACATCCTCAGATAGTTGCGGAAATCATGAGGATTCTTCTCCTGAAGCTCTCTTACAAGTTGCATGTGGGACAATTCAGACCTCTTCTGCAGCCACTCTCTGGTCCACATGCGACGCTTTCGTTTGGAACGCCTCTGTAGCTCTCGTGCCTCATCTTGAGGCCGAGCTTCCTCAACCAGCAATGCAGCAACCACAATAGCACACTGCCCGTCGTCCATGATGTGCAAACTGCAAACATAACATGAAAAGATGAGAACACTTTCAACAAAACAATTAACACAAGTATTGAAACTGTATATAAAAAATATCATGGAAAACCATATTCCATTCTGTTAGTGAGCATGACAGAAAACGTGCTGTGTGGGTGCGTGTGCACGAGACCCCTAATATATCTGCCCATGCAAAAGCATACATATATATATACAGATAGAAGCCAAGCCCTCCCTCCCTGAAAAGCAAAGATAACAGATAATTGGTAAATGTGTGATAAAAGAATAAAAAATGGAAACGCATTTGAGACCTCAAACAATACCTATCTCACTAAAGATGCCTGATATGTTCAAAGCGGAGTCACAGCTGGAGAACGCTGCAATGATCCGCAAAAATCAGCACTAGTCCAATGAACGGATATTAACAGCCCGGAGAACTCTGGTAGGATCTGCAATCAAGCACGAGGTCAGAAACAAAGGACGGAATCGCTATTCTGTTGCCTTCTTTATGCGCGTCCGGAAATGAGAACGCCGTAGCGACCACCAATCGGGGACGAGGGGCGCGGAAAAGTCCAATTTATGCACGCCTACGTGTCTCAGTTCTGAATCGCTGGACGAGGTCGTTGGCTAGGTGTCAAATACAGCGATGCACACTGCCCAGCGGGAGTGCAACGACCCAGGAATGGTCCAGGAAGCTTTGTAACGAACAACGATCTCGCAGCAGGGGCCAGATCGTTGCTACCTGTCAAACGTAGCGAGATCGCTAGCGATGTCTCTGTTGCGTCACAAAACCCGTGACGTATCAACGATCTCGCTAGCGATCTCGTTATGTGTGACAGGGCCTTTAGTCATTTTTCCGGCGTTTATCAGACTTTCAGATAGGGCAAATGTCAGTGAGCGTTCCGATTTCAGTTCCAGAGCGATTCACCCAATGAGTCCTTGATATTTAGTCGTTTTCAGCCAATATTTTGGATTTTTGAAAATTTCACTTTTTTGTGAAAATATTCACTAAATGAGGGAATAATATGTGTGAGGGTACCCCAGGAGAGTTCCAAATGTGTGTGGGTAGAATATATAGCCCACGGTTGTAAAATTGAAAAAAGTTAAAAAAAAATTTTTTTCGACTTAGTCATTTTTCCGGCGCTTATCAGACTTTCAGACAGGGCAACTGTCGGTGAGCATTCCGATTTCAGTTCCAAAGCGATTCGCCAAATGAGTCCTTGATATTTAGTCGTTTTCAGCCAATTTTTTGGATTTTTGAAAATGTCACTTTTTTGTGAAAATATCCACTAAATGAGGGAATAATATGTGTGAGGGTACCCCAGGAGAGTTCCAAATGTGTGTGGGTAGAATATGTATCCCACGGTTGTAAAATTGAAAAAAGTTGAAAAAAATTTTTTTTGGACTTAGTCATTTTTCCGGCGTTTATCAGTCTTTCAGATAGGGGAAATGTCAGTGAGCTTTCCAATTTAGGTTCCAGAGCAATTCGCCCAATGAGTCCTTGATATTTAGTCGTTTTCAGCCAATTTTCTGGATTTTTCAAAATTTCACTTTTTTGTGAAAATATTCACTAAATGAGGGAATAATATGTGTGAGGGTACCCCAGGAGAGTTCCAAATGTGTGTGGGTAGAATATACAGTGCCTACAAGTAGTATTCAACCCCCTGCAGATTTAGCTGGTTGACACATGCGGAATTAACTTGGCATTGTGACATTTGCACTGTAGATCAGCCTGGAAGTGGGAAATGCACTGCAGCAAATTTTTTTTTTTTTTTTTTTTTTTAGAAACCTTAAAAGTTAATTCAGAGTGTCATTTATTATTCAACCCCTCAAACCACAAGAATTCTGTTTGGTCTCCCAAAAGTATTAAGAAGTAGTTCAGGCACCAAGAATAATGAGCTTCACATGTGTGGATTAAAGATCTCTTTTGCCAGCCTTTTCTGACTATTTAAGACCCTCCCCAAACTTGTGAACAGCACTCAGACATGGTCAACATGGGAAAGACAAAGGAGCATTCCAAGGCCATCAGAGACAAGATCGTGGAGGGTCACAAGGCTGGCAACGGGTACAAAACCCTTTCCAAGGAGTTGGGCCTACCTGTCTCCACTGTTGGGAGCATCATCCGTAAGTGGAAGGCTTATGGAACTACTGTTAGCCTTCCACGGCCAGGACAGCCTTTGAAAGTGTCCTCCCGTGCCGAGGCCAGGCTTTTCCGAAGAGTCAAGGCTATCCCAAGGACAACAAAGAAGGAGCTCCGGGAAGATCTCATGGCAGTGGGGACATTGGTTTCAGTCAATACCATAAGTAACGTACTCCACCGCGATGGTCTCCGTTCCAGACGAGCCCGTAAGGTACCTTTACTTTCAAAGAGTCATGTCAAGGCTCGTCTACAGTTTGCTCATGATCACTTGGAGGACTCTGAGACAGACTGGTTCAAGGTTCTATGGTCTGATGAGACCAAGATCGAGATCTTTGGTGCCAACCACACACGTGACGTTTGGAGACTGGATGGCACTGCATACGACCCCAAGAATACCATCCCTACAGTCAAGCATGGTGGTGGCAGCATCATGCTGTGGGGCTGTTTCTCTGCCAAGGGGCCTGGCCATCTGGTCCGCATCCATGGGAAGATGGATAGCACGGCCTACCTGGAGATTTTGGCCAAGAACCTCCGCTCCTCCATCAAGGATCTTAAGATGGGTCGTAATTGCATCTTCCAACAAGTCAACGACCCAAAGCACACAGCCAAGAAAACCAAGGCCTGGTTCAAGAGGGAAAAAGTCAAGGTGTTGGAGTGGCCTAGTCAGTCTCCTGACCTTAACCCAATTGAAAACTTGTGGAAGGAGCTCAAGAATAAAGTCCACATGAGACACCCAAAGAACCTAGCTAACTTGGAGAAGATCTGCATGGAGGAGTGGGCCAAGATAACTCCACAGACCTGTGCCGGCCTGATCAGGTCTTATAAAAGACGATTATTAGCTGTAATTGCAAACAAGGGTTATTCCACAAAATATTAAACATAGGGGTTGTATAATAATTGACCCACACTTTTATGTTTAAAATTTAATAAAATTCAACTGAGCAACATAACTTTTTGGTTTGTAAGATTTATGCTTCTGTTCATAAAACCTACTCTCGTTTGCAGTTTGAAGGCTCTAACTTATTTGCATCTTATCAAACCAGCTAAATCTGCAGGGGGTTGAATACTACTTGTAGGCAATGTATATCCCACGGTTGTAAAATTGAAAAAAGATGAAAAAAAATTTTTTTTGGACTTAGTCATTTTTCAGGCGCTTTTCAGACTTTCAGACAGGGCAAATGTCAGTGAGCGTTCCGATTTCAGTTCCAGAGCGATTCGCCCAATGAGTCCTTGATATTTAGTCATTTTCAGCCAATATTTTGGATTTTTGAAAATTTCACTTTTTTGTGAAAATATCCACTAAATGAGGGAATAATATGTGTGAGGGTACCCCAGGAGAGTTCCAAATGTGTGTGGGTAGAATATATATCCCACGGGGGTAAAATTGAAAAAAGTTGAAAAAATTATTTTTTTGGACTTAGTCATTTTTCCGCCGTTTATCAGACTTTCAGATAGGGGAAATGTCAGTGAGCATTCCGATTTCAGTTCCAGAGGGGTTCGCCCAATGAGTCCTTGATATTTAGTCGTTTTTAGCCAATATTTTGGATTTTTGAAAATTTCACTTTTTTGTGAAAATATCCACTAAATGAGGGATAGATACACAACTCTTTAGGCAGTATCACACAGGATAGGAGTAGATACACAACTCTTTAGGCAGTATCACACAGGATAGGAGTAGATACACAACTCTTTAGGCAGTATCACACAGGATAAGATTAGATACACAACTCTTTAGGCAGTATCACACAGGATAGGATTAGATACACAACTCTTTAGGCAGTATCACACAGGATAGGAGTAGATACACAACTCTTTAGGCAGTATCACACAGGATAGGATTAGATACACAACTCTTCAGGCAGTATCACAAAGGAAAGGAATAGATACACAACTCTTTAGGCAGTATCACACAGGATAGGATTAGATACACAACTCATTAGGCAGTATCACACAGGATAGGATTAGATACACAACTCTTTAGGCAGTATCACACAGGATAGGGTTAGATACACAACTCTTTAGGCAGTATCACACAGGATAGGGTTAGATACACAACTCTTTAGGCAGTATTACACAGGATAGGATTAGATACACAACTCTTTAGGCAGCATCACACAGGATAGGATTAGATACACAACTCTTTAGGCAGTATCACACAGGATAGGAGTAGATACACAACTTTTTAGGCAGTATCACACAGGATAGGAGTAGATACACAACTCTTTAGGCAGTATCACACAGGATAGGATTAGATACACAACTCATTAGGCAGTATCACACAGGATAGGATTAGATACACAACTCTTTAGGCAGTATCACACAGGATAGGGTTAGATACACAACTCTTTAGGCAGTATCACACAGGATAGGGTTAGATACACAACTCTTTAGGCAGTATTACACAGGATAGGATTAGATACACAACTCTTTAGGCAGTATCACACAGGAAAGGATTAGATACACAACTCTTTAGGCAGTATCACACAGGATAGGAGTAGATACACAACTTTTTAGGCAGTATCACACAGGATAGGAGTAGATACACAACTCTTTAGGCAGTATCACACAGGATAGGATTAGATACACAACTCTTTAGGCAGTATCACACATGATAGGGTTATATACACAACTCTTCAGGCAGTATCACACAGGATAGGATTAGATACACAACTCTTTAGGCAGTATCACACAGGATAGGATTAGATACACAACTCTTTAGGCAGTATCACACAGGATAGGATTAGATACACAACTCTTTAGGCAGTATCACACAGGATAGGATTAGATACACAACTCTTTAGGCAGTATCACACAGGATAGGATTAGATACACAACTCTTTAGGCAGTATCACACAGGATAGGATTAGATACACAACTCTTTAGGCAGTATCACACAGGATAGGATTAGATACACAACTCTTTAGGCAGTATCACACAGGATAGGGTTAGATACACAACTCTTTAGGCAGTATCACACAGGATAGGAGTAGATACACAACTCTTTAGGAAGTATCACACAGGATAGGATTAGATACACAACTCTTTAGGCAGTATCACACAGGATAGGATTAGATACACAACTCTTTAGGCAGTATCACACAGGATAGGAGTAGATACACAACTCTTTAGGCAGTATCACACAGGATAGGAGTAGATACACAGCTCTTTAGGCAGTATCACACAGGATAGGAGTAGATACACAACTCTTTAGGCAGTATCACACAGGATAGGATTAGATACACAACTCTTCAGGCAGTATCACACAGGAAAGGAATAGATACACAACTCTTTAGGCAGTATCACACAGGATAGGATTAGATACACAACTCTTTAGGCAGTATTACACAGGATAGGATTAGATACACAACTCTTTAGGCAGTATCACACAGGATAGGATTAGATACACAACTCTTTAGGCAGTATCACACAGGATAGTAGTAGATACACAACTCTTTAGGCAGTATCACACATGATAGGAGAAGATACACAACTCTTTAGGCAGTATCACACAGGATAGGAGTAGATACACAACTCTTTAGGCAGTATCACACAGGATAGGAGTAGATACACAACTCTTTAGGCAGTATCACACAGGATAAGACTAGATACACAACTCTTTAGGCAGTATCACAAAGGATAGGAGTAGATACACAACTCTTTAGGCAGTATCACACAGGATTGGAGTAGATACACAACTCTTTAGGCAGTATCACACAGGATAGGAGTAGATACACAACTCTTTAGGCAGTATCACACAGGATAGGAGTAGATACACAACTCTTTAGGCAGTATCACACAGGATAGGGTTAGATACACAACTCTTTAGGCAGTATCACACAGGATAGGATTAGATACACAACTCTTTAGGCAGTATCACACAGGATAGGATTAGATACACAACTCTTTAGGCAGTATCACACAGGATAGGAGTAGATACACAACTCTTTAGGCAGTATCACACAGGATAGGAGTAGATACACAACTCTTTAGGCAGTATCACACAGGATAAGATTAGATACACAACTCTTTAGGCAGTATCACACAGGATAGGAGTAGATACACAACACTTTAGGCAGTATCACACAGGATAGGATTAGATACACAACTCTTTAGGCAGTATCACACAGGACAGGATTAGATACACAACTCTTTAGGCAGTATCACACAGGATAGGAGTAGATACACAACTCTTTAGGCAGTATCACACAGGATAGGAGTAGATATACAACTCTTTAGGCAGTATCACACAGGATAGGGTTAGATACACAACTCTTTAGACAGTATCACACAGGATACGATTAGATACACAACTCTTTAGGCAGTATCACACAGGATAGAATTAGATACACAACTCTTTAGGTAGTATCACACAGGATAGGATTAGATACACAACTCTTTAGGCAGTATCACACAGGATAGGAGTAGATACCCAACTCTTTAGGCAGTATCACACAGGTTAGGAGTAGATACACAACTCTTTAGGCAGTATCACACAGGATAGGAGTAGATACACAACTCTTTAGGCAGTATCACACAGGATAGGAGTAGATACACAACTCTTTAGGCAGTATCACACAGGATAGGAGTAGATACACAACTCTTTAGGCAGTATCACACAGGATAGGAGTAGATACACAACTCTTTAGGCAGTATCACACAGGATAGGAGTAGATACACAACTCTTTAGGCAGTATCACACAGGATAGTAGTAGATACACAACTCTTCAGGCAGTATCACACAGGATAGGATTAGATGTAACAAAGTATAGACAATAGTGGATATAAACTTTAACTTTTTTTTAGAAAAATATAAAAAATATAACCAACCAAATAATATCAACTACATAACAAAAAAGAATTTATTGGCTGCCGCGACTCTCATGGGCTGCCACAAATCTTGCCAGCATCACTCCGTGCTGGTGGATCTCTTCACTCAGTCTCCGTTGTGACGCCAGGAGATCTTGTAGTGTTGGGATTTCTATGGAGGTAATAGCTAAACTTAAGTCCAATAATTCTGTACATTCATCAAATTAAGGCTATGTGCCCACGATGCACCACAACCGGGTACCATCCACACATTAGAACGCGCTAATTACGCAAGTACAGATGCAGTATTGCGGAATTGGCGCATTATAATGCAAGTCAATGGCGGCGCAAAAAAAACCCCTTCTGCAAAATAATTGGTAGTGCTGCATTTTTTCCCGCAATGATAATCTGCAGCGGAAATTTCGGCAGCATGTGCACAGCACATGCAGATTATCATTGGGGAACATGGCAGACCTTCTACCATGCACTTTTAATGCGTTTCCACAGCAGCAAAAACGCTGCAGAAACGCCTTAAAAAACGCATCGTGGGCACACAGCCTATCAGGTACATGTTTGGTATTTAACACTTACGGTTTTCGGTTTGCTCGGGTGATGATGAGCTGAGTGACCACCCGGATCCCCTGGCACCACCGGCTAGAGAAAGACACAACACTTAATAGTACATGACAGCCCTATACTTTCCAAGTTGTATGGACTGTATTTTATGTGAAAGCATTACCGAAAGATGAAGCTGCACCTATATCACGGAGTGATGCTGGCGAGCCGGTAGAGGCTGCTAGGGCTCCAGGGCTGGAGGTGACTCCCTTGGGGGCTCTGGGGCTGCAGGTGCTGGAAAACAAATAACATTAGATACCTAATTTAATTGCAGTTGTAACTAATGTGGTTCCATATATTGTGCTAACATATTTTAAAACCACTCACCACGACGGGGCAGGGTCCGTGACCGGATGCTGACGATACGGTCGGCAGACCTATATTTCAGGTCCGCCAGCTTTTTCCGGATTTGGGTAGCAGAGCGCTGCACCCCAAATCTCTGGACCAGGCCCCGACCGATCCTCTACAGCACCGCCCGCTTATGGAGCACTGGATGCTCAGAGTGCACATGGCACTCATAATCCAGTGCATCCAGTTGCTCCACAAGGTAGCGCACCTCAGCGTCACCCCAAGGAGATGCCCTGACCCTGGATGCCATAATGCTCTTAATAAGCTAGGCCGCAACTACGTCGTTAGACCCGCCCACGACGCATGAACGTCGGTAACCACGCCCACGACGCATCAACGTCGCCAATAAACCCGGCGGTTTATTAGAGAACGCTACTGTGACTTGAATTATTAGCGTGTCAGACTAGAGACGCTGTATTGATAATGCGTCATCTGTAGAACGCAGCAGTGTCTCTAGTGTGACGGTCACACAGGAACACTGGTGTTTAGGTGGTTTTATGTAGAAATATGTATCTATATTTTTATATAGGTATACATACTTCTGTGTCTGTGAGTATGTGTGTGTATATCTGGTTATCTGTATATAAGTGTGGATATGGGTGTAGATTTTTATGTATCTGAATATGTATGTGTATATGGATGTGTATGTATACATACGAGTACAACAGTGGCGTACCGCCATTGGTGGCAGGCCACATAACTGCTATGGGGCCCGCGGCCGTAGGGGGCCCGTGAGCCAGCAGACCCCATAGCAGTCTCCTCCATTCTGTACCCCACGCTCCTCTGTTTGATTGCCGCCGCCGCCCACTGCCACTGTGTTCAGACATGGCCAACGCCTTTAATTGTGGTTGAGTCGGCCCTGTTGCGGCATTACTACAAGGCACAGCCGCACAACATACTACACGCAGCCATTACTGAGTACAGTGCCGGTGGGTGGCGGTTAATCAAACAGCGGCAACGCTGCTATGATGCACCACGCTGTGTCAGACAGTGGAGCTGCCAGCTGCTGTCGTGATGAGAGAGACGCGCTACAGAGACTGAAGCAGCGGGGAATAAGGAGTGGTAAGTATGTATTTATATATTTTTGTAAATCAGTCAGTACTGATAATACTGGAGGACTGGGGCTGCCTTTTACCCTATGGGGGGCTGCATTATACTGTGTGCTCTCCCATCCTGGTATACAGGGCTGCGGAGTCGGTAAGCCAAACCGACTCCTCAATTTCCATGACTCCGACTCCACCTCCCTCATACATGGCTCATGTGATACATTAGGGTCATTACACTGTGCATGTGGAGGCTAAAAAGGAGGAATTCACCATCGGGGTATCATACTGTGTTAAGGGGGACACTTTTGTTGGCATCACATTTTTATGGGGCTATGAAAGAGGAATCTAGGAGTTCAGAAAGGAAGAAAGGCTGGAAGGTTGTGGGATCTGCTCTTCTGTGTCCCCAACAATTATTTCCTTTTTTTTTTTTTTTTTTTGTGGGAGGGTCCCAATTATAACTTCTGCTATGAGCTCCCATGATTCCTATGTCCGCCCCTGAAGTAGTACACGTATGTGTATACGGGCCCTTACTACTGAAACAATGATAAACAAATCTTTTGCAAAGTTAAACACAGTTTATTACACAAATCAATACAAAACTGAAAGTAGTGTATAATTGTCAGTAGTTGCCCACTATAAGTTCTGATGTTGCCAAGTAACAGCACCAGGACCGTTAAAATACTGGCAGTAGTTGTCGCGACTGGTCTTCGCATCCTGGGTGTTTCTGCCATATCCCACTGGTTGAAGGCCTGCAATTGCAGGATCGTTTGAACGCCATTCACTGAGCTCCACTTCCCCATTGGCTAGGTCCACAGAGTCCACGAATCCAGGCGGACAGTACGTAATTGCATCACGTCAACGAAGAAAGTTGTGAAGCGTGCAACAGGCCAAAACAACAGAGTCTATTGATGTAAGCTTCATGTTAATTGGCGTGTGAAAAACTCTGAAGCGGTTGGCCATGATACCGAAGGCATTTTCAACAACACGACGTGCCCTTGACAAGCGATAATTGAAAATTCTTCTTTCCTGGGTAAGACTTTTTTGGGGGAATGGTTTAATAAGATTGGGATGAAGTGGGAAGGCTTCATCGCCGACAAAAACAAAATTAAGGTTACCTGTAGTCTCTGAGTTGGGAGGCAAGTGTAGGTCACAGTTGTCCAATCGCTCTCCAAAAAGTGTATGCTCTAAAACACCACCATCAGAAACCCTGCCGTTCATGCCAACATCTACATTTATATATTTGTAATTGGCATTAACAAGGGCCATCATGATGATGCTGAAATAGCCCTTATAATTATAAAAATAGGATCCGCTATTTGGTGGCTGAGTGATTCGGACATGTTTCCCGTCCAAAGCTCCACCACAGTTAGGGAACTGCCATAGCTGCTCAAAATCAGAGGCAATCTTTTTTCATTCCTCCTCCGTGTTGGGAAACTGTATGTAACTACGTAGACTGTGGTAAATTGCATTACATGTCTCCGGGATTAGAACACTGAGCATGGGCCTTGAAATGGCTGCAGAAAAATGCAAGTCTTGGAGTGAGCGTCCGGTGGCCAGGAATCTCAGTGTGACTGCCAATCTGTCATCTGCCGGAATGGCAGCACGCATCGCTGTATCCTTCCGTTGAATACGTGGCGTAACTCGTTCCAGTAACTCTTTAAAAGATTCCTCTGACATCCTCAGATAGTTGCGGAAATCATGAGGATTCTTCTCCTGAAGCTCTCTTACAAGTTGCATGTGGGACAATTCAGACCTCTTCTGCAGCCACTCTCTGGTCCACATGCGACGCTTTCGTTAGGAACGCCTCTGTAGCTCTCGTGCCTCATCTTGAGGCCGAGCTTCCTCAACCAGCAATGCAGCAACCACAATAGCACACTGCCCGTCGTCCATGATGTGCAAACTGCAAACATAACATGAAAAGATGAGAACACTTTCAACAAAACAATTAACACAAGTATTGAAACTGTATATAAAAAATATCATGGAAAACCATATTCCATTCTGTTAGTGAGCATGACAGAAAACGTGCTGTGTGGGTGCGTGTGCACGAGACCCCTAATATATCTGCCCATGCAAAAGCATACATATATATATACAGATAGAAGCCAAGCCCTCCCTCCCTGAAAAGCAAAGATAACAGATAATTGGTAAATGTGTGATAAAAGAATAAAAAATGGAAACGCATTTGAGACCTCAAACAATACCTACCTCACTAAAGATGCCTGATATGTTCAAAGCGGAGTCACAGCTGGAGAACGCTGCAATGATCCGCAAAAATCAGCACTAGTCCAATGAACGGATATTAACAGCCCGGAGAACTCTGGTAGGATCTGCAATCAAGCACGAGGTCAGAAACAAAGGACGGAATCGCTATTCTGTTGCCTTCTTTATGCGCGTCCGGAAATGAGAACGCCGTAGCGACCACCAATCGGGGACGAGGGACGCGGAAAAGTCCAATTTCTGCACGCCTACGTGTCTCAGTTCTGAATCGCTGGACGAGGTCGTTGGCTAGGTGTCAAATACAGCGATGCACACTGCCCAGCGGGAGTGCAACGACCCAGGAATGGTCCAGGAAGCTTTGTAACGATCAACGATCTCGCAGCAGGGGCCAGATCGTTGCTACCTGTCAAACGTAGCGAGATCGCTAGCGATGTCTCTGTTGCGTCACAAAACCCGTGACGTATCAACGATCTCGCTAGCGATCTCGTTATGTGTGACAGGGCCTTTAGTCATTTTTCCGGCGCTTATCAGACTTTCAGACAGGGCAACTGTCAGTGAGCATTCCGATTTCAGTTCCAAAGCGATTCGCCAAATGAGTCCTTGATATTTAGTCGTTTTCAGCCAATTTTTTGGATTTTTGAAAATGTCACTTTTTTGTGAAAATATCCACTAAATGAGGGAATAATATGTGTGAGGGTACCCCAGGAGAGTTCCAAATGTGTGTGGGTAGAATATATATCCCACGGGGGTAAAATTGAAAAAAGTAGAAAAAATTTTTTTTTTGGACTTCGTCATTTTTCCGGCGTTTATCAGACTTTCAGATAGGGCAAATGTCAGTGAGCGTTCCGATTTCAGTTCCAGAGCGATTCACCCAATGAGTCCTTGATATTTAGTCGTTTTCAGCCAATATTTTGGATTTTTGAAAATTTCACTTTTTTGTGAAAATATCCACTAAATGAGGGAATAATATGTGTGAGGGTACCCCAGGAGAGTTCCAAATGTGTGTGGGTAGAATATACAGTGCCTACAAGTAGTATTCAACCCCCTGCAGATTTAGCTGGTTGACACATGCGGAATTAACTTGGCATTGTGACATTTGTACTGTAGATCAGCCTGGAAGTGGGAAATGCACTGCAGCAAATTTATTTTTTTTTTTTTTTTTAGAAACCTTAAAAGTTAATTCAGAGTGTCATTTATTATTCAACCCCTCAAACCACAAGAATTCTGTTTGGTCCCCCAAAAGTATTAAGAAGTAGTTCAGGCACCAAGAATAATGAGCTTCACATGTGTGGATTAAAGATCTCTTTTGCCAGCCTTTTCTGACTATTTAAGACCCTCCCCAAACTTGTGAACAGCACTCAGATATGGTCAACATGGGAAAGACAAAGGAGCATTCCAAGGCCATCAGAGACAAGATCGTGGAGGGTCACAAGGCTGGCAACGGGTACAAAACCCTTTCCAAGGAGTTGGGCCTACCTGTCTCCACTGTTGGGAGCATCATCCGTAAGTGGAAGGCTTATGGAACTACTGTTAGCCTTCCACGGCCAGGACAGCCTTTGAAAGTGTCCTCCCGTGCCGAGGCCAGGCTTTTCCGAAGAGTCAAGGCTATCCCAAGGACAACAAAGAAGGAGCTCCGGGAAGATCTCATGGCAGTGGGGACATTGGTTTCAGTCAATACCATAAGTAACGTACTCCACCGCGATGGTCTCCGTTCCAGACGAGCCCGTAAGGTACCTTTACTTTCAAAGAGTCATGTCAAGGCTCGTCTACAGTTTGCTCATGATCACTTGGAGGACTCTGAGACAGACTGGTTCAAGGTTCTATGGTCTGATGAGACCAAGATCGAGATCTTTGGTGCCAACCACACACGTGACGTTTGGAGACTGGATGGCACTGCATACGACCCCAAGAATACCATCCCTACAGTCAAGCATGGTGGTGGCAGCATCATGCTGTGGGGCTGTTTCTCTGCCAAGGGGCCTGGCCATCTGGTCCGCATCCATGGGAAGATGGATAGCACGGCCTACCTGGAGATTTTGGCCAAGAACCTCCGCTCCTCCATCAAGGATCTTAAGATGGGTCGTAATTGCATCTTCCAACAAGTCAACGACCCAAAGCACACAGCCAAGAAAACCAAGGCCTGGTTCAAGAGGGAAAAAGTCAAGGTGTTGGAGTGGCCTAGTCAGTCTCCTGACCTTAACCCAATTGAAAACTTGTGGAAGGAGCTCAAGAATAAAGTCCACATGAGACACCCAAAGAACCTAGCTAACTTGGAGAAGATCTGCATGGAGGAGTGGGCCAAGATAACTCCACAGACCTGTGCCGGCCTGATCAGGTCTTATAAAAGACGATTATTAGCTGTAATTGCAAACAAGGGTTATTCCACAAAATATTAAACATAGGGGTTGTATAATAATTGACCCACACTTTTATGTTTAAAATTTAATAAAATTCAACTGAGCAACATAACTTTTTGGTTTGTAAGATTTATGCTTCTGTTCATAAAACCTACTCTCGTTTGCAGTTTGAAGGCTCTAACTTATTTGCATCTTATCAAACCAGCTAAATCTGCAGGGGGTAGAATACTACTTGTAGGCACTGTATATCCCACGGTTGTAAAATTGAAAAAAGTTGAAAAAAAATTTTTTTTGGACTTAGTCATTTTTCAGGCGCTTTTCAGACTTTCAGACAGGGCAAATGTCAGTGAGCGTTCCGATTTCAGTTCCAGAGCGATTCGCCCAATGAGTCCTTGATATTTAGTCGTTTTCAGCCAATATTTTGGATTTTTGAAAATTTCACTTTTTTGTGAAAATATCCACTAAATGAGGGAATAATATGTGTGAGGGCACCCCAGGAGAGTTCCAAATGTGTGTGGGTAGAATATATATCCCACGGGGGTAAAATTGAAATAAGTTGAAACCATTTTTTTTTTGGACGTCGTCATTTTTCCGGCGTTTATCAGACTTTCAGGTAGGGCGAATGTCAGTAAGCATTCCGATTTCAGTTCCAGAGCGATTCGCCCAATGAGTCCTAGATATTTAGTCGTTTTCAGCCAATATTTTTGATTTTTGAAAATTTCACTTCTTTGTGAAAATATCCACTAAATGAGGGAATAATATCTGTGAGGGTACCCCAGGAGAGTACCCAATGTATGTGGGTAGAATATATATCCCACGGGGGTAAAAATTTAAAAAGGTTAAAAATAAAAATTTTTTGACATAGTTATTTTTCCGGCGTTTATCAGACTTTCAGATAGTGCAAATGTCAGAGAGCGTTCCGATTTCAGTTCCAGAGCGATTCGCCCAATGAGTCCTTGATATTTAGTCGTTTTCAGCCAATTTTCTGAATTTTTGAAAATTTCACTTTTTTGTGAAAATATCCACTAAATGAGGGAATAATATGTGTGAGGGTACCCCAGGAGAGTTCCCAATGTATGTGGGTAGAATATATATCCCACGGGGGTAAAATTGAAAAAAGTTGAAACATTTTTTTTTTTGGACTTAGTCATTTTTCTGGCGTTTATCAGACTTTAAGATAGGGAGTCAGCTAGGGTGTGAGCATTCCGATTTCAGTTTCAGAGCGATTCGCCCAATGTGTCCTTCATATTTCGTCGTTGTCAGGCAATTTTCTGAATTTTTGAAAATTTCACTTTTTTGTGAAAATATCCACTAAATGAGGGAAAAATATGTGTGAGGGTACCCCAGGAGAGTTCCAAATGTATGTGGGTAGAATATATATCCCACGGGGGTAAAATTTAAAAAAGGTTAAAAAAAAAAATTTTTTGACTTAGTAATTTTTCCGGCGTTTATCAAACTTTCAGATAGGGCAAATGTCAGTGAGTGTTCCGATTTCAGTTCCAGAGCGATTGGCCCAATGAGTCCTTGATATTTAGTCGTTTTCAGCCAATTTTCTGAATTTTTGAAAATTTCACTTTTTTGTGAAAATATCCACTAAATGAGGGAATAATATGTGTGAGGGTACACCAGGAGAGTTCGAAATGTATGCGGGTAGAATTTATATCCCACGGGGGTAAAATTGAAAAAAGTTGAAAAAAAATTTTTTTTTGACTTAGTCATTTTTCCGGCGTTTATCAGACTTTCAGATAGGGCAAATGTCAGTGAGCCTTCCAATATCAGTTCCAGGGCGATTCGCCCAATGAGTCCTTGATATTTATTTAGTCGTTTTCAGCCAATACTTTGGACTTTTGAAAATTTCACTTTTTTGTGAAAATATCCACTAAATGAGGGAATAATATGTGTGAGGGTACCACAGGAGAGTTCCAAATGTGTGTGGGTAGAATATATATCCCACGGGAGTAAAATTGAAAAAAGTTAAAAAAAAAATTTATTTGGACTTAGTCATTTTTCCGGCGTTTATCAGACTTTCAGATAGGGCAAATGTCAGTGAGCATTCCGATTTCAGTTCCAGAGCGATTCTCCCATTGAGTCCTTGAAATATCCCCGTTTTCAGCCAAGTTTCTGAATTTTTGAAAATTTCACTTTTTTGTGAAAATATCCACTAAATGAGGGAATAATATGTGTGAGGGTACCCAAGGAAAGTTTGAAATGTGTGTGGGTAGAATATATATTCCACAGCGGTAAAATTGAAAAAAGTTAAAAAAAAATTTTGGGGGGACTTAGTCATTTTTCCGCCGTTTATCAGACTTTCAGATAGGGCAAATGTCAGTGAGCATTCCGATTTCAGTTCCAAAGCGATTCGCCCAATGAGTTCTTGATATTTAGTCGTTTTCAGCCAATATTTTGGATTTTTAAAAATTTCACTTTTTTGTGAAAATATCCACTAAATGAGGGAATAATATGTGTGTGGGTACCCCAGGAGAGTTCCAAATGTGTGTGGGTAGAATATATATCCCACGGGGTAAAATTGAAAAAAGTTGAAAAAAAATTTTTTTTGGAGTTAGTCATTTTTCCGGCGTTTATCAGACTTTCAGATAGGGGAAATGTCAGTGAGCTTTCCGATTTCAATTCCAGAGCGATTCGCCCAATGAGTCCTTGATATTTAGTCATTTTCAGCCAATTTTCTGGATTTTTGAAAATTTCACTTTTTTGTGAAAATATCCACTAAATGAGGGAATAATATGTGTGAGGGTACCCCAGGAGAGTTCCAAATGTGTGTGGGTAGAATATATATCCCACGGGGGTAAAATTGAAAAAAGTTGAAAACATTTTTTTTTGGGACTTAGTCATTTTTCCGGCGTTTATCAGACTTTCAGATAGGGGAAATGTCAGTGAGCGTTCCGATTTCAGTTCCAGAGCGATTCGCTGGATGAGTCCTTGATATATCGTCGTTTTCAGGCAATTTTCTAGATTTTTGAAAATTTCACTTTTTTGTGAAAATATCCACTAAATGAGGGAATAATATGTGTGAGGGTACCCCAGGAGAGTTCCAAATGTGTGTGGGTAGAATATATATCCCACGGGGGTAAAATTGAAAAAAGTTGAAAAAATTTTTTTTTTGGAATTAGTCATTTTTCCGGCGTTTATCAGACTTTCAGATAGGGGAAATGTCAGTAAGCATTCTGATTTCACTTTCAGAGCGATTCTCCATTCGAGTTCTTGATATGTCCTCGTTTTCAGCCAAGTTTCTGAATTTTTGAAAATTTCACTTTTTTGTGAAAATATCCACTAAATGAGGGAATAATATGTGTGAGGGCACCCCAGGAGAATTCCAAATGTGTGTGGGTAGAATATATATCCCACGGGGTAAAATTGAAAAAAGTAAAAAAAATATATTTTTTGGACTGTCATTTTTCCAGCGTTTATCAGACTTTCAGAAAGGGCAAATGTCAGTGAGCATTCCGATTTCAGTTCCAGAGCGATTCGCCCAATGAGTCTTTGATATTTAGTCGTTTTCATAAATTTTCTGGATTTTTGAAAATTTCACTTTTTTCTGAAAATATCCACTAAATGAGGGAATAATATTTGTGAGGGTAGAATATATATCCCACAGGGGTAAAATTGAAAAAAGTTGAAATCATTTTTTTTTTGGACTTAGTCATTTTTCCGGCGTTTATCAGACTTTCAGATAGGGGAAATGTCAGTGAGTGTTCCAATTTCAGTTCCAGTGCGATTCGCCCAATGAGTCTATGATATTTAGTTGTTTTCAGCCAATTTTCTGGATTTTTGAAAATTTCACTTTTTTGTGAAAATATCCACTAAATGAGGGAATAATATGTGTCAGGGTAGAATATATCCCACAGGGGTAAAATTGAAAAAAGTTGAAAACATTTTTTTTTGGACTTAGTCATTTTTCGGGCGTTTATCAGACTTTCAGATAGGGGAAATGTCAGTGAGCGTTGCGATTTCAATTCCAGAGCGATTCGCCCAATGAGTCCTTGATATTTAGTCGTTTTCAGCCAATTTTCTGGATTTTTGAAAATTTCACTTTTTTGTGAAAATATCCACTAAATGAGGGAATAATATGTGTCAGGGTACCCCAGGAGAGTTCCAAATGTGTGTGGGTAGAATATATATCCCATGGGGGTAAAATTGAAAAAAGTTGAAAAAAAATTTTTTTTGGACTTAGTCATTTTTCCGCCGTTTATCAGACTTTCAGATAGGGGAAATGTCAGTGAGCATTCCGATTTCAATTCCAGAGCGATTCGCCCAATGAGTCCTTGATATTTAGTCATTTTCAGCCAATTTTCTGGATTTTTGAAAATTTCACTTTTTTGTGAAAATATCCACTAAATGAGGGAATAATATGTGTGAGGGTACCCCAGGAGAGTTTCATATGTGTGTGTGTAGAATATATATCCCACGGTGGTAAAATTGAAAAAAGTTGAAAAAATTATTTTTTTGGACTTAGTCATTTTTCCGGCGCTTGTCAAACTTTCAGATAGGGGAAATGTCAGTGACCATCCCGATTTCAGTTCCAGAGCGATTCTCTGGATGAGTCCTTGATATATCATCGTTTTCAGCCAATTTTCTGACTTTTTGAAAATTTCACTTTTTTGTGAAAATATTCACTAAATGAGGGAATAATATGTGTGAGGGTACCCCAGGAGAGTTCCAAATGTGTGTGGGTATAATATATATCCCATGGGGGTAAAATTGAAAAAGGTTAAAAAAAAATTTTTATTTGCAATTAGTCATTTTTCAAGCGTTTATCAGACTTTCAGATAGGGCAAATGTCAGTAAGCGTTCCAATTTCAGTTTCAGAGCGATTCTCCCATCGTGTCCTTGATATTTCCTCGTTATCAGCCAAGTTTCTGAATTTTTGAAAATTTCACTTTTTTGTGAAAATATCCACTAAATGAGGGAATAATATGTGTGAGGGTACCCCAGGAGAGTTCCAAATGTGTGTGGGTAGAATATATATCCCACGGGGTAAAATTGAAAAACGTTGAAAAATTTTTTTTTTTAGACTTAGTCATTTTTCCGGCGTTTATCAGACTTTCAGATAGGGCAAATGTCAGTCAGCGTTCCGATTTCAGTTCCAGAGCGATTATCCCATTGAGTCATAGATATTTAGTAATTTTCAGCCAATTTTCTGGATTTTTGAAAATTTCACTTTTTTGTGAAAATTTCCACTAACTGAGGGAATAATATGTGTGAGGGTACCCCAGGAGAGTTCCAAATGTGTGTGGGTAGAATATATATCCCACGGGGTAAAATTGAAAAAAGTTGAAAAAATTTTTTTTTTGAACTTAGTCATTTTTCCGGAGTTTATCCGACTTTCAGATAGGGGAAATGTCAGTGAGCGTTCCGATTTCAGTTCCTGAGCAATTCGCAAAATGAGTCCTTGATATTTAGTCGTTTTCAGCCAATTTTCTGGATTTTTGAAAATTTCACTTTTTTGTAAAAATATCCACTAAATGAGCGAATAATATGTGTGAGGGTAGAATATATATCCCACGGGGGTAAAATTGAAAAAAGTTGAAAACATTTTTTTTTGGACTTAGTCATCTTTCCGGCATTTATCAGACTATCAGATAGGGGAAATGTCAGTGAGTGTTCCAATTTCAGTTCCAGAGCGATTCGCCCAATGAGTACTTGATATTTAGTCGTTTTCAGCTAATATTTTGGATTTTTGAAAATTTCACTTTTTTGTGAAATTATCCACTAAATGAGGGAATACTATGTGTGAGGGTACCCCAGGAGAGTTCCAAATGTGTGTGGGTAGAATATATATCCCACGGGTGTAAAATTGAAAAAAGTTTAAAAAAATTTTTTTTTTGGACTTAGTCATCTTTCCGGCATTTATCAGACTTTCAGATAGGGGAAATGTCAGTGAGTGTTACAATTTCAGTTCCACAGCGATTCGCCCAATCAGTCTATGATATTTAGTCGTTTTCAGCCAATATTTTGGATTTTTCAAAAATTTCACTTTTTTGTGAAAATATCCACTAAATGAGGGAATAATATGTGTGAGGGTACACCAGGAGAGTTCCAAATGTGTGTGGGTAAAATATATATCCCAAGAGGTAAAATTGAAAAAAGTTGAAAAAAAATTTTTTTTGGACTTAGTCATTTTTCCGGCGTTTATCAGACTTTCAGATAGGGGAAATGTCAGTGAGCGTTCCGATTTCAGTTCCAGAGCGATTCGCCCAATGAGTCCTTGATATTTAGTCGTTTTCAGCTAATATTTTGGATTTTTGAAAATTTCACTTTTTTGTGAAATTATCCACTAAATGAGGGAATAATATGTGTGAGGGTACACCAGGAGAGTTCCAAATGTGTGTGGGTAGAATATATATCCCACGGGGGTAAAATTGAAAAAAGTTGAAAAAAATTTTTTTTTTGGACAGTCATTTTTCCGGCGTTTATCAGACTTTCAGATAGGGGAAATGTCAGTGAGCGTTCCGATTTCAATTCCAGAGCGATTCGCCCAATGAGTCCTTGATATTTAGTCGTTTTCAGTCAATTTTCTGAATTTTTGAAAATTTCACTTTTTTGTGAAAATATCCACTAAATGATGGAATAATATGTGTGAGGGTAGAATATATATCCCACGGGGGTAAAATTGAAAAAAGTTGAAAACATTTTTTTTTGGACTTAGTCATTTTTCCGGCGTTTATCAGACTTTCAGATAGGGGAAATGTCAGTGAGCGTTACGATTTCAATTCCAGAGCGATTCGCCCAGTGAGTCTTTGATATTTAGTCGTTTTCAGCCAATTTTCTGGATTTTTGAAAATTTCACTTTTTTGTGAAAATATCCACTAAATGAGGGAATAATATGTGTCAGGGTACCCCAGGAGAGTTCCAAATGTGTGTGGGTAGAATATATATCCCACGGGGTAAAATTGAAAAAAGTTGAAAAAAAATTTTTTTTGGACTTAGTCATTTTTCCGGCGTTTATCAGACTTTCAGATAGGGTAAATGTCAGTGAGCGTTCCGATTTCAATTCCAGAGCGATTCGCCCAATGAGTCCTTGATATTTAGTCGTTTTCAGCCAATTTTCTGGATTTTTGAAAATTTCACTTTTTTGTGAAAATATCCACTAAATGAGGGAATAATATGTGTGTGGGTACCCCAGGAGAGTTCCAAATGTGTGTGGGTAGAATATATATCCCAAGGGGTAAAATTGAAAAAAGTTGAAAACATTTTTTTTTTTGTACTTAGTCATTTCTCCGGCGTTTATCAGACTTTCAGATAGGGGAAATGTCAGTGAGCGTTCCAATTTCAGTTCCAGAGTGATTCGCCCAATGAGTCCTTGGTATTTAGTCGTTTTCAGCCAATTTTCTGAATTTTTGAAAATTTCACTTTTTTGTGAAAATATCCACTAAATGATGGAATAATATGTTTGAGGGTAGAATATATATCCCACAGGGGTAAAATTGAAAAAAGTTGAAAACATTTTTTTTTGGACTTAGTCATTTTTCGGGCGTTTATCAGACTTTCAGATAGGGGAAATGTCAGTGAGCGTTGCGATTTCAATTCCAGAGCGATTCGCCCAATGAGTCCTTGATATTTAGTCGTTTTCAGCCAATTTTCTGGATTTTTGAAAATTTCACTTTTTTGTGAAAATATCCACTAAATGAGGGAATAATATGTGTCAGGGTACCCCAGGAGAGTTCCAAATGTGTGTGGGTAGAATATATATCCCATGGGGGTAAAATTGAAAAAAGTTGAAAAAAAATTTTTTTTGGACTTAGTCATTTTTCCGCCGTTTATCAGACTTTCAGATAGGGGAAATGTCAGTGAGCGTTCCGATTTCAATTCCAGAGCGATTCGCCCAATGAGTCCTTGATATTTAGTCATTTTCAGCCAATTTTCTGGATTTTTGAAAATTTCACTTTTTTGTGAAAATATCCACTAAATGAGGGAATAATATGTGTGAGGGTACCCCAGGAGAGTTTCATATGTGTGTGTGTAGAATATATATCCCACGGTGGTAAAATTGAAAAAAGTTGAAAAAATTATTTTTTTGGACTTAGTCATTTTTCCGGCGCTTGTCAAACTTTCAGATAGGGGAAATGTCAGTGACCATCCCGATTTCAGTTCCAGAGCGATTCTCTGGATGAGTCCTTGATATATCGTCGTTTTCAGCCAATTTTCTGACTTTTTGAAAATTTCACTTTTTTGTGAAATTATCCACTAAATGAGGGAATACTATGTGTGAGGGTACCCCAGGAGAGTTCCAAATGTGTGTGGGTAGAATATATATCCCACGGGTGTAAAATTGAAAAAAGTTTAAAAAAATTTTTTTTTTGGACTTAGTCATCTTTCCGGCATTTATCAGACTTTCAGATAGGGGAAATGTCAGTGAGTGTTACAATTTCAGTTCCACAGCGATTCGCCCAATCAGTCTATGATATTTAGTCGTTTTCAGCCAATATTTTGGATTTTTCAAAAATTTCACTTTTTTGTGAAAATATCCACTAAATGAGGGAATAATATGTGTGAGGGTACACCAGGAGAGTTCCAAATGTGTGTGGGTAAAATATATATCCCAAGAGGTAAAATTGAAAAAAGTTGAAAAAAAATTTTTTTTGGACTTAGTCATTTTTCCGGCGTTTATCAGACTTTCAGATAGGGGAAATGTCAGTGAGCGTTCCGATTTCAGTTCCAGAGCGATTCGCCCAATGAGTCCTTGATATTTAGTCGTTTTCAGCTAATATTTTGGATTTTTGAAAATTTCACTTTTTTGTGAAATTATCCACTAAATGAGGGAATAATATGTGTGAGGGTACACCAGGAGAGTTCCAAATGTGTGTGGGTAGAATATATATCCCACGGGGGTAAAATTGAAAAAAGTTGAAAAAAATTTTTTTTTTGGACTTAGTCATCTTTCCGGCATTTATCAGACTTTCAGATAGGGGAAATGTCAGTGAGTGTTCCAATTTCAGTTCCAGAGCGATTCGCCCAATGAGTCCTTGATATTTAGTCGTTTTTAGCTAATATTTTGGATTTTTGAAAATTTCACTTTTTTGTGAAATTATCCACTAAATGAGGGAATAATATGTGTGAGGGTACACCAGGAGAGTTCCAAATGTGTGTGGGTAGAATATATATCCCAAGAGGTAAAATTGAAAAAAGTTGAAAAAAATTTTTTTTTGGACAGTCATTTTTCCGGCGTTTATCACACTTTCAGATAGGGGAAATGTCAGTGAGCGTTCCGATTTCAGTTCCCGAGCAATTCGCAAAATGAGTCCTTGATATTTAGTCGTTTTCAGCCAATTTTCTGGATTTTTGAAAATTTCACTTTTTTGTAAAAATATCCACTAAATGAGGGAATAATATTTGTGAGGGTAGAATATATATCCGACGGGGGTAAAATTGAAAAAAGTCGAAATCATTTTTTTTTGGACTTAGTCATTTTTCCGGCGTTTATTACACTTTCAGATAGGGGAAATGTCAGTGAGCGTTCCGATTTCAATTCCAGAGCGATTCGCCCAATGAGTCTTTGATATTTAGTCCTTTTCAGCCAATTTTCTGGATTTTTGAAAATTTCACTTTTTTGTGAAAATATCCACTAAATGAGGGAATAATATGTGTCAGGGTACCCCAGGAGAGTTCCAAATGTGTGTGGGTAGAATATATATCCCACGGGGTAAAATTGAAAAAAGTTGAAAAAAAATTTTTTTTGGACTTAGTCATTTTTCCGGCGTTTATCAGACTTTCAGATAGGGTAAATGTCAGTGAGCGTTCCGATTTCAATTCCAGAGCGATTCGCCCAATGAGTCCTTGATATTTAGTCGTTTTCAGCCAATTTTCTGGATTTTTGAAATTTTCACTTTTTTGTGAAAATATCCACTAAATGAGGGAATAATATGTGTGTGGGTACCCCAGGAGAGTTCCAAATGTGTGTGGGTAGAATATATATCCCAAGGGGTAAAATTGAAAAAAGTTGAAAACATTTTTTTTTTTGTACTTAGTCATTTCTCCGGCGTTTATCAGACTTTCAGATAGGGGAAATGTCAGTGAGCGTTCCAATTTCAGTTCCAGAGTGATTCGCCCAATGAGTCCTTGGTATTTAGTCGTTTTCAGCCAATTTTCTGAATTTTTGAAAATTTCACTTTTTTGTGAAAATATCCACTAAATGATGGAATAATATGTTTGAGGGTAGAATATATATCCCACGGGGGTAAAATTGAAAAAAGTTGAAAACATTTTTTTTTGGACTTAGTCATTTTTCCGGCGTTTATCAGACTTTCAGATAGGGGAAATGTCAGTGAGCGTTCCGATTTCAGTTCCAGAGCGATTCGCCCAATGTGTCCTTGATATTTAGTCATTTTCAGCCAATTTTCTGGATTTTTGAAAATTTTACTTTTTTGTGAAAATATCCACTAAATGAGGGAATAATATGTGTGAGGGTACCCCAGGAGAGTTCCAAATGTGTGTGGGTAGAATATATATCCCACGGGGGTAAAATTGAAAAAAGTTGAAAAAAATTTTTTTTTGGACTTACTCATTTTTCCGGCGTTTATCAGACTTTCAGATAGGGGAAATGTCAGTGAGCGTTCCGATTTCAGTTCCAGAGCGATTCGCCCAATGTGTCCTTGATATTTAGAAATTTTCAGCCAATTTTCTGGATTTTTGAAAATTTCACTTTTTTGTGAAAATATCCACTAAATGAGGGAATAATATGTGTGAGGGTACCCCAGGAGAGTTCCAAATGTGTGTGGGTAGAATATATATCCCACAGGGGTAAAATTGAAAAAAGTTGAAAAAAATTTTTTTTTGGACTTACTCATTTTTCCGGCGTTTATCCGACTTTCAGATAGGGGAAATGTCAGTAAACGTTAAGCTTTCAGTTCCAGAGCAATTCGCAAAATGAGTCCTTGATATTTAGTCGTTTTCAGCCAATTTTCTGGATTTTTGAAAATTTCACTTTTTTTGTGAAAATATCCACTAAATGAGGGAATAATATGTGTGAGGGTACACCAGGAGAGTTCCAAATGTGTGTGGGTAGAATATATATCCCACGGGAGTAAAATTGAAAAAAGTTTAAATCATTTTTTTTTTTGGACTCAGTCATTTCTCCGGCGTTTATCAGACTTTCAGATAGGGGAAATGTCAGTGAGCGTTCCGATTTCAGTTCCATAGCGATTCGCCCAATGAGTCTATGATATTTAGTTGTTTTCAGCCAATTTTCTGGATTTTTCAAAATGTCACTTTTTTGTGAAATTATCCACTAAATGAGGGAATAATATGTGTGAGGTTAGAATATATATCCCACGGGGGTAAAATTGAAAAAAGTTGAAAACATTTTTTTTTGGACTTGGTAATTTTTCCGGCGTTTATCAGACTTTCAGATAGGAGAAATGTCAGGGAGCGTTCCGATTTCAGTTCCAGAGTGATTCGCCCAATGAGTCAATGATATTTAGTCGTTTTCAGCCAATTTTCTGGATCTTTGAAAATTTCACTTTTTTGTGAAAATATCCACTAAATGAGGGAATAATATGTGTGAGGGTAGTATATATATCCCACGGGAGTAAAATTGAAAAAAGTTGAAAACATTTTTTTTTGGACTTAGTCATTTTTCCGGCGTTTATCAGACTTTCAGATAGGGGAAATGTCAGTGAGCATTCCGATTTCAATTACAGAGCGATTCGCCCAATGAGTCCTTGATATTTAGTCGTTTTCAGCCAATTTTCTGGATTTTTGAAAATTTCACTTTTTTTTGAAAATATCCACTAAATGAGGGAATAATATGTGTGAGGGTACACCAGGAGAGTTCCAAATGTGTGTGGGTAGAATATATATCCCATGGGAGTAAAATTGAAAAAAGTTGAAAAAAATTATTTTTTTGGACTTAGTCATCTTTCCGGCATTTATCAGACTTTCAGATAGGGGAAATGTCATTGAGCGTTCCGATTTCAGTTCCAGAGTGGTTCGCCCAATGTGTCCTTGATATTTAGTCGTTTTCAGCCAATTTTCTGGATTTTTGAAAATTTCACTTTTTTGTGAAAATATCCACTAAATGCGGGAATAATCTGTGTCAGGGTACCCCAGGAGAGTTCCAAATGTGTGTGGGTAGAATATATATCCCACGGGGAAAAATTGAAAAAAGTTGCAAAAAAATTTTTTTTGGACTTAGTCATTTTTCCGGCATTTATCAGACTTTCAGATAGGGGAAATATCAGTGAGTGTTCCGATTTCAGTTCCAGAGCGATTCGCCCAATGAGTCCTTGATATTTAGTCAATTTCAGCCAATTTTCTGGATTTTTGAAAATTTCACTTTTTTGTGAAAATATCTACTAAATGAGCGAATAATATTTGTGAGGATAGAATACATATCCCACGGGGGTAAAATTGAAAAAAGTTGAAATCATTTTTTTTTGGACTTAGTCATTTTTGCGGCGTTTATCAGACTTTCAGATAGGGGAAATGTCAGTGAGCGTTCCGATTTCAGTTCCAGAGCGATTCGCCCAATGTGTCCTTGATATTTAGTCGTTTTCAGCCAATTTTCTGGATTTTTGAAAATTTCACTTTTTTGTGAAAATACCCACTAAATGAGAGAATAATATGTGTGTGGGTACACCAGGAGATTTCCAAATGCGTGTGGGTAGAATATATATCCCACGGGGGTAAAATTGAAAAAAGTTAAAAAAAAATTTTTTTTTGGACTCCGTCATTTCTCCAGCGTTTATCAGACTTTCAGATAGGGGAAATGTCAGTGAGCGTTCCGATTTCAGTTCCAGAGCGATTCGCCCAATGATTTTTTGATATTTAGTCGTTTTCAGCCAATATTTAGTATTTTTGAAAATTTCACTTTTTTGTGAAAATATCCACTAAATGAGGGAATAATATGTGTGAGGGTACCCCAGGAGAGTTCCAAATGTGTGTGGGTAGAATATATATATCACGGGGGTAAAATTGAAAAAAGTTGAAAACATTTTTTTTTGGACTTGGTAATTTTTCTGGCGTTTATCAGACTTTCAGATAGGAGAAATGTCAGTGAGTGTTCCAATTTCAGTTCCAGAGCAATTCGCAAAATGAGTCCTTGATATTTAGTCGTTTTCAGCCAATTTTCTGGATTTTTGAAAATTTCACTTTTTTTGTGAAAATATCCACTAAATGAGGGAATAATATGTGTGAGGGTACACCAGGAGAGTTCCAAATGTGTGTGGGTAGAATATATATCCCACAGGAGTAAAATTGAAAAAAGTTAAAATCATTTTTTTTTGGACTTACTCATTTTTCCGGCGTTTATCAGACTTTCAGATAGGGGAAAGGTCAGTGAGTGTTCCAATTTCAGTTCCAGTGTGATTCGCCCAATGAGTCCTTGATATTTAGTCGTTTTCAGCCAATTTTCTGCATTTTTGAAAATTTCACTTTTTTGTGAAAATATCCACTAAATGAGGGAATAATATGTGTGTGGGTACCCCAGGAGAGTTACAAATGTGTGTGGGTAGAATATATATCCCACGGGGGTAAAATTGAAAAAAGTTGAAAAAAATGTTTTTTTGTACTTTGTCATTTTTCCGGCGTTCATCAGACTTTCAGATAGGGGAAATGTCAGTGAGCGTTCCGATTGCAGTTCCAGAGTGATTCGCCCAATGAGTCCTTGATATTTAGTCGTTTTCAGCCAATATTTAGTATTTTGAAAATTTCACTTTTTTGTGAAAATATCCACTAAATGAGGGAATAATATGTGTGAGGGTACCCCAGGAGAGTTCCAAATGTGTGTGGGTAGAATATATATCCCAAGGGGTAAAATTGAAAAAAGTTGAAAACATTTTTTTTTTTGTACTTAGTCATTTCTCCGGCGTTTATCAGACTTTCAGATAGGGGAAATGTCAGTGAGCGTTCCAATTTCAGTTCCAGAGTGATTCGCCCAATGAGTCCTTGGTATTTAGTCGTTTTCAGCCAATTTTCTGAATTTTTGAAAATTTCACTTTTTTGTGAAAATATCCACTAAATGATGGAATAATATGTTTGAGGGTAGAATATATATCCCACGGGGGTAAAATTGAAAAAAGTTGAAAACATTTTTTTTTGGACTTAGTCATTTTTCCGGCGTTTATCAGACTTTCAGATAGGGGAAATGTCAGTGAGCGTTCCGATTTCAGTTCCAGAGCGATTCGCCCAATGTGTCCTTGATATTTAGTCATTTTCAGCCAATTTTCTGGATTTTTGAAAATTTTACTTTTTTGTGAAAATATCCACTAAATGAGGGAATAATATGTGTGAGGGTACCCCAGGAGAGTTCCAAATGTGTGTGGGTAGAATATATATCCCACGGGGGTAAAATTGAAAAAAGTTGAAAAAAATTTTTTTTTGGACTTACTCATTTTTCCGGCGTTTATCAGACTTTCAGATAGGGGAAATGTCAGTGAGCGTTCCGATTTCAGTTCCAGAGCGATTCGCCCAATGTGTCCTTGATATTTAGAAATTTTCAGCCAATTTTCTGGATTTTTGAAAATTTCACTTTTTTGTGAAAATATCCACTAAATGAGGGAATAATATGTGTGAGGGTACCCCAGGAGAGTTCCAAATGTGTGTGGGTAGAATATATATCCCACAGGGGTAAAATTGAAAAAAGTTGAAAAAAATTTTTTTTTGGACTTACTCATTTTTCCGGCGTTTATCCGACTTTCAGATAGGGGAAATGTCAGTAAACGTTAAGCTTTCAGTTCCAGAGCAATTCGCAAAATGAGTCCTTGATATTTAGTCGTTTTCAGCCAATTTTCTGGATTTTTGAAAATTTCACTTTTTTTGTGAAAATATCCACTAAATGAGGGAATAATATGTGTGAGGGTACACCAGGAGAGTTCCAAATGTGTGTGGGTAGAATATATATCCCACGGGAGTAAAATTGAAAAAAGTTTAAATCATTTTTTTTTTTGGACTCAGTCATTTCTCCGGCGTTTATCAGACTTTCAGATAGGGGAAATGTCAGTGAGCGTTCCGATTTCAGTTCCACAGCGATTCGCCCAATGAGTCTGTGATATTTAGTTGTTTTCAGCCAATTTTCTGGATTTTTCAAAATGTCACTTTTTTGTGAAATTATCCACTAAATGAGGGAATAATATGTGTGAGGTTAGAATATATATCCCACGGGGGTAAAATTGAAAAAAGTTGAAAACATTTTTTTTTGGACTTGGTAATTTTTCCGGCGTTTATCAGACTTTCAGATAGGAGAAATGTCAGGGAGCGTTCCGATTTCAGTTCCAGAGTGATTCGCCCAATGAGTCAATGATATTTAGTCGTTTTCAGCCAATTTTCTGGATCTTTGAAAATTTCACTTTTTTGTGAAAATATCCACTAAATGAGGGAATAATATGTGTGAGGGTAGTATATATATCCCACGGGAGTAAAATTGAAAAAAGTTGAAAACATTTTTTTTTGGACTTAGTCATTTTTCCGGCGTTTATCAGACTTTCAGATAGGGGAAATGTCAGTGAGCATTCCGATTTCAATTACAGAGCGATTCGCCCAATGAGTCCTTGATATTTAGTCGTTTTCAGCCAATTTTCTGGATTTTTGAAAATTTCACTTTTTTTTGAAAATATCCACTAAATGAGGGAATAATATGTGTGAGGGTACACCAGGAGAGTTCCAAATGTGTGTGGGTAGAATATATATCCCATGGGAGTAAAATTGAAAAAAGTTGAAAAAAATTATTTTTTTGGACTTAGTCATCTTTCCGGCATTTATCAGACTTTCAGATAGGGGAAATGTCATTGAGCGTTCCGATTTCAGTTCCAGAGTGGTTCGCCCAATGTGTCCTTGATATTTAGTCGTTTTCAGCCAATTTTCTGGATTTTTGAAAATTTCACTTTTTTGTGAAAATATCCACTAAATGCGGGAATAATCTGTGTCAGGGTACCCCAGGAGAGTTCCAAATGTGTGTGGGTAGAATATATATCCCACGGGGAAAAATTGAAAAAAGTTGCAAAAAAATTTTTTTTGGACTTAGTCATTTTTCCGGCATTTATCAGACTTTCAGATAGGGGAAATATCAGTGAGCATTCCGATTTCAGTTCCAGAGCGATTCGCCCAATGTGTCCTTGATATTTAGAAATTTTCAGCCAATTTTCTGGATTTTTGAAAATTTCACTTTTTTGTGAAAATATCCACTAAATGAGGGAATAATATGTGTGAGGGTACCCCAGGAGAGTTCCAAATGTGTGTGGGTAGAATATATATCCCACAGGGGTAAAATTGAAAAAAGTTGAAAAAAATTTTTTTTGGACTTAGTCATTTTTCCGGCATTTATCAGACTTTCAGATAGGGGAAATATCAGTGAGTGTTCCGATTTCAGTTCCAGAGCGATTCGCCCAATGAGTCCTTGATATTTAGTCAATTTCAGCCAATTTTCTGGATTTTTGAAAATTTCACTTTTTTGTGAAAATATCTACTAAATGAGCGAATAATATTTGTGAGGATAGAATACATATCCCACGGGGGTAAAATTGAAAAAAGTTGAAATCATTTTTTTTTGGACTTAGTCATTTTTGCGGCGTTTATCAGACTTTCAGATAGGGGAAATGTCAGTGAGCGTTCCGATTTCAGTTCCAGAGCGATTCGCCCAATGTGTCCTTGATATTTAATCGTTTTCAGCCAATTTTCTGGATTTTTGAAAATTTCACTTTTTTGTGAAAATACCCACTAAATGAGAGAATAATATGTGTGTGGGTACACCAGGAGATTTCCAAATGCGTGTGGGTAGAATATATATCCCACGGGGGTAAAATTGAAAAAAGTTAAAAAAAAATTTTTTTTTGGACTCAGTCATTTCTCCAGCGTTTATCAGACTTTCAGATAGGGGAAATGTCAGTGAGCGTTCCGATTTCAGTTCCAGAGCGATTCGCCCAATGATTTTTTGATATTTAGTCGTTTTCAGCCAATATTTAGTATTTTTGAAAATTTCACTTTTTTGTGAAAATATCCACTAAATGAGGGAATAATATGTGTGAGGGTACCCCAGGAGAGTTCCAAATGTGTGTGGGTAGAATATATATCCCACGGGGGTAAAATTGAAAAAAGTTGAAAACATTTTTTTTTGGACTTGGTAATTTTTCTGGCGTTTATCAGACTTTCAGATAGGAGAAATGTCAGTGAGTGTTCCAATTTCAGTTCCAGAGCAATTCGCAAAATGAGTCCTTGATATTTAGTCGTTTTCAGCCAATTTTCTGGATTTTTGAAAATTTCACTTTTTTTGTGAAAATATCCACTAAATGAGGGAATAATATGTGTGAGGGTACACCAGGAGAGTTCCAAATGTGTGTGGGTAGAATATATATCCCACAGGAGTAAAATTGAAAAAAGTTAAAATCATTTTTTTTTGGACTTACTCATTTTTCCGGCGTTTATCAGACTTTCAGATAGGG
Organism: Phyllobates terribilis; assembly: GCF_046119375.1. Lineage (NCBI taxonomy): Eukaryota > Metazoa > Chordata > Amphibia > Anura > Dendrobatidae > Phyllobates > Phyllobates terribilis. Next base: position 2,422,445 of record NW_027363002.1, on the reverse strand, counting down.
GAAAGGTCAGTGAGTGTTCCAATTTCAGTTCCAGTGTGATTCGCCCAATGAGTCCTTGATATTTAGTCGTTTTCAGCCAATTTTCTGCATTTTTGAAAATTTCACTTTTTTGTGAAAATATCCACTAAATGAGGGAATAATATGTGTGTGGGTACCCCAGGAGAGTTACAAATGTGTGTGGGTAGAATATATATCCCACGGGGGTAAAATTGAAAAAAGTTGAAAAAAATGTTTTTTTGTACTTTGTCATTTTTCCGGCGTTCATCAGACTTTCAGATAGGGGAAATGTCAGTGAGCGTTCCGATTGCAGTTCCAGAGTGATTCGCCCAATGAGTCCTTGATATTTAGTCGTTTTCAGCCAATATTTAGTATTTTGAAAATTTCACTTTTTTGTGAAAATATCCACTAAATGAGGGAATAATATGTGTGAGGGTACCCCAGGAGAGTTCCAAATGTGTGTGGGTAGAATATATATCCCACGGGGGTAAAATTGAAAAAAGTTTAAAAAAATTTTTTTTTGGACTTAGTCATTTTTCCGGCGTTTATCAGACTTTCAGATAGGAGAAATTTCAGTGAGTGTTCTAATTTCAGTTCCAGAGCGATTCGCCCAATGTGTCTATGATATTTAGTTGTTTTCAGCCAATTTTATGGATTTTTCAAAATGTCACTTTTTTGTGAAAATATCCACTAAATGAGGAATAATATGTGTGAGGTTAGAATATATATCCCACGGGGGTAAAATTGAAAAAAGTTGAAAACATTTTTTTTTGGACTTTGTAATTTTTCCGGCGTTTATCAGACTTTCAGATAGGAGAAATATCAGGGAGCGTTCGGATTTCAGTTCCAGAGTGATTCGCCCAATGAGTCAATGATATTTAGTCATTTTCAGCCAATTTTCTGGATTTTTGAAAATGTCACTTTTTTGTGAAAATATCCACTAAATGAGGGAATAATATGTGTGAGGTTAGAATATATATCCCACGGGGGTAAAATTGAAAAAAGTTGAAAACATTTTTTTTTGGACTTGGTAATTTTTCCGGCGTTTATCAGACTTTCAGATAGGAGAAATGTCAGGGAGCGTTCCGATTTCAGTTCCAGAGTGATTCGCCCAATGAGTCAATGATATTTAGTCATTTTCAGCCAATTTTCTGGATTTTTGAAAATGTCACTTTTTTGTGAAAATATCCACTAAATGAGGGAATAATATGTGTGAGGTAAGAATATATATCCCACGGGGGTAAAATTGAAAAAAGTTGAAAACATTTTTTTTTGGACTATGTAATTTTTCCGGCTTTTATCAGACTTTCAGATAGGAGAAATGTCAGGGAGCGTTCCAATTTCAGTTCCAGAGTGATTCGCCCAATGAGTCAATGATATTTAGTCGTTTTCAGCCAATTTTCTGGATCTTTGAAAATTTCACTTTTTTGTGAAAATATCCACTAAATGAGGGAATAATATGTGTGAGGGAAGAATATATATCCCACGGGGTAAAATTGAAAAAAGTTGAAAACATTTTTTTTTGGACTTAGTCATTTTTCCGGCGTTTATCAGACTTTCAGATAGGGGAAATGTCAATGAGCGTTCCGATTTCAGTTCCAGAGCGATTTGCCCAATGAGTCCTTGATATTTAGTCGTTATCAGCCAATTTTCTGAATTTTTGAAAATTTCACTTTTTTGTGAAAATATCCACTAAATGAGGGAATAATATGTGTGAGGGTACAGCAGGAGAGTTCCAAATGTGTGTGGGTAGAATATATATCCCACGGGGGTAAAATTGAAAAAAAATTTTTTTTGGACTTAGTCATTTTTCCGGCGTTTATCAGACTTTCAGATAGGGGAAATGTAAGGGAGCGTTCCGATTTCAGTTCCAGAGTGATTCGCCCAATGAGTCCTTGATATTTAGTCGTTTTCAGCCAATTTTCTGGATTTTTGAAAATTTCACTTTTTTGTGAAAATATCTACTAAATGAGGGAATAATATGTTTGAGGGTAGAATATATATCCCACGGGGGTAAAATTGAAAAAAGTTGAAAACATTTTTTTTTGGACTTAGTCATTTTTCCGGCGATTATCAGACTTTCAGATAGGGGAAATGTCAGTGAGTGTTCCAATTTCAGTTCCAGAGCGATTCGCCCAATGAGTCTATGATATTTAGTTGTTTTCAGCCAATTTTCTGGATTTTTGAAAATTTCACTTTTTTGTGAAAATATCCACTAAATGAGGGAATAATATGTGTGAGGGTACCCCAGGAGAGTTCCAAATGTGTGTGGGTAGAATATATATCCCACGGGGGAAAAATTGAAAAAAGTTGAAAAAAAAATTTTCTTTCGACTTAGTAATTTTTTGGCATTTATCAGACTTTCAGATAGAGGAAATGTCAGTGAGCGTTCCGTTTTCAGTTCCAGAGCGATTCGCCCAATGAGTCCTTTATATTTAGTCGTTTTCAGCCAATTTTCTGGATTTTTGAAAATTTCACTTTTTTGTGAAAATATCTACTAAATGAGGGAATAATATTTGTGAGGGTAGAATACATATCCCACGGGGGTAAAATTGAAAAAAGTTGAAATCATTTTTTTTTGGACTTAGTCATTTTTGCGGCGTTTATCAGACTTTCAGATAGGGGAAATGTCAGTGAGCATTCCGATTTCAGTTCCAGAGCGATTCGCCCAATGTGTCCTTGATATTTAGTCGTTTTCAGCCAATTTTCTGGATTTTTGAAAATTTCACTTTTTTGTGAAAATACCCACTAAATGAGAGAATAATATGTGTGTGGGTACACCAGGAGATTTCCAAATGCGTGTGGGTAGAATATATATCCCACGGGGGTAAAATTGAAAAAAGTTAAAAAAAAATTTTTTTTTGGACTCAGTCATTTCTCCGGCGTTTATCAGACTTTCAGATAGGGGAAATGTCAGTGAGCGTTCCGATTTCAGTTCCAGAGCGATTTGCCCAATGATTTTTTGATATTTAGTCGTTTTCAGCCAATATTTAATATTTTTGAAAATTTCACTTTTTTGTGAAAATATCCACTAAATGAGGGAATAAAATGTGTGAGGGTACCCCAGGAGAGTTCCAAATGTGTGTGGGTAGAATATATATCCCACGGGGGTAAAATTGAAAAAAGTTGAAAACATTTTTTTTTGGACTTGGTAATTTTTCTGGCGTTTATCAGACTTTCAGATAGGAGAAATGTCAGTGAGTGTTCCAATTTCAGTTCCAGAGCGATTCGCCCAATGAGTCTATGATATTTAGTTGTTTTCAGCCAATTTTCTGGATTTTTGAAAATGTCACTTTTTTGTGAAAATATCCACTAAATGAGGGAATAATATGTGTGAGGTTAGAATATATATCCCACGGGGGTAAAATTGAAAAAAGTTAAAAACATTTTTTTTTGGACTTGGTAATTTTTCTGGCGTTTATCAGACTTTCAGATAGGAGAAATGTCAGGGAGGGTTCCGATTTCAGTTCCAGAGTGATTCGCCCAATGAGTCATTGCTATTTAGTCGTTTTCAGCCAATTTTCTGGATTTTTGAAAATTTCACTTTTTTGTGAAAATATCCACTAAATGACGGAATAATATGTGTGAGGGTACACCAGGAGAGTTCCAAATGTGTGTGGGTAGAATATATATCCCACGGGGGTAAAATTGAAAAAAGTTTAAAAAAAAAATTTTTTTGGACTTAGTCATTTTTCCGGCGTTTATCAGACTTTCAGACAGGGGAAATGTCAATGAGCGTTCCGATTTCAGTTCCAGAGCGATTCGCTCAATGAGTCCTTGATATTTAGTCGTTTTCAGCCAATTTTCTGGATTTTTGAAAATTTCACTTTTTTGTGAAAATATCCACTAAATGAGGGAATAATATGTGTGAGGGTAGAATATATATCCCAAGGGGGTAAAATTGAAAAAAGTTGAAAACATAATTTTTTGGACTTAGTCATTTTTCCGGCGTTTATCAGACCTTCAGATAGGGGAAATGTCAGGGAGCGTAACGATTTCAGTTCCACAGCGATTCGCCCAATGAGTCCTTGATATTTAGTCGTTTTCAGCCAATTTTCTGGATTTTTGAAAATTTCACTTTTTTGTGAAAATATCCACTAAATGAGGGAATAATATGTGTGAGGGTACCCCAGGAGAGTTCCAAATGTGTGTGGGTAGAATATATATCCCACGGGGGTAAAATTTAAAAAAGTTGAAAAAAATTTTTTTTTGGACTTTGTCATTTGTCCGGCGTTTATCAGACTTTCAGATAGGGCAAATGTCAGTCAGTGTTACAATTTCAGTTCCAGAGCGATTCGCCCATGGAGTCTATGAAATTTAGTTGTTTTCAGCCAATTTTCTGGATTTTTGAAAATTTCACTTTTTTGTGAAAATATCCACTAAATGAGGGAATAATATGTGTGAGGGTACCCCAGGAGAGTTCCAAATGTGTGTGGGTAGAATATATATCCCACGGGGGTAAAATTGAAAAAAGTTGAAATAATTTTTTTTTGGACTTAGTCATTTTTCCGGCGTTTATCAGACTTTCAGATAGGGGAAATGTCAGTGAGAGTTCCGATTTCAGTTCCAGAGCGATTCGCCCAATGAGTCCTTGATATTTAGTCGTTTTCAGCCAATTTTCTGGATTTTTGAAAATGTCACTTTTTTGTGAAAATATCCACTAAATGAGGGAATAATATGTGTGAGGGTAGAATATATATCCCACGGGGGTAAAATTGAAAAAAGTTGAAAACATTTTTTTTTGGACTTAGTCATTTTTCCGGCGTTTATCAGACTTTCAGATAGGGCAAATGTCAGTGAGTGTTCCAATTTCAGTTCCAGAGCGATTCGCCCAATGAGTCCTTGATATTTAGTCGTTTTCAGCCAATTTTCTGGATTTTTGAAAATTTCACTTTTTTTGTGAAAATATCCACTAAATGAGGGAATAATATGTGTGAGGGTAGAATATATATCCCACGGGGGTAAAATTGAAAAAAGTTGAAAACATTTTTTTTTGGAATTAGTTATTTTTCCGGCGTTTATCAGACTTTCAGATAGGGGAAATGTCAGTGAGCGTTCCGATTTCAATTACAGAGCGATTCGCCCAAGGAGTCCTTGATATTTAGTTGTTTTCAGCCAATTTTCTGGATTTTTGAAAATTTCACTTTTTTGTGAAAATATCTACTAAATGAGGGAATAGTATGTGTGAGGGTACACCAGGAGAGTTCCAAATGTGTGTGGGTAGAATATATATCCCACGGGGGTAAAATTGAAAAAAGTTGAAAAAAATTTTTTTTTTGGACTTAGTCATTTTTCCGGCGTTTATCAGACTTTCAGATAGGGCAAATGTCAGTCAGTGTTCCAATTTCAGTTCCAGAGCGATCCGCCCAATGAGTCTATGAAATTTAGTTGTTTTCAGCCAATTTTCTGGATTTTTGAAAATTTCACTTTTTTGTGAAAATATCCACTAAATGAGGGAATAATATGTGTGAGGGTACCCCAGGAGAGCTCCAAATGTGTGTGGGTAGAATATATATCCCACGGGGGTAAAATTGAAAAAAGTTTAAATCAATTTTTTTTGGACTTAGTCATTTTTCCGGCGTTTATCAGACTTTCAGATAGGGCAAATGTCAGTGAGTGTTCAAATTTCAGTTCCAGAGCGATTCGCCCAATGAGTCCTTGATATTTAGTCGTTTTCAGCCAATTTTCTGGATTTTTGAAAATTTCACTTTTTTTGTGAAAATATCCACTAAATGAGGGAATAATATGTGTGAAGGTAGAATATATATCCCACGGGGGTAAAATTGAAAAAAGTTGAAAACAATTTTTTTTGGACTTAGTTATTTTTCCGGCGTTTATCAGACTTTCAGATAGGGGAAATGTCAGTGAGCGTTCCGATTTCAATTCCAGAGCGATTCGCCCAAGGAGTCCTTGATGTTTAGTTGTTTTCAGCCAATTTTCTGGATCTTTGAAAATTTCACTTTTTTGTGAAAATATCCACTAAATGAGGGAATAATATGTGTGAGGGTAGAATATATATCCCACGGGGGTAAAATTGAAAAAAGTTGAAAACATTTTTTTTTGGACTTAGTCATTTTTCCGGCGTTTATCAGACTTTCAGATAGGGGAAATGTCAGTGAGCGTTCCAATTTCAATTCCAGAGCGATTCGCCCAATGAGTCCTTGATATTTAGTCGTTTTCAGCCAATTTTCTGAATTTTTGAAAATTTCACTTTTTTGTGAAAAAATCCACTAAATGAGGGAATAATATGTGTGAGGGTACCCCAGGAGAGTTCCAAATGTGTGTGGGTAGAATCTATATCCCACGGGGGTAAAATTTAAAAAAGTTGAAAAAAATTTTTTTTTGGACTTTGTCATTTTTCCGGCGTTTATCAGACTTTCAGATAGGGCAAATGTCAGTCAGTGTTACAATTTCAGTTCCAGAGAGATTCGCCCATGGAGTCTATGAAATTTAGTTGTTTTCAGCCAATTTTCTGGATTTTTGAAAATTTCACTTTTTTGTGAAAATATCCACTAAATGAGGGAATAATATGTGTGAGGGTACCCCAGGAGAGTTCCAAATGTGTGTGGGTAGAATATATATCCCACGGGGATAAAATTGAAAAAAGTTGAAAAATTTTTTTTTTTGGACTTAAGTCATTTTTCCGGCATTTATCAGACTTTCAGATAGGGGAAATGTCAGTGAGAGTTCCGATTTCAGTTCCAGAACGATTCGCCCAATGAGTCCTTGATATTTAGTCGTTTTCAGCCAATTTTCTGGATTTTTGAAAATGTCACTTTTTTGTGAAAATATCCACTAAATGAGGGAATAATATGTGTGAGGGTAGAATATATATCCCACGGGGGTAAAATTGAAAAAAGTTGAAAACATTTTTTTTTTGACTTAATCATTTTTCCGGCGTTTATCAGACTTTCAAATAGGGCAAATGTCAGTGAGTGTTCCAATTTCAGTTCCAGAGCGATTCGCCCAATGAGTCCTTGATATTTAGTCGTTTTCAGCCAATTTTCTGGATTTTTGAACATTTCACTTTTTTTGTGAAAATATCCACTAAATGAGGGAATAATATGTGTGAGGGTACACCAGGAGAGTTAGAAATGTGTGTGGGTAGAATATATATCCCATGGGGGTAAAATTGAAAAAAGTTGAAAAAAATTTTTTTTTGGACTTAGTCATTTTTCCGGCGTTTATCAGACTTTCAGAGAGGGGAAATGTCAGGGAGCGTTCCGATTTCAGTTCCAGAGCGATTCGCCCAATGAGTCCTTGATATTTAGTCGTTTTCAGCCAATTTTCTGGATTTTTGAAAATTTCACTTTTTTTGTGAAAATATCCACTAAATGAGGGAATAATATGTGTGAGGGTACCCCAGGAGAGTTCCAAATGTGTGTCCGTAGAATATATATCCCACGGGGGTAAAATTGAAAAAAGTTGAAACATTTTTTTTTTTGGACTTAGTCATTTTTCCGGCATTTATCAGACTTTCAGATAGGGGAAATGTCAGTGAGAGTTCCGATTTCAGTTCCAGAGCGATTCGCCCAATGAGTCCTTGATATTTAGTCGTTTCTAGCCAATTTTCTGGATTTTTGAAAATGTCACTTTTTTGTGAAAATATCCACTAAATGAGGGAATAATATGTGTGAGGGTAGAATATATATCCCATGGGGGTAAAATTGAAAAAAGTTGAAAACATTTTTTTTTTGGACTTGGTCATTTTTCCGGCGTTTATCAGACTTTCAGATAGGGGAAATGTCAGGGAGCGTTCCGATTTCAGTTCCAGAGCGATTCGCCCAATGAATCCTTGATATTTAGTCGTTTTCAGCCAATTTTCTGGATCTTTGAAAATTTCACTTTTTTGTGAAAATATACACTAAATGAGGGAATAATATGTGTGAGGGTACACCAGGAGAGTTCCAAATGTGTGTGGGTAGAATATATATCCCACGGGGGTAAAATTGAAAAAAGTTGAAAAAATTTTTTTTTTTGGACTTAGTCATTTTTCCAACATTTATCAGACTTTCAGATAGGGGAAATGTCAGTGAGCGTTCCGATTTCAATTCCACAGCGTTTCGCCCAATGAGTCCTTGATATTTAGTCGTTTTCAGCCAATTTTCTGGATTTTTGAAAATTTCACTTTTTTGTGAAAATATCCACTAAGTGAGAGAATAATATGTGTGAGGGTACCCCAGGAGAGTTCCAAATGTGTGTGGGTAGAGTATATATCCCAAGGGGGTAAAATTGAAAAAAGTTGAAAACATTTTTTTTTGGACTTAGTCATTTTTCCGGCGTTTATCAGACTTTCAGATAGGGAGTGAGCTAGGGAGTGAGCTTTCCGATTTCAGTTCCAGAGCGATTCGCCCAATGAGTCTTTGATATTTGTCATTTTCAGCCAATTTTCTGGATTTTTGAAAATTTCACTTTTTTGTGAAAATATCCACTAAATGAGGGAATAATATGTGTGAGGGTACCCCAGGAGAGTTCCAAATGTGTGTGGGTAGAATATATATCCCACGGGGGTAAAATTGAAAAAAGTAAAAAAAAAAAAAATTTTTGTACTTAGTCATTTTTCCGGCATTTATCAGACTTTCAGATAGTGAGTGAGCTAGGGAGTGAGCATTCCGATTTCAATTCAAGAGCGATTCGCCCAATGAGTCCTTGATATTTAGTCATTTTCAGCCAATTTTCTGGATTTTTGAAAATTTCACTTTTTTGTGAAAATATCCACTAAATGAGGGAATAATATGTGTGAGGGTAGAATATATATCCCACGGGGTAAAATTGAAAAAAGTTGAAAACATTTTTTTTTGGACTTAGTCATTTTTCCGGCGTTTATCAGACTTTCAGTTAGGGGAAATGTCAATGACTGTTCCGATTTCAGTTCCGAAGCGATTCTCCCAATGAGTCCTTGATATTTAGTCGTTTTCAGCAAATATTTTGGATTTTTGAAAATTTCACTTTTTTGTGAAAATATTCACTAAATGAGGGAATAATATGTGTGAGGGTACCCCAGGAGAGTTCCAAATGTGTGTGGGTAGAATACATATCCCACAGGGTAAAATTGAAAAAAGTTTAAAAAAAATTTTTTTGGTACTTAGTCATTTTTCCGGCATTTATCAGGCTTTCATATAGGGAGTGAGCTAGGGAGTGAGCATTCCGATTTCAGTTCCAGAGCGATTCTCCCAATTAGACCTTGATATTTAGTCGTTTTCAGCCAATTTTCTGGATTTTTGAAAATTTCTCTTTTTTGTGAAAATGTCCACTAAATGAGGGAATAATATCTGTGAGGGTAGAATATATATCCCACGGGGGTAAAATTACAAAAAAAAGTTGAAACATTTTTTTTTTGGACTTAGTCATTTTTCCGGCGTTTATCAGACTTTCAGATAGGGGAAATGTCAGTGAGCATTCCCATTTCAGTTCCAGAGCGATTCGCCCAATGAGTCCTTGATATTTAGTTGTTTTCAGCCAATTTTCTGGATTTTTGAAAATTTCACTTTTTTGTGAAAATATCCACTAAATGAGGGAATAATATGTGTGAGGGTACCCCAGGAGAGTTCCAAATGTGTGTGGGTAGAATATATATCCCACGGGGGTAAAATTGAAAAAAGTTGAAAACATTTTTTTTTGGACTTAGTCATTTTTCCGGCGTTTATCAGACTTTCAGATAGGGGAAATGTCAGTGAGAGTTCCGATTTCAGTTCCAGAGCGATTCGCCCAATGAGTCCATGATATTTAGTCATTTTCAGCCATTATTTTGGATTTTTGAAAATTTCACTTTTTTGCGAAAATATCCACTAAATGAGAGAATAATATGTGTGAGGGTACCCCAGGAGAGTTCCAAATGTGTGTGGGTAGAATATATATCCCACGGGGTTAAAATTGAAAAAAGTTGAAAACATTTTTTTTTTGGACTTAGTCATTTTTTCCGGCGTTTATCAGACTTTCAGATAGGGGAAATGTCAGTGAGCATTCCGATTTCAGTTCCAGAGCGATTCGCCCAATGAGTTCTTGATATTTAGTTGTTTTCAGCCAATTTTCTGGATTTTTGAAAATTTCACTTTTTTGTGAAAATATCCACTAAATGAGGGAATAATATGTGTGAGGGTACCCCAGGAGAGCTCCAAATGTGTGTGGGTAGAATATATATCCCACGGGGGTAAAATTGAAAAAAGTTGAAAAAAAAATTTTTTTGGACTTAGTCATTTTTCCGGCGTTTATCAGACTTTCAGATAGGGGAAATGTCAGTGAGCGTTCCGATTTCAATTCCAGAGCGATTGGCCCAATGAGTCCTTGATATTTAGTCGTTTTCAGCCAATTTTCTAGATTTTTGAAAATTTCACTTTTTTGTGAAAATATCCTCTAATTGAGAGAATAATATGTGTGAGGGTACCCCAGGAGAGTTCCAAATGTGTGTGGGTAGAATATATATCCCACGGGGGTAAAATTGAAAAAAGTTGAAAACATTTTTTTTTTGACTTAGTCATTTTTTCTGCGTTTATCAGACTTTCAGATAGGGGAAATGTCAGTGAGCATTCCGATTTCAGTTCCAGAGCGATTCGCCCAATGAGTCCTTGATATTTAGTTGTTTTCAGCCAATTTTCTGGATTTTTGAAAATGTCACTTTTTTGTCAAAATATCCACTAAATGAGGGAATAATATGTGTGAGGGTACCCCAGGAGAGTTCCAAATGTGTGTGGGTAGAATATATATCCCACGGGGGTAAAATTGAAAAAAGTTGAAAACATTTTTTTTTGGACTTAGTCATTTTTCCGGCGTTTATCAGACTTTCAGATAGGGGAAATGTCAGTGAGCTTTCCAATTTCAGTTCCAGAGCGATTCGCCCAATGAGTCCTTGATATTTAGTCGTTTTCAGCCAATATTTTGGATTTTTGAAAATTTCACTTTTTTGTGAAAATATCCACTAAATGAGAGAATAATATGTGTGAGGGTACCCCAGGAGAGTTCCAAATGTGTGTGGGTAGAATATATATCCCACGGGGGTAAAATTGAAAAAAGTTGAAAACATTTTTTTTTTGGACTTCGTCATTTTTTCTGCGTTTATCAGACTTTCAGATAGGGGAAATGTCAGTGAGCATTCCGATTTCAGTTCCAGAGCGATTCGCCCAATGAGTCCTTGATATTTAGTTGTTTTCAGCCAATTTTCTGGATTTTTGAAAATGTCACTTTTTTGTCAAAATATCCACTAAATGAGGGAATAATATGTGTGAGGGTACCCCAGGAGAGTTCCAAATGTGTGTGGGTAGAATATATATCCCACGGGGGTAAAATTGAAAAAAGTTGAAAACATTTTTTTTTGGACTTAGTCATTTTTCCGGCGTTTATCAGACTTTCAGATAGGGGAAATATCAGTGAGCTTTCCAATTTCAGTTCCAGAGCGATTCGCCCAATGAGTCCTTGATATTTAGTCGTTTTCAGCCAATATTTTGGATTTTTGAAAATTTCACTTTTTTGTGAAAATATCTACTAAATGAGGGAATAGTATGTGTGAGGGTACACCAGGAGAGTTCCAAATGTGTGTGGGTAGAATATATATCAAACGGGGGTAAAATTGAAAAAAGTTGAAAAAAATTTTTTTTTTGGACTTAGTCATTTTTCCGGCATTTATCAGACTTTCAGATAGGGGAAATGTCAGTGAGTGTTCCAATTTCAGTTCCAGAGCGATTCGCCCAAGGAGTCTTTGATATTTAGTTGTTTTCAGCCAATTTTCTGGATTTTTGAAAATTTCACTTTTTTGTGAAAATATCTACTAAATGAGGGAATAGTATGTGTGAAGGTACACCAGGAGAGTTCCAAATGTGTGTGGGTAGAATATATATCCCACGGGGGTAAAATTGAAAAAAGATGAAAAATTTTTTTTTTGGACTTAGTCATTTTTCCGGCATTTATCAGACTTTCAGATAGGGGAAATGTCAGTGAGAGTTCCGATTTCAGTTCCAGAGCGATTCGCCCAATGAGTCCTTGATATTTAGTCGTTTTCAGCCAATTTTCTGGATTTTTGAAAATTTCACTTTTTTGTGAAAATATCCACTAAATGAGGGAATAATATGTGTGAGGGTACCCCAGGAGAGCTCCAAATGTGTGTGGGTAGAATATATATCCCACGGGGGTAAAATTGAAAAAAGTTGAAATCAATTTTTTTTGGACTTAGTCATTTTTCCGGCGTTTATCAGACTTTCAGATAGGGCAAATGTCAGTGAGTGTTCCAATTTCAGTTCCAGAGCGATTCGCCCAATGAGTCCTTGATATTTAGTCGTTTTCAGCCAATTTTCTGGATTTTTGAAAATTTCACTTTTTTTGTGAAAATATCCACTAAATGAGGGAATAATATGTGTGAGGGTAGAATATATATCCCACGGGGGTAAAATTGAAAAAAGTTGAAAACATTTTTTTTTGGACTTAGTTATTTTTCCCGCGTTTATCAGACTTTCAGATAGGGGAAATGTCAGTGAGCGTTCCGATTTCAATTCCCGAGCGATTCGCCCAAGGAGTCCTTGATATTTAGTCGTTTTCAGCTAATTTTCTGGATTTTTGAAAATTTCACTTTTTTTGTGAAAATATCCACTAAATGAGGGAATAATATGTGTGAGGGTACCCCAGGAGAGTTCCAAATGTGTGTCGGTAGAATATATATCCCACGGGGGTAAAATTGAAAAAAGTTGAAACATTTTTTTTTTTGGACTTAGTCATTTTTCCGGCATTTATCAGACTTTCAGATAGGGGAAATGTCAGTGAGAGTTCCGATTTCAGTTCCAGAGCGATTCGCCCAATGAGTCCTTGATATTTAGTCGTTTCCAGCCAATTTTCTGGATTTTTGAAAATTTCACTTTTTTGTGAAAATATCCACTAAATGAGGGAATAATATGTGTGAGGGTAGAATATATATCCCATGGGGGTAAAATTGAAAAAAGTTGAAAACATTTTTTTTTTGGACTTGGTCATTTTTCCGGCGTTTATCAGACTTTCAGATAGGGGAAATGTCAGGGAGCGTTCCGATTTCAGTTCCAGAGCGATTCGCCCAATGAATCCTTGATATTTAGTCGTTTTCAGCCAATTTTCTGGATCTTTGAAAATTTCACTTTTTTGTGAAAATATACACTAAATGAGGGAATAATATGTGTGAGGGTACACCAGGAGAGTTCCAAATGTGTGTGGGTAGAATATATATCCCACGGGGGTAAAATTGAAAAAAGTTGAAAAAATTTTTTTTTTTGGACTTAGTCATTTTTCCAACATTTATCAGACTTTCAGATAGGGGAAATGTCAGTGAGCGTTCCGATTTCAATTCCACAGCGTTTCGCCCAATGAGTCCTTGATATTTAGTCGTTTTCAGCCAATTTTCTGGATTTTTGAAAATTTCACTTTTTGGTGAAAATATCCACTAAGTGAGAGAATAATATGTGTGTGGGTACCCCAGGAGAGTTCCAAATGTGTGTGGGTAGAGTATATATCCCAAGGGGGTAAAATTGAAAAAAGTTGAAAACATTTTTTTTTGGACTTAGTCATTTTTCCGGCGTTTATCAGACTTTCAGATAGGGAGTGAGCTAGGGAGTGAACTTTCTGATTTCAGTTCCAGAGCGATTCGCCCAATGAGTCTTTGATATTTAGTCATTTTCAGCCAATTTTCTGGATTTTTGAAAATTTCACTTTTTTGTGAAAATATCCACTAAATGAGGGAATAATATGTGTGAGGGTACCCCAGGAGAGTTCCAAAAATGTGTGGGTAGAATATATATCCCACGGGGGTAAAATTGAAAAAAGTAAAAAAAAAAAAAATTTTTGTACTTAGTCATTTTTCCGGCATTTATCAGACTTTCAGATAGTGAGTGAGCTAGGGAGTGAGCATTCCGATTTCAATTCCAGAGCGATTCGCCCAATGAGTCCTTGATATTTAGTCATTTTCAGCCAATTTTCTGGATTTTTGAAAATTTCACTTTTTTGTGAAAATATCCACTAAATGAGGGAATAATATGTGTGAGGGTAGAATATATATCCCACGGGGTAAAATTGAAAAAAGTTGAAAACATTTTTTTTTGGACTTAGTCATTTTTCCGGCGTTTATCAGACTTTCAGTTAGGGGAAATGTCAATGACTGTTCCGATTTCAGTTCCGAAGCGATTCGCCCAAGGAGTCCTTGATATTTAGTCGTTTTCAGCTAATTTTCTGGATTTTTGAAAATTTCACTGTTTTTGTGAAAATATCCACTAAATGAGGGAATAATATGTGTGAGGGTACCCCAGGAGAGTTCCAAATGTGTGTGGGTAGAATATATATCCCACAGGGGTAAAATTGAAAAAAGTTGAAAACATTTTTTTTTTGGACTTCGTCATTTTTTCTGCGTTTATCAGACTTTCAGATAGGGGAAATGTCAGTGAGCATTCCGATTTCAGTTCCAGAGCGATTCGCCCAATGAGTCCTTGATATTTAGTTGTTTTCAGCCAATTTTCTGGATTTTTGAAAATGTCACTTTTTTGTCAAAATATCCACTAAATGAGGGAATAATATGTGTGAGGGTACCCCAGGAGAGTTCCAAATGTGTGTGGGTAGAATATATATCCCACGGGGGTAAAATTGAAAAAAGTTGAAAACATTTTTTTTTGGACTTAGTCATTTTTCCGGCGTTTATCAGACTTTCAGATAGGGGAAATATCAGTGAGCTTTCCAATTTCAGTTCCAGAGCGATTCGCCCAATGAGTCCTTGATATTTAGTCGTTTTCAGCCAATATTTTGGATTTTTGAAAATTTCACTTTTTTGTGAAAATATCTACTAAATGAGGGAATAGTATGTGTGAGGGTACACCAGGAGAGTTCCAAATGTGTGTGGGTAGAATATATATCAAACGGGGGTAAAATTGAAAAAAGTTGAAAAAAATTTTTTTTTTGGACTTAATCATTTTTCCGGCATTTATCAGACTTTCAGATAGGGGAAATGTCAGTGAGTGTTCCAATTTCAGTTCCAGAGCGATTCGCCCAAGGAGTCTTTGATATTTAGTTGTTTTCAGCCAATTTTCTGGATTTTTGAAAATTTCACTTTTTTGTGAAAATATCTACTAAATGAGGGAATAGTATGTGTGAAGGTACACCAGGAGAGTTCCAAATGTGTGTGGGTAGAATATATATCCCACGGGGGTAAAATTGAAAAAAGATGAAAAATTTTTTTTTTGGACTTAGTCATTTTTCCGGCATTTATCAGACTTTCAGATAGGGGAAATGTCAGTGAGAGTTCCGATTTCAGTTCCAGAGCGATTCGCCCAATGAGTCCTTGATATTTAGTCGTTTTCAGCCAATTTTCTGGATTTTTGAAAATTTCACTTTTTTGTGAAAATATCCACTAAATGAGGGAATAATATGTGTGAGGGTACCCCAGGAGAGCTCCAAATGTGTGTGGGTAGAATATATATCCCACGGGGGTAAAATTGAAAAAAGTTGAAATCAATTTTTTTTGGACTTAGTCATTTTTCCGGCGTTTATCAGACTTTCAGATAGGGCAAATGTCAGTGAGTGTTCCAATTTCAGTTCCAGAGCGATTCGCCCAATGAGTCCTTGATATTTAGTCGTTTTCAGCCAATTTTCTGGATTTTTGAAAATTTCACTTTTTTTGTGAAAATATCCACTAAATGAGGGAATAATATGTGTGAGGGTAGAATATATATCCCACGGGGGTAAAATTGAAAAAAGTTGAAAACATTTTTTTTTGGACTTAGTTATTTTTCCCGCGTTTATCAGACTTTCAGATAGGGGAAATGTCAGTGAGCGTTCCGATTTCAATTCCCGAGCGATTCGCCCAAGGAGTCCTTGATATTTAGTCGTTTTCAGCTAATTTTCTGGATTTTTGAAAATTTCACTTTTTTTGTGAAAATATCCACTAAATGAGGGAATAATATGTGTGAGGGTACCCCAGGAGAGTTCCAAATGTGTGTCGGTAGAATATATATCCCACGGGGGTAAAATTGAAAAAAGTTGAAACATTTTTTTTTTTGGACTTAGTCATTTTTCCGGCATTTATCAGACTTTCAGATAGGGGAAATGTCAGTGAGAGTTCCGATTTCAGTTCCAGAGCGATTCGCCCAATGAGTCCTTGATATTTAGTCGTTTCCAGCCAATTTTCTGGATTTTTGAAAATTTCACTTTTTTGTGAAAATATCCACTAAATGAGGGAATAATATGTGTGAGGGTAGAATATATATCCCATGGGGGTAAAATTGAAAAAAGTTGAAAACATTTTTTTTTTGGACTTGGTCATTTTTCCGGCGTTTATCAGACTTTCAGATAGGGGAAATGTCAGGGAGCGTTCCGATTTCAGTTCCAGAGCGATTCGCCCAATGAATCCTTGATATTTAGTCGTTTTCAGCCAATTTTCTGGATCTTTGAAAATTTCACTTTTTTGTGAAAATATACACTAAATGAGGGAATAATATGTGTGAGGGTACACCAGGAGAGTTCCAAATGTGTGTGGGTAGAATATATATCCCACGGGGGTAAAATTGAAAAAAGTTGAAAAAATTTTTTTTTTTGGACTTAGTCATTTTTCCAACATTTATCAGACTTTCAGATAGGGGAAATGTCAGTGAGCGTTCCGATTTCAATTCCACAGCGTTTCGCCCAATGAGTCCTTGATATTTAGTCGTTTTCAGCCAATTTTCTGGATTTTTGAAAATTTCACTTTTTGGTGAAAATATCCACTAAGTGAGAGAATAATATGTGTGAGGGTACCCCAGGAGAGTTCCAAATGTGTGTGGGTAGAGTATATATCCCAAGGGGGTAAAATTTAAAAAAGTTGAAAACATTTTTTTTTGGACTTAGTCATTTTTCCGGCGTTTATCAGACTTTCAGATAGGGAGTGAGCTAGGGAGTGAACTTTCTGATTTCAGTTCCAGAGCGATTCGCCCAATGAGTCTTTGATATTTAGTCATTTTCAGCCAATTTTCTGGATTTTTGAAAATTTCACTTTTTTGTGAAAATATCCACTAAATGAGGGAATAATATGTGTGAGGGTACCCCAGAAGAGTTCCAAATATGTGTGGGTAGAATATATATCCCACGGGGGTAAAATTGAAAAAAGTAAAAAAAAAAAAAATTTTT
This sequence comes from Phyllobates terribilis, assembly GCF_046119375.1. Lineage (NCBI taxonomy): Eukaryota > Metazoa > Chordata > Amphibia > Anura > Dendrobatidae > Phyllobates > Phyllobates terribilis. The sequence continues at coordinate 2,405,354 of NW_027363002.1, read as the reverse complement.
GTACTTAGTCATTTTTCCGGCATTTATCAGACTTTCAGATAGTGAGTGAGCTAGGGAGTGAGCATTCCGATTTCAATTCCAGAGCGATTCGCCCAATGAGTCCTTGATATTTAGTCATTTTCAGCCAATTTTCTGGATTTTTGAAAATTTCACTTTTTTGTGAAAATATCCACTAAATGAGGGAATAATATGTGTGAGGGTAGAATATATATCCCACGGGGTAAAATTGAAAAAAGTTGAAAACATTTTTTTTTGGACTTAGTCATTTTTCCGGCGTTTATCAGACTTTCAGTTAGGGGAAATGTCAATGACTGTTCCGATTTCAGTTCCGAAGCGATTCGCCCAAGGAGTCCTTGATATTTAGTCGTTTTCAGCTAATTTTCTGGATTTTTGAAAATTTCACTTTTTTTGTGAAAATATCCACTAAATGAGGGAATAATATGTGTGAGGGTACCCCAGGAGAGTTCCAAATGTGTGTCGGTAGAATATATATCCCACGGGGGTAAAATTGAAAAAAGTTGAAACTTTTTTTTTTTTGGACTTAGTCATTTTTCCGGCATTTATCAGACTTTCAGATAGGGGAAATGTCAGTGAGAGTTCCGATTTCAGTTCCAGAGCGATTCGCCCAATGAGTCCTTGATATTTAGTCGTTTCCAGCCAATTTTCTGGATTTTTGAAAATTTCACTTTTTTGTGAAAATATCCACTAAATGAGGGAATAATATGTGTGAGGGTAGAATATATATCCCATGGGGGTAAAATTGAAAAAAGTTGAAAACATTTTTTTTTTGGACTTGGTCATTTTTCCGGCGTTTATCAGACTTTCAGATAGGGGAAATGTCAGGGAGCGTTCCGATTTCAGTTCCAGAGCGATTCGCCCAATGAATCCTTGATATTTAGTCGTTTTCAGCCAATTTTCTGGATCTTTGAAAATTTCACTTTTTTGTGAAAATATACACTAAATGAGGGAATAATATGTGTGAGGGTACACCAGGAGAGTTCCAAATGTGTGTGGGTAGAATATATATCCCACGGGGGTAAAATTGAAAAAAGTTGAAAAAATTTTTTTTTTTGGACTTAGTCATTTTTCCAACATTTATCAGACTTTCAGATAGGGGAAATGTCAGTGAGCGTTCCGATTTCAATTCCACAGCGTTTCGCCCAATGAGTCCTTGATATTTAGTCGTTTTCAGCCAATTTTCTGGATTTTTGAAAATTTCACTTTTTGGTGAAAATATCCACTAAGTGAGAGAATAATATGTGTGAGGGTACCCCAGGAGAGTTCCAAATGTGTGTGGGTAGAGTATATATCCCAAGGGGGTAAAATTGAAAAAAGTTGAAAACATTTTTTTTTGGACTTAGTCATTTTTCCGGCGTTTATCAGACTTTCAGATAGGGAGTGAGCTAGGGAGTGAACTTTCTGATTTCAGTTCCAGAGCGATTCGCCCAATGAGTCTTTGATATTTAGTCATTTTCAGCCAATTTTCTGGATTTTTGAAAATTTCACTTTTTTGTGAAAATATCCACTAAATGAGGGAATAATATGTGTGAGGGTACCCCAGGAGAGTTCCAAATATGTGTGGGTAGAATATATATCCCACGGGGGTAAAATTGAAAAAAGTAAAAAAAAAAAAAATTTTTGTACTTAGTCATTTTTCCGGCATTTATCAGACTTTCAGATAGTGAGTGAGCTAGGGAGTGAGCATTCCGATTTCAATTCCAGAGCGATTCGCCCAATGAGTCCTTGATATTTAGTCATTTTCAGCCAATTTTCTGGATTTTTGAAAATTTCACTTTTTTGTGAAAATATCCACTAAATGAGGGAATAATATGTGTGAGGGTAGAATATATATCCCACGGGGTAAAATTGAAAAAAGTTGAAAACATTTTTTTTTGGACTTAGTCATTTTTCCGGCGTTTATCAGACTTTCAGTTAGGGGAAATGTCAATGACTGTTCCGATTTCAGTTCCGAAGCGATTCTCCCAATGAGTCCTTGATATTTAGTCGTTTTCAGCAAATATTTTGGATTTTTGAAAATTTCACTTTTTTGTGAAAATATTCACTAAATGAGGGAATAATATGTGTGAGGGTACCCCAGGAGAGTTCCAAATGTGTGTGGGTAGAATACATATCCCACAGGGTAAAATTGAAAAAAGTTTAAAAAAAATTTTTTTGGTACTTAGTCATTTTTCCGGCATTTATCAGGCTTTCATATAGGGAGTGAGCTAGGGAGTGAGCATTCCGATTTCAGTTCCAGAGCGATTCTCCCAATTAGACCTTGATATTTAGTCGTTTTCAGCCAATTTTCTGGATTTTTGAAAATTTCACTTTTTTGTGAAAATATCCACTAAATGAGAGAATAATATGTGTGAGGGTACCCCAGGAGAGTTCCAAATGTGTGTGGGTAGAATACATATCCCACGGGGTAAAATTGAAAAAAAATTTTTTTGGGACTTAGTCATTTTTCCAGCGTTTATCAGACTTTCAGATAGGGGAAATGTCAGTGAGCGTTCGGATTTCAATTCCAGAGCGATTCGCCCAATGAGTCCTTGATATTTAGTTGTTTTCAGCCAATTTTCTGGATTTTTGAAAATTTCACTTTTTTGTGAAAATATCCACTAAATGAGAGAATAATATGTGTGAGGGTACCCCAGGAGAGTTCCAAATGTGTGTGGGTAGAATATATATCCCACGGGCGTAAAATTGAAAAAAGTTGAAAACATTTTTTTTTACTTAGTCATTTTTCCGGCGTTTATCAGACTTTCAGACAGGGGAAATGTCAGTGAGCGTTCCGATTTCAGTTCCAGAGCGATTCGCCCAATGTGTCCTTGATATTTAGTTGTTTTCAGCCAATTTTCTGGATTTTTGAAAATTTCTCTTTTTTGTGAAAATGTCCACCAAATGAGGGAATAATATGTGTGAGGGTAGAATATATATCCCACGGGGGTAAAATTACAAAAAAAGTTGAAACATTTTTTTTTTGGACTTAGTCATTTTTCCGGCGTTTATCAGACTTTCAGATAGGGGAAATGTCAGTGAGCATTCCCATTTCAGTTCCAGAGCGATTCGCCCAATGAGTCCTTGATATTTAGTCGTTTTCAGCCAATATTTTGGATTTTTGAAAATTTCAGTTTTTTGTGAAAATATCCACTAAATGAGAGAATAATATGTGTGAGGGTACCCCAGGAGAGTTCCAAATGTGTGTGCGTAGAATATATATCCCACGGGGGTAAAATTGAAAAAAGTTGAAAACATTTTTTTTTTGGACTTAGTCATTTTTCCAGCGTTTATCAGACTTTCAGATAGGGGAAATGTCAGTGAGCGTTCGGATTTCAATTCCAGAGCGATTCGCCCAATGAGTCCTTGATATTTAGTTGTTTTCAGCCAATTTTCTGGATTTTTGAAAATTTCACTTTTTTGTGAAAATATCCACTAAATGAGAGAATAATATGTGTGAGGGTACCCCAGGAGAGTTCCAAATGTGTGTGGGTAGAATATATATCCCACGGGCGTAAAATTGAAAAAAGTTGAAAACATTTTTTTTTACTTAGTCATTTTTCCGGCGTTTATCAGGCTTTCAGACAGGGGAAATGTCAGTGAGCGTTCCGATTTCAGTTCCAGAGCGATTCGCCCAATGTGTCCTTGATATTTAGTTGTTTTCAGCCAATTTTCTGGATTTTTGAAAATTTCTCTTTTTTGTGAAAATGTCCACTAAATGAGGGAATAATATGTGTGAGGGTAGAATATATATCCCACGGGGGTAAAATTACAAAAAAAGTTGAAACATTTTTTTTTTGGACTTAGTCATTTTTCCGGCGTTTATCAGACTTTCAGATAGGGGAAATGTCAGTGAGCATTCCCATTTCAGTTCCAGAGCGATTCGCCCAATGAGTCATTGATATTTAGTCGTTTTCAGCCAATATTTTGGATTTTTGAAAATTTCACTTTTTTGTGAAAATATCCACTAAATGAGGGAATAATATGTGTGAGGGTACCCCAGGAGAGTTCCAAATGAGTGTGGGTAGAATATATATCCCACGGGGGTAAAATTGAAAAAAGTTGAAAACATTTTTTTTTGGACTTAGTCATTTTTCCGGCGTTTATCAGACTTTCAGATAGGGGAAATGTCAGTGAGAGTTCCGATTTCAGTTCCAGAGCGATTCGCCCAATGAGTCCATGATATTTAGTCATTTTCAGCCATTATTTTGGATTTTTGAAAATTTCACTTTTTTGCGAAAATATCCACTAAATGAGAGAATAATATGTGTGAGGGTACCCCAGGAGAGTTCCAAATGTGTGTGGGTAGAATATATATCCCACGGGGGTAAAATTGAAAAAAGTTGAAAACATTTTTTTTTTGGACTTAGTCATTTTTTCCGGCGTTTATCAGACTTTCAGATAGGGGAAATGTCAGTGAGCTTTCCAATTTCAGTTCCAGAGCGATTCGCCCAATGAGTCCTTGATATTTAGTCGTTTTCAGCCAATATTTTGGATTTTTGAAAATTTCAGTTTTTTGTGAAAATATCCACTAATTGAGAGAATAATATGTGTGAGGGTACCCCAGGAGAGTTCCAAATGTGTGTGCGTAGAATATATATCCCACGGGGGTAAAATTGAAAAAAGTTGAAAACATTTTTTTTTTGGACTTAGTCATTTTTTCTGCGTTTATCAGACTTTCAGATAGGGGAAATGTCAGTGAGCATTCCGATTTCAGTTCCAGAGCGATTCGCCCAAATGAGTCCTTGATATTTAGCTGTTTTCAGCCAATTTTCAGGATTTTTGAAAATGTCACTTTTTTGTCAAAATATCCACTAAATGAGGGAATAATATGTGTGAGGGTACCCCAGGAGAGTTCCAAATGTGTGTGGGTAGAATATATATCCCACGGGGGTAAAATTGAAAAAAGTTGAAAACATTTTTTTTTGGACTTAGTCATTTTTCCGGCGTTTATCAGACTTTCAGAGAGGGGAAATGTCAGTGAGCTTTCCAATTTCAGTTCCAGAGCGATTCGCCCAATGAGTCCTTGATATTTAGTCGTTTTCAGCCAATATTTTGGATTTTTGAAAATTTCAGTTTTTTGTGAAAATATCCACTAAATGAGAGAATAATATGTGTGAGGGTACCCCAGGAGAGTTCCAAATGTGTATGGGTAGAATATATATCCCACGGGGGTAAAATTGAAAAAAGTTGAAAAAAAAATTTTTTTGGACTTAGTCATTTTTCTGGCGTTTATCAGACTTTCAGATAGGGGAAATGTCAGTGAGCGTTCCGATTTCAATTCCAGAGCGATTGGCCCAATGAGTCCTTGATATTTAGTCGTTTTCAGCCAATTTTCTAGATTTTTGAAAATTTCACTTTTTTGTGAAAATATCCTCTAATTGAGAGAATAATATGTGTGAGGGTACCCCAGGAGAGTTCCAAATGTGTGTGGGTAGAATATATATCCCACGGGGGTAAAATTGAAAAAAGTTGAAAAAAAAATTTTTTTGGACTTAGTCATTTTTCCGGCGTTTATCAGACTTTCAGATAGGGGAAATGTCAGTGAGCGTTCCGATTTCAATTCCAGAGCGATTGGCCCAATGAGTCCTTGATATTTAGTCGTTTTCAGCCAATTTTCTAGATTTTTAAAAATTTCACTTTTTTGTGAAAATATCCTCTAATTGAGAGAATAATATGTGTGAGGGTACCCCAGGAGAGTTCCAAATGTGTGTGGGTAGAATATCTATCCCACGGGGGTAAAATTGAAAAAAGTTGAAAAAAAAATTTTTTTGGACTTAGTCATTTTTCCGGCGTTTATCAGACTTTCAGATAGGGGAAATGTCAGTGAGCTTTCCAATTTCAGTTCCAGAGCGATTCGCCCAATGAGTCCTTGATATTTAGTCGTTTTCAGCCAATATTTTGGATTTTTGAAAATTTCACTTTTTTGTGAAAATATCCACTAAATGAGTGAATAATATGTGTGAGGGTACCCCAGGAGAGTTCCAAATGTGTGTGGGTAGAATATATATCCCACGGGGGTAAAATTGCAAAAAAAGTTGAAAACATTTTTTTTTTGGACTTAGTCATTTTTCCGGCGTTTATCAGACTTTCAGATAGGGGAAATGTCAGTGAGCGTTCCGATTTCAATTCCAGAGTGATTGGCCCAATGAGTCCTTGATATTTAGTCGTTTTCAGCCAATTTTCTAGATTTTTGAAAATTTCACTTTTTTGTGAAAATATCCTCTAATTGAGAGAATAATATGTGTGAGGGTACCCCAGGAGAGTTCCAAATGTGTGTGGGTAGAATATATATCCCACGGGGGTAAAATTGAAAAAAGTTGAAAACATTTTTTTTTTGGACTTAGTCATTTTTTCTGCGTTTATCAGACTTTCAGATAGGGGAAATGTCAGTGAGCATTCCGATTTCAGTTCCAGAGCGATTCGCCCAATGAGTCCTTGATATTTAGTTGTTTTCAGCCAATTTTCTGGATTTTTGAAAATGTCACTTTTTTGTCAAAATATCCACTAAATGAGGGAATAATATGTGTGAGGGTACCCCAGGAGAGTTCCAAATGTGTGTGGGTAGAATATATATCCCACGGGGGTAAAATTGAAAAAAGTTGAAAACATTTTTTTTTGGACTTAGTCATTTTTCCGGCGTTTATCAGACTTTCAGATATTTCCCCTATCAGTGAGCTTTCCAATTTCAGTTCCAGAGCGATTCGCCCAATGAGTCCTTGATATTTAGTCGTTTTCAGCCAATATTTTGGATTTTTGAAAATTTCACTTTTTTGTGAAAATATCCACTAAATGAGAGAATAATATGTGTGAGGGTACCCCAGGAGAGTTCCAAATGTGTGTGGGTAGAATATATATCCCACGGGGGTAAAATTGCAAAAAAAGTTGAAAACATTTTTTTTTTGGACTTAGTCATTTTTCCGGCGTTTATCAGACTTTCAGATAGGGGAAATGTCAGTGAGCGTTCCGATTTCAATTCCAGAGCGATTGGCCCAATGAGTCCTTGATATTTAGTCGTTTTCAGCCAATTTTCTAGATTTTTGAAAATTTCACTTTTTTGTGAAAATATCTACTAATTGAGAGAATAATATGTGTGAGGGTACCCCAGGAGATTTCCAAATGTGTGTGGGTAGAATATATATCCCACGGGGGTAAAATTGAAAAAAGTTGAAAACATTTTTTTTTTGGACTTAGTCATTTTTTCTGCGTTTATCAGACCTTCAGATAGGGGAAATGTCAGTGAGCATTTCGATTTCAGTTCCAGAGCGATTCGCCCAATGAGTCCTTGATATTTAGTTGTTTTCAGCCAATTTTCTGGATTTTTGAAAATGTCACTTTTTTGTCAAAATATCCACTAAATGAGGGAATAATATGTGTGAGGGTACCCCAGGAGAGTTCCAAATGTGTGTGGGTAGAATATATATCTCACGGGGGTAAAATTTAAAAAAGTTGAAAACATTTTTTTTTGGACTTAGTCTTTTTTCCGGCGTTTAACAGACTTTCAGATAGGGGAAATGTCAGTGAGCGTTCTGATTTCAATTCCAGAGTGATTGGCCCAATGAGTCCTTGATATTTAGTCATTTTCACCCAATTTTCTAGATTTTTGAAAATTTCACTTTTTTGTGAAAATATCCACTAAATGAGAGAATAATATGTGTGAGGGTACCCCAGGAGAGTTCCAAATGTGTGTGGGTAGAATATATATCCCACGGGGGTAAAATTGAAAAAAGTTGAAAACATTTTTTCTTTGGACTTAGTCATTTTTCCGGCGTTTAACAGACTTTCAGATAGGGGAAATGTCAGTGAGCGTTCCGATTTCAATTCCAGAGCGATTGGCTCAATGAGTCCTTGATATTTAGTCGTTTTCAGCCAATATTTTGGATTTTTGAAAATTTCACTTTTTTGTGAAAATATCCACTAAATGAGAGAATAATATGTGTGAGGATACCCCAGGAGAGTTCCAAATGTATGTGGGTAGAATATATATCCCACGGGGGTAAAATTGAAAAAAGTTGAAAACATTTTTTCTTTGGACTTAGTCATTTTTCCGGCGTTTAACAGACTTTCAGATAGGGGAAATGTCAGTGAGCGTTCCGATTTCAATTCCAGAGCGATTGGCCCAAAGAGTCCTTGATATTTAGTCGTTTTCAGCCAATTTTCTAGATTTTTGAAAATTTCACTTTTTTGTGAAAATATCCACTAAATGAGAGAATAATATGTGTGAGGGTACCCCAGGAGAGTTCCAAATGTGTGTGGGTAGAATATATATCCCACGGGGGTAAAATTGAAAAAAGTTGAAAACATTTTTTTTTGCACTTAGTCATTTTTCCGGCGTTTATCAGACTTTCAGATAGGGGAAATGTCAGTGAGCTTTCCAATTTCAGTTCCAGAGCGATTCACCCAATGAGTCCTTTATATTTAGTCGTTTTCTGCCAACTTTCTGGATTTTTGAAAATTTTACTTTTTTGTGAAAATATCCACTAATTGAGAGAATAATATGTGTGAGGGTACCCCAGTAGAGTTCCAAATGTGTGTGGGTAGAATATATATCCCACGGGGGTAAAATTGAAAAAAGTTGAAAACATTTTTTTTTTGGGCTTAGTCATTTTTTCTGCGTTTATCAGACTTTCAGATAGGGTAAATGTCAGTGAGCGTTCCGATTTCAGTTCCAGAGCGATTCGCCCAATGAGTCCTTGATATTTAGTTGTTTTCAGCCAATTTTCTGGATTTTTGAAAATTTCACTTTTTTGTGAAAATATCCACTAAATGAGGGAATAATATGTGTGAGGGTACCCCAGTAGAGTTCCAAATGTGTGTGGGTTGAATATATATCCCACGGGGGTAAAATTGAAAAAAGTTGAAAACATTTTTTTTTTGGGCTTAGTCATTTTTTCTGCGTTTATCAGACTTTCAGATAGGGGAAATGTCAGTGAGCGTTCCGATTTCAGTTCCAGAGCGATTCGCCCAATGAGTCCATGATATTTAGTCGTTTTCAGCCAATATTTTGGATTTTTGAAAATTTCACTTTTTTGTGAAAATATCCACTAAATGAGAGAATAATATGTGTGAGGGTACCCCAGGAGAGTTCCAAATGTGTGTGGGTAGAATATATATCCCACGGGGGTAAAATTGAAAAAAGTTGAAAAAAAAATGTTTTTTTGGACTTAGTCATTTTTCTGGCGTTTATCTGTTATGATCTGTTACAGAGACTAAGGAAAGGCAGGAGATCTGTCCCTACAATAGATCTAAACTAGATCCCTGCGATGTAACGGGGAACCTGATCCTGCGATCAGACCCACTAAAGTCCTCGGCTAGTCTGAACGCAGACCTATAGATGTGGGGGAGGGATCACTACAAGATCTAGGGACTGGGATAAGTTGGACACCTCCTAGCAGAAATAGTAGCAGTCAAAGTCAAACACACAACAAAAAGCATAGAGGTCAGAAGACCTAGCAAAACTAACAGAGAACGGCAATAGAGTAACAAGCTAGCTCAACAGTAGTAAATACAAATGAAGTCCAGCAAAGCCAGGAGGGCGGAGCCGGATTAAATAGGCAAAATGGTCATGTGACCAGCAAACTAAAAAAAACCTAACAGGAGAGTTGTAACAGTACCCCTCTTCTAAGAGGATCCTCCGGATCCCCTAGGCCCAGGCTTACCAGGAAACCTCCTGTGAAATGCTCGGACAAGTCTGGGGGCAGAAACATCATCCGCCCTCACCCATGAGTTATCCTCAGTAGAGATGAGCGTTGTTCTACTCGCACTGTTCGCCAATCTCAAATTCGAGCTGTTTTGGGCGGTGTTCGAGCCGTTCGGCGAACACGAACAATTTGAGAAAAATTCGGCTGTTCGAGGTTATGTTCGATAACTGTTCGTGCACCAAAATCATAACTGGATTTTTTCTCAGTAATGTTGAAAATTAATGTTAATACGCAGTTTGAGTGTACAGCGGGGTGGGGGGAGGGGCAGGGGATGGATCTCTGCAGGAACAATGAAGATCTCCATTTTTTTTTCTCTTTCCCGCATTTGCAGTGGGGAGGTGCAATCTGTCAGCCTATCAGCAGCGCACACACGGAGCGAAGTGCTTTTTTTCACACAAGCAAGGGCATGTGTCATTGGCAGTGTATGTCACATGTCCTTGCCCTATAAGACCAAGCCATTTTCCCCATCGCCACCATTTTCTCACTGCTGCAGCTGCGTGTTAGACGGCACCGCTGTTGCTGTGTGCGCTATACCTTGTTAATTTCAAGCCAATTTTCGCACAAATATACAGATAGCTTGGGAGTAGGGAATAGTTGTGATTGCAGTCCTTTTAAGGACTAGGTTACAGCATTTCCTACGACTTTTATCAGGCAGGTCTGTGCTCTTAAATAGATAGGTTGTGGGAGTAAAGACTAATTGTAATTGGAGTCCTTTTCAGGACTAGGTTACATCAGTTCCTATCAGTTTTTGCCAGGCAGGTCTGTGCCAGTGCTGTGCAAGTTTTTTTCACAGCATTTGGCTGAATCTAGCAAAGCTAATCCTTTTTGGCCTATTGCAGAGTGTGTTAGTCAGTGGAGTAGCCTATCTGTGTTGCAAGATATACCACCTGTGTATGGAATACCAATTTTTTTACTGCACCTAGTGAAGTAAAATCTTTTGGGCATAGCATCATTCTATTAGTTCATCTATACTGACCTCCATCAGGTTGCAAATTAAAACTAATTTTTATCTGCATCTACAGTACCTCTGAAAAAATATTGGGCTTCTAGCTGTGTGTGGGTCATGTTCTATTAATCCATCTATACTGACCTCCATCAGGTTGCAAACTGAATATAATTTTTTTCTGCATCTAGCTCTGAAAAAATATTGGGCTTCTAGCTGTGTGTGGGTCTTGTTCTTTTAATCCATCTATACTGACCTCCATCAGGTTGCAAACTGAATATAATTTTTTTCTGCATCTAGCTCTTAAAAAATATTTGGCCTTCTAGTAGTGTGTCGGACTTTCTCTATTAGTCCATTTATACTGACCTCCATCAGGTTGCAAATTAAAACTAATTTTTATCTGCATCTACAGTACCTCTGAAAAAATATTTGTGCTTCTAGCTGTGTGTGGGACTTGTTGTATTAGTCCATCTATACTGACCTCCATCAGGTTGCAAACTGAATATATTTTTTTCTGCATCTACCTCTGAAAAATTATTGGGCTTCTAGCTGTGTGTGGGTCTTGTTCTATTAATCCATCTATACTGACCTCCATCAGGTTGCAAACTGAATATAATTTTTTTCTGCATCTAGCTCTGAAAAAATATTTGGCCTTCTAGTAGTGTGTCGGACTTTCTCTATTAGTCCATCTATACTGACCTCCATCAGGTTGCAAATTAAAACTAATTTTTATCTGCATCTACAGTACCTCTGAAAAAATATTTGGGCTTCTAGCTGTGTGTGGCACTTGTTGTATTAGTCCATCTATACTGACCTCCATCAGGTTGCAAACTGAATATATTTTTTTCTGCATCTACCTCTGAAAAAATATTGGGCTTCTAGCTGTGTGTGGGTCTTGTTCTATTAATCCATCTATACTGACCTCCATCAGGTTGCAAACTGAATATAATTTTTTTCTGCATCTAGCTCTGAAAAAATATTTGGCCTTCTAGTAGTGTGTCGGACTTTCTCTATTAGTCCATCTATACTGACCTCCATCAGGTTGCAAATTTAAACTAATTTTTATCTGCATCTACAGTACCTCTGAAAAAATATTTGGGCTTCTAGCTGTGTGTGGGACTTGTTGTATTAGTCCATCTATACTGACCTCCATCAGGTTGCAAACTGAATATATTTTTTTCTGCATCTACCTCTGAAAAAATATTGGGCTTCTAGCTGTGTGTGGGTCTTGTTCTATTAATCCATCTATACTGACCTCCATCAGGTTGCAAACTGAATATAATTTTTTTCTGCATCTAGCTCTGAAAAAATATTTGGCCTTCTAGTAGTGTGTCGGACTTTCTCTATTAGTCCATCTATACTGACCTCCATCAGGTTGCAAATTAAAACTAATTTTTATCTGCATCTACAGTACCTCTGAAAAAATATTTGGGCTTCTAGCTGTGTGTGGGTCTTGTTGTATTAGTCCATCTATACTGACCTCCATCAGGTTGCAAATTCAAAATAATTTTTTTCTGCATCTAACCCAGCCAATAGTTTTGGCCTAATACCACAGTTTGGCCACTCAGCTCTGCTCGGTTACCATCCATTGTTTTTTTGTGCAAACAACTCCAGAGTTGTGAATTAGTTAACCACCAAAATGAGTGGAAAAAGGCCTGCTGCTGGTGGAAAGGGGAATAGGCGTGTTGGGAAGAGGAAAAAAGGTTGTGTCCGTGGGGTAGGTGTTAAAGCAACAGTAACATCTGCAGAAGAAAGACCATCTTCCAGCCAAACTAAAATGTCTACTTCTTTTAGCGGACAATGTGATAAGATCCCTTTCTTACGGCCACGCCAATCGCTACAAATTCCAGATGAGGCACAAAAACAGCAGGTGCTTCAACGGATATCAAGTGCTCCTTTAAGTGGGCTCTCCTCCACATCAACTTCAACATCACAAATACTCCAGTCCTCAAAGGTGTCACCCAAATCGCACTTGCTTCCTCACAGCTCCCAAATCTCCAGCTGCCCGTCTGAGTATGAGGTAGAACAGATGGTTGAGTCTGCAGAGCTGTTTACTCATACTATAGCCTGGGAATCAGAGGTCGACTCCAGCGCTTCTGTGAATCCAGACGAGGAAATGATCTGCACTGATGCCCAGAATCTTTATGAGTCGGATCCAGGACCAGACGCAGAAGGTTGTGACCATAATGTAGACCCTCATTCCCAAACTGTAACTCCTGTTGGTGGAGACAATGAGGAAGACGATGATAAGACTCAAATACCTGATTGGAGCGACAACTTTAGTTTTTTGTCAGGGCAGGAACAGGTTGGCTCTGAGGACGACGGGTGTGATAACGCACAGGGTGATGATGATGAGGTCGGAGATCCCACTTACTGTCAACCCACAGTCAGCCAAGAGATGAGGTCAGCAGAGGAGGTGGAGGAAGATGCTAGTGACGACGAGGTCAGGTTGCGCCTTCCTGGACAGAGACGTAGTACTGGAAGCACGTCAACAACTGCATCCTCAAACACAACTCTGCCTCTCACCACAAGTCGTGGTGGCTCTTCAGGTCGCATGGGTGATAAGCCTTGCATAGCCTGGGCATTTTTTCAGATCGATAAAGATGACCCAACTCGTGTTATCTGTAACATTTGTCAACAAAAGCTAAGTAGAGGCCAAAAAATACATAGTTTGAGTACTTCATGCATGAATCGGCACATGGACATGAAGCATAAGTTGCAGTGGAAAGCTCAGTGTGCTACAATGCGGCCTAGCCGGCCGGGCCAACCACCATCTGCCATATCTTGTGCATCCGCGGCCTCTTCATCCTCTGTGACTGGGGGGACAGCAGTCACACCTGTTTTGGGGCGCAGACCTGCCACCTCTTTACCCCCAACAGCCAGCGTGATTGGCAGGTCATCATTTTCTTTGGAGGTGGTAACACCAGCTGGTGTTGAGCGCTGTCCAACATCGATAGCACCACCTTTGGATCAAGGCAACCTAACATGTCCGCCTGCATCTTCCTCACAGACCGGCAGTTTGCCTGGGACACCCTTATCAACCCCGTCTAAGCACAATAGCCAGCCCTCGGTCCCTCAGATGTGGACAAGTAAAAGACCATTTCCTCCTAGCCATGAGAAAGCTAAGAGGTTGAATTTCACCATCTGCAAGCTCTTGGCTACAGAAATGCTGGCTTTCCGCCTGGTGGACACAGAGGATTTTCGAGACCTTATGTCCGTCGCAGTGCCCCAGTACCAGATGCCCAGTCGGCACTACTTCTCAAAGAAAGGTGTGCCTGCGCTCCACCAGCATGTCGCACATAACATCACCGCTTCTTTGAGAAACTCTGTGTGTGACAGGGTGCATTTCACCACAGACACTTGGACGAGTAGGCATGGACAGGGGCGTTACATGTCGCTGACTGGGCACTGGGTAACTATGGTGACAGCAGGACAAGGGGCTGCTGTCCAAGTCTTGCCGTCCCCACGAGTTGTGCGTCAATCCTCTTTATGTCAAAGTTCCTCCACTGCTTCTGCCTCCTCAACCTCCTCTCGGTCTTCCACCTGCACCCAAAGCCTGTCTGGTCATGCCACAAGCTTTCTAACTGCGCAGAAGGGATCCTGCACACCTCCTTACTATGCTGGCAGTAGGGCTCAACGTCATCAGGCGGTTTTTACATTGAAATGTCTGGGAAATGTGAGTCACACAGCTGAGGAGTTGTGGTCAGCTCTGGAGAACCAATTTCATGAATGGTTGTCTCCACTGGACCTGAAACCAGGGAAGGCCGTGTGCGACAATGCTGCAAACCTGGGTGCGGCCCTTCGCCGGGGCAATGTCACACACGTGCCTTGTATGGCTCACGTGTTGAACCTGGTTGTCCAGCAATTTTTAGCCCACTATCCCAGACTAGATGGCCTTCTGCAGAGGGCACGGTCGCTGTGTGCTCACTTCCGCCGTTCGCATCCCGCAGCTCAGCGACTTACATCTCTACAGAAGTCGTTGGGCCTGCCACTTCACCGGCTAAAATGCGATGTGCCTACCCGGTGGAATTCAACTCTGCACATGTTGCAGCGACTGTGGCAGCACCGACAAGCCCTGGTGCAATACGTTCTGACGTATAGCCTGGGCCAACGAGATTCAGAGGTGGGGCAAATCACGCTGGAGGAGTGGTCTCAGATCAGGGACCTATGCACCCTTCTGCACAGTTTTGAAATGGCGACGAAGATGTTTAGTGCTGACGATGCCATTATCAGCATGATTATTCCGGTGATTTACATGCTGGAGCACATGTTAAACAGAATTCGGAGTCAGGTGGTGGCACAAGAGGAGGTGGAGGAAGTAGAGGAGGAGGAGTTGCATGCGGAAGGGCTAACATCTGCAAGGTCCAGACGGTCGGCAGCACCAAGGCGGCAGGCATGTGAGGGTGGGGGAGATGGTTTTACCAGGGCGCATGGTAGCAGCCAAACTAGTGAGGAAGGTGCAGGAGCCCAGGAAGAAGTGGAGGACGAATTGATGGAAGACTCATCAGATGAGGGAGACCTTGATCACATTTCTGTTGTGCGAGGTTGGGGGGAGAGGACAGAGGAAGGAAGCATGATTGTTACCTCGCCACCAACACAACAGGGACTTGGTGCTCCTGGATGCGCAACACACATGAGTGCCTTCTTGCTGCACTACCTGCAACATGACCCTCGAATTGTGAGAATTAGAAATAATCCTGACTACTGGGTTGCCACACTGTTAGATCCCCGGTACAAAAGTAAATTTGCAGAAATTATTCCTGCCATAGAAAGGGATGCACGCATGCAGGAGTATCAGCAGAGACTGTTGCAGAATCTTACATGTGCTTTTCCACAAAACACCAGTGGTGCACTTAGTGAATCTCACAGTTCCAACTTGCCAACCGTGGGACCGTCAAGTGTTCAGCACTCAAACCGTAACAGAACCACAGTATCTGGTGGTAACATCAATTTTGCGGAATCTTTTCACCACTTTTTTAGCCCATCCTTTGCAAGGCCACAGGAGACAAGAAGTCTGACACATAGTCAACGCCTAGAGACGATGGTACAGGAGTATCTCCAAGTAAACATTGAAGCCACGACTGTGTCACTGGACCCTTGCTCTTTTTGGGCTTCCAATCTGGATAAATGGCCGGAGCTAGCCACTTACGCCTTGGAGATCTTGTCATGCCCCGCAGCCAGCGTTCTGTCTGAACGTGTGTTCAGCGCTGCTGGTGGTGTGCTGACAGATAAGCACACGCGGCTCTCCACTGATAATGTAGACAGACTCACGTTCATAAAGATGAACAAATCATGGATCCGAAACGACTTTTCTACCCCTGTGTCATCCTGGGGAGAGTAAAAGCTTGATGATTGGTTAAAATCACCCTACCAAACGTTTTAAGCTTTCAAATTACTAATCATGTTTATCTGTATCTTGACTGGAAAATAATTTGGGCTTTGTAGCAGTGTGCAGCACTGATCCTATTAGGCCATCTATAATAAGCTCCACCAGATTTAAAATTAAAAATAATTTTTAGCTGCATCTAGCCCGCAAAATAATTTTGGGGCTCCGAGATGCGCAAGACACATAAGTGCCTTCTTGCTGCACTACCTGCAGCATGACCCTCATATTGTCAGAATTCAAAGTAATCATGACTACTGGGTTGCCACACTCTTAGATCCCCCAAACTTTTCGATCAACCTTTTCATTTTAATAAAGACCAAAAAAATGGTCATTTTTGAAATTATAAGCATTAGCAGGTTGTTAGAAACTGAAATCAAACAGTTTTCAACTCAAAACTTTATTCTAGGTGATGTTACATTTTCACATAGGACCCCTTGTTCGAAAGGAGCTTCTGAACTCTCTCGTCCATTGAATTTGTCAGGTTTTGGATGGTTTCTGCTCAATTGTTTTGCATGAGGACAGAATACCCTCCCAGAGCTGTTGCTTAGATGTGAACTGCCTCCCGCCATCATAGACACTCCTTTTAATGATGCTCCAAAGGTTCTGAATGGGGTAGAGGTCAGGGGAGCATGGGGGT
This sequence comes from Phyllobates terribilis, assembly GCF_046119375.1. NCBI lineage: Eukaryota > Metazoa > Chordata > Amphibia > Anura > Dendrobatidae > Phyllobates > Phyllobates terribilis. Next base: position 2,388,690 of record NW_027363002.1, on the reverse strand, counting down.
CACACCATAAGTTTGTCCCCTTTTATGCCCATATCAGCCAGAGATGCAGATGTTTTATGTGCAGCATGAGATGGTGCATTATCATGCAGAAAAATGATCTTGCTGTGAAATACACAGTTCTTCTTCTTGAACCATGGCAGGAAGTGCTGTTTGAGAAAATCCACATACATTATGGAGTTCATCTTTAGCGCCTTCAGGGATCCTAAAGGGGCCGACAATCTCTCTCCCCATGATTCCAGCCCAAAACATTACTCCACCTCCTATTTGTTGGCGCTGTAGCCGTGTTTGCGTGGGGTGTCCATCAACCAGCCATCCTCCACTCCATCCATCTGGACCATCGAGCGCTGCACGGCACTCATCCGTGAACAAAACAGTTTTGAAATCAGTCTTCATGTAATGTTTGGCCCACTGGAGCCGTTTCTGCTTGTGTGAAGTGGATAGAGGAGGTCGACAGGATGGCGTATGCACAGCTGCAAACCTCTGAAGGACCCTGCATCTTGTTGTTCGGGGGACGTTGGAGGCACAAGCAGCTTCAAAAACTTGTCTGCTGCTATGACAAGGCTTTTTTGCCGCTGCTCTTTCAACCTGACGTAATTGCCTGTAGGAAAGAGTCCTCAATTTGCCCTTATCAGCACGCACACGTGTGTACTGTGAATCAGCTACATACTTCTTGATTGCCAAGACACTTCATCCTGATCATCGCACAATGTTGATTGTAGTCATGCCTTGACCTAAACACTCCACAATTTGTTGCTTCTCAGCAGCCGACACATCCTTTTTCTTTCCCATTTTGGCAGAAAATGTAGGCTGCTTAATAATGTGAGAGAGCCTTCTTAAGTAGTCTTGCCTTTCATTGGACACACCTGCCAAACTAATTAGCACAGGTGTCTGCAATTGCTTACAGTGATATAAAGAGCCCTGACACACATCACCATCAATGAGTTTAACTGACAAACAAACAAATTCTTCCCTTATCACTCCTAAACACTTTTTGCATAATAATCCACAAAACACCAGCGATTCACGTAGTGAATCTTACAGTTCTAACTTGCCAACCGTGGTCTGTATGGAATTGTTCAATAAAGGGCCCAAAATTAAGATAACATAGATGGGAGAGGTCTCTATGAATAGGAATTCCTAAGTATTTGATACCCTGTGAGGGCCAGGCAAAGGGAAAGTTGGACTGGATGGAATCCTATATGGATTTGGGGAGGGAGACATCGAGGGCCTCAGACTTCGCTGCATTGATTTTAAAATTTTACCATGTAACAAAGTGATCTATTTCAGCCATAACAGCAGGGATGGATATATGTGATTGAGTGATATATACTAGGACATCATCAGCAAATAGAGAGCACTTGTACTCGGTGCCTCCCACCTCAATCCACCTAATATTGGGGTTATGGCGAATTGATGAGAGCAGGTGCTCCGTCACTAGGATGTATAAGAGAGGGGACAGAGGACATCCCTGCCTTGTCCCATTGGTGATTGTGAAAGGTGATGAAAATGTTCTGACGCACCCCCTGGGCCTTGGGACACCCGGAGCCGGACCCTTTTTGGTGGATGCTGGTGGTTGTAGTCTTCGTGGCGGCGACCCGGTTCCGTGGCTCAGGGCGGTCAAACCAGTGGCGGAACTATTTATGTGGTTTTGATGTTTAAATGTCCGACTACGCCACCCGTGGATTGCGGTCAGAGTGAGCGTAGCATAACTCCCCACGGGAGGAGTATAGCCTCAGGGCAGTGTATGCGGAGGATGGGGGTGATGGTGCAGGGCAGCAGCAGTAACGACACGGAGTCAGTGATGCAGTCCAGGGCCTTTACTCACAGTTCTTATTATCCAGACCACGTCTGCAGGTAACGGCTGCCCACGTCGTACTGTGCTCACCAGGTGAGGGGCTCAGACAACTCCCAGATAACTTTGGAGCACTTCACAGGACCCCCTTTGTGTGTCCTTTGTCTGGCCTTTCTTACCAACACTTCTGTCCGGCTGCCTCGGGCCTCCTCTTGGTAAACTTGGCGCCAGTTTCCCTGACCCTATGTGGTGCCTTCCTAGCGGGTGTAGCGAGGGGCTACGCCACATAAAATGTCAGAGCCTCCGGTTTCTAGCTGAGGGTCGTTTCCTGCCTCCACTAGTTCGGGGACCGGTCTCCCCCTTTGGCCTGACCCCTCCACGCAGGTGGATTCGGGCGTGCGGTGGCGACTCGCCCGTCCGCACCCCTGGGATCCCTTCATTCCTCGTTCCTGGAGCCTTCTCCGCTCCTCTTCCTTCCTTCTCCCTCTTCCAGGCCTGGGCCTCTGTTACTAGGCCTGCCTCCAGAGCAGAGCTCATGCAGAGCCCCTGCTCCCTGCCACTTCTGCTCAGACTTCTCTGCACTGAACTAAGATGGTGCCCACCTTTTATACTCCCTTCTCAATGCACCCAGGAACTGCTTCCTCCCTGCTCCTGCACTACAGGGTTCCCCTTCCTCAGTGTTCCGTCCCCCCACTCCAGCCAGGGACAGGGACTGTCGTGCCCATCTCAGGGGAATATTGGTCGCCCTGCCCCACGGCAATGTGGTGTAATGCATGCAGGTGTCGGGTCCTGATCCACACTCCATCCTTACCTGAGAGTGAGATATCACACCTCTGGGTGAGGTGCAATACGTCTGTAGCAACCGAGCCCTCAGGGTGCTACAGTTCCATTTATCTTCAGCCTAGGTGACGTATTGCGATACAGGGCCGTGATTTTGGCTATAAAAGGGTCCCCTAGACCCCTACCCCAAGCTTTTTAAGAGAATCATATATGGCGTGCCAGGAGACTCTATGGAATGCTTTCTCAGCATCCAACGAGAGTATCTAATTACAAATTTTTAACTGCATCTAGCCCAGGAAATACTTTGTGCCTAGTAGCAGTGTCTGCTAGTCAGCAGATTATCCCGGCTGTTAAGCAAGCTACACCACCTGTAGTTTAGACACTTAATTTTTTCAAAGGAAATGCTTCGGGACCATGGGATACTCAGTGAAGAGCATCAGGAGGCACCCCAAGGCATAGGGGCTGGGACTGGCAGTAGGATGCCTTGCGGTGGACAGCCGAGCTCGATCCTTATAAAAGCTTTTTAACTGCAGCAGCTTTAGTGGACGCTACTGGAGCTGGAATTACGCGGCTGCTGGCATGAGACTTGCCCTCCAATAGATCCTTGTAAATGGATTTAAAGTGTATTCATTCAAATTAGAGAGACAATTTAAATTAAAAAGCTTAGAGCTGCCTCCACCACAGGGGGGCTCGCTCGACCCACCAGCGGACAGGCACCAGTATTGGGAGAGGGGGGCTGGCCATCAGGGTTCACCGCGGCTCTGGCACAAACCCAGCGACATGGAGGTGGCACGGGCAGGATCGGGCTGGCCGTGTCGGCTTCTCACTTTTTGGATTTTAGAAGGGCATGACATGCCTATATCTGTGTCTCCCCCTCCTTTTACTCCTCCACCTCTTTTATTTTCGCATCACTATATGTACTTGTCACTTTTCCATGTGTTAGTTGTGTCTTCTGAGCAGTTTGTCAGCTTTTGGACACCTTTGAAGGTGTTTTCTATGTGTTTCTATGTGTTTTTGTTTGCCTGCCATTGGTTTTAACGGTGTTCGAAGGTGTTCGACGAACAGTTCGACGAACAGTTCGGCGAACACACGGGTGTTCGACGAACCGAACTCGAACACTACGGGGGTGGCTCAACACTAATCCTCAGGTCCAAAACCCTTCCAAGCGACAAGATACTGCAAACTCCCTCTATACCGTCTAGAATTTAGGATGCGGGAAATTTCATATTCCCCGTCCTCCACCACCGGAGGAACAGTGGCAGAGGCGTCACCATCCGACACATCAGCTTTTTTCAACAGAGAAACATGAAACACCGGATTAATCCTCCAGGACGTAGGAGCTCCAGCCTAACAGCAGATTGGTTAACTATCTGAAGTACCTTAAAGGGCCCTACGAACTTGGGACCCAATTTTTTAGAAGGAATCCTCAATCGCAGATTCTTAGAGGACAACCTAACCATGTCACCAACAGCAAACAAAACCTCTTGCCGTTTCCTATCAAAGTACCTCTTAGATTTTTTGTTAGCCTCCTGAAGATTACCACGCACATCCGTCCAAACTCTCACCAAATCACCGGAAAAACTCTCCTCCTCAGGCACAGCTGAAACCAATTTGGAAAATGACCCAAAAGACGGATGTCTCCCAGAACAACAAAAAAAAGGCGAACACCCAGCAGAAGAGGATGTATGGTTGTTAAGAGCAAATTCAGCAAGTGGCAGAAACTCAGACCACCCCTCTTGATTGTCTGCCACAAAACAACGCAAGAACTGCTCAACATCCTGGTTCTTCCTTTCTGTCTGGCCATTAGACTCAGGATGATATCCGGATGAAAACGACAAATGAACTCCCAACCTGTCACAAAAGGCACGCCAAAAACGAGGCACAAACTGAGGTCCCCTATCAGAAACAATGTCAGTAGGAACACCATGTAGTCTGACAATCTCCTTGACAAAGGCCTTAGCGAGTGTCTTAGCTCAAGGCAGTTTGATGAAGGGAACTAAGTGACACATCTTGCTAAAACGGTCCACGACCACCCAGATGACCGTGAAACCTTCAGAGGAAGGAAGGTCAGTAATAAAGTCCATAGCCAGATGTGTCCAAGGTGCACTAGGAACCTCCAGAGGGCAAAGCAACCCCGCAGCAGGAGCATGCGAAGACTTGGATCTTGCACACACAGTACATTGGCGCACCCACTTAATGACTTCCTTCTGCCATCCAGGCCACCAAAAACTGCGACCCACAAGTCTCTTGGTCTCAGAAATTCCTGGATGACCTGCCAACCGAGACTCATGACACTCAACAAACAAATCTCTCCTAAAGGTCCTAAGCACAAACAACCTCCCATGGGGAGTGTTAGATGGGGCATTCTCCTGTGCTTTAAGAATCTCATCCTCCAAAACGGAGTCCAAAGCAGCAATCACAACACCTTCTTGTAAAATGGTCTCCTCCTCCTCCTCAACACCGACCATGGGAGAAAAGCTGTGAGACAAATCATCCGCTTTAACATTCTTGGTACCCGGGATGTAAGTAACAGAAAAATTAAACCGCGAGAAAAAAAGTGCCCACCTAGCCTGACGGGCATTCAAGCGCTTGGCAGCATCAAGATAGATCAGATTTTTATGATCAGTGAAAACCTGAACGGGAAATTCAGCACCTTCCAAGAGGTGACGCCAGTGTTCAAATGCGAGTTTAATCGCCAGCAATTCCCGATTACCAATATCGTAATTAAGTTCAGTCTCGGAAAATTTTTTTGAAAAAAAGGCACAGGGATGTACTCCATCCTTGTTTTCCTGAGACAACACCGCACCAACCCCCACCGAAGAAGCATCAACCTCAACCAAAAATGGCTTAGTCACATCAGGCTGCATAAGGATGGGAGCAGAGGTGAACCTCTCCTTTAAAAACACAAAAGCTTCAATGGCCTCAGAAGTCTACTGAACCGCATGAGCATCTTTCCTGGTGAGATCGGTCAGCGGTTTGACAATAATAGAACAATTTTTTTATGAATTTTCTGTAATAATTGGCGAAACCAAAAAACCTCTGTATCGATTTCAAACCAATAGGCCTAGGCCATTCCTGTACAGCCTGAACTTTAACCGGGTCCATCTCAAAACCTTCACTGGAGACAATGTAGCCCAAAAAACTAATTCTCTGTACAGCGAACTCACATTTCTCCAGCTTAGCAAAAAGCGAATTGTCCATTAATAACTGTAATACCTCGCGTACGCTCCGCCAATGAGACTCCAGATCCGGCGAATAAATCAAAATGTCATCCAAATACACAACCACATTTTTGCCGATTAAAGGTCTAAGGATGTCATTAATAAGATTCTGAAAAAATGCTGGAGCATTGGTGAGACCAAAAGGCATAACCAGATTCTCAAAATGACCCACAGGAGTGTTAAAAGCAGTCTTCCATTCATCACCCTCCTTCATGCGCAACAAATTGTATGCCCCCCGGAGATCAATTTTAGAGAACCACTTGGCCCCCACTAACTGGTTAAATAAATCGGGAATCAATTGCAGTGGGTAAGGATTGCGTACAGTAATTTTATTAATCTCACGAAAGTCCAGACAAGGACGTAAACCGCCATCTTTTTTTTTCACAAAAAAAAAAACAACAGCCACAGGAGACTTGGAAGGCCTAATGTGACCAGCGGCCAAGCTTGTCTGTATGTATTCCTCCAAAGCCTTTCTCTCAGGAATAGTAAGATTAAATAAACAACTCTTAGGAAGAGTCGCTCCAGGGACAAATTCAATGGTACAATCATAGTCTCTATGGGGAGGCAAAACCTGCGACTCCTCCTCAGAAAAAACTCTCCAAAAATCCTGAATAGGTACAGGCAATTCCCCTCTATCCACAGCAGCAATGCGCCCGTTACAACACTTGTCATAACACTTAGGGCTCCAGGACTTAATTTCATTGGTAGACCAATCCAGTACAGGATTGTGCAATTTTAACCAGTGTAACCCCAATATTACTGGAGAAGGCAAATTATCCAATACCACCAAATCCAAATTCTCTTGATGAATACCATTAATAGTGAGGGGAAATTCACAGACCTTGTGAGTAACACTCTTCAAGGGAGAGCCATCGACAGAAACCACAGCAATAGGGGATGACAAAGTTTTAGGTTCAAATCTAAGTTTTTCCAAGAATCCCCCATCAATCACATTCAGAGTAGATCCACAATCCACAAATACCCGAAATTCAATTAATTCATCCTGAGCAGCAGTAGTGGCAGATAGGAATACCCCCTTAGAATTTAAACAGGCAATACGAGCATGACTGACCAATTTTTTTTCTTTCTTCTTACAAAGCACACAGCTCTTAATAAAATGACCAGAACTTCCGCAATAGAAGCACAAGCCTTCAGAAAGTCGGCGGTCTTTTTCCTGAGAGCGGGGTGCCATCGCCCCAATTTCCATCGGCTCTCCATTGTCAGCACAGAACCTCTCAGGACTCGAAGCTGACATAGCAGAGGATTTGCTCTCATTAACCCTTGCACGCAGTCTCCTGCCCACCCGTATAGCTAATTGCATTGCCTCCTGCAAGTTTACAGGTGTGGGATAAGCAATCAGTAAATCCTTAACCCTTTCACCTAGGCCTGCAAGAAACAAGCTTTTCAAAGCTGAATCGTTCCACCCTACCTGGGCAGACCACCGACGGAAGTGAGAACAATATTTTTCCACATTACCTGATCCCTGCCTCAAACGTCTTAATTCAGACTCAGCAGATGAGACACGATCAGGATCATCGTACAACTAACCCAAAGCAGAAAAAAAACTATCCACTGAACTAAAGCACGGATCACTAGGATGGAGAGAGAAGGCCCATCCCTGAGGATCTTTGCGCAAAAGTGACATTATGAACCCTATGCGCTGTGATTCATCACCAGAGGATCCGGGTCTCAAACGAAAATATAATAGACAAGCATTTTTAAAAGAAAAAAAATCTTGTTGTTCGCCAAAAAATAAATCAGGCAGACGTACCTTTGGTTCCACAAAATGCGCTCCAGAACAGCTACTCACGTGTTGTTGGAGCTTTATCACCTCCAGAGAGAGTCCCTGCAAGCATAGAGCCAAATCTTGCACCGAGACCATGATGGAAAACTGGAGGTCTTTCCCCAGAGAAAATCCTTTCCCTTTCTTTTTTTTTTTTTATGGCTGGACTTACTGTTATGATCTGCTACAGAGACTAAGGAAAGGCAGGAGATCTGTCCCTACAATAGAACTAAACTAGATCCCTACGATGTAACGGGGAACGTGATCCTGCGATCAGACCCGCTAAAGTCCTCGGCTAGTCTGAACGCAGACCTATAGATGTGGGGGAGGGATCCCTACAAGATCTAGGGACTGGGATAAGTTGGACACCTCCTAGCAAAAAGAGTAGCAGTCAAAGACAAACACACAACAAAAAGCGTAGAGGTCAGAAGACCTAGCAAAACTAGCAGAGAAAGGCAATAGAGTAGCAAGCTAGCTCAACAGTAGTAAATACAAATGAAGTCCAGCAAAGCCAGGAGGGCGGAGCCGGATTAAATAGGCAAAATGGTCATGTGACCAGCCAACTAAAAAAAAACTAACAGGAGAGTTGTAACATTATCAGACTTTCAGATAGGGGAAATGTCAGTGAGCGTTCCAATTTCAGTTCCAGAGCGATTCACCCAATGAGTCATTGATATTTAGTCGTTTTCAGCAAATATTTTGGATTTTTGAAAATTTCACTTTTTTGTGAAAATATCCACTAAATGAGGGAATAATATGTGTGAGGCTACCCCAGGAGAGTTCCAAATGTGTGTGGGTAGAATATATATCCCACGGGGGTAAAATTGAAAAAAGTTGAAAAAAAATTTTTTTTTGGACTTAGTCATTTTTTCTGCGTTTATCAGACTTTCAGATAGGGGACATGTCAGTGAGCATTCCGATTTCAGTTCCAGAGCGATTCGCCCAATGAGTCCTTGATATTTAGTTGTTTTCAGCGAATTTTCTGGATTTTTGAAAATTTCACTTTTTTGTCAAAATATCCACTAAATGAGAGAATAATATGTGTGAGGGTACCCCAGGAGAGTTCCAAATGTGTGTGGGTATAATATATATCCCACGGGGGTAAAATTGAAAAAAGTTGAAAAAAAATTTTTTTTGGACTTAGTCATTTTTCCGGCTTTTATCATACTTTCAGATAGGGGAAATGTCAGTGAGTGTTTCGATTTCAATTCCAGAGCAATTCGCCCTATGAGTCCTTGATATTTAGTCGTTTTCAGCCAACTTTCTGGATTTTTGAAAATTTCACTTTTTTGTGAAAATATCTAATAATTGAGAGAATAATATGTGTACCCTAGGAGAGTTCCAAATGTGTGTGGGTAGAATATATATCCCACAGGGGTAAAATTGAAAAAAATTGAAAACATTTTTTTTTTGGACTTAGTCATTTTTTCTGCGTTTATCAGACTTTCAGATAGGGGAAATGTCAGTGAGCATTCCGATTTCAGTTCCAGAGCAATTCGCGCAATGAGTCCTTGATATTTAGTCATTTTCAGCCAACTTTATGGATTTTTGAAAATTTCACTTTTTTGTGAAAATATCCACTAATTGAGAGAATAATATGTTTGAGGGTACCCCAGGAGAGTTCCAAATGTGTGTGGGTAGAATATATATCCCACAGGGGTAAAATTGAAAAAAATTGAAAACATTTTTTTTTTGGACTTAGTCATTTTTTCTGCGTTTATCAGACTTTCAGATAGGGGAAATGTCAGTGAGCATTCCGATTTCAGTTCCAGAGCAATTCGCGCAATGAGTCCTTGATATTTAGTCATTTTCAGCCAACTTTATGGATTTTTGAAAATTTCACTTTTTTGTGAAAATATCCACTAATTGAGAGAATAATATGTGTGAGGGTACCCCAGGAGAGTTCCAAATGTGTGTGGGTAGAATATATATCCCACGGGGGTAAAATTGCAAAAAAAGTTGAAAACATTTTTTTTTTGGACTTAGTCATTTTTCCGGCGTTTATCAGACTTTCAGATAGGGGAAATGTCAGTGAGCGTTCCGATTTCAATTCCAGAGCGATTGGCCCAATGAGTCCTTGATATTTAGTCGTTTTCAGCCAATTTTCTAGATTTTTGAAAATTTCACTTTTTTGTGAAAATATCCACTAAATGAGGGAATAATATGTGTGAGGGTACCCCAGGAGAGTTCCAAATGTGTGTGGGTAGAATATATATCCCACGGGGGTAAAATTGAAAAAAGTTGAAAACATTTTTTTTTGGACTTAGTCATTTTTCCGGCGTTTATCAGATTTTCAGATAGGGGAAATGTCAGTGAGCTTTCCAATTTCAGTTCCAGAGCGATACGCCCAATGAGTCCTTGATATTGAGTTGTTTTCAGCCAATTTTCTGGATTTTTGAAAATTTCACTTTTTTGTGAAAATATCCACTAAATGAGGGAATAATATGTGTGAGGGTACCCCAGGAGAGTTCCAAATGTGTGTGGGTAGAATATATATCCCACGGGGTAAAATTGAAAAAAGTTGAAAACATTTTTTTTTGGACTTAGTCATTTTTCCGACGTTTATCAGATTTTCAGATAGGGGAAATGTCAGTGAGCTTTCCAACTTCAGTTCCAGAGCGATTCGCCCAATGAGTCCTTGATATTTAGTCGTTTTCAGCCAATTTTCTGGATTTTTGAAAATTTCACTTTTTTGTGAAAATATCCACTAAATGAGGGAATAATATGTGTGAGGGTAGAATATATATCCGACGGGGGTAAAAATGGAAAAAGTTGAAAAAATATTTTTTTTTGGACTTAGTCATTTTTCCGGCGTTTATCAGACTTTCAGATAGGAGAAATGTCAGTGAGCGTTCCGATTTCAGTTCCAGAGCGATTTGTCCAATGAGTCCTTGATATTTAGTCGTTTTCAGCTAATATTTTGGATTTTTGAAAATTTCACTTTTTTATGAAAATATCCACTAAATGAGGGAATAATATGTGTGAGGGTACCCCAGGAGAGTTCCAAATGTGTGTGGGTAGAATATATATCTCACGGGGTAAAATTGAAAAAAGTTGAAAACATTTTTTTTTGGACTTAGTCATTTTTCCGACGTTTATCAGATTTTCAGATAGGGGAAATGTCAGTGAGCTTTCCAATTTCAGTTCCAGAGCGATTCGCCCAATGAGTCCGTGATATTTAGTCGTTTTCAGCCAATATTTTGGATTTTTGAAAATTTCACTTTTTTGTGAAAATATCCACTAAATGAGAGAATAATATGTGTGAGGGTACCCCAGGAGATTACCAAATGTGTGTGGGTAGAATATATATCCCACGGGGGTAAAATTGGAAAAAGTTGAAAAAACATTTTTTTTTGGACTTAGTCATTTTTCCGGCGTTTATCAGACTTTCAGATAGGGGAAATGTCAGTGAGCGTTCCGATTTCAGTTCCAGAGCGATTCGTCCAATGAGTCCTTGATATTTAGTCGTTTTCAGCTAATATTTTGGATTTTTGAAAATTTCACTTTTTTTGTGAAAATATCCACTAAATGAGGGAATAATATGTGTGAGGGTACCCCAGGAGAGTTCCTAATGTGTGTGGGTAGAATATATATCCCACGGGGGTAAAATTGAAAAAAGTTGAAAATATTTTTTTTTTTTACTTAGTCATTTTTCCGGCGTTTATCAGACTTTCAGATAGGGGAAATGTCAGTGAGCGTTCCGATTTCAGTCCCAGAGCGATTCGACCAATCAGTCCTTGATATTTAGTCGTTTTCAGCCAATATTTTGGATTTTTGAAAATTTGACTTTTTTTTGAAAATATCCACTAAATGAGGGAATAATATGTGTAAGGGTACCCCAGGAGAGTTCCAAATGTGTGTGGGTAGAATATATATCCCACGGTGGTAAAATTGGAAAAAGTTGAAAAAAAAATTTTTTTGGACTTAGTCATTTTTCCGGCGTTTATCAGACTTTCAGATAGGGGAAATGTCAGTGAGCTTTCCAATTTCAGTTCCAAAGCGATTGGCCCAATGAGTCCTTGATATTTAGTCGTTTTCAGCCAATTTTCTAGATTTTTGAAAATTTCACTTTTTTGTGAAAATATCCACTAAATTAGAGAATAATATGTGTGAGGGTACCCCAGGAGAGTTCCAAATGTGTCTGGGTAGAATATATATCCCACGGGGGTAAAATTGAAAAAAGTTAAAAACATTTTTTTTTGGACTTAGTCATTTTTTCTGCGTTTAACAGACTTTCAGATAGGGGAAATGTCAGTGAGCATTCCGATTTCAGTTCCAGAGCGATTCGCCCAATGAGTCCTTGATATTTAGTTGTTTTCAGCCAATTTTCTGGATTTTTGAAAATTTCACTTTTTTGTGAAAATATCCACTAAATGAGAGAATAATATGTGTGAGGGTACTCCAGGAGATTTCCAAATGTGTATGGGTAGAATATATATCCCACGGGGGTAAAATTGAAAAAAGTTGAAAAATATTTTTTTTTGGACTTAGTCATTTTTTCCGGCGTTTATCAGACTTTCAGATAGGGGAAATGTCAGTGAGCGTTCCGATTTCAGTTCCAGAACGATTCGCCCAATGAGTCCTTGATATTTAGTCGTTTTCAGCCAATTTTCTGGATTTTTGAAAATTTCACTTTTTTGTGAAAATATCCACTAAATGAGGGAATAATATGTGTGAGGGTACCCCAGGAGAGTTCCAAATGTGTGTGGGTAGAATATATATCCCACGGGGGTAAAATTGAAAAAAGTTGAAAACATTTTTTTTTTTGGACTGTCATTTTTCCGGCGTTTATCAGACTTTCAGATAGGGGAAATGTCAGTGAGCGTTCCGATTTCAGTCCCAGAGCGATTCGCCCAATGAGTCCTTGATATTTAGTCGTTTTCAGCCAATATTTTGGATTTTTGAAAATTTGACTTTTTTTTGAAAATATCCACTAAATGAGGGAATAATATGTGTGAGGGTACCCCAGGAGAGTTCCAAATGTGTGTGGGTAGAATATATATCCCACGGGGGTAAAATTGAAAAAAGTTGAAAAAAAAATTTTTTTGGACTTAGTCATTATTCCGGCTTTTATCAGACTTTCAGATAGGGGAAATGTCAGTGAGTGTTCCGATTTCAATTCCAGAGCGATTCGCCCAATGAGTCCTTGATATTTAGTCACTTTCAGCCAACTTTCTGGATTTTTGAAAATTTCAGTTTTTTGTGAAAATATCCACGAATTGAGAGAATAATATGTGTGAGGGTACCCCAGGAGAGTTCCAAATGTGTGTGGGCAGAATATATATCCCACGGGGGTAAAACTGAAAAAAGTTGAAAAAAATTTTTTTTTGGACTTAGTCATTTTTCCGGCTTTTATCATACTTTCAGATAGGGGAAATGTCAGTGAGTGTTCTGATTTCAATTCCAGAGCGATTCGCCCAATGAGTCCTTGATATTTAGCCGTTTTCTGACAACTTTCTGGATTTTTGAAAATTTCACTTTTTTGTGAAAATATCCACTAAATGAGGGAATAATATGTGTGAGGGTACCCCAGGAGAGTTCCAAATGTGTGTGGGTAGAATATATATCCCACGGGGGTAAAATTGAAAAAAGTTGAAAACATTTTTTTTTGGACTTAGTCATTTTTCCGGCGTTTATCAGATTTTCAGATAGGGGAAATGTCATTGAGCTTTCCAATTTCAGTTCCAGAGCGATTCGCCCAATGAGTCCTTGATATTTAGTCGTTTTCAGCCAATATTTTGGATTTTTGAAAATTTCACTTTTTTGTGAAAATATCCACTAAATGAGGGAATAATATGTGTGAGGGTAGAATATATATCCCACGGGGGTAAAATTGGAAAAAGTTGAAAAAACATTTTTTTTTGGACTTAGTCATTTTTCCGGCGTTTATCAGACTTTCAGATAGGGGAAATGTCAGTGAGCGTTCCAATTTCAGTTCCAAAGCGATTCGCCCAATGAGTCTTTGATATTTAGTCGTTTTCAGCCAATATTTTGGATTTTTGAAAATTTCACTTTTTTGTGAAAATATCCACTAAATAAGAGAATAATATGTGTGAGGGTACCCCAGGAGATTTCCAAATGTGTGTGGGTAGAATATATATCCCACGGGGGTAAAATTGAAAAAAGTTGAAAACATATTTTTTTGGACTTAGTCATTTTTCCGGCGTTTATCAGATTTTCAGATAGGGGAAATGTCATTGAGCTTTCCAATTTCAGTTCCAGAGCGATTCGCCCAATGAGTCCTTGATATTTAGTCGTTTTCAGCCAATATTTTGGATTTTTGAAAATTTCACTTTTTTTGTGAAAATATCCACTAAATGAGAAAATAATATGTGTGAGGGTACCCCAGGAGATTTCCAAATGTGTGTGGGTAGAATATATATCCCACGGGGGTAAAATTGAAAAAAGTTGAAAACATTTTTTTTTGGACTGTCATTTTTCCGACGTTTATCAGACTTTCAGATAGGGGAAATGTCAGTGAGCTTTCCAATTTCAGTTCCAGAGAGATTCACCCAATGAGTCCTTGATATTTAGTCGTTTTCAGCCAATATTTTGGATTTTTGAAAATTTCACTTTTTTTGTGAAAATAACCACTAAATGAGAGAATAATATGTGTGAGGGTACCCCAGGAGATTTCCAAATGTGTGTGGGTAGAATATATATCCCACGGGGGTAAAATTGAAAATAGTTGAAAAATATATTTTTTTTGCACTTAGTCATTTTTTCCGGCGTTTATCAGACTTTCAGATAGGGGAAATGTCAGTGAGCATTCCAATTTCAGTTCCACAGCGATTCGCCCAATGAGTCCTTGATATTTAGTCGTTTTCAGCCAATTTTCTGGATTTTTGAAAATTTCACTTTTTTGTGAAAATATCCACTAAATGAGGGAATAATATGTGAGAGGGTAGAGTATATATCCCATGGGGGTAAAATTGGAAAAAGTTGAAAAAACATTTTTTTTTGGACTTAGTCATTTTTCCGGCGTTTATCAGACTTTCAGATAGGGGAAATGTCAGTGAGCATTCCGATTTCAGTTCCAGAGCGATTCGCCCAATGAGTCCTTGATATTTAGCTGTTTTCAGCCAATTTTCTGGATTTTTGAAAATTTCTCTTTTTTGTGAAAATATCCACTAAATGAGGGAATAATATGTGTGAGGGTACCCCAGGAGAGTTCCAAATGTGTGTGGGTAGAATATATATCCCACGGAGGTAAAATTGAAAAAAGTTGTAAAAAAATATTTTTTTTGGACTTAGTCATTTTTCTGGCGTTTATCAGACTTTCAGATAGGGGAAATGTCAGTGAGCGTTCCAATTTCAGTTCCAAAGCGATTCGCCCAATGAGTCTTTGATATTTAGTCGTTTTCAGCCAATATTTTGGATTTTGGAAAATTTCACATTTTTGTGAAAATATCCACTAAATGAGAGAATAATATGTGTGAGGGTACCCCAGGAGAGTTCCAAATGTGTGCGGGTAGAATATATATCCCACGGGGGTAAAATTGCAAAAAAAAGTTGAAAACATTTTTTTTTGGACTTAGTCATTTTTCCGGCGTTTATCAGACTTTCAGATAGGGGAAATGTCAGTGAGCTTTCCAATTTCAATTCCAGAGCGATTGGCCCAATGAGTCCTTGATATTTAGTCGTTTTCAGCCAATTTTCTAGATTTTTGAAAATTTCACTTTTTTGTGAAAATATCCACTAAATGAGAGAATAATATGTGTGAGGGTACCCCAGGAGAGTTCCAAATGTGTGTGGGTAGAATATATATCCCACGGGGGTAAAACTGAAAAAAGTTGAAAACATTTTTTTTTTGGACTTAGTCATTTTTCTGGCCTTTATCACACTTTCAGATAGGGGAAATGTCAGTGAGCTTTCCAATTTCAGTTCCAGAGCAATTCGCCCAATGAGTCCCTGATATTTAGTCATTTTCAGCCAATATTTTGGATTTTTGAAAATTTCACTTTTTTGTGAAAATATCCACAAAATGAGAGAATAATATGTGTGATGGTACCCCAGGAGATTTCCAAATGTTTGTGGGTAGAATATATATCCCACGGGGGTAAAATTGAAAAAAGTTGAAAAAATATTTTTTTTTGGACTTAGTCATTTTTCCGGCGTTTATCAGACTTTCAGATAGGGGAAATGTCAGTGAGCGTTCCAATTTGAGTTCCAGAGCGATTCGCCCAATGAGTCTTTGATATTTAGACGTTTTCAGCCAATATTTTGGATTTTTGAAAATTTCACTTTTTTGTGAAAATATCCACTAAATGAGGGAATAATATGTGTGAGGGTAACCCAGGAGAGTTACAAATGTGTGTGGGTAGAATATATATCCCACGGTGGTAAAATTGAAAAAAGTTGAAAACATTTTTTTTTGGACTTAGTCATTTTTCCGGCGTTTATCAGACTTTCAGATAGGGGAAATGTCAATGAGCGTTCCGATTTCAGTTCCAGAGCGATTCGCCCAATGGGTCATTGATATTTAGTCGTTTTCAGCCAATTTTTTGGATTTTTGAAAATTTCACTTTTTTGTGAAAATATCCACTAAATGAGGAAATAATATGTGTGAGGGTACCCCAGGAGAGATCCAAATGTGTGTGGGTAGAATATATATCCCACGGGGATAAAATTGAAAAAAGTTGAAAACATTTTTTTTATGGACTTAGTCATTTTTCTGGCGTTTATCAGACTTTCAGATAGGGGAAATGTCAGTGAGCGTTTCGATTTCAGGTCCAGAGCGATTCGCCCAATGAGTCCTTGATATTTAGTCGTTTTCAGCCAACTTTCTGGATTTTTTAAAATTTCACTTTTTTTGTGAAAATATCCACTAATTGAAAGAATAATATGTGTGAGGGTACCCCAGGAGAGTTCCAAATGTGTGCGGGTAGAATATATATCCCACGGGGGTAAAATTGCAAACAAAGTTGAAAACATTTTTTTTATGGACTTCGTCATTTTTCCGGCGTTTATCAGACTTTCAGATAGGGGAAATGTCAGTGAGCGTTCCGATTTCAATTCCAGAGCGATTGGCCCAATGAGTCTTTGATATTTAGTCGTTTTCAGCCAATATTTTGGATTTTTGAAAATTTCACTTTTTTGTGAAAATATCCACTAAATGAGGGAGTAATATGTGTGAGGGTACCCCAGGAGAGTTCCAATTGTGTGTGGGTAGAATATATATCCCACGGGGGTAAAATTGAAAAAAGTTGAAAACATTTTTTTTTGGACTTAGTCATTTTTCTGGCGTTTATCAGACTTTCAGATAGGTTAAAATATATATCCCACGGGGTAAAATTGAAAAAAGTTGAAAAATTTTTTTTGGACTTAATCATTTTTCTGGCGTTTATCAGACTTTCAGATAGGGGAAATGTCTGTGAGCGTTCCGATTTCAGTTCCAGAGCGATTCGCCCAATGAGTTCTTGTTATCTAGTTGTTTTCAGCCAATTTTCTGGATTTTTGAAAATTTCACTTTTTTGTGAAAATATCCACTAAATGAGGGAATAATATGTGTGAGGGTAGAATATATATCCCACGGGGGTAAAATTGAAAAAAGTTGAAAACATTTTTTTTTGGACTTAGTCATTTTTCCGGCGTTTATCAGACTTTCAGATAGGGGAAATGTCAGTGAGCTTTCCAATTTCAGTTCCAGAGAGATTCACCCAATGAGTCCTTGATATTTAGTCGTTTTCAGCCAATATTTTGGATTTTTGAAAATTTCACTTTTTTGTGAAAATAACCACTAAATGAGAGAATAATATGTGTGAGGGTACCCCAGGAGATTTCCAAATGTGTGTGGGTAGAATATATATCCCACGGGGGTAAAATTGAAAAAAGTTGAAAAATATTTTTTTTTGGACTTAGTCATTTTTCCAGCGTTTATCAGACTTTCAGATAGGGGAAATGTCAGTGAGCGTTCCGATTTCAGTTCCAGAGCGATTCGCCCAATGAGTCCTTGATATTTAGTCGTTTTCAGCCAACATTTTGGATTTTTTAAAATTTCACTTTTTTGTGAAAATATCCACTAAATGAGGGAATAATATGTGTGAGGGTACCCCAGGAGAGTTCCAAATGTGTGTGGGTAGAATATATATCCCACGGGGGAAAAATTGAAAAAAGTTGCAAAAAAATTTTTTTTTGGACTTAGTCATTTTTCTGGCGTTTATCAGACTTTCAGATAGGGGAAATGTCAGTGAGCTTTCCGATTTCAATTCCAGAGCGATTGGCCCAATGAGTCCTTGATATTTAGTCGTTTTCAGCCAATTTTCTAGATTTTTGAAAATTTCACTTTTTTGTGAAAATATCCACTAAATGAGGGAATAATATGTGTGAGGGTAGAATATATATCCCACGGGGGTAAAATTGAAAAAAGTTGAAAACATTTTATTTTGGACTTAGTCATTTTTCCGACGTTTATCAGACTTTCAGATAGGGGAAATGTCAGTGAGCTTTCCAATTTCAGTTCCAGAGAGATTCACCCAATGAGTCCTTGATATTTTGTCGTTTTCAGCCAATATTTTGGATTTTTGAAAATTTCACTTTTTTTGTGAAAATAACCACTAAATGAGAGAATAATATGTGTGAGGGTACCCCAGGAGATTTCCAAATGTGTGTGGGTAGAATATATATCCCACGGGGGTAAAATTGAAAAAAGTTGAAAAATATTTTTTTTTGGGACTTAGTCATTTTTTCCGGCTTTTATCAGACTTTCAGATAGGGGAAATGTCAGTGAGCGTTCCGATTTCAGTTCCAGAGCGATTCGCCCAATGAGTCTTTGATATTTAGTCGTTTTCAGCCAATTTTCTGGATTTTTGAAAATTTCACTTTTTTGAGAAAATATCCACTAAATGAGGGAATAATATGTGTGAGGGTAGAATATATATCCCACGGGGGTAAAATTGAAAAAAGTTGAAAACATTTTTTTTTGGACTTAGTCATTTTTCCGGCGTTTATCAGACTTTCAGATAGGGGAAATGTCAGTGAGCGTTCCGATTTCAGTCCCAGAGCGATTCGCCCAATGAGTCCTTGATATTTAGTCGTTTTCAGCCAATATTTTGGATTTTTGAAAATTTCACTTTTTTGTGAAAATATCCACTAAATGTGGGAATAATATGTGTGAGGGTACCCAGGAGTGTTCCAAATCTGTGTGGGTAGAATATATATCTCACGGGGGTAAAATTGAAAAAAGTTGAAAACATTTTTTTTTTGGAATTACTCATTTTTTCTGCGTTTATCAGACTTTCAGATAGGGGAAATGTCAGTGAGCATTACGATTTCAGTTCCAGAGCGATTCGCCCAATGAGTCCTTGATATTTAGTTGTTTTCAGCCAATTTTCTGGATTTTTGAAAATTTCACTTTTTTGTGAAAATATCCACTAAATGAGGGAATAATATGTGTGAGGGTACCCCAGGAGAGTTCCAAATGTGTGTGGGTAGAATATATATCCCACGGGGGTAAAATTGAAAAAAGTTGAAAACATTTTTTTTTGGACTTAGTCATTTTTCCGGCGTTTATCAGACTTTCAGATAGGGGAAATGTCAGTGAGCTTTCCAATTTCAGTTCCAGAGAGATTCACCCAATGAGTCCTTGATATTTAGTCGTTTTCAGCCAATATATTGGATTTTTGAAAATTTCACTTTTTTGTGAAAATATCCACTAAATGAGGGAATAATATGTGTGAGGGTACCCCAGGAGAGTTCCAAATGTGTGTGGGTAGAATATATATCCCACGGGGGAAAAATTGAAAAAAGTTGCAAAAAAATTTTTTTTTGGACTTAGTCATTTTTCTGGCGTTTATCAGACTTTCAGATAGGGGAAATGTCAGTGAGCTTTCCGATTTCAATTCCAGAGCGATTGGCCCAATGAGTCCTTGATATTTAGTCGTTTTCAGCCAATTTTCTAGATTTTTGAAAATTTCACTTTTTTGTGAAAATATCCACTAAATGAGGGAATAATATGTGTGAGGGTAGAATATATATCCCACGGGGGTAAAATTGAAAAAAGTTGAAAACATTTTTTTTTGGACTTAGTCATTTTTCCGGCGTTTATCAGACTTTCAGATAGGGGAAATGTCAGTGAGCGTTCCGATTTCAGTCCCAGAGCGATTCGCCCAATGAGTCCTTGATATTTAGTCGTTTTCAGCCAATAATTTGGATTTTTGAAAATGTCACTTTTTTGTGAAAATATCCACTAAATGTGGGAATAATATGTGTGAGGGTACCCAGGGGAGTTCCAAATCTGTGTGGGTAGAATATATATCTCACGGGGGTAAAATTGAAAAAAGTTGAAAACATTTTTTTTTTGGAATTACTCATTTTTTCTGCGTTTATCAGACTTTCAGATAGGGGAAATGTCAGTGAGCATTCCGATTTCAGTTCCACAGCGATTCGCCCAATCAGTCCTTGATATTTAGTTGTTTTCAGCCAATTTTCTGGATTTTTGAAAATTTCACTTTTTTGTGAAAATATCCACTAAATGAGGGAATAATATGTGTGAGGGTACCCCAGGAGAGTTCCAAATGTGTGTGGGTAGAATATATATCCCACGGGGGTAAAATTGAAAAAAGTTGCAAAAAAATTTTTTTTTGGACTTAGTCATTTTTCCGACGTTTATCAGACTTTCAGATAGGGGAAATGTCAGTGAGCTTTCCAATTTCAGTTCCAGAGAGATTCACCCAATGAGTCCATGATATTTAGTCGTTTTCAGCCAATATTTTGGATTTTTGAAATTTCACTTTTTTGTGAAAATAACCACTAAATGAGGGAATAATATGTGTGAGGGTACCCCAGGAGAGTTCCAAATGTGTGTGGGTAGAATATATATCCCACGCGGGTAAAATTGAAAAAAGTTGAAAACATTTTTTTTTGGACTTAGTCATTTTTCCGGCGTTTATCAGACTTTCAGATAGGGGAAATGTCAGTGAGCTTTCCAATTTCAGTTCCAGAGAGATTCACCCAATGAGTCCTTGATATTTAGTCGTTTTCAGCCAATATATTGGATTTTTGAAAATTTCACTTTTTTGTGAAAATATCCACTAAATGAGGGAATAATATGTGTGAGGGTACCCCAGGAGAGTTCCAAATGTGTGTGGGTAGAATATATATCCCACGGGGGTAAAATTGAAAAAAGTTGAAAACATTTTTTTTTGGACTGTCATTTTTCCGACGTTTATCAGACTTTCAGATAGGGGAAATGTCAGTGAGCTTTCCAATTTCAGTTCCAGAGAGATTCACCCAATGAGTCCTTGATATTTAGTCGTTTTCAGCCAATATTTTGGATTTTTGAAAATTTCACTTTTTTGTGAAAATAACCACTAAATGAGAGAATAATATGTGTGAGGGTACCCCAGGAGATTTCCAAATGTGTGTGGGTAGAATATATATCCCACGGGGGTAAAATTGAAAAAGGTTGAAAAATATTTTTTTTTGGACTTAGTCATTTTTTCCGGCTTTTATCAGAATTTCAGATAGGGGAAATGTCAGTGAGCGTTCCGATTTCAGTTCCAGAGCGATTCGCCCAATGAGTCCTTGATATTTAGTCGTTTTCAGCCAACATTTTGGATTTTTTAAAATTTCACTTTTTTGTGAAAATATCCACTAAATGAGGGAATAATATGTGTGAGGGTACCCCAGGAGAGTTCCAAATGTGTGTGGGTAGAATATATATCCCACGGGGGTAAAATTGAAAAAAGTTGAAAACATTTTTTTTTGGACTTAGTCATTTTTCCGGCGTTTATCAGACTTTCAGATAGGGGAAATGTCTGTGAGCGTTCCGATTTCAGTTCCAGAGCGATTCGCCCAATGAGTTCTTGTTATCTAGTTGTTTTCAGCCAATTTTCTGGATTTTTGAAAATTTCACTTTTTTGTGAAAATATCCACTAAATGAGGGAATAATATGTGTGAGGGTAGAATATATATCCCACGGGGGTAAAATTGAAAAAAGTTGAAAACATTTTTTTTTGGACTTAGTCATTTTTCCGGCGTTTATCAGACTTTCAGATAGGGGAAATGTCAGTGAGCGTTCCGATTTCAGTTCCAGAGCGATTCGCCCAATGAGTCCTTGATATTTAGTTGTTTTCAGCCAATTTTCTGGATTTTTGAAAATTTCACTTTTTTGTGAAAATATCCACTAAATGAGGGAATAATATGTGTGAGGGTACCCCAGGAGAGTTCCAAATGTGTGTGGGTAGAATATATATCCCACGGGGGTAAAATTGAAAAAAGTTGAAAACATTTTTTTTTGGACTTAGTCATTTTTCTGGCGTTTATCAGACTTTCAGATAGGGGAAATGTCAGTGAGCGTTCGAATTTCAGTTCCAGAGCGATTCGCCCAATGAGTATTTGATATTTAGTCGTTTTCAGCCAATATTTTGGACTTTTGAAAATTTCACTTTTTTGTGAAAATATCCACTAAATGAGGGAATAATATGTGTGAGGGTACCCCAGGAGAGTTCCAAATGTGTGTGGGTAGAATATACATCCCACGGGGGTAAAATTGAAAAAAGTTGAAAACATTTTTTTTTTGAATTACTCATTTTTTCTGCGTTTATCAGACTTTCAGATAGGGGAAATGTCAGTGAGCATTCCGATTTCAGTTCCAGAGCGATTCGCCCAATCAGTCCTTGATATTTAGTTGTTTTCAGCCAATTTTCTGGATTTTTGAAAATTTCACTTTTTTGTGAAAATAACCACTAAATGAGAGAATAATATGTGTGAGGGTACCCCAGGAGATTTCCAAATGTGTGTGGGTAGAATATATATCACACGGGGGTAAAATTGAAAAAAGTTGAAAAATATTTTTTTTTGGACTTAGTCATTTTTTCCGGCTTTTATCAGACTTTCAGATAGGGGAAATGTCAGTGAGCGTTCCAATTTCAGTTCCAGAGCGATTCGCCCAATGAGTCTTTGATATTTAGTCGTTTTCAGCCAATATTTTGGATTTTTTAAAATTTCACTTTTTTGAGAAAATATCCACTAAATGAGGGATTAATATGTGTGAGGGTAGAACATATCTCCCACGGGGGTAAAATTGAAAAAAGTTGAAAAAACATTTTTTTTTGGACTTAGTCATTTTTCCGGCGTTTATCAGACTTTCAGATAGGGGAAAATATATATCCCACGGGGGTAAAATTGAAAAAAGTTGAAAAAATATTTTTTTTGGACTTAGTCATTTTTCCAGCGTTTATCAGACTTTCAGATAGGGGAAATGTCAGTGAGCGTTCCGATTTCAGTTCCAGAGCGATTCGCCCAATGAGTCCTTGATATTTAGTTGTTTTTAGAAAATTTTCTGTATTTTTGAAAATTTCACTTTTTTGTGAAAATATCCACTAAATGAGGGAATAAAATGTGTGAGGGTAGAATATATATCCCACGGGGGTAAAATTGAAAAAAGTTGAAAAAACATTTTTTTTTGGACTTAGTCATTTTTCCAGCGTTTATCAGACTTTCAGATAGGGGAAATGTCAGTGAGCGTTCCGATTTCAGTTCCAGAGCGATTCGCCCAATGAGTCCTTGATATTTAGTCGTTTTCAGCCAATATTTTGGATTTGTGAAAATTTCACTTTTTTGTGAAAATATCCACTAAATGAGGGAATAATATGTGTGAGGGTACCCCAGGAGAGTTCCAAATGTGTGTGGGTAGAATATATATCCCACGGGGGTAAAATTGAAAAAAGTTGAAAACATTTTTTTTTTGGACTTAGTCATTTTTCCGGCGTTTATCAGACTTTCAGATAGGGGAAATGTCTGTGAGCGTTCCGATTTCAGTTCCAGAGCGATTCGCCCAATGAGTTCTTGTTATCTAGTTGTTTTCAGCCAATTTTCTGGATTTTTGAAAATTTCACTTTTTTGTGAAAATATCCACTAAATGAGGGAATAATATGTGTGAGGGTAGAATATATATCCCACGGGGGTAAAATTTAAAAAAGTTGAAAACATTTTTTTTTGGACTTAGTCATTTTTCCGGCGTTTATCAGACTTTCAGATAGGGGAAATGTCAGTGAGCGTTCCGATTTCAGTCCCAGAGCGATTCGCCCAATGAGTCCTTGATATTTAGTCGTTTTCAGCCAATAATTTGGATTTTTGAAAATGTCACTTTTTTGTGAAAATATCCACTAAATGTGGGAATAATATGTGTGAGGGTACCCAGGAGAGTTCCAAATCTGTGTGGGTAGAATATATATCTCACGGGGGTAAAATTGAAAAAAGTTGAAAACATTTTTTTTTTGGAATTACTCATTTTTTCTGCGTTTATCAGACTTTCAGATAGGGGAAATGTCAGTGAGCATTCCGATTTCAGTTCCAGAGCGATTCGCCCAATGAGTCCTTGATATTTAGTTGTTTTCAGCCAATTTTCTGGATTTTTGAAAATTTCACTTTTTTGTGAAAATATCCACTAAATGAGGGAATAATATGTGTGAGGGTACCCCAGGAGAGTTCCAAATGTGTGTGAGTAGAAAATATATCCCACGGGGGTAAAATTGAAAAAAGTTGCAAAAAAATTTTTTTTTGGACTTAGTCATTTTTCCGACGTTTATCAGACTTTCAGATAGGGGAAATGTCAGTGAGCTTTCCAATTTCAGTTCCAGAGAGATTCACCCAATGAGTCCTTGATATTTAGTCGTTTTCAGCCAATATTTTGGATTTTTGAAAATTTCACTTTTTTGTGAAAATAACCACTAAATGAGAGAATAATATGTGTGAGGGTACCCCAGGAGATTTCCAAATGTGTGTGGGTAGAATATATATCCCACGGGGGTAAAATTGAAAAAAGTTGAAAAATATTTTTTTTTGGACTTAGTCATTTTTTCCGGCTTTTATCAGACTTTCAGATAGGGGAAATGTCAGTGAGCGTTCCGATTTCAGTTCCAGAGCGATTCGCCCAATGAGTTCTTGTTATCTAGTTGTTTTCAGCCAATTTTCTGGATTTTTGAAAATTTCACTTTTTTGTGAAAATATCCACTAAATGAGAGAATAATATGTGTGAGGGTACCCCAGGAGAGTTCCAAATGTGTGTGGGTAGAATATATATCCCACGGGGGTAAAATTGAAAAAAGTTGAAAACATTTTTTTTTTGGACTTAGTCATTTTTCCAGCGTTTATCAGACTTTCAGATAGGGGAAATGTCAGTGAGCGTTCCGATTTCAGTTCCAGAGCGATTCGCCCAATGAGTCCTTGATATTTAGTCGTTTTCAGCCAACATTTTGGATTTTTTAAAATTTCACTTTTTTGTGAAAATATCCACTAAATGAGGGAATAATATATGTGAGGGTAGAATATATATCCCACGGGGGTAAAATTGAAAAAAGTTGAAAACATTTTTTTTTGGACTTAGTCATTTTTCCGGCGTTTATCAGACTTTCAGATAGGGGAAATGTCAGTGAGCGTTCCGATTTCAGTCCCAGAGCGATTCGCCCAATGAGTCCTTGATATTTAGTCGTTTTCAGCCAATAATTTGGATTTTTGAAAATGTCACTTTTTTGTGAAAATATCCACTAAATGTGGGAATAATATGTGTGAGGGTACCCAGGAGAGTTCCAAATCTGTGTGGGTAGAATATATTTCTCACGGGGGTAAAATTGAAAAAAGTTGAAAACATTTTTTTTTTGGAATTACTCATTTTTTCTGCGTTTATCAGACTTTCAGATAGGGGAAATGTCAGTGAGCATTCCGATTTCAGTTCCAGAGCGATTCGCCCAATGAGTCCTTGATATTTAGTTGTTTTCAGCCAATTTTCTGGATTTTTGAAAATTTCACTTTTTTGTGAAAATATCCACTAAATGAGGGAATAATATGTGTGAGGGTACCCCAGGAGAGTTCCAAATGTGTGTGGGTAGAATATATATCCCACGGGGGTAAAATTGAAAAAAGTTTCAAAAAAATTTTTTTTTGGACTTAGTCATTTTTCTGGCGTTTATCAGACTTTCAGATAGGGGAAATATCAGTGAGCGTTCCAATTTCAGTTCCAGAGCGATTCGCCCAATGAGTCTTTGATATTTAGTCGTTTTCAGCCAATATTTTGGATTTTTGAAAATTTCACTTTTTTGTGAAAATATCCACTAAATGAGGGAATAATATGTGTGAGGGTACCCCAGGAGAGTTCCAAATGTGTGTGGGTAGAATGTATATCCCACGGAGGTAAAATTGAAAAAAGTTGAAAACATTTTTTTTTGGACTTAGTCATTTTTCCGGCGTTTATCAGACTTTCAGATAGGGGAAATGTCAGTGAGCTTTCCAATTTCAGTTCCAGAGCGATTCGCCCAATGAGTCCTTGATATTTCGTCGTTTTCAGCCAATATTTTGGATTTTTGAAAATTTCACTTTTTTGTGAAAATATCCACTAAATGAGAGAATAACATGTGTGAGGGTACCCCAGGAGATTTCCAAATTTGTGTGGGTAGAATATATATCCCACGGGGGTAAAATTGAAAAAAGTTGAAAAATATTTTTTTTTGGACTTAGTCATTTTTTCCGGCGTCTATCAGACTTTCAGATATGGGAAATGTCAGTGAGCGTTCCGATTTCAGTTCCAGAGCGATTCGCCCAATGAGTCCTTGATATTTATTCGTTTTCAGCCAATTTTCTGGATTTTTGAAAATTTCACTTTTTTGTGAAAATATCCACTAAATGAGGGAATAATATGTGTGAGGGTAGAATATATATCCCACGGGGGTAAAATTGAAAAAAGTTGAAAACATTTTTTTTTTGGACTTAGTCATTTTTCCGGCGTTTATCAGACTTTCAGATAGGGGAAATGTCAGTGAGCGTTCCAATTTCAGTTCCAGATCGATTCGCCCAATGAGTCTTTGATATTTAGTCGTTTTCAGCCAATATTTTGGATTTTTGATAATTTCACTTTTTTGTGAAAATATCCACTAAATGAGGGATTAATATGTGTGAGGGTAGAATATATCTCCCACGGGGGTAAAATTGAAAAAAGTTGAAAAAACATTTTTTTTTGGACTTAGTCATTTTTCCAGCGTTTATCAGACTTTCAGATAGGGGAAATGTCAGTGAGCGTTCCGATTTCAGTTCCAGAGCGATTCGCCCAATGAGTCCTTGATATTTAGTCGTTTTCAGCCAACATTTTGGATTTTTTAAAATTTCACTTTTTTGTGAAAATATCCACTAAATGAGGGAATAATATGTGTGAGGGTAGAATATATATCCCACGGGGGTAAAATTGAAAAAAGTTGAAAACATTTTTTTTTGGACTTAGTCATTTTTCCGGCGTTTATCAGACTTTCAGATAGGGGAAATGTCAGTGAGCGTTCCGATTTCAGTCCCAGAGCGATTCGCCCAATGAGTCCTTGATATTTAGTCGTTTTCAGCCAATAATTTGGATTTTTGAAAATGTCACTTTTTTGTGAAAATATCCACTAAATGTGGGAATAATATGTGTGAGGGTACCCAGGAGAGTTCCAAATCTGTGTGGGTAGAATATATTTCTCACGGGGGTAAAATTGAAAAAAGTTGAAAACATTTTTTTTTTGGAATTACTCATTTTTTCTGCGTTTATCAGACTTTCAGATAGGGGAAATGTCAGTGAGCATTCCGATTTCAGTTCCAGAGCGATTCGCCCAATGAGTCCTTGATATTTAGTTGTTTTCAGCCAATTTTCTGGATTTTTGAAAATTTCACTTTTTTGTGAAAATATCCACTAAATGAGGGAATAATATGTGTGAGGGTACCCCAGGAGAGTTCCAAATGTGTGTGGGTAGAATATATATCCCACGGGGGTAAAATTGAAAAAAGTTGCAAAAAAATTTTTTTTTGGACTTAGTCATTTTTCCGACGTTTATCAGACTTTCAGATAGGGGAAATGTCAGTGAGCTTTCCAATTTCAGTTCCAGAGAGATTCACCCAATGAGTCCTTGATATTTAGTCGTTTTCAGCCAATATTTTGGATTTTTAAAAATTTCACTTTTTTGTGAAAATAACCACTAAATGAGAGAATAATATGTGTGAGGGTACCCCAGGAGATTTCCAAATGTGTGTGGGTAGAATATATATCCCACGGGGGTAAAATTGAAAAAAGTTGAAAAATATTTTTTTTTGGACTTAGTCATTTTTTCCGGCTTTTATCAGACTTTCAGATAGGGGAAATGTCAGTGAGCGTTCCGATTTCAGTTCCAGAGCGATTCGCCCAATGAGTTCTTGTTATCTAGTTGTTTTCAGCCAATTTTCTGGATTTTTGAAAATTTCACTTTTTTGTGAAAATATCCACTAAATGAGGGAATAATATGTGTGAGGGTAGAATATATATCCCACGGGGGTAAAATTGAAAAAAGTTGAAAACATTTTTTTTGGGACTTAGTCATTTTTCCGGCGTTTATCAGACTTTCTGATAGGGGAAATGTCAGTGAGCGTTCCGATTTCAGTCCCAGAGCGATTCGCCCAATGAGTCCTTGATATTTAGTCGTTTTCAGCCAATATTTTGGATTTTTGAAAATTTCACTTTTTTGTGAAAATATCCACTAAATGTGGGAATAATATGTGTGAGGGTACCCAGGAGAGTTCCAAATCTGTGTGGGTAGAATATATATCTCACAGGGGTAAAATTGAAAAAAGTTGAAAACATTTTTTTTGGAATTACTCATTTTTTCTGCGTTTATCAGACTTTCAGATAGGGGAAATGTCAGTGAGCATTCCGATTTCAGTTCCAGAGCGATTCGCCCAATGAGTCCTTGATATTTAGTTGTTTTCAGCCAATTTTCTGGATTTTTGAAAATTTCACTTTTTTGTGAAAATATCCACTAAATGAGAGAATAACATGTGTGAGGGTACCCCAGGAGATTTCCAAATGTGTGTGGGTAGAATATATATCCCACGGGGGTAAAATTGAAAAAAGTTGAAAAATATTTTTTTTTTGGACTTAGTCATTTTTCTGGCGTTTAACAGACTTTCAGATAGGGGAAATGTCAGTGAGCGTTCCAATTTCAGTTCCAGAGCAATTCGCCCAATGAGTCTATGATATTTAGGCGTTTTCAGCCAATATTTTGGATTTTTGAAAATTTCACTTTTTTGTGAAAATATCCACTAAATGAGGGAATAATATGTGTGAGGGTACCCCAGGAGAGTTCCAAATGTGTGTGGGTAGAATGTATATCCCACGGAGGTAAAATTGAAAAAAGTTGAAAACATTTTTTTTTGGACTTAGTCATTTTTCCGGCGTTTATCAGACTTTCAGATAGGGGAAATGTCAGTGAGCTTTCCAATTTCAGTTCCAGAGCGATTCGCCCAATGAGTCCTTGATATTTCGTCGTTTTCAGCCAATATTTTGGATTTTTGAAAATTTCACTTTTTTGTGAAAATATCCACTAAATGAGAGAATACCATGTGTGAGGGTACCCCAGGAGATTTCCAAATGTGTGTGGGTAGAATATATATCCCACGGGGGTAAAATTGAAAAAAGTTGAAAAATATTTTTTTTTGGACTTAGTCATTTTTCTGGCGTTTATCAGACTTTCAGATAGGGGAAATGTCAGTGAGCGTTCAAATTTCAGTTCCAGAGCAATTCGCCCAATGAGTTTTTGATATTTAGTCGTTTTCAGCCAATATTTTGGATTTTTGAAAATTTCACTTTTTTGTGAAAATATCCACTAAATGAGGGAATAATATGTGTGAAAGTTGAATATATATCCCACGGGAGTAAAATTGAAAAAAGTTGAAAAAACATTTTTTTTGGACTTAGTCATTTTTCCGGCGTTTATCAGACTTTCAGATAGGGGAAATGTCAGTGAGCGTTCCGATTTCAGTTCCAGAGCGATTCGTCCAATGAGTCCTTGATATTTAGTTGTTTTCAGCCAATTTTCTGGATTTTTGAAAATTTCACTTTTTTGTGAAAATATCCACTAAATGAGGGAATAATATGTGTGAGGGTACCCCAGGAGAGTTCCAAATGTGTGTGGGTAGAATATATATCCCACGGGGGTAAAATTGAAAAAAGTTGAAAACATTTTTTTTTGGACTTAGTCATTTTTCTGGCGTTTATCAGACTTTCAGATAGGGGAAATGTCAGTGAGCGTTCGAATTTCAGTTCCAGAGCGATTCGCCCAATGAGTATTTGATATTTTGTCGTTTTCAGCCAATATTTTGGACTTTTGAAAATTTCACTTTTTTGTGAAAATATCCACTAAATGAGGGAATAATATGTGTGAGGGTACCCCAGGAGAGTTCCAAATGTGTGTGGGTAGAATATATATCCCACGGGGGTAAAATTGAAAAAAGTTGAAAACATTTTTTTTTGGACTTAGTCATTTTTCCGGCGTTTATCAGACTTTCAGATAGGGGAAATGTCAATGAGCGTTCCGATTTCAGTTCCAGAGCGATTCGCCCAATGGGTCCTTGATATTTAGTCGTTTTCAGCCAATTTTCTGGATTTTTAAAAATTTCACTTTTTTGTGAAAATATCCACTAAATGAGGAAATAATATGTGTGAGGGTACCCCAGGAGAGTTCCAAATGTGTGTGGGTAGAATATATATCCCACAGGGATAAAATTGAAAAAAGTTGAAAACATTTTTTTTATGGACTTAGTCATTTCTCTGGCGTTTATCAGACTTTCAGATAGTGGAAATGTCAGTGAGCGTTACGATTTCAGATCCAGAGCGATTCGCCCAATGAGTCCTTGATATTTAGTCGTTTTCAGCCAACTTTCTGGATTTTTTAAAATTTCACTTTTTTTGTGAAAATATCCACTAATTGAAAGAATAATATGTGTGAGGGTACCCCAGGAGAGTTCCAAATGTGTGTGGGTAGAATATATATCCCACGGGGGTAAAATTGCAAACAAAGTTGAAAACATTTTTTTTTTGGACTTAGTCATTTTTCCGGCGTTTATCAGACTTTCAGATAGGGGAAATGTCAGTGAGCTTTCCAATTTCAGTTCCAGAGAGATTCACCCAATGAGTCCTTGATATTTAGTCGTTTTCAGCCAATATTTTGGATTTTTGAAAATTTCACTTTTTTGTGAAAATATCCACTAAATGAGGGAATAATATGTGTGAGGGTACCCCAGGAGAGTTCCAAATGTGTGTGGGTAGAATATATATCCCACGGGGGTAAAATTGAAAAAAGTTGAAAAATATTTTTTTTTGGACATAGTCATTTTTTCCGGCTTTTATCAGACTTTCAGATAGGGGAAATGTCAGTGAGCGTTCCGATTTCAGTTCCAGAGTGATTCGCCCAATGAGTCTTTGATATTTAGTCGTTTTCAGCCAATTTTCTGGATTTTTGAAAATTTCACTTTTTTGTGAAAATATCCACTAAATGAGGGAATAATATGTGTGAGGGTAGAATATATATCCCACGGGGGTAAAATTGAAAAAAGTTGAAAACATTTTTTTTTTGGAATTACTCATTTTTTCTGCGTTTATCAGACTTTCAGATAGGGGAAATGTCAGTGAGCATTCCGATTTCAGTTCCAGAGCGATTCGCCCAATGAGTCCTTGATATTTAGTTGTTTTCAGCCAATTTTCTGGATTTTTGAAAATTTCACTTTTTTGTGAAAATATCCACTAAATGAGGGAATAATATGTGTGAGGGTACCCCAGGAGAGTTCCAAATGTGTGTGAGAAGAATATATATCCCACGGGGGTAAAATTGAAAAAAGTTGCAAAAAATTTTTTTTTTGGACTTAGTCATTTTTCCGACGTTTATCAGACTTTCAGATAGGGGAAATGTCAGTGAGCTTTCCAATTTCAGTTCCAGAGAGATTCACCCAATGAGTCCTTGATATTTAGTCGTTTTCAGCCAATATTTTGGACTTTTGAAAATTTCACTTTTTTGTGAAAATATCCACTAAATGAGGGAATAATATGTGTGAGGGTACCCCAGGAGAGTTCCAAATGTGTGTGGGTAGAATATATATCCCACGGGGGTAAAATTGAAAAAAGTTGAAAACATTTTTTTTTGGACTTAGTCATTTTTCCGGCGTTTATCAGACTTTCAGATAGGGGAAATGTCAATGAGCGTTCCGATTTCAGTTCCAGAGCGATTCGCCCAATGGGTCCTTGATATTTAGTCGTTTTCAGCCAATTTTCTGGATTTTTAAAAATTTCACTTTTTTGTGAAAATATCCACTAAATGAGGAAATAATATGTGTGAGGGTACCCCAGGAGAGTTAAAAATGTGTGTGGGTAGAATATATATCCCACGGGGGTAAAATTGAAAAAAGTTGAAAACATTTTTTTTTGGACTTAGTCATTTTTCCGGCGTTTATCAGACTTTCAGATATGGGAAAATTTATATCCCACGGGGGTAAAATTGAAAAAAGTTGAAAAAACATTTTTTTTGGACTTAATCATTTTTCCAGCGTTTATCAGACTTTCAGATAGGGGAAATGTCAGTGAGCTTTCCAATTTCAGTTCCAGAGAGATTCACCCAATGAGTCCTTGATATTTAGTCGTTTTCAGCCAATATTTTGGATTTTTGAAAATTTCACTTTTTTGTGAAAATAACCACTAAATGAGAGAATAATATGTGTGAGGGTACCCCAGGAGATTTCCAAATGTGTGTGGGTAGAATATATATCCCACGGGGGTAAAATTGAAAAAAGTTGAAAAATATATTTTTTTGGACTTAGTCATTTTTCCGGCTTTTATCAGACTTTCAGATAGGGGAAATGTCAGTGAGCGTTCCGATTTCAGTTCCAGAGCGATTCGCCCAATGAGTCTTTGATATTTAGTCGTTTTCAGCCAATTTTCTGGATTTTTGAAAATTTCACTTTTTTGAGAAAATATCCACTAAATGAGGGAATAATATGTGTGAGGGTAGAATATATATCCCATGGGGGTAAAATTGAAAAAAGTTGAAAAAACATTTTTTTTTGGACTTAGTCATTTTTCTGGCGTTTATCAGACTTTCAGATAGGGGAAATGTCAGTGAGCTTTCCAATTTCAGTTCCAGAGCGATTCGCCCAATGAGTCCTTGATATTTAGTCGTTTTCAGCCAACATTTTGGATTTTTTTAAATTTCACTTTTTTGTGAAAATATCCACTAAACGAGGGAATAATATGTGTGAGGGTACCCCAGGAGAGTTCCAAATGTGTGTGGGTAGAATATATATCCCACGGGGGTAAAATTGAAAAAAGTTGAAAACATTTTTTTTTTGGACTTAGTCATTTTTCCGGCGTTTATCAGACTTTCAGATAGGGGAAATGTCTGTGAGCGTTCCGATTTCAGTTCCAGAGCGATTCGCCCAATGAGTTCTTGTTATGTAGTTGTTTTCAGCCAATTTTCTGGATTTTTGAAAATTTCACTTTTTTGTGAAAATATCCACTAAATGAGGGAATAATATGTGTGAGGGTACCCAGGAGAGTTCCAAATCTGTGTGGGTAGAATATATATCTCACGGGGGTAAAATTGAAAAAAGTTGAAAACATTTTTTTTTTGGAATTACTCCTTTTTTCTGCGTTTATCAGACTTTCAGATAGGGGAAATGTCAGTGAGCATTCCGATTTCAGTTCCAGAGCGATTCGCCCAATGAGTCCTTGATATTTAGTTGTTTTCAGCCAATTTTCTGGATTTTTGAAAATTTCACTTTTTTGTGAAAATATCCACTAAATGAGGGAATAATATGTGTGAGGGTACCCCAGGAGAGTTCCAAATGTGTGTGGGTAGAATATATATCCCACGGGGGTAAAATTGAAAAAAGTTGAAAAATATTTTTTTTTGGACTTATTCATTTTTTCCGGCTTTTATCAGACTTTCAGATAGGGGAAATATCAGTGAGCGTTCCAATTTCAGTTCCAGAGCGATTCGCCCAATGAGTCTTTGATATTTAGTCGTTTTCAGCCAATATTTTGGATTTTTTAAAATTTCACTTTTTTGAGAAAATATCCACTAAATGAGGGATTAATATGTGTGAGGGTAGAATATATCTCCCACGGGGGTAAAATTGAAAAAAGTTGAAAAAACATTTTTTTTTGGACTTAGTCATTTTTCCAGCGTTTATCAGACTTTCAGATTGGGGAAATGTCAGTGAGCGTTCCGATTTCAGTTCCAGAGCGATTCGCCCAATGAGTCCTTGATATTTAGTCGTTTTCAGCCAACATTTTGGATTTTTTAAAATTTCACTTTTTTGTGAAAATATCCACTAAATGAGGGAATAATATGTGTGAGGGTACCCCAGGAGAGTTCCAAATGTGTGTGGGTAGAATATATATCCCACGGGGGTAAAATTGAAAAAAGTTGAAAACATTTTTTATTTGGACTTAGTCATTTTTCGGCGTTTATCAGACTTTCAGATAGGGGAAATGTCTGTGAGCGTTCCGATTTCAGTTCCAGAGCGATTCGCCCAATGAGTTCTTGTTATCTAGTTGTTTTCACCCAATTTTCTGGATTTTTGAAAATTTCACTTTTTTGTGAAAATATCCACTAAATGAGGGAATAATATGTGTGAGGGTAGAATATATATCCCACGGGGGTAAAATTGAAAAAAGTTGCAAAAAAATTTTTTTTTGGACTTAGTCATTTTTCCGACGTTTATCAGACTTTCAGATAGGGGAAATGTCAGTGAGCTTTCCAATTTCAGTTCCAGAGAGATTCACCCAATGAGTCCTTGATATTTAGTCGTTTTCAGCCAATATTTTGGATTTTTGAAAATTTCACTTTTTTGTGAAAATAACCACTAAATGAGAGAATAATATGTGTGAGGGTACCCCAGGAGATTTCCAAATGTGTGTGGGTAGAATATATATCACACGGGGGTAAAATTGAAAAAAGTTGAAAAATATTTTTTTTTGGACTTATTCATTTTTTCCGGCTTTTATCAGACTTTCAGATAGGGGAAATGTCAGTGAGCGTTCCAATTTCAGTTCCAGAGTGATTCGCCCAATGAGTCTTTGATATTTAGTCGTTTTCAGCCAATATTTTGGAGTTTTTAAAATTTCACTTTTTTGAGAAAATATCCACTAAATGAGGGATTAATATGTGTGAGGGTAGAATATATCTCCCACGGGGGTAAAATTGAAAAAAGTTGAAAAAACATTTTTTTTTGGACATAGTCATTTTTCCAGCGTTTATCAGACTTTCAGATAGGGGAAATGTCAGTGAGCGTTCCGATTTCAGTTCCAGAGCGATTCGCCCAATGAGTCCTTGATATTTAGTCGTTTTCAGCCAACATTTTGGATTTTTCAAAATTTCACTTTTTTGTGAAAATATCCACTAAATGAGGGAATAATATGTGTGAGGGTACCCCAGGAGAGTTCCAAATGTGTGTGGGTAGAATATATATCCCACGGGGGTAAAATTGAAAAAAGTTGCAAAAAAATTTTTTTTTGGACTTAGTCATTTTTCCGACGTTTATCAGACTTTCAGATAGGGGAAATGTCAGTGAGCTTTCCAATTTCAGTTCCAGAGAGATTCACCCAATGAGTCCTTGATATTTAGTCGTTTTCAGCCAATATTTTGGATTTTTGAAAATTTCACTTTTTTGTGAAAATAACCACTAAATGAGAGAATAATATGTGTGAGGGTACCCCAGGAGATTTCCAAATGTGTGTGGGTAGAATATATATCCCACGGGGGTAAAATTGAAAAAAGTTGAAAACATTTTTTTTTGGACTTAGTCATTTTTCCGGCGTTTATCAGACTTTCAGATAGGGGAAATGTCAGTGCGCGTTCCGATTTCAGTCCCAGAGCGATTCGCCCAATGAGTCCTTGATATTTAGTCGTTTTCAGCCAATATTTTGGGTTTTTGAAAATTTCACTTTTTTGTGAAAATATCCACTAAATGTGGGAATAATATGTGTGAGGGTACCCAGGAGAGTTCCAAATCTGTGTGGGTAGAATATATATCTCACAGGGGTAAAATTGAAAAAAGTTGAAAACATTTTTTTTTTGGAATTACTCATTTTTTCTGCGTTTATCAGACTTTCAGATAGGGGAAATGTCAGTGAGCATTCCGATTTCAGTTCCAGAGCGATTCGCCCAATGAGTCCTTGATATTTAGTTGTTTTCAGACAATTTTCTGGATTTTTGAAAATTTCACTTTTTTGTGAAAATATCCACTAAATGAGGGAATAATATGTGTGAGGGTACCCCAGGAGAGTTCCAAATGTGTGTGGGTAGAATATATATCCCACGGGGGTAAAATTGAAAAAAGTTGAAAAATATTTTTTTTTGGACTTAGTCATTTTTTCCGGCTTTTATCAGACTTTCAGATAGGGGAAATGTCAGTGAGCGTTCCAATTTCAGTTCCAGAACGATTCGCCCAATGAGTCTTTGATATTTAGTCGTTTTCAGCCAATATTTTGGATTTTTTAAAATTTCACTTTTTTGAGAAAATATCCACTAAATGAGGGATTAATATGTGTGAGGGTAGAATATATATCCCACGGGGGTAAAATTGAAAAAAGTTGAAAACATTTTTTTTTTGGACTTAGTCATTTTTCCGGCGTTTATCAGACTTTCAGATAGGGGAAATGTCAGTGAGAGTTCCAATTTCAGTTCCAGAGCGTTCGCCCAATGAGTCTTTGATATTTAGTCGTTTTCAGCCAATATTTTGGATTTTTGAAAATTTCACTTTTTTGTGAAAATATCCACTAAATGAGGGAATAATATGTGTGAGGGTACCCCAGGAGAGTTCCAAATGTGTGTGGGTAGAATATATATCCCACGGGGGTAAAATTGAAAAAAGTTGAAAACCTTTTTTTTTTGCACTTAGTCATTTTTCTGGCTTTTATCATACTTTCAGATAGGGGAAATGTCAGTGAGCGTTCCGATTTCAGTCCCAGAGCGATTCGCCCAATGAGTCCTTGATATTTAGTCGTTTTCAGCCAATATTTTGGATTTTTGAAAATTTCACTTTTTTGTGAAAATATCCACTAAATGTGGGAATAATATGTGTGAGGGTACCCAGGAGAGTTCCAAATCTGTGTGGGTAGAATATATATCCCACGGGGGTAAAATTGAAAAAAGTTGAAAACATTTTTTTTTGGACTTAGTCATTTTTCCGGCGTTTATCAGACTTTCAGATAGGGGAAATGTCAGTGAGCGTTCCGATTTCAGTCCCAGAGCGATTCGCCCAATGAGTCCTTGATATTTAGTCGTTTTCAGCCAATATTTTGGGTTTTTGAAAATTTCACTTTTTTGTGAAAATATCCACTAAATGTGGGAATAATATGTGTGAGGGCACCCAGGAGAGTTCCAAATCTGTGTGGGTAGAATATATATCTCACAGGGGTAAAATTGAAAAAAGTTGAAAACATTTTTTTTTTGGAATTACTCATTTTTTCTGCGTTTATCAGACTTTCAGATAGGGGAAATGTCAGTGAGCGTTCCAATTTCAGTTCCAGAACGATTCGCCCAATGAGTCTTTGATATTTAGTCGTTTTCAGCCAATATTTTGGATTTTTTAAAATTTCACTTTTTTGAGAAAATATCCACTAAATGAGGGATTAATATGTGTGAGGGTAGAATATATATCCCACGGGGGTAAAATTGAAAAAAGTTGAAAACATTTTTTTTTTGGACTTAGTCATTTTTCCGGCGTTTATCAGACTTTCAGATAGGGGAAATGTCAGTGAGAGTTCCAATTTCAGTTCCAGAGCGATTCGCCCAATGAGTCTTTGATATTTAGTCGTTTTCAGCCAATATTTTGGATTTTTGAAAATTTCACTTTTTTGTGAAAATATCCACTAAATGAGGGAATAATATGTGTGAGGGTACCCCAGGAGAGTTCCAAATGTGTGTGGGTAGAATATATATCCCACGGGGGTAAAATTGAAAAAAGTTGAAAACCTTTTTTTTTTGCACTTAGTCATTTTTCCGGCGTTTATCAGACTTTCAGATAGGGTAAATGTCAGTGAGCGTTCCAATTTCAGTTCCAGAGCGATTCGCCCAATGAGTCTTTGATATTTAGTCGTTTTCAGCCAATATTTTGGATTTTTGAAAATTTCACTTTTTTGTGAAAATATCCACTAAATGAGAGAATAATATGTGTGAGGGTACCCCAGGAGATTTCCAAATGTGTGTGGGTAGAATATATATCCCACGGGGGTAAAATTGAAAAAAGTTGAAAACATTTTTTTTTGGACTTAGTCATTTTTCCGGCGTTTATCAGACTTTCAGATAGGGGAAATGTCAGTGAGCGTTCCAATTTCAGTTCCAGAGCGATTCGCCCAATGAGTCTTTGATATTTAGTCGTTTTCAGCCAATATTTTGGGTTTTTGAAAATTTCACTTTTTTGTGAAAATATCCACTAAATGAGGGAATAATATGTGTGAGGGTACCCCAGGAGAGTTCCAAATGTGTGTGGGTAGAATATATATCCCACGGGGGTAAAATTGAAAAAAGTTGAAAAATATTTTTTTTTGGACTTAGTCATTTTTTCTGCGTTTATCAGACTTTCAGATATGGGAAATGTCAGTGAGCGTTCCGATTTCAGTTCCAGAGCGATTCGCCCAATGAGTCCTTGATATTTAGTCGTTTTCAGCCAATTTTCTGGATTTTTGAAAATTTCACTTTTTTGTGAAAATATCCACTAAATGAGGGAATAATATGTGTGACGGTAGAATATATATCCCACGGGGGTAAAATTGAAAAAAGTTGAAAAAACATTTTTTTTGGACTTAGTCATTTTTCCGGCGTTTATCAGACTTTCAGATAGGGGAAATGGCAATGAGCATTCCGATTTCAGTTCCAGAGCGATTCGCCCAATGGGTCCTTGATATTTAGTCGTTTTCAGCCAATTTTCTGGATTTTTGAAAATTTCACTTTTTTGTGAAAATATCCACTAAATGAGGAAATAATATTTGTGAGGGTACCCCAGGAGAGTTCCAAATGTGTGTGGGTAGAATATATATCCCACGGGGGTAAAATTGAAAAAAGTTGAAAAAAAATTTTTTTTGGACTTAGTCATTTTTCTGGCTTTTATCATACTTTCAGATAGGGGAAATGTCAGTGAGCGTTCCGATTTCAGTCCCAGAGCGATTCGCCCAATGAGTCCTTGATATTTAGTCGTTTTCAGCCAATATTTTGGATTTTTGAAAATTTCACTTTTTTGTGAAAATATCCACTAAATGTGGGAATAATATGTGTGAGGGTACCCAGGAGAGTTCCAAATCTGTGTGGGTAGAATATATATCCCACGGGGGTAAAATTGAAAAAAGTTGAAAACATTTTTTTTTGGACTTAGTCATTTTTCCGGCGTTTATCAGACTTTCAGATAGGGGAAATGTCAGTGAGCGTTCCGATTTCAGTCCCAGAGCGATTCGCCCAATGAGTCCTTGATATTTAGTCGTTTTCAGCCAATATTTTGGGTTTTTGAAAATTTCACTTTTTTGTGAAAATATCCACTAAATGTGGGAATAATATGTGTGAGGGCACCCAGGAGAGTTCCAAATCTGTGTGGGTAGAATATATATCTCACAGGGGTAAAATTGAAAAAAGTTGAAAACATTTTTTTTTTGGAATTACTCATTTTTTCTGCGTTTATCAGACTTTCAGATAGGGGAAATGTCAGTGAGCGTTCCAATTTCAGTTCCAGAACGATTCGCCCAATGAGTCTTTGATATTTAGTCGTTTTCAGCCAATATTTTGGATTTTTTAAAATTTCACTTTTTTGAGAAAATATCCACTAAATGAGGGATTAATATGTGTGAGGGTAGAATATATATCCCACGGGG
Organism: Phyllobates terribilis; assembly: GCF_046119375.1. NCBI lineage: Eukaryota > Metazoa > Chordata > Amphibia > Anura > Dendrobatidae > Phyllobates > Phyllobates terribilis. The sequence continues at coordinate 2,349,490 of NW_027363002.1, read as the reverse complement.
GTAAAATTGAAAAAAGTTGAAAACATTTTTTTTTTGGACTTAGTCATTTTTCCGGCGTTTATCAGACTTTCAGATAGGGGAAATGTCAGTGAGAGTTCCAATTTCAGTTCCAGAGCGATTCGCCCAATGAGTCTTTGATATTTAGTCGTTTTCAGCCAATATTTTGGATTTTTGAAAATTTCACTTTTTTGTGAAAATATCCACTAAATGAGGGAATAATATGTGTGAGGGTACCCCAGGAGAGTTCCAAATGTGTGTGGGTAGAATATATATCCCACGGGGGTAAAATTGAAAAAAGTTGAAAACCTTTTTTTTTTGCACTTAGTCATTTTTCCGGCGTTTATCAGACTTTCAGATAGGGTAAATGTCAGTGAGCGTTCCAATTTCAGTTCCAGAGCGATTCGCCCAATGAGTCTTTGATATTTAGTCGTTTTCAGCCAATATTTTGGATTTTTGAAAATTTCACTTTTTTGTGAAAATATCCACTAAATGAGAGAATAATATGTGTGAGGGTACCCCAGGAGATTTCCAAATGTGTGTGGGTAGAATATATATCCCACGGGGGTAAAATTGAAAAAAGTTGAAAACATTTTTTTTTGGACTTAGTCATTTTTCCGGCGTTTATCAGACTTTCAGATAGGGGAAATGTCAGTGCGCGTTCCGATTTCAGTCCCAGAGCGATTCGCCCAATGAGTCCTTGATATTTAGTCGTTTTCAGCCAATATTTTGGGTTTTTGAAAATTTCACTTTTTGGTGAAAATATCCACTAAATGTGGGAATAATATGTGTGAGGGTACCCAGGAGAGTTCCAAATCTGTGTGGGTAGAATATATATCTCACAGGGGTAAAATTGAAAAAAGTTGAAAACATTTTTTTTTTGGAATTACTCATTTTTTCTGCGTTTATCAGACTTTCAGATAGGGGAAATGTCAGTGAGCATTCCGATTTCAGTTCCAGAGCGATTCGCCCAATGAGTCCTTGATATTTAGTCGTTTTCAGCCAATATTTTGGATTTTTGAAAATTTCACTTTTTTGTGAAAATATCCACTAAATGAGGGAATAATATGTGTGAGGGTACCCCAGGAGAGTTCCAAATGTGTGTGGGTAGAATATATATCCCACGGGGGTAAAATTGAAAAAAGTTGAAAACCTTTTTTTTTTGCACTTAGTCATTTTTCCGGCGTTTATCAGACTTTCAGATAGGGTAAATGTCAGTGAGCGTTCCAATTTCAGTTCCAGAGCGATTCGCCCAATGAGTCTTTGATATTTAGTCGTTTTCAGCCAATATTTTGGATTTTTGAAAATTTCACTTTTTTGTGAAAATATCCACTAAATGAGGGAATAATATGTGTGAGGGTACCCCAGGAGAGTTCCAAATGTGTGTGGGTAGAATATATATCCCACGGGGGTAAAATTGAAAAAAGTTGAAAAATATTTTTTTTTGGACTTAGTCATTTTTTCCGGCGTTTATCAGACTTTCAGATATGGGAAATGTCAGTGAGCGTTCCGATTTCAGTTCCAGAGCGATTCGCCCAATGAGTCCTTGATATTTAGTCGTTTTCAGCCAATTTTCTGGATTTTTGAAAATTTCACTTTTTTGTGAAAATATCCACTAAATGAGGGAATAATATGTGTGACGGTAGAATATATATCCCACGGGGGTAAAATTGAAAAAAGTTGAAAAAACATTTTTTTTGGACTTAGTCATTTTTCCGGCGTTTATCAGACTTTCAGATAGGGGAAATGGCAATGAGCATTCCGATTTCAGTTCCAGAGCGATTCGCCCAATGGGTCCTTGATATTTAGTCGTTTTCAGCCAATTTTCTGGATTTTTGAAAATTTCACTTTTTTGTGAAAATATCCACTAAATGAGGAAATAATATTTGTGAGGGTACCCCAGGAGAGTTCCAAATGTGTGTGGGTAGAATATATATCCCACGGGGGTAAAATTGAAAAAAGTTGAAAAAAAATTTTTTTTGGACTTAGTCATTTTTCTGGCTTTTATCATACTTTCAGATAGGGGAAATGTCAGTGAGCGTTCCGATTTCAGTCCCAGAGCGATTCGCCCAATGAGTCCTTGATATTTAGTCGTTTTCAGCCAATATTTTGGATTTTTGAAAATTTCACTTTTTTGTGAAAATATCCACTAAATGTGGGAATAATATGTGTGAGGGTACCCAGGAGAGTTCCAAATCTGTGTGGGTAGAATATATATCCCACGGGGTAAAATTGAAAAAAGTTGAAAACATTTTTTTTTGGACTTAGTCATTTTTCCGGCGTTTATCAGACTTTCAGATAGGGGAAATGTCAGTGAGCGTTCCGATTTCAGTCCCAGAGCGATTCGCCCAATGAGTCCTTGATATTTAGTCGTTTTCAGCCAATATTTTGGGTTTTTGAAAATTTCACTTTTTTGTGAAAATATCCACTAAATGTGGGAATAATATGTGTGAGGGCACCCAGGAGAGTTCCAAATCTGTGTGGGTAGAATATATATCTCACAGGGGTAAAATTGAAAAAAGTTGAAAACATTTTTTTTTTGGAATTACTCATTTTTTCTGCGTTTATCAGACTTTCAGATAGGGGAAATGTCAGTGAGCGTTCCAATTTCAGTTCCAGAACGATTCGCCCAATGAGTCTTTGATATTTAGTCGTTTTCAGCCAATATTTTGGATTTTTTAAAATTTCACTTTTTTGAGAAAATATCCACTAAATGAGGGATTAATATGTGTGAGGGTAGAATATATATCCCACGGGGGTAAAATTGAAAAAAGTTGAAAACATTTTTTTTTTGGACTTAGTCATTTTTCCGGCGTTTATCAGACTTTCAGATAGGGGAAATGTCAGTGAGAGTTCCAATTTCAGTTCCAGAGCGATTCGCCCAATGAGTCTTTGATATTTAGTCGTTTTCAGCCAATATTTTGGATTTTTGAAAATTTCACTTTTTTGTGAAAATATCCACTAAATGAGGGAATAATATGTGTGAGGGTACCCCAGGAGAGTTCCAAATGTGTGTGGGTAGAATATATATCCCACGGGGGTAAAATTGAAAAAAGTTGAAAACCTTTTTTTTTTGCACTTAGTCATTTTTCCGGCGTTTATCAGACTTTCAGATAGGGTAAATGTCAGTGAGCGTTCCAATTTCAGTTCCAGAGCGATTCGCCCAATGAGTCTTTGATATTTAGTCGTTTTCAGCCAATATTTTGGATTTTTGAAAATTTCACTTTTTTGTGAAAATATCCACTAAATGAGAGAATAATATGTGTGAGGGTACCCCAGGAGATTTCCAAATGTGTGTGGGTAGAATATATATCCCACGGGGGTAAAATTGAAAAAAGTTGAAAACATTTTTTTTTGGACTTAGTCATTTTTCCGGCGTTTATCAGACTTTCAGATAGGGGAAATGTCAGTGCGCGTTCCGATTTCAGTCCCAGAGCGATTCGCCCAATGAGTCCTTGATATTTAGTCGTTTTCAGCCAATATTTTGGGTTTTTGAAAATTTCACTTTTTTGTGAAAATATCCACTAAATGTGGGAATAATATGTGTGAGGGTACCCAGGAGAGTTCCAAATCTGTGTGGGTAGAATATATATCTCACAGGGGTAAAATTGAAAAAAGTTGAAAACATTTTTTTTTTGGAATTACTCATTTTTTCTGCGTTTATCAGACTTTCAGATAGGGGAAATGTCAGTGAGCATTCCGATTTCAGTTCCAGAGCGATTCGCCCAATGAGTCCTTGATATTTAGTTGTTTTCAGACAATTTTCTGGATTTTTGAAAATTTCACTTTTTTGTGAAAATATCCACTAAATGAGGGAATAATATGTGTGAGGGTACCCCAGGAGAGTTCCAAATGTGTGTGGGTAGAATATATATCCCACGGGGGTAAAATTGAAAAAAGTTGAAAAATATTTTTTTTTGGACTTCGTCATTTTTTCCGGCTTTTATCAGACTTTCAGATAGGGGAAATGTCAGTGAGCGTTCCAATTTCAGTTCCAGAACGATTCGCCCAATGAGTCTTTGATATTTAGTCGTTTTCAGCCAATATTTTGGATTTTTTAAAATTTCACTTTTTTGAGAAAATATCCACTAAATGAGGGATTAATATGTGTGAGGGTAGAATATATATCCCACGGGGGTAAAATTGAAAAAAGTTGAAAACATTTTTTTTTTGGACTTAGTCATTTTTCCGGCGTTTATCAGACTTTCAGATAGGGGAAATGTCAGTGAGAGTTCCAATTTCAGTTCCAGAGCGTTCGCCCAATGAGTCTTTGATATTTAGTCGTTTTCAGCCAATATTTTGGATTTTTGAAAATTTCACTTTTTTGTGAAAATATCCACTAAATGAGGGAATAATATGTGTGAGGGTACCCCAGGAGAGTTCCAAATGTGTGTGGGTAGAATATATATCCCACGGGGGTAAAATTGAAAAAAGTTGAAAACCTTTTTTTTTTGCACTTAGTCATTTTTCCGGCGTTTATCAGACTTTCAGATAGGGTAAATGTCAGTGAGCGTTCCAATTTCAGTTCCAGAGCGATTCGCCCAATGAGTCTTTGATATTTAGTCGTTTTCAGCCAATATTTTGGATTTTTGAAAATTTCACTTTTTTGTGAAAATATCCACTAAATGAGGGAATAATATGTGTGAGGGTACCCCAGGAGAGTTCCAAATGTGTGTGGGTAGAATATATATCCCACGGGGGTAAAATTGAAAAAAGTTGAAAAATATTTTTTTTTGGACTTAGTCATTTTTTCCGGCGTTTATCAGACTTTCAGATATGGGAAATGTCAGTGAGCGTTCCGATTTCAGTTCCAGAGCGATTCGCCCAATGAGTCCTTGATATTTAGTCGTTTTCAGCCAATTTTCTGGATTTTTGAAAATTTCACTTTTTTGTGAAAATATCCACTAAATGAGGGAATAATATGTGTGACGGTAGAATATATATCCCACGGGGGTAAAATTGAAAAAAGTTGAAAAAACATTTTTTTTGGACTTAGTCATTTTTCCGGCGTTTATCAGACTTTCAGATAGGGGAAATGGCAATGAGCATTCCGATTTCAGTTCCAGAGCGATTCGCCCAATGGGTCCTTGATATTTAGCCGTTTTCAGCCAATTTTCTGGATTTTTGAAAATTTCACTTTTTTGTGAAAATATCCACTAAATGAGGAAATAATATTTGTGAGGGTACCCCAGGAGAGTTCCAAATGTGTGTGGGTAGAATATATATCCCACGGGGGTAAAATTGAAAAAAGTTGAAAAAAAATTTTTTTTGGACTTAGTCATTTTTCTGGCTTTTATCATACTTTCAGATAGGGGAAATGTCAGTGAGCGTTCCGATTTCAGTCCCAGAGCGATTCGCCCAATGAGTCCTTGATATTTAGTCGTTTTCAGCCAATATTTTGGATTTTTGAAAATTTCACTTTTTTGTGAAAATATCCACTAAATGTGGGAATAATATGTGTGAGGGTACCCAGGAGAGTTCCAAATCTGTGTGGGTAGAATATATATCCCACGGGGGTAAAATTGAAAAAAGTTGAAAACATTTTTTTTTGGACTTAGTCATTTTTCCGGCGTTTATCAGACTTTCAGATAGGGGAAATGTCAGTGAGCGTTCCGATTTCAGTCCCAGAGCGATTCGCCCAATGAGTCCTTGATATTTAGTCGTTTTCAGCCAATATTTTGGGTTTTTGAAAATTTCACTTTTTTGTGAAAATATCCACTAAATGTGGGAATAATATGTGTGAGGGCACCCAGGAGAGTTCCAAATCTGTGTGGGTAGAATATATATCTCACAGGGGTAAAATTGAAAAAAGTTGAAAACATTTTTTTTTTGGATATACTCATTTTTTCTGCGTTTATCAGACTTTCAGATAGGGGAAATGTCAGTGAGCGTTCCAATTTCAGTTCCAGAACGATTCGCCCAATGAGTCTTTGATATTTAGTCGTTTTCAGCCAATATTTTGGATTTTTTAAAATTTCACTTTTTTGAGAAAATATCCACTAAATGAGGGATTAATATGTGTGAGGGTAGAATATATATCCCACGGGGGTAAAATTGAAAAAAGTTGAAAACATTTTTTTTTTGGACTTAGTCATTTTTCCGGCGTTTATCAGACTTTCAGATAGGGGAAATGTCAGTGAGAGTTCCAATTTCAGTTCCAGAGCGATTCGCCCAATGAGTCTTTGATATTTAGTCGTTTTCAGCCAATATTTTGGATTTTTGAAAATTTCACTTTTTTGTGAAAATATCCACTAAATGAGGGAATAATATGTGTGAGGGTACCCCAGGAGAGTTCCAAATGTGTGTGGGTAGAATATATATCCCACGGGGGTAAAATTGAAAAAAGTTGAAAACCTTTTTTTTTTGCACTTAGTCATTTTTCCGGCGTTTATCAGACTTTCAGATAGGGGAAATGTCAGTGAGCTTTCCAATTTCAGTTCCAGAGCGATTCGCCCAATGAGTCCTTGATATTTCGTCGTTTTCAGCCAATATTTTGGATTTTTGAAAATTTCACTTTTTTGTGAAAATATCCACTAAATGAGAGAATAACATGTGTGAGGGTACCCCAGGAGATTTCCAAATGTGTGTGGGTAGAATATATATCCCACGGGGGTAAAATTGAAAAAAGTTGAAAAATATTTTTTTTTGGACTTAGTCATTTTTCTGGCGTTTATCAGACTTTCAGATAGGGGAAATGTCAGTGAGTGTTTCAATTTCAGTTCCAGAGCGATTCGCCCAATGAGTCTTTGATATTTAGTCGTTTTCAGCCAATATTTTGGATTTTTGAAAATTTCACTTTTTTGTGAAAATATCCACTAAATGAGGGAATAATATGTGTGAGGGTACCCCAGGAGAGTTCCAAATGTGTGTGGGTAGAATATATATCCCACGGGGGTAAAATTGAAAAAAGTTGAAAAATATTTTTTTTTGGACTTAGTCATTTTTTCCGGCGTTTATCAGACTTTCAGATATGGGAAATGTCAGTGAGCGTTCCGATTTCAGTTCCAGAGCGATTCGCCCAATGAGTCCTTGATATTTAGTCGTTTTCAGCCAATTTTCTGGATTTTTGAAAATTTCACTTTTTTGTGAAAATATCCACTAAATGAGGGAATAATATGTGTGAGGGTAGAATATATATCCCACGGGGTAAAATTGAAAAAAGTTGAAAAAACATTTTTTTTTGGACTTAGTCATTTTTCCGGTGTCTATCAGACTTTCAGATAGGGGAAATGTCAGTGAGCGTTCCGATTTCAGTTCCAGAGCGATTCGCCCAATGAGTCCTTGATATTTAGTCGTTTTCAGCCAATTTTCTGGATTTTTGAAAATTTCACTTTTTTGTGAAAATATCCACTAAATGAGGAAATAATATGTGTGAGGGTAGAATATATATCCCACGGGGGTAAAATTGAAAAAAGTTGAAAAAAATTTTTTTTTGGACTTAGTCATTTTTCTGGCATTCATCAGACTGTCAGATAGGGGAAATGTCAGTGAGCGTTCCGATTTCAGTCCCAGAGCGATTCGCCCAATGAGTCCTTGATATTTAGTCGTTTTCAGCCAATATTTTGGATTTTTGAAAATTTCACTTTTTTGTGAAAATATCCACTAAATGAGGAAATAATATGTGTGAGGGTAGAATATATATCCCACGGGGGTAAAATTGAAAAAAGTTGAAAAAAATTTTTTTTTGGACTTAGTCATTTTTCTGGCGTTCATCAGACTTTCAGATAGGGGAAATGTCAGTGAGCGTTCCGATTTCAGTCCCAGAGCGATTCGCCCAATGAGTCCTTGATATTTAGTCGTTTTTAGCCAATATTTTGGATTTTTGAAAATTTCACTTTTTTGTGAAAATATCCACTAAATGAGGGAATAATATGTGTGAGGGTACCCCAGGAGAGTTCCAAATGTGTGTGGGTAGAATATATATCCCACGGGGGTAAAATTGAAAAAAGTTGAAAACATTTTTTTTTGGACTTAGTCATTTTTCCGGCGTTTATCAGACTCTCAGATAGGGGAAATGTCAGCGAGCTTTCCAATTTCAGTTCCAGAGTGATTCGCCCAATGAGTCCTTGATATTTAGTAGTTTTCAGCCAATTTTCTGGATTTTTGAAAATTTCACTTTTTTGTGAAAATATCCACTAAATGAGGGAATAATATGTGTGAGGGTACCCCAGGAGAGTTCCAAATGTGTGTGGGTAGAATATATATCCCACGGGGGTAAAATTGAAAAAAGTTGCAAAAAATTTTTTTTTGGACTTAGTCATTTTTCTGGCGTTCATCAGACTTTCAGATAGGGGAAATGTCAGTGAGCGTTCCGATTTCAGTCCCAGAGCGATTCTCCCAATGAGTCCTTGATATTTAGTCGTTTTCAGCCAATATTTTGGATTTTTGAAAATTTCACTTTTTTTGTGAAAATATCCACTAAATGAGGAAATAATATGTGTGAGGGTAGAATATATATCCCACGGGGGTAAAATTGAAAAAAGTTGAAAAAAATTTTTTTTTGGACTTAGTCATTTTTCTGGCGTTCATCAGACTTTCAGATAGGGGAAATGTCAGTGAGCGTTCCGATTTCAGTCCCAGAGCGATTCGCCCAATGAGTACTTGATATTTAGTCGTTTTCAGCCAATATTTTGGATTTTTGAAAATTTCACTTTTTTGTGAAAATATCCACTAAATGAGGGAATAATATGTGTGAGGGTACCCCAGGAGAGTTCCAAATGTGTGTGGGTAGAATATATATCCCACGAGGATAAAATTGAAAAAAGTTTAAAAAAATTTTTTTTTGGACTTAGTCATTTTTCTGGCGTTTATCAGACTTTCAGATAGGGGAAATATCAGTGAGCGTTCCGATTTCAGTCCCAGAGCAATTCGCCCAATGAGTACTTGATATTTAGTCGTTTTCAGCCAATTTTCTGGATTTTTGAAAATTTCACTTTTTTGTGAAAATATCCACTAAATGAGGGAATAATATGTGTGAGGGTACCCCAGGAGAGTTCCAAATGTGTGTGGGTAGAATATATATCCCACGGGGGTAAAATTGAAAAAAGTTGAAAAAAATTTTTTTTTGGACTTAGTCATTTTTCTGGCGTTCATCAGACTTTCAGATAGGGGAAATGTCAGTGAGCGTTCCGATTTCAGTCCCAGAGCGATTCGCCCAATGAGTCCTTGATATTTAGTCGTTTTCAGCCAATATTTTGGATTTTTGAAAATTTCACTTTTTTGTGAAAATATCCACTAAATGAGGAAATAATATGTGTGAGGGTAGAATATATATCCCACGGGGGTAAAATTGAAAAAAGTTGAAAAAAATTTTTTTTTGGACTTAGTCATTTTTCTGGCGTTCATCAGACTTTCAGATAGGGGAAATGTCAGTGAGCGTTCCGATTTCAGTCCCAGAGCGATTCGCCCAATGAGTCCTTGATATTTAGTCGTTTTCAGCCAATATTTTGGATTTTTGAAAATTTCACTTTTTTGTGAAAATATCCACTAAATGAGGAAATAATATGTGTGAGGGTAGAATATATATCCCACGGGGGTAAAATTGAAAAAAGTTGAAAAAAATTTTTTTTTGGACTTAGTCATTTTTCTGGCGTTCATCAGACTTTCAGATAGGGGAAATGTCAGTGAGCGTTCCGATTTCAGTCCCAGAGCGATTCGCCCAATGAGTCCTTGATATTTAGTCGTTTTCAGCCAATATTTTGGATTTTTGAAAATTTCACTTTTTTGTGAAAATATCCACTAAATGAGGGAATAATATGTGTGAGGGTACCCCAGGAGAGTTCCAAATGTGTGTGGGTAGAATATATATCCCACGGGGATAAAATTGAAAAAAGTTTAAAAAAATTTTTTTTTGGACTTAGTCATTTTTCTGGCGTTTATCAGACTTTCAGATAGGGGAAATATCAGTGAGCGTTCCGATTTCAGTCCCAGAGCGATTCGCCCAATGAGTCCTTGATATTTAGTCGTTTTCAGCCAATATTTTGGATTTTTGAAAATTTCACTTTTTTGTGAAAATATCCACTAAATGAGGGAATAATATGTGTGAGGGTACCCCAGGAGAGTTCCAAATGTGTGTGGGTAGAATATATATCCCACGGGGGTAAAATTGAAAAAAGTTGAAAAAAATTTTTTTTTGGACTTAGTCATTTTTCTGGCGTTCATCAGACTTTCAGATAGGGGAAATGTCAGTGAGCGTTCCGATTTCAGTCCCAGAGCGATTCGCCCAATGAGTCCTTGATATTTAGTCGTTTTCAGCCAATATTTTGGATTTTTGAAAATTTCACTTTTTTGTGAAAATATCCACTAAATGAGGAAATAATATGTGTGAGGGTAGAATATATATCCCACGGGGGTAAAATTGAAAAAAGTTGAAAAAAATTTTTTTTTGGACTTAGTCATTTTTCTGGCGTTCATCAGACTTTCAGATAGGGGAAATGTCAGTGAGCGTTCCGATTTCAGTCCCAGAGCGATTCGCCCAATGAGTCCTTGATATTTAGTCGTTTTCAGCCAATATTTTGGATTTTTGAAAATTTCACTTTTTTGTGAAAATATCCACTAAATGAGGGAATAATATGTGAGGGTACCCCAGGAGAGTTCCAAATGTGTGTGGGTAGAATATATATCCCACGGGGGTAAAATTGAAAAAAGTTGAAAAAACATTTTTTTTTGGACTTAGTCATTTTTCCGTTGTTTATCAGACTTTCAGATAGGGGAAATGTCAGTGAGCGTTCCGATTTCAGTTCCAGAGCGATTCGCCCAATGAGTTCTTGTTATTTAGTTGTTTTCAGCCAATTTTCTGGATTTTTGAAAATTTCACTTTTTTGTGAAATGATCCACTAAATGAGGGAATAATATGTGTGAGGGTAGAATATATATCCCACGGGGGTAAAATTGAAAAAAGTTGAAAACATTTTTTTTTTGACTTAGTCATTTTTCCGGCGTTTATCAGACTCTCAGATAGGGGAAATGTCAATGAGCGTTCTCATTTCAGTTCCAAAGCGATTCGCCCAATGAGTCTTTGATATTTAGTCGTTTTCAGCCAATATTTTGGATTTTTGAAAATTTCACTTTTTTGTGAAAATATCCACTAAATGAGGGAATAATATGTGTGAGGGTACCCCAGGAGAGTTCCAAATGTGTGTGGGTAGAATATATATCCCACGGGGGTAAAATTGAAAAAAGTTGAAAACATTTTTTTTTGGACTTAGTCATTTTTCCGGCGTTTATCAGACTTTCAGATAGGGGAAATGTCAGCGAGCTTTCCAATTTCAGTTCCAGAGTGATTCGCCCAATGAGTCCTTGATATTTAGTCGTTTTCAGCCAATTTTCTGGATTTTTGAAAATTTCACTTTTTTTGTGAAAATATCCACTAAATGAGGGAATAATATGTGTGAGGGTACCCCAGGAGAGTTCCAAATGTGTGTGGGTAGAATATATATCCCACGGGGGTAAAATTGAAAAAAGTTGAAAACATTTTTTTTTGGACTTAGTCATTTTTCCGGCGTTTATCAGACTTTCAGATAGGGGAAATGTCAGTGAGCTTTCCAATTTCAGTTCCAGAGCGATTCGCCCAATGAGTCCTTGATATTTAGTCGTTTTCAGCCAATATTTTGGATTTTTGAAAATTTCACTTTTTTGTGAAAATATCCACTAAATGAGAGAATAATATGTGTGAGGGTACCCCAGGAGATTTCCAAATGTGTGTGGGTAGAATATATATCCCACGGGGGTAAAATTGAAAAAAGTTGAAAAAAATTTTTTTTTGGACTTAGTCATTTTTTCCGGCGTTTATCAGACTTTCAGATATGGGAAATGTCAGTGAGCGTTCCGATTTCAGCTCCAGAGCGATTCGCCCAATGAGTCCTTGATATTTAGTCGTTTTCAGCCAATTTTGTGGATTTTTGAAAATTTCACTTTTTTGTGAAAATATCCACTAAATGAGGGAATAATATGTGTGAGGGTAGAATATATATCCCACGGGGTAAAATTGAAAAAAGTTGAAAAAACATTTTTTTTTGGACTTAGTCATTTTTCCGGTGTCTATCAGACTTTCAGATAGGGGAAATGTCAGTGAGCGTTCCGATTTCAGTTCCAGAGCGATTCACCCAATGAGTTCTTGTTATTTAGTTGTTTTCAGCCAATTTTCTGGATTTTTGAAAATTTCACTTTTTTGTGAAATGATCCACTAAATGAGGGAATAATATGTGTGAGGGTAGAATATATATCCCACGGGGGTAAAATTGAAAAAAGTTGAAAACATTTTTTTTTTGACTTAGTCATTTTTCCGGCGTTTATCAGACTCTCAGATAGGGGAAATGTCAGCGAGCTTTCCAATTTCAGTTCCAGAGTGATTCGCCCAATGAGTCCTTGATATTTAGTCGTTTTCAGCCAATTTTCTGGATTTTTGAAAATTTCACTTTTTTTTGAAAATATCCACTAAATGAGGGAATAATATGTGTGAGGGTACCCCAGGAGAGTTCCAAATGTGTGTGGGTAGAATATATATCCCACGGGGGTAAAATTGAAAAAAGTTGAAAAAAATTTTTTTTTGGACTTAGTCATTTTTCTGGCGTTCATCAGACTTTCAGATAGGGGAAATGTCAGTGAGCGTTCCGATTTCAGTCCCAGAGCGATTCGCCCAATGAGTCCTTGATATTTAGTCGTTTTCAGCCAATATTTTGGATTTTTGAAAATTTCACTTTTTTTGTGAAAATATCCACTAAATGAGGAAATAATATGTGTTAGGGTAGAATATATATCCCACGGGGGTAAAATTGAAAAAAGTTGAAAAAAATTTTTTTTTGGACTTAGTCATTCTTCTGGCGTTCATCAGACTTTCAGATAGGGGAAATGTCAGTGAGCGTTCCGATTTCAGTCCCAGAGCGATTCGCCCAATGAGTCCTTGATATTTAGTCGTTTTCAGCCAATATTTTGGATTTTTGAAAATTTCACTTTTTTGTGAAAATATCCACTAAATGAGGGAATAATATGTGTGAGGGTACCCCAGGAGAGTTCCAAATGTGTGTGGGTAGAATATATATCCCACGGGGATAAAATTGAAAAAAGTTTAAAAAAATTTTTTTTTGGACTTAGTCATTTTTCTGGCGTTTATCAGACTTTCAGATAGGGGAAATATCAGTGAGCGTTCCGATTTCAGTCCCAGAGCGATTCGCCCAATGAGTCCTTGATATTTAGTCGTTTTCAGCCAATATTTTGGATTTTTGAAAATTTCACTTTTTTGTGAAAATATCCACTAAATGAGGGAATAATATGTGTGAGGGTACCCCAGGAGAGTTCCAAATGTGTGTGGGTAGAATATATATCCCACGGGGGTAAAATTGAAAAAAGTTGAAAACATTTTTTTTTGGACTTAGTCATTTTTCCGGCGTTTATCAGACTTTCAGATAGGGGAAATGTCAGCGAGCTTTCCAATTTCAGTTCCAGAGTGATTCGCCCAATGAGTCCTTGATATTTAGTCGTTTTCAGCCAATTTTCTGGATTTTTGAAAATTTCACTTTTTTGTGAAAATATCCACTAAATGAGGGAATAATATGTGTGAGGGTACCCCAGGAGAGTTCCAAATGTGTGTGGGTAGAATATATATCCCACGGCGGTAAAATTGAAAAAAGTTGAAAACATTTTTTTTTGGACTTAGTCATTTTTCCGGCGTTTATCAGACTTTCAGATAGGGGAAATGTCAGTGAGCTTTCCAATTTCAGTTCCAGAGCGATTCGCCCAATGAGTCCTTGATATTTAGTCGTTTTCAGCCAATATTTTGGATTTTTGAAAATTTCACTTTTTTGTGAAAATATCCACTAAATGAGAGAATAATATGTGTGAGGGTACCCCAGGAGATTTCCAAATGTGTGTGGGTAGAATATATATCCCACGGGGGTAAAATTGAAAAAAGTTGAAAAAAATTTTTTTTTGGACTTAGTCATTTTTTCCGGCGTTTATCAGACTTTCAGATATGGGAAATGTCAGTGAGCGTTCCGATTTCAGCTCCAGAGCGATTCGCCCAATGAGTCCTTGATATTTAGTCGTTTTCAGCCAATTTTGTGGATTTTTGAAAATTTCACTTTTTTGTGAAAATATCCACTAAATGAGGGAATAATATGTGTGAGGGTAGAATATATATCCCACGGGGTAAAATTGAAAAAAGTTGAAAAAACATTTTTTTTTGGACTTAGTCATTTTTCCGGTGTCTATCAGACTTTCAGATAGGGGAAATGTCAGTGAGCGTTCCGATTTCAGTTCCAGAGCGATTCGCCCAATGAGTTCTTGTTATTTAGTTGTTTTCAGCCAATTTTCTGGATTTTTGAAAATTTCACTTTTTTGTGAAATGATCCACTAAATGAGGGAATAATATGTGTGAGGGTAGAATATATATCCCACGGGGGTAAAATTGAAAAAAGTTGAAAACATTTTTTTTTTGACTTAGTCATTTTTCCGGCGTTTATCAGACTCTCAGATAGGGGAAATGTCAGCGAGCTTTCCAATTTCAGTTCCAGAGTGATTCGCCCAATGAGTCCTTGATATTTAGTCGTTTTCAGCCAATTTTCTGGATTTTTGAAAATTTCACTTTTTTGTGAAAATATCCACTAAATGAGGAAATAATATGTGTGAGGGTAGAATATATATCCCACGGGGGTAAAATTGAAAAAAGTTGAAAAAAATTTTTTTTTGGACTTAGTCATTTTTCTGGCATTCATCAGACTTTCAGATAGGGGAAATGTCAGTGAGCGTTCCGATTTCAGTCCCAGAGCGATTCGCCCAATGAGTCCTTGATATTTAGTCGTTTTCAGATAATATTTTGGATTTTTGAAAATTTCACTTTTTTATGAAAATATCCACTAAATGAGGGAATAATATGTGAGGGTACCCCAGGAGAGTTCCAAATGTGTGTGGGTAGAATATATATCCCACGGGGGTAAAATTTAAAAAAGTTGAAAAAAATTTTTTTTTGGACTTAGTCATTTTTCTGCCGTTTATCAGACTTTCAGATAGGGGAAATGTCAGTGAGCATTCCGATTTCAGTCCCAGAGCGATTCGCCCAATGAGTCATTGATATTTAGTCGTTTTCAGCCAATATTTTGGATTTTTGAAAATTTCACTTTTTTTGTGAAAATATCCACTAAATGAGGAAATAATATGTGTGAGGGTAGAATATATATCCCACGGGGGTAAAATTGAAAAAAGTTGACAAAAATTTTTTTTTGGACTTACTCATTTTTCCGGCGTTTATCAGACTTTCAGATAGGGGAAATGTCAGTGAGCGTTCCGATTTCAGTTCCAGAGCGATTCGCCCAATGAGTCCTTGATATTTAGTCCTTTTCAGCTAATATTTTGGATTTTTGAAAATTTCACTTTTTTGTGAAAATATCCACTAAATGAGGGAATAATATGTGTGAGGGTACCCCAGGAGAGTTCCAAATGTGTGTGGGTAGAATATATATCCCACGGGGGTAAAATTGAAAAAAGTTGAAAAAAAATTTTTTTTGGACTTAGTCATTTTTCTGGCGTTCATCAGACTTTCAGATAGGGGAAATGTCAGTGAGCGTTCCGATTTCAGTCCCAGAGCGATTCGCCCAATGAGTCCTTGATATTTAGTCGTTTTCAGCCAATATTTTGGATTTTTGAAAATTTCACTTTTTTGTGAAAATATCCACTAAATGAGGGAATAATATGTGTGAGGGTACCCCAGGAGAGTTCCAAATGTGTGTGGGTAGAATATATATCCCACGGGGGTAAAATTGAAAAAAGTTGAAAACATTTTTTTTTGGACTTAGTCATTTTTCCGGCGTTTATCAGACTTTCAGATAGGGGAAATGTCAGCGAGCTTTCCAATTTCAGTTCCAGAGTGATTCGCCCAATGAGTCCTTGATATTTAGTCGTTTTCAGCCAATTTTCTGGATTTTTGAAAATTTCACTTTTTTGTGAAAATATCCACTAAATGAGGGAATAATATGTGTGAGGGTACCCCAGGAGAGTTCCAAATGTGTGTGGGTAGAATATATATCCCACGGCGGTAAAATTGAAAAAAGTTGAAAACATTTTTTTTTGGACTTAGTCATTTTTCCGGCGTTTATCAGACTTTCAGATAGGGGAAATGTCAGTGAGCTTTCCAATTTCAGTTCCAGAGCGATTCGCCCAATGAGTCCTTGATATTTAGTCGTTTTCAGCCAATATTTTGGATTTTTGAAAATTTCACTTTTTTGTGAAAATATCCACTAAATGAGAGAATAATATGTGTGAGGGTACCCCAGGAGATTTCCAAATGTGTGTGGGTAGAATATATATCCCACGGGGGTAAAATTGAAAAAAGTTGAAAAAAATTTTTTTTTGGACTTAGTCATTTTTTCCGGCGTTTATCAGACTTTCAGATATGGGAAATGTCAGTGAGCGTTCCGATTTCAGCTCCAGAGCGATTCGCCCAATGAGTCCTTGATATTTAGTCGTTTTCAGCCAATTTTGTGGATTTTTGAAAATTTCACTTTTTTGTGAAAATATCCACTAAATGAGGGAATAATATGTGTGAGGGTAGAATATATATCCCACGGGGTAAAATTGAAAAAAGTTGAAAAAACATTTTTTTTTGGACTTAGTCATTTTTCCGGTGTCTATCAGACTTTCAGATAGGGGAAATGTCAGTGAGCGTTCCGATTTCAGTTCCAGAGCGATTCGCCCAATGAGTTCTTGTTATTTAGTTGTTTTCAGCCAATTTTCTGGATTTTTGAAAATTTCACTTTTTTGTGAAATGATCCACTAAATGAGGGAATAATATGTGTGAGGGTAGAATATATATCCCACGGGGGTAAAATTGAAAAAAGTTGAAAACATTTTTTTTTTGACTTAGTCATTTTTCCGGCGTTTATCAGACTCTCAGATAGGGGAAATGTCAGCGAGCTTTCCAATTTCAGTTCCAGAGTGATTCGCCCAATGAGTCCTTGATATTTAGTCGTTTTCAGCCAATTTTCTGGATTTTTGAAAATTTCACTTTTTTGTGAAAATATCCACTAAATGAGGAAATAATATGTGTGAGGGTAGAATATATATCCCACGGGGGTAAAATTGAAAAAAGTTGAAAAAAATTTTTTTTTGGACTTAGTCATTTTTCTGGCATTCATCAGACTTTCAGATAGGGGAAATGTCAGTGAGCGTTCCGATTTCAGTCCCAGAGCGATTCGCCCAATGAGTCCTTGATATTTAGTCGTTTTCAGATAATATTTTGGATTTTTGAAAATTTCACTTTTTTATGAAAATATCCACTAAATGAGGGAATAATATGTGAGGGTACCCCAGGAGAGTTCCAAATGTGTGTGGGTAGAATATATATCCCACGGGGGTAAAATTTAAAAAAGTTGAAAAAAATTTTTTTTTGGACTTAGTCATTTTTCTGCCGTTTATCAGACTTTCAGATAGGGGAAATGTCAGTGAGCATTCCGATTTCAGTCCCAGAGCGATTCGCCCAATGAGTCATTGATATTTAGTCGTTTTCAGCCAATATTTTGGATTTTTGAAAATTTCACTTTTTTTGTGAAAATATCCACTAAATGAGGAAATAATATGTGTGAGGGTAGAATATATATCCCACGGGGGTAAAATTGAAAAAAGTTGACAAAAATTTTTTTTTGGACTTACTCATTTTTCCGGCGTTTATCAGACTTTCAGATAGGGGAAATGTCAGTGAGCGTTCCGATTTCAGTTCCAGAGCGATTCGCCCAATGAGTCCTTGATATTTAGTCCTTTTCAGCTAATATTTTGGATTTTTGAAAATTTCACTTTTTTGTGAAAATATCCACTAAATGAGGGAATAATATGTGTGAGGGTACCCCAGGAGAGTTCCAAATGTGTGTGGGTAGAATATATATCCCACGGGGGTAAAATTGAAAAAAGTTGAAAAAAAATTTTTTTTGGACTTAGTCATTTTTCTGGCGTTCATCAGACTTTCAGATAGGGGAAATGTCAGTGAGCGTTCCGATTTCAGTCCCAGAGCGATTCGCCCAATGAGTCCTTGATATTTAGTCGTTTTCAGCCAATATTTTGGATTTTTGAAAATTTCACTTTTTTGTGAAAATATCCACTAAATGAGGAAATAATATGTGTGAGGGTAGAATATATATCCCGCGGGGGTAAAATTGAAAAAAGTTTAAAAAAAATTTTTTTTGGACTTAGTCATTTTTCCGGCGTTTATCAGACTTTCAGATAGGGGAAATGTCAGTGAGCGTTCCAATTTCAGTTCCAGAGCGATTCGCCCAATGAGTCCTTGATATTTAGTCGTTTTCAGCTAATATTTTGGATTTTTGAAAATTTCACTTTTTTGTGAAAATATCCACTAAATGAGGGAATAATATGTGTGAGGGTACCCCAGGAGAGTTCCAAATGTGTGTGGGTAGAATACATATCCCACGGGGGTAAAATTGAAAAAAGTTGAAAAAAAATTTTTTGGGGACTTAGTCATTTTTCTGGCGTTTATCAGACTTTCAGATAGGGGAAATGTCAGTGAGCTTTCCAATTTCAGTTCCAGAGCGATTCGCCCAATGAGTCCTTGATATTTAGTCGTTTTCAGCCAATATTTTGGATTTTTGAAAATTTCACTTTTTTGTGAAAATATCCACTAAATGAGAGAATAATATGTGTGAGGGTACCCCAGGAGATTTCCAAATGTGTGTGGGTAGAATATATATCCCACGGGGGTAAAATTGAAAAAAGTTGAAAAAAATTTTTTTTTGGACTTAGTCATTTTTTCCGGCGTTTATCAGACTTTCAGATATGGGAAATGTCAGTGAGCGTTCCGATTTCAGCTCCAGAGCGATTCGCCCAATGAGTTCTTGTTATTTAGTTGTTTTCAGCCAATTTTCTGGATTTTTGAAAATTTCACTTTTTTGTGAAATGATCCACTAAATGAGGGAATATTATGTGTGAGGGTAGAATATATATCCCACGGGGGTAAAATTGAAAAAAGCTGAAAACATTTTTTTTTTGACTTAGTCATTTTTCCGGCGTTTATCAGACTCTCAGATAGGGGAAATGTCAGCGAGCTTTCCAATTTCAGTTCCAGAGTGATTCGCCCAATGAGTCCTTGATATTTAGTCGTTTTCAGCCAATTTTCTGTATTTTTGAAAATTTCACTTTTTTGTGAAAATATCCACTAAATGAGGGAATAATATGTGTGAGGGTACCCCAGGAGAGTTCCAAATGTGTGTGGGTAGAATATATATCCCACGGGGGTAAAATTGAAAAAAGTTGAAAAAAATTTTTTTTTGGACTTAGTCATTTTTCTGGCGTTCATCAGACTTTCAGATAGGGGAAATGTCAGTGAGCGTTCCGATTTCAGTCCCAGAGCGATTCGCCCAATGAGTCCTTGATATTTAGTCGTTTTCAGCCAATATTTTGGATTTTTGAAAATTTCACTTTTTTTGTGAAAATATCCACTAAATGAGGAAATAATATGTGTGAGGGTAGAATATATATCCCACGGGGGTAAAATTGAAAAAAGTTGAAAAAAATTTTTTTTTGGACTTAGTCATTTTTCTGGCGTTCATCAGACTTTCAGATAGGGGAAATGTCAGTGAGCGTTCTGATTTCAGTCCCAGAGCGATTCGCCCAATGAGTCCTTGATATTTAGTCGTTTTCAGCCAATATTTTGGATTTTTGAAAATTTCACTTTTTTGTGAAAATATCCACTAAATGAGGGAATAATATGTGTGAGGGTACCCCAGGAGAGTTCCAAATGTGTGTGGGTAGAATATATATCCCACGGGGGTAAAATTGAAAAAAGTTGAAAACATTTTTTTTTGGACTTAGTCATTTTTCCGGCGTTTATCAGACTTTCAGATAGGGGAAATGTCAGCGAGCTTTCCAATTTCAGTTCCAGAGTGATTCGCCCAATGAGTCCTTGATATTTAGTCGTTTTCAGCCAATTTTCTGGATTTTTGAAAATTTCACTTTTTTGTGAAAATATCCACTAAATGAGGGAATAATATGTGTGAGGGTACCCCAGGAGAGTTCCAAATGTGTGTGGGTAGAATATATATCCCACGGGGGTAAAATTGAAAAAAGTTGAAAACAATTTTTTTTTGGACTTAGTCATTTTTCTGGCGTTCATCAGACTTTCAGATAGGGGAAATGTCAGTGAGCGTTCCGATTTCAGTCCCAGAGCGATTCGCCCAATGAGTCCTTGATATTTAGTCGTTTTCAGCCAATATTTTGGATTTTTGAAAATTTCACTTTTTTGTGAAAATATCCACTAAATGAGGAAATAATATGTGTGAGGGTAGAATATATATCCCACGGGGGTAAAATTGAAAAAAGTTGAAAAAAATTTTTTTTTGGACTTAGTCATTTTTCCGGCGTTTATCAGACTTTCAGATAGGGGAAATGTCAGTGAGCTTTCCAATTTCAGTTCCAGAGCGATTCGCCCAATGAGTCCTTGATATTTAGTCGTTTTCAGCCAATATTTTGGATTTTTGAAAATTTCACTTTTTTGTGAAAATATCCACTAAATGAGAGAATAATATGTGTGAGGGTACCCCAGGAGATTTCCAAATGTGTGTGGGTAGAATATATATCCCACGGGGGTAAAATTGAAAAAAGTTGAAAAAAATTTTTTTTTGGACTTAGTCATTTTTTCCGGCGTTTATCAGACTTTCAGATATGGGAAATGTCAGTGAGCGTTCCGATTTCAGCTCCAGAGCGATTCGCCCAATGAGTTCTTGTTATTTAGTTGTTTTCAGCCAATTTTCTGGATTTTTGAAAATTTCACTTTTTTGTGAAATGATCCACTAAATGAGGGAATAATATGTGTGAGGGTAGAATATATATCCCACGGGGGTAAAATTGAAAAAAGTTGAAAACATTTTTTTTTTGACTTAGTCATTTTTCCGGCGTTTATCAGACTCTCAGATAGGGGAAATGTCAGCGAGCTTTCCAATTTCAGTTCCAGAGTGATTCGCCCAATGAGTCCTTGATATTTAGTCGTTTTCAGCCAATTTTCTGTATTTTTGAAAATTTCACTTTTTTGTGAAAATATCCACTAAATGAGGGAATAATATGTGTGAGGGTACCCCAGGAGAGTTCCAAATGTGTGTGGGTAGAATATATATCCCACGGGGGTAAAATTGAAAAAAGTTGAAAAAAATTTTTTTTTGGACTTAGTCATTTTTCTGGCGTTCATCAGACTTTCAGATAGGGGAAATGTCAGTGAGCGTTCCGATTTCAGTCCCAGAGCGATTCGCCCAATGAGTCCTTGATATTTAGTCGTTTTCAGCCAATATTTTGGATTTTTGAAAATTTCACTTTTTTTGTGAAAATATCCACTAAATGAGGAAATAATATGTGTGAGGGTAGAATATATATCCCACGGGGGTAAAATTGAAAAAAGTTGAAAAAAATTTTTTTTTGGACTTAGTCATTTTTCTGGCGTTCATCAGACTTTCAGATAGGGGAAATGTCAGTGAGCGTTCTGATTTCAGTCCCAGAGCGATTCGCCCAATGAGTCCTTGATATTTAGTCGTTTTCAGCCAATATTTTGGATTTTTGAAAATTTCACTTTTTTGTGAAAATATCCACTAAATGAGGGAATAATATGTGTGAGGGTACCCCAGGAGAGTTCCAAATGTGTGTGGGTAGAATATATATCCCACGGGGGTAAAATTGAAAAAAGTTGAAAACATTTTTTTTTGGACTTAGTCATTTTTCCGGCGTTTATCAGACTTTCAGATAGGGGAAATGTCAGCGAGCTTTCCAATTTCAGTTCCAGAGTGAT
Source organism: Phyllobates terribilis (assembly GCF_046119375.1). NCBI lineage: Eukaryota > Metazoa > Chordata > Amphibia > Anura > Dendrobatidae > Phyllobates > Phyllobates terribilis. Next base: position 2,327,727 of record NW_027363002.1, on the reverse strand, counting down.
TCGCCCAATGAGTCCTTGATATTTAGTCGTTTTCAGCCAATTTTCTGGATTTTTGAAAATTTCACTTTTTTGTGAAAATATCCACTAAATGAGGGAATAATATGTGTGAGGGTACCCCAGGAGAGTTCCAAATGTGTGTGGGTAGAATATATATCCCACGGGGGTAAAATTGAAAAAAGTTGAAAAAAATTTTTTTTTGGACTTAGTCATTTTTCTGGCGTTCATCAGACTTTCAGATAGGGGAAATGTCAGTGAGCGTTCCGATTTCAGTCCCAGAGCGATTCGCCCAATGAGTCCTTGATATTTAGTCGTTTTCAGCCAATATTTTGGATTTTTGAAAATATCACTTTTTTGTGAAAATATCCACTAAATGAGGAAATAATATGTGTGAGGGTAGAATATATATCCCACGGGGGTAAAATTGAAAAAAGTTGAAAAAAATTTTTTTTTGGACTTAGTCATTTTTCCGGCGTTTATCAGACTTTCAGATAGGGGAAATGTCAGTGAGCTTTCCAATTTCAGTTCCAGAGCGATTCGCCCAATGAGTCCTTGATATTTAGTCGTTTTCAGCCAATATTTTGGATTTTTGAAAATTTCACTTTTTTGTGAAAATATCCACTAAATGAGAGAATAATATGTGTGAGGGTACCCCAGGAGATTTCCAAATGTGTGTGGGTAGAATATATATCCCACGGGGGTAAAATTGAAAAAAGTTGAAAAAAATTTTTTTTTGGACTTAGTCATTTTTTCCGGCGTTTATCAGACTTTCAGATATGGGAAATGTCAGTGAGCGTTCCGATTTCAGCTCCAGAGCGATTCGCCCAATGAGTTCTTGTTATTTAGTTGTTTTCAGCCAATTTTCTGGATTTTTGAAAATTTCACTTTTTTGTGAAATGATCCACTAAATGAGGGAATAATATGTGTGAGGGTAGAATATATATCCCACGGGGGTAAAATTGAAAAAAGTTGAAAACATTTTTTTTTTGACTTAGTCATTTTTCCGGCGTTTATCAGACTCTCAGATAGGGGAAATGTCAGCGAGCTTTCCAATTTCAGTTCCAGAGTGATTCGCCCAATGAGTCCTTGATATTTAGTCGTTTTCAGCCAATTTTCTGTATTTTTGAAAATTTCACTTTTTTGTGAAAATATCCACTAAATGAGGGAATAATATGTGTGAGGGTACCCCAGGAGAGTTCCAAATGTGTGTGGGTAGAATATATATCCCACGGGGGTAAAATTGAAAAAAGTTGAAAAAAATTTTTTTTTGGACTTAGTCATTTTTCTGGCGTTCATCAGACTTTCAGATAGGGGAAATGTCAGTGAGCGTTCCGATTTCAGTCCCAGAGCGATTCGCCCAATGAGTCCTTGATATTTAGTCGTTTTCAGCCAATATTTTGGATTTTTGAAAATTTCACTTTTTTTGTGAAAATATCCACTAAATGAGGAAATAATATGTGTGAGGGTAGAATATATATCCCACGGGGGTAAAATTGAAAAAAGTTGAAAAAAATTTTTTTTTGGACTTAGTCATTTTTCTGGCGTTCATCAGACTTTCAGATAGGGGAAATGTCAGTGAGCGTTCTGATTTCAGTCCCAGAGCGATTCGCCCAATGAGTCCTTGATATTTAGTCGTTTTCAGCCAATATTTTGGATTTTTGAAAATTTCACTTTTTTGTGAAAATATCCACTAAATGAGGGAATAATATGTGTGAGGGTACCCCAGGAGAGTTCCAAATGTGTGTGGGTAGAATATATATCCCACGGGGATAAAATTGAAAAAAGTTTAAAAAAATTTTTTTTTGGACTTAGTCATTTTTCTGGCGTTTATCAGACTTTCAGATAGGGGAAATATCAGTGAGCGTTCCGATTTCAGTCCCAGAGCGATTCGCCCAATGAGTCCTTGATATTTAGTCGTTTTCAGCCAATATTTTGGATTTTTGAAAATTTCACTTTTTTGTGAAAATATCCACTAAATGAGGGAATAATATGTGTGAGGGTACCCCAGGAGAGTTCCAAATGTGTGTGGGTAGAATATATATCCCACGGGGGTAAAATTGAAAAAAGTTGAAAACATTTTTTTTTGGACTTAGTCATTTTTCCGGCGTTTATCAGACTTTCAGATAGGGGAAATGTCAGCGAGCTTTCCAATTTCAGTTCCAGAGTGATTCGCCCAATGAGTCCTTGATATTTAGTCGTTTTCAGCCAATTTTCTGGATTTTTGAAAATTTCACTTTTTTGTGAAAATATCCACTAAATGAGGGAATAATATGTGTGAGGGTACCCCAGGAGAGTTCCAAATGTGTGTGGGTAGAATATATATCCCACGGGGGTAAAATTGAAAAAAGTTGAAAAAAATTTTTTTTTGGACTTAGTCATTTTTCTGGCGTTCATCAGACTTTCAGATAGGGGAAATGTCAGTGAGCGTTCCGATTTCAGTCCCAGAGCGATTCGCCCAATGAGTCCTTGATATTTAGTCGTTTTCAGCCAATATTTTGGATTTTTGAAAATTTCACTTTTTTGTGAAAATATCCACTAAATGAGGAAATAATATGTGTGAGGGTAGAATATATATCCCACGGGGGTAAAATTGAAAAAAGTTGAAAAAAATTTTTTTTTGGACTTAGTCATTTTTCTGGCGTTTATCAGACTTTCAGATAGGGGAAATGTCAGTGAGCATTCCGATTTCAGTCCCAGAGCGATTCGCCCAATGAGTCCTTGATATTTAGTCGTTTTCAGCCAATATTTTGGATTTTTGATAATTTCACTTTTTTGTGAAAATATCCACTAAATGAGGGAATAATATGTGTGAGGGTACCCAAGGAGAGTTCCAAATGTGTGTGGGTAGAATATATATCCCACGGGGGTAAAATTGAAAAAAGTAGAAAACATTTTTTTTTGGACTTAGTCATTTTTCCGGCGTTTATCAGACTTTCAGATAGGGGAAATGTCAGTGAGCATTCCGATTTCAGTCCCAGAGCGATTCGCCCAATGAGTCCTTGATATTTAGTCGTTTTCAGCCAATATTTTGGATTTTTGGTAATTTCACTTTTTTGTGAAAATATCCACTAAATGAGGGAATAATATGTGTGAGGGTACCCAAGGAGAGTTCCAAATGTGTGTGGGTAGAATATATATCCCACGGGGGTAAAATTGAAACAAGTAGAAAAAATTTTTTTTTGGACTTAGTCATTTTTCCGGCGTTTATCAGACTTTCAGATAGGGGAAATGTCAGTGAGCATTCCGATTTCAGTCCCAGAGCGATTCGCCCAATGAGTCATTGATATTTAGTCGTTTTCAGCCAATATTTTGGATTTTTGAAAATTTCACTTTTTTTGTGAAAATATCCACTAAATGAGGAAATAATATGTGTGAGGGTAGAATATATATCCCACGGGGGTAAAATTGAAAAAAGTTGACAAAAATTTTTTTTTGGACTTACTCATTTTTCCGGCGTTTATCAGACTTTCAGATAGGGGAAATGTCAGTGAGCGTTCCGATTTCAGTTCCAGAGCGATTCGCCCAATGAGTCCTTGATATTTAGTCCTTTTCAGCTAATATTTTGGATTTTTGAAAATTTCACTTTTTTGTGAAAATATCCACTAAATGAGGGAATAATATGTGTGAGGGTACCCCAGGAGAGTTCCAAATGTGTGTGGGTAGAATATATATCCCACGGGGGTAAAATTGAAAAAAGTTGAAAAAAAATTTTTTTTGGACTTAGTCATTTTTCTGGCGTTCATCAGACTTTCAGATAGGGGAAATGTCAGTGAGCGTTCCGATTTCAGTCCCAGAGCGATTCGCCCAATGAGTCCTTGATATTTAGTCGTTTTCAGCCAATATTTTGGATTTTTGAAAATTTCACTTTTTTGTGAAAATATCCACTAAATGAGGAAATAATATGTGTGAGGGTAGAATATATATCCCGCGGGGGTAAAATTGAAAAAAGTTTAAAAAAAATTTTTTTTGGACTTAGTCATTTTTCCGGCGTTTATCAGACTTTCAGATAGGGGAAATGTCAGTGAGCGTTCCAATTTCAGTTCCAGAGCGATTCGCCCAATGAGTCCTTGATATTTAGTCGTTTTCAGCTAATATTTTGGATTTTTGAAAATTTCACTTTTTTGTGAAAATATCCACTAAATGAGGGAATAATATGTGTGAGGGTACCCCAGGAGAGTTCCAAATGTGTGTGGGTAGAATACATATCCCACGGGGGTAAAATTGAAAAAAGTTGAAAAAAAATTTTTGGGGGACTTAGTCATTTTTCTGGCGTTTATCAGACTTTCAGATAGGGGAAATGTCAGTGAGCGTTCCGATTTCAGTCCCAGAGCGATTCGCCCAATGAGTCCTTGATATTTAGTCGTTTTCAGCCAATATTTTGGATTTTTGAAAATTTCACTTTTTTTGTGAAAATATCCACTAAATGAGGAAATAATATGTGTGAGGGTAGAATATATATCCCACGGGGGTAAAATTGAAAAAAGTAGAAAAAAATTTTTTTTGGACTTAGTCATTTTTCCGGCGTTTATCAGACTTTCAGATAGGGGAAATGTCAGTGAGCGTTCCGATTTCAGTTCCAGAGCGATTCGCCCAATGAGTCCTTGATATTTAGTCGTTTTCAGCCAATATTTTGGATTTTTGAAAATTTCACTTTTTTGTGAAAATATCCACTAAATGAGGGAATAATATGTGTGAGGGTACCCCAGGAGAGTTCCAAATGTGTGTGGGTAGAATATATATCCCACGGGGGTAAAATTGAAAAAAGTTTAAAAAAATTTTTTTTTGGACTTAGTCATTTTTCCGGCGTTTATCAGACTTTCAGATAGGGGAAATGTCAGTGAGCGTTCCTATTTCAGTCCCAGAGCGATTCGCCCAATGAGTCCTTGATATTTAGTCGTTTTCAGCCAATATTTTGGATTTTTGAAAATTTCACTTTTTTGTGAAAATATCCACTAAATGAGGGAATAATATGTGTGAGGGTACCCCAGGAGAGTTCCAAATGTGTGTGGGTAGAATATATATCCCACGGGGGTAAAATTGAAAAAAGTTGAAAAAAAATTTTTTTTGGACTTAGTCATTTTTCTGGCGTTCATCAGACTTTCAGATAGGGGAAATGTCAGTGAGCGTTCCGATTTCAGTCCCAGAGCGATTCGCCCAATGAGTCCTTGATATTTAGTCGTTTTCAGCCAATATTTTGGATTTTTGAAAATTTCACTTTTTTTGTGAAAATATCCACTAAATGAGGAAATAATATGTGTGAGGGTAGAATATATATCCCACGGGGGTAAAATTGAAAAAAGTTGAAAAAAATTTTTTTTTGGACTTAGTCATTTTTCCGGCGTTTATCAGACTTTCAGATAGGGGAAATGTCAGTGAGCGTTCCGATTTCAGTTCCAGAGCGATTCGCCCAATGAGTCCTTGATATTTAGTCGTTTTCAGCTAATATTTTTGATTTTTGAAAATTTCACTTTTTTGTGAAAATATCCACTAAATGAGGGAATAATATGTGTGAGGGTACCCCAGGAGAGTTCCAAATGTGTGTGGGTAGAATATATATCCCACAGGGGTAAAATTGAAAAAAGTAGAAAAAATTTTTTTTGGGACTTAGTCATTTTTCCGGCGTTTATCAGACTTTCAGATAGGGGAAATGTCAGTGAGCATTCCGATTTCAGTCCCAGAGCGATTCGCCCAATGAGTCCTTGATATTTAGTCGTTTTCAGCCAATATTTTGGATTTTTGAAAATTTCACTTTTTTGTGAAAATATCCACTAAATGAGGGAATAATATGTGTGAGGGTACCCCAGGAGAGTTCCAAATGTGTGCGGGTAGAATATATATCACACGGGGGTAAAATTGAAAAAAGTTGAAAAAAATTTTTTTTTGGACTTAGTCATTTTTCTGGCGTTTATCAGACTTTCAGATAGGGGAAATGTCAGTGAGCGTTCCGATTTCAGTCCCAGAGCGATTCGCCCAATGAGTCCTTGATATTTAGTCGTTTTCAGCCAATATTTTGGATTTTTGAAAATTTCACTTTTTTTGTGAAAATATCCACTAAATGAGGAAATAATATGTGTGTGGGTAGAATATATATCCCACGGGGGTAAAATTGAAAAAAGTTGACAAAAATTTTTTTTTGGACTTAGTCATTTTTCTGGCGTTTATCAGACTTTCAGATAGGGGAAATGTCAGTGAGCGTTCCGATTTCAGTCCCAGAGCGATTCGCCCAATGAGTCCTTGATATTTAGTCGTTTTCAGCCAATATTTTGGATTTTTGAAAATTTCACTTTTTTTGTGAAAATATCCACTAAATGAGGAAATAATATGTGTGAGGGTAGAATATATATCCCACGGGGGTAAAATTGAAAAAAGTTGAAAAAAATTTCTTTTTGGACTTAGTCATTTTTCCGGCGTTTATCAGACTTTCAGATAGGGGAAATGTCAGTGAGCGTTCCTATTTCAGTCCCAGAGCGATTCGCCCAATGAGTCCTTGATATTTAGTCGTTTTCAGCTAATATTTTGGATTTTTGAAAATTTCACTTTTTTGTGAAAATATCCACTAAATGAGGGAATAATATGTGTGAGGGTACCCCAGGAGAGTTCCAAATGTGTGTGGGTAGAATATATATCCCACAGGGGTAAAATTGAAAAAAGTAGAAAAAATTTTTTTTGGGACTTAGTCATTTTTCCGGCGTTTATCAGACTTTCAGATAGGGGAAATGTCAGTGAGCATTCCGATTTCAGTCCCAGAGCGATTCGCCCAATGAGTCCTTGATATTTAGTCCTTTTCAGCTAATATTTTGGATTTTTGAAAATTTCACTTTTTTGTGAAAATATCCACTAAATGAGGGAATAATATGTGTGAGGGTACCCCAGGAGAGTTCCAAATGTGTGTGGGTAGAATACATATCCCACGGGGGTAAAATTGAAAAAAGTTGAAAAAAAATTTTTTTTGGACTTAGTCATTTTTCTGGCGTTTATCAGACTTTCAGATAGGGGAAATGTCAGTGAGCGTTCCGATTTCAGTCCCAGAGCGATTCGCCCAATGAGTCCTTGATATTTAGTCGTTTTCAGCCAATATTTTGGATTTTTGAAAATTTCACTTTTTTGTGAAAATATCCACTAAATGAGGGAATAATATGTGTGAGGGTACCCCAGGAGAGTTCCAAATGTGTGTGGGTAGAATATATATCCCACGGGGGTAAAATTGAAAAAAGTTGAAAAAAAATTTTTTTTGGACTTAGTCATTTTTCTGGCGTTCATCAGACTTTCAGATAGGGGAAATGTCAGTGAGCGTTCCGATTTCAGTCCCAGAGCGATTCGCCCAATGAGTCCTTGATATTTAGTCGTTTTCAGCCAATATTTTGGATTTTTGAAAATTTCACTTTTTTGTGAAAATATCCACTAAATGAGGGAATAATATGTGTGAGGGTACCCCAGGAGAGTTCCAAATGTGTGCGGGTAGAATATATATCACACGGGGGTAAAATTGAAAAAAGTTGAAAAAAATTTTTTTTTGGACTTAGTCATTTTTCTGGCGTTTATCAGACTTTCAGATAGGGGAAATGTCAGTGAGCGTTCCGATTTCAGTCCCAGAGCGATTCGCCCAATGAGTCCTTGATATTTAGTCGTTTTCAGCCAATATTTTGGATTTTTGAAAATTTCACTTTTTTTGTGAAAATATCCACTAAATGAGGAAATAATATGTGTGTGGGTAGAATATATATCCCACGGGGGTAAAATTGAAAAAAGTTGACAAAAATTTTTTTTTGGACTTAGTCATTTTTCTGGCGTTTATCAGACTTTCAGATAGGGGAAATGTCAGTGAGCGTTCCGATTTCAGTCCCAGAGCGATTCGCCCAATGAGTCCTTGATATTTAGTCGTTTTCAGCCAATATTTTGGATTTTTGAAAATTTCACTTTTTTTGTGAAAATATCCACTAAATGAGGAAATAATATGTGTGAGGGTAGAATATATATCCCACGGGGGTAAAATTGAAAAAAGTTGAAAAAAATTTCTTTTTGGACTTAGTCATTTTTCCGGCGTTTATCAGACTTTCAGATAGGGGAAATGTCAGTGAGCGTTCCTATTTCAGTCCCAGAGCGATTCGCCCAATGAGTCCTTGATATTTAGTCGTTTTCAGCTAATATTTTGGATTTTTGAAAATTTCACTTTTTTGTGAAAATATCCACTAAATGAGGGAATAATATGTGTGAGGGTACCCCAGGAGAGTTCCAAATGTGTGTGGGTAGAATATATATCCCACAGGGGTAAAATTGAAAAAAGTAGAAAAAATTTTTTTTGGGACTTAGTCATTTTTCCGGCGTTTATCAGACTTTCAGATAGGGGAAATGTCAGTGAGCATTCCGATTTCAGTCCCAGAGTGATTCGCCCAATGAGTCCTTGATATTTAGTCCTTTTCAGCTAATATTTTGGATTTTTGAAAATTTCACTTTTTTGTGAAAATATCCACTAAATGAGGGAATAATATGTGTGAGGGTACCCCAGGAGAGTTCCAAATGTGTGTGGGTAGAATACATATCCCACGGGGGTAAAATTGAAAAAAGTTGAAAAAAAATTTTTTTTGGACTTAGTCATTTTTCTGGCGTTTATCAGACTTTCAGATAGGGGAAATGTCAGTGAGCGTTCCGATTTCAGTCCCAGAGCGATTCGCCCAATGAGTCCTTGATATTTAGTCGTTTTCAGCCAATATTTTGGATTTTTGAAAATTTCACTTTTTTGTGAAAATATCCACTAAATGAGGGAATAATATGTGTGAGGGTACCCCAGGAGAGTTCCAAATGTGTGTGGGTAGAATATATATCCCACGGGGGTAAAATTGAAAAAAGTTGAAAAAAAATTTTTTTTGGACTTAGTCATTTTTCTGGCGTTCATCAGACTTTCAGATAGGGGAAATGTCAGTGAGCGTTCCGATTTCAGTCCCAGAGCGATTCGCCCAATGAGTCCTTGATATTTAGTCGTTTTCAGCCAATATTTTGGATTTTTGAAAATTTCACTTTTTTGTGAAAATATCCACTAAATGAGGGAATAATATGTGTGAGGGTACCCCAGGAGAGTTCCAAATGTGTGTGGGTAGAATATATATCCCACGGGGGTAAAATTGAAAAAAGTTGAAAAAAAATTTTTTTTGGACTTAGTCATTTTTCTGGCGTTCATCAGACTTTCAGATAGGGGAAATGTCAGTGAGCGTTCCGATTTCAGTCCCAGAGCGATTCGCCCAATGAGTCCTTGATATTTAGTTGTTTTCAGCCAATATTTTGGATTTTTGAAAATTTCACTTTTTTGTGAAAATATCCACTAAATGAGGAAATAATATGTGTGAGGGTAGAATATATATCCCACGGGGGTAAAATTGAAAAAAGTTTAAAAAAAATTTTTTTTGGACTTAGTCATTTTTCTGGCGTTTATCAGACTTTCAGATAGGGGAAATGTCAGTGAGCGTTCCGATTTCAGTCCCAGAGCGATTCGCCCAATGAGTCCTTGATATTTAGTCGTTTTCAGCCAATATTTTGGATTTTTGAAAATTTCACTTTTTTGTGAAAATATCCACTAAATGAGGAAATAATATGTGTGAGGGTAGAATATATATCCCACGGGGGTAAAATTGAAAAAAGTTTAAAAAAAATTTTTTTTGGACTTAGTCATTTTTCTGGCGTTTATCAGACTTTCAGATAGGGGAAATGTCAGTGAGCGTTCCGATTTCAGTCCCAGAGCGATTCGCCCAATGAGTCCTTGATATTTAGTCGTTTTCAGCCAATATTTTGGATTTTTGAAAATTTCACTTTTTTGTGAAAATATCCACTAAATGAGGGAATAATATGTGTGAGGGTAACCCAGGAGAGTTCCAAATGTGTGTGGGTAGAATATATATCCCACGGGGGTAAAATTGAAAAAAGTTGAAAAAAAATTTTTTTTGGACTTAGTCATTTTTCTGGCGTTCATCAGACTTTCAGATAGGGGAAATGTCAGTGAGCGTTCCGATTTCAGTCCCAGAGCGATTCGCCCAATGAGTCCTTGATATTTAGTTGTTTTCAGCCAATATTTTGGATTTTTGAAAATTTCACTTTTTTGTGAAAATATCCACTAAATCAGGAAATAATATGTGTGAGGGTAGAATATATATCCCACGGGGGTAAAATTGAAAAAAGTTTAAAAAAAATTTTTTTTGGACTTAGTCATTTTTCTGGCGTTTATCAGACTTTCAGATAGGGGAAATGTCAGTGAGCGTTCCGATTTCAGTCCCAGAGCGATTCGCCCAATGAGTCCTTGATATTTAGTCGTTTTCAGCCAATATTTTGGATTTTTGAAAATTTCACTTTTTTGTGAAAATATCCACTAAATGAGGGAATAATATGTGTGAGGGTACCCCAGGAGAGTTCCAAATGTGTGTGGGTAGAATACATATCCCACGGAGGTAAAATTGAAAAAAGTTGAAAAAAAATTTTTTTTGGACTTAGTCATTTTTCTGGCGTTTATCAGACTTTCAGATAGGGGAAATGTCAGTGAGCGTTCCGATTTCAGTCCCAGAGCGATTCGCCCAATGAGTCCTTGATATTTAGTCGTTTTCAGCCAATATTTTGGATTTTTGAAAATTTCACTTTTTTGTGAAAATATCCACTAAATGAGGGAATAATATGTGTGAGGGTACCCCAGGAGAGTTCCAAATGTGTGTGGGTAGATTACATATCCCACGGAGGTAAAATTGAAAAAAGTTGAAAAAAAATTTTTTTTGGACTTAGTCATTTTTCTGGCGTTTATCAGACTTTCAGATAGGGGAAATGTCAGTGAGCGTTCCGATTTCAGTCCCAGAGCGATTCGCCCAATGAGTCCTTGATATTTAGTCGTTTTCAGCCAATATTTTGGATTTTTGAAAATTTCACTTTTTTTGTGAAAATATCCACTAAATGAGGAAATAATATGTGTGAGGGTAGAATATATATCCCACGGGGGTAAAATTGAAAAAAGTAGAAAAAATTTTTTTTGGACTTAGTCATTTTTCCGGCGTTTATCAGACTTTCAGATAGGGGAAATGTCAGTGAGCGTTCCGATTTCAGTTCCAGAGCGATTCGCCCAATGAGTCCTTGATATTTAGTCGTTTTCAGCTAATATTTTGGATTTTTGAATATTTCACTTTTTTGTGAAAATATCCACTAAATGAGGGAATAATATGTGTGAGGGTACCCCAGGAGAGTTCCAAATGTGTGTGGGTAGAATACATATCCCACGGGGGTAAAATTGAAAAAAGTTGAAAAAAAATTTTTTTTGGACTTAGTCATTTTTCTGGCGTTTATCAGACTTTCAGATAGGGGAAATGTCAGTGAGCGTTCTGATTTCAGTCCCAGAGCGATTCGCCCAATGAGTCCTTGATATTTAGTCGTTTTCAGCCAATATTTTGGATTTTTGAAAATTTCACTTTTTTGTGAAAATATCCACTAAATGAGGGAATAATATGTGTGAGGGTACCCCAGGAGAGTTCCAAATGTGTGTGGGTAGAATATATATCCCACGGGGGTAAAATTGAAAAAAGTTGAAAAAAAATTTTTTTTGGACTTAGTCATTTTTCTGGCGTTCATCAGACTTTCAGATAGGGGAAATGTCAGTGAGCGTTCCGATTTCAGTCCCAGAGCGATTCGCCCAATGAGTCCTTGATATTTAGTTGTTTTCAGCCAATATTTTGGATTTTTGAAAATTTCACTTTTTTGTGAAAATATCCACTAAATGAGGAAATAATATGTGTGAGGGTAGAATATATATCCCACGGGGGTAAAATTGAAAAAAGTTTAAAAAAAATTTTTTTTGGACTTAGTCATTTTTCTGGCGTTTATCAGACTTTCAGATAGGGGAAATGTCAGTGAGCGTTCCGATTTCAGTCCCAGAGCGATTCGCCCAATGAGTCCTTGATATTTAGTCGTTTTCAGCCAATATTTTGGATTTTTGAAAATTTCACTTTTTTGTGAAAATATCCACTAAATGAGGGAATAATATGTGTGAGGGTACCCCAGGAGAGTTCCAAATGTGTGTGGGTAGAATACATATCCCACGGAGGTAAAATTGAAAAAAGTTGAAAAAAAATTTTTTTTGGATTTAGTCATTTTTCTGGCGTTTATCAGACTTTCAGATAGGGGAAATGTCAGTGAGCATTCCGATTTCAGTCCCAGAGCGATTCGCCCAATGAGTCCTTGATATTTAGTCGTTTTCAGCCAATATTTTGGATTTTTGAAAATTTCACTTTTTTGTGAAAATATCCACTAAATGAGGGAATAATATGTGTGAGGGTACCCCAGGAGAGTTCCAAATGTGTGTGGGTAGAATATATATCCCACGGGGGTAAAATTGAAAAAAGTTGAAAAAAAATTTTTTTTGGACTTAGTCATTTTTCTGGCGTTCATCAGACTTTCAGATAGGGGAAATGTCAGTGAGCGTTCCGATTTCAGTCCCAGAGCGATTCGCCCAATGAGTCCTTGATATTTAGTCGTTTTCAGCCAATATTTTGGATTTTTGAAAATTTCACTTTTTTTGTGAAAATATCCACTAAATGAGGAAATAATATGTGTGAGGGTAGAATATATATCCCACGGGGGTAAAATTGAAAAAAGTTGAAAAAAATTTTTTTTTGGACTTAGTCATTTTTCCGGCGTTTATCAGACTTTCAGATAGGGGAAATGTCAGTGAGCGTTCCGATTTCAGTTCCAGAGCGATTCGCCCAATGAGTCCTTGATATTTAGTCGTTTTCAGCTAATATTTTTGATTTTTGAAAATTTCACTTTTTTGTGAAAATATCCACTAAATGAGGGAATAATATGTGTGAGGGTACCCCAGGAGAGTTCCAAATGTGTGTGGGTAGAATATATATCCCACAGGGGTAAAATTGAAAAAAGTAGAAAAAATTTTTTTTGGGACTTAGTCATTTTTCCGGCGTTTATCAGACTTTCAGATAGGGGAAATGTCAGTGAGCATTCCGATTTCAGTCCCAGAGCGATTCGCCCAATGAGTCCTTGATATTTAGTCGTTTTCAGCCAATATTTTGGATTTTTGAAAATTTCACTTTTTTGTGAAAATATCCACTAAATGAGGGAATAATATGTGTGAGGGTACCCCAGGAGAGTTCCAAATGTGTGCGGGTAGAATATATATCACACGGGGGTAAAATTGAAAAAAGTTGAAAAAAATTTTTTTTTGGACTTAGTCATTTTTCTGGCGTTTATCAGACTTTCAGATAGGGGAAATGTCAGTGAGCGTTCCGATTTCAGTCCCAGAGCGATTCGCCCAATGAGTCCTTGATATTTAGTCGTTTTCAGCCAATATTTTGGATTTTTGAAAATTTCACTTTTTTTGTGAAAATATCCACTAAATGAGGAAATAATATGTGTGTGGGTAGAATATATATCCCACGGGGGTAAAATTGAAAAAAGTTGACAAAAATTTTTTTTTGGACTTAGTCATTTTTCTGGCGTTTATCAGACTTTCAGATAGGGGAAATGTCAGTGAGCGTTCCGATTTCAGTCCCAGAGCGATTCGCCCAATGAGTCCTTGATATTTAGTCGTTTTCAGCCAATATTTTGGATTTTTGAAAATTTCACTTTTTTTGTGAAAATATCCACTAAATGAGGAAATAATATGTGTGAGGGTAGAATATATATCCCACGGGGGTAAAATTGAAAAAAGTTGAAAAAAATTTCTTTTTGGACTTAGTCATTTTTCCGGCGTTTATCAGACTTTCAGATAGGGGAAATGTCAGTGAGCGTTCCTATTTCAGTCCCAGAGCGATTCGCCCAATGAGTCCTTGATATTTAGTCGTTTTCAGCTAATATTTTGGATTTTTGAAAATTTCACTTTTTTGTGAAAATATCCACTAAATGAGGGAATAATATGTGTGAGGGTACCCCAGGAGAGTTCCAAATGTGTGTGGGTAGAATATATATCCCACAGGGGTAAAATTGAAAAAAGTAGAAAAAATTTTTTTTGGGACTTAGTCATTTTTCCGGCGTTTATCAGACTTTCAGATAGGGGAAATGTCAGTGAGCATTCCGATTTCAGTCCCAGAGCGATTCGCCCAATGAGTCCTTGATATTTAGTCCTTTTCAGCTAATATTTTGGATTTTTGAAAATTTCACTTTTTTGTGAAAATATCCACTAAATGAGGGAATAATATGTGTGAGGGTACCCCAGGAGAGTTCCAAATGTGTGTGGGTAGAATACATATCCCACGGGGGTAAAATTGAAAAAAGTTGAAAAAAAATTTTTTTTGGACTTAGTCATTTTTCTGGCGTTTATCAGACTTTCAGATAGGGGAAATGTCAGTGAGCGTTCCGATTTCAGTCCCAGAGCGATTCGCCCAATGAGTCCTTGATATTTAGTCGTTTTCAGCCAATATTTTGGATTTTTGAAAATTTCACTTTTTTGTGAAAATATCCACTAAATGAGGGAATAATATGTGTGAGGGTACCCCAGGAGAGTTCCAAATGTGTGTGGGTAGAATATATATCCCACGGGGGTAAAATTGAAAAAAGTTGAAAAAAAATTTTTTTTGGACTTAGTCATTTTTCTGGCGTTCATCAGACTTTCACATAGGGGAAATGTCAGTGAGCGTTCCGATTTCAGTCCCAGAGCGATTCGCCCAATGAGTCCTTGATATTTAGTCGTTTTCAGCCAATATTTTGGATTTTTGAAAATTTCACTTTTTTGTGAAAATATCCACTAAATGAGGGAATAATATGTGTGAGGGTACCCCAGGAGAGTTCCAAATGTGTGCGGGTAGAATATATATCACACGGGGGTAAAATTGAAAAAAGTTGAAAAAAATTTTTTTTTGGACTTAGTCATTTTTCTGGCGTTTATCAGACTTTCAGATAGGGGAAATGTCAGTGAGCGTTCCGATTTCAGTCCCAGAGCGATTCGCCCAATGAGTCCTTGATATTTAGTCGTTTTCAGCCAATATTTTGGATTTTTGAAAATTTCACTTTTTTTGTGAAAATATCCACTAAATGAGGAAATAATATGTGTGTGGGTAGAATATATATCCCACGGGGGTAAAATTGAAAAAAGTTGACAAAAATTTTTTTTTGGACTTAGTCATTTTTCTGGCGTTTATCAGACTTTCAGATAGGGGAAATGTCAGTGAGCGTTCCGATTTCAGTCCCAGAGCGATTCGCCCAATGAGTCCTTGATATTTAGTCGTTTTCAGCCAATATTTTGGATTTTTGAAAATTTCACTTTTTTTGTGAAAATATCCACTAAATGAGGAAATAATATGTGTGAGGGTAGAATATATATCCCACGGGGGTAAAATTGAAAAAAGTTGAAAAAAATTTCTTTTTGGACTTAGTCATTTTTCCGGCGTTTATCAGACTTTCAGATAGGGGAAATGTCAGTGAGCGTTCCTATTTCAGTCCCAGAGCGATTCGCCCAATGAGTCCTTGATATTTAGTCGTTTTCAGCTAATATTTTGGATTTTTGAAAATTTCACTTTTTTGTGAAAATATCCACTAAATGAGGGAATAATATGTGTGAGGGTACCCCAGGAGAGTTCCAAATGTGTGTGGGTAGAATATATATCCCACAGGGGTAAAATTGAAAAAAGTAGAAAAAATTTTTTTTGGGACTTAGTCATTTTTCCGGCGTTTATCAGACTTTCAGATAGGGGAAATGTCAGTGAGCATTCCGATTTCAGTCCCAGAGCGATTCGCCCAATGAGTCCTTGATATTTAGTCCTTTTCAGCTAATATTTTGGATTTTTGAAAATTTCACTTTTTTGTGAAAATATCCACTAAATGAGGGAATAATATGTGTGAGGGTACCCCAGGAGAGTTCCAAATGTGTGTGGGTAGAATACATATCCCACGGGGGTAAAATTGAAAAAAGTTGAAAAAAAATTTTTTTTGGACTTAGTCATTTTTCTGGCGTTTATCAGACTTTCAGATAGGGGAAATGTCAGTGAGCGTTCCGATTTCAGTCCCAGAGCGATTCGCCCAATGAGTCCTTGATATTTAGTCGTTTTCAGCCAATATTTTGGATTTTTGAAAATTTCACTTTTTTGTGAAAATATCCACTAAATGAGGGAATAATATGTGTGAGGGTACCCCAGGAGAGTTCCAAATGTGTGTGGGTAGAATATATATCCCACGGGGGTAAAATTGAAAAAAGTTGAAAAAAAATTTTTTTTGGACTTAGTCATTTTTCTGGCGTTCATCAGACTTTCAGATAGGGGAAATGTCAGTGAGCGTTCCGATTTCAGTCCCAGAGCGATTCGCCCAATGAGTCCTTGATATTTAGTCGTTTTCAGCCAATATTTTGGATTTTTGAAAATTTCACTTTTTTGTGAAAATATCCACTAAATGAGGGAATAATATGTGTGAGGGTACCCCAGGAGAGTTCCAAATGTGTGTGGGTAGAATATATATCCCACGGGGGTAAAATTGAAAAAAGTTGAAAAAAAATTTTTTTTGGACTTAGTCATTTTTCTGGCGTTCATCAGACTTTCAGATAGGGGAAATGTCAGTGAGCGTTCCGATTTCAGTCCCAGAGCGATTCGCCCAATGAGTCCTTGATATTTAGTTGTTTTCAGCCAATATTTTGGATTTTTGAAAATTTCACTTTTTTGTGAAAATATCCACTAAATGAGGAAATAATATGTGTGAGGGTAGAATATATATCCCACGGGGGTAAAATTGAAAAAAGTTTAAAAAAAATTTTTTTTGGACTTAGTCATTTTTCTGGCGTTTATCAGACTTTCAGATAGGGGAAATGTCAGTGAGCGTTCCGATTTCAGTCCCAGAGCGATTCGCCCAATGAGTCCTTGATATTTAGTCGTTTTCAGCCAATATTTTGGATTTTTGAAAATTTCACTTTTTTGTGAAAATATCCACTAAATGAGGAAATAATATGTGTGAGGGTAGAATATATATCCCACGGGGGTAAAATTGAAAAAAGTTTAAAAAAAATTTTTTTTGGACTTAGTCATTTTTCTGGCGTTTATCAGACTTTCAGATAGGGGAAATGTCAGTGAGCGTTCCGATTTCAGTCCCAGAGCGATTCGCCCAATGAGTCCTTGATATTTAGTCGTTTTCAGCCAATATTTTGGATTTTTGAAAATTTCACTTTTTTGTGAAAATATCCACTAAATGAGGGAATAATATGTGTGAGGGTACCCCAGGAGAGTTCCAAATGTGTGTGGGTAGAATATATATCTCACGGGGGTAAAATTGAAAAAAGTTGAAAAAAAATTTTTTTTGGACTTAGTCATTTTTCTGGCGTTCATCAGACTTTCAGATAGGGGAAATGTCAGTGAGCGTTCCGATTTCAGTCCCAGAGCGATTCGCCCAATGAGTCCTTGATATTTAGTTGTTTTCAGCCAATATTTTGGATTTTTGAAAATTTCACTTTTTTGTGAAAATATCCACTAAATCAGGAAATAATATGTGTGAGGGTAGAATATATATCCCACGGGGGTAAAATTGAAAAAAGTTTAAAAAAAATTTTTTTTGGACTTAGTCATTTTTCTGGCGTTTATCAGACTTTCAGATAGGGGAAATGTCAGTGAGCGTTCCGATTTCAGTCCCAGAGCGATTCGCCCAATGAGTCCTTGATATTTAGTCGTTTTCAGCCAATATTTTGGATTTTTGAAAATTTCACTTTTTTGTGAAAATATCCACTAAATGAGGGAATAATATGTGTGAGGGTACCCCAGGAGAGTTCCAAATGTGTGTGGGTAGAATACATATCCCACGGAGGTAAAATTGAAAAAAGTTGAAAAAAAATTTTTTTTGGACTTAGTCATTTTTCTGGCGTTTATCAGACTTTCAGATAGGGGAAATGTCAGTGAGCGTTCCGATTTCAGTCCCAGAGCGATTCGCCCAATGAGTCCTTGATATTTAGTCGTTTTCAGCCAATATTTTGGATTTTTGAAAATTTCACTTTTTTGTGAAAATATCCACTAAATGAGGGAATAATATGTGTGAGGGTACCCCAGGAGAGTTCCAAATGTGTGTGGGTAGATTACATATCCCACGGAGGTAAAATTGAAAAAAGTTGAAAAAAAATTTTTTTTGGACTTAGTCATTTTTCTGGCGTTTATCAGACTTTCAGATAGGGGAAATGTCAGTGAGCGTTCCGATTTCAGTCCCAGAGCGATTCGCCCAATGAGTCCTTGATATTTAGTCGTTTTCAGCCAATATTTTGGATTTTTGAAAATTTCACTTTTTTTGTGAAAATATCCACTAAATGAGGAAATAATATGTGTGAGGGTAGAATATATATCCCACGGGGGTAAAATTGAAAAAAGTAGAAAAAATTTTTTTTGGACTTAGTCATTTTTCCGGCGTTTATCAGACTTTCAGATAGGGGAAATGTCAGTGAGCGTTCCGATTTCAGTTCCAGAGCGATTCGCCCAATGAGTCCTTGATATTTAGTCGTTTTCAGCTAATATTTTGGATTTTTGAATATTTCACTTTTTTGTGAAAATATCCACTAAATGAGGGAATAATATGTGTGAGGGTACCCCAGGAGAGTTCCAAATGTGTGTGGGTAGAATACATATCCCACGGGGGTAAAATTGAAAAAAGTTGAAAAAAAATTTTTTTTGGACTTAGTCATTTTTCTGGCGTTTATCAGACTTTCAGATAGGGGAAATGTCAGTGAGCGTTCTGATTTCAGTCCCAGAGCGATTCGCCCAATGAGTCCTTGATATTTAGTCGTTTTCAGCCAATATTTTGGATTTTTGAAAATTTCACTTTTTTGTGAAAATATCCACTAAATGAGGGAATAATATGTGTGAGGGTACCCCAGGAGAGTTCCAAATGTGTGTGGGTAGAATATATATCCCACGGGGGTAAAATTGAAAAAAGTTGAAAAAAAATTTTTTTTGGACTTAGTCATTTTTCTGGCGTTCATCAGACTTTCAGATAGGGGAAATGTCAGTGAGCGTTCCGATTTCAGTCCCAGAGCGATTCGCCCAATGAGTCCTTGATATTTAGTTGTTTTCAGCCAATATTTTGGATTTTTGAAAATTTCACTTTTTTGTGAAAATATCCACTAAATGAGGAAATAATATGTGTGAGGGTAGAATATATATCCCACGGGGGTAAAATTGAAAAAAGTTTAAAAAAAATTTTTTTTGGACTTAGTCATTTTTCTGGCGTTTATCAGACTTTCAGATAGGGGAAATGTCAGTGAGCGTTCCGATTTCAGTCCCAGAGCGATTCGCCCAATGAGTCCTTGATATTTAGTCGTTTTCAGCTAATATTTTGGATTTTTGAAAATTTCACTTTTTTGTGAAAATATCCACTAAATGAGGGAATAATATGTGTGAGGGTACCCCAGGAGAGTTCCAAATGTGTGTGGGTAGAATATATATCCCACAGGGGTAAAATTGAAAAAAGTAGAAAAAATTTTTTTTGGGACTTAGTCATTTTTCCGGCGTTTATCAGACTTTCAGATAGGGGAAATGTCAGTGAGCATTCCGATTTCAGTCCCAGAGCGATTCGCCCAATGAGTCCTTGATATTTAGTCCTTTTCAGCTAATATTTTGGATTTTTGAAAATTTCACTTTTTTGTGAAAATATCCACTAAATGAGGGAATAATATGTGTGAGGGTACCCCAGGAGAGTTCCAAATGTGTGTGGGTAGAATACATATCCCACGGGGGTAAAATTGAAAAAAGTTGAAAAAAAATTTTTTTTGGACTTAGTCATTTTTCTGGCGTTTATCAGACTTTCAGATAGGGGAAATGTCAGTGAGCGTTCCGATTTCAGTCCCAGAGCGATTCGCCCAATGAGTCCTTGATATTTAGTCGTTTTCAGCCAATATTTTGGATTTTTGAAAATTTCACTTTTTTGTGAAAATATCCACTAAATGAGGGAATAATATGTGTGAGGGTACCCCAGGAGAGTTCCAAATGTGTGTGGGTAGAATATATATCCCACGGGGGTAAAATTGAAAAAAGTTGAAAAAAAATTTTTTTTGGACTTAGTCATTTTTCTGGCGTTCATCAGACTTTCAGATAGGGGAAATGTCAGTGAGCATTCCGATTTCAGTCCCAGAGCGATTCGCCCAATGAGTCCTTGATATTTAGTCCTTTTCAGCTAATATTTTGGATTTTTGAAAATTTCACTTTTTTGTGAAAATATCCACTAAATGAGGGAATAATATGTGTGAGGGTACCCCAGGAGAGTTCCAAATGTGTGTGGGTAGAATACATATCCCACGGGGGTAAAATTGAAAAAAGTTGAAAAAAAATTTTTTTTGGACTTAGTCATTTTTCTGGCGTTCATCAGACTTTCAGATAGGGGAAATGTCAGTGAGCGTTCCGATTTCAGTCCCAGAGCGATTCGCCCAATGAGTCCTTGATATTTAGTTGTTTTCAGCCAATATTTTGGATTTTTGAAAATTTCACTTTTTTGTGAAAATATCCACTAAATGAGGAAATAATATGTGTGAGGGTAGAATATATATCCCACGGGGGTAAAATTGAAAAAAGTTTAAAAAAAATTTTTTTTGGACTTAGTCATTTTTCTGGCGTTTATCAGACTTTCAGATAGGGGAAATGTCAGTGAGCGTTCCGATTTCAGTCCCAGAGCGATTCGCCCAATGAGTCCTTGATATTTAGTCGTTTTCAGCCAATATTTTGGATTTTTGAAAATTTCACTTTTTTGTGAAAATATCCACTAAATGAGGAAATAATATGTGTGAGGGTAGAATATATATCCCACGGGGGTAAAATTGAAAAAAGTTTAAAAAAAATTTTTTTTGGACTTAGTCATTTTTCTGGCGTTCATCAGACTTTCAGATAGGGGAAATGTCAGTGAGCGTTCCGATTTCAGTTCCAGAGCGATTCGCCCAATGAGTCCTTGATATTTAGTCGTTTTCAGCTAATATTTTGGATTTTTGAATATTTCACTTTTTTGTGAAAATATCCACTAAATGAGGGAATAATATGTGTGAGGGTACCCCAGGAGAGTTCCAAATGTGTGTGGGTAGAATACATATCCCACGGGGGTAAAATTGAAAAAAGTTGAAAAAAAATTTTTTTTGGACTTAGTCATTTTTCTGGCGTTTATCAGACTTTCAGATAGGGGAAATGTCAGTGAGCGTTCCGATTTCAGTCCCAGAGCGATTCGCCCAATGAGTCCTTGATATTTAGTCGTTTTCAGCCAATATTTTGGATTTTTGAAAATTTCACTTTTTTGTGAAAATATCCACTAAATGAGGGAATAATATGTGTGAGGGTACCCCAGGAGAGTTCCAAATGTGTGTGGGTAGAATATATATCCCACGGGGGTAAAATTGAAAAAAGTTGAAAAAAAATTTTTTTTGGACTTAGTCATTTTTCTGGCGTTCATCAGACTTTCAGATAGGGGAAATGTCAGTGAGCGTTCCGATTTCAGTCCCAGAGCGATTCGCCCAATGAGTCCTTGATATTTAGTTGTTTTCAGCCAATATTTTGGATTTTTGAAAATTTCACTTTTTTGTGAAAATATCCACTAAATCAGGAAATAATATGTGTGAGGGTAGAATATATATCCCACGGGGGTAAAATTGAAAAAAGTTTAAAAAAAATTTTTTTTGGACTTAGTCATTTTTCTGGCGTTTATCAGACTTTCAGATAGGGGAAATGTCAGTGAGCGTTCCGATTTCAGTCCCAGAGCGATTCGCCCAATGAGTCCTTGATATTTAGTCGTTTTCAGCCAATATTTTGGATTTTTGAAAATTTCACTTTTTTGTGAAAATATCCACTAAATGAGGGAATAATATGTGTGAGGGTACCCCAGGAGAGTTCCAAATGTGTGTGGGTAGAATACATATCCCACGGAGGTAAAATTGAAAAAAGTTGAAAAAAAATTTTTTTTGGACTTAGTCATTTTTCTGGCGTTTATCAGACTTTCAGATAGGGGAAATGTCAGTGAGCGTTCCGATTTCAGTCCCAGAGCGATTCGCCCAATGAGTCCTTGATATTTAGTCGTTTTCAGCCAATATTTTGGATTTTTGAAAATTTCACTTTTTTGTGAAAATATCCACTAAATGAGGGAATAATATGTGTGAGGGTACCCCAGGAGAGTTCCAAATGTGTGTGGGTAGATTACATATCCCACGGAGGTAAAATTGAAAAAAGTTGAAAAAAAATTTTTTTTGGACTTAGTCATTTTTCTGGCGTTTATCAGACTTTCAGATAGGGGAAATGTCAGTGAGCGTTCCGATTTCAGTCCCAGAGCGATTCGCCCAATGAGTCCTTGATATTTAGTCGTTTTCAGCCAATATTTTGGATTTTTGAAAATTTCACTTTTTTTGTGAAAATATCCACTAAATGAGGAAATAATATGTGTGAGGGTAGAATATATATCCCACGGGGGTAAAATTGAAAAAAGTAGAAAAAATTTTTTTTGGACTTAGTCATTTTTCCGGCGTTTATCAGACTTTCAGATAGGGGAAATGTCAGTGAGCGTTCCGATTTCAGTTCCAGAGCGATTCGCCCAATGAGTCCTTGATATTTAGTCGTTTTCAGCTAATATTTTGGATTTTTGAATATTTCACTTTTTTGTGAAAATATCCACTAAATGAGGGAATAATATGTGTGAGGGTACCCCAGGAGAGTTCCAAATGTGTGTGGGTAGAATACATATCCCACGGGGGTAAAATTGAAAAAAGTTGAAAAAAAATTTTTTTTGGACTTAGTCATTTTTCTGGCGTTTATCAGACTTTCAGATAGGGGAAATGTCAGTGAGCGTTCCGATTTCAGTCCCAGAGCGATTCGCCCAATGAGTCCTTGATATTTAGTCGTTTTCAGCCAATATTTTGGATTTTTGAAAATTTCACTTTTTTGTGAAAATATCCACTAAATGAGGGAATAATATGTGTGAGGGTACCCCAGGAGAGTTCCAAATGTGTGTGGGTAGAATATATATCCCACGGGGGTAAAATTGAAAAAAGTTGAAAAAAAATTTTTTTTGGACTTAGTCATTTTTCTGGCGTTCATCAGACTTTCAGATAGGGGAAATGTCAGTGAGCGTTCCGATTTCAGTCCCAGAGCGATTCGCCCAATGAGTCCTTGATATTTAGTTGTTTTCAGCCAATATTTTGGATTTTTGAAAATTTCACTTTTTTGTGAAAATATCCACTAAATCAGGAAATAATATGTGTGAGGGTAGAATATATATCCCACGGGGGTAAAATTGAAAAAAGTTTAAAAAAAATTTTTTTTGGACTTAGTCATTTTTCTGGCGTTTATCAGACTTTCAGATAGGGGAAATGTCAGTGAGCGTTCCGATTTCAGTCCCAGAGCGATTCGCCCAATGAGTCCTTGATATTTAGTCGTTTTCAGCCAATATTTTGGATTTTTGAAAATTTCACTTTTTTGTGAAAATATCCACTAAATGAGGGAATAATATGTGTGAGGGTACCCCAGGAGAGTTCCAAATGTGTGTGGGTAGAATACATATCCCACGGAGGTAAAATTGAAAAAAGTTGAAAAAAAATTTTTTTTGGACTTAGTCATTTTTCTGGCGTTTATCAGACTTTCAGATAGGGGAAATGTCAGTGAGCGTTCCGATTTCAGTCCCAGAGCGATTCGCCCAATGAGTCCTTGATATTTAGTCGTTTTCAGCCAATATTTTGGATTTTTGAAAATTTCACTTTTTTGTGAAAATATCCACTAAATGAGGGAATAATATGTGTGAGGGTACCCCAGGAGAGTTCCAAATGTGTGTGGGTAGATTACATATCCCACGGAGGTAAAATTGAAAAAAGTTGAAAAAAAATTTTTTTTGGACTTAGTCATTTTTCTGGCGTTTATCAGACTTTCAGATAGGGGAAATGTCAGTGAGCGTTCCGATTTCAGTCCCAGAGCGATTCGCCCAATGAGTCCTTGATATTTAGTCGTTTTCAGCCAATATTTTGGATTTTTGAAAATTTCACTTTTTTTGTGAAAATATCCACTAAATGAGGAAATAATATGTGTGAGGGTAGAATATATATCCCACGGGGGTAAAATTGAAAAAAGTAGAAAAAATTTTTTTTGGACTTAGTCATTTTTCCGGCGTTTATCAGACTTTCAGATAGGGGAAATGTCAGTGAGCGTTCCGATTTCAGTTCCAGAGCGATTCGCCCAATGAGTCCTTGATATTTAGTCGTTTTCAGCTAATATTTTGGATTTTTGAATATTTCACTTTTTTGTGAAAATATCCACTAAATGAGGGAATAATATGTGTGAGGGTACCCCAGGAGAGTTCCAAATGTGTGTGGGTAGAATACATATCCCACGGGGGTAAAATTGAAAAAAGTTGAAAAAAAATTTTTTTTGGACTTAGTCATTTTTCTGGCGTTTATCAGACTTTCAGATAGGGGAAATGTCAGTGAGCGTTCTGATTTCAGTCCCAGAGCGATTCGCCCAATGAGTCCTTGATATTTAGTCGTTTTCAGCCAATATTTTGGATTTTTGAAAATTTCACTTTTTTGTGAAAATATCCACTAAATGAGGGAATAATATGTGTGAGGGTACCCCAGGAGAGTTCCAAATGTGTGTGGGTAGAATATATATCCCACGGGGGTAAAATTGAAAAAAGTTTAAAAAAAATTTTTTTTGGACTTAGTCATTTTTCTGGCGTTTATCAGACTTTCAGATAGGGGAAATGTCAGTGAGCGTTCCGATTTCAGTCCCAGAGCGATTCGCCCAATGAGTCCTTGATATTTAGTCGTTTTCAGCTAATATTTTGGATTTTTGAAAATTTCACTTTTTTGTGAAAATATCCACTAAATGAGGGAATAATATGTGTGAGGGTACCCCAGGAGAGTTCCAAATGTGTGTGGGTAGAATATATATCCCACAGGGGTAAAATTGAAAAAAGTAGAAAAAATTTTTTTTGGGACTTAGTCATTTTTCCGGCGTTTATCAGACTTTCAGATAGGGGAAATGTCAGTGAGCATTCCGATTTCAGTCCCAGAGCGATTCGCCCAATGAGTCCTTGATATTTAGTCCTTTTCAGCTAATATTTTGGATTTTTGAAAATTTCACTTTTTTGTGAAAATATCCACTAAATGAGGGAATAATATGTGTGAGGGTACCCCAGGAGAGTTCCAAATGTGTGTGGGTAGAATACATATCCCACGGGGGTAAAATTGAAAAAAGTTGAAAAAAAATTTTTTTTGGACTTAGTCATTTTTCTGGCGTTTATCAGACTTTCAGATAGGGGAAATGTCAGTGAGCGTTCCGATTTCAGTCCCAGAGCGATTCGCCCAATGAGTCCTTGATATTTAGTCGTTTTCAGCCAATATTTTGGATTTTTGAAAATTTCACTTTTTTGTGAAAATATCCACTAAATGAGGGAATAATATGTGTGAGGGTACCCCAGGAGAGTTCCAAATGTGTGTGGGTAGAATATATATCCCACGGGGGTAAAATTGAAAAAAGTTGAAAAAAAATTTTTTTTGGACTTAGTCATTTTTCTGGCGTTCATCAGACTTTCAGATAGGGGAAATGTCAGTGAGCGTTCCGATTTCAGTCCCAGAGCGATTCGCCCAATGAGTCCTTGATATTTAGTTGTTTTCAGCCAATATTTTGGATTTTTGAAAATTTCACTTTTTTGTGAAAATATCCACTAAATGAGGAAATAATATGTGTGAGGGTAGAATATATATCCCACGGGGGTAAAATTGAAAAAAGTTTAAAAAAAATTTTTTTTGGACTTAGTCATTTTTCTGGCGTTTATCAGACTTTCAGATAGGGGAAATGTCAGTGAGCGTTCCGATTTCAGTCCCAGAGCGATTCGCCCAATGAGTCCTTGATATTTAGTCGTTTTCAGCCAATATTTTGGATTTTTGAAAATTTCACTTTTTTGTGAAAATATCCACTAAATGAGGAAATAATATGTGTGAGGGTAGAATATATATCCCACGGGGGTAAAATTGAAAAAAGTTTAAAAAAAATTTTTTTTGGACTTAGTCATTTTTCTGGCGTTTATCAGACTTTCAGATAGGGGAAATGTCAGTGAGCGTTCCGATTTCAGTCCCAGAGCGATTCGCCCAATGAGTCCTTGATATTTAGTCGTTTTCAGCCAATATTTTGGATTTTTGAAAATTTCACTTTTTTGTGAAAATATCCACTAAATGAGGGAATAATATGTGTGAGGGTACCCCAGGAGAGTTCCAAATGTGTGTGGGTAGAATATATATCCCACGGGGGTAAAATTGAAAAAAGTTGAAAAAAAATTTTTTTTGGACTTAGTCATTTTTCTGGCGTTCATCAGACTTTCAGATAGGGGAAATGTCAGTGAGCGTTCCGATTTCAGTCCCAGAGCGATTCGCCCAATGAGTCCTTGATATTTAGTTGTTTTCAGCCAATATTTTGGATTTTTGAAAATTTCACTTTTTTGTGAAAATATCCACTAAATCAGGAAATAATATGTGTGAGGGTAGAATATATATCCCACGGGGGTAAAATTGAAAAAAGTTTAAAAAAAATTTTTTTTGGACTTAGTCATTTTTCTGGCGTTTATCAGACTTTCAGATAGGGGAAATGTCAGTGAGCGTTCCGATTTCAGTCCCAGAGCGATTCGCCCAATGAGTCCTTGATATTTAGTCGTTTTCAGCCAATATTTTGGATTTTTGAAAATTTCACTTTTTTGTGAAAATATCCACTAAATGAGGGAATAATATGTGTGAGGGTACCCCAGGAGAGTTCCAAATGTGTGTGGGTAGAATACATATCCCACGGAGGTAAAATTGAAAAAAGTTGAAAAAAAATTTTTTTTGGACTTAGTCATTTTTCTGGCGTTTATCAGACTTTCAGATAGGGGAAATGTCAGTGAGCGTTCCGATTTCAGTCCCAGAGCGATTCGCCCAATGAGTCCTTGATATTTAGTCGTTTTCAGCCAATATTTTGGATTTTTGAAAATTTCACTTTTTTGTGAAAATATCCACTAAATGAGGGAATAATATGTGTGAGGGTACCCCAGGAGAGTTCCAAATGTGTGTGGGTAGATTACATATCCCACGGAGGTAAAATTGAAAAAAGTTGAAAAAAAATTTTTTTTGGACTTAGTCATTTTTCTGGCGTTTATCAGACTTTCAGATAGGGGAAATGTCAGTGAGCATTCCGATTTCAGTCCCAGAGCGATTCGCCCAATGAGTCCTTGATATTTAGTCGTTTTCAGCCAATATTTTGGATTTTTGAAAATTTCACTTTTTTTGTGAAAATATCCACTAAATGAGGAAATAATATGTGTGAGGGTAGAATATATATCCCACGGGGGTAAAATTGAAAAAAGTAGAAAAAATTTTTTTTGGACTTAGTCATTTTTCCGGCGTTTATCAGACTTTCAGATAGGGGAAATGTCAGTGAGCGTTCCGATTTCAGTTCCAGAGCGATTCGCCCAATGAGTCCTTGATATTTAGTCGTTTTCAGCTAATATTTTGGATTTTTGAATATTTCACTTTTTTGTGAAAATATCCACTAAATGAGGGAATAATATGTGTGAGGGTACCCCAGGAGAGTTCCAAATGTGTGTGGGTAGAATACATATCCCACGGGGGTAAAATTGAAAAAAGTTGAAAAAAAATTTTTTTTGGACTTAGTCATTTTTCTGGCGTTTATCAGACTTTCAGATAGGGGAAATGTCAGTGAGCGTTCTGATTTCAGTCCCAGAGCGATTCGCCCAATGAGTCCTTGATATTTAGTCGTTTTCAGCCAATATTTTGGATTTTTGAAAATTTCACTTTTTTGTGAAAATATCCACTAAATGAGGGAATAATATGTGTGAGGGTACCCCAGGAGAGTTCCAAATGTGTGTGGGTAGAATATATATCCCACGGGGGTAAAATTGAAAAAAGTTGAAAAAAAATTTTTTTTGGACTTAGTCATTTTTCTGGCGTTCATCAGACTTTCAGATAGGGGAAATGTCAGTGAGCGTTCCGATTTCAGTCCCAGAGCGATTCGCCCAATGAGTCCTTGATATTTAGTTGTTTTCAGCCAATATTTTGGATTTTTGAAAATTTCACTTTTTTGTGAAAATATCCACTAAATGAGGAAATAATATGTGTGAGGGTAGAATATATATCCCACGGGGGTAAAATTGAAAAAAGTTTAAAAAAAATTTTTTTTGGACTTAGTCATTTTTCTGGCGTTTATCAGACTTTCAGATAGGGGAAATGTCAGTGAGCGTTCCGATTTCAGTCCCAGAGCGATTCGCCCAATGAGTCCTTGATATTTAGTCGTTTTCAGCCAATATTTTGGATTTTTGAAAATTTCACTTTTTTGTGAAAATATCCACTAAATGAGGGAATAATATGTGTGAGGGTACCCCAGGAGAGTTCCAAATGTGTGTGGGTAGAATACATATCCCACGGAGGTAAAATTGAAAAAAGTTGAAAAAAAATTTTTTTTGGATTTAGTCATTTTTCTGGCGTTTATCAGACTTTCAGATAGGGGAAATGTCAGTGAGCATTCCGATTTCAGTCCCAGAGCGATTCGCCCAATGAGTCCTTGATATTTAGTCGTTTTCAGCCAATATTTTGGATTTTTGAAAATTTCACTTTTTTGTGAAAATATCCACTAAATGAGGGAATAATATGTGTGAGGGTACCCCAGGAGAGTTCCAAATGTGTGTGGGTAGAATATATATCCCACGGGGGTAAAATTGAAAAAAGTTGAAAAAAATTTTTTTTTGGACTTAGTCATTTTTCTGGCGTTTATCAGACTTTCAGATAGGGGAAATGTCAGTGAGCGTTCCGATTTCAGTCCCAGAGCGATTCGCCCAATGAGTCCTTGATATTTATTCGTTTTCAGCCAATATTTTGGATTTTTGAAAATTTCACTTTTTTTGTGAAAATATCCACTAAATGAAGAAATAATATGTGTGTGGGTAGAATATATATCCCACGGGGGTAAAATTGAAAAAAGTTGAAAAAAATTTCTTTTTGGACTTAGTCATTTTTCCGGCGTTTATCAGACTTTCAGATAGGGGAAATGTCAGTGAGCGTTCCTATTTCAGTCCCAGAGCGATTCGCCCAATGAGTCCTTGATATTTAGTCGTTTTCAGCTAATATTTTGGATTTTTGAAAATTTCACTTTTTTGTGAAAATATCCACTAAATGAGGGAATAATATGTGTGAGGGTACCCCAGGAGAGTTCCAAATGTGTGTGGGTAGAATATATATCCCACAGGGGTAAAATTGAAAAAAGTAGAAAAAATTTTTTTTGGGACTTAGTCATTTTTCCGGCGTTTATCAGACTTTCAGATAGGGGAAATGTCAGTGAGCATTCCGATTTCAGTCCCAGAGCGATTCGCCCAATGAGTCCTTGATATTTAGTCGTTTTCAGCCAATATTTTGTATTTTTGAAAATTTCACTTTTTTGTGAAAATATCCACTAAATGAGGGAATAATATGTGTGAGGGTACCCCAGGAGAGTTCCAAATGTGTGTGGGTAGAATATATATCCCACGTGGGTAAAATTGAAAAAAGTTGAAAAAAAATTTTTTTTGGACTTAGTCATTTTTCTGGCGTTCATCAGACTTTCAGATAGGGGAAATGTCAGTGAGCGTTCCGATTTCAGTCCCAGAGCGATTCGCCCAATGAGTCCTTGATATTTAGTTGTTTTCAGCCAATATTTTGGATTTTTGAAAATTTCACTTTTTTGTGAAAATATCCACTAAATGAGGAAATAATATGTGTGAGGGTAGAATATATATCCCACGGGGGTAAAATTGAAAAAAGTTTAAAAAAAATTTTTTTTGGACTTAGTCATTTTTCTGGCGTTTATCAGACTTTCAGATAGGGGAAATGTCAGTGAGCGTTCCGATTTCAGTCCCAGAGCGATTCGCCCAATGAGTCCTTGATATTTAGTCGTTTTCAGCCAATATTTTGGATTTTTGAAAATTTCACTTTTTTGTGAAAATATCCACTAAATGAGGGAATAATATGTGTGAGGGTACCCCAGGAGAGTTCCAAATGTGTGTGGGTAGAATACATATCCCACGGAGGTAAAATTGAAAAAAGTTGAAAAAAAATTTTTTTTGGATTTAGTCATTTTTCTGGCGTTTATCAGACTTTCAGATAGGGGAAATGTCAGTGAGCATTCCGATTTCAGTCCCAGAGCGATTCGCCCAATGAGTCCTTGATATTTAGTCGTTTTCAGCCAATATTTTGGATTTTTGAAAATTTCACTTTTTTGTGAAAATATCCACTAAATGAGGGAATAATATGTGTGAGGGTACCCCAGGAGAGTTCCAAATGTGTGTGGGTAGAATATATATCCCACGGGGGTAAAATTGAAAAAAGTTGAAAAAAATTTTTTTTTGGACTTAGTCATTTTTCTGGCGTTTATCAGACTTTCAGATAGGGGAAATGTCAGTGAGCGTTCCGATTTCAGTCCCAGAGCGATTCGCCCAATGAGTCCTTGATATTTAGTCGTTTTCAGCCAATATTTTGGATTTTTGAAAATTTCACTTTTTTTGTGAAAATATCCACTAAATGAAGAAATAATATGTGTGTGGGTAGAATATATATCCCACGGGGGTAAAATTGAAAAAAGTTGACAAAAATTTTTTTTTGGACTTAGTCATTTTTCTGGCGTTTATCAGACTTTCAGATAGGGGAAATGTCAGTGAGCGTTCCGATTTCAGTCCCAGAGCGATTCGCCCAATGAGTCCTTGATATTTCGTCGTTTTCAGCCAATATTTTGGATTTTTGAAAATTTCACTTTTTTTGTGAAAATATCCACTAAATGAGGAAATAATATGTGTGAGGGTAGAATATATATCCCACGGGGGTAAAATTGAAAAAAGTTGAAAAAAATTTCTTTTTGGACTTAGTCATTTTTCTGGCGTTTATCAGACTTTCAGATAGGGGAAATGTCAGTGAGCGTTCCGATTTCAGTCCCAGAGCGATTCGCCCAATGAGTCCTTGATATTTAGTCGTTTTCAGCCAATATTTTGGATTTTTGAAAATTTCACTTTTTTGTGAAAATATCCACTAAATGAGGGAATAATATGTGTGAGGGTACCCCAGGAGAGTTCCAAATGTGTGTGGGTAGAATACATATCCCACGGAGGTAAAATTGAAAAAAGTTGAAAAAAAATTTTTTTTGGACTTAGTCATTTTTCTGGCGTTTATCAGACTTTCAGATAGGGGAAATGTCAGTGAGCGTTCCGATTTCAGTCCCAGAGCGATTCGCCCAATGAGTCCTTGATATTTAGTCGTTTTCAGCCAATATTTTGGATTTTTGAAAATTTCACTTTTTTGTGAAAATATCCACTAAATGAGGGAATAATATGTGTGAGGGTACCCCAGGAGAGTTCCAAATGTGTGTGGGTAGAATACATATCCCACGGAGGTAAAATTGAAAAAAGTTGAAAAAAAATTTTTTTTGGACTTAGTCATTTTTCTGGCGTTTATCAGACTTTCAGATAGGGGAAATGTCAGTGAGCGTTCCGATTTCAGTCCCAGAGCGATTCGCCCAATGAGTCCTTGATATTTAGTCGTTTTCAGCCAATATTTTGGATTTTTGAAAATTTCACTTTTTTTGTGAAAATATCCACTAAATGAGGAAATAATATGTGTGAGGGTAGAATATATATCCCACGGGGGTAAAATTGAAAAAAGTAGAAAAAATTTTTTTTGGACTTAGTCATTTTTCCGGCGTTTATCAGACTTTCAGATAGGGGAAATGTCAGTGAGCGTTCCGATTTCAGTTCCAGAGCGATTCGCCCAATGAGTCCTTGATATTTAGTCGTTTTCAGCTAATATTTTGGATTTTTGAATATTTCACTTTTTTGTGAAAATATCCACTAAATGAGGGAATAATATGTGTGAGGGTACCCCAGGAGAGTTCCAAATGTGTGTGGGTAGAATACATATCCCACGGGGGTAAAATTGAAAAAAGTTGAAAAAAAATTTTTTTTGGACTTAGTCATTTTTCTGGCGTTTATCAGACTTTCAGATAGGGGAAATGTCAGTGAGCGTTCCGATTTCAGTCCCAGAGCGATTCGCCCAATGAGTCCTTGATATTTAGTCGTTTTCAGCCAATATTTTGGATTTTTGAAAATTTCACTTTTTTGTGAAAATATCCACTAAATGAGGGAATAATATGTGTGAGGGTACCCCAGGAGAGTTCCAAATGTGTGTGGGTAGAATATATATCCCACGGGGGTAAAATTGAAAAAAGTTGAAAAAAAATTTTTTTTGGACTTAGTCATTTTTCTGGCGTTCATCAGACTTTCAGATAGGGGAAATGTCAGTGAGCGTTCCGATTTCAGTCCCAGAGCGATTCGCCCAATGAGTCCTTGATATTTAGTCGTTTTCAGCCAATATTTTGGATTTTTGAAAATTTCACTTTTTTGTGAAAATATCCACTAAATGAGGGAATAATATGTGTGAGGGTACCCCAGGAGAGTTCCAAATGTGTGTGGGTAGAATATATATCCCACGGGGGTAAAATTGAAAAAAGTTGAAAAAAAATTTTTTTTGGACTTAGTCATTTTTCTGGCGTTCATCAGACTTTCAGATAGGGGAAATGTCAGTGAGCGTTCCGATTTCAGTCCCAGAGCGATTCGCCCAATGAGTCCTTGATATTTAGTTGTTTTCAGCCAATATTTTGGATTTTTGAAAATTTCACTTTTTTGTGAAAATATCCACTAAATGAGGAAATAATATGTGTGAGGGTAGAATATATATCCCACGGGGGTAAAATTGAAAAAAGTTTAAAAAAAATTTTTTTTGGACTTAGTCATTTTTCTGGCGTTTATCAGACTTTCAGATAGGGGAAATGTCAGTGAGCGTTCCGATTTCAGTCCCAGAGCGATTCGCCCAATGAGTCCTTGATATTTAGTCGTTTTCAGCCAATATTTTGGATTTTTGAAAATTTCACTTTTTTGTGAAAATATCCACTAAATGAGGGAATAATATGTGTGAGGGTACCCCAGGAGAGTTCCAAATGTGTGTGGGTAGAATACATATCCCACGGAGGTAAAATTGAAAAAAGTTGAAAAAAAATTTTTTTTGGATTTAGTCATTTTTCTGGCGTTTATCAGACTTTCAGATAGGGGAAATGTCAGTGAGCATTCCGATTTCAGTCCCAGAGCGATTCGCCCAATGAGTCCTTGATATTTAGTCGTTTTCAGCCAATATTTTGGATTTTTGAAAATTTCACTTTTTTGTGAAAATATCCACTAAATGAGGGAATAATATGTGTGAGGGTACCCCAGGAGAGTTCCAAATGTGTGTGGGTAGAATATATATCCCACGGGGGTAAAATTGAAAAAAGTTGAAAAAAATTTTTTTTTGGACTTAGTCATTTTTCTGGCGTTTATCAGACTTTCAGATAGGGGAAATGTCAGTGAGCGTTCCGATTTCAGTCCCAGAGCGATTCGCCCAATGAGTCCTTGATATTTAGTCGTTTTCAGCCAATATTTTGGATTTTTGAAAATTTCACTTTTTTTGTGAAAATATCCACTAAATGAGGAAATAATATGTGTGTGGGTAGAATATATATCCCACGGGGGTAAAATTGAAAAAAGTTGACAAAAATTTTTTTTTGGACTTAGTCATTTTTCTGGCGTTTATCAGACTTTCAGATAGGGGAAATGTCAGTGAGCGTTCCGATTTCAGTCCCAGAGCGATTCGCCCAATGAGTCCTTGATATTTAGTCGTTTTCAGCCAATATTTTGGATTTTTGAAAATTTCACTTTTTTTGTGAAAATATCCACTAAATGAGGAAATAATATGTGTGAGGGTAGAATATATATCCCACGGGGGTAAAATTGAAAAAAGTTGAAAAAAATTTCTTTTTGGACTTAGTCATTTTTCCGGCGTTTATCAGACTTTCAGATAGGGGAAATGTCAGTGAGCGTTCCTATTTCAGTCCCAGAGCGATTCGCCCAATGAGTCCTTGATATTTAGTCGTTTTCAGCTAATATTTTGAATTTTTGAAAATTTCACTTTTTTGTGAAAATATCCACTAAATGAGGGAATAATATGTGTGAGGGTACCCCAGGAGAGTTCCAAATGTGTGTGGGTAGAATATATATCCCACAGGGGTAAAATTGAAAAAAGTAGAAAAAATTTTTTTTGGGACTTAGTCATTTTTCCGGCGTTTATCAGACTTTCAGATAGGGGAAATGTCAGTGAGCATTCCGATTTCAGTCCCAGAGCGATTCGCCCAATGAGTCCTTGATATTTAGTCCTTTTCAGCTAATATTTTGGATTTTTGAAAATTTCACTTTTTTGTGAAAATATCCACTAAATGAGGGAATAATATGTGTGAGGGTACCCCAGGAGAGTTCCAAATGTGTGTGTGTAGAATACATATCCCACGGGGGTAAAATTGAAAAAAGTTGAAAAAAAATTTTTTTTGGACTTAGTCATTTTTCTGGCGTTTATCAGACTTTCAGATAGGGGAAATGTCAGTGAGCGTTCCGATTTCAGTCCCAGAGCGATTCGCCCAATGAGTCCTTGATATTTAGTCGTTTTCAGCCAATATTTTGGATTTTTGAAAATTTCACTTTTTTGTGAAAATATCCACTAAATGAGGGAATAATATGTGTGAGGGTACCCCAGGAGAGTTCCAAATGTGTGTGGGTAGAATATATATCCCACGGGGGTAAAATTGAAAAAAGTTGAAAAAAAATTTTTTTTGGACTTAGTCATTTTTCTGGCGTTCATCAGACTTTCAGATAGGGGAAATGTCAGTGAGCGTTCCGATTTCAGTCCCAGAGCGATTCGCCCAATGAGTCCTTGATATTTAGTCGTTTTCAGCCAATATTTTGTATTTTTGAAAATTTCACTTTTTTGTGAAAATATCCACTAAATGAGGGAATAATATGTGTGAGGGTACCCCAGGAGAGTTCCAAATGTGTGTGGGTAGAATATATATCCCACGTGGGTAAAATTGAAAAAAGTTGAAAAAAAATTTTTTTTGGACTTAGTCATTTTTCTGGCGTTCATCAGACTTTCAGATAGGGGAAATGTCAGTGAGCGTTCCGATTTCAGTCCCAGAGCGATTCGCCCAATGAGTCCTTGATATTTAGTTGTTTTCAGCCAATATTTTGGATTTTTGAAAATTTCACTTTTTTGTGAAAATATCCACTAAATGAGGAAATAATATGTGTGAGGGTAGAATATATATCCCACGGGGGTAAAATTGAAAAAAGTTTAAAAAAAATTTTTTTTGGACTTAGTCATTTTTCTGGCGTTTATCAGACTTTCAGATAGGGGAAATGTCAGTGAGCGTTCCGATTTCAGTCCCAGAGCGATTCGCCCAATGAGTCCTTGATATTTAGTCGTTTTCAGCCAATATTTTGGATTTTTGAAAATTTCACTTTTTTGTGAAAATATCCACTAAATGAGGGAATAATATGTGTGAGGGTACCCCAGGAGAGTTCCAAATGTGTGTGGGTAGAATACATATCCCACGGAGGTAAAATTGAAAAAAGTTGAAAAAAAATTTTTTTTGGACTTAGTCATTTTTCTGGCGTTTATCAGACTTTCAGATAGGGGAAATGTC
Organism: Phyllobates terribilis; assembly: GCF_046119375.1. Taxonomy (NCBI): domain Eukaryota; kingdom Metazoa; phylum Chordata; class Amphibia; order Anura; family Dendrobatidae; genus Phyllobates; species Phyllobates terribilis. The sequence goes on along the minus strand of NW_027363002.1, from coordinate 2,292,229 downwards.
AGTGAGCGTTCCGATTTCAGTCCCAGAGCGATTCGCCCAATGAGTCCTTGATATTTAGTCGTTTTCAGCCAATATTTTGGATTTTTGAAAATTTCACTTTTTTTGTGAAAATATCCACTAAATGAGGAAATAATATGTGTGAGGGTAGAATATATATCCCACGGGGGTAAAATTGAAAAAAGTAGAAAAAATTTTTTTTGGACTTAGTCATTTTTCCGGCGTTTATCAGACTTTCAGATAGGGGAAATGTCAGTGAGCGTTCCGATTTCAGTTCCAGAGCGATTTGCCCAATGAGTCCTTGATATTTAGTCGTTTTCAGCTAATATTTTGGATTTTTGAATATTTCACTTTTTTGTGAAAATATCCACTAAATGAGGGAATAATATGTGTGAGGGTACCCCAGGAGAGTTCCAAATGTGTGTGGGTAGAATATATATCCCACGGGGGTAAAATTGAAAAAAGTTGAAAAAAATTTTTTTTTGGACTTAGTCATTTTTCTGGCGTTTATCAGACTTTCAGATAGGGGAAATGTCAGTGAGCATTCCTATTTCAGTCCCAGAGCGATACGCCCAATGAGTCCTTGATATTTAGTCGTTTTCAGCCAATATTTTGGATTTTTGAAAATTTCACTTTTTTGTGAAAATATCCACTAAATGAGGGAATAATATGTTTGAGGGTACCCCAGGAGAGTTCCAAATGTGTGTGGGTAGAATATATATCCCACGGGGGTAAAATTGAAAAAAGTTGAAAAAAAATTTTTTTTGGACTTAGTCATTTTTCTGGCGTTCATCAGACTTTCAGATAGGGGAAATGTCAGTGAGCGTTCCGATTTCAGTCCCAGAGCGATTCGCCCAATGAGTCCTTGATATTTAGTCGTTTTCAGCCAATATTTTGGATTTTTGAAAATTTCACTTTTTTGTGAAAATATCCACTAAATGAGGAAATAATATGTGTGAGGGTAGAATATATATCCCACGGGGGTAAAATTGAAAAAAGTTTAAAAAAAATTTTTTTTGGACTTAGTCATTTTTCCGGCGTTTATCAGACTTTCAGATAGGGGAAATGTCAGTGAGCGTTCCAATTTCAGTTCCAGAGCGATTCGCCCAATGAGTCCCTGATATTTAGTCGTTTTCAGCTAATATTTTGGATTTTTGAAAATTTCACTTTTTTGTGAAAATATCCACTAAATGAGGGAATAATATGTGTGAGGGTACCCCAGGAGAGTTCCAAATGTGTGTGGGTAGAATATATATCCCACGCGGGTAAAATTGAAAAAAGAAGAAAAAAATTTTTTTTTGGACTTAGTCATTTTTCTGCCATTTATCAGACTTTCAGATAGGGGAAATGTCAGTGAGCATTCCGATTTCAGTCCCAGAGCGATTCGCCCAATGAGTCCTTGATATTTAGTCGTTTTCAGCCAATATTTTGGATTTTTGAAAATTTCACTTTTTTTGTGAAAATATCCACTAAATGAGGAAATAATATGTGTGAGGGTAGAATATATATCCCACGGGGGTAAAATTGAAAAAAGTTGAAAAAAATTTTTTTTTGGACTTAGTCATTTTTCCGGCGTTTATCAGACTTTCAGATAGGGGAAAATGTCAGTGAGCGTTCCGATTTCAGTTCCAGAGCTATTCGCCCAATGAGTCCTTGATATTTAGTCGTTTTCAGCTAATATTTTGGATTTTTGAAAATTTCACTTTTTTGTGAAAATATCCACTAAATGAGGGAATAATATGTGTGAGGGTACCCCAGGAGAGTTCCAAATGTGTGTGGGTAGAATATATATCCCACGGGGGTAAAATTTAAAAAAAGTTGAAAAAAAATTTTTTTTGGACTTAGTCATTTTTCCGGCGTTTATCAGACTTTCAGATAGGGGAAATGTCAGTGAGCGTTCCGATTTCATTCCCAGAGCGATTCGCCCAATGAGTCCTTGATATTTAGTCGTTTTCAGCCAATTTTTTGGATTTTCGAAAATTTCACTTTTTTTTTGAAAATATCCACTAAATGAGGAAATAATATGTGTGAGGGTAGAATATATATCCCACGGGGGTAAAATTGAAAAAAGTTGAAAAAATTTTTTTTTTGGACTTAGTCATTTTCCTGGCGTTTATCAGACTTTCAGATAGGGGAAATGTCAGTGAGCGTTCCAATTTCAGTTCCAGAGCGATTCGCCCAATGAGTCCTTGATATTTAGTCGTTTTCAGCTAATATTTTGGATTTTTGAAAATTTCACTTTTTTGTGAAAATATCCACTAAATGAGGGAATAATATGTGTGAGGGTACCCCAGGAGAGTTCCAGATGTGTGTGGGTAGAATATATATCCCACGGGGGTAAAATTGAAAAAAGAAGAAAAAAATTTTTTTTTGGACTTAGTCATTTTTCCGGCGTTTATCAGACTTTCAGATAGGGGAAAATGTCAGTGAGCGTTCCGATTTCAGTTCCAGAGCGATTCGCCCAATGAGTCCTTGATATTTAGTCGTTTTCAGCTAATATTTTGGATTTTTGAAAATTTCACTTTTTTGTGAAAATATCCACTAAATGAGGGAATAATATGTGTGAGGGTACCCCAGGAGAGTTCCAAATGTGTGTGGGTAGAATATATATCCCACGGGGGTAAAATTTAAAAAAAGTTGAAAAAAAATTTTTTTTGGACTTAGTCATTTTTCCGGCGTTTATCAGACTTTCAGATAGGGGAAATGTCAGTGAGCGTTCCGATTTCAGTCCCAGAGCGATTCGCCCAATGAGTCCTTGATATTTAGTCGTTTTCAGCCAATTTTTTGGATTTTCGAAAATTTCACTTTTTTTGTGAAAATATCCACTAAATGAGGAGATAATATGTGTGAGGGTAGAATATATATCCCACGGGGGTAAAATTGAAAAAAGTTGAAAAAATTTTTTTTTTGGACTTAGTCATTTTCCTGGCGTTTATCAGACTTTCAGATAGGGGAAATGTCAGTGAGCGTTCCAATTTCAGTTCCAGAGCGATTCGCCCAATGAGTCCTTGATATTTAGTCGTTTTCAGCTAATATTTTGGATTTTTGAAAATTTCACTTTTTTGTGAAAATATCCACTAAATGAGGGAATAATATGTGTGAGGGTACCCCAGGAGAGTTCCAGATGTGTGTGGGTAGAATATATATCCCACGGGGGTAAAATTGAAAAAAGAAGAAAAAAATTTTTTTTTGGACTTAGTCATTTTTCTGCCATTTATCAGACTTTCAGATAGGGGAAATGTCAGTGAGCGTTCCAATTTCAGTTACAGAGCGATTTGCCCAATGAGTCCTTGATATTTAGTCGCTTTCAGCCAATTTTCTGGATTTTTGAAAATTTCACTTTTTTGTGAAAATATCCACTAAATGAGGGAATAATATGTGTGAGGGTACCCCAGGAGAGTTCCAAATGTGTGTGAGTAGAATATATATCCCACGGGGGTAAAATTGAAAAAAGTTGCAAAAAAATTTTTTTTTGGACTTAGTCATTTTCCTGGCGTTTATCAGACTTTCAGATAGGGGAAATGTCAGTGAGCGTTCCAATTTCAGTTCCAGAGCGATTCGCCCAATGAGTCCTTGATATTTAGTCGTTTTCAGCTAATATTTTGGATTTTTGAAAATTTCACTTTTTTGTGAAAATATCCACTAAATGAGGGAATAACATGTGTGAGGGTACCCCAGGAGAGTTCCAAATGTGTGTGGGTAGAATACATATCCCACGGGGGTAAAATTGAAAAAAGTTGAAAAAAATTTTTTTTTGGACTTAGTCATTTTTCTGGCATTTATCAGACTTTCAGATAGGGGAAATGTCAGTGAGCATTCCGATTTCAGTCCCAGAGCGATTCGCCCAATGAGTTCTTGATATTTAGTCGTTTTCAGCCAATATTTTGGATTTTTGAAAATTTCACTTTTTTTGTGAAAATATCCACTAAATGAGGAAATAGTATGTGTGAGGGTAGAATATATATCCCACGGGGGTAAAATTGAAAAAAGTTGAAAACAATTTTTTTTTGGACTTAGTCATTTTTCCGGCGTTTATCAGACTTTCAGATAGGGGAAATGTCAGTGAGCGTTCCGATTTCAGTTCCAGAGCGATTCGCCCAATGAGTCCTTGATATTTAGTCGTTTTCAGCTAATATTTTGGATTTTTGAAAATTTCACTTTTTTGTGAAAATATCCACTAAATGAGGGAATAATATGTGTGAGGGTACCCCAGGAGAGTTCCAAATGTGTGTGGGTAGAATATATATCCCACGGGGGTAAAATTGAAAAAAGTTGAAAAAAATTTTTTTTTGGACTTAGTCATTTTTCTGGCGTTTATCAGACTTTCAGATAGGGGAAATATCAGTGAGCGTTCCGATTTCAGTCCCAGAGCGATTCGCCCAATGAGTCCTTGATATTTAGTCGTTTTCAGCCAATATTTTGGATTTTTGAAAATTTCACTTTTTTGTGAAAATATCCACTAAATGAGGAAATAATATGTGTGAGGGTAGAATATATATCCCACGGGGGTAAAATTGAAAAAAGTTGAAAAAAATTTTTTTTTGAACTTAGTCATTTTTCTGGCGTTTATCAGACTTTCAGATAGGGGAAATAGTGGGCGTTCCGATTTCAGTCCCAGAGCGATTCGCCCAATGAGTCCTTGATATTTAGTCGTTTTCAGCCAATATTTTGGATTTTTTAAAATTTCACTTTTTTTGTGAAAATATCCACTAAATGAGGAAATAATATGTGTGAGGGTAGAATATATATCCCACGGGGGTAAAATTGAAAAAAGTTGAAAAAAAAATTTTTTTGGACTTAGTCATTTTTCCGGCGTTTATCAGACTTTCAGATAGGGGAAATGTTAGTGAGCGTTCCGATTTCAGTTCCAGAGCGATTCGCCCTATGAGTCCTTGATATTTAGTCGTTTTCAGCTAATATTTTGGATTTTTGAAAATTTCACTTTTTTGTGAAAATATCCACTAAATGAGGGAATAATATGTGTGAGGGTACCCCAGGAGAGTTCCAAATGTGTGTGGGTAGAATATATATGCCACGGGGGTAAAATTGAAAAAAGTTTAAAAAATTTTTTTTTTGGACTTAGTCATTTTTCCGGCGTTTATCAGACTTTCAGATAGGGGAAATGTCAATGAGCATTCCGATTTCAGTTCCAGAGTGATTCGCCCAATAAGTCCTTGATATTTAGTTGTTTTCAGCCAATTTTCTGGATTTTTGAAAATTTCACTTTTTTGTGAAAATATCCACTAAATGAGGGAATAATATGTGTGAGGGTACCCCAGGAGAGTTCCAAATGTGTGTGGGTAGAATATATATCCCACGGGGGTAAAATTGAAAAAAGTTGAAAAATTTTTTTTTCTGGACTTAGTCATTTTTCCGGCATTTATCAGACTTTCAGATAGGGGAAATGTCAGTGAGCGTTCCAATTTCAGTTCCAGAGCGATTTGCCCAATGAGTCCTTGATATTTAGTCGTTTTCAGCTAATATTTTGGATTTTTGAAAATTTCACTTTTTTGTGAAAATATCCACTTAATGAGGGAATAATATGTGTGAGGGTACCCCAGGAGAGTTCCAAATGTGTGTGGGTAGAATACATATCCCACGGGGGTAAAATTGAAAAAAGTTGAAAAAAATTTTTTTTTGGACTTAGTCATTTTTCTGGCATTTATCAGACTTTCAGATAGGGGAAATGTCAGTGAGCATTCCAATTTCAGTCCCAGAGCGATTCGCCCAATGAGTCCTTGATATTTAGTCGTTTTCAGCCAATATTTTGGATTTTTGAAAATTTCACTTTTTTTGTGAAAATATCCACTAAATGAGGAAATAATATGTGTGAGGGTAGAATATATATCCCACGGGGGTAAAATTGAAAAAAGTTGAAAAAAAATTTTTTTTGGACCTAGTCATTTTTCTGGCGTTTATCAGACTTTCAGATAGGGGAAATGTCAGTGAGCATTCCGATTTCAGTCCCAGAGCGATTCGCCCAATGAGTCCTTGATATTTAGTCGTTTTCAGCCAATATTTTGGATTTTTGAAAATTTCACTTTTTTGTGAAAATATCCACTAAATGAGGGAATAATATGTGTGAGGGTACCCCAGGAGAGTTCCAAATGTGTGTGGGTAGAATATATATGCCACGGGGGTAAAATTGAAAAAGGTTTAAAAAATTTTTTTTTTGGACTTAGTCATTTTTCCGGCGTTTATCAGACTTTCAGATAGGGGAAATGTCAATGAGCATTCCGATTTCAGTTCCAGAGTGATTCGCCCAATAAGTCCTTGATATTTAGTTGTTTTCAGCCAATTTTCTGGATTTTTGAAAATTTCACTTTTTTGTGAAAATATCCACTAAATGAGGGAATAATATGTGTGAGGGTACCCCAGGAGAGTTCCAAATGTGTGTGGGTAGAATATATATCCCACGGGGGTAAAATTGAAAAAAGTTGAAAACATTTTTTTTTTGGACTTAGTCATTTTTCCGGCATTTATCAGACTTTCAGATAGGGGAAATGTCAGTTAGCGTTCCAATTTCAATTCCAGAGCGATTCGCCCAATGAGTCTTTGATATTTAGTCGTTTTCAGCCAATATTTTGGATTTTTTAAAATTTCACTTTTTTGTGAAAATATCCACTAAATGAGGGAATATGTGTGAGGGTACCCCAGGAGAGTTCCAAATGTGTGTGGGTAGAATATATATCCCACGGGGGTAAAATTGAAAAAAGTTGAAAACATTTTTTTTTTTACTTAGTCATTTTTCCGGCGTTTATCAGACTTTCAGATAGGGGAAATGTCAGTGAGCTTTCCAATTTCAGTTCCAGAGCGATTCGCCCAATGAGTCCTTGATATTTAGTCGTTTTCAGCTAATATTTTGGATTTTTGAAAATTTCAATTTTTTGTGAAAATATCCACTAAATGAGGGAATAATATGTGTGAGGGTAACCCAGGAGAGTTCCAAATGTGTGTGGGTAGAATATATATCCCACGGGGGTAAAATTGAAAGAAGTTGAAAACATTTTTTTTATGGACTTAGTCATTTTTCCGGCATTTATCAGACTTTCAGATAGGGGAAATGTCAGTGAGTGTTACGATTTCAGATCCAGAGCGATTCGCCCAATGAGTCCTTGATATTTAGTCGTTTTCAGCCAATTTTCTGAATTTTTGAAAATTTCACTTTTTTGTGAAAATATCCACATGACGGAATAATATGTGTGAGAGTAGTATATATATCCCACGGGGGTAAAATTGAAAAAAGTTGAAAACATTTTTTTTTTGGACTTAGTCATTTTTCCGGCGTTTATCAGACTTTCAGATAGGGGAAATGTCAGTGAGCGTTCCGATTTCAGTCCCAGAGCGATGCGCCCAATGAGTCCTTGATATTTAGTCGTTTTCAGCCAATATTTTGGATTTTTGAAAATTTCACTTTTTTGTGAAAATATCCACTAAATGAGGGAATAATATGTGTGAGGGTACCCCAGGAGAGTTCCAAATGTGTGTGGGTAGAATATATATCCCACGGGGGTAAAATTGAAAAAAGTTGAAAACATTTTTTTTTTTACTTAGTCATTTTTCCGGCGTTTATCAGACTTTCAGATAGGGGAAATGTCAGTGAGCGTTACGATTTCAGATCCAGAGCGATTCGCCCAATGAGTCCTTGATATTTAGTCGTTTTCAGCCAATTTTCTGGATTTTTGAAAATTTCACTTTTTTGTGAAAATATCCACTAAATGAGGGAATAATATGTGTGAGGGTACCCCAGGAGAGTTCCAAATGTGTGTGGGTAGAATATATATCCCACGGGGGTAAAATTGAAAAAAGTTGCAAAAATATTTTTTTTTGGACTTAGTCATTTTTTCGAGCGTTTATCAGACTTTCAGATAGGGGAAATGTCAGTGAGCGTTCCGATTTCAGTTCCAGAGCGATTCGCCCAATGAGTCCTTGATATTTAGTCGTTTTCAGCTAATATTTTGGATTTTTGAAAATTTCACTTTTTTGTGAAAATATCCACTAAATGAGGGAATAATATGTGTGAGGGTACCCCAGGAGAGTTCCAAATGTGTGTGGGTAGAATATATATCCCACGGGGGTAAAATTGAAAAAAGTTGAAAAATTTTTTTTTCTGGACTTAGTCATTTTTCCGGCATTTATCAGACTTTCAGATAGGGGAAATGTCAGTGAGCGTTCCAATTTCAGTTCCAGAGCGATTTGCCCAATGAGTCCTTGATATTTAGTCGCTTTCAGCCAATTTTCTGGATTTTTGAAAATTTCACTTTTTTGTGAAAATATCCACTAAATGAGGGAATAATATGTGTGAGGGTACCCCAGGAGATTTCCAAATGTGTGTGGGTAGAATATATATACCCCGGGGGTAAAATTGAAAAACGTTGAAAAATATTTTTTTTTGGACTTAGTCATTTTTTCGAGCGTTTATCAGACTTTCAGATAGGGGAAATGTCAGTGAGCGTTCCGATTTCAGTTCCAGAGCGATTCGCCCAATGAGTCCTTGATATTTAGTCGTTTTCAGCTAATATTTTGGATTTTTGAAAATTTCACTTTTTTGTGAAAATATCCACTAAATGAGGGAATAATATGTGTGAGGGTACCCCAGGAGAGTTCCAAATGTGTGTGGGTAGAATATATATCCCGTGGGGGTAAAATTGAAAGAAGTTGAAAACATTTTTTTTATGGACTTAGTCATTTTTCCGGCATTTATCAGACTTTCAGATAGGGGAAATGTCAGTGAGCGTTACGATTTCAGATCCAGAGCGATTCGCCCAATGAGTCCTTGATATTTAGTTGTTTTCAGCCAATTTTCTAGATTTTTGAAAATTTCACTTTTTTGTGAAAATATCCGCTAAATGAGGGAATAATATGTGTGAGGGTAGAATATATATCCCACGGGGGTAAAATTGAAAAAAGTTGAAAAAACATTTTTTTTTGGACTTAGTCATTTTTCCGGCGTTTATCAGACTTTCAGATAGGGGAAATGTCAGTGAGCGTTCCGATTTCAGTTCCAGAGCGATTCGCCCAATGAGTCCTTGATATTTAGTCGTTTTCAGCTAATATTTTGGATTTTTGAAAATTTCACTTTTTTGTGAAAATATCCACTAAATGAGGGAATAAAATGTGTGAGGGTACCCCAGGAGAGTTCCAAATGTGTGTGGGTAGAATATATATCCCACGGGGGTAAAATTGAAAAAAGTTGAAAACATTTTTTTTTTGGACTTAGTCATTTTTCCGGCGTTTATCAGACTTTCAGATAGGGGAAATGTCTGTGAGCATTCCGATTTCAGTTCCAGAGCGATTCGCCCAATGAGTTCTTGTTATTTAGTTGTTTTCAGCCAATTTTCTGGATTTTTGAAAGTTTTACTTTTTTGTGAAAATATCCACTAAATGAGGGAATAATATGTGTGAGGGTAGAATATATATCCCACGGGGGTAAAATTGAAAAAAGTTGAAAAAACATTTTTTTTTGGACTTAGTCATTTTTCCGGTGTTTATCAGAATTTCAGATAGGGGAAATGTCAGTGAGCGTTCCGATTTCAGTTTCAGAGCGATTCGCCCAATGCGTCCTTGATATTTAGTCGTTTTCAGCTAATATTTTGGATTTTTGAAAATTTCACTTTTTTGTGAAAATATCCACTAAATGAGGGAATAATATGTGTGAGGGTACCCCAGGAGAGTTCCAAATGTGTGTGGGTAGAATATATATCCCACGGGGGTAAAATTGAAAAAAGTTGAAAACATTTTTTTTTTGGACTTAGTCATTTTTCCGGCGTTTATCAGACTTTCAGATAGGGGAAATGTCTGTGAGCGTTCCGATTACAGTTCCAGAGCGATTCGCCCAATGAGTTCTTGTTATTTAGTTGTTTTCAGCCAATTTTCTGGATTTTTGAAAATTTCACTTTTTTGTGAAAATATCCACTAAATGAGGGAATAATATGTGTGAGGGTACCCCAGGAGAGTTCCAAATGTGTGTGGGTAGAATATATATCCCACGGGGGTAAAATTGAAAAAAGTTGAAAAATTTTTTTTTCTGGACTTAGTCATTTTTCCGGCATTTATCAGACTTTCAGATAGGGGAAATGTCAGTGAGCGTTCCAATTTCAGTTCCAGAGCGATTTGCCCAATGAGTCCTTGATATTTAGTCGCTTTCAGCCAATTTTCTGGATTTTTGAAAATTTCACTTTTTTGTGAAAATATCCACTAAATGAGGGAATAATATGTGTGAGGGTACCCCAGGAGAGTTCCAAATGTGTGTGAGTAGAATATATATCCCACGGGGGTAAAATTGAAAAAAGTTGCAAAAAAATTTTTTTTGGACTTAGTCATTTTTCTGGCGATTATCAGACTTTCAGATAGGGGAAATGTCAGTGAGCGTTCCGATTTCAGTTCCAGAGCGATTCGCCCAATGAGTCCTTGATATTTAGTCGTTTTCAGCTAATATTTTGGATTTTTGAAAATTTCACTTTTTTGTGAAAATATCCACTAAATGAGGGAATAATATGTGTGAGGGTACCCCAGGAGAGTTCCAAATGTGTGTGGGTAGAATATATATCCCACGGGGGTAAAATTGAAAAAAGTTAAAAAAAAATTTTTTTTGGACTTAGTCATTTTTCTGGCGTTTATCAGACTTTCAGATAGGGGAAATGTCAGTGAGCGTTCCGATTTCAGTCCCAGAGTGATTCGCCCAATGAGTCCTTGATATTTAGTCGTTTTCAGCCAATATTTTGGATTTTTGAAAATTTCACTTTTTTGTGAAAATATCCACTAAATGAGGGAATAATATGTGTGAGGGTACCCCAGGAGAGTTTCAAATGTGTGTGGGTAGAGTATATATCCCACGGGGGTAAAATTGAAAAAAGTTGAAAAAAAATTTTTTTTGGACTTAGTCATTTTTCCGGCGTTTATCAGACTTTCAGATAGGGGAAATGTTAGTGAGCGTTCCGATTTCAGTTCCAGAGCGATTCGCCCAATGAGTCCTTGATATTTAGTCGTTTTCAGCTAATATTTTGGATTTTTGAAAATTTCACTTTTTTGTGAAAATATCCACTAAATGAGGGAATAATATGTGTGAGGGTACCCCAGGAGAGTTCCAAATGTGTGTGGGTAGAATATATATCCCACGGGGGTAAAATTGAAAAAAGTTGAAAAAAATTTTTTTTTGGACCTAGTCATTTTTCTGGCGTTTATCAGACTTTCAGATAGGGGAAATGTCAGTGAGCATTCCGATTTCAGTCCCAGAGCGATTCGCCCAATGAGTCCTTGATATTTAGTCGTTTTCAGGCAATATTTTGGATTTTTGAAAATTTCACTTTTTTGTGAAAATATCCACTAAATGAGGGAATAATATGTGTGAGGGTACCCCAGGAGAGTTCCAAATGTGTGTGGGTAGAATATATATCCCATGGGGGTAAAATTGAAAAAAGTTAAAAAAAATTTTTTTTTGGACTTAGTCATTTTTCTGGCGTTTATCAGACTTTCAGATAGGGGAAATGTCAGTGAGCGTTCCGATTTCAGTCCCAGAGTGATTCGCCCAATGAGTCCTTGATATTTAGTCGTTTTCAGCCAATATTTTGGATTTTTGAAAATTTTACTTTTTTGTGAAAATATCCACTAAATGAGGGAATAATATGTGTGAGGGTACCCCAGGAGAGTTCCAAATGTGTGTGGGTAGAGTATATATCCCACGGGGGTAAAATTGAAAAAAGTTAAAAAAAAATTTTTTTTGGACTTAGTCATTTTTCTGGCGTTTATCAGACTTTCAGATAGGGGAAATGTCAGTGAGCGTTCCGATTTCAGTCCCAGAGCGATTCGCCCAATGAGTCCTTGATATTTAGTCGTTTTCAGCCAATATTTTGGATTTTTGAAAATTTTACTTTTTTGTGAAAATATCCATTAAATGAGGGAATAATATGTGTGAGGGTAGAATATATATCCCTCGGGGGTAAAATTTAAAAAAGTTGAAAAAACATTTTTTTTTGGACTTAGTCATTTTTCCGGTGTTTATCAGACTTTCAGATAGGGGAAATGTCAGTGAGCGTTCCGATTTCAGTTCCAGAGCGATTCGCCCAATGAGTCCTTGATATTTAGTCGTTTTCAGCTAATATTTTGGATTTTTGAAAATTTCACTTTTTTGTGAAAATATCCACTAAATGAGGGAATAATATGTGTGAGGGTACCCCAGGAGAGTTCCAAATGTGTGTGGGTAGAATATATATCCCACGGGGGTAAAATTGAAAAAAGTTGAAAACATTTTTTTTTTGGACTTAGTCATTTTTCCGGCGTTTATCAGACTTTCAGATAGGGGAAATGTCAGTGAGCGTTACGATTTCAGATCCAGAGCGATTCGCCCAATGAGTCCTTGATATTTAGTTGTTTTCAGCCAATTTTCTGGATTTTTGAAAATTTCACTTTTTTGTGAAAATATCCACTAAATGAATGAATAATATGTGTGAGGGTAGAATATATATCCCACGGGGGTAAAATTGAAAAAAGTTGAAAAAACATTTTTTTTTGGACTTAGTCATTTTTCCGGCGTTTATCAGACTTTCAGATAGGGGAAATGTCAGTGAGCGTTCCGATTTCAGTTCCAGAGCGATTCGCCCAATGAGTCCTTGATATTTAGTCGTTTTCAGCTAATATTTTGGATTTTTGAAAATTTCACTTTTTTGTGAAAATATCCACTAAATGAGGGAATAATATGTGTGAGGGTACCCCAGGAGAGTTCCAAATGTGTGTGGGTAGAATATATATCCCACGGGGGTAAAATTGAAAAAAGTTGAAAACATTTTTTTTTTGGACTTAGTCATTTTTCCGGCGTTTATCAGACTTTCAGATAGGGGAAATGTCTGTGAGCATTCCGATTTCAGTTCCAGAGCGATTCGCCCAATGAGTTCTTGTTATTTAGTTGTTTTCAGCCAATTTTCTGGATTTTTGAAAATTTTACTTTTTTGTGAAAATATCCACTAAATGAGGGAATAATATGTGTGAGGGTAGAATATATATCCCACGGGGGTAAAATTGAAAAAAGTTGAAAAAACATTTTTTTTTGGACTTAGTCATTTTTCCGGTGTTTATCAGACTTTCAGATAATGGAAATGTCAGTGAGCGTTCCGATTTCAGTTCCAGAGCGATTCGCCCAATGAGTCCTTGATATTTAGTCGTTTTCAGCTAATATTTTGGATTTTTGAAAATTTCACTTTTTTGTGAAAATATCCACTAAATGAGGGAATAATATGTGTGAGGGTACCCCAGGAGAGTTCCAAATGTGTGTGGGTAGAATATATATCCCACGGGGGTAAAATTGAAAAAAGTTGAAAACATTTTTTTTTTGGACTTAGTCATTTTTCCGGCGTTTATCAGACTTTCAGATAGGGGAAATGTCTGTGAGCGTTCCGATTTCAGTCCCAGAGCGATTCGCCCAATGAGTCCTTGATATTTAGTCGTTTTCAGCCAATATTTTGGATTTTTGAAAATTTCACTTTTTTGTGAAAATATCCACTAAATGAGGGAATAATATGTGTGAGGGTAACCCAGGAGAGTTCCAAATGTGTGTGGGTAGAATATATATCCCACGGGGGTAAAATTGAAAGAAGTTGAAAACATTTTTTTTATGGACTTAGTCATTTTTCCGGCATTTATCAGACTTTCAGATAGGGGAAATGTCAGTGAGTGTTACGATTTCAGATCCAGAGCGATTCGCCCAATGAGTCCTTGATATTTAGTCGTTTTCAGCCAATTTTCTGAATTTTTGAAAATTTCACTTTTTTGTGAAAATATCCACATGAGGGAATAATATGTGTGAGAGTAGTATATATATCCCACGGGGGTAAAATTGAAAAAAGTTGAAAACATTTTTTTTTTGGACTTAGTCATTTTTCCGGCGTTTATCAGACTTTCAGATAGGGGAAATGTCAGTGAGCGTTCCGATTTCAGTCCCAGAGCGATGCGCCCAATGAGTCCTTGATATTTAGTCGTTTTCAGCCAATATTTTGGATTTTTGAAAATTTCACTTTTTTGTGAAAATATCCACTAAATGAGGGAATAATATGTGTGAGGGTACCCCAGGAGAGTTCCAAATGTGTGTGGGTAGAATATATATCCCACGGGGGTAAAATTGAAAAAAGTTGAAAACATTTTTTTTTTTACTTAGTCATTTTTCCGGCGTTTATCAGACTTTCAGATAGGGGAAATGTCAGTGAGCGTTACGATTTCAGATCCAGAGCGATTCGCCCAATGAGTCCTTGATATTTAGTCGTTTTCAGTCAATTTTCTGGATTTTTGAAAATTTCACTTTTTTGTGAAAATATCCACTAAATGAGGGAATAATATGTGTGAGGGTACCCCAGGAGAGTTCCAAATGTGTGTGGGTAGAATATATATCCCACGGGGGTAAAATTGAAAAAAGTTGCAAAAAAAATTTTTTTTTATACTTAGTCAATTTTCTGCCGTTTATCAGACTTTCAGATAGGGGAAATGTCAGTGAGCGTTCCGATTTCAGTTCCAGAGCGATTCGCCCAATGAGTCCTTGATATTTTGTCGTTTTCAGCTAATATTTTGGATTTTTGAAAATTTCACTTTTTTGTGAAAATATCCACTACATGAGGGAATAATATGTGTGAGGGTACCCCAGGAGAGTTCCAAATGTGTGTGGGTAGAATATATATCCCACGGGGGTAAAATTGAAAAAAGTTGAAAACATTTTTTTTTTGGACTTAGTCATTTTTCCGGCGTTTATCAGACTTTCAGAGAGGAGAAATGTCTGTGAGCATTCCGATTTCAGTTCCAGAGCGATTCGCCCAATGAGTTCTTGTTATTTAGTTGTTTTCAGCCAATTTTCTGGATTTTTGAAAATTTTACTTTTTTGTGAAAATATCCACTAAATGAGGGAATAATATGTGTGAGGGTACCCCAGGAGAGTTCCAAATGTGTGTGGGTAGAATATATATCCCACGGGGGTAAAATTGAAAGAAGTTGAAAACATTTTTTTTATGGACTTAGTCATTTTTCCGACATTTATCAGACTTTCAGATAGGGGAAATGTCAGTGAGCGTTACGATTTCAGATCCAGAGCGATTCGACCAATGAGTCCTTGATATTTAGTCGTTTGCAGCCAATTTTCTGGATTTTTGAAAATTTCACTTTTTTGTGAAAATATCCACTAAATGAGGGAATAATATGTGTGAGGGTACCCCAGGAGAGTTCCAAATGTGTGTGGGTAGAATATATATCCCACGGGGGTAAAATTGAAAAAAGTAGAAAAAAATTATTTTTTGACTTAGTCATTTTTCCGGCGTTTATCAGACTTTCAGATAGGGGAAATGTCAGTGAGCGTTCCGATTTCAGTTCCAGAGCGATTCGCCCAATGAGTTCTTGATATTTAGTCGTTTTCAGCTAATTTTCTGGATTTTTGAAAATTTCACTTTTTTTGTGAAAATATCCACTAAATGAGGGAATAATATGTGTGAGGATAAAATATATATCCCACGGGGGGAAAAATTGAAAAAAGTTGAAAACATTTTTTTTTGGACTTAGTCATTTTTCTGGCGTTTATCAGACTTTCAGATAGGGGAAATGTCAGTGAGCGTTACAATTTCAGTTCCAGAGCGATTCGCCCAATGAGTCTTTGATATTTAGACGTTTTCAGCCAATATTTTGGATTTTTGAAAATTTCACTTTTTTGTGAAAATATCCACTAAATGAGGGAATAATATGTGTGAGGATAAAATATATATCCCACGGGGATAAAATTGAAAAAAGTTGAAAACTTTTTTTTTGGACTTAGTCATTTTTCCGGCATTTATCAGACTTTCAGATAGGGGAAATGTCAGTGAGTGTTACGATTTCAGATCCAGAGAGATTCGCCCAATGAGTCCTTGATATTTAGTCGTTTTCAGCCAATTTTCTGGATTTTTGAAAATTTTACTTTTTTGTGAAAATATCCACTAAATGAGGGAATAATATGTGTGAGGGTAGAATATATATCCCACGGGGGTAAAATTGAAAAAAGTTGTAAAAACATTTTTTTTTGGACTTAGTCATTTTTCCGGTGTTTATCAGACTTTCAGATAGGGGAAATGTCAGTGAGCGTTCCGATTTCAGTTCCAGAGCGATTCGCCCAATGAGTCCTTGATATTTAGTCGTTTTCAGCTAATGTTTTGGATTTTTGAAAATTTCACTTTTTTGTAAAAATAACCACTAAATGAGGGAATAATATGTGTGAGGGTACCCCAGGAGAGTTCCAAATGTGTGTGGGTAGAATATATATCCCACGGGGGTAAAATTGAAAAAAGTTGAAAACATTTTTTTTTGGACTTAGTCATTTTTCCGGCGTTTATCAGACTTTCAGATAGGGGAAATGTCAGCGAACTTTACAATTTCAGTTCCAGAGCGATTCGCCCAATGAGTCCTTGATATTTAGTCGTTTTCAGCCAATATTTTGGATTTTTGAAAATTTCACTTTTTTGTGAAAATATCCACTAAATGAGGGAATAATATGTGTGAGGGTACCCCAGGAGAGTTCCAAATGTGTGTGGGTAGAATATATATCCCACTGGGGTAAAATTGAAAAAAGTAGAAAAAAATTATTTTTTGACTTAGTCATTTTTCCGGCGTTTATCAGACTTTCAGATAGGGGAAATGTCAGTGAGCGTTCCGATTTCAAGTCCAGATCAATTCGCCCAATGAGTTCTTGATATTTAGTCGTTTTCAGCTAATTTTCTGGATTTTTGAAAATTTCACTTTTTTGTGAAAATATCCACTAAATGAGGGAATAATATGTGTAAGGATAAAATATATATCCCACGGGGGTAAAATTGAAAAAAGTTGAAAACATTTTTTTTTGGACTTAGTCATTTTTCTGGCGTTTATCAGACTTTCAGATAGGGGAAATGTCAATGAGTGTTCCGATTTCAGTTCCAGAGCGATTCGCCCAATAAGTCCTTGATATTTAGTTGTTTTCAGCCAATTTTCTGGATTTTTGAAAATTTCACTTTTTTGTGAAAATATCCACTAAATGAGGGAATAATATGTGTGAGGGTACCCCAGGAGAGTTCCAAATGTGTGTGGGTAGAATATATATCCCACGGGGGTAAAATTGAAAAAAGTTGAAAACATTTTTTTTTTGGACTTAGTCATTTTTCCGGCGTTTATCAGACTTTCAGATAGGGGAAATGTCTGTGAGCGTTCCGATTTCAGTCCCAGAGCGATTCGCCCAATGAGTCCTTGATATTTAGTCGTTTTCAGCCAATATTTTGGATTTTTGAAAATTTCACTTTTTTGTGAAAATATCCACTAAATGAGGGAATAATATGTGTGAGGGTAACCCAGGAGAGTTCCAAATGTGTGTGGGTAGAATATATATCCCACGGGGGTAAA
This sequence comes from Phyllobates terribilis, assembly GCF_046119375.1. Lineage (NCBI taxonomy): Eukaryota > Metazoa > Chordata > Amphibia > Anura > Dendrobatidae > Phyllobates > Phyllobates terribilis. The sequence goes on along the minus strand of NW_027363002.1, from coordinate 2,274,862 downwards.
ATTGAAAGAAGTTGAAAACATTTTTTTTATGGACTTAGTCATTTTTCCGGCATTTATCAGACTTTCAGATAGGGGAAATGTCAGTGAGTGTTACGATTTCAGATCCAGAGCGATTCGCCCAATGAGTCCTTGATATTTAGTCGTTTTCAGCCAATTTTCTGAATTTTTGAAAATTTCACTTTTTTGTGAAAATATCCACATGAGGGAATAATATGTGTGAGAGTAGTATATATATCCCACGGGGGTAAAATTGAAAAAAGTTGAAAACATTTTTTTTTTGGACTTAGTCATTTTTCCGGCGTTTATCAGACTTTCAGATAGGGGAAATGTCAGTGAGCGTTCCGATTTCAGTCCCAGAGCGATGCGCCCAATGAGTCCTTGATATTTAGTCGTTTTCAGCCAATATTTTGGATTTTTGAAAATTTCACTTTTTTGTGAAAATATCCACTAAATGAGGGAATAATATGTGTGAGGGTACCCCAGGAGAGTTCCAAATGTGTGTGGGTAGAATATATATCCCACGGGGGTAAAATTGAAAAAAGTTGAAAACATTTTTTTTTTTACTTAGTCATTTTTCCGGCGTTTATCAGACTTTCAGATAGGGGAAATGTCAGTGAGCGTTACGATTTCAGATCCAGAGCGATTCGCCCAATGAGTCCTTGATATTTAGTCGTTTTCAGTCAATTTTCTGGATTTTTGAAAATTTCACTTTTTTGTGAAAATATCCACTAAATGAGGGAATAATATGTGTGAGGGTACCCCAGGAGAGTTCCAAATGTGTGTGGGTAGAATATATATCCCACGGGGGTAAAATTGAAAAAAGTTGCAAAAAAAATTTTTTTTTATACTTAGTCAATTTTCTGCCGTTTATCAGACTTTCAGATAGGGGAAATGTCAGTGAGCGTTCCGATTTCAGTTCCAGAGCGATTCGCCCAATGAGTCCTTGATATTTTGTCGTTTTCAGCTAATATTTTGGATTTTTGAAAATTTCACTTTTTTGTGAAAATATCCACTACATGAGGGAATAATATGTGTGAGGGTACCCCAGGAGAGTTCCAAATGTGTGTGGGTAGAATATATATCCCACGGGGGTAAAATTGAAAAAAGTTGAAAACATTTTTTTTTTGGACTTAGTCATTTTTCCGGCGTTTATCAGACTTTCAGAGAGGAGAAATGTCTGTGAGCATTCCGATTTCAGTTCCAGAGCGATTCGCCCAATGAGTTCTTGTTATTTAGTTGTTTTCAGCCAATTTTCTGGATTTTTGAAAATTTTACTTTTTTGTGAAAATATCCACTAAATGAGGGAATAATATGTGTGAGGGTACCCCAGGAGAGTTCCAAATGTGTGTGGGTAGAATATATATCCCACGGGGGTAAAATTGAAAGAAGTTGAAAACATTTTTTTTATGGACTTAGTCATTTTTCCGACATTTATCAGACTTTCAGATAGGGGAAATGTCAGTGAGCGTTACGATTTCAGATCCAGAGCGATTCGACCAATGAGTCCTTGATATTTAGTCGTTTGCAGCCAATTTTCTGGATTTTTGAAAATTTCACTTTTTTGTGAAAATATCCACTAAATGAGGGAATAATATGTGTGAGGGTACCACAGGAGAGTTCCAAATGTGTTTGGGTAGAATATATATCCCACGGGGGTAGAATTGAAAAAAGTTGCAAAAAAATTTTTTTTTGGACTTAGTCATTTTTCTGGCGTTTATCAGACTTTCAGATAGGGGAAATGTCAGTGAGCGTTCCAATTTCAGTTCCAGAGCGATTCGCCCAATGAATCTTTGATATTTAGTCGTTTTCAGCCACTATATTGGATTTTTGAAAATTTCACTTTTTTGTGAAAATATCCACTAAATGAGGGAATAATATGTGTGAGGGTACCCCAGGAGAGTTCCAAATGTGTGTGGGTAGAATATATATCCCACGGGGGTAAAATTGAAAAAAGTAGAAAAAAATTATTTTTTGACTTAGTCATTTTTCCGGCGTTTATCAGACTTTCAGATAGGGGAAATGTCAGTGAGCGTTCCGATTTCAGTTCCAGAGCGATTCGCCCAATGAGTTCTTGACATTTAGTCGTTTTCAGCTAATTTTCTGGATTTTTGAAAATTTCACTTTTTTTGTGAAAATATCCACTAAATGAGGGAATAATATGTGTGAGGATAAAATATATATCCCACGGGGGGAAAAATTGAAAAAAGTTGAAAACATTTTTTTTTGGACTTAGTCATTTTTCTGGCGTTTATCAGACTTTCAGATAGGGGAAATGTCAGTGAGCGTTACAATTTCAGTTCCAGAGCGATTCGCCCAATGAGTCTTTGATATTTAGACGTTTTCAGCCAATATTTTGGATTTTTGAAAATTTTACTTTTTTGTGAAAATATCCACTAAATGAGAGAATAATATGTGTGAGGGTAGAATATATATCCCACGGGGGTAAAATTGAAAAAAGTTGTAAAAACATTTTTTTTTGGACTTAGTCATTTTTCCGGTGTTTATCAGACTTTCAGATAGGGGAAATGTCAGTGAGCGTTCCGATTTCAGTTCCAGAGCGATTCGCCCAATGAGTCCTTGATATTTAGTCGTTTTCAGCTAATGTTTTGGATTTTTGAAAATTTCACTTTTTTGTAAAAATAACCACTAAATGAGGGAATAATATGTGTGAGGGTACCCCAGGAGAGTTCCAAATGTGTGTGGGTAGAATATATATCCCACGGGGGTAAAATTGAAAAAAGTTGAGAACATTTTTTTTTTGGACTTAGTCATTTTTCCGGCGTTTATCAGACTTTCAGATAGGGGAAATGTCTGTGAGCGTTACGATTTCAGTTCCAAAGCGATTCGCCCAATAAGTCCTTGATATTTAGTTGTTTTCAGCCAATTTTCTGGATTTTTGAAAATTTCACTTTTTTGTGAAAATATCCACTAAATGAGGGAATAATATGTGTGAGGGTACCCCAGGAGAGTTCCAAATGTGTGTGGGTAGAATATATATCCCACGGGGGTAAAATTGAAAAAAGTTGAAAACATTTTTTTTTGGACTTAGTCATTTTTCCGGCGTTTATCAGACTTTCAGATAGGGGAAATGTCAGCGAACTTTACAATTTCAGTTCCAGAGCGATTCGCCCAATGAGTCCTTGATATTTAGTCGTTTTCAGCCAATATTTTGGATTTTTGAAAATTTCACTTTTTTGTGAAAATATCCACTAAATGAGGGAATAATATGTGTGAGGGTACCCCAGGAGAGTTCCAAATGTGTGTGGGTAGAATATATATCCCACTGGGGTAAAATTGAAAAAAGTAGAAAAAAATTATTTTTTGACTTAGTCATTTTTCCGGCGTTTATCAGACTTTCAGATAGGGGAAATGTCAGTGAGCGTTCCGATTTCAGTTCCAGAGCGATTCGCCCAATGAGTTCTTGATATTTAGTCGTTTTCAGCTAATTTTCTGGATTTTTGAAAATTTCACTTTTTTGTGAAAATATCCACTAAATGAGGGAATAATATGTGTAAGGATAAAATATATATCCCACGGGGGTAAAATTGAAAAAAGTTGAAAACATTTTTTTTTGGACTTAGTCATTTTTCTGGCGTTTATCAGACTTTCAGATAGGGGAAATGTCAATGAGTGTTCCGATTTCAGTTCCAGAGCGATTCGCCCAATAACTCCTTGATATTTAGTTGTTTTCAGCCAATTTTCTGGATTTTTGAAAATTTCACTTTTTTGTGAAAATATCCACTAAATGAGGGAATAATATGTGTGAGGGTACCCCAGGAGAGTTCCAAATGTGTGTGGGTAGAATATATATCCCACGGGGGTAAAATTGAAAAAAGTTGAAAACATTTTTTTTTTGGACTTAGTCATTTTTCCGGCGTTTATCAGACTTTCAGATAGGGGAAATGTCTGTGAGCGTTCCGATTTCAGTCCCAGAGCGATTCGCCCAATGAGTCCTTGATATTTAGTCGTTTTCAGCCAATATTTTGGATTTTTGAAAATTTCACTTTTTTGTGAAAATATCCACTAAATGAGGGAATAATATGTGTGAGGGTAACCCAGGAGAGTTCCAAATGTGTGTGGGTAGAATATATATCCCACGGGGGTAAAATTGAAAGAAGTTGAAAACATTTTTTTTATGGACTTAGTCATTTTTCCGGCATTTATCAGACTTTCAGATAGGGGAAATGTCAGTGAGTATTACGATTTCAGATCCAGAGCGATTCGCCCAATGAGTCCTTGATATTTAGTCGTTTTCAGCCAATTTTCTGAATTTTTGAAAATTTCACTTTTTTGTGAAAATATCCACATGAGGGAATAATATGTGTGAGAGTAGTATATATATCCCACGGGGGTAAAATTGAAAAAAGTTGAAAACATTTTTTTTTTGGACTTAGTCATTTTTCCGGCGTTTATCAGACTTTCAGATAGGGGAAATGTCAGTGAGCGTTCCGATTTCAGTCCCAGAGCGATGCGCCCAATGAGTCCTTGATATTTAGTCGTTTTCAGCCAATATTTTGGATTTTTGAAAATTTCACTTTTTTGTGAAAATATCCACTAAATGAGGGAATAATATGTGTGAGGGTACCCCAGGAGAGTTCCAAATGTGTGTGGGTAGAATATATATCCCACGGGGGTAAAATTGAAAAAAGTTGAAAACATTTTTTTTTTTACTTAGTCATTTTTCCGGCGTTTATCAGACTTTCAGATAGGGGAAATGTCAGTGAGCGTTACGATTTCAGATCCAGAGCGATTCGCCCAATGAGTCCTTGATATTTAGTCGTTTTCAGTCAATTTTCTGGATTTTTGAAAATTTCACTTTTTTGTGAAAATATCCACTAAATGAGGGAATAATATGTGTGAGGGTACCCCAGGAGAGTTCCAAATGTGTGTGGGTAGAATATATATCCCACGGGGGTAAAATTGAAAAAAGTTGCAAAAAAAATTTTTTTTTATACTTAGTCAATTTTCTGCCGTTTATCAGACTTTCAGATAGGGGAAATGTCAGTGAGCGTTCCGATTTCAGTTCCAGAGCGATTCGCCCAATGAGTCCTTGATATTTTGTCGTTTTCAGCTAATATTTTGGATTTTTGAAAATTTCACTTTTTTGTGAAAATATCCACTACATGAGGGAATAATATGTGTGAGGGTACCCCAGGAGAGTTCCAAATGTGTGTGGGTAGAATATATATCCCACGGGGGTAAAATTGAAAAAAGTTGAAAACATTTTTTTTTTGGACTTAGTCATTTTTCCGGCGTTTATCAGACTTTCAGAGAGGAGAAATGTCTGTGAGCATTCCGATTTCAGTTCCAGAGCGATTCGCCCAATGAGTTCTTGTTATTTAGTTGTTTTCAGCCAATTTTCTGGATTTTTGAAAATTTTACTTTTTTGTGAAAATATCCACTAAATGAGGGAATAATATGTGTGAGGGTACCCCAGGAGAGTTCCAAATGTGTGTGGGTAGAATATATATCCCACGGGGGTAAAATTGAAAGAAGTTGAAAACATTTTTTTTATGGACTTAGTCATTTTTCCGACATTTATCAGACTTTCAGATAGGGGAAATGTCAGTGAGCGTTACGATTTCAGATCCAGAGCGATTCGACCAATGAGTCCTTGATATTTAGTCGTTTGCAGCCAATTTTCTGGATTTTTGAAAATTTCACTTTTTTGTGAAAATATCCACTAAATGAGGGAATAATATGTGTGAGGGTACCACAGGAGAGTTCCAAATGTGTTTGGGTAGAATATATATCCCACGGGGGTAGAATTGAAAAAAGTTGCAAAAAAATTTTTTTTTGGACTTAGTCATTTTTCTGGCGTTTATCAGACTTTCAGATAGGGGAAATGTCAGTGAGCGTTCCGATTTCAGTTCCAGAGCGATTCGCCCAATGAGTTCTTGACATTTAGTCGTTTTCAGCTAATTTTCTGGATTTTTGAAAATTTCACTTTTTTTGTGAAAATATCCACTAAATGAGGGAATAATATGTGTGAGGATAAAATATATATCCCACGGGGGGAAAAATTGAAAAAAGTTGAAAACATTTTTTTTTGGACTTAGTCATTTTTCTGGCGTTTATCAGACTTTCAGATAGGGGAAATGTCAGTGAGCGTTACAATTTCAGTTCCAGAGCGATTCGCCCAATGAGTCTTTGATATTTAGACGTTTTCAGCCAATATTTTGGATTTTTGAAAATTTTACTTTTTTGTGAAAATATCCACTAAATGAGAGAATAATATGTGTGAGGGTAGAATATATATCCCACGGGGGTAAAATTGAAAAAAGTTGTAAAAACATTTTTTTTTGGACTTAGTCATTTTTCCGGTGTTTATCAGACTTTCAGATAGGGGAAATGTCAGTGAGCGTTCCGATTTCAGTTCCAGAGCGATTCGCCCAATGAGTCCTTGATATTTAGTCGTTTTCAGCTAATGTTTTGGATTTTTGAAAATTTCACTTTTTTGTAAAAATAACCACTAAATGAGGGAATAATATGTGTGAGGGTACCCCAGGAGAGTTCCAAATGTGTGTGGGTAGAATATATATCCCACGGGGGTAAAATTGAAAAAAGTTGAGAACATTTTTTTTTTGGACTTAGTCATTTTTCCGGCGTTTATCAGACTTTCAGATAGGGGAAATGTCTGTGAGCGTTACGATTTCAGTTCCAAAGCGATTCGCCCAATAAGTCCTTGATATTTAGTTGTTTTCAGCCAATTTTCTGGATTTTTGAAAATTTCACTTTTTTGTGAAAATATCCACTAAATGAGGGAATAATATGTGTGAGGGTACCCCAGGAGAGTTCCAAATGTGTGTGGGTAGAATATATATCCCACGGGGGTAAAATTGAAAAAAGTTGAAAACATTTTTTTTTGGACTTAGTCATTTTTCCGGCGTTTATCAGACTTTCAGATAGGGGAAATGTCAGCGAACTTTACAATTTCAGTTCCAGAGCGATTCGCCCAATGAGTCCTTGATATTTAGTCGTTTTCAGCCAATATTTTGGATTTTTGAAAATTTCACTTTTTTGTGAAAATATCCACTAAATGAGGGAATAATATGTGTGAGGGTACCCCAGGAGAGTTCCAAATGTGTGTGGGTAGAATATATATCCCACTGGGGTAAAATTGAAAAAAGTAGAAAAAAATTATTTTTTGACTTAGTCATTTTTCCGGCGTTTATCAGACTTTCAGATAGGGGAAATGTCAGTGAGCGTTCCGATTTCAAGTCCAGATCAATTCGCCCAATGATTCCTTGATATTTAGTCGTTTTCAGCCAATTTTCTGGATTTTTGAAAATTTCACTTTTTTGTGAAAATATCCACTAAATGAGGGAATAATATGTGTGAGGGTACCCCAGGAGAGTTCCAAATGTGTGTGGGTAGAATATATATCCCACGGGGGTAAAATTGAAAAAAGTAGAAAAAAAATATTTTTTGACTTAGTCATTTTTCCGGCGTTTATCAGACTTTCAGATAGGGGAAATGTCAGTGAGCGTTCCGATTTCAGTTCCAGAGCGATTCGCCCAATGAGTTCTTGATATTTAGTCGTTTTCAGCTAATTTTCTGGATTTTTGAAAATTTCACTTTTTTGTGAAAATATCCACTAAATGAGGGAATAATATGTGTAAGGATAAAATATATATCCCACGGGGGTAAAATTGAAAAAAGTTGAAAACATTTTTTTTTGGACTTAGTCATTTTTCTGGCGTTTATCAGACTTTCAGATAGGGGAAATGTCAATGAGTGTTCCGATTTCAGTTCCAGAGCGATTCGCCCAATAAGTCCTTGATATTTAGTTGTTTTCAGCCAATTTTCTGGATTTTTGAAAATTTCACTTTTTTGTGAAAATATCCACTAAATGAGAGAATAATATGTGTGAGGGTACCCCAGGAGATTTCCAAATGTGTGTGGGTAGAATATATATCCCACGGGGGTAAAATTGAAAAAAGTTGAAAACATTTTTTTTTGGACTTAGTCATTTTTCCGGCGTTTATCAGACTTTCAGATAGGGGAAATGTCAATGAGCGTTACGATTTCAGTTCCAGAGCGATTCGCCCAATAAGTTCTTGATATTTAGTTGTTTTCAGACAATTTTCTGGATTTTTGAAAATTTCACTTTTTTGTGAAAATATCCACTAAATGAGGGAATAATATGTGTGAGGGTACCCCAGGAGAGTTCCAAATGTGTGTGGGTAGAATATATATCCCACGGGGGTAAAATTGAAAAAAGTTGAAAAAATTTTTTTTCTGGACTTAGTCATTTTTCCGGCGTTTAGCAGACTTTCAGATAGGGGAAATGTCAGTGAGCGTTCCGATTTCAGTTCCAGAGCGATTTGCCCAATGAGTCCTTGATATTTAGTCGCTTTCAGCCAATTTTCTGGATTTTTGAAAATTTCACTTTTTTTGTGAAAATATCCACTAAATGAGGGAATAATATGTGTGAGGGTAAAACATATCCCACGGGGGTAAAATTGAAAAAAGTTGAAAACACTTTTTTTTGGACTTAGTCATTTTTCTGGCGTTTATCAGACTTTCAGATAGGGGAAATGTCAGTGAGCGTTCCAATTTCAGTTCCAGAGCGATTCACCCAATGAGTCTTTGATATTTAGAGGTTTTCAGCCAATATTTTGGATTTTTGAAAATGTCACTTTTTTGTGAAAATATCCACTAAATGAGAGAATAATATGTGTGAAGGTACCCCAGGAGAGTTCCAAATGTGTGTGGGTAGAATATATATCCCACGGGGGTAAAATTGAAAAAAGTTGAAAAAATTTTTTTTTGGGACTTAGTCATTTTTCCGGCGTTTATCAGACTTTCAGATAGGGGAAATGTCAGCGAGCTTTCCAATTTCAGTTCCAGAGTGATTCGACCAATGAGTCCTTGATATTTAGTCGTTTTCAGCCAATGTTTTGGATTTTTGAAAATTTCACTTTTTTGTGAAAATATCCACTAAATGAGAGAATAATATGTGTGAGGATACCCCAGGAGATTTCCAAATGTGTGTGGGTAGAATATATATCCCATGGGGGTAAAATTGAAAAAAGTTGCAAACAAATTTTTTTTGGGACTTAGTCATTTTTCTGCCGTTTATCAGACTTTCAGATAGGCGAAATGTCAGTGAGCGTTCCAATTTCAGTTCCAGAGCGATTCGCCCAATGAGTCCTTGATATTTAGTCGTTTTCAGCTAATATTTTGGATTTTTGAAAATTTCACTTTTTTGTGAAATTATCCACTAAATGAGAGAATAATATGTGTGAGGGTACCCCAGGAGATTTCCAAATGTGTGTGGGTAGAATATATATCTCACGGGGGTAAAATTGAAAAAAGTTTAAAAAATTTTTTTTTTGGACTTAGTCATTTTTCCGGCATTTATCAGACTTTCAGATAGGGGAAATGTCAGTGAGCGTTCCAATTTCAGTTCCAGAGCGATTCGCCCAATGAGTCTTTGATATTTAATCGTTTTCAGACAATATTTTGGATTTTTGAAAATTTCACTTTTTTGTGAAAATATCCACTAAATGAGGGAATAATATGTGTGAGGGTACCCCAGGAGAGTTCCAAATGTGTGTGGGTAGAATATATATCCCATGGGGGTAAAATTGAAAAAAGTTGCAAACAAATTTTTTTTGGACTTAGTCATTTTTCTGCCGTTTATCAGTCTTTCAGATAGGGGAAATGTCAGTGAGCGTTCCAATTTCAGTTCCAGAGCGATTCGCCCAATGAATCTTTGATATTTAGTCGATTTCAGCCAATATTTTGGATTTTTGAAAATTTCACTTTTTTGTGAAAGTATCCACTAAATGAGGGAATAATATGTGTCATGGTACCCCAGGAGAGTTCCAAATGTGTGTGGGTAGAATATATATCCCACGGGGGTAAATTGAAAGAAGTTGAAAACATTTTTTTTATGGACTTAGTCATTTTTCCAGCATTTATCAGACTTTCAGATAGGGGAAATGTCAGTGAGTGTTACGATTTCAGATCCAGAGCGATTCGCCCAATGAGTCCTTGATATTTAGTCGTTTTCAGCCAATTTTCTGAATTTTTGAAAATTTCACTTTTTTGTGAAAATATCCACATGAGGGAATAATATGTGTGAGAGTAGTATATATATCCCACGGGGGTAAAATTGAAAAAAGTTGAAAACATTTTTTTTTTGGACTTAGTCATTTTTCCGGCGTTTATCAGACTTTCAGATAGGGGAAATGTCAGTGAGCGTTCCGATTTCAGTCCCAGAGCGATGCGCCCAATGAGTCCTTGATATTTAGTCGTTTTCAGCCAATATTTTGGATTTTTGAAAATTTCACTTTTTTGTGAAAATATCCACTAAATGAGGGAATAATATGTGTGAGGGTACCCCAGGAGAGTTCCAAATGTGTGTGGGTAGAATATATATCCCACGGGGGTAAAATTGAAAAAAGTTGAAAACATTTTTTTTTTTACTTAGTCATTTTTCCGGCGTTTATCAGACTTTCAGATAGGGGAAATGTCAGTGAGCGTTACGATTTCAGATCCAGAGCGATTCGCCCAATGAGTCCTTGATATTTAGTCGTTTTCAGTCAATTTTCTGGATTTTTGAAAATTTCACTTTTTTGTGAAAATATCCACTAAATGAGGGAATAATATGTGTGAGGGTACCCCAGGAGAGTTCCAAATGTGTGTGGGTAGAATATATATCCCACGGGGGTAAAATTGAAAAAAGTTGCAAAAAAAATTTTTTTTTATACTTAGTCAATTTTCTGCCGTTTATCAGACTTTCAGATAGGGGAAATGTCAGTGAGCGTTCCAATTTCAGTTCCAGAGCGATTCGCCCAATGAGTCTTTGATATTTAGTTGTTTTCAGCCAATATTTTGGATTTTTGAAAATTTCACTTTTTTGTGAAAATATCCACTAAATGAGGGAATAATATGTGTGAGGGTACCCCAGGAGATTTCCAAATGTGTGTGGGTAGAATATATATACCCCGGGGGTAAAATTGAAAAAAGTTGAAAAATATTTTTTTTTGGACTTAGTCATTTTTTCGAGCGTTTATCAGACTTTCAGATAGGGGAAATGTCAGTGAGCGTTCCGATTTCAGTTCCAGAGCGATTCGCCCAATGAGTCCTTGATATTTAGTTGTTTTCAGCCAATTTTCTGGATTTTTGAAAATTTTACTTTTTTGTGAAAATATCCACTAAATGAGGGAATAATATGTGTGAGGGTAGAATATATATCCCACGGGGGTAAAATTGAAAAAAGTTGAAAAAACATTTTTTTTTGGACTTAGTCATTTTTCCGGTGTTTATCAGACTTTCAGATAGGGGAAATGTCAGTGAGCGTTCCGATTTCAGTTCCAGAGCGATTCGCCCAATGAGTCCTTGATATTTAGTCGTTTTCAGCTAATATTTTGGATTTTTGAAAATTTCACTTTTTTGTGAAAATATCCACTAAATGAGGGAATAATATGTGTGAGGGTACCCCAGGAGAGTTCCAAATGTGTGTGGGTAGAATATATATCCCACGGGGGTAAAATTGAAAAAAGTTGAAAACATTTTTTTTTTGGACTTAGTCATTTTTCCGGCGTTTATCAGACTTTCAGATAGGGGAAATGTCTGTGAGCGTTCCGATTTCAGTTCCAGAGTGATTCGCCCAATGAGTTCTTGTTATTTAGTTGTTTTCAGCCAATTTTCTGGATTTTTGAAAATTTAAATTTTTGGTGAAAATATCCACTAAATGAGGGAATAATATGTGTGAGGGTACCCCAGGAGAGTTCCAAATGTGTGTGGGTAGAATATATATCCCACGGGGGTAAAATTGAAAAAAGTTTAAAAACATTTTCTTTTGGACTTAGTCATTTTTCCAGCGTTTATCAGACTTTCAGATAGGGGAAATGTCAGTGAGCGTTCCAATTTCAGTTCCAGAGCGATTCGCCCAATGAGTCTTTGATATTTAGTCGTTTTCAGCCACTATATTGGATTTTTGAAAATTTCACTTTTTTGTGAAAATATCCACTAAATGAGGGAATAATATGTGTGAGGGTACCCCAGGAGAGTTCCAAATGTGTGTGGGTAGAATATATATCCCACGGGGGTAAAATTGAAAAAAGTTGAAAACATTTTTTTTTGGACTTAATCATTTTTCCAGCGTTTATCAGACTTTCAGATAGGGGAAATGTCAGCGAACTTTACAATTTCAGTTCCAGAGCGATTCGCCCAATGAGTCCTTGATATTTAGTCGTTTTCAGCCAATATTTTGGATTTTTGAAAATTTCACTTTTTTGTGAAAATATCCACTACATGAGGGAATAATATGTGTGAGGGTACCCCAGGAGAGTTCCAAATGTGTGTGGGTAGAATATATATCCCACGGGGGTAAAATTGAAAAAAGTTGAAAACATTTTTTTTTTGGACTTAGTCATTTTTCCGGCGTTTATCAGACTTTCAGAGAGGAGAAATGTCTGTGAGCATTCCGATTTCAGTTCCAGAGCGATTCGCCCAATGAGTTCTTGTTATTTAGTTGTTTTCAGCCAATTTTCTGGATTTTTGAAAATTTTACTTTTTTGTGAAAATATCCACTAAATGAGGGAATAATATGTGTGAGGGTACCCCAGGAGAGTTCCAAATGTGTGTGGGTAGAATATATATCCCACGGGGGTAAAATTGAAAGAAGTTGAAAACATTTTTTTTATGGACTTAGTCATTTTTCCGACATTTATCAGACTTTCAGATAGGGGAAATGTCAGTGAGCGTTACGATTTCAGATCCAGAGCGATTCGACCAATGAGTCCTTGATATTTAGTCGTTTGCAGCCAATTTTCTGGATTTTTGAAAATTTCACTTTTTTGTGAAAATATCCACTAAATGAGGGAATAATATGTGTGAGGGTACCACAGGAGAGTTCCAAATGTGTTTGGGTAGAATATATATCCCACGGGGGTAGAATTGAAAAAAGTTGCAAAAAAATTTTTTTTTGGACTTAGTCATTTTTCTGGCGTTTATCAGACTTTCAGATAGGGGAAATGTCAGTGAGCGTTCCAATTTCAGTTCCAGAGCGATTCGCCCAATGAATCTTTGATATTTAGTCGTTTTCAGCCACTATATTGGATTTTTGAAAATTTCACTTTTTTGTGAAAATATCCACTAAATGAGGGAATAATATGTGTGAGGGTACCCCAGGAGAGTTCCAAATGTGTGTGGGTAGAATATATATCCCACGGGGGTAAAATTGAAAAAAGTAGAAAAAAATTATTTTTTGACTTAGTCATTTTTCCGGCGTTTATCAGACTTTCAGATAGGGGAAATGTCAGTGAGCGTTCCGATTTCAGTTCCAGAGCGATTCGCCCAATGAGTCCTTGATATTTTGTCGTTTTCAGCTAATATTTTGGATTTTTGAAAATTTCACTTTTTTGTGAAAATATCCACTACATGAGGGAATAATATGTGTGAGGGTACCCCAGGAGAGTTCCAAATGTGTGTGGGTAGAATATATATCCCACGGGGGTAAAATTGAAAAAAGTTGAAAACATTTTTTTTTTGGACTTAGTCATTTTTCCGGCGTTTATCAGACTTTCAGAGAGGAGAAATGTCTGTGAGCATTCCGATTTCAGTTCCAGAGCGATTCGCCCAATGAGTTCTTGTTATTTAGTTGTTTTCAGCCAATTTTCTGGATTTTTGAAAATTTTACTTTTTTGTGAAAATATCCACTAAATGAGGGAATAATATGTGTGAGGGTACCCCAGGAGAGTTCCAAATGTGTGTGGGTAGAATATATATCCCACGGGGGTAAAATTGAAAGAAGTTGAAAACATTTTTTTTATGGACTTAGTCATTTTTCCGACATTTATCAGACTTTCAGATAGGGGAAATGTCAGTGAGCGTTACGATTTCAGATCCAGAGCGATTCGACCAATGAGTCCTTGATATTTAGTCGTTTGCAGCCAATTTTCTGGATTTTTGAAAATTTCACTTTTTTGTGAAAATATCCACTAAATGAGGGAATAATATGTGTGAGGGTACCACAGGAGAGTTCCAAATGTGTTTGGGTAGAATATATATCCCACGGGGGTAGAATTGAAAAAAGTTGCAAAAAAATTTTTTTTTGGACTTAGTCATTTTTCTGGCGTTTATCAGACTTTCAGATAGGGGAAATGTCAGTGAGCGTTCCAATTTCAGTTCCAGAGCGATTCGCCCAATGAATCTTTGATATTTAGTCGTTTTCAGCCACTATATTGGATTTTTGAAAATTTCACTTTTTTGTGAAAATATCCACTAAATGAGGGAATAATATGTGTGAGGGTACCCCAGGAGAGTTCCAAATGTGTGTGGGTAGAATATATATCCCACGGGGGTAAAATTGAAAAAAGTAGAAAAAAATTATTTTTTGACTTAGTCATTTTTCCGGCGTTTATCAGACTTTCAGGTAGGGGAAATGTCAGTGAGCGTTCCGATTTCAGTTCCAGAGCGATTCGCCCAATGAGTTCTTGATATTTAGTCGTTTTCAGCTAATTTTCTGGATTTTTGAAAATTTCACTTTTTTTGTGAAAATATCCACTAAATGAGGGAATAATATGTGTGAGGATAAAATATATATCCCACGGGGGGAAAAATTGAAAAAAGTTGAAAACATTTTTTTTTGGACTTAGTCATTTTTCTGGCGTTTATCAGACTTTCAGATAGGGGAAATGTCAGTGAGCGTTACAATTTCAGTTCCAGAGCGATTCGCCCAATGAGTCTTTGATATTTAGACGTTTTCAGCCAATATTTTGGATTTTTGAAAATTTCACTTTTTTGTGAAAATATCCACTAAATGAGAGAATAATATGTGTGAGGGTACCCCAGGAGATTTCCAAATGTGTGTGGGCAAAATATATATCCCACGGGGGTAAAATTGAAAAAAGTTTAAAAAATTTTTTTTTTGGACTTAGTCATTTTTCTGGCGTTTATCAGACTTTCAGATTGGGGAAATGTCAGTGAGCGTTCCAATTTCAGTTCCAGAGCGATTCGCCCAATGAGTCTTTGATATTTAGACATTTTCAGCCAATATTTTGGATTTTTGAAAATTTCACTTTTTTGTGAAAATATCCACTAAATGAGGGAATAATATGTGTGAGGGTACCCCAGGAGAGTTCCAAATGTGTGTGGGTAGAATATATATCCCACGGGGGTAAAATTGAAAAAAGTTGAAAAAACATTTTTTTTTGGACTTAGTCATTTTTCCGGCGTTTATCAGACTTTCAGATAGGGGAAATGTCAGTGAGCGTTCCGATTTCAGTTCCAGAGCGATTCGCCCAATGAGTCCTTGATATTTTGTCGTTTTCAGCTAATATTTTGGATTTTTGAAAATTTCACTTTTTTGTGAAAATATCCACTAAATGAGGGAATAATATGTGTGAGGGTACCCCAGGAGAGTTCCAAATGTGTGTGGGTAGAATATATATCCCACGGGGGTAAAATTGAAAAAAGTTGAAAACATTTTTTTTTTGGACTTAGTCATTTTTCCGGCGTTTATCAGACTTTCAGATAGGGCAAATGTCAGTGAGCGTTCCGATTTCAGTTCCAGAGCGATTCGCCCAATGAGTTCTTGTTATTTAGTTGTTTTCAGCCAATTTTCTGGATTTTTGAAAATTTTACTTTTTTGTGAAAATATCCACTAAATGAGGGAATAATATGTGTGAGGGTAGAATATATATCCCACGGGGGTAAAATTGAAAGAAGTTGAAAACATTTTTTTTATGGACTTAGTCATTTTTCCGGCATTTATCAGACTTTCAGATAGGGGAAATGTCAGTGAGCGTTCCGATTTCAGTTCCAGAGCGATTCGACCAATGAGTCCTTGATATTTAGTCGTTTGCAGCTAATTTTCTGGATTTTTGAAAATTTCACTTTTTTGTGAAAATATCCACTAAATGAGGGAATAATATGTGTGAGGATAAAATATATATCCCACGGGGATAAAATTGAAAAAAGTTGAAAACATTTTTTTTTGGACTTAGTCATTTTTCCGGCATTTATCAGACTTTCAGATAGGGGAAATGTCAGTGAGCGTTACGATTTCAGATCCAGAGAGATTCGCCCAATGAGTCCTTGATATTTAGTCGTTTTCAGCCAATTTTCTGGATTTTTGAAAATTTTACTTTTTTGTGAAAATATCCACTAAATGAGGGAATAATATGTGTGAGGGTAGAATATATATCCCACGGGGGTAAAATTGAAAAAAGTTGTAAAAACATTTTTTTTTGGACTTAGTCATTTTTCCGGTGTTTATCAGACTTTCAGATAGGGGAAATGTCAGTGAGCGTTCCGATTTCAGTTCCAGAGCGATTCGCCCAATGAGTCCTTGATATTTAGTCGTTTTCAGCTAATGTTTTGGATTTTTGAAAATTTCACTTTTTTGTAAAAATAACCACTAAATGAGGGAATAATATGTGTGAGGGTACCCCAGGAGAGTTCCAAATGTGTGTGGGTAGAATATATATCCCACGGGGGTAAAATTGAAAAAAGTTGAAAACATTTTTTTTTGGACTTAGTCATTTTTCCGGCGTTTATCAGACTTTCAGATAGGGGAAATGTCAGCGAACTTTACAATTTCAGTTCCAGAGCGATTCGCCCAATGAGTCCTTGATATTTAGTCGTTTTCAGCCAATATTTTGGATTTTTGAAAATTTCACTTTTTTGTGAAAATATCCACTAAATGAGGGAATAATATGTGTGAGGGTACCCCAGGAGAGTTCCAAATGTGTGTGGGTAGAATATATATCCCACGGGGGTAAAATTGAAAAAAGTTGAAAACATTTTTTTTTTGGACTTAGTCATTTTTCCGGCGTTTATCAGACTTTCAGATAGGGCAAATGTCAGTGAGCGTTCCGATTTCAGTTCCAGAGCGATTCGCCCAATGAGTTCTTGTTATTTAGTTGTTTTCAGCCAATTTTCTGGATTTTTGAAAATTTTACTTTTTTGTGAAAATATCCACTAAATGAGGGAATAATATGTGTGAGGGTAGAATATATATCCCACGGGGGTAAAATTGAAAGAAGTTGAAAACATTTTTTTTATGGACTTAGTCATTTTTCCGGCATTTATCAGACTTTCAGATAGGGGAAATGTCAGTGAGCGTTCCGATTTCAGTTCCAGAGCGATTCGACCAATGAGTCCTTGATATTTAGTCGTTTGCAGCTAATTTTCTGGATTTTTGAAAATTTCACTTTTTTGTGAAAATATCCACTAAATGAGGGAATAATATGTGTGAGGATAAAATATATATCCCACGGGGATAAAATTGAAAAAAGTTGAAAACATTTTTTTTTGGACTTAGTCATTTTTCCGGCATTTATCAGACTTTCAGATAGGGGAAATGTCAGTGAGCGTTACGATTTCAGATCCAGAGAGATTCGCCCAATGAGTCCTTGATATTTAGTCGTTTTCAGCCAATTTTCTGGATTTTTGAAAATTTTACTTTTTTGTGAAAATATCCACTAAATGAGGGAATAATATGTGTGAGGGTACCCCAGGAGAGTTCCAAATGTGTGTGGGTAGAATATATATCCCACTGGGGTAAAATTGAAAAAAGTAGAAAAAAATTATTTTTTGACTTAGTCATTTTTCCGGCGTTTATCAGACTTTCAGATAGGGGAAATGTCAGTGAGCGTTCCGATTTCAAGTCCAGATCAATTCGCCCAATGATTCCTTGATATTTAGTCGTTTTCAGCCAATTTTCTGGATTTTTGAAAATTTCACTTTTTTGTGAAAATATCCACTAAATGAGGGAATAATATGTGTGAGGGTACCCCAGGAGAGTTCCAAATGTGTGTGGGTAGAATATATATCCCACGGGGGTAAAATTGAAAAAAGTAGAAAAAAAATATTTTTTGACTTAGTCATTTTTCCGGCGTTTATCAGACTTTCAGATAGGGGAAATGTCAGTGAGCGTTCCGATTTCAGTTCCAGAGCGATTCGCCCAATGAGTTCTTGATATTTAGTCGTTTTCAGCTAATTTTCTGGATTTTTGAAAATTTCACTTTTTTGTGAAAATATCCACTAAATGAGGGAATAATATGTGTAAGGATAAAATATATATCCCACGGGGGTAAAATTGAAAAAAGTTGAAAACATTTTTTTTTGGACTTAGTCATTTTTCCGGCGTTTATCAGACTTTCAGATAGGGGAAATGTCAATGAGCGTTACGATTTCAGTTCCAGAGCGATTCGCCCAATAAGTCCTTGATATTTAGTTGTTTTCAGACAATTTTCTGGATTTTTGAAAATTTCACTTTTTTGTGAAAATATCCACTAAATGAGGGAATAATATGTGTGAGGGTACCCCAGGAGAGTTCCAAATGTGTGTGGGTTGAATATATATCCCACGGGGGTAAAATTGAAAAAAGTTGAAAACACTTTTTTTTGGACTTAGTCATTTTTCTGGCGTTTATCAGACTTTCAGATAGGGGAAATGTCAGTGAGCGTTCCAATTTCAGTTCCAGAGCGATTCACCCAATGAGTCTTTGATATTTAGAGGTTTTCAGCCAATATTTTGGATTTTTGAAAATGTCACTTTTTTGTGAAAATATCCACTAAATGAGAGAATAATATGTGTGAAGGTACCCCAGGAGAGTTCCAAATGTGTGTGGGTAGAATATATATCCCACGGGGGTAAAATTGAAAAAAGTTGAAAAAATTTTTTTTTGGGACTTAGTCATTTTTCCGGCGTTTATCAGACTTTCAGATAGGGGAAATGTCAGCGAGCTTTCCAATTTCAGTTCCAGAGTGATTCGACCAATGAGTCCTTGATATTTAGTCGTTTTCAGCCAATGTTTTGGATTTTTGAAAATTTCACTTTTTTGTGAAAATATCCACTAAATGAGAGAATAATATGTGTGAGGATACCCCAGGAGATTTCCAAATGTGTGTGGGTAGAATATATATCCCATGGGGGTAAAATTGAAAAAAGTTGCAAACAAATTTTTTTTTGGACTTAGTCATTTTTCTGCCGTTTATCAGACTTTCAGATAGGCGAAATGTCAGTGAGCGTTCCAATTTCAGTTCCAGAGCGATTCGCCCAATGAGTCCTTGATATTTAGTCGTTTTCAGCTAATATTTTGGATTTTTGAAAATTTCACTTTTTTGTGAAATTATCCACTAAATGAGAGAATAATATGTGTGAGGGTACCCCAGGAGATTTCCAAATGTGTGTGGGTAGAATATATATCTCACGGGGGTAAAATTGAAAAAAGTTTAAAAAATTTTTTTTTTGGACTTAGTCATTTTTCCGGCATTTATCAGACTTTCAGATAGGGGAAATGTCAGTGAGCGTTCCAATTTCAGTTCCAGAGCGATTCGCCCAATGAGTCTTTGATATTTAATCGTTTTCAGACAATATTTTGGATTTTTGAAAATTTCACTTTTTTGTGAAAATATCCACTAAATGAGGGAATAATATGTGTGAGGGTACCCCAGGAGAGTTCCAAATGTGTGTGGGTAGAATATATATCCCATGGGGGTAAAATTGAAAAAAGTTGCAAACAAATTTTTTTTGGACTTAGTCATTTTTCTGCCGTTTATCAGACTTTCAGATAGGGGAAATGTCAGTGAGCGTTCCAATTTCAGTTCCAGAGCGATTCGCCCAATGAATCTTTGATATTTAGTCGATTTCAGCCAATATTTTGGATTTTTGAAAATTTCACTTTTTTGTGAAAGTATCCACTAAATGAGGGAATAATATGTGTCATGGTACCCCAGGAGAGTTCCAAATGTGTGTGGGTAGAATATATATCCCACGGGGGTAAATTGAAAGAAGTTGAAAACATTTTTTTTATGGACTTAGTCATTTTTCCGGCATTTATCAGACTTTCAGATAGGGGAAATGTCAGTGAGCGTTACGATTTCAGATCCAGAGCGATTTGCCCAATGAGTCCTTGATATTTAGTCATTTTCAGCCAATTTTCTGGATTTTTGAAAATTTCACTTTTTTGTGAAAATATCCACTAAATGAGGGAATAATATGTGTGAGGGTAGAATATATATCCCACGGGGGTAAAATTGAAAAAAGTTGAAAAAACATTTTTTTTTGGACTTAGTCATTTTTCCGGCGTTTATCAGACTTTCAGATAGGGGAAATGTCAGTGAGCATTCCGATTTCAGTTCCAGAGCGATTCACCCAATGAGTCCTTGATATTTAGTCATTTTCAGCTAATATTTTGGATTTTTGAAAATTTCACTTTTTTGTGAAAATATCCACTAAATGAGGGAATAATATGTGTGAGGGTACCCCAGGAGAGTTCCAAATGTGTGTGGGTAGAATATATATCCCACGGGGGTAAAATTGAAAAAAGTTTAAAAAATTTTTTTTTTTGACTTAGTCATTTTTCCGGCGTTTCTCAGACTTTCAGATAGGGGAAATGTCAATGAGCATTCCGATTTCAGTTCCAGAGCGATTCGCCCAATACGTCCTTGATATTTAGTTTTCAGCCAATTTTCTGGATTTTTGAAAATTTCACTTTTTTGTGAAAATATCCACTAAATGAGGGAATAATATGTGTGAGGGTACCCCAGGAGAGTTCCAAATGTGTGTGTGTAGAATATATATCCCACGGGGGTAAAATTGAAAAAAGTTGAAAAACATTATTTTTGGGACTTAGTAATTTTTCCGGCGTTTATCAGACTTTCAGATAGGGGAAATGTCAGTGAGCGTTCCGATTTCAGTTCCAGAGCGATTCACCCAATGAGTTCTTGATATTTAGTCGTTTTCAGCCAATTTTCTGGATTTTTGAAAATTTCACTTTTTTGTGAAAGTATCCACTAAATGAGGGAATAATATGTCTGAGGGTAGAATATATATCCCACGGGGGTAAAATTGAAAAAAGTTGAAAACATTTTTTTTTGGACTTAGTCATTTTTCCGGCGTTTATCAGACTTTCAGATAGGGGAAATGTCAGTGAGCGTTCCGATTTCAATTCCAGAACGATTCGCCCAATGAGTCCTTGATACTTAGTCGTTTTCAGCCAATTTTCTGGATTTTTGAAAATTTCACTTTTTTGTGAAAATATCCACTAATTGAGGAAATAATATGTGTGAGGATACCCCAGGAGAGTTCCAAATGTGTGTGGGTAGAATATATATCCCACGGGGGTAAAATTGAAAAAAGTTGAAAACATTTTTTTTATGGACTTAGTCATTTTTCCGGCGTTTATCAGACTTTCAGATAGGGAAAATGTCAGTGAGCGTTCTGATTTCAGTCCCAGAGCGATTCGCCCAATGAGTCCTTGATATTTAGTCGTTTTCAGCCAATTTTCTGGATTTTTGAAAATTTCACTTTTTTGTGAAAATATCCACTAAATGAGGGAATAATATGTGTGAGGGTACCCCAGGAGAGTTCCAAATGTGTGTGGGTAGAATATATATCCAACGGGGGTAAAATTGAAAAAAGTTGAAAAAAATTTTTTTTTGGACTTAGTCATTTTTCTGGCGTTTATCAGACTTTCAGATAGGGGAAATGTCAGTGAGCATTCCGATTTCAATTCCAGAGCGATTCGCCCAATGATTCCTTGATATTTAGTCGTTTTCAGCCAATTTTCTGGATTTTTGAAAATTTCACTTTTTTGTGAAAATATCCACTAAATGAGGGAATAATATGTGTGAGGGCACCCCAGGAGAGTTCCAAATGTGTGTGGGTAGAATATATATCCCACGGGGTAAAATTGAAAAAAGTTGAAAAAAATTATTTTTGGGACTTAGTAATTTTTCCTGCGTTTATCAGACTTTCAGATAGGGGAAATGTCTGTGAGCGTTCCGATTTCAGTTCCAGAGCGATTCGCCCAATGTGTTCTTGTTATTTAGTTGTTTTCAGCCAATTTTCTGGATTTTTGAAAATTTCACTTTTTTGTGAAAATATCCACTAAATGAGGGAATAATATGTGTGAGGGTACCCCAGGAGAGTCCCAAATGTGTGTTGGTAGAATATATATCCCACGGGGTAAAATTGAAAAAAGTTGAAAAAAATTTTTTTTTGGACTTAGTCATTTTTCCGGCGTTTATCATACTTTCAGATAGGGGAAATGTCAGTGAGCGTTCTGATTTCAGTTCCAGAGCGATTTGCCCAATGAGTCCTTGATATTTAGTCGCTCTCAGCCAATTTTCTGGATTTTTGAAAATTTCACTTTTTTGTGAAAATATCCACTAAATGAGGGAATAATATGTGTGAGGGTAGAATATATATCCCACGGGGGTAAAATTGAAAAAAGTTGAAAACATTTTTTTTTGGACTTAGTCATTTTTTCTGCGTTTAACAGACTTTCAGATAGGGGAAATGTCAGTGAGCATTCCGATTTCAGTTCCAGAGCGATTCGCCCAATGAGTCCTTGATATTTAGTTGCTTTCAGCCAATTTTCTGGATTTTTGAAAATTTCACTTTTTTGTGAAAATATCCACTAAATGAGGGAATAATATGTGTGAGGGTACTCCAGGAGAGTTCCAAATGTGTGTGGGTAGAATATATATCCCACGGGGTAAAATTGAAAAAAGTTGAAAAAAATTATTTTTGGGACTTAGTAATTTTTCCTGCGTTTATCAGACTTTCAGATAGGGGAAATGTCAGTGAGAGTTCCAATTTCAATTCCAGAACGATTCGCCCAATGAGTCCTTGATATTTAGTCGTTTTCAGCCAAGTTCTGGATTTTTGAAAATTTCACTTTTTTGTGAAAATATCCACTAATTGAGGAAATAATATGTGTGAGGGTACCCCAGGAGAGTTCCAAATGTGTGTGGGTACAATATATATCTCACGGGGGTAAAATTGAAAAAAGTTGAAAACATTTTTTTATGGACTTAGTCATTTTTCCGGCGTTTATCAGACTTTCAGATAGGGAAAATGTCAGTGAGCGTTCTGATTTCAGATCCAGAGCGATTCGCCGAATGAGTCCTTGATATTTAGTCGTTTTCAGCCAATTTTCTGGATTTTTGAAAATTTCACTTTTTTGTGAAAATATCCACTAAATGAGGGAATAATATGTGTGAGGGTACCCCAGGAGAGTTCCAAATGTGTGTGGGTAGAATATATATCCCACGGGGGTAAAATTGAAAAAAGTTGAAAACATCTTTTTTTTGGACTTAGTCATTTTTCCGGCATTTATCAGACTTTCAGATAGGGGAAATATCAGTGATCGTTCCGATTTGAGTTCCAGAGCGATTCGCCCAATGTGTTCTTGTTATTTAGTTGTTTTCAGCCAATTTTCTGGATTTTTGAAAATTTCACTTTTTTGTGAAAATATCCACTAAATGAGGGAATAATATGTGTGAGGGTACCCCAGGAGAGTTCCAAATGTGTGTGGGTAGAATATATATCCCACAGGGGTAAAATTGAAAAAAGTTTAAACAATTTTTTTTCTGGATTTAGTCATTTTTCCGGCGTTTATCCGACTTTCAGATAGGGGAAATATCAGTGATCGTTCCGATTTCAGTTCCAGAGCGATTTGCCCAATGAGTCCTTTATATTTAGTCGCTTTCAACCAATTTTCTGGATTTTTGAAAAATTCACTTTTTTGTGAAAATATCCACTAAATGAGGGAATAATATGTGTGAGGGTAGAATATATATCCCACGGGGGTAAAATTGAAAAAAGTTGAAAAGATTTTTTTTTGGACTTAGTCATTTTTCCGGCTTTAATCAGACTTTCAGATAGGGGAAATGTCAGTGAGCGTTCCGATTTCAATTCCAGAACGATTCTCCCATTGAGTCCTTGATATTTAGTAGTTTTCAGCCAATTTTCTGGATTTTTGAAAATTTCACTTTTTTGTAAAAATATCCACTAAATGAGGGAATAATATGTGTGAGGGTACCCAGGAGAGTTCCAAATGTGTGTGTGTAGAATATATATCCCACGGGGGTAAAATTGAATAAAAGTTGAAAACATTTTTTTTTTGGACTTAGTCATTTTTTCTGCGTTTAACAGACTTTCAGATAGGGGAAATGTCAGTGAGCGTTCCGATTTCAGATCCAGAGCGATTCGCCCAATGAGTTCTTGATATTTAGTCGTTTTCAGCCAATTTTCTGGATTTTGGAAAATTTTACTTTTTTGTGAAAATATCCACTAATTGAGGAAATAATATGTGTGAGGGTAACCCAGGAGAGTTCCAAATGTGTGTGGGTAGAATATATATCCCACGGGGGTAAAATTGAAAAAAGTTGAAAACATTTTTTTTATGGACTTAGTCATTTTTCTGGCGTTTGTCAGACTTTCAGATAGGGAAAATGTCAGTGAGCATTCTGATTTCAGATCCAGAGCGATTCGCCGAATGAGTCCTTGATATTTAGTCGTTTTCAGCCAATTTTCTGGATTTTTGAAAATTTCACTTTTTTGTGAAAATATCCACTAAATGAGGGAATAATATGTGTGAGGGTAACCCAGGAGAGTTCCAAATGTGTGTGGGTAGAATATATATCCAACGGGGGTAAAATTGAAAAAAGTTGAAAAAAATTTTTTTTTGGACTTAGTCATTTTTCCGGCGTTTATCAGACTTTCAGATAGGGGAAATGTCAGTGAGCGTTACGATTTCAGATCCAGAGCGATTCGCCCAATGAGTTCTTGATATTTAGTCGTTTTCAGACAATATTTTGGATTTTTGAAAATGTCACTTTTTTGTGAAAATATCCACTAAATGAGGGAATAATATGTGTGAGGGTAGAATATATATCCCACGGGGGTAAAATTGAAAAAAGTTGAAAACATCTTTTTTTGGACTTAGTCATTTTTCCGGCGTTTATCAGACTTTCAGATAGGGGAAATGTCAGTGAGCGTTCCGATTTCAATTCCAGAACGATTCGCCCAATGAGTCCTTGATATTTAGTCGTTTTCAGCCAATTTTCTGGATTTTGGAAAATTTAACTTTTTTGTGAAAATATCCACTAATTGAGGAAATAATATGTGTGAGGGTAACCCAGGAGAGTTCCAAATGTGTGTGGGTAGAATATATATCCCACGGGGGAAAAATTGAAAAAAGTTGAAAACATTTTTTTTATGGACTTAGTCATTTTTCTGGCGTTTGTCAGACTTTCAGATAGGGAAAATGTCAGTGAGCGTTCTGATTTCAGTCCCAGAGCGATTCGCCGAATGAGTCCTTGATATTTAGTCATTTTCAAACAATATTTTGGATTTTTCAAAATTTCACTTTTATGTGAAAATATCCACTAAATGGGGGAATAATATGTGTGAGGGTAGAATATATATCCCACGGGGGTAAAATTGAAAAAAGTTGAAAAAACATATTTTTTGGACTTAGTCATTTTTCCGGCGTTTATCAGACTTTCAGATAGGGGAAATATCAGTGATCGTTCCGATTTCAGTTCCAGAGCGATTTGCCCAATGAGTCGTTTATATTTAGTCGCTTTCAGCCAATTTTCTGGATTTTTGAAAAATTCACTTTTTTGTGAAAATATCCACTAAATGAGGGAATAATATGTGTGAGGGTAGAATATATATCCCACGGGGGTAAAATTGAAAAAAGTTGAAAAGATTTTTTTTTGGACTTAGTCATTTTTCCGGCTTTTATCAGACTTTCAGATAGGGGAAATGTCAGTGAGCGTTCCGATTTCAATTCCAGAACGATTCTCCCATTGAGTCCTTGATATTTAGTAGTTTTCAGCCAATTTTCTGGATTTTTGAAAATTTCACTTTTTTGTAAAAATATCCACTAAATGAGGGAATAATATGTGTGAGGGTACCCAGGAGAGTTCCAAATGTGTGTGTGTAGAATATATATCCCACGGGGGTAAAATTGAATAAAAGTTGAAAACATTTTTTTTTTGGACTTAGTCATTTTTTCTGCGTTTAACAGACTTTCAGATAGGGGAAATGTCAGTGAGCGTTCCGATTTCAGTTCCAGAGCGATTCGCCCAATGAGTCCTTGATATTTAGTCGTTTTCAGCTAATATTTTGGATTTTTGAAAATTTCACTTTTTTGTGAAAATATCCACTAAATGAGGGAATAATATGTGTGAGTGTACACCAGGAGAGTTCCAAATGTGTGTGGGTAGAATATATATCCCACGGGGGTAAAATTGAAAAAAGTTGAAAACACTTTTTTTATGGACTTAGTCATTTTTCCGGCGTTTATCAGACTTTCAGATAGGGGAAATGTCAGTGAGCGTTACGATTTCAGATCCAGAGCGATTCGCCCAATGAGTCCTTGATATTTAGTCGTTTTCAGCCAATTTTCTGGATTTTTGAAAATTTCACTTTTTTTGTGAAAATATCCACTAATTGAGGAAATAATATGTGTGAGGGTACCCCAGGAGAGTTCCAAATGTGTGTGGGTATAATATATATCCCACGGGGGTAAAATTGAAAAAAGTTGAAAACATCTTTTTTTTGGACTTCGTCATTTTTCCGGCATTTATCAGACTTTCAGATAGGGGAAATATCAGTGATCGTTCCGATTTGACTTCCAGAGCGATTCGCCCAATGTGTTCTTGTTATTTAGTTGTTTTCAGCCAATTTTCTGGATTTTTGAAAATTTCACTTTTTTGTGAAAATATCCACTAAATGAGGGAATAATATGTGTGAGGGTACCCCAGGAGAGTTCCAAATGTGTGTGGGTAGAATATATATCCCACAGGGGTAAAATTGAAAAAAGTTTAAACAATTTTTTTTCTGGACTTAGTCATTTTTCCGGCGTTTATCAGACTTTCAGATAGGGGAAATATCAGTGATCGTTCCGATTTCAGTTCCAGAGCGATTTGCCCAATGAGTCCTTTTTATTTAGTCGCTTTCAGCCAATTTTCTGGATTTTTGAAAATTTCACTTTTTTGTGAAAATATCCACTAAATGAGGGAATAATATGTGTGAGGGTAGAATATATATCCCACGGGGGTAAAATTGAAAAAAGTTGAAAAGATTTTTTTTTGGACTTAGTCATTTTTCCGGCTTTTATCAGACTTTCAGATAGGGGAAATGTCAGTGAGCGTTCCGATTTCAATTCCAGAACGATTCTCCCATTGAGTCCTTGATATTTAGTAGTTTTCAGCCAATTTTCTGGATTTTTGAAAATTTCACTTTTTTGTAAAAATATCCACTAAATGAGGGAATAATATGTGTGAGGGTACCCAGGAGAGTTCCAAATGTGTGTGTGTAGAATATATATCCCACGGGGGTAAAATTGAATAAAAGTTGAAAACATTTTTTTTTTGGACTTAGTCATTTTTTCTGCGTTTAACAGACTTTCAGATAGGGGAAATGTCAGTGAGCGTTCCGATTTCAGATCCAGAGCGATTCGCCCAATGAGTTCTTGATATTTAGTCGTTTTCAGCCAATTTTCTGGATTTTGGAAAATTTAACTTTTTTGTGAAAATATCCACTAATTGAGGAAATAATATGTGTGAGGGTAACCCAGGAGAGTTCCAAATGTGTGTGGGTAGAATATATATCCCACGGGGGTAAAATTGAAAAAAGTTGAAAACATTTTTTTTATGGACTTAGTCATTTTTCTGGCGTTTGTCAGACTTTCAGATAGGGAAAATGTCAGTGAGCATTCTGATTTCAGATCCAGAGCGATTCGCCGAATGAGTCCTTGATATTTAGTCGTTTTCAGCCAATTTTCTGGATTTTTGAAAATTTCACTTTTTTGTGAAAATATCCACTAAATGAGGGAATAATATGTGTGAGGGTAACCCAGGAGAGTTCCAAATGTGTGTGGGTAGAATATATATCCAACGGGGGTAAAATTGAAAAAAGTTGAAAAAAATTTTTTTTTGGACTTAGTCATTTTTCCGGCGTTTATCAGACTTTCAGATAGGGGAAATGTCAGTGAGCGTTACGATTTCAGATCCAGAGCGATTCGCCCAATGAGTTCTTGATATTTAGTCGTTTTCAGACAATATTTTGGATTTTTGAAAATGTCACTTTTTTGTGAAAATATCCACTAAATGAGGGAATAATATGTGTGAGGGTAGAATATATATCCCACGGGGGTAAAATTGAAAAAAGTTGAAAACATCTTTTTTTGGACTTAGTCATTTTTCCGGCGTTTATCAGACTTTCAGATAGGGGAAATGTCAGTGAGCGTTCCGATTTCAATTCCAGAACGATTCGCCCAATGAGTCCTTGATATTTAGTCGTTTTCAGCCAATTTTCTGGATTTTGGAAAATTTAACTTTTTTGTGAAAATATCCACTAATTGAGGAAATAATATGTGTGAGGGTAACCCAGGAGAGTTCCAAATGTGTGTGGGTAGAATATATATCCCACGGGGGAAAAATTGAAAAAAGTTGAAAACATTTTTTTTATGGACTTAGTCATTTTTCTGGCGTTTGTCAGACTTTCAGATAGGGAAAATGTCAGTGAGCGTTCTGATTTCAGTCCCAGAGCGATTCGCCGAATGAGTCCTTGATATTTAGTCATTTTCAAACAATATTTTGGATTTTTCAAAATTTCACTTTTATGTGAAAATATCCACTAAATGGGGGAATAATATGTGTGAGGGTAGAATATATATCCCACGGGGGTAAAATTGAAAAAAGTTGAAAAAACATATTTTTTGGACTTAGTCATTTTTCCGGCGTTTATCAGACTTTCAGAAAGGGGAAATGTCAGTGAGCGTTCCGATTTCAGTTCCAGAGCGATTCGCCCAATGAGTCCTTGATATTTAGTCGTCTTCAGCTAATATTTTGGATTTTTGAAAATTTCACTTTTTTGTGAAAATATCCACTAAATGAGGGAATAATATGTGTGAGGGTACCCCAGGAGAGTTCCAAATGTGTGTGGGTAGAATATATATCCCACGGGGGTAAAATTGAAAAAAGTTGAAAACATCTTTTTTTTGGACTTAGTCATTTTTCCGGCATTTATCAGACTTTCAGATAGGGGAAATGTCTGTGAGCGTTCCGATTTGAGTTCCAGAGCGATTCGCCCAATGTGCTCTTGTTATTTAGTTGTTTTCAGCCAATTTTCTGGATTTTTGAAAATTTCACTTTTTTGTGAAAATATCCACTAAATGAGGGAATAATATGTGTGAGGGTACCCCAGGAGAGTTCCAAATGTGTGTGGGTAGAATATATATCCCACAGGGGTAAAATTGAAAAAAGTTTAAACAATTTTTTTTCTGGACTTAGTCATTTTTCTGGCGTTTATCAGACTTTCAGATAGGGGAAATATCAGTGATCGTTCCGATTTCAGTTCCAGAGCGATTTGCCCAATGAGTCGTTTATATTTAGTCGCTTTCAGCCAATTTTCTGGATTTTTGAAAAATTCACTTTTTTGTGAAAATATCCACTAAATGAGGGAATAATATGTGTGAGGGTAGAATATATATCCCACGGGGGTAAAATTGAAAAAAGTTGAAAAGATTTTTTTTTGGACTTAGTCATTTTTCCGGCTTTTATCAGACTTTCAGATAGGGGAAATGTCAGTGAGCGTTCCGATTTCAATTCCAGAACGATTCTCCCATTGAGTCCTTGATATTTAGTAGTTTTCAGCCAATTTTCTGGATTTTTGAAAATTTCATTTTTTTGTAAAAATATCCACTAAATGAGGGAATAATATGTGTGAGGGTACCCAGGAGAGTTCCAAATGTGTGTGTGTAGAATATATATCCCACGGGGGTAAAATTGAATAAAAGTTGAAAACATTTTTTTTGTGGACTTAGTCATTTTTTCTGCGTTTAACAGACTTTCAGATAGGGGAAATGTCAGTGAGCGTTCCGATTTCAGTTCCAGAGCGATTCGCCCAATGAGTCCTTGATATTTAGTCGTTTTCAGCTAATATTTTGGATTTTTGAAAATTTCACTTTTTTGTGAAAATATCCACTAAATGAGGGAATAATATGTGTGAGTGTACACCAGGAGAGTTCCAAATGTGTGTGGGTAGAATATATATCCCACGGGGGTAAAATTGAAAAAAGTTGAAAACATTTTTTTTATGGACTTAGTCATTTTTCCGGCGTTTATCAGACTTTCAGATAGGGGAAATGTCAGTGAGCGTTACGATTTCAGATCCAGAGCGATTCGCCCAATGAGTCCTTGATATTTAGTCGTTTTCAGCCAATTTTCTGGATTTTTGAAAATTTCACTTTTTTTGTGAAAATATCCACTAATTGAGGAAATAATATGTGTGAGGGTACCCCAGGAGAGTTCCAAATGTGTGTGGGTATAATATATATCCCACGGGGGTAAAATTGAAAAAAGTTGAAAACATCTTTTTTTTGGACTTAGTCATTTTTCCGGCATTTATCAGACTTTCAGATAGGGGAAATATCAGTGATCGTTCCGATTTGACTTCCAGAGCGATTCGCCCAATGTGTTCTTGTTATTTAGTTGTTTTCAGCCAATTTTCTGGATTTTTGAAAATTTCACTTTTTTGTGAAAATATCCACTAAATGAGGGAATAATATGTGTGAGGGTACCCCAGGAGAGTTCCAAATGTGTGTGGGTAGAATATATATCCCACAGGGGTAAAATTGAAAAAAGTTTAAACAATTTTTTTTCTGGACTTAGTCATTTTTCCGGCGTTTATCAGACTTTCAGATAGGGGAAATATCAGTGATCGTTCCGATTTCAGTTCCAGAGCGATTTGCCCAATGAGTCCTTTTTATTTAGTCGCTTTCAGCCAATTTTCTGGATTTTTGAAAATTTCACTTTTTTGTGAAAATATCCACTAAATGAGGGAATAATATGTGTGAGGGTAGAATATATATCCCACGGGGGTAAAATTGAAAAAAGTTGAAAAGATTTTTTTTTGGACTTAGTCATTTTTCCGGCTTTTATCAGACTTTCAGATAGGGGAAATGTCAGTGAGCGTTCCGATTTCAATTCCAGAACGATTCTCCCATTGAGTCCTTGATATTTAGTAGTTTTCAGCCAATTTTCTGGATTTTTGAAAATTTCATTTTTTTGTAAAAATATCCACTAAATGAGGGAATAATATGTGTGAGGGTACCCAGGAGAGTTCCAAATGTGTGTGTGTAGAATATATATCCCACGGGGGTAAAATTGAATAAAAGTTGAAAACATTTTTTTTGTGGACTTAGTCATTTTTTCTGCGTTTAACAGACTTTCAGATAGGGGAAATGTCAGTGAGCGTTCCGATTTCAGTTCCAGAGCGATTCGCCCAATGAGTCCTTGATATTTAGTCGTTTTCAGCTAATATTTTGGATTTTTGAAAATTTCACTTTTTTGTGAAAATATCCACTAAATGAGGGAATAATATGTGTGAGTGTACACCAGGAGAGTTCCAAATGTGTGTGGGTAGAATATATATCCCACGGGGGTAAAATTGAAAAAAGTTGAAAACATTTTTTTTATGGACTTAGTCATTTTTCCGGTGTTTATCAGACTTTCAGATAGGGGAAATGTCAGTGAGCGTTACGATTTCAGATCCAGAGCGATTCGCCCAATGAGTCCTTGATATTTAGTCGTTTTCAGCCAATTTTCTGGATTTTTGAAAATTTCACTTTTTTTGTGAAAATATCCACTAATTGAGGAAATAATATGTGTGAGGGTACCCCAGGAGAGTTCCAAATGTGTGTGGGTATAATATATATCCCACGGGGGTAAAATTGAAAAAAGTTGAAAACATCTTTTTTTTGGACTTAGTCATTTTTCCGGCATTTATCAGACTTTCAGATAGGGGAAATATCAGTGATCGTTCCGATTTGACTTCCAGAGCGATTCGCCCAATGTGTTCTTGTTATTTAGTTGTTTTCAGCCAATTTTCTGGATTTTTGAAAATTTCACTTTTTTGTGAAAATATCCACTAAATGAGGGAATAATATGTGTGAGGGTACCCCAGGAGAGTTCCAAATGTGTGTGGGTAGAATATATATCCCACAGGGGTAAAATTGAAAAAAGTTTAAACAATTTTTTTTCTGGACTTAGTCATTTTTCCGGCGTTTATCAGACTTTCAGATAGGGGAAATATCAGTGATCGTTCCGATTTCAGTTCCAGAGCGATTTGCCCAATGAGTCCTTTTTATTTAGTCGCTTTCAGCCAATTTTCTGGATTTTTGAAAATTTCACTTTTTTGTGAAAATATCCACTAAATGAGGGAATAATATGTGTGAGGGTAGAATATATATCCCACGGGGGTAAAATTGAAAAAAGTTGAAAAGATTTTTTTTTGGACTTAGTCATTTTTCCGGCTTTTATCAGACTTTCAGATAGGGGAAATGTCAGTGAGCGTTCCGATTTCAATTCCAGAACGATTCTCCCATTGAGTCCTTGATATTTAGTAGTTTTCAGCCAATTTTCTGGATTTTTGAAAATTTCACTTTTTTGTAAAAATATCCACTAAATGAGGGAATAATATGTGTGAGGGTACCCAGGAGAGTTCCAAATGTGTGTGTGTAGAATATATATCCCACGGGGGTAAAATTGAATAAAAGTTGAAAACATTTTTTTTTTGGACTTAGTCATTTTTTCTGCGTTTAACAGACTTTCAGATAGGGGAAATGTCAGTGAGCGTTCCGATTTCAGATCCAGAGCGATTCGCCCAATGAGTTCTTGATATTTAGTCGTTTTCAGCCAATTTTCTGGATTTTGGAAAATTTAACTTTTTTGTGAAAATATCCACTAATTGAGGAAATAATATGTGTGAGGGTAACCCAGGAGAGTTCCAAATGTGTGTGGGTAGAATATATATCCCACGGGGGTAAAATTGAAAAAAGTTGAAAACATTTTTTTTATGGACTTAGTCATTTTTCTGGCGTTTGTCAGACTTTCAGATAGGGAAAATGTCAGTGAGCGTTCTGATTTCAGATCCAGAGCGATTCGCCGAATGAGTCCTTGATATTTAGTCGTTTTCAGCCAATTTTCTGGATTTTTGAAAATTTCACTTTTTTGTGAAAATATCCACTAAATGAGGGAATAATATGTGTGAGGGTAACCCAGGAGAGTTCCAAATGTGTGTGGGTAGAATATATATCCAACGGGGGTAAAATTGAAAAAAGTTGAAAACATTTTTTTTATGGACTTAGTCATTTTTCCGGCGTTTATCAGACTTTCAGATAGGGGAAATGTCAGTGAGCGTTACGATTTCAGATCCAGAGCGATTCGCCCAATGAGTTCTTGATATTTAGTCGTTTTCAGACAATATTTTGGATTTTTGAAAATGTCACTTTTTTGTGAAAATATCCACTAAATGAGGGAATAATATGTGTGAGGGTAGAATATATATCCCACGGGGGTAAAATTGAAAAAAGTTGAAAACATCTTTTTTTGGACTTAGTCATTTTTCCGGCGTTTATCAGACTTTCAGATAGGGGAAATGTCAGTGAGCGTTCCGATTTCAATTCCAGAACGATTCGCCCAATGAGTCCTTGATATTTAGTCGTTTTCAGCCAATTTTCTGGATTTTGGAATATTTAACTTTTTTGTGAAAATATCCACTAATTGAGGAAATAATATGTGTGAGGGTAACCCAGGAGAGTTCCAAATGTGTGTGGGTAGAATATATATCCCACGGGGGAAAAATTGAAAAAAGTTGAAAACATTTTTTTTATGGACTTAGTCATTTTTCTGGCGTTTGTCAGACTTTCAGATAGGGAAAATGTCAGTGAGCGTTCTGATTTCAGTCCCAGAGCGATTCGCCGAATGAGTCCTTGATATTTAGTCATTTTCAAACAATATTTTGGATTTTTCAAAATTTCACTTTTTTGTGAAAATATCCACTAAATGGGGGAATAATATGTGTGAGGGTAGAATATATATCCCACGGGGGTAAAATTGAAAAAAGTTGAAAAAACATATTTTTTGGACTTATTCATTTTTCCGGCGTTTATCAGACTTTCAGAAAGGGGAAATGTCAGTGAGCGTTCCGATTTCAGTTCCAGAGCGATTCGCCCAATGAGTCCTTGATATTTAGTCGTCTTCAGCTAATATTTTGGATTTTTGAAAATTTCACTTTTTTGTGAAAATATCCACTAAATGAGGGAATAATATGTGTGAGGGTACCCCAGGAGAGTTCCAAATGTGTGTGGGTAGAATATATATCCCACAGGGGTAAAATTGAAAAAAGTTTAAACAATTTTTTTTCTGGACTTAGTCATTTTTCCGGCGTTTATCAGACTTTCAGATAGGGGAAATATCAGTGATCGTTCCGATTTCAGTTCCAGAGCGATTTGTCCAATGAGTCCTTTATATTTAGTCGCTTTCAGCCAATTTTCTGGATTTTTGAAAAATTCACTTTTTTGTGAAAATATCCACTAAATGAGGGAATAATATTTGTGAGGGTAGAATATATATCCCACGGGGGTAAAATTGAAAAAAGTTGAAAAGATTTTTTTTTGGACTTAGTCATTTTTCTGGCATTTATCAGACTTTCAGATAGGGGAAATGTCAGTGAGCATTCCGATTTCAGTTCCAGAGCGATTCGACCAATGAGTCCTTGATATTTAGTTGTTTTCAGCCAATTTTTTGGATTTTTGAAAAATTCACTTTTTTGTGAAAATA
This sequence comes from Phyllobates terribilis, assembly GCF_046119375.1. NCBI lineage: Eukaryota > Metazoa > Chordata > Amphibia > Anura > Dendrobatidae > Phyllobates > Phyllobates terribilis. The sequence continues at coordinate 2,240,468 of NW_027363002.1, read as the reverse complement.
TCCACTAAATGAGGGAATAATATGTGTGAGGGTAGAATATATATCCCACGGGGGTAAAATTGAAAAAAGTTGAAAAGATTTTTTTTTGGACTTAGTCATTTTTCCGGCTTTTATCAGACTTTCAGATAGGGGAAATGTCAGTGAGCGTTCCGATTTCAATTCCAGAACGATTCTCCCATTGAGTCCTTGATATTTAGTAGTTTTCAGCCAATTTTCTGGATTTTTGAAAATTTCACTTTTTTGTAAAAATATCCACTAAATGAGGGAATAATATGTGTGAGGGTACCCAGGAGAGTTCCAAATGTGTGTGTGTAGAATATATATCCCACGGGGGTAAAATTGAATAAAAGTTGAAAACATTTTTTTTTTGGACTTAGTCATTTTTTCTGCGTTTAACAGACTTTCAGATAGGGGAAATGTCAGTGAGCGTTCCGATTTCAGATCCAGAGCGATTCGCCCAATGAGTTCTTGATATTTAGTCGTTTTCAGCCAATTTTCTGGATTTTGGAAAATTTAACTTTTTTGTGAAAATATCCACTAATTGAGGAAATAATATGTGTGAGGGTAACCCAGGAGAGTTCCAAATGTGTGTGGGTAGAATATATATCCCACGGGGGTAAAATTGAAAAAAGTTGAAAACATTTTTTTTATGGACTTAGTCATTTTTCTGGCGTTTGTCAGACTTTCAGATAGGGAAAATGTCAGTGAGCGTTCTGATTTCAGATCCAGAGCGATTCGCCGAATGAGTCCTTGATATTTAGTCGTTTTCAGCCAATTTTCTGGATTTTTGAAAATTTCACTTTTTTGTGAAAATATCCACTAAATGAGGGAATAATATGTGTGAGGGTAACCCAGGAGAGTTCCAAATGTGTGTGGGTAGAATATATATCCAACGGGGGTAAAATTGAAAAAAGTTGAAAACATTTTTTTTATGGACTTAGTCATTTTTCCGGCGTTTATCAGACTTTCAGATAGGGGAAATGTCAGTGAGCGTTACGATTTCAGATCCAGAGCGATTCGCCCAATGAGTTCTTGATATTTAGTCGTTTTCAGACAATATTTTGGATTTTTGAAAATGTCACTTTTTTGTGAAAATATCCACTAAATGAGGGAATAATATGTGTGAGGGTAGAATATATATCCCACGGGGGTAAAATTGAAAAAAGTTGAAAACATCTTTTTTTGGACTTAGTCATTTTTCCGGCGTTTATCAGACTTTCAGATAGGGGAAATGTCAGTGAGCGTTCCGATTTCAATTCCAGAACGATTCGCCCAATGAGTCCTTGATATTTAGTCGTTTTCAGCCAATTTTCTGGATTTTGGAATATTTAACTTTTTTGTGAAAATATCCACTAATTGAGGAAATAATATGTGTGAGGGTAACCCAGGAGAGTTCCAAATGTGTGTGGGTAGAATATATATCCCACGGGGGAAAAATTGAAAAAAGTTGAAAACATTTTTTTTATGGACTTAGTCATTTTTCTGGCGTTTGTCAGACTTTCAGATAGGGAAAATGTCAGTGAGCGTTCTGATTTCAGTCCCAGAGCGATTCGCCGAATGAGTCCTTGATATTTAGTCATTTTCAAACAATATTTTGGATTTTTCAAAATTTCACTTTTTTGTGAAAATATCCACTAAATGGGGGAATAATATGTGTGAGGGTAGAATATATATCCCACGGGGGTAAAATTGAAAAAAGTTGAAAAAACATATTTTTTGGACTTATTCATTTTTCCGGCGTTTATCAGACTTTCAGAAAGGGGAAATGTCAGTGAGCGTTCCGATTTCAGTTCCAGAGCGATTCGCCCAATGAGTCCTTGATATTTAGTCGTCTTCAGCTAATATTTTGGATTTTTGAAAATTTCACTTTTTTGTGAAAATATCCACTAAATGAGGGAATAATATGTGTGAGGGTACCCCAGGAGAGTTCCAAATGTGTGTGGGTAGAATATATATCCCACAGGGGTAAAATTGAAAAAAGTTTAAACAATTTTTTTTCTGGACTTAGTCATTTTTCCGGCGTTTATCAGACTTTCAGATAGGGGAAATATCAGTGATCGTTCCGATTTCAGTTCCAGAGCGATTTGTCCAATGAGTCCTTTATATTTAGTCGCTTTCAGCCAATTTTCTGGATTTTTGAAAAATTCACTTTTTTGTGAAAATATCCACTAAATGAGGGAATAATATTTGTGAGGGTAGAATATATATCCCACGGGGGTAAAATTGAAAAAAGTTGAAAAGATTTTTTTTTGGACTTAGTCATTTTTCTGGCATTTATCAGACTTTCAGATAGGGGAAATGTCAGTGAGCATTCCGATTTCAGTTCCAGAGCGATTCGACCAATGAGTCCTTGATATTTAGTTGTTTTCAGCCAATTTTTTGGATTTTTGAAAATTTCACTTTTTTGTGAAAATATCCACTAAATGAGGGAATAATATGTGTGAGGGTAGAATATATATCCCACGGGGGTAAAATTGAAAAAAGTTGAAAAGATTTTTTTTTGGACTTAGTCATTTTTCCGGCTTTTATCAGACTTTCAGATAGGGGAAATGTCAGTGAGCGTTCCGATTTCAATTCCAGAACGATTCTCCCATTGAGTCCTTGATATTTAGTAGTTTTCAGCCAATTTTCTGGATTTTTGAAAATTTCACTTTTTTGTAAAAATATCCACTAAATGAGGGAATAATATGTGTGAGGGTACCCAGGAGAGTTCCAAATGTGTGTGTGTAGAATATATATCCCACGGGGGTAAAATTGAATAAAAGTTGAAAACATTTTTTTTTTGGACTTAGTCATTTTTTCTGCGTTTAACAGACTTTCAGATAGGGGAAATGTCAGTGAGCGTTCCGATTTCAGATCCAGAGCGATTCGCCCAATGAGTTCTTGATATTTAGTCGTTTTCAGCCAATTTTCTGGATTTTGGAAAATTTAACTTTTTTGTGAAAATATCCACTAAATGAGGGAATAATATGTGTGAGGGTACCCCAGGAGAGTTCCAAATGTGTGTGGGTAGAATATATATCCCACGGGGGTAAAATTGAAAAAAGTTTAAAAAATTTTTTTTTTTGACTTAGTCATTTTTCCGGCGTTTCTCAGACTTTCAGATAGGGGAAATGTCAATGAGCATTCCGATTTCAGTTCCAGAGCGATTCGCCCAATACGTCCTTGATATTTAGTTTTCAGCCAATTTTCTGGATTTTTGAAAATTTCACTTTTTTGTGAAAATATCCACTAAATGAGGGAATAATATGTGTGAGGGTACCCCAGGAGAGTTCCAAATGTGTGTGTGTAGAATATATATCCCACGGGGGTAAAATTGAAAAAAGTTGAAAAACATTATTTTTGGGACTTAGTAATTTTTCCGGCGTTTATCAGACTTTCAGATAGGGGAAATGTCAGTGAGCGTTCCGATTTCAGTTCCAGAGCGATTCACCCAATGAGTTCTTGATATTTAGTCGTTTTCAGCCAATTTTCTGGATTTTTGAAAATTTCACTTTTTTGTGAAAGTATCCACTAAATGAGGGAATAATATGTCTGAGGGTAGAATATATATCCCACGGGGGTAAAATTGAAAAAAGTTGAAAACATTTTTTTTTGGACTTAGTCATTTTTCCGGCGTTTATCAGACTTTCAGATAGGGGAAATGTCAGTGAGCGTTCCGATTTCAATTCCAGAACGATTCGCCCAATGAGTCCTTGATACTTAGTCGTTTTCAGCCAATTTTCTGGATTTTTGAAAATTTCACTTTTTTGTGAAAATATCCACTAATTGAGGAAATAATATGTGTGAGGGTACCCCAGGAGAGTTCCAAATGTGTGTGGGTAGAATATATATCCCACGGGGGTAAAATTGAAAAAAGTTGAAAACATTTTTTTTATGGACTTAGTCATTTTTCCGGCGTTTATCAGACTTTCAGATAGGGAAAATGTCAGTGAGCGTTCTGATTTCAGTCCCAGAGCGATTCGCCCAATGAGTCCTTGATATTTAGTCGTTTTCAGCCAATTTTCTGGATTTTTGAAAATTTCACTTTTTTGTGAAAATATCCACTAAATGAGGGAATAATATGTGTGAGGGTACCCAGGAGAGTTCCAAATGTGTGTGTGTAGAATATATATCCCACGGGGGTAAAATTGAATAAAATTTGAAAACATTTTTTTTGTGGACTTAGTCATTTTTTCTGCGTTTAACAGACTTTCAGATAGGGGAAATGTCAGTGAGCGTTCCGATTTCAGTTCCAGAGCGATTCGCCCAATGAGTCCTTGATATTTAGTCGTTTTCAGCTAATATTTTGGATTTTTGAAAATTTCACTTTTTTGTGAAAATATCCACTAAATGAGGGAATAATATGTGTGAGTGTACACCAGGAGAGTTCCAAATGTGTGTGGGTAGAATATATATCCCACGGGGGTAAAATTGAAAAAAGTTGAAAACATTTTTTTTATGGACTTAGTCATTTTTCCGGCGTTTATCAGACTTTCAGATAGGGGAAATGTCAGTGAGCGTTACGATTTCAGATCCAGAGCGATTCGCCCAATGAGTCCTTGATATTTAGTCGTTTTCAGCCAATTTTCTGGATTTTTGAAAATTTCACTTTTTTTGTGAAAATATCCACTAATTGAGGAAATAATATGTGTGAGGGTACCCCAGGAGAGTTCCAAATGTGTGTGGGTATAATATATATCCCACGGGGGTAAAATTGAAAAAAGTTGAAAACATCTTTTTTTTGGACTTAGTCATTTTTCCGGCATTTATCAGACTTTCAGATAGGGGAAATATCAGTGATCGTTCCGATTTGACTTCCAGAGCGATTCGCCCAATGTGTTCTTGTTATTTAGTTGTTTTCAGCCAATTTTCTGGATTTTTGAAAATTTCACTTTTTTGTGAAAATATCCACTAAATGAGGGAATAATATGTGTGAGGGTACCCCAGGAGAGTTCCAAATGTGTGTGGGTAGAATATATATCCCACAGGGGTAAAATTGAAAAAAGTTTAAACAATTTTTTTTCTGGACTTAGTCATTTTTCCGGCGTTTATCAGACTTTCAGATAGGGGAAATATCAGTGATCGTTCCGATTTCAGTTCCAGAGCGATTTGCCCAATGAGTCCTTTTTATTTAGTCGCTTTCAGCCAATTTTCTGGATTTTTGAAAATTTCACTTTTTTGTGAAAATATCCACTAAATGAGGGAATAATATGTGTGAGGGTAGAATATATATCCCACGGGGGTAAAATTGAAAAAAGTTGAAAAGATTTTTTTTTGGACTTAGTCATTTTTCCGGCTTTTATCAGACTTTCAGATAGGGGAAATGTCAGTGAGCGTTCCGATTTCAATTCCAGAACGATTCTCCCATTGAGTCCTTGATATTTAGTAGTTTTCAGCCAATTTTCTGGATTTTTGAAAATTTCACTTTTTTGTAAAAATATCCACTAAATGAGGGAATAATATGTGTGAGGGTACCCAGGAGAGTTCCAAATGTGTGTGTGTAGAATATATATCCCACGGGGGTAAAATTGAATAAAAGTTGAAAACATTTTTTTTTTGGACTTAGTCATTTTTTCTGCGTTTAACAGACTTTCAGATAGGGGAAATGTCAGTGAGCGTTCCGATTTCAGATCCAGAGCGATTCGCCCAATGAGTTCTTGATATTTAGTCGTTTTCAGCCAATTTTCTGGATTTTGGAAAATTTAACTTTTTTGTGAAAATATCCACTAATTGAGGAAATAATATGTGTGAGGGTAACCCAGGAGAGTTCCAAATGTGTGTGGGTAGAATATATATCCCACGGGGGTAAAATTGAAAAAAGTTGAAAACATTTTTTTTATGGACTTAGTCATTTTTCTGGCGTTTGTCAGACTTTCAGATAGGGAAAATGTCAGTGAGCGTTCTGATTTCAGATCCAGAGCGATTCGCCGAATGAGTCCTTGATATTTAGTCGTTTTCAGCCAATTTTCTGGATTTTTGAAAATTTCACTTTTTTGTGAAAATATCCACTAAATGAGGGAATAATATGTGTGAGGGTAACCCAGGAGAGTTCCAAATGTGTGTGGGTAGAATATATATCCAACGGGGGTAAAATTGAAAAAAGTTGAAAACATTTTTTTTATGGACTTAGTCATTTTTCCGGCGTTTATCAGACTTTCAGATAGGGGAAATGTCAGTGAGCGTTACGATTTCAGATCCAGAGCGATTCGCCCAATGAGTTCTTGATATTTAGTCGTTTTCAGACAATATTTTGGATTTTTGAAAATGTCACTTTTTTGTGAAAATATCCACTAAATGAGGGAATAATATGTGTGAGGGTAGAATATATATCCCACGGGGGTAAAATTGAAAAAAGTTGAAAACATCTTTTTTTGGACTTAGTCATTTTTCCGGCGTTTATCAGACTTTCAGATAGGGGAAATGTCAGTGAGCGTTCCGATTTCAATTCCAGAACGATTCGCCCAATGAGTCCTTGATATTTAGTCGTTTTCAGCCAATTTTCTGGATTTTGGAATATTTAACTTTTTTGTGAAAATATCCACTAATTGAGGAAATAATATGTGTGAGGGTAACCCAGGAGAGTTCCAAATGTGTGTGGGTAGAATATATATCCCACGGGGGAAAAATTGAAAAAAGTTGAAAACATTTTTTTTATGGACTTAGTCATTTTTCTGGCGTTTGTCAGACTTTCAGATAGGGAAAATGTCAGTGAGCGTTCTGATTTCAGTCCCAGAGCGATTCGCCGAATGAGTCCTTGATATTTAGTCATTTTCAAACAATATTTTGGATTTTTCAAAATTTCACTTTTTTGTGAAAATATCCACTAAATGGGGGAATAATATGTGTGAGGGTAGAATATATATCCCACGGGGGTAAAATTGAAAAAAGTTGAAAAAACATATTTTTTGGACTTATTCATTTTTCCGGCGTTTATCAGACTTTCAGAAAGGGGAAATGTCAGTGAGCGTTCCGATTTCAGTTCCAGAGCGATTCGCCCAATGAGTCCTTGATATTTAGTCGTCTTCAGCTAATATTTTGGATTTTTGAAAATTTCACTTTTTTGTGAAAATATCCACTAAATGAGGGAATAATATGTGTGAGGGTACCCCAGGAGAGTTCCAAATGTGTGTGGGTAGAATATATATCCCACAGGGGTAAAATTGAAAAAAGTTTAAACAATTTTTTTTCTGGACTTAGTCATTTTTCCGGCGTTTATCAGACTTTCAGATAGGGGAAATATCAGTGATCGTTCCGATTTCAGTTCCAGAGCGATTTGTCCAATGAGTCCTTTATATTTAGTCGCTTTCAGCCAATTTTCTGGATTTTTGAAAAATTCACTTTTTTGTGAAAATATCCACTAAATGAGGGAATAATATTTGTGAGGGTAGAATATATATCCCACGGGGGTAAAATTGAAAAAAGTTGAAAAGATTTTTTTTTGGACTTAGTCATTTTTCTGGCATTTATCAGACTTTCAGATAGGGGAAATGTCAGTGAGCATTCCGATTTCAGTTCCAGAGCGATTCGACCAATGAGTCCTTGATATTTAGTTGTTTTCAGCCAATTTTTTGGATTTTTGAAAATTTCACTTTTTTGTGAAAATATCCACTAAATGAGGGAATAATATGTGTGAGGGTAGAATATATATCCCACGGGGGTAAAATTGAATAAAAGTTGAAAACATTTTTTTTTTGGACTTAGTCATTTTTTCTGCGTTTAACAGACTTTCAGATAGGGGAAATGTCAGTGAGCGTTCCGATTTCAGATCCAGAGCGATTCGCCCAATGAGTTCTTGATATTTAGTCGTTTTCAGCCAATTTTCTGGATTTTGGAAAATTTAACTTTTTTGTGAAAATATCCACTAAATGAGGGAATAATATGTGTGAGGGTACCCCAGGAGAGTTCCAAATGTGTGTGGGTAGAATATATATCCCACGGGGGTAAAATTGAAAAAAGTTTAAAAAATTTTTTTTTTTGACTTAGTCATTTTTCCGGCGTTTCTCAGACTTTCAGATAGGGGAAATGTCAATGAGCATTCCGATTTCAGTTCCAGAGCGATTCGCCCAATACGTCCTTGATATTTAGTTTTCAGCCAATTTTCTGGATTTTTGAAAATTTCACTTTTTTGTGAAAATATCCACTAAATGAGGGAATAATATGTGTGAGGGTACCCCAGGAGAGTTCCAAATGTGTGTGTGTAGAATATATATCCCACGGGGGTAAAATTGAAAAAAGTTGAAAAACATTATTTTTGGGACTTAGTAATTTTTCCGGCGTTTATCAGACTTTCAGATAGGGGAAATGTCAGTGAGCGTTCCGATTTCAGTTCCAGAGCGATTCACCCAATGAGTTCTTGATATTTAGTCGTTTTCAGCCAATTTTCTGGATTTTTGAAAATTTCACTTTTTTGTGAAAGTATCCACTAAATGAGGGAATAATATGTCTGAGGGTAGAATATATATCCCACGGGGGTAAAATTGAAAAAAGTTGAAAACATTTTTTTTTGGACTTAGTCATTTTTCCGGCGTTTATCAGACTTTCAGATAGGGGAAATGTCAGTGAGCGTTCCGATTTCAATTCCAGAACGATTCGCCCAATGAGTCCTTGATACTTAGTCGTTTTCAGCCAATTTTCTGGATTTTTGAAAATTTCACTTTTTTGTGAAAATATCCACTAATTGAGGAAATAATATGTGTGAGGGTACCCCAGGAGAGTTCCAAATGTGTGTGGGTAGAATATATATCCCACGGGGGTAAAATTGAAAAAAGTTGAAAACATTTTTTTTATGGACTTAGTCATTTTTCCGGCGTTTATCAGACTTTCAGATAGGGAAAATGTCAGTGAGCGTTCTGATTTCAGTCCCAGAGCGATTCGACCAATGAGTCCTTGATATTTAGTCGTTTTCAGCCAATTTTCTGGATTTTTGAAAATTTCACTTTTTTGTGAAAATATCCACTAAATGAGGGAATAATATGTGTGAGGGTACTCCAGGAGAGTTCCAAATGTGTGTGGGTAGAATATATATCCCACGGGGTAAAATTGAAAAAAGTTGAAAAAAATTATTTTTGGGACTTAGTAATTTTTCCTGCGTTTATCAGACTTTCAGATAGGGGAAATGTCAGTGAGAGTTCCAATTTCAATTCCAGAACGATTCGCCCAATGAGTCCTTGATATTTAGTCGTTTTCAGCCAAGTTCTGGATTTTTGAAAATTTCACTTTTTTGTGAAAATATCCACTAATTGAGGAAATAATATGTGTGAGGGTACCCCAGGAGAGTTCCAAATGTGTGTGGGTACAATATATATCTCACGGGGGTAAAATTGAAAAAAGTTGAAAACATTTTTTTATGGACTTAGTCATTTTTCCGGCGTTTATCAGACTTTCAGATAGGGAAAATGTCAGTGAGCGTTCTGATTTCAGATCCAGAGCGATTCGCCGAATGAGTCCTTGATATTTAGTCGTTTTCAGCCAATTTTCTGGATTTTTGAAAATTTCACTTTTTTGTGAAAATATCCACTAAATGAGGGAATAATATGTGTGAGGGTACCCCAGGAGAGTTCCAAATGTGTGTGGGTAGAATATATATCCCACGGGGGTAAAATTGAAAAAAGTTGAAAACATCTTTTTTTTGGACTTAGTCATTTTTCCGGCATTTATCAGACTTTCAGATAGGGGAAATATCAGTGATCGTTCCGATTTGAGTTCCAGAGCGATTCGCCCAATGTGTTCTTGTTATTTAGTTGTTTTCAGCCAATTTTCTGGATTTTTGAAAATTTCACTTTTTTGTGAAAATATCCACTAAATGAGGGAATAATATGTGTGAGGGTACCCCAGGAGAGTTCCAAATGTGTGTGGGTAGAATATATATCCCACAGGGGTAAAATTGAAAAAAGTTTAAACAATTTTTTTTCTGGATTTAGTCATTTTTCCGGCGTTTATCCGACTTTCAGATAGGGGAAATATCAGTGATCGTTCCGATTTCAGTTCCAGAGCGATTTGCCCAATGAGTCCTTTATATTTAGTCGCTTTCAACCAATTTTCTGGATTTTTGAAAAATTCACTTTTTTGTGAAAATATCCACTAAATGAGGGAATAATATGTGTGAGGGTAGAATATATATCCCACGGGGGTAAAATTGAAAAAAGTTGAAAAGATTTTTTTTTGGACTTAGTCATTTTTCCGGCTTTAATCAGACTTTCAGATAGGGGAAATGTCAGTGAGCGTTCCGATTTCAATTCCAGAACGATTCTCCCATTGAGTCCTTGATATTTAGTAGTTTTCAGCCAATTTTCTGGATTTTTGAAAATTTCACTTTTTTGTAAAAATATCCACTAAATGAGGGAATAATATGTGTGAGGGTACCCAGGAGAGTTCCAAATGTGTGTGTGTAGAATATATATCCCACGGGGGTAAAATTGAATAAAAGTTGAAAACATTTTTTTTTTGGACTTAGTCATTTTTTCTGCGTTTAACAGACTTTCAGATAGGGGAAATGTCAGTGAGCGTTCCGATTTCAGATCCAGAGCGATTCGCCCAATGAGTTCTTGATATTTAGTCGTTTTCAGCCAATTTTCTGGATTTTGGAAAATTTTACTTTTTTGTGAAAATATCCACTAATTGAGGAAATAATATGTGTGAGGGTAACCCAGGAGAGTTCCAAATGTGTGTGGGTAGAATATATATCCCACGGGGGTAAAATTGAAAAAAGTTGAAAACATTTTTTTTATGGACTTAGTCATTTTTCTGGCGTTTGTCAGACTTTCAGATAGGGAAAATGTCAGTGAGCATTCTGATTTCAGATCCAGAGCGATTCGCCGAATGAGTCCTTGATATTTAGTCGTTTTCAGCCAATTTTCTGGATTTTTGAAAATTTCACTTTTTTGTGAAAATATCCACTAAATGAGGGAATAATATGTGTGAGGGTAACCCAGGAGAGTTCCAAATGTGTGTGGGTAGAATATATATCCAACGGGGGTAAAATTGAAAAAAGTTGAAAAAAATTTTTTTTTGGACTTAGTCATTTTTCCGGCGTTTATCAGACTTTCAGATAGGGGAAATGTCAGTGAGCGTTACGATTTCAGATCCAGAGCGATTCGCCCAATGAGTTCTTGATATTTAGTCGTTTTCAGACAATATTTTGGATTTTTGAAAATGTCACTTTTTTGTGAAAATATCCACTAAATGAGGGAATAATATGTGTGAGGGTAGAATATATATCCCACGGGGGTAAAATTGAAAAAAGTTGAAAACATCTTTTTTTGGACTTAGTCATTTTTCCGGCGTTTATCAGACTTTCAGATAGGGGAAATGTCAGTGAGCGTTCCGATTTCAATTCCAGAACGATTCGCCCAATGAGTCCTTGATATTTAGTCGTTTTCAGCCAATTTTCTGGATTTTGGAAAATTTAACTTTTTTGTGAAAATATCCACTAATTGAGGAAATAATATGTGTGAGGGTAACCCAGGAGAGTTCCAAATGTGTGTGGGTAGAATATATATCCCACGGGGGAAAAATTGAAAAAAGTTGAAAACATTTTTTTTATGGACTTAGTCATTTTTCTGGCGTTTGTCAGACTTTCAGATAGGGAAAATGTCAGTGAGCGTTCTGATTTCAGTCCCAGAGCGATTCGCCGAATGAGTCCTTGATATTTAGTCATTTTCAAACAATATTTTGGATTTTTCAAAATTTCACTTTTATGTGAAAATATCCACTAAATGGGGGAATAATATGTGTGAGGGTAGAATATATATCCCACGGGGGTAAAATTGAAAAAAGTTGAAAAAACATATTTTTTGGACTTAGTCATTTTTCCGGCGTTTATCAGACTTTCAGAAAGGGGAAATGTCAGTGAGCGTTCCGATTTCAGTTCCAGAGCGATTCGCCCAATGAGTCCTTGATATTTAGTCGTCTTCAGCTAATATTTTGGATTTTTGAAAATTTCACTTTTTTGTGAAAATATCCACTAAATGAGGGAATAATATGTGTGAGGGTACCCCAGGAGAGTTCCAAATGTGTGTGGGTAGAATATATATCCCACGGGGGTAAAATTGAAAAAAGTTGAAAACATCTTTTTTTTGGACTTAGTCATTTTTCCGGCATTTATCAGACTTTCAGATAGGGGAAATGTCTGTGAGCGTTCCGATTTGAGTTCCAGAGCGATTCGCCCAATGTGCTCTTGTTATTTAGTTGTTTTCAGCCAATTTTCTGGATTTTTGAAAATTTCACTTTTTTGTGAAAATATCCACTAAATGAGGGAATAATATGTGTGAGGGTACCCCAGGAGAGTTCCAAATGTGTGTGGGTAGAATATATATCCCACAGGGGTAAAATTGAAAAAAGTTTAAACAATTTTTTTTCTGGACTTAGTCATTTTTCTGGCGTTTATCAGACTTTCAGATAGGGGAAATATCAGTGATCGTTCCGATTTCAGTTCCAGAGCGATTTGCCCAATGAGTCGTTTATATTTAGTCGCTTTCAGCCAATTTTCTGGATTTTTGAAAAATTCACTTTTTTGTGAAAATATCCACTAAATGAGGGAATAATATGTGTGAGGGTAGAATATATATCCCACGGGGGTAAAATTGAAAAAAGTTGAAAAGATTTTTTTTTGGACTTAGTCATTTTTCCGGCTTTTATCAGACTTTCAGATAGGGGAAATGTCAGTGAGCGTTCCGATTTCAATTCCAGAACGATTCTCCCATTGAGTCCTTGATATTTAGTAGTTTTCAGCCAATTTTCTGGATTTTTGAAAATTTCACTTTTTTGTAAAAATATCCACTAAATGAGGGAATAATATGTGTGAGGGTACCCAGGAGAGTTCCAAATGTGTGTGTAGAATATATATCCAACGGGGGTAAAATTGAAAAAAGTTGAAAAAAATTTTTTTTTGGACTTAGTCATTTTTCTGGCGTTTATCAGACTTTCAGATAGGGGAAATGTCAGTGAGCATTCCGATTTCAATTCCAGAGCGATTCGCCCAATGATTCCTTGATATTTAGTCGTTTTCAGCCAATTTTCTGGATTTTTGAAAATTTCACTTTTTTGTGAAAATATCCACTAAATGAGGGAATAATATGTGTGAGGGCACCCCAGGAGAGTTCCAAATGTGTGTGGGTAGAATATATATCCCACGGGGTAAAATTGAAAAAAGTTGAAAAAAATTATTTTTGGGACTTAGTAATTTTTCCTGCGTTTATCAGACTTTCAGATAGGGGAAATGTCTGTGAGCGTTCCGATTTCAGTTCCAGAGCGATTCGCCCAATGTGTTCTTGTTATTTAGTTGTTTTCAGCCAATTTTCTGGATTTTTGAAAATTTCACTTTTTTGTGAAAATATCCACTAAATGAGGGAATAATATGTGTGAGGGTACCCCAGGAGAGTCCCAAATGTGTGTTGGTAGAATATATATCCCACGGGGTAAAATTGAAAAAAGTTGAAAAAAATTTTTTTTTGGACTTAGTCATTTTTCCGGCGTTTATCATACTTTCAGATAGGGGAAATGTCAGTGAGCGTTCTGATTTCAGTTCCAGAGCGATTTGCCCAATGAGTCCTTGATATTTAGTCGCTCTCAGCCAATTTTCTGGATTTTTGAAAATTTCACTTTTTTGTGAAAATATCCACTAAATGAGGGAATAATATGTGTGAGGGTAGAATATATATCCCACGGGGGTAAAATTGAAAAAAGTTGAAAACATTTTTTTTTGGACTTAGTCATTTTTTCTGCGTTTAACAGACTTTCAGATAGGGGAAATGTCAGTGAGCATTCCGATTTCAGTTCCAGAGCGATTCGCCCAATGAGTCCTTGATATTTAGTTGCTTTCAGCCAATTTTCTGGATTTTTGAAAATTTCACTTTTTTGTGAAAATATCCACTAAATGAGGGAATAATATGTGTGAGGGTACTCCAGGAGAGTTCCAAATGTGTGTGGGTAGAATATATATCCCACGGGGTAAAATTGAAAAAAGTTGAAAAAAATTATTTTTGGGACTTAGTAATTTTTCCTGCGTTTATCAGACTTTCAGATAGGGGAAATGTCAGTGAGAGTTCCAATTTCAATTCCAGAACGATTCGCCCAATGAGTCCTTGATATTTAGTCGTTTTCAGCCAAGTTCTGGATTTTTGAAAATTTCACTTTTTTGTGAAAATATCCACTAATTGAGGAAATAATATGTGTGAGGGTACCCCAGGAGAGTTCCAAATGTGTGTGGGTACAATATATATCTCACGGGGGTAAAATTGAAAAAAGTTGAAAACATTTTTTTATGGACTTAGTCATTTTTCCGGCGTTTATCAGACTTTCAGATAGGGAAAATGTCAGTGAGCGTTCTGATTTCAGATCCAGAGCGATTCGCCGAATGAGTCCTTGATATTTAGTCGTTTTCAGCCAATTTTCTGGATTTTTGAAAATTTCACTTTTTTGTGAAAATATCCACTAAATGAGGGAATAATATGTGTGAGGGTACCCCAGGAGAGTTCCAAATGTGTGTGGGTAGAATATATATCCCACAGGGGTAAAATTGAAAAAAGTTTAAACAATTTTTTTTCTGGACTTAGTCATTTTTCTGGCGTTTATCAGACTTTCAGATAGGGGAAATATCAGTGATCGTTCCGATTTCAGTTCCAGAGCGATTTGCCCAATGAGTCGTTTATATTTAGTCGCTTTCAGCCAATTTTCTGGATTTTTGAAAAATTCACTTTTTTGTGAAAATATCCACTAAATGAGGGAATAATATGTGTGAGGGTAGAATATATATCCCACGGGGGTAAAATTGAAAAAAGTTGAAAAGATTTTTTTTTGGACTTAGTCATTTTTCCGGCTTTTATCAGACTTTCAGATAGGGGAAATGTCAGTGAGCGTTCCGATTTCAATTCCAGAACGATTCTCCCATTGAGTCCTTGATATTTAGTAGTTTTCAGCCAATTTTCTGGATTTTTGAAAATTTCACTTTTTTGTAAAAATATCCACTAAATGAGGGAATAATATGTGTGAGGGTACCCAGGAGAGTTCCAAATGTGTGTGTGTAGAATATATATCCAACGGGGGTAAAATTGAAAAAAGTTGAAAAAAATTTTTTTTTGGACTTAGTCATTTTTCTGGCGTTTATCAGACTTTCAGATAGGGGAAATGTCAGTGAGCATTCCGATTTCAATTCCAGAGCGATTCGCCCAATGATTCCTTGATATTTAGTCGTTTTCAGCCAATTTTCTGGATTTTTGAAAATTTCACTTTTTTGTGAAAATATCCACTAAATGAGGGAATAATATGTGTGAGGGCACCCCAGGAGAGTTCCAAATGTGTGTGGGTAGAATATATATCCCACGGGGTAAAATTGAAAAAAGTTGAAAAAAATTATTTTTGGGACTTAGTAATTTTTCCTGCGTTTATCAGACTTTCAGATAGGGGAAATGTCTGTGAGCGTTCCGATTTCAGTTCCAGAGCGATTCGCCCAATGTGTTCTTGTTATTTAGTTGTTTTCAGCCAATTTTCTGGATTTTTGAAAATTTCACTTTTTTGTGAAAATATCCACTAAATGAGGGAATAATATGTGTGAGGGTACCCCAGGAGAGTCCCAAATGTGTGTTGGTAGAATATATATCCCACGGGGTAAAATTGAAAAAAGTTGAAAAAAATTTTTTTTTGGACTTAGTCATTTTTCCGGCGTTTATCATACTTTCAGATAGGGGAAATGTCAGTGAGCGTTCTGATTTCAGTTCCAGAGCGATTTGCCCAATGAGTCCTTGATATTTAGTCGCTCTCAGCCAATTTTCTGGATTTTTGAAAATTTCACTTTTTTGTGAAAATATCCACTAAATGAGGGAATAATATGTGTGAGGGTAGAATATATATCCCACGGGGGTAAAATTGAAAAAAGTTGAAAACATTTTTTTTTGGACTTAGTCATTTTTTCTGCGTTTAACAGACTTTCAGATAGGGGAAATGTCAGTGAGCATTCCGATTTCAGTTCCAGAGCGATTCGCCCAATGAGTCCTTGATATTTAGTTGCTTTCAGCCAATTTTCTGGATTTTTGAAAATTTCACTTTTTTGTGAAAATATCCACTAAATGAGGGAATAATATGTGTGAGGGTACTCCAGGAGAGTTCCAAATGTGTGTGGGTAGAATATATATCCCACGGGGTAAAATTGAAAAAAGTTGAAAAAAATTATTTTTGGGACTTAGTAATTTTTCCTGCGTTTATCAGACTTTCAGATAGGGGAAATGTCAGTGAGAGTTCCAATTTCAATTCCAGAACGATTCGCCCAATGAGTCCTTGATATTTAGTCGTTTTCAGCCAAGTTCTGGATTTTTGAAAATTTCACTTTTTTGTGAAAATATCCACTAATTGAGGAAATAATATGTGTGAGGGTACCCCAGGAGAGTTCCAAATGTGTGTGGGTACAATATATATCTCACGGGGGTAAAATTGAAAAAAGTTGAAAACATTTTTTTATGGACTTAGTCATTTTTCCGGCGTTTATCAGACTTTCAGATAGGGAAAATGTCAGTGAGCGTTCTGATTTCAGATCCAGAGCGATTCGCCGAATGAGTCCTTGATATTTAGTCGTTTTCAGCCAATTTTCTGGATTTTTGAAAATTTCACTTTTTTGTGAAAATATCCACTAAATGAGGGAATAATATGTGTGAGGGTACCCCAGGAGAGTTCCAAATGTGTGTGGGTAGAATATATATCCCACGGGGGTAAAATTGAAAAAAGTTGAAAACATCTTTTTTTTGGACTTAGTCATTTTTCCGGCATTTATCAGACTTTCAGATAGGGGAAATATCAGTGATCGTTCCGATTTGAGTTCCAGAGCGATTCGCCAAATGTGTTCTTGTTATTTAGTTGTTTACAGCCAATTTTCTGGATTTTTGAAAATTTCACTTTTTTGTGAAAATATCCACTAAATGAGGGAATAATATGTGTGAGGGTACCCCAGGAGAGTTCCAAATGTGTGTGGGTAGAATATATATCCCACAGGGGTAAAATTGAAAAAAGTTTAAACAATTTTTTTTCTGGATTTAGTCATTTTTCCGGCGTTTATCCGACTTTCAGATAGGGGAAATATCAGTGATCGTTCCGATTTCAGTTCCAGAGCGATTTGCCCAATGAGTCCTTTATATTTAGTCGCTTTCAACCAATTTTCTGGATTTTTGAAAAATTCACTTTTTTGTGAAAATATCCACTAAATGAGGGAATAATATGTGTGAGGGTAGAATATATATCCCACGGGGGTAAAATTGAAAAAAGTTGAAAAGATTTTTTTTTGGACTTAGTCATTTTTCCGGCTTTAATCAGACTTTCAGATAGGGGAAATGTCAGTGAGCGTTCCGATTTCAATTCCAGAACGATTCTCCCATTGAGTCCTTGATATTTAGTAGTTTTCAGCCAATTTTCTGGATTTTTGAAAATTTCACTTTTTTGTAAAAATATCCACTAAATGAGGGAATAATATGTGTGAGGGTACCCAGGAGAGTTCCAAATGTGTGTGTGTAGAATATATATCCCACGGGGGTAAAATTGAATAAAAGTTGAAAACATTTTTTTTTTGGACTTAGTCATTTTTTCTGCGTTTAACAGACTTTCAGATAGGGGAAATGTCAGTGAGCGTTCCGATTTCAGATCCAGAGCGATTCGCCCAATGAGTTCTTGATATTTAGTCGTTTTCAGCCAATTTTCTGGATTTTGGAAAATTTTACTTTTTTGTGAAAATATCCACTAATTGAGGAAATAATATGTGTGAGGGTAACCCAGGAGAGTTCCAAATGTGTGTGGGTAGAATATATATCCCACGGGGGTAAAATTGAAAAAAGTTGAAAACATTTTTTTTATGGACTTAGTCATTTTTCTGGCGTTTGTCAGACTTTCAGATAGGGAAAATGTCAGTGAGCATTCTGATTTCAGATCCAGAGCGATTCGCCGAATGAGTCCTTGATATTTAGTCGTTTTCAGCCAATTTTCTGGATTTTTGAAAATTTCACTTTTTTGTGAAAATATCCACTAAATGAGGGAATAATATGTGTGAGGGTAACCCAGGAGAGTTCCAAATGTGTGTGGGTAGAATATATATCCAACGGGGGTAAAATTGAAAAAAGTTGAAAAAAATTTTTTTTTGGACTTAGTCATTTTTCCGGCGTTTATCAGACTTTCAGATAGGGGAAATGTCAGTGAGCGTTACGATTTCAGATCCAGAGCGATTCGCCCAATGAGTTCTTGATATTTAGTCGTTTTCAGACAATATTTTGGATTTTTGAAAATGTCACTTTTTTGTGAAAATATCCACTAAATGAGGGAATAATATGTGTGAGGGTAGAATATATATCCCACGGGGGTAAAATTGAAAAAAGTTGAAAACATCTTTTTTTGGACTTAGTCATTTTTCCGGCGTTTATCAGACTTTCAGATAGGGGAAATGTCAGTGAGCGTTCCGATTTCAATTCCAGAACGATTCGCCCAATGAGTCCTTGATATTTAGTCGTTTTCAGCCAATTTTCTGGATTTTGGAAAATTTAACTTTTTTGTGAAAATATCCACTAATTGAGGAAATAATATGTGTGAGGGTAACCCAGGAGAGTTCCAAATGTGTGTGGGTAGAATATATATCCCACGGGGGAAAAATTGAAAAAAGTTGAAAACATTTTTTTTATGGACTTAGTCATTTTTCTGGCGTTTGTCAGACTTTCAGATAGGGAAAATGTCAGTGAGCGTTCTGATTTCAGTCCCAGAGCGATTCGCCGAATGAGTCCTTGATATTTAGTCATTTTCAAACAATATTTTGGATTTTTCAAAATTTCACTTTTATGTGAAAATATCCACTAAATGGGGGAATAATATGTGTGAGGGTAGAATATATATCCCACGGGGGTAAAATTGAAAAAAGTTGAAAAAACATATTTTTTGGACTTAGTCATTTTTCCGGCGTTTATCAGACTTTCAGAAAGGGGAAATGTCAGTGAGCGTTCCGATTTCAGTTCCAGAGCGATTCGCCCAATGAGTCCTTGATATTTAGTCGTCTTCAGCTAATATTTTGGATTTTTGAAAATTTCACTTTTTTGTGAAAATATCCACTAAATGAGGGAATAATATGTGTGAGGGTACCCCAGGAGAGTTCCAAATGTGTGTGGGTAGAATATATATCCCACGGGGGTAAAATTGAAAAAAGTTGAAAACATCTTTTTTTTGGACTTAGTCATTTTTCCGGCATTTATCAGACTTTCAGATAGGGGAAATGTCTGTGAGCGTTCCGATTTGAGTTCCAGAGCGATTCGCCCAATGTGCTCTTGTTATTTAGTTGTTTTCAGCCAATTTTCTGGATTTTTGAAAATTTCACTTTTTTGTGAAAATATCCACTAAATGAGGGAATAATATGTGTGAGGGTACCCCAGGAGAGTTCCAAATGTGTGTGGGTAGAATATATATCCCACAGGGGTAAAATTGAAAAAAGTTTAAACAATTTTTTTTCTGGACTTAGTCATTTTTCTGGCGTTTATCAGACTTTCAGATAGGGGAAATATCAGTGATCGTTCCGATTTCAGTTCCAGAGCGATTTGCCCAATGAGTCGTTTATATTTAGTCGCTTTCAGCCAATTTTCTGGATTTTTGAAAAATTCACTTTTTTGTGAAAATATCCACTAAATGAGGGAATAATATGTGTGAGGGTAGAATATATATCCCACGGGGGTAAAATTGAAAAAAGTTGAAAAGATTTTTTTTTGGACTTAGTCATTTTTCCGGCTTTTATCAGACTTTCAGATAGGGGAAATGTCAGTGAGCGTTCCGATTTCAATTCCAGAACGATTCTCCCATTGAGTCCTTGATATTTAGTAGTTTTCAGCCAATTTTCTGGATTTTTGAAAATTTCACTTTTTTGTAAAAATATCCACTAAATGAGGGAATAATATGTGTGAGGGTACCCAGGAGAGTTCCAAATGTGTGTGTGTAGAATATATATCCCACGGGGGTAAAATTGAATAAAAGTTGAAAACATTTTTTTTTTGGACTTAGTCATTTTTTCTGCGTTTAACAGACTTTCAGATAGGGGAAATGTCAGTGAGCGTTCCGATTTCAGTTCCAGAGCGATTCGCCCAATGAGTCCTTGATATTTAGTCGTTTTCAGCTAATATTTTGGATTTTTGAAAATTTCACTTTTTTGTGAAAATATCCACTAAATGAGGGAATAATATGTGTGAGTGTACACCAGGAGAGTTCCAAATGTGTGTGGGTAGAATATATATCCCACGGGGGTAAAATTGAAAAAAGTTGAAAACATTTTTTTTATGGACTTAGTCATTTTTCCGGCGTTTATCAGACTTTCAGATAGGGGAAATGTCAGTGAGCGTTACGATTTCATATCCAGAGCGATTCGCCCAATGAGTCCTTGATATTTAGTCGTTTTCAGCCAATTTTCTGGATTTTTGAAAATTTCACTTTTTTTGTGAAAATATCCACTAATTGAGGAAATAATATGTGTGAGGGTACCCCAGGAGAGTTCCAAATGTGTGTGGGTATAATATATATCCCACGGGGGTAAAATTGAAAAAAGTTGAAAACATCTTTTTTTTGGACTTAGTCATTTTTCCGGCATTTATCAGACTTTCAGATAGGGGAAATGTCTGTGAGCGTTCCGATTTGAGTTCCAGAGCGATTCGCCCAATGTGCTCTTGTTATTTAGTTGTTTTCAGCCAATTTTCTGGATTTTTGAAAATTTCACTTTTTTGTGAAAATATCCACTAAATGAGGGAATAATATGTGTGAGGGTACCCCAGGAGAGTTCCAAATGTGTGTGGGTAGAATATATATCCCACAGGGGTAAAATTGAAAAAAGTTTAAACAATTTTTTTTCTGGACTTAGTCATTTTTCTGGCGTTTATCAGACTTTCAGATAGGGGAAATATCAGTGATCGTTCCGATTTCAGTTCCAGAGCGATTTGCCCAATGAGTCGTTTATATTTAGTCGCTTTCAGCCAATTTCTGGATTTTTGAAAAATTCACTTTTTTGTGAAAATATCCACTAAATGAGGGAATAATATGTGTGAGGGTAGAATATATATCCCACGGGGGTAAAATTGAAAAAAGTTGAAAAGATTTTTTTTTGGACTTAGTCATTTTTCCGGCTTTTATCAGACTTTCAGATAGGGGAAATGTCAGTGAGCGTTCCGATTTCAATTCCAGAACGATTCTCCCATTGAGTCCTTGATATTTAGTAGTTTTCAGCCAATTTTCTGGATTTTTGAAAATTTCACTTTTTTGTAAAAATATCCACTAAATGAGGGAATAATATGTGTGAGGGTACCCAGGAGAGTTCCAAATGTGTGTGTGTAGAATATATATCCCACGGGGGTAAAATTGAATAAAAGTTGAAAACATTTTTTTTTTGGACTTAGTCATTTTTTCTGCGTTTAACAGACTTTCAGATAGGGGAAATGTCAGTGAGCGTTCCGATTTCAGTTCCAGAGCGATTCGCCCAATGAGTCCTTGATATTTAGTCGTTTTCAGCTAATATTTTGGATTTTTGAAAATTTCACTTTTTTGTGAAAATATCCACTAAATGAGGGAATAATATGTGTGAGTGTACACCAGGAGAGTTCCAAATGTGTGTGGGTAGAATATATATCCCACGGGGGTAAAATTGAAAAAAGTTGAAAACATTTTTTTTATGGACTTAGTCATTTTTCCGGCGTTTATCAGACTTTCAGATAGGGGAAATGTCAGTGAGCGTTACGATTTCAGATCCAGAGCGATTCGCCCAATGAGTCCTTGATATTTAGTCGTTTTCAGCCAATTTTCTGGATTTTTGAAAATTTCACTTTTTTTGTGAAAATATCCACTAATTGAGGAAATAATATGTGTGAGGGTACCCCAGGAGAGTTCCAAATGTGTGTGGGTATAATATATATCCCACGGGGGTAAAATTGAAAAAAGTTGAAAACATCTTTTTTTTGGACTTAGTCATTTTTCCGGCATTTATCAGACTTTCAGATAGGGGAAATATCAGTGATCGTTCCGATTTGACTTCCAGAGCGATTCGCCCAATGTGTTCTTGTTATTTAGTTGTTTTCAGCCAATTTTCTGGATTTTTGAAAATTTCACTTTTTTGTGAAAATATCCACTAAATGAGGGAATAATATGTGTGAGGGTACCCCAGGAGAGTTCCAAATGTGTGTGGGTAGAATATATATCCCACGGGGGAAAAATTGAAAAAAGTTGAAAACATTTTTTTTATGGACTTAGTCATTTTTCTGGCGTTTGTCAGACTTTCAGATAGGGAAAATGTCAGTGAGCGTTCTGATTTCAGTCCCAGAGCGATTCGCCGAATGAGTCCTTGATATTTAGTCATTTTCAAACAATATTTTGGATTTTTCAAAATTTCACTTTTTTGTGAAAATATCCACTAAATGGGGGAATAATATGTGTGAGGGTAGAATATATATCCCACGGGGGTAAAATTGAAAAAAGTTGAAAAAACATATTTTTTGGACTTATTCATTTTTCCGGCGTTTATCAGACTTTCAGAAAGGGGAAATGTCAGTGAGCGTTCCGATTTCAGTTCCAGAGCGATTCGCCCAATGAGTCCTTGATATTTAGTCGTCTTCAGCTAATATTTTGGATTTTTGAAAATTTCACTTTTTTGTGAAAATATCCACTAAATGAGGGAATAATATGTGTGAGGGTACCCCAGGAGAGTTCCAAATGTGTGTGGGTAGAATATATATCCCACAGGGGTAAAATTGAAAAAAGTTTAAACAATTTTTTTTCTGGACTTAGTCATTTTTCCGGCGTTTATCAGACTTTCAGATAGGGGAAATATCAGTGATCGTTCCGATTTCAGTTCCAGAGCGATTTGTCCAATGAGTCCTTTATATTTAGTCGCTTTCAGCCAATTTTCTGGATTTTTGAAAAATTCACTTTTTTGTGAAAATATCCACTAAATGAGGGAATAATATTTGTGAGGGTAGAATATATATCCCACGGGGGTAAAATTGAAAAAAGTTGAAAAGATTTTTTTTTGGACTTAGTCATTTTTCTGGCATTTATCAGACTTTCAGATAGGGGAAATGTCAGTGAGCATTCCGATTTCAGTTCCAGAGCGATTCGACCAATGAGTCCTTGATATTTAGTTGTTTTCAGCCAATTTTTTGGATTTTTGAAAATTTCACTTTTTTGTGAAAATATCCACTAAATGAGGGAATAATATGTGTGAGGGTAGAATATATATCCCACGGGGGTAAAATTGAAAAAAGTTGAAAAGATTTTTTTTTGGACTTAGTCATTTTTCCGGCTTTTATCAGACTTTCAGATAGGGGAAATGTCAGTGAGCGTTCCGATTTCAATTCCAGAACGATTCTCCCATTGAGTCCTTGATATTTAGTAGTTTTCAGCCAATTTTCTGGATTTTTGAAAATTTCACTTTTTTGTAAAAATATCCACTAAATGAGGGAATAATATGTGTGAGGGTACCCAGGAGAGTTCCAAATGTGTGTGTGTAGAATATATATCCCACGGGGGTAAAATTGAATAAAAGTTGAAAACATTTTTTTTTTGGACTTAGTCATTTTTTCTGCGTTTAACAGACTTTCAGATAGGGGAAATGTCAGTGAGCGTTCCGATTTCAGATCCAGAGCGATTCGCCCAATGAGTTCTTGATATTTAGTCGTTTTCAGCCAATTTTCTGGATTTTGGAAAATTTAACTTTTTTGTGAAAATATCCACTAATTGAGGAAATAATATGTGTGAGGGTAACCCAGGAGAGTTCCAAATGTGTGTGGGTAGAATATATATCCCACGGGGGTAAAATTGAAAAAAGTTGAAAACATTTTTTTTATGGACTTAGTCATTTTTCTGGCGTTTGTCAGACTTTCAGATAGGGAAAATGTCAGTGAGCGTTCTGATTTCAGATCCAGAGCGATTCGCCGAATGAGTCCTTGATATTTAGTCGTTTTCAGCCAATTTTCTGGATTTTTGAAAATTTCACTTTTTTGTGAAAATATCCACTAAATGAGGGAATAATATGTGTGAGGGTACCCCAGGAGAGTTCCAAATGTGTGTGGGTAGAATATATATCCCACGGGGGTAAAATTGAAAAAAGTTGAAAACATCTTTTTTTTGGACTTAGTCATTTTTCCGGCATTTATCAGACTTTCAGATAGGGGAAATATCAGTGATCGTTCCGATTTGAGTTCCAGAGCGATTCGCCCAATGTGTTCTTGTTATTTAGTTGTTTTCAGCCAATTTTCTGGATTTTTGAAAATTTCACTTTTTTGTGAAAATATCCACTAAATGAGGGAATAATATGTGTGAGGGTACCCCAGGAGAGTTCCAAATGTGTGTGGGTAGAATATATATCCCACAGGGGTAAAATTGAAAAAAGTTTAAACAATTTTTTTTCTGGATTTAGTCATTTTTCCGGCGTTTATCCGACTTTCAGATAGGGGAAATATCAGTGATCGTTCCGATTTCAGTTCCAGAGCGATTTGCCCAATGAGTCCTTTATATTTAGTCGCTTTCAACCAATTTTCTGGATTTTTGAAAAATTCACTTTTTTGTGAAAATATCCACTAAATGAGGGAATAATATGTGTGAGGGTAGAATATATATCCCACGGGGGTAAAATTGAAAAAAGTTGAAAAGATTTTTTTTTGGACTTAGTCATTTTTCCGGCTTTAATCAGACTTTCAGATAGGGGAAATGTCAGTGAGCGTTCCGATTTCAATTCCAGAACGATTCTCCCATTGAGTCCTTGATATTTAGTAGTTTTCAGCCAATTTTCTGGATTTTTGAAAATTTCACTTTTTTGTAAAAATATCCACTAAATGAGGGAATAATATGTGTGAGGGTACCCAGGAGAGTTCCAAATGTGTGTGTGTAGAATATATATCCCACGGGGGTAAAATTGAATAAAAGTTGAAAACATTTTTTTTTTGGACTTAGTCATTTTTTCTGCGTTTAACAGACTTTCAGATAGGGGAAATGTCAGTGAGCGTTCCGATTTCAGATCCAGAGCGATTCGCCCAATGAGTTCTTGATATTTAGTCGTTTTCAGCCAATTTTCTGGATTTTGGAAAATTTTACTTTTTTGTGAAAATATCCACTAATTGAGGAAATAATATGTGTGAGGGTAACCCAGGAGAGTTCCAAATGTGTGTGGGTAGAATATATATCCCACGGGGGTAAAATTGAAAAAAGTTGAAAACATTTTTTTTATGGACTTAGTCATTTTTCTGGCGTTTGTCAGACTTTCAGATAGGGAAAATGTCAGTGAGCATTCTGATTTCAGATCCAGAGCGATTCGCCGAATGAGTCCTTGATATTTAGTCGTTTTCAGCCAATTTTCTGGATTTTTGAAAATTTCACTTTTTTGTGAAAATATCCACTAAATGAGGGAATAATATGTGTGAGGGTAACCCAGGAGAGTTCCAAATGTGTGTGGGTAGAATATATATCCAACGGGGGTAAAATTGAAAAAAGTTGAAAAAAATTTTTTTTTGGACTTAGTCATTTTTCCGGCGTTTATCAGACTTTCAGATAGGGGAAATGTCAGTGAGCGTTACGATTTCAGATCCAGAGCGATTCGCCCAATGAGTTCTTGATATTTAGTCGTTTTCAGACAATATTTTGGATTTTTGAAAATGTCACTTTTTTGTGAAAATATCCACTAAATGAGGGAATAATATGTGTGAGGGTAGAATATATATCCCACGGGGGTAAAATTGAAAAAAGTTGAAAACATCTTTTTTTGGACTTAGTCATTTTTCCGGCGTTTATCAGACTTTCAGATAGGGGAAATGTCAGTGAGCGTTCCGATTTCAATTCCAGAACGATTCGCCCAATGAGTCCTTGATATTTAGTCGTTTTCAGCCAATTTTCTGGATTTTGGAAAATTTAACTTTTTTGTGAAAATATCCACTAATTGAGGAAATAATATGTGTGAGGGTAACCCAGGAGAGTTCCAAATGTGTGTGGGTAGAATATATATCCCACGGGGGAAAAATTGAAAAAAGTTGAAAACATTTTTTTTATGGACTTAGTCATTTTTCTGGCGTTTGTCAGACTTTCAGATAGGGAAAATGTCAGTGAGCGTTCTGATTTCAGTCCCAGAGCGATTCGCCGAATGAGTCCTTGATATTTAGTCATTTTCAAACAATATTTTGGATTTTTCAAAATTTCACTTTTATGTGAAAATATCCACTAAATGGGGGAATAATATGTGTGAGGGTAGAATATATATCCCACGGGGGTAAAATTGAAAAAAGTTGAAAAAACATATTTTTTGGACTTAGTCATTTTTCCGGCGTTTATCAGACTTTCAGAAAGGGGAAATGTCAGTGAGCGTTCCGATTTCAGTTCCAGAGCGATTCGCCCAATGAGTCCTTGATATTTAGTCGTCTTCAGCTAATATTTTGGATTTTTGAAAATTTCACTTTTTTGTGAAAATATCCACTAAATGAGGGAATAATATGTGTGAGGGTACCCCAGGAGAGTTCCAAATGTGTGTGGGTAGAATATATATCCCACGGGGGTAAAATTGAAAAAAGTTGAAAACATCTTTTTTTTGGACTTAGTCATTTTTCCGGCATTTATCAGACTTTCAGATAGGGGAAATGTCTGTGAGCGTTCCGATTTGAGTTCCAGAGCGATTCGCCCAATGTGCTCTTGTTATTTAGTTGTTTTCAGCCAATTTTCTGGATTTTTGAAAATTTCACTTTTTTGTGAAAATATCCACTAAATGAGGGAATAATATGTGTGAGGGTACCCCAGGAGAGTTCCAAATGTGTGTGGGTAGAATATATATCCCACAGGGGTAAAATTGAAAAAAGTTTAAACAATTTTTTTTCTGGACTTAGTCATTTTTCTGGCGTTTATCAGACTTTCAGATAGGGGAAATATCAGTGATCGTTCCGATTTCAGTTCCAGAGCGATTTGCCCAATGAGTCGTTTATATTTAGTCGCTTTCAGCCAATTTTCTGGATTTTTGAAAAATTCACTTTTTTGTGAAAATATCCACTAAATGAGGGAATAATATGTGTGAGGGTAGAATATATATCCCACGGGGGTAAAATTGAAAAAAGTTGAAAAGATTTTTTTTTGGACTTAGTCATTTTTCCGGCTTTTATCAGACTTTCAGATCGGGGAAATGTCAGTGAGCGTTCCGATTTCAATTCCAGAACGATTCTCCCATTGAGTCCTTGATATTTAGTAGTTTTCAGCCAATTTTCTGGATTTTTGAAAATTTCACTTTTTTGTAAAAATATCCACTAAATGAGGGAATAATATGTGTGAGGGTACCCAGGAGAGTTCCAAATGTGTGTGTGTAGAATATATATCCCACGGGGGTAAAATTGAATAAAAGTTGAAAACATTTTTTTTTTGGACTTAGTCATTTTTTCTGCGTTTAACAGACTTTCAGATAGGGGAAATGTCAGTGAGCGTTCCGATTTCAGTTCCAGAGCGATTCGCCCAATGAGTCCTTGATATTTAGTCGTTTTCAGCTAATATTTTGGATTTTTGAAAATTTCACTTTTTTGTGAAAATATCCACTAAATGAGGGAATAATATGTGTGAGTGTACACCAGGAGAGTTCCAAATGTGTGTGGGTAGAATATATATCCCACGGGGGTAAAATTGAAAAAAGTTGAAAACATTTTTTTTATGGACTTAGTCATTTTTCCGGCGTTTATCAGACTTTCAGATAGGGGAAATGTCAGTGAGCGTTACGATTTCAGATCCAGAGCGATTCGCCCAATGAGTCCTTGATATTTAGTCGTTTTCAGCCAATTTTCTGGATTTTTGAAAATTTCACTTTTTTTGTGAAAATATCCACTAATTGAGGAAATAATATGTGTGAGGGTACCCCAGGAGAGTTCCAAATGTGTGTGGGTATAATATATATCCCACGGGGGTAAAATTGAAAAAAGTTGAAAACATCTTTTTTTTGGACTTAGTCATTTTTCCGGCATTTATCAGACTTTCAGATAGGGGAAATATCAGTGATCGTTCCGATTTGACTTCCAGAGCGATTCGCCCAATGTGTTCTTGTTATTTAGTTGTTTTCAGCCAATTTTCTGGATTTTTGAAAATTTCACTTTTTTGTGAAAATATCCACTAAATGAGGGAATAATATGTGTGAGGGTACCCCAGGAGAGTTCCAAATGTGTGTGGGTAGAATATATATCCCACGGGGGAAAAATTGAAAAAAGTTGAAAACATTTTTTTTATGGACTTAGTCATTTTTCTGGCGTTTGTCAGACTTTCAGATAGGGAAAATGTCAGTGAGCGTTCTGATTTCAGTCCCAGAGCGATTCGCCGAATGAGTCCTTGATATTTAGTCATTTTCAAACAATATTTTGGATTTTTCAAAATTTCACTTTTTTGTGAAAATATCCACTAAATGGGGGAATAATATGTGTGAGGGTAGAATATATATCCCACGGGGGTAAAATTGAAAAAAGTTGAAAAAACATATTTTTTGGACTTATTCATTTTTCCGGCGTTTATCAGACTTTCAGAAAGGGGAAATGTCAGTGAGCGTTCCGATTTCAGTTCCAGAGCGATTCGCCCAATGAGTCCTTGATATTTAGTCGTCTTCAGCTAATATTTTGGATTTTTGAAAATTTCACTTTTTTGTGAAAATATCCACTAAATGAGGGAATAATATGTGTGAGGGTACCCCAGGAGAGTTCCAAATGTGTGTGGGTAGAATATATATCCCACAGGGGTAAAATTGAAAAAAGTTTAAACAATTTTTTTTCTGGACTTAGTCATTTTTCCGGCGTTTATCAGACTTTCAGATAGGGGAAATATCAGTGATCGTTCCGATTTCAGTTCCAGAGCGATTTGTCCAATGAGTCCTTTATATTTAGTCGCTTTCAGCCAATTTTCTGGATTTTTGAAAAATTCACTTTTTTGTGAAAATATCCACTAAATGAGGGAATAATATTTGTGAGGGTAGAATATATATCCCACGGGGGTAAAATTGAAAAAAGTTGAAAAGATTTTTTTTTGGACTTAGTCATTTTTCTGGCATTTATCAGACTTTCAGATAGGGGAAATGTCAGTGAGCATTCCGATTTCAGTTCCAGAGCGATTCGACCAATGAGTCCTTGATATTTAGTTGTTTTCAGCCAATTTTTTGGATTTTTGAAAATTTCACTTTTTTGTGAAAATATCCACTAAATGAGGGAATAATATGTGTGAGGGTAGAATATATATCCCACGGGGGTAAAATTGAAAAAAGTTGAAAAGATTTTTTTTTGGACTTAGTCATTTTTCCGGCTTTTATCAGACTTTCAGATAGGGGAAATGTCAGTGAGCGTTCCGATTTCAATTCCAGAACGATTCTCCCATTGAGTCCTTGATATTTAGTAGTTTTCAGCCAATTTTCTGGATTTTTGAAAATTTCACTTTTTTGTAAAAATATCCACTAAATGAGGGAATAATATGTGTGAGGGTACCCAGGAGAGTTCCAAATGTGTGTGTGTAGAATATATATCCCACGGGGGTAAAATTGAATAAAAGTTGAAAACATTTTTTTTTTGGACTTAGTCATTTTTTCTGCGTTTAACAGACTTTCAGATAGGGGAAATGTCAGTGAGCGTTCCGATTTCAGATCCAGAGCGATTCGCCCAATGAGTTCTTGATATTTAGTCGTTTTCAGCCAATTTTCTGGATTTTGGAAAATTTAACTTTTTTGTGAAAATATCCACTAATTGAGGAAATAATATGTGTGAGGGTAACCCAGGAGAGTTCCAAATGTGTGTGGGTAGAATATATATCCCACGGGGGTAAAATTGAAAAAAGTTGAAAACATTTTTTTTATGGACTTAGTCATTTTTCTGGCGTTTGTCAGACTTTCAGATAGGGAAAATGTCAGTGAGCGTTCTGATTTCAGATCCAGAGCGATTCGCCGAATGAGTCCTTGATATTTAGTCGTTTTCAGCCAATTTTCTGGATTTTTGAAAATTTCACTTTTTTGTGAAAATATCCACTAAATGAGGGAATAATATGTGTGAGGGTAACCCAGGAGAGTTCCAAATGTGTGTGGGTAGAATATATATCCAACGGGGGTAAAATTGAAAAAAGTTGAAAACATTTTTTTTATGGACTTAGTCATTTTTCCGGCGTTTATCAGACTTTCAGATAGGGGAAATGTCAGTGAGCGTTACGATTTCAGATCCAGAGCGATTCGCCCAATGAGTTCTTGATATTTAGTCGTTTTCAGACAATATTTTGGATTTTTGAAAATGTCACTTTTTTGTGAAAATATCCACTAAATGAGGGAATAATATGTGTGAGGGTAGAATATATATCCCACGGGGGTAAAATTGAAAAAAGTTGAAAACATCTTTTTTTGGACTTAGTCATTTTTCCGGCGTTTATCAGACTTTCAGATAGGGGAAATGTCAGTGAGCGTTCCGATTTCAATTCCAGAACGATTCGCCCAATGAGTCCTTGATATTTAGTCGTTTTCAGCCAATTTTCTGGATTTTGGAAAATTTAACTTTTTTGTGAAAATATCCACTAATTGAGGAAATAATATGTGTGAGGGTAACCCAGGAGAGTTCCAAATGTGTGTGGGTAGAATATATATCCCACGGGGGAAAAATTGAAAAAAGTTGAAAACATTTTTTTTATGGACTTAGTCATTTTTCTGGCGTTTGTCAGACTTTCAGATAGGGAAAATGTCAGTGAGCGTTCTGATTTCAGTCCCAGAGCGATTCGCCGAATGAGTCCTTGATATTTAGTCATTTTCAAACAATATTTTGGATTTTTCAAAATTTCACTTTTTTGTGAAAATATCCACTAAATGGGGGAATAATATGTGTGAGGGTAGAATATATATCCCACGGGGGTAAAATTGAAAAAAGTTGAAAAAACATATTTTTTGGACTTATTCATTTTTCCGGCGTTTATCAGACTTTCAGAAAGGGGAAATGTCAGTGAGCGTTCCGATTTCAGTTCCAGAGCGATTCGCCCAATGAGTCCTTGATATTTAGTCGTCTTCAGCTAATATTTTGGATTTTTGAAAATTTCACTTTTTTGTGAAAATATCCACTAAATGAGGGAATAATATGTGTGAGGGTACCCCAGGAGAGTTCCAAATGTGTGTGGGTAGAATATATATCCCACAGGGGTAAAATTGAAAAAAGTTTAAACAATTTTTTTTCTGGACTTAGTCATTTTTCCGGCGTTTATCAGACTTTCAGATAGGGGAAATATCAGTGATCGTTCCGATTTCAGTTCCAGAGCGATTTGTCCAATGAGTCCTTTATATTTAGTCGCTTTCAGCCAATTTTCTGGATTTTTGAAAAATTCACTTTTTTGTGAAAATATCCACTAAATGAGGGAATAATATGTGTGAGGGTAGAATATATATCCCACGGGGGTAAAATTGAAAAAAGTTGAAAAGATTTTTTTTTGGACTTAGTCATTTTTCTGGCATTTATCAGACTTTCAGATAGGGGAAATGTCAGTGAGCATTCCGATTTCAGTTCCAGAGCGATTCGACCAATGAGTCCTTGATATTTAGTTGTTTTCAGCCAATTTTTTGGATTTTTGAAAATTTCACTTTTTTGTGAAAATATCCACTAAATGAGGGAATAATATGTGTGAGGGTAGAATATATATCCCACGGGGGTAAAATTGAAAAAAGTTGCAAAAAAATTTTTTTTTGGACTTAGTCATTTTCTCGGCGTTTATCAGACTTTCAGATAGGGGAAATGTCAGTGAGCGTTACGATTTCAGATCCAGAGCGATTCGCCCAATGATTCCTTGATATTTAGTCGTTTTCAGTCAATATTTTGGATTTTTGAAAATGTCACTTTTTTGTGAAAATATCCACTAAATGAGAGAATAATATGTGTGAGGGTACCCCAGGAGATTTCCAAATGTGTGTGGGTAGAATATATATCCCACGGGGGTAAAATTGAAAAAAGTTGAAAAACTTTTTTTTGGACTTTGTCATTTTTTCCGGCGTTTATCAGACTTTCAGATAGGGGATATATCAGTGAGCGTTCCGATTTCAGTTCCTGAGCGATTCACCAAATGAGTCCTTGATATTTAGTCGTTTTCAGTCAATTTTCTGTATTTTTGAAAATTTCACTTTTTTGTGAAAATATCCACTAAATGAGGGAATAATATATGTGAGGGTAGAATATATATCCCACGGGGGTAAAATTGAAAAAAGTTGAAAAAACATTTTTTTTTGGACTTAGTCATTTTTCCAGCGTTTATCAGACTTTCAGATAGGGTAAATGTCAGTGAGCGTTCCAATTTCAGTTCCAGAGCGATTCGCCCAATGAGTCCTTGATATTTATTCGTTTTCAGCTAATATTTTGGATTTTTGAATATTTCACTTTTTTGTGAAAATATCCACTAAATGAGGGAATAATATGTGTGAGGGTACACCAGGAGAGTTCCAAATGTGTGTGGGTAGAATATATATCCCACGGGGGTAAAATTGAAAAAAGTTGAAAACATTTTTTTTATGGACTTAGTCATTTTTCCGGCGTTTATCAGACTTTCAGATAGGGGAAATGTCAGTGAGCGTTATGATTTCAGATCCAAAGCGATTCGCCCAATGAGTCCTTGATATTTAGTCGTTTTCAGCCAATTTTCTGGATTTTTGAAAATTTCACTTTTTTTGTGAAAATATCCACTAATTGAGGAAATAATATGTGTGAGGGTACCCCAGGAGAGTTCCAAATGTGTGTGGGTATAATATATATCCCACGGGGGTAAAATTGAAAAAAGTTGAAAACATTTTTTTTATGGACTTAGTCATTTTTCCGGCGTTTATCAGACTTTCAGATAGGGGAAATGTCAGTGAGCATTACGATTTCAGATCCAGAGCGATTCACCCAATGAGTCCTTGATATTTAGTTGTTTTCAGCCAATTTTCTGGATTTTTGTAAATTTCACATTTTTGTGAAAATATCCACTAAATGAGGGAATAATATGTGTGAGGGTACCCCAGGAGAGTTCCAAATGTGTGTGGGTATAATATATATCCCACGGGGGTAAAATTGAAAAAAGTTGAAAACATTTTTTTTATGGACTTAGTCATTTTTCCGGCGTTTATCAGACTTTCAGATAGGGGAAATGTCAGTGAGCTTTCCAATTTCAGTTCCAGAGCGATTCGTCCAATGAGTCCTTGATATTTAGTCGTTTTCCGCCAATATTTTGGATTTTTGAAAATTTCACTTTTTTGTGAAAATATCCACTAAATGAGGGAATAATATGTGTGAGGGTACCCCAGGAGAGTTCCAAATGTGTGTGGGTAGAATATATATCCCACGGGGGTAAAATTGAAAAAAGTTGAAAACATTTTTTTTTGGACTTAGTCATTTTTCCAGCGTTTATCAGACTTTCAGATAGGGTAAATGTCAGTGAGCGTTCCAATTTCAGTTCCAGAGCGATTCGCCCAATGAGTCCTTGATATTTAGTCGTTTTCAGCTAATATTTTGGATTTTTGAAAATTTCACTTTTTTGTGAATATATCCACTAAATGAGGGAATAATATGTGTGAGGGTACCCCAGGAGAGTTCCAAATGTGTGTGGGTAGAATATATATCCCACGGGGGTAAAATTGAAAAAAGTTGAAAACATTTTTTTTTGGACTTAGTCATTTTTCCAGCGTTTATCAGACTTTCAGATAGGGTAAATGTCAGTGAGCGTTCCAATTTCAGTTCCAGAGCGATTCGCCCAATGAGTCCTTGATATTTAGTCGTTTTCAGCTAATATTTTGGATTTTTGAAAATTTCACTTTTTTGTGAAAATATCCACTAAATGAGGGAATAATATGTGTGAGGGTACACCAGGAGAGTTCCAAATGTGTGTGGGTAGAATATATATCCCACGGGGGTAAAATTGAAAAAAGTTGAAAACATTTTTTTTATGGACTTAGTCATTTTTCCGGCGTTTATCAGACTTTCAGATAGGGGAAATGTCAGTGAGCGTTACGATTTCAGATCCAGAGCGATTCGCCCAATGAGTCCTTGATATTTAGTCGTTTTCAGCCAATTTTCTGGATTTTTGAAAATTTCACTTTTTTTGTGAAAATATCCACTAATTGAGGAAATAATATGTGTGAGGGTACCCCAGGAGAGTTCCAAATGTGTGTGGGTATAATATATATCCCACGGGGGTAAAATTGAAAAAAGTTGAAAACATTTTTTTTATGGACTTAGTCATTTTTCCGGCGTTTATCAGACTTTCAGATAGGGGAAATGTCAGTGAGCATTACGATTTCAGATCCAGAGCGATTCACCCAATGAGTCCTTGATATTTAGTTGTTTTCAGCCAATTTTCTGGATTTTTGAAAATTTCACTTTTTTGTGAAAATATCCACTAAATGAGGGAATAATATGTGTGAGGGTACCCCAGGAGAGTTCCAAATGTGTGTGGGTATAATATATATCCCACGGGGGTAAAATTGAAAAAAGTTGAAAACATTTTTTTTATGGACTTAGTCATTTTTCCGGCGTTTATCAGACTTTCAGATAGGGGAAATGTCAGTGAGCTTTCCAATTTCAGTTCCAGAGCGATTCGCCCAATGAGTCCTTGATATTTAGTCGTTTTCCGCCAATATTTTGGATTTTTGAAAATTTCACTTTTTTGTGAAAATATCCACTAAATGAGGGAATAATATGTGTGAGGGTACCCCAGGAGAGTTCCAAATGTGTGTGGGTAGAATATATATCACACAGGGGTAAAATTGAAAAAAGATGAAAAAAATTTTTTTTTGGACTTAGTCATTTTTCTGGCATTTATCAGACTTTCAGATAGGGGAAATGTCAGTGAGCATTCCGATTTCAGTTCCAGAGCGATTCGACCAATGAGTCCTTGATATTTAGTTGTTTTCAGCCAATTTTTTGGATTTTTGAAAATTTTACTTTTTTGTGAAAATATCCACTAAATGAGGGAATAATATGTGTGAGGGTAGAATATATATCCCACGGGGGTAAAATTGAAAAAAGTTGCAAAAATAATTTTTTTTTGGACATAGTCATTTTTCCAGCGTTTATCAGACTTTCAGATAGGGTAAGTGTCAGTGAGCGTTCCAATTTCAGTTCCAGAGCGATTCGCCCAATGAGTCCTTGATATTTAGTCGTTTTCAGCTAATATTTTGGATTTTTGAAAATTTCACTTTTTTGTGAAAATATCCACTAAATGAGGGAATAATATGTGTGAGGGTACCCCAGGAGAGTTCCAAATGTGTGTGGGTAGAATATATATCCCACGGGGGTAAAATTGAAAAAAGTTGAAAACATTTTTTTTTGGACTTAGTCATTTTTCCAGCGTTTATCAGACTTTCAGATAGGGTAAATGTCAGTGAGCGTTCCAATTTCAGTTCCAGAGCGATTCGCCCAATGAGTCCTTGATATTTAGTCGTTTTCAGCTAATATTTTGGATTTTTGAAAATTTCACTTTTTTGTGAAAATATCCACTAAATGAGGGAATAATATGTGTGAGGGTACCCCAGGAGAGTTCCAAATGTGTGTGGGTAGAATATATATCCCACGGGGGTAAAATTGAAAAAAGTTGAAAACATTTTTTTTATGGACTTAGTCATTTTTCCGGCGTTTATCAGACTTTCAGATAGGGGAAATGTCAGTGAGCATTACGATTTCAGATACAGAGCGATTCGCATAAATGAGTCCTTTGATATTTAGTCGTTTTCAGCCAATTTTCTGGATTTTTGAAAATTTCACTTTTTTGTGAAAATATCCACTAAATGAGGGAATAATATGTGTGAGGGTAGAATATATATCCCACAGGGGTAAAATTGAAAAAAGTTTAAAAAAATTTTTTTTCTGGACTTAGTCATTTTTCCGGCGTTTATCAGACTTTCAGATAGGGGAAATGTCAGTGAGCTTTCCAATTTCAGTTCCAGAGCGATTCGCCCAATGAGTCCTTGATATTTAGTTATTTTCAGCCAATATTTTGGATTTTTGAAAATTTCACTGTTTTGTGAAAATATCCACTAAATGAGGGAATAATATGTGTGATGGTAGAATATATATCCCACGGGGGTAAAATTGAAAAAAGTTGAAAAAACAATTTTTTTTGGACTTAGTCATTTTTCCAGCGTTTATCAGACTTTCAGATAGGGTAAATGTCAGTGAGCTTTCCAATTTCAGTTCCAGAGCGATTCGCCCAATGAGTCCTTGATATTTAGTCGTTTTCAGCTAATATTTTGGATTTTTGAAAATTTCACTTTTTTGTGAAAATATCCACTAAATGAGGGAATAATATGTGTGAGGGTACCCCAGGAGAGTTCCAAATGTGTGTGGGTAGAATATATATCCCACGGGGCTAAAATTGAAAAAAGTTGAAAACATTTTTTTTTGGACTTAGTCATTTTTCCAGCGTTTATCAGACTTTCAGATAGGGGATATATCAGTGAGCGTTCCGATTTCAGTTCCTGAGCGATTCACCCAATGAGTCCTTGATATTTAGTCGTTTTCAGTCAATTTTCTGGATTTTTGAAAATTTCACTTTTTTGTGAAAATATCCACTAAATGAGGGAATAATATGTGTGATGGTAGAATATATATCCCACGGGGGTAAAATTGAAAAAAGTTGAAAAAACATTTTTTTTTGGACTTAGTCATTTTTCCAGCGTTTATCAGACTTTCAGATAGGGTAAATGTCAGTGAGCGTTCCAATTTCAGTTCCAGAGCGAATCGCCCAATGAGTCCTTGATATTTAGTCGTTTTCAGCTAATATTTTGGATTTTTGAAAATTTCACTTTTTTGTGAAAATATCCACTAAATGAGGGAATAATATGTGTGAGGGTACCCCAGGAGAGTTCCAAATCTGTGTGGGTAGAATATATATCCCACGGGGGTAAAATTGAAAAAAGTTGAAAACATTTTTTTTATGGACTTAGTCATTTTTCCGGCGTTTATCAGACTTTCAGATAGGGGAAATGTCAGTGAGCATTACGATTTCAGATACAGAGCGATTCGCATAAATGAGTCCTTTGATATTTATTCGTTTTCAGCCAATTTTCTAGATTTTTGAAAATTTCACTTTTTTGTGAAAATATCCACTAAATGAGGGAATAATATGTGTGAGGGTAGAATATATATCCCACGGGGGTAAAATTGAAAAAAGTTGCAAAAAAAAATTTTTTTTTGGACTTAGTCATTTTTCCGGCGTTTATCAGACTTTCAGATAGGGGAAATGTCCGTGAGCGTTCCGATTTCAGTTCCAGAGCGATTCACCCAATGAGTTCTTGTTATTTAGTTGTTTTCAGCCAATTTTCTGGATTTTTGAAAATTTCACTTTTTTGTGAAAATATCCACTAAATGAGGGAATAATATGTGTGAGGGTACCCCAGGAGAGTTCCAAATGTGTGTGGGTAGAATATATATCCCACGGGGGTAAAATTGAAAAAAGTTGAAAACATTTTTTTTATGGACTTAGTCATTTGTCTGGCGTTTATCAGACTTTCAGATAGGGGAAATGTCAGTGAGCGTTACGATTTCAGATCCAGAGCGATTCGCCCAATGAGTCCTTGATTTTTAGTCGTTTTCAGTCAATATTTTGGATTTTTGAAAATGTCACTTTTTTGTGAAAATATCCACTAAATGAGAGAATAATATGTGTGAGGGTACCCCAGGAGATTTCCAAATGTGTGTGGGTAGAATATATATCCCACGGGGGTAAAATTGAAAAAAGTTGAAAACATTTTTTTTATGGACTTAGTCATTTTTCCGGCGTTTATCAGACTTTCAGATAGGGGAAATGTCAGTGAGCATTACGATTTGAGATACAGAGCGATTCACATAAATGAGTCCTTGATATTTAGTCGTTTTCAGCCAATTTTCTGGATTTTTGAAAATTTCACTTTTTTGTGAAAATATCCACTAAATGAGGGAATAATATGTGTGAGGGTAGAATATATATCCCACGGGGGTAAAATTGAAAAAAGTTGAAAAAACATTTTTTTTTGGACTTAGTCATTTTTCCAGCGTTTATCAGACTTTCAGATAGGGGAAATGTCAGTGAGCGTTCCGATTTCAGTTCCACAGCGATTCGCCCAATGAGTCCTTGATATTTAGTCGTTTTCAGCCAATATTTTGGATTTTTGAAAATTTCACTTTCTTGTGAAAATATCCACTAAATGAGAGAATAATATGTGTGAGGGTACCCCAGGAGAGTTCCAAATGTGTGTGGGTAGAATATCTATCCAACGGGGGTAAAATTGAAAAAAGTTGAAAAATATTTTTTTTTGGACTTAGTCATTTTTTCCGGCGTTTATCAGACTTTCAGATAGGGGAAATGTCAGTGAGCGTTCCGATTTCAGTTCCAGAGCGATTCACCCAATGAGTCCTTGATATTTAGTCGTTTTCAGCCAATTCTCTGGATTTTTGAAAATTTCACTTTTTTGTGAAAATATCCACTAAATGAGGGAGGAATATGTGTGTGGATAGAATATATATCCCACGGGGGTAAAATTGAAAAAAGTTGAAAACATTTTTTTTATGGACTTAGTCATTTTTCCGGCGTTTATCAGACTTTCAGAAAGGGGAAATGTCTGTGAGCGTTCCGATTTCAGTTCCAGAGCGATTCGCCCAATGAGTTCTTGTTATTTAGTTGTTTTCAGCCAATTTTCTGGATTTTTGAAAATTTCACTTTTTTGTGAAAATATCCACTAAATGAGGGAATAATATGTGTGTGGGTAGAATATATATCCCACGGGGGTAAAATTGAAAAAAGTTGAAAAAACATTTTTTTTTGGACTTAGTCATTTTTCCAGCGTTTATCAGACTTTCAGATAGGGTAAATGTCAGTGAGCGTTCCAATTTCAGTTCCAGAGCGATTCGCCCAATGAGTCCTTGATATTTAGTCGTTTTCAGCTAATATTTTGGATTTTTGAAAATTTCACTTTTTTGTGAAAATATCCACTAAATG
The DNA here is from genome assembly GCF_046119375.1 of Phyllobates terribilis. Taxonomy (NCBI): domain Eukaryota; kingdom Metazoa; phylum Chordata; class Amphibia; order Anura; family Dendrobatidae; genus Phyllobates; species Phyllobates terribilis. The sequence continues at coordinate 2,201,573 of NW_027363002.1, read as the reverse complement.
AGGGAATAATATGTGTGAGGGTACCCCAGGAGAGTTCCAAATGTGTGTGGGTAGAATATATATCCCACGGGGCTAAAATTGAAAAAAGTTGAAAACATTTTTTTTTGCACTTAGTCATTTTTCCAGCGTTTATCAGACTTTCAGATAGGGGATATATCAGTGAGCGTTCCGATTTCAGTTCCTGAGCGATTCACCCAATGAGTCCTTGATATTTAGTCGTTTTCAGTCAATTTTCTGGATTTTTGAAAATTTCACTTTTTTGTGAAAATATCCACTAAATGAGGGAATAATATGTGTGATGGTAGAATATATATCCCACGGGGGTAAAATTGAAAAAAGTTGAAAAAACATTTTTTTTTGGACTTAGTCATTTTTCCAGCGTTTATCAGACTTTCAGATAGGGTAAATGTCAGTGAGTGTTCCAATTTCAGTTCCAGAGCGATTCGCCCAATGAGTCCTTGATATTTAGTCGTTTTCAGCTAATATTTTGGATTTTTGAAAATTTCACTTTTTTGTGAAAATATCCACTAAATGAGGGAATAATATGTGTGAGGGTACCCCAGGAGAGTTCCAAATGTGTGTGGGTAGAATATATATCCCACGGGGGTAAAATTGAAAAAAGTTGAAAACATTTTTTTTTGGACTTAGTCATTTTTCCAGTGTTTATCAGACTTTCAGATAGGGTAAATGTCAGTGAGCGTTCCAATTTCAGTTCCAGAGTGAATCGCCCAATGAGTCCTTGATATTTAGTCGTTTTCAGCTAATATTTTGGATTTTTGAAAATTTCACTTTTTTGTGAAAATATCCACTAAATGAGGGAATAATATGTGTGAGGGTACCCCAGGAGAGTTCCAAATGTGTGTGGGTAGAATATATATCCCACGGGGGTAAAATTGAAAAAAGTTGAAAACATTTTTTTTATGGACTTAGTCATTTTTCCGGCGTTTATCAGACTTTCAGATAGGGGAAATGTCAGTGAGCATTACGATTTCAGATACAGAGCGATTCGCATAAATGAGTCCTTTGATATTTAGTCGTTTTCAGCCAATTTTCTAGATTTTTGAAAATTTCACTTTTTTGTGAAAATATCCACTAAATGAGGGAATAATATGTGTGAGGGTAGAATATATATCCCACGGGGGTAAAATTGAAAAAAGTTGCAAAAAAAAATTTTTTTTTGGACTTAGTCATTTTCCCGGCGTTTATCAGACTTTCAGATAGGGGAAATGTCAGTGAGCGTTCCGATTTCAGTTCCAGAGCGATTCGCCCAATGAGTCCTTGATATTTAGTCGTTTTCAGCTAACATTTTGGATTTTTGAAAATTTCACTTTTTTGTGAAAATATCCACTAAATGAGGGAATAATATGTGTGAGGGTACCCCAGGAGAGTTCCAAATGTGTGTGGGTAGAATATATATCCCACGGGGGTAAAATTGAAAAAAGTTGAAAACATTTTTTTTATGGACTTAGTCATTTTTCCGGCGTTTATCAGACTTTCAGATAGGGGAAATGTCAGTGAGCATTACGATTTCAGATCCAGAGCGATTCGCCCAATGAGTCCTTGATATTTAGTTGTTTTCAGCCAATTTTCTGGATTTTTGAAAATTTCACTTTTTTGTGAAAATATCCACTAAATGAGGGAATAATATGTGTGAGGGTACCCCAGGAGAGTTCCAAATGTGTGTGGGTAGAATATATATCCCACGGGGGTAAAATTGAAAAAAGTTGAAAACATTTTTATTTTGGACTTAATCATTTTTCCGGCGTTTATCAGACTTTCAGATAGGGGAAATGTCAGTGAGCGTTACGATTTCAGATCCAGAGCGATTCGCGCAATGAATCCTTGATATTTAGTCGTTTTCAGCCAATTTTCTGGATTTTTGAAAATTTCACTTTTTTGTGAAAATATCCACTAATTGAGGAAATAATATGTGTGAGGGTACCCCAGGAGAGTTCCAAATGTGTGTGGGTATAATATATATCCCACGGGGGTAAAATTGAAAAAAGTTGAAAACATTTTTTTTATGGACTTAGTCATTTTTCCGGCGTTTATCAGACTTTCAGATAGGGGAAATGTCAGTGAGCTTTCCAATTTCAGTTCCAGAGCGATTCGCCCAAAGAGTCCTTGATATTTAGTCGTTTTCAGCCAATATTTTGGATTTTTGAAAATTTCACTTTTTTGTGAAAATATCCACTAAATGAGGGAATAATATGTGTGAGGGTACCCCAGGAGAGTTCCAAATGTGTGTGGGTAGAATATATATCACACAGGGGTAAAATTGAAAAAAGATGAAAAAAATTTTTTTTTGGACTTAGTCATTTTCCCAGCGTTTATCAGACTTTCAGATAGGGGAAATGTCAGTGAGCGTTACGATTTCAGATCCAGAGCGATTCGCCCAATGAGTCCTTGATATTTAGTCGTTTTCAGTCAATATTTTGGATTTTTGAAAATGTCACTTTTTTGTGAAAATATCCACTAAATGAGAGAATAATATGTGTGAGGATACCCCAGGAGATTTCCAAATGTGTGTGGGTAGAATATATATCCCACGGGGGTAAAATTGAAAAAAGTTGAAAAATTTTTTTTTAGACTTTGTCATTTTTTCCGGCGTTTATCAGACTTTCAGATAGGGGATATATCAGTGAGCGTTCCGATTTCAGTTCCTGAGCGATTCACCCAATGAGTCCTTGATATTTAGTCGTTTTCAGTCAATTTTCTGTATTTTTGAAAATTTCACTTTTTTGTGAAAATATCCACTAAATGAGGGAATAATATATGTGAGGGTAGAATATATATCCCACGGGGGTAAAATTGAAAAAAGTTGCAAAAAAATTTTTTTTTGGACTTAGTCATTTTTCCAGCGTTTATCAGACTTTCAGATAGGGTAAATGTCAGTGAGCGTTCCAATTTCAGTTCCAGAGCGATTCGCCAAATGAGTCCTTGATATTTAGTCGTTTTCAGCTAATATTTTGGATTTTTGAAAATTTCACTTTTTTGTGAAAATATCCACTAAATGAGGGAATAATATGTGTGAGGGTACCCCAGGAGAGTTCCAAATGTGTGTGGGTAGAATATATATCCCACGGGGGTAAAATTGAAAAAAGTTGAAAACATTTTTTTTATGGACTTAGTCATTTTTTCGGCGTTTATCAGACTTTCAGATAGGGTAAATGTCAGTGAGCATTACGATTTGAGATACAGAGCGATTCGCATAAATGAGTCCTTGATATTTAGTCGTTTTCAGCCAATTTTCTGGATTTTTGAAAATTTCACTTTTTTGTGAAAATATCCACTAAATGAGGGAATAATATGTGTGAGGGTAGAATATATATCCCACAGGGGTAAAATTGAAAAAAGTTGAAAAAACATTTTTTTTTGGACTTAGTCATTTTTCCAGCGTTTATCAGACTTTCAGATAGGGGAAATGTCAGTGAGCGTTCCGATTTCAGTTCCACAGCGATTCGCCCAATGAGTCCTTGATATTTAGTCGTTTTCAGCCAATATTTTGGATTTTTGAAAATTTCACTTTCTTGTGAAAATATCCACTAAATGAGAGAATAATATGTGTGAGGGTACCCCAGGAGAGTTCCAAATGTGTGTGGGTAGAATATATATCCAACGGGGGTAAAATTGAAAAATGTTGAAAAATATTTTTTTTTGGACTTAGTCATTTTTTCCGGCGTTTATCAGACTTTCAGATAGGGGAAATGTCAGTGAGCGTTCCGATTTCAGTTCCAGAGCGATTCACCCAATGAGTCCTTGATATTTAGTCGTTTTCAGCCAATTCTCTGGATTTTTGAAAATTTCACTGTTTTGTGAAAATATCCACTAAATGAGGGAGGAATATGTGTGTGGATAGAATATATATCCCACGGGGGTAAAATTGAAAAAAGTTGAAAACATTTTTTTTAATGGACTTAGTCATTTTTCCGGTGTTTATCAGACTTTCAGATAGGGGAAATGTCAGTGAGCGTTACGATTTCAATTCCAGAACGATTCTCCCATTGAGTCCTTGATATTTAGTAGTTTTCAGCCAATTTTCTGGATTTTTGAAAATTTCACTTTTTTTGTGAAAATATCCACTAATTGAGGAAATAATATGTGTGAGGGTACCCCAGGAGAGTTCCAAATGTGTGTGGGTATAATATATATCCCACGGGGGTAAAATTGAAAAAAGTTGAAAACATTTTTTTTATGGACTTAGTCATTTTTCCGGCGTTTATCAGACTTTCAGATAGGGGAAATGTCAGTGAGCATTACGATTTCAGATCCAGAGCGATTCGCCCAATGAGTCCTTGATATTTAGTTGTTTTCAGCCAATTTTCTGGATTTTTGAAAATTTGACTTTTTTGTGAAAATATCCACTAAATGAGGGAATAATATGTGTGAGGGTACCCCAGGAGAGTTCCAAATGTGTGTGGGTAGAATATATATCCCACGGGGGTAAAATTGAAAAAAGTTGAAAACATTTTTATTTTGGACTTAATCATTTTTCCGGCGTTTATCAGACTTTCAGATAGGGGAAATGTCAGTGAGCGTTACGATTTCAGATCCAGAGCGATTCGCGCAATGAATCCTTGATATTTAGTCGTTTTCAGCCAATTTTCTGGATTTTTGAAAATTTCACTTTTTTGTGAAAATATCCACTAATTGAGGAAATAATATGTGTGAGGGTACCCCAGGAGAGTTCCAAATGTGTGTGGGTATAATATATATCCCACGGGGGTAAAATTGAAAAAAGTTGAAAACATTTTTTTTATGGACTTAGTCATTTTTTCGGCGTTTATCAGACTTTCAGATAGGGGAAATGTCAGTGAGCATTACGATTTCAGATACAGAGCGATTCGCATAAATGAGTCCTTTGATATTTATTCGTTTTCAGCCAATTTTCTGGATTTTTGAAAATTTCACTTTTTTGTGAAAATATCCACTAAATGAGGGAATAATATGTGTGAGGGTAGAATATATATCCCACAGGGGTAAAATTGAAAAAAGTTTAAAAAAATTTTTTTTCTGGACTTAGTCATTTTTCCGGCGTTTATCAGACTTTCAGATAGGGGAAATGTCAGTGAGCGTTCCAATTTCAGTTCCAGAGCGATTCGCCCAATGAGTCCTTGATATTTAGTCGTTTTCAGTCAATTTTCTGGATTTTTGAAAATTTCACTTTTTTGTGAAAATATCCACTAAATGAGGGAATAATATGTTTGATGGTAGAATATATATCCCACGGGGGTAAAATTGAAAAAAGTTGAAAAAACATTTTTTTTTGGACTTAGTCATTTTTCCAGCGTTTATCAGACTTTCAGATAGGGTAAATGTCAGTGAGCGTTCCAATTTCAGTTCCAGAGCGATTCGCCCAATGAGTCCTTGATATTTAGTCGTTTTCAGCTAATATTTTGGATTTTTGAAAATTTCACTTTTTTGTGAAAATATCCACTAAATGAGGGAATAATATGTGTGAGGGTACCCCAGGAGAGTTCCAAATGTGTGTGGGTAGAATATATATCCCACGGGGGTAAAATTGAAAAAAGTTGAAAACATTTTTTTTTGGACTTAGTCATTTTTCCAGCGTTTATCAGGCTTTCAGATAGGGGAAATGTCAGTGAGCATTACGATTTCAGATACAGAGCGATTCGCATAAATGAGTCCTTTGATATTTAGTCGTTTTCAGCCAATTTTCTAGATTTTTGAAAATTTCACTTTTTTGTGAAAATATCCACTAAATGAGGGAATAATATGTGTGAGGGTAGAATATATATCCCACGGGGGTAAAATTGAAAAAAGTTGCAAAAAAAAATTTTTTTTTGGACTTAGTCATTTTCCCGGCGTTTATCAGACTTTCAGATAGGGGAAATGTCAGTGAGCGTTCCGATTTCAGTTCCAGAGCGATTCGCCCAATGAGTCCTTGATATTTAGTCGTTTTCAGCTAATATTTTGGATTTTTGAAAATTTCACTTTTTTGTGAAAATATCCACTAAATGAGGGAATAATATGTGTGAGGGTAGAATATATATCCCACGGGGGTAAAATTGAAAAAAGTTGAAAAAACATTTTTTTTTAGACTTAGTCATTTTTCCGGCGTTTATCAGACTTTCAGATAGGGGGAATGTCAGTGAGCGTTCCAATTTCAGTTCCAGAGCGATTCGCCCAATGAGTCCTTGATATTTAGTCGTTTTCAGCTATTATTTTGGATTTTTGAAAATTTCACTTTTTTGTGAAAATATCCACTAAATGAGGGAATAATATGTGTGAGGGTACCCCAGGAGAGTTCCAAATCTGTGTGGGTAGAATATATATCCCACGGGGGTAAAATTGAAAAAAGTTGAAAACATTTTTTTTATGGACTTAGTCATTTTTTCGGCGTTTATCAGACTTTCAGATAGGGGAAATGTCAGTGAGCATTACGATTTCAGATATAGAGCGATTCGCATAAATGAGTCCTTTGATATTTATTCGTTTTCAGCCAATTTTCTGGATTTTTGAAAATTTCACTTTTTTGTGAAAATATCCACTAAATGAGGGAATAATATGTGTGAGGGTAGAATATATATCCCACAGGGGTAAAATTGAAAAAAGTTTAAAAAAATTTTTTTTCTGGACTTAGTCATTTTTCCGGCGTTTATCAGACTTTCAGATAGGGGAAATGTCAGTGAGCGTTCCAATTTCAGTTCCAGAGCGATTCGCCCAATGAGTCCTTGATATTTAGTCGTTTTCAGTCAATTTTCTGGATTTTTGAAAATTTCACTTTTTTGTGAAAATATCCACTAAATGAGGGAATAATATGTGTGATGGTAGAATATATATCCCACGGGGGTAAAATTGAAAAAAGTTGAAAAAACATTTTTTTTTGGACTTAGTCATTTTTCCAGCGTTTATCAGACTTTCAGATAGGGTAAATGTCAGTGAGCGTTCCAATTTCAGTTCCAGAGCGATTCGCCCAATGAGTCCTTGATATTTAGTCGTTTTCAGCTAATATTTTGGATTTTTGAAAATTTCACTTTTTTGTGAAAATATCCACTAAATGAGGGAATAATATGTGTGAGGGTACCCCAGGAGAGTTCCAAATCTGTGTGGGTAGAATATATATCCCACGGGGGTAAAATTGAAAAAAGTTGAAAACATTTTTTTTATGGACTTAGTCATTTTTTCGGCGTTTATCAGACTTTCAGATAGGGTAAATGTCAGTGAGCGTTCCGATTTCAGTTCCAGAGCGATTCACCCAATGAGTCCTTGATATTTAGTCGTTTTCAGTCAATTTTCTGGATTTTTGAAAATTTCACTTTTTTGTGAAAATATCCACTAAATGAGGGAATAATATGTGTGAGGGTAGAATATATATCCCACAGGGGTAAAATTGAAAAAAGTTTAAAAAAATTTTTTTTCTGGACTTAGTCATTTTTCCGGCGTTTATCAGACTTTCAGATAGGGGAAATGTCAGTGAGCGTTCCAATTTCAGTTCCAGAGCGATTCGCCCAATGAGTCCTTGATATTTAGTCGTTTTCAGTCAATTTTCTGGATTTTTGAAAATTTCACTTTTTTGTGAAAATATCCACTAAATGAGGGAATAATATGTGTGATGGTAGAATATATATCCCACGGGGGTAAAATTGAAAAAAGTTGAAAAAACATTTTTTTTTGGACTTAGTCATTTTTCCAGCGTTTATCAGACTTTCAGATAGGGTAAATGTCAGTGAGCGTTCCAATTTCAGTTCCAGAGCGATTCGCCCAATGAGTCCTTGATATTTAGTCGTTTTCAGCTAATATTTTGGATTTTTGAAAATTTCACTTTTTTGTGAAAATATCCACTAAATGAGGGAATAATATGTGTGAGGGTACCCCAGGAGAGTTCCAAATGTGTGTGGGTAGAATATATATCCCACGGGGGTAAAATTGAAAAAAGTTGAAAACATTTTTTTTTGGACTTAGTCATTTTTCCAGCGTTTATCAGACTTTCAGATAGGGTAAATGTCAGTGAGCGTTCCAATTTCAGTTCCAGAGCGAATCGCCCAATGAGTCCTTGATATTTAGTCGTTTTCAGCTAATATTTTGGATTTTTGAAAATATCACTTTTTTGTGAAAATATCCACTAAATGAGGGAATAATATGTGTGAGGGTACCCCAGGAGAGTTCCAAATCTGTGTGGGTAGAATATATATCCCACGGGGGTAAAATTGAAAAAAGTTGAAAACATTTTTTTATGGACTTAGTCATTTTTCCGGCGTTTATCAGACTTTCAGATAGGGGAAATGTCAGTGAGCATTACGATTTCAGATACAGAGCGATTCGCATAAATGAGTCCTTTGATATTTAGTCGTTTTCAGCCAATTTTCTAGATTTTTGAAAATTTCACTTTTTTGTGAAAATATCCACTAAATGAGGGAATAATATGTGTGAGGGTAGAATATATATCCCACGGGGGTAAAATTGAAAAAAGTTGCAAAAAAAAATTTTTTTTTGGACTTAGTCATTTTCCCGGCGTTTATCAGACTTTCAGATAGGGGAAATGTCAGTGAGCGTTCCGATTTCAGTTCCAGAGCGATTCGCCCAATGAGTCCTTGATATTTAGTCGTTTTCAGCTAATATTTTGGATTTTTGAAAATTTCACTTTTTTGTGAAAATATCCACTAAACGAGGGAATAATATGTGTGAAGGTACCCCAGGAGAGTTCCAAATGTGTGTGGGTAGAATATATATCCCACGGGGGTAAAATTGAAAAAAGTTGAAAAATATTTTTTTTTGGACTTAGTCATTTTTTCCGGCGTTTATCAGACTTTCAGATAGGGGATATATCAGTGAGCGTTCCGATTTCAGTTCCAGAGCGATTCACCCAATGAGTCCTTGATATTTAGTCATTTTCAGTCAATTTTCTGGATTTTTGAAAATTTCACTTTTTTGTGAAAATATCCACTAAATGAGGGAATAATATGTGTGAGGGTAGAATATATATCCCACGGGGGTAAAATTGAAAAAAGTTGAAAAAACATTTTTTTTTGGACTTAGTCATTTTTCCAGCGTTTATCAGACTTTCAGATAGGGGAAATGTCAGTGAGCATTACGATTTGAGATACAGAGCGATTCGCATAAATGAGTCCTTGATATTTAGTCGTTTTCAGCCAATTTTCTGGATTTTTGAAAATTTCACTTTTTTGTGAAAATATCCACTAAATGAGGGAATAATATGTGTGAGGGTAGAATATATATCCCACGGGGGTAAAATTGAAAAAAGTTGAAAAAACATTTTTTTTTGTACTTAGTCATTTTTCCAGCGTTTATCAGACTTTCAGATAGGGGAAATGTCAGTGAGCGTTCCGATTTCAGTTCCACAGCGATTCGCCCAATGAGTCCTTGATATTTAGTCGTTTTCAGTCAATATTTTGGATTTTTGAAAATGTCACTTTTTTGTGAAAATATCCACTAAATGAGAGAATAATATGTGTGAGGGTACCCCAGGAGATTTCCAAATGTGTGTGGGTAGAATATATATCCCACGGGGGTAAAATTGAAAAAAGATGAAAAATTTATTTTTGGACTTTGTCATATTTCCGGCGTTTATCAGACTTTCAGATAGGGGAAATGTCAGTGAGCTTTCCAATTTCAGTTCCAGAGCGATTCGCCCAATGAGTCCTTGATATTTAGTCATTTTCAGCCAATATTTTGGATTTTTGAAAATTTCACTGTTTTGTGAAAATATCCACTAAATGAGAGAATAATATGTGTGAGGGTACCCCAGGAGATTTCCAAATGTGTGTGGGTAGAATATATATCCCACGGGGGTAAAATTGAAAAAAGTTGAAAACATTTTTTTTATGGACTTAGTCATTTTTTCGGCGTTTATCAGACTTTCAGATAGGGGAAATGTCAGTGAGCATTACGATTTCAGATACAGAGCGATTCGCATAAATGAGTCCTTTGATATTTATTCGTTTTCAGCCAATTTTCTGGATTTTTGAAAATTTCACTTTTTTGTGAAAATATCCACTAAATGAGGGAATAATATGTGTGAGGGTAGAATATATATCCCACAGGGGTAAAATTGAAAAAAGTTTAAAAAAATTTTTTTTCTGGACTTAGTCATTTTTCCGGCGTTTATCAGACTTTCAGATAGGGGAAATGTCAGTGAGCGTTCCAATTTCAGTTCCAGAGCGATTCGCCCAATGAGTCCTTGATATTTAGTCGTTTTCAGTCAATTTTCTGGATTTTTGAAAATTTCACTTTTTTGTGAAAATATCCACTAAATGAGGGAATAATATGTTTGATGGTAGAATATATATCCCACGGGGGTAAAATTGAAAAAAGTTGAAAAAACATTTTTTTTTGGACTTAGTCATTTTTCCAGCGTTTATCAGACTTTCAGATAGGGTAAATGTCAGTGAGCGTTCCAATTTCAGTTCCAGAGCGATTCGCCCAATGAGTCCTTGATATTTAGTCGTTTTCAGCTAATATTTTGGATTTTTGAAAATTTCACTTTTTTGTGAAAATATCCACTAAATGAGGGAATAATATGTGTGAGGGTACCCCAGGAGAGTTCCAAATGTGTGTGGGTAGAATATATATCCCACGGGGGTAAAATTGAAAAAAGTTGAAAACATTTTTTTTTGGACTTAGTCATTTTTCCAGCGTTTATCAGGCTTTCAGATAGGGGAAATGTCAGTGAGCATTACGATTTCAGATACAGAGCGATTCGCATAAATGAGTCCTTTGATATTTAGTCGTTTTCAGCCAATTTTCTAGATTTTTGAAAATTTCACTTTTTTGTGAAAATATCCACTAAATGAGGGAATAATATGTGTGAGGGTAGAATATATATCCCACGGGGGTAAAATTGAAAAAAGTTGCAAAAAAAAATTTTTTTTTGGACTTAGTCATTTTCCCGGCGTTTATCAGACTTTCAGATAGGGGAAATGTCAGTGAGCGTTCCGATTTCAGTTCCAGAGCGATTCGCCCAATGAGTCCTTGATATTTAGTCGTTTTCAGCTAATATTTTGGATTTTTGAAAATTTCACTTTTTTGTGAAAATATCCACTAAACGAGGGAATAATATGTGTGAGGGTACCCCAGGAGAGTTCCAAATGTGTGTGGGTAGAATATATATCCCACGGGGGTAAAATTGAAAAAAGTTGAAAACATTTTTTTTTTGGACTTAGTCATTTTCCCGGCGTTTATCAGACTTTCAGATAGGGGAAATGTCCGTGAGCGTTCCGATTTCAGTTCCAGAGCGATTCACCCAATGAGTTCTTGTTATATAGTTGTTTTCAGCCAATTTTCTGGATTTTTGAAAATTTCACTTTTTTGTGAAAATATCCACTAAATGAGGGAATAATATGTGTGAGGGTAGAATATATATCCCACGGGGGTAAAATTGAAAAAAGTTGAAAAAACATTTTTTTTTAGACTTAGTCATTTTTCCGGCGTTTATCAGACTTTCAGATAGGGGGAATGTCAGTGAGCGTTCCAATTTCAGTTCCAGAGCGATTCGCCCAATGAGTCCTTGATATTTAGTCGTTTTCAGCTATTATTTTGGATTTTTGAAAATTTCACTTTTTTGTGAAAATATCCACTAAATGAGGGAATAATATGTGTGAGGGTACCCCAGGAGAGTTCCAAATCTGTGTGGGTAGAATATATATCCCACGGGGGTAAAATTGAAAAAAGTTGAAAACATTTTTTTTATGGACTTAGTCATTTTTTCGGCGTTTATCAGACTTTCAGATAGGGGAAATGTCAGTGAGCATTACGATTTCAGATATAGAGCGATTCGCATAAATGAGTCCTTTGATATTTATTCGTTTTCAGCCAATTTTCTGGATTTTTGAAAATTTCACTTTTTTGTGAAAATATCCACTAAATGAGGGAATAATATGTGTGAGGGTAGAATATATATCCCACAGGGGTAAAATTGAAAAAAGTTTAAAAAAATTTTTTTTCTGGACTTAGTCATTTTTCCGGCGTTTATCAGACTTTCAGATAGGGGAAATGTCAGTGAGCGTTCCAATTTCAGTTCCAGAGCGATTCGCCCAATGAGTCCTTGATATTTAGTCGTTTTCAGTCAATTTTCTGGATTTTTGAAAATTTCACTTTTTTGTGAAAATATCCACTAAATGAGGGAATAATATGTGTGAGGGTAGAATATATATCCCACGGGGGTAAAATTGAAAAAAGTTGCAAAAAAATTTTTTTTTGGACTTAGTCATTTTCCCGGCGTTTATCAGACTTTCAGATAGGGGAAATGTCAGTGAGCGTTACGATTTCAGATCCAGAGCGATTCGCCCAATGATTCCTTGATATTTAGTCGTTTTCAGTCAATATTTTGGATTTTTGAAAATGTCACTTTTTTGTGAAAATATCCACTAAATGAGAGAATAATATGTGTGAGGGTACCCCAGGAGATTTCCAAATGTGTGTGGGTAGAATATATATCCCACGGGGGTAAAATTGAAAAAAGTTGAAAAACTTTTTTTTGGACTTTGTCATTTTTTCCGGCGTTTATCAGACTTTCAGATAGGGGATATATCAGTGAGCGTTCCGATTTCAGTTCCTGAGCGATTCACCAAATGAGTCCTTGATATTTAGTCGTTTTCAGTCAATTTTCTGTATTTTTGAAAATTTCACTTTTTTGTGAAAATATCCACTAAATGAGGGAATAATATATGTGAGGGTAGAATATATATCCCACGGGGGTAAAATTGAAAAAAGTTGAAAAAACATTTTTTTTTGGACTTAGTCATTTTTCCAGCGTTTATCAGACTTTCAGATAGGGTAAATGTCAGTGAGCGTTCCAATTTCAGTTCCAGAGCGATTCGCCCAATGAGTCCTTGATATTTATTCGTTTTCAGCTAATATTTTGGATTTTTGAATATTTCACTTTTTTGTGAAAATATCCACTAAATGAGGGAATAATATGTGTGAGGGTACACCAGGAGAGTTCCAAATGTGTGTGGGTAGAATATATATCCCACGGGGGTAAAATTGAAAAAAGTTGAAAACATTTTTTTTATGGACTTAGTCATTTTTCCGGCGTTTATCAGACTTTCAGATAGGGGAAATGTCAGTGAGCGTTATGATTTCAGATCCAAAGCGATTCGCCCAATGAGTCCTTGATATTTAGTCGTTTTCAGCCAATTTTCTGGATTTTTGAAAATTTCACTTTTTTTGTGAAAATATCCACTAATTGAGGAAATAATATGTGTGAGGGTACCCCAGGAGAGTTCCAAATGTGTGTGGGTATAATATATATCCCACGGGGGTAAAATTGAAAAAAGTTGAAAACATTTTTTTTATGGACTTAGTCATTTTTCCGGCGTTTATCAGACTTTCAGATAGGGGAAATGTCAGTGAGCATTACGATTTCAGATCCAGAGCGATTCACCCAATGAGTCCTTGATATTTAGTTGTTTTCAGCCAATTTTCTGGATTTTTGTAAATTTCACATTTTTGTGAAAATATCCACTAAATGAGGGAATAATATGTGTGAGGGTACCCCAGGAGAGTTCCAAATGTGTGTGGGTATAATATATATCCCACGGGGGTAAAATTGAAAAAAGTTGAAAACATTTTTTTTATGGACTTAGTCATTTTTCCGGCGTTTATCAGACTTTCAGATAGGGGAAATGTCAGTGAGCTTTCCAATTTCAGTTCCAGAGCGATTCGTCCAATGAGTCCTTGATATTTAGTCGTTTTCCGCCAATATTTTGGATTTTTGAAAATTTCACTTTTTTGTGAAAATATCCACTAAATGAGGGAATAATATGTGTGAGGGTACCCCAGGAGAGTTCCAAATGTGTGTGGGTAGAATATATATCCCACGGGGGTAAAATTGAAAAAAGTTGAAAACATTTTTTTTTGGACTTAGTCATTTTTCCAGCGTTTATCAGACTTTCAGATAGGGTAAATGTCAGTGAGCGTTCCAATTTCAGTTCCAGAGCGATTCGCCCAATGAGTCCTTGATATTTAGTCGTTTTCAGCTAATATTTTGGATTTTTGAAAATTTCACTTTTTTGTGAATATATCCACTAAATGAGGGAATAATATGTGTGAGGGTACCCCAGGAGAGTTCCAAATGTGTGTGGGTAGAATATATATCCCACGGGGGTAAAATTGAAAAAAGTTGAAAACATTTTTTTTTGGACTTAGTCATTTTTCCAGCGTTTATCAGACTTTCAGATAGGGTAAATGTCAGTGAGCGTTCCAATTTCAGTTCCAGAGCGATTCGCCCAATGAGTCCTTGATATTTAGTCGTTTTCAGCTAATATTTTGGATTTTTGAAAATTTCACTTTTTTGTGAAAATATCCACTAAATGAGGGAATAATATGTGTGAGGGTACACCAGGAGAGTTCCAAATGTGTGTGGGTAGAATATATATCCCACGGGGGTAAAATTGAAAAAAGTTGAAAACATTTTTTTTATGGACTTAGTCATTTTTCCGGCGTTTATCAGACTTTCAGATAGGGGAAATGTCAGTGAGCGTTACGATTTCAGATCCAGAGCGATTCGCCCAATGAGTCCTTGATATTTAGTCGTTTTCAGCCAATTTTCTGGATTTTTGAAAATTTCACTTTTTTTGTGAAAATATCCACTAATTGAGGAAATAATATGTGTGAGGGTACCCCAGGAGAGTTCCAAATGTGTGTGGGTATAATATATATCCCACGGGGGTAAAATTGAAAAAAGTTGAAAACATTTTTTTTATGGACTTAGTCATTTTTCCGGCGTTTATCAGACTTTCAGATAGGGGAAATGTCAGTGAGCATTACGATTTCAGATCCAGAGCGATTCACCCAATGAGTCCTTGATATTTAGTTGTTTTCAGCCAATTTTCTGGATTTTTGAAAATTTCACTTTTTTGTGAAAATATCCACTAAATGAGGGAATAATATGTGTGAGGGTACCCCAGGAGAGTTCCAAATGTGTGTGGGTATAATATATATCCCACGGGGGTAAAATTGAAAAAAGTTGAAAACATTTTTTTTATGGACTTAGTCATTTTTCCGGCGTTTATCAGACTTTCAGATAGGGGAAATGTCAGTGAGCTTTCCAATTTCAGTTCCAGAGCGATTCGCCCAATGAGTCCTTGATATTTAGTCGTTTTCCGCCAATATTTTGGATTTTTGAAAATTTCACTTTTTTGTGAAAATATCCACTAAATGAGGGAATAATATGTGTGAGGGTACCCCAGGAGAGTTCCAAATGTGTGTGGGTAGAATATATATCACACAGGGGTAAAATTGAAAAAAGATGAAAAAAATTTTTTTTTGGACTTAGTCATTTTTCTGGCATTTATCAGACTTTCAGATAGGGGAAATGTCAGTGAGCATTCCGATTTCAGTTCCAGAGCGATTCGACCAATGAGTCCTTGATATTTAGTTGTTTTCAGCCAATTTTTTGGATTTTTGAAAATTTTACTTTTTTGTGAAAATATCCACTAAATGAGGGAATAATATGTGTGAGGGTAGAATATATATCCCACGGGGGTAAAATTGAAAAAAGTTGCAAAAATAATTTTTTTTTGGACATAGTCATTTTTCCAGCGTTTATCAGACTTTCAGATAGGGTAAGTGTCAGTGAGCGTTCCAATTTCAGTTCCAGAGCGATTCGCCCAATGAGTCCTTGATATTTAGTCGTTTTCAGCTAATATTTTGGATTTTTGAAAATTTCACTTTTTTGTGAAAATATCCACTAAATGAGGGAATAATATGTGTGAGGGTACCCCAGGAGAGTTCCAAATGTGTGTGGGTAGAATATATATCCCACTGGGGTAAAA
This sequence comes from Phyllobates terribilis, assembly GCF_046119375.1. Taxonomy (NCBI): domain Eukaryota; kingdom Metazoa; phylum Chordata; class Amphibia; order Anura; family Dendrobatidae; genus Phyllobates; species Phyllobates terribilis. The sequence goes on along the minus strand of NW_027363002.1, from coordinate 2,185,815 downwards.
TTGAAAAAAGTTGAAAACATTTTTTTTTGGACTTAGTCATTTTTCCAGCGTTTATCAGACTTTCAGATAGGGTAAATGTCAGTGAGCGTTCCAATTTCAGTTCCAGAGCGATTCGCCCAATGAGTCCTTGATATTTAGTCGTTTTCAGCTAATATTTTGGATTTTTGAAAATTTCACTTTTTTGTGAAAATATCCACTAAATGAGGGAATAATATGTGTGAGGGTACCCCAGGAGAGTTCCAAATGTGTGTGGGTAGAATATATATCCCACGGGGGTAAAATTGAAAAAAGTTGAAAACATTTTTTTTATGGACTTAGTCATTTTTCCGGCGTTTATCAGACTTTCAGATAGGGGAAATGTCAGTGAGCATTACGATTTCAGATACAGAGCGATTCGCATAAATGAGTCCTTTGATATTTAGTCGTTTTCAGCCAATTTTCTGGATTTTTGAAAATTTCACTTTTTTGTGAAAATATCCACTAAATGAGGGAATAATATGTGTGAGGGTAGAATATATATCCCACAGGGGTAAAATTGAAAAAAGTTTAAAAAAATTTTTTTTCTGGACTTAGTCATTTTTCCGGCGTTTATCAGACTTTCAGATAGGGGAAATGTCAGTGAGCTTTCCAATTTCAGTTCCAGAGCGATTCGCCCAATGAGTCCTTGATATTTAGTTATTTTCAGCCAATATTTTGGATTTTTGAAAATTTCACTGTTTTGTGAAAATATCCACTAAATGAGGGAATAATATGTGTGATGGTAGAATATATATCCCACGGGGGTAAAATTGAAAAAAGTTGAAAAAACAATTTTTTTTGGACTTAGTCATTTTTCCAGCGTTTATCAGACTTTCAGATAGGGTAAATGTCAGTGAGCTTTCCAATTTCAGTTCCAGAGCGATTCGCCCAATGAGTCCTTGATATTTAGTCGTTTTCAGCTAATATTTTGGATTTTTGAAAATTTCACTTTTTTGTGAAAATATCCACTAAATGAGGGAATAATATGTGTGAGGGTACCCCAGGAGAGTTCCAAATGTGTGTGGGTAGAATATATATCCAACGGGGCTAAAATTGAAAAAAGTTGAAAACATTTTTTTTTGGACTTAGTCATTTTTCCAGCGTTTATCAGACTTTCAGATAGGGGATATATCAGTGAGCGTTCCGATTTCAGTTCCTGAGCGATTCACCCAATGAGTCCTTGATATTTAGTCGTTTTCAGTCAATTTTCTGGATTTTTGAAAATTTCACTTTTTTGTGAAAATATCCACTAAATGAGGGAATAATATGTGTGATGGTAGAATATATATCCCACGGGGGTAAAATTGAAAAAAGTTGAAAAAACATTTTTTTTTGGACTTAGTCATTTTTCCAGCGTTTATCAGACTTTCAGATAGGGTAAATGTCAGTGAGCGTTCCAATTTCAGTTCCAGAGCGAATCGCCCAATGAGTCCTTGATATTTAGTCGTTTTCAGCTAATATTTTGGATTTTTGAAAATTTCACTTTTTTGTGAAAATATCCACTAAATGAGGGAATAATATGTGTGAGGGTACCCCAGGAGAGTTCCAAATCTGTGTGGGTAGAATATATATCCCACGGGGGTAAAATTGAAAAAAGTTGAAAACATTTTTTTTATGGACTTAGTCATTTTTCCGGCGTTTATCAGACTTTCAGATAGGGGAAATGTCAGTGAGCATTACGATTTCAGATACAGAGCGATTCGCATAAATGAGTCCTTTGATATTTATTCGTTTTCAGCCAATTTTCTAGATTTTTGAAAATTTCACTTTTTTGTGAAAATATCCACTAAATGAGGGAATAATATGTGTGAGGGTAGAATATATATCCCACGGGGGTAAAATTGAAAGAAGTTGCAAAAAAAAATTTTTTTTTGGACTTAGTCATTTTTCCGGCGTTTATCAGACTTTCAGATAGGGGAAATGTCCGTGAGCGTTCCGATTTCAGTTCCAGAGCGATTCACCCAATGAGTTCTTGTTATTTAGTTGTTTTCAGCCAATTTTCTGGATTTTTGAAAATTTCACTTTTTTGTGAAAATATCCACTAAATGAGGGAATAATATGTGTGAGGGTACCCCAGGAGAGTTCCAAATGTGTGTGGGTAGAATATATATCCCACGGGGGTAAAATTGAAAAAAGTTGAAAACATTTTTTTTATGGACTTAGTCATTTGTCTGGCGTTTATCAGACTTTCAGATAGGGGAAATGTCAGTGAGCGTTACGATTTCAGATCCAGAGCGATTCGCCCAATGAGTCCTTGATTTTTAGTCGTTTTCAGTCAATATTTTGGATTTTTGAAAATGTCACTTTTTTGTGAAAATATCCACTAAATGAGAGAATAATATGTGTGAGGGTACCCCAGGAGATTTCCAAATTTGTGTGGGTAGAATATATATCCCACGGGGGTAAAATTGAAAAAAGTTGAAAAATATTTTTTTTTGGACTTAGTCATTTTTTCCGGCGTTTATCAGACTTTCAGATAGGGGATATATCAGTGAGCGTTCCGATTTCAGTTCCAGAGCGATTCACCCAATGAGTCCTTGATATTTAGTCGTTTTCAGTCAATTTTCTGGATTTTTGAAAATTTCACTTTTTTGTGAAAATATCCACTAAATGAGGGAATAATATGTGTGAGGGTAGAATATATATCCCACGGGGGTAAAATTGAAAAAAGTTGAAAACATTTTTTTTTGGACTTAGTCATTTTTCCAGCGTTTATCAGACTTTCAGATAGGGTAAATGTCAGTGAGCGTTCCAATTTCAGTTCCAGAGCAATTCGCCCAATGAGTCCTTGATATTTAGTCGTTTTCAGCTAATATTTTGGATTTTTGAAAATTTCACTTTTTTGTGAAAATATCCACTAAATGAGGGAATAATATGTGTGAGGGTACCCCAGGAGAGTTCCAAATGTGTGTGGGTAGAATATATATCCCACGGGGGTAAAATTGAAAAAAGTTGAAAACATTTTTTTTATGGACTTAGTCATTTTTCCGGCGTTTATCAGACTTTCAGATAGGGGAAATGTCAGTGAGCATTACGATTTGAGATACAGAGCGATTCACATAAATGAGTCCTTGATATTTAGTCGTTTTCAGCCAATTTTCTGGATTTTTGAAAATTTCACTTTTTTGTGAAAATATCCACTAAATGAGGGAATAATATGTGTGAGGGTAGAATATATATCCCACGGGGGTAAAATTGAAAAAAGTTGAAAAAACATTTTTTTTTGGACTTAGTCATTTTTCCAGCGTTTATCAGACTTTCAGATAGGGGAAATGTCAGTGAGCGTTCCGATTTCAGTTCCACAGCGATTCGCCCAATGAGTCCTTGATATTTAGTCGTTTTCAGCCAATATTTTGGATTTTTGAAAATTTCACTTTCTTGTGAAAATATCCACTAAATGAGAGAATAATATGTGTGAGGGTACCCCAGGAGAGTTCCAAATGTGTGTGGGTAGAATATCTATCCAACGGGGGTAAAATTGAAAAAAGTTGAAAAATATTTTTTTTTGGACTTAGTCATTTTTTCCGGCGTTTATCAGACTTTCAGATAGGGGAAATGTCAGTGAGCGTTCCGATTTCAGTTCCAGAGCGATTCACCCAATGAGTCCTTGATATTTAGTCGTTTTCAGCCAATTCTCTGGATTTTTGAAAATTTCACTTTTTTGTGAAAATATCCACTAAATGAGGGAGGAATATGTGTGTGGATAGAATATATATCCCACGGGGGTAAAATTGAAAAAAGTTGAAAACATTTTTTTTATGGACTTAGTCATTTTTCCGGCGTTTATCAGACTTTCAGAAAGGGGAAATGTCTGTGAGCGTTCCGATTTCAGTTCCAGAGCGATTCGCCCAATGAGTTCTTGTTATTTAGTTGTTTTCAGCCAATTTTCTGGATTTTTGAAAATTTCACTTTTTTGTGAAAATATCCACTAAATGAGGGAATAATATGTGTGTGGGTAGAATATATATCCCACGGGGGTAAAATTGAAAAAAGTTGAAAAAACATTTTTTTTTGGACTTAGTCATTTTTCCAGCGTTTATCAGACTTTCAGATAGGGTAAATGTCAGTGAGCGTTCCAATTTCAGTTCCAGAGCGATTCGCCCAATGAGTCCTTGATATTTAGTCGTTTTCAGCTAATATTTTGGATTTTTGAAAATTTCACTTTTTTGTGAAAATATCCACTAAATGAGGGAATAATATGTGTGAGGGTACCCCAGGAGAGTTCCAAATGTGTGTGGGTAGAATATATATCCCACGGGGCTAAAATTGAAAAAAGTTGAAAACATTTTTTTTTGCACTTAGTCATTTTTCCAGCGTTTATCAGACTTTCAGATAGGGGATATATCAGTGAGCGTTCCGATTTCAGTTCCTGAGCGATTCACCCAATGAGTCCTTGATATTTAGTCGTTTTCAGTCAATTTTCTGGATTTTTGAAAATTTCACTTTTTTGTGAAAATATCCACTAAATGAGGGAATAATATGTGTGATGGTAGAATATATATCCCACGGGGGTAAAATTGAAAAAAGTTGAAAAAACATTTTTTTTTGGACTTAGTCATTTTTCCAGCGTTTATCAGACTTTCAGATAGGGTAAATGTCAGTGAGTGTTCCAATTTCAGTTCCAGAGCGATTCGCCCAATGAGTCCTTGATATTTAGTCGTTTTCAGCTAATATTTTGGATTTTTGAAAATTTCACTTTTTTGTGAAAATATCCACTAAATGAGGGAATAATATGTGTGAGGGTACCCCAGGAGAGTTCCAAATGTGTGTGGGTAGAATATATATCCCACGGGGGTAAAATTGAAAAAAGTTGAAAACATTTTTTTTTGGACTTAGTCATTTTTCCAGTGTTTATCAGACTTTCAGATAGGGTAAATGTCAGTGAGCGTTCCAATTTCAGTTCCAGAGTGAATCGCCCAATGAGTCCTTGATATTTAGTCGTTTTCAGCTAATATTTTGGATTTTTGAAAATTTCACTTTTTTGTGAAAATATCCACTAAATGAGGGAATAATATGTGTGAGGGTACCCCAGGAGAGTTCCAAATGTGTGTGGGTAGAATATATATCCCACGGGGGTAAAATTGAAAAAAGTTGAAAACATTTTTTTTATGGACTTAGTCATTTTTCCGGCGTTTATCAGACTTTCAGATAGGGGAAATGTCAGTGAGCATTACGATTTCAGATACAGAGCGATTCGCATAAATGAGTCCTTTGATATTTAGTCGTTTTCAGCCAATTTTCTAGATTTTTGAAAATTTCACTTTTTTGTGAAAATATCCACTAAATGAGGGAATAATATGTGTGAGGGTAGAATATATATCCCACGGGGGTAAAATTGAAAAAAGTTGCAAAAAAAAATTTTTTTTTGGACTTAGTCATTTTCCCGGCGTTTATCAGACTTTCAGATAGGGGAAATGTCAGTGAGCGTTCCGATTTCAGTTCCAGAGCGATTCGCCCAATGAGTCCTTGATATTTAGTCGTTTTCAGCTAATATTTTGGATTTTTGAAAATTTCACTTTTTTGTGAAAATATCCACTAAACGAGGGAATAATATGTGTGAGGGTACCCCAGGAGAGTTCCAAATGTGTGTGGGTAGAATATATATCCCACGGGGGTAAAATTGAAAAAAGTTGAAAACATTTTTTTTTTGGACTTAGTCATTTTTCCGGCGTTTATCAGACTTTCAGATAGGGGAAATGTCCGTGAGCGTTCCGATTTCAGTTCCAGAGCGATTCACCCAATGAGTTCTTGTTATTTAGTTGTTTTCAGCCAATTTTCTGGATTTTTGAAAATTTCACTTTTTTGTGAAAATATCCACTAAATGAGGGAATAATATGTGTGAGGGTAGAATATATATCCCACGGGGGTAAAATTGAAAAAAGTTGAAAAAACATTTTTTTTTAGACTTAGTCATTTTTCCGGCGTTTATCAGACTTTCAGATAGGGGAAATGTCAGTGAGCGTTCCAATTTCAGTTCCAGAGCGATTCGCCCAATGAGTCCTTGATATTTTGTCGTTTTCAGCTAACATTTTGGATTTTTGAAAATTTCACTTTTTTGTGAAAATATCCACTAAATGAGGGAATAATATGTGTGAGGGTACCCCAGGAGAGTTCCAAATGTGTGTGGGTAGAATATATATCCCACGGGGGTAAAATTGAAAAAAGTTGAAAACATTTTTTTATGGACTTAGTCATTTGTCTGGCGTTTATCAGACTTTCAGATAGGGGAAATGTCAGTGAGCGTTACGATTTCAGATCCAGAGCGATTCGCCCAATGAGTCTTTGATTTTTAGTCGTTTTCAGTCAATATTTTGGATTTTTGAAAATGTCACTTTTTTTTGAAAATATCCACTAAATGAGAGAATAATATGTGTGAGGGTACCCCAGGAGATTTCCAAATGTGTGTGGGTAGAATATATATCCCACGGGGGTAAAATTGAAAAAAGTTGAAAAATATTTTTTTTTGGACTTAGTCATTTTTTCCGGCGTTTATCAGACTTTCAGATAGGGGATATATCAGTGAGCGTTCCGATTTCAGTTCCAGAGCGATTCACCCAATGAGTCCTTGATATTTAGTTGTTTTCAGTCAATTTTCTGGATTTTTGAAAATTTCACTTTTTTGTGAAAATATCCACTAAATGAGGGAATAATATGTGTGAGGGTAGAATATATATCCCACGGGGGTAAAATTGAAAAAAGTTGAAAAAACATTTTTTTTTGGACTTAGTCATTTTTCCAGCGTTTATCAGACTTTCAGATAGGGTAAATGTCAGTGAGCGTTCCAATTTCAGTTCCAGAGCGATTCGCCCAATGAGTCCTTGATATTTAGTCGTTTTCAGCTAATATTTTGGATTTTTGAAAATTTCACTTTTTTGTGAAAATATCCACTAAATGAGGGAATAATATGTGTGAGGGTACCCCAGGAGAGTTCCAAATGTGTGTGGGTAGAATATATATCCCACGGGGGTAAAATTGAAAAAAGTTGAAAACATTTTTTTTTGGACTTAGTCATTTTTCCGGCGTTTATCAGACTTTCAGATAGGGTAAATGTCAGTGAGCATTACGATTTGAGATACAGAGCGATTCGCATAAATGAGTCCTTGATATTTAGTCGTTTTCAGCCAATTTTCTGGATTTTTGAAAATTTCACTTTTTTGTGAAAATATCCACTAAATGAGGGAATAATATGTGTGAGGGTAGAATATATATCCCACGGGGGTAAAATTGAAAAAAGTTGAAAAAACATTTTTTTTTGGACTTAGTCATTTTTCCAGCGTTTATCAGACTTTCAGATAGGGGAAATGTCAGTGAGCGTTCCGATTTCAGTTCCACAGCGATTCGCCCAATGAGTCCTTGATATTTAGTCGTTTTCAGCCAATATTTTGGATTTTTGAAAATTTCACTTTCTTGTGAAAATATCCACTAAATGAGAGAATAATATGTGTGAGGGTACCCCAGGAGAGTTCCAAATGTGTGTGGGTAGAATATATATCCAACGGGGGTAAAATTGAAAAATGTTGAAAAATATTTTTTTTTGGACTTAGTCATTTTTTCCGGCGTTTATCAGACTTTCAGATAGGGGAAATGTCAGTGAGCGTTCCGATTTCAGTTCCAGAGCGATTCACCCAATGAGTCCTTGATATTTAGTCGTTTTCAGCCAATTCTCTGGATTTTTGAAAATTTCACTGTTTTGTGAAAATATCCACTAAATGAGGGAGGAATATGTGTGTGGATAGAATATATATCCCACGGGGGTAAAATTGAAAAAAGTTGAAAACATTTTTTTTAATGGACTTAGTCATTTTTCCGGTGTTTATCAGACTTTCAGATAGGGGAAATGTCAGTGAGCGTTACGATTTCAATTCCAGAACGATTCTCCCATTGAGTCCTTGATATTTAGTAGTTTTCAGCCAATTTTCTGGATTTTTGAAAATTTCACTTTTTTTGTGAAAATATCCACTAATTGAGGAAATAATATGTGTGAGGGTACCCCAGGAGAGTTCCAAATGTGTGTGGGTATAATATATATCCCACGGGGGTAAAATTGAAAAAAGTTGAAAACATTTTTTTTATGGACTTAGTCATTTTTCCGGCGTTTATCAGACTTTCAGATAGGGGAAATGTCAGTGAGCATTACGATTTCAGATCCAGAGCGATTCGCCCAATGAGTCCTTGATATTTAGTTGTTTTCAGCCAATTTTCTGGATTTTTGAAAATTTCACTTTTTTGTGAAAATATCCACTAAATGAGGGAATAATATGTGTGAGGGTACCCCAGGAGAGTTCCAAATGTGTGTGGGTAGAATATATATCCCACGGGGGTAAAATTGAAAAAAGTTGAAAACATTTTTATTTTGGACTTAATCATTTTTCCGGCGTTTATCAGACTTTCAGATAGGGGAAATGTCAGTGAGCGTTACGATTTCAGATCCAGAGCGATTCGCGCAATGAATCCTTGATATTTAGTCGTTTTCAGCCAATTTTCTGGATTTTTGAAAATTTCACTTTTTTGTGAAAATATCCACTAATTGAGGAAATAATATGTGTGAGGGTACCCCAGGAGAGTTCCAAATGTGTGTGGGTATAATATATATCCCACGGGGGTAAAATTGAAAAAAGTTGAAAACATTTTTTTTATGGACTTAGTCATTTTTCCGGCGTTTATCAGACTTTCAGATAGGGGAAATGTCAGTGAGCTTTCCAATTTCAGTTCCAGAGCGATTCGCCCAAAGAGTCCTTGATATTTAGTCGTTTTCAGCCAATATTTTGGATTTTTGAAAATTTCACTTTTTTGTGAAAATATCCACTAAATGAGGGAATAATATGTGTGAGGGTACCCCAGGAGAGTTCCAAATGTGTGTGGGTAGAATATATATCACACAGGGGTAAAATTGAAAAAAGATGAAAAAAATTTTTTTTTGGACTTAGTCATTTTCCCAGCGTTTATCAGACTTTCAGATAGGGGAAATGTCAGTGAGCGTTACGATTTCAGATCCAGAGCGATTCGCCCAATGAGTCCTTGATATTTAGTCGTTTTCAGTCAATATTTTGGATTTTTGAAAATGTCACTTTTTTGTGAAAATATCCACTAAATGAGAGAATAATATGTGTGAGGATACCCCAGGAGATTTCCAAATGTGTGTGGGTAGAATATATATCCCACGGGGGTAAAATTGAAAAAAGTTGAAAAATTTTTTTTTGGACTTTGTCATTTTTTCCGGCGTTTATCAGACTTTCAGATAGGGGATATATCAGTGAGCGTTCCGATTTCAGTTCCTGAGCGATTCACCCAATGAGTCCTTGATATTTAGTCGTTTTCAGTCAATTTTCTGTATTTTTGAAAATTTCACTTTTTTGTGAAAATATCCACTAAATGAGGGAATAATATATGTGAGGGTAGAATATATATCCCACGGGGGTAAAATTGAAAAAAGTTGCAAAAAAATTTTTTTTTGGACTTAGTCATTTTTCCAGCGTTTATCAGACTTTCAGATAGGGTAAATGTCAGTGAGCGTTCCAATTTCAGTTCCAGAGCGATTCGCCAAATGAGTCCTTGATATTTAGTCGTTTTCAGCTAATATTTTGGATTTTTGAAAATTTCACTTTTTTGTGAAAATATCCACTAAATGAGGGAATAATATGTGTGAGGGTACCCCAGGAGAGTTCCAAATGTGTGTGGGTAGAATATATATCCCACGGGGGTAAAATTGAAAAAAGTTGAAAACATTTTTTTTATGGACTTAGTCATTTTTTCGGCGTTTATCAGACTTTCAGATAGGGGAAATGTCAGTGAGCATTACGATTTCAGATACAGAGCGATTCGCATAAATGAGTCCTTTGATATTTATTCGTTTTCAGCCAATTTTCTGGATTTTTGAAAATTTCACTTTTTTGTGAAAATATCCACTAAATGAGGGAATAATATGTGTGAGGGTAGAATATATATCCCACAGGGGTAAAATTGAAAAAAGTTTAAAAAAATTTTTTTTCTGGACTTAGTCATTTTTCCGGCGTTTATCAGACTTTCAGATAGGGGAAATGTCAGTGAGCGTTCCAATTTCAGTTCCAGAGCGATTCGCCCAATGAGTCCTTGATATTTAGTCGTTTTCAGTCAATTTTCTGGATTTTTGAAAATTTCACTTTTTTGTGAAAATATCCACTAAATGAGGGAATAATATGTTTGATGGTAGAATATATATCCCACGGGGGTAAAATTGAAAAAAGTTGAAAAAACATTTTTTTTTGGACTTAGTCATTTTTCCAGCGTTTATCAGACTTTCAGATAGGGTAAATGTCAGTGAGCGTTCCAATTTCAGTTCCAGAGCGATTCGCCCAATGAGTCCTTGATATTTAGTCGTTTTCAGCTAATATTTTGGATTTTTGAAAATTTCACTTTTTTGTGAAAATATCCACTAAATGAGGGAATAATATGTGTGAGGGTACCCCAGGAGAGTTCCAAATGTGTGTGGGTAGAATATATATCCCACGGGGGTAAAATTGAAAAAAGTTGAAAACATTTTTTTTTGGACTTAGTCATTTTTCCAGCGTTTATCAGGCTTTCAGATAGGGGAAATGTCAGTGAGCATTACGATTTCAGATACAGAGCGATTCGCATAAATGAGTCCTTTGATATTTAGTCGTTTTCAGCCAATTTTCTAGATTTTTGAAAATTTCACTTTTTTGTGAAAATATCCACTAAATGAGGGAATAATATGTGTGAGGGTAGAATATATATCCCACGGGGGTAAAATTGAAAAAAGTTGCAAAAAAAAATTTTTTTTTGGACTTAGTCATTTTCCCGGCGTTTATCAGACTTTCAGATAGGGGAAATGTCAGTGAGCGTTCCGATTTCAGTTCCAGAGCGATTCGCCCAATGAGTCCTTGATATTTAGTCGTTTTCAGCTAATATTTTGGATTTTTGAAAATTTCACTTTTTTGTGAAAATATCCACTAAACGAGGGAATAATATGTGTGAGGGTACCCCAGGAGAGTTCCAAATGTGTGTGGGTAGAATATATATCCCACGGGGGTAAAATTGAAAAAAGTTGAAAACATTTTTTTTTTGGACTTAGTCATTTTCCCGGCGTTTATCAGACTTTCAGATAGGGGAAATGTCCGTGAGCGTTCCGATTTCAGTTCCAGAGCGATTCACCCAATGAGTTCTTGTTATATAGTTGTTTTCAGCCAATTTTCTGGATTTTTGAAAATTTCACTTTTTTGTGAAAATATCCACTAAATGAGGGAATAATATGTGTGAGGGTAGAATATATATCCCACGGGGGTAAAATTGAAAAAAGTTGAAAAAACATTTTTTTTTAGACTTAGTCATTTTTCCGGCGTTTATCAGACTTTCAGATAGGGGGAATGTCAGTGAGCGTTCCAATTTCAGTTCCAGAGCGATTCGCCCAATGAGTCCTTGATATTTAGTCGTTTTCAGCTATTATTTTGGATTTTTGAAAATTTCACTTTTTTGTGAAAATATCCACTAAATGAGGGAATAATATGTGTGAGGGTACCCCAGGAGAGTTCCAAATCTGTGTGGGTAGAATATATATCCCACGGGGGTAAAATTGAAAAAAGTTGAAAACATTTTTTTTATGGACTTAGTCATTTTTTCGGCGTTTATCAGACTTTCAGATAGGGGAAATGTCAGTGAGCATTACGATTTCAGATATAGAGCGATTCGCATAAATGAGTCCTTTGATATTTATTCGTTTTCAGCCAATTTTCTGGATTTTTGAAAATTTCACTTTTTTGTGAAAATATCCACTAAATGAGGGAATAATATGTGTGAGGGTAGAATATATATCCCACAGGGGTAAAATTGAAAAAAGTTTAAAAAAATTTTTTTTCTGGACTTAGTCATTTTTCCGGCGTTTATCAGACTTTCAGATAGGGGAAATGTCAGTGAGCGTTCCAATTTCAGTTCCAGAGCGATTCGCCCAATGAGTCCTTGATATTTAGTCGTTTTCAGCTAATATTTTGGATTTTTGAAAATTTCACTTTTTTGTGAAAATATCCACTAAATGAGGGAATAATATGTGTGAGGGTACCCCAGGAGAGTTCCAAATCTGTGTGTGTAGAATATATATCCCACGGGGGTAAAATTGAAAAAAGTTGAAAACATTTTTTTTATGGACTTAGTCATTTTTTCGGCGTTTATCAGACTTTCAGATAGGGTAAATGTCAGTGAGCGTTCCGATTTCAGTTCCAGAGCGATTCACCCAATGAGTCCTTGATATTTAGTCGTTTTCAGTCAATTTTCTGGATTTTTGAAAATTTCACTTTTTTGTGAAAATATCCACTAAATGAGGGAATAATATGTGTGAGGGTAGAATATATATCCCACGGGGGTAAAATTGAAAAAAGTTGAAAAAACATTTTTTTTTGGACTTAGTCATTTTTCCAGCGTTTATCAGACTTTCAGATAGGGGAAATGTCAGTGAGCATTACGATTTGAGATACAGAGCGATTCGCATAAATGAGTCCTTGATATTTAGTCGTTTTCAGCCAATTTTCTGGATTTTTGAAAATTTCACTTTTTTGTGAAAATATCCACTAAATGAGGGAATAATATGTGTGAGGGTAGAATATATATCCCACAGGGGTAAAATTGAAAAAAGTTTAAAAAAATTTTTTTTCTGGACTTAGTCATTTTTCCGGCGTTTATCAGACTTTCAGATAGGGGAAATGTCAGTGAGCGTTCCAATTTCAGTTCCAGAGCGATTCGCCCAATGAGTCCTTGATATTTAGTCGTTTTCAGTCAATTTTCTGGATTTTTGAAAATTTCACTTTTTTGTGAAAATATCCACTAAATGAGGGAATAATATGTGTGATGGTAGAATATATATCCCACGGGGGTAAAATTGAAAAAAGTTGAAAAAACATTTTTTTTTGGACTTAGTCATTTTTCCAGCGTTTATCAGACTTTCAGATAGGGTAAATGTCAGTGAGCGTTCCAATTTCAGTTCCAGAGCGATTCGCCCAATGAGTCCTTGATATTTAGTCGTTTTCAGCTAATATTTTGGATTTTTGAAAATTTCACTTTTTTGTGAAAATATCCACTAAATGAGGGAATAATATGTGTGAGGGTACCCCAGGAGAGTTCCAAATGTGTGTGGGTAGAATATATATCCCACGGGGGTAAAATTGAAAAAAGTTGAAAACATTTTTTTTTGGACTTAGTCATTTTTCCAGCGTTTATCAGACTTTCAGATAGGGTAAATGTCAGTGAGCGTTCCAATTTCAGTTCCAGAGCGAATCGCCCAATGAGTCCTTGATATTTAGTCGTTTTCAGCTAATATTTTGGATTTTTGAAAATATCACTTTTTTGTGAAAATATCCACTAAATGAGGGAATAATATGTGTGAGGGTACCCCAGGAGAGTTCCAAATCTGTGTGGGTAGAATATATATCCCACGGGGGTAAAATTGAAAAAAGTTGAAAACATTTTTTTATGGACTTAGTCATTTTTCCGGCGTTTATCAGACTTTCAGATAGGGGAAATGTCAGTGAGCATTACGATTTCAGATACAGAGCGATTCGCATAAATGAGTCCTTTGATATTTAGTCGTTTTCAGCCAATTTTCTAGATTTTTGAAAATTTCACTTTTTTGTGAAAATATCCACTAAATGAGGGAATAATATGTGTGAGGGTAGAATATATATCCCACGGGGGTAAAATTGAAAAAAGTTGCAAAAAAAAATTTTTTTTTGGACTTAGTCATTTTCCCGGCGTTTATCAGACTTTCAGATAGGGGAAATGTCAGTGAGCGTTCCGATTTCAGTTCCAGAGCGATTCGCCCAATGAGTCCTTGATATTTAGTCGTTTTCAGCTAATATTTTGGATTTTTGAAAATTTCACTTTTTTGTGAAAATATCCACTAAACGAGGGAATAATATGTGTGAGGGTACCCCAGGAGAGTTCCAAATGTGTGTGGGTAGAATATATATCCCACGGGGGTAAAATTGAAAAAAGTTGAAAACATTTTTTTTTTGGACTTAGTCATTTTCCCGGCGTTTATCAGACTTTCAGATAGGGGAAATGTCCGTGAGCGTTCCGATTTCAGTTCCAGAGCGATTCACCCAATGAGTTCTTGTTATATAGTTGTTTTCAGCCAATTTTCTGGATTTTTGAAAATTTCACTTTTTTGTGAAAATATCCACTAAATGAGGGAATAATATGTGTGAGGGTAGAATATATATCCCACGGGGGTAAAATTGAAAAAAGTTGAAAAAACATTTTTTTTTAGACTTAGTCATTTTTCCGGCGTTTATCAGACTTTCAGATAGGGGGAATGTCAGTGAGCGTTCCAATTTCAGTTCCAGAGCGATTCGCCCAATGAGTCCTTGATATTTAGTCGTTTTCAGCTATTATTTTGGATTTTTGAAAATTTCACTTTTTTGTGAAAATATCCACTAAATGAGGGAATAATATGTGTGAGGGTACCCCAGGAGAGTTCCAAATCTGTGTGGGTAGAATATATATCCCACGGGGGTAAAATTGAAAAAAGTTGAAAACATTTTTTTTATGGACTTAGTCATTTTTTCGGCGTTTATCAGACTTTCAGATAGGGGAAATGTCAGTGAGCATTACGATTTCAGATATAGAGCGATTCGCATAAATGAGTCCTTTGATATTTATTCGTTTTCAGCCAATTTTCTGGATTTTTGAAAATTTCACTTTTTTGTGAAAATATCCACTAAATGAGGGAATAATATGTGTGAGGGTAGAATATATATCCCACAGGGGTAAAATTGAAAAAAGTTTAAAAAAATTTTTTTTCTGGACTTAGTCATTTTTCCGGCGTTTATCAGACTTTCAGATAGGGGAAATGTCAGTGAGCGTTCCAATTTCAGTTCCAGAGCGATTCGCCCAATGAGTCCTTGATATTTAGTCGTTTTCAGTCAATTTTCTGGATTTTTGAAAATTTCACTTTTTTGTGAAAATATCCACTAAATGAGGGAATAATATGTGTGATGGTAGAATATATATCCCACGGGGGTAAAATTGAAAAAAGTTGAAAAAACATTTTTTTTTGGACTTAGTCATTTTTCCGGCGTTTATCAGACTTTCAGATAGGGGAAATGTCAGCGAGCTTTCCAATTTCAGTTCCAGAGCGATTCGCCCAATGAGTCCTTGATATTTAGTCGTTTTCAGCTAATATTTTGGATTTTTGAAAATTTCACTTTTTTGTGAAAATATCCACTAAATGAGGGAATAATATGTGT
The DNA here is from genome assembly GCF_046119375.1 of Phyllobates terribilis. NCBI lineage: Eukaryota > Metazoa > Chordata > Amphibia > Anura > Dendrobatidae > Phyllobates > Phyllobates terribilis. The sequence goes on along the minus strand of NW_027363002.1, from coordinate 2,170,567 downwards.
GAGGGTACCCCAGGAGAGTTCCAAATCTGTGTGGGTAGAATATATATCCCACGGGGGTAAAATTGAAAAAAGTTGAAAACATTTTTTTTATGGACTTAGTCATTTTTTCGGCGTTTATCAGACTTTCAGATAGGGTAAATGTCAGTGAGCGTTCCGATTTCAGTTCCAGAGCGATTCACCCAATGAGTCCTTGATATTTAGTCGTTTTCAGTCAATTTTCTGGATTTTTGAAAATTTCACTTTTTTGTGAAAATATCCACTAAATGAGGGAATAATATGTGTGAGGGTAGAATATATATCCCACGGGGGTAAAATTGAAAAAAGTTGAAAAAACATTTTTTTTTGGACTTAGTCATTTTTCCAGCGTTTATCAGACTTTCAGATAGGGGAAATGTCAGTGAGCATTACGATTTGAGATACAGAGCGATTCGCATAAATGAGTCCTTGATATTTAGTCGTTTTCAGCCAATTTTCTGGATTTTTGAAAATTTCACTTTTTTGTGAAAATATCCACTAAATGAGGGAATAATATGTGTGAGGGTAGAATATATATCCCACAGGGGTAAAATTGAAAAAAGTTTAAAAAAATTTTTTTTCTGGACTTAGTCATTTTTCCGGCGTTTATCAGACTTTCAGATAGGGGAAATGTCAGTGAGCGTTCCAATTTCAGTTCCAGAGCGATTCGCCCAATGAGTCCTTGATATTTAGTCGTTTTCAGTCAATTTTCTGGATTTTTGAAAATTTCACTTTTTTGTGAAAATATCCACTAAATGAGGGAATAATATGTGTGATGGTAGAATATATATCCCACGGGGGTAAAATTGAAAAAAGTTGAAAAAACATTTTTTTTTGGACTTAGTCATTTTTCCAGCGTTTATCAGACTTTCAGATAGGGTAAATGTCAGTGAGCGTTCCAATTTCAGTTCCAGAGCGATTCGCCCAATGAGTCCTTGATATTTAGTCGTTTTCAGCTAATATTTTGGATTTTTGAAAATTTCACTTTTTTGTGAAAATATCCACTAAATGAGGGAATAATATGTGTGAGGGTACCCCAGGAGAGTTCCAAATGTGTGTGGGTAGAATATATATCCCACGGGGGTAAAATTGAAAAAAGTTGAAAAATATTTTTTTTTGGACTTAGTCATTTTTTCCGGCGTTTATCAGACTTTCAGATAGGGGATATATCAGTGAGCGTTCCGATTTCAGTTCCTGAGCGATTCACCCAATGAGTCCTTGATATTTAGTCGTTTTCAGTCAATTTTCTGTATTTTTGAAAATTTCACTTTTTTGTGAAAATATCCACTAAATGAGGGAATAATATATGTGAGGGTAGAATATATATCCCACGGGGGTAAAATTGAAAAAAGTTGAAAAAACATTTTTTTTTGTACTTAGTCATTTTTCCAGCGTTTATCAGACTTTCAGATAGGGGAAATGTCAGTGAGCGTTCCGATTTCAGTTCCACAGCGATTCGCCCAATGAGTCCTTGATATTTAGTCGTTTTCAGTCAATATTTTGGATTTTTGAAAATGTCACTTTTTTGTGAAAATATCCACTAAATGAGAGAATAATATGTGTGAAGGTACCCCAGGAGAGTTCCAAATGTGTGTGGGTAGAATATATATCCCACGGGGGTAAAATTGAAAAAAGTTGAAAAATATTTTTTTTTGGACTTAGTCATTTTTTCCGGCGTTTATCAGACTTTCAGATAGGGGATATATCAGTGAGCGTTCCGATTTCAGTTCCAGAGCGATTCACCCAATGAGTCCTTGATATTTAGTCGTTTTCAGTCAATTTTCTGGATTTTTGAAAATTTCACTTTTTTGTGAAAATATCCACTAAATGAGGGAATAATATGTGTGAGGGTAGAATATATATCCCACGGGGGTAAAATTGAAAAAAGTTGAAAAAACATTTTTTTTTGGACTTAGTCATTTTTCCAGCGTTTATCAGACTTTCAGATAGGGGAAATGTCAGTGAGCATTACGATTTGAGATACAGAGCGATTCGCATAAATGAGTCCTTGATATTTAGTCGTTTTCAGCCAATTTTCTGGATTTTTGAAAATTTCACTTTTTTGTGAAAATATCCACTAAATGAGGGAATAATATGTGTGAGGGTAGAATATATATCCCACGGGGGTAAAATTGAAAAAAGTTGAAAAAACATTTTTTTTTGTACTTAGTCATTTTTCCAGCGTTTATCAGACTTTCAGATAGGGGAAATGTCAGTGAGCGTTCCGATTTCAGTTCCACAGCGATTCGCCCAATGAGTCCTTGATATTTAGTCGTTTTCAGTCAATATTTTGGATTTTTGAAAATGTCACTTTTTTGTGAAAATATCCACTAAATGAGAGAATAATATGTGTGAGGGTACCCCAGGAGATTTCCAAATGTGTGTGGGTAGAATATATATCCCACGGGGGTAAAATTGAAAAAAGATGAAAAATTTTTTTTTGGACTTTGTCATATTTCCGGCGTTTATCAGACTTTCAGATAGGGGAAATGTCAGTGAGCTTTCCAATTTCAGTTCCAGAGCGATTCGCCCAATGAGTCCTTGATATTTAGTCATTTTCAGCCAATATTTTGGATTTTTGAAAATTTCACTGTTTTGTGAAAATATCCACTAAATGAGAGAATAATATGTGTGAGGGTACCCCAGGAGATTTCCAAATGTGTGTGGGTAGAATATATATCCCACGGGGGTAAAATTGAAAAAAGTTGAAAAATATTTTTTTTTGGACTTAGTCATTTTTTCCGGCGTTTATCAGACTTTCAGATAGGGGATATATCAGTGAGCGTTCCGATTTCAGTTCCTGAGCGATTCACCCAATGAGTCCTTGATATTTAGTCGTTTTCAGTCAATTTTCTGTATTTTTGAAAATTTCACTTTTTTGTGAAAATATCCACTAAATGAGGGAATAATATATGTGAGGGTAGAATATATATCCCACGGGGGTAAAATTGAAAAAAGTTGAAAACATTTTTTTTATGGACTCAGTCATTTTTCCAGCGTTTATCAGACTTTCAGATAGGGGAAATGTCAGTGAGCGTTACGATTTCAGATCCAGAGCGATTCGCCCATTGAGTGCTTGATTTTTAGTCGTTTTCAGTCAATATTTTGGATTTTTGAAAATGTCACTTTTTTGTGAAAATATCCACTAAATGAGAGAATAATATGTGTGAGGGTACCCCAGGAGATTTCAAATGTGTGTGGGTAGAATATATATCCCACGGGGGTAAAATTGAAAAAAGTTGAAAAATATTTTTTTTTGGACTTAGTCATTTTTTCCGGCGTTTATCAGACTTTCAGATAGGGGATATATCAGTGAGCGTTCCGATTTCAGTTCCAGAGCGATTCACCCAATGAGTCCTTGATATTTAGTCGTTTTCAGTCAATTTTCTGGATTTTTGAAAATTTCACTTTTTTGTGAAAATATCCACTAAATGAGGGAATAATATGTGTCAGGGTAGAATATATATCCCACGGGGGTAAAATTGAAAAAAGTTGAAAAAACATTTTTTTTTGGACTTAGTCATTTTTCCAGCGTTTATCAGACTTTCAGATAGGGGAAATGTCAGTGAGCATTACGATTTGAGATACAGAGCGATTCGCATAAATGAGTCCTTGATATTTAGTCGTTTTCAGCCAATTTTCTGGATTTTTGAAAATTTCACTTTTTTGTGAAAATATCCACTAAATGATGGAATAATATGTGTGAGGGTAGAATATATATCTCACGGGGGTAAAATTGAAAAAAGTTGAAAAAACATTTTTTTTTGGACTTAGTCATTTTTCCAGCGTTTATCAGACTTTCAGATAGGGGAAATGTCAGTGAGCGTTCCGATTTCAGTTCCACAGCGATTCGCCCAATGAGTCCTTGATATTTAGTCGTTTTCAGTCAATATTTTGGATTTTTGAAAATGTCACTTTTTTGTGAAAATATCCACTAAATGAGAGAATAATATGTGTGAGGGTACCCCAGGAGATTTCCAAATGTGTGTGGGTAGAATATATATCCCACGGGGGTAAAATTGAAAAAAGATGAAAAATTTTTTTTTGGACTTTGTCATATTTCCGGCGTTTATCAGACTTTCAGATAGGGGAAATGTCCGTGAGCGTTCCGATTTCAGTTCCAGAGCGATTCACCCAATGAGTTCTTGTTATTTAGTTGTTTTCAGCCAATTTTCTGGATTTTTGAAAATTTCACTTTTTTGTGAAAATATCCACTAAATGAGGGAATAATATGTGTGAGGGTAGAATATATATCCCACGGGGGTAAAATTGAAAAAAGTTGAAAAAACATTTTTTTTTAGACTTAGTCATTTTTCCGTCGTTTATCAGACTTTCAGATAGGGGAAATGTCAGTGAGCGTTCCAATTTCAGTTCCAGAGCGATTCGCCCAATGAGTCCTTGATATTTTGTCGTTTTCAGCTAATATTTTGGATTTTTGAAAATTTCACTTTTTTGTGAAAATATCCACTAAATGAGGGAATAATATGTGTGAGGGTACCCCAGGAGAGTTCCAAATGTGTGTGGGTAGAATTTATATCCCACGGGGGTAAAATTGAAAAAAGTTGAAAACATTTTTTTTATGGACTTAGTCATTTGTCTGGCGTTTATCAGACTTTCAGATAGGGGAAATGTCAGTGAGCGTTACGATTTCAGATCCACAGCGATTCGCCCAATGAGTCCTTGATTTTTAGTCGTTTTCAGTCAATATGTTGGATTTTTGAAAATGTCACTTTTTTGTGAAAATATCCACTAAATGAGAGAATAATATGTGTGAGGGTACCCCAGGAGATTTCCAAATGTGTGTGGGTAGAATATATATCCCACGGGGGTAAAATTGAAAAAAGTTGAAAAATATTTTTTTTTGGACTTAGTCATTTTTTCCGGCGTTTATCAGACTTTCAGATAGGGGATATATCAGTGAGCGTTCCGATTTCAGTTCCAGAGCGATTCACCCAATGAGTCCTTGATATTTAGTCGTTTTCAGTCAATTTTCTGGATTTTTGAAAATTTCACTTTTTTGTGAAAATATCCACTAAATGAGGGAATAATATGTGTGAGGGTAGAATATATATCCCACGGGGGTAAAATTGAAAAAAGTTGAAAAAACATTTTTTTTTGGACTTAGTCATTTTTCCAGCGTTTATCAGACTTTCAGATAGGGTAAATGTCAGTGAGCGTTCCAATTTCAGTTCCAGAGCGATTCGCCCAATGAGTCCTTGATATTTAGTCGTTTTCAGCTAATATTTTGGATTTTTGAAAATTTCACTTTTTTGTGAAAATATCCACTAAATGAGGGAATAATATGTGTGAGGGTACCCCAGGAGAGTTCCAAATGTGTGTGGGTAGAATATATATCCCACGGGGGTAAAATTGAAAAAAGTTGAAAACATTTTTTTTATGGACTTAGTCATTTTTCCGGCGTTTATCAGACTTTCAGATAGGGGAAATGTCAGTGAGCATTACGATTTCAGATACAGAGCGATTCGCATAAATGAGTCCTTTGATATTTAGTCGTTTTCAGCCAATTTTCTAGATTTTTGAAAATTTAACTTTTTTGTGAAAATATCCACTAAATGAGGGAATAATATGTGTGAGGGTAGAATATATATCCCACGGGGGTAAAATTGAAAAAAGTTGCAAAAAAAAATTTTTTTTTGGACTTAGTCATTTTCCCGGCGTTTATCAGACTTTCAGATAGGGGAAATGTCAGTGAGCGTTCCGATTTCAGTTCCAGAGCGATTCGCCCAATGAGTCCTTGATATTTAGTCGTTTTCAGCTAATATTTTGGATTTTTGAAAATTTCACTTTTTTGTGAAAATATCCACTAAACGAGGGAATAATATGTGTGAGGGTACCCCAGGAGAGTTCCAAATGTGTGTGGGTAGAATATATATCCCACGGGGGTAAAATTGAAAAAAGTTGAAAACATTTTTTTTTTGGACTTAGTCATTTTTCCGGCGTTTATCAGACTTTCAGATAGGGGAAATGTCCGTGAGCGTTCCGATTTCAGTTCCAGAGCGATTCACCCAATGAGTTCTTGTTATTTAGTTGTTTTCAGCCAATTTTCTGGATTTTTGAAAATTTCACTTTTTTGTGAAAATATCCACTAAATGAGGGAATAATATGTGTGAGGGTAGAATATATATCCCACGGGGGTAAAATTGAAAAAAGTTGAAAAAACATTTTTTTTTAGACTTAGTCATTTTTCCGTCGTTTATCAGACTTTCAGATAGGGGAAATGTCAGTGAGCGTTCCAATTTCAGTTCCAGAGCGATTCGCCCAATGAGTCCTTGATATTTTGTCGTTTTCAGCTAATATTTTGGATTTTTGAAAATTTCACTTTTTTGTGAAAATATCCACTAAATGAGGGAATAATATGTGTGAGGGTACCCCAGGAGAGTTCCAAATGTGTGTGGGTAGAATTTATATCCCACGGGGGTAAAATTGAAAAAAGTTGAAAACATTTTTTTTATGGACTTAGTCATTTGTCTGGCGTTTATCAGACTTTCAGATAGGGGAAATGTCAGTGAGCGTTACGATTTCAGATCCAGAGCGATTCGCCCAATGAGTCCTTGATTTTTAGTCGTTTTCAGTCAATATTTTGGATTTTTGAAAATGTCACTTTTTTGTGAAAATATCCACTAAATGAGAGAATAATATGTGTGAGGGTACCCCAGGAGATTTCCAAATGTGTGTGGGTAGAATATATATCCCACGGGGGTAAAATTGAAAAAAGTTGAAAAATATTTTTTTTTGGACTTAGTCATTTTTTCCGGCGTTTATCAGACTTTCAGATAGGGGATATATCAGTGAGCGTTCCGATTTCAGTTCCAGAGCGATTCACCCAATGAGTCCTTGATATTTAGTCGTTTTCAGTCAATTTTCTGGATTTTTGAAAATTTCACTTTTTTGTGAAAATATCCACTAAATGAGGGAATAATATGTGTGAGGGTAGAATATATATCCCACGGGGGTAAAATTGAAAAAAGTTGAAAAAACATTTTTTTTTGGACTTAGTCATTTTTCCAGCGTTTATCAGACTTTCAGATAGGGTAAATGTCAGTGAGCGTTCCAATTATAGTTCCAGAGCGATTCGCCCAATGAGTCCTTGATATTTAGTCGTTTTCAGCCAATTTTCTGGATTTTTGAAAATTTCACTTTTTTGTGAAAATATCCACTAAATGAGGGAATAATATGTGTGAGGGTACCCCAGGAGAGTTCTAAATGTGTGTGGGTAGAATATATATCCCACGGGGGTAAAATTGAAAAAAGTTGAAAACATTTTTTTTTTGGTCTTAGTCATTTTTCCGGCGTTTATCAGACTTTCAGATAGGGGAAATGTCTGTGAGCGTTCCGATTTCAGTTCCAGAGCGATTCGCCCAATGAGTTCTTGTTATTTAGTTGTTTTCAGCCAATTTTCTGGATTTTTGAAAATTTCACTTTTTTGTGAAAATATCCACTAAATGTGGAAATAATATGTGTGAGGGTACCCCAGGAGAGTACCAAATGTGTGTGGGTAGAATATATATCCCACAGGGGTAAAATTGAAAAAAGTTGAAAACATTTTTTTTATGGACTTAGTCATTTTTCCGGCGTTTATCAGACTTTCAAATAGGGGAAATGTCAGTGAGCATTCCGATTTCAGTCCCAGAGCGATTCGCCCAATGAGTCCTTGATATTTAGTCATTTTCAGCCAATATTTTGGATTTTTGAAAATTTCACTTTTTTGTGAAAATATCCACTAAATGAGGGAATAAAATGTGTGAGGGTACCCAGGAGAGTTCCAAATGTGTGTGGGTAGAATATATATCCCACGGGGGTAAAATTGAAAAAAGTTGAAAACATTTTTTTTTTGGACTTAGTCATTTTTCCGGCGTTTATCAGACTTTTAGATAGGGGAAATGTCAGTGAGCATTACGATTTCAGATCCAGAGCGATTCGCCCAATGAGTCCTTGATATTTAGTCGTTTTCAGCCAATATTTTGGATTTTTGAAAATGTCACTTTTTTGTGAAAATATCCACTAAATGAGGGAATAATCCACTAAATGAGGGAATAATAGTGGAGAGATCCAAATGTGTGTGGGTAGAATATATATCCCACGGGGGTAAAATTGAAAAAAGTTGAAATAAAATTTTTTTTGGATGTAGTAATTTTTCCAGCGTTTATCAGACTTTCAGATAGTTCAAAAGTTAGTGAGCATTCCGATTTCAGTTCCAGAGCGATTCGCCCAATGAGTCCTTGATATTTCATCGTTTTCAGCCAATTTTCTGGATTTTTGAAAATGTCACTTTTTTGTGAAAATATCCAATAAATGAGGGAATAATATGTGTGAGGGTACCCCAGGAGAGTTCCAAATGTGTGTGGGTAGAATATATATCCCACGGGGATATATTGAAAAAAGTTGAAAAATTTTTTTTTGACTTAGTAATTTTTCCAGCGTTTATCAGACTTTCAGATAGGGCAAAAGTCAGTGAGCATTCCGATTTCAGTTCCAGAGCGATTCGCCCAATGAGCCCTTGATATTTCGTCGTTTTCAGCCAATATTTTGGATTTTTGAAAATTTCACTTTTATGTGAAAACATCCACTAAATGAGGGAATAATATGTGTGAGGTTAGAATATATATCCCACGGGGGTAAAATTGAAAAAAGTTGAAAACATTTTTTTTTGGACTTAGTCATTTTTCCGACGTTTATCAGACTTTTTAGATAGGGAAAATGTCAGTGAGCGTTCCGATTTCAGTTCCAGAGCGATTCGCCCAATGATTCCTTGATATTTCATCGTTTTCAGCCAATTTTCTGGATTTTTGAAAATTTCACTTTTTTGTGAAAATATCCACTAAATGAGGGAATAATATGTGTGAGGTTAGAATATATATCCCACGGGGGTAAAATTGAAAAAAGTTTAAAAATATTTTTTTTTCGACTTAGTCATTTTTCCAGCGTTTATCAGACTTTTAGATAGGGCAAAAGTCAGTGAGCATTCCGATTTCAGTTCCAGAGCGATTCGCCCAATGAGTCCTTGATATTTCGTCGTTTTCAGCCAATATTTTGGATTTTTGAAAATTTCACTTTTATGTGAAAATATCCACTAAATGAGGGAATAATATGTGTGAGGGTACCCCAGGAGAGTTCCAAATGTGTGTGGGTAGAATATATATCCCACGGGGGTAAAATTGAAAAAAGTTTAAAAATATTTTTTTTTCGACTTAGTCATTTTTCCAGCGTTTATCAGACTTTCAGATAGGGCAAATGTCAGTGAGCGTTCCGATTTCAGTTCCAGAGCGATTCGCCCAATGAGTCCTTGATATTTAGTCGTTTTCAGCCAATTTTCTGGATTTTTGAAAATGTCACTTTTTTGTGAAAATATCCACTAAATGAGGGAATAATATGTGTGAGGGTACCCCAGGAGAGTTCCAAATGTGTGTGGGTAGAATATATATCCCACGGGGGTAAAATTGAAAAAAGTTGAAAAAAATTATTTTTGGGACTTAGTAATTTTTCCGGCGTTTATCAGACTTTCAGAAAGGGGAAATGTCATTGAGCGTTCCGATTTCAGTTCCAGAGCGATTCGCCCAATGAGCTCTTGATATTTATTCGTTTTCAGCCAATTTTCTGGATTTTTGAAAATTTCACTTTTTTGTGAAAACATCCACTAAATGAGGGAATAATATGTGTGAGGTTAGAATATATATCCCACGGGGGTAAAATTGAAAAAAGTTGAAAACATTTTTTTTTGGACTTAGTCATTTTTCCGGCGTTTATCAGACTTTTTAGATAGGAAAAATGTCAGAGAGCGTTCCGATTTCAATTCCAGAACAATTCGCCCAATGAGTAGTTGATATTTAGTCGTTTTCAGCCAATTTTCTGGATTTTTGAAAATTTCACTTTTTTGTGAAAATATCCACTAATTGAGGAAATAATATGTGTGAGGGTACCCCAGGAGAGTTCCAAATGTGTGTGGGTAGAATATATATCCCACGGGGGTAAAATTGAAAACAGTTTAAAAATATTTTTTTTTCGACTTAGTCATTTTTCCAGCGTTTATCAGACTTTCAGATAGGGCAAATGTCAGTGAGCGTTCCGATTTCAGTTCCAGAGCGATTCGCCCAATGAGTCCTTGATATTTAGTCGTTTTCAGCCAATTTTCTGGATTTTTGAAAATGTCACTTTTTTGTGAAAATATCCACTAAATGAGGGAATAATATGTGTGAGGGTAGCCCAGGAGAGTTCCAAATGTGTGTGCATAGAATATATATCCCACGGGGGTAAAATTGAAAAAAGTTGAAAAATTTTTTTTTGGGGACATAGTCATTTTTACGGCGTTTATCAGACTTTCAAATAGGTCAAATGTCAGTGAGCGTTCCGATTTCAGTTCCAGAGCGATTCGCCCAATGAGTCTTTGATATTTAGTCGTTTTCAGCCAATATTTTGGATTTTTGAAAATGTCACTTTTTTGTGAAAATATCCACTAAATGAGGGAATAATCCACTAATTGAGGGAATAATAGTGGAGAGATCCAAATGTGTGTGGGTAGAATATATATCCCACGGGGGTAAAATTGAAAAAAGTTGAAATAAAATTTTTTTTGGATGTAGTAATTTTTCCAGCGTTTATCAGACTTTCAGATAGTTCAAAAGTTAGTGAGCGTTCCGATTTCAGTTCCAGAGCGATTCGCCCAATGAGTCCTTGATATTTCATCGTTTTCAGCCAATTTTCTGGATTTTTGAAAATGTCACTTTTTTGTGAAAATATCCAATAAATGAGGGAATAATATGTGTGAGGGTACCCCAGGAGAGTTCCAAATGTGTGTGGGTAGAATATATATCCCACGGGGATATATTGAAAAAAGTTGAAAAATTTTTTTTTGACTTAGTAATTTTTCCAGCGTTTATCAGACTTTCAGATAGGGCAAAAGTCAGTGAGCATTCCGATTTCAGTTCCAGAGCGATTCGCCCAATGAGCCCTTGATATTTCGTCGTTTTCAGCCAATATTTTGGATTTTTGAAAATTTCACTTTTATGTGAAAACATCCACTAAATGAGGGAATAATATGTGTGAGGTTAGAATATATATCCCACGGGGGTAAAATTGAAAAAAGTTGAAAACATTTTTTTTTGGACTTAGTCATTTTTCCGGCGTTTATCAGACTTTTTAGAAAGGGAAAATGTCAGTGAGCGTTCCGATTTCAGTTCCAGAGCGATTCGCCCAATGATTCCTTGATATTTCATCGTTTTCAGCCAATTTTCTGGATTTTTGAAAATGTCACTTTTTTGTGAAAATATCCAATAAATGAGGGAATAATATGTGTGAGGGTACCCCAGGAGAGTTCCAAATGTGTGTGGGTAGAATATATATCCCACGGGGATATATTGAAAAAAGTTGAAAAAATTTTTTTTGACTTAGTAATTTTTCCAGCGTTTATCAGACTTTCAGATAGGGCAAAAGTCAGTGAGCATTCCGATTTCAGTTCCAGAGCGATTCGCCCAATGAGTTCTTGATATTTAGTCGTTTTCAGCCAATTTTCTGGATTTTTGAAAATTTCACTTTTTTGTGAAAATATCCACTAAATGAGGGAATAATATGTGTGAGGTTAGAATATATATCCCACGGGGGTAAAATTGAAAAAAGTTTAAAAATATTTTTTTTTCGACTTAGTCATTTTTCCAGCGTTTATCAGACTTTCAGATAGGGCAAATGTCAGTGAGCGTTCCGATTTCAGTTCCAGAGCGATTCGCCCAATAAGTCCTTGATATTTAGTCGTTTTCAGCCAATTTTCAGGATTTTTGAAAATGTCACTTTTTTGTGAAAATATCCACTAAATGAGGGAATAATATGTGTGAGGGTACCCCAGGAGAGTTCCAAATGTGTGTGGGTAGAATATATATCCCACGGGGGTAAAATTGAAAAAAGTTGAAAACATTTTTTTTTGGACTTAGTCATTTTTCCGGCGTTTATCAGACTTTTTAGATAGGGAAAATGTCAGTGAGCGTTCCGATTTCAATTCCAGAACAATTCGCCCAATGAGTTCTTGATATTTAGTCGTTTTCAGCCAATTTTCTGGATTTTTGAAAATTTCACTTTTTTGTGAAAATATCCACTGATTGAGGAAATAATATGTGTGAGGGTACCCCAGGAGAGTTCCAAATGTGTGTGGGTAGAATATATATCCCACGGGGGTAAAATTGAAAAAAGTTTAAAAATATTTTTTTTTCGACTTAGTCATTTTTCCAGCGTTTATCAGACTTTCAGATAGGGCAAATGTCAGGGAGCGTTCCGATTTCAGTTCCAGAGCGATTCGCCCAATGAGTTCTTGTTATTTAGTTGTTTTCAGCCAATTTTCTGGATTTTTGAAAATTTCACTTTTTTGTGAAAATATCCACTAAATGTGGAAATAATATGTGTGAGGGTACCCCAGGAGAGTACCAAATGTGTGTGGGTAGAATATATATCCCACAGGGGTAAAATTGAAAAAAGTTGAAAACATTTTTTTTATGGACTTAGTCATTTTTCCGGCGTTTATCAGACTTTCAAATAGGGGAAATGTCAGTGAGCATTCCGATTTCAGTCCCAGAGCGATTCGCCCAATGAGTCCTTGATATTTAGTCATTTTCAGCCAATATTTTGGATTTTTGAAAATTTCACTTTTTTGTGAAAATATCCACTAAATGAGGGAATAATATGTGTGAGGGTACCCAGGAGAGTTCCAAATGTGTGTGGGTAGAATATATATCCCACGGGGGTAAAATTGAAAAAAGTTGAAAACATTTTTTTTTTGGACTTAGTCATTTTTCCGGCGTTTATCAGACTTTCAGATAGGGCAAATGTCAGTGAGCGTTCCGATTTCAGTTCCAGAGCGATTCGCCCAATGATTCCTTGATATTTCATCGTTTTCAGCCAATTTTCTGGATTTTTGAAAATTTCACTTTTTTGTGAAAATATCCAATAAATGAGGGAATAATATGTGTGAGGGTACCCCAGGAGAGTTCCAAATGTGTGTGGGTAGAATATATATCCCACGGGGACATATTGAAAAAAGTTGAAAAATTTTTTTTTGACTTAGTAATTTTTCCAGCGTTTATCAGACTTTCAGATAGGGCAAAAGTCAGTGAGCATTCCGATTTCAGTTCGAGAGCGATTCGCCCAATGAGTCCTTGATATTTCGTCGTTTTCAGCCAATATTTTGGATTTTTGAAAATTTCACTTTTACGTGAAAATATCCACTAAATGAGGGAATAATATGTGTGAGGGTACCCCAGAAGAGTTCCAAATGTGTGTGGGTAGAATACATATCCCACGGGGGTAAAATTGAAAAAAGTTGAAAAAATTTTTTTATTGGACTTAGTCATTCTTCCGGCGTTTATCAGACTTTCAGATAGGTCAAATGTCAGTGAGCGTTCCGATTTCAGTTCCAGAGCGATTCGCCCAATGAGTTCTTGATATTTAGTCGTTTTCAGCCAATTTTCTGGATTTTTGAAAATGTCACTTTTTTGTGAAAATATCCACTAAATGAGGGAATAATATGTGTGAGGGTACCCCAGGAGAGTTACAAATGTGTGTGGGTAGAATATATATCCCACGGGGGTAAAATTGAAAAAAGTTGAAAAATATTTTTTTGGGGACATAGTCATTTTTACGGCGTTTATCAGACTTTCAGATAGGTCAAATGTCAGTGAGCATTCCGATTTCAGTTCCAGAGCGATTCGCCCAATGAGTCCTTGATATTTAGTCGTTTTCAGCCAATTTTCTGGATTTTTGAAATTGTCACTTTTTTGTGAAAATATCCACTAAATGAGGGAATAATATGTGTGAGGGTACCCCAGGAGAGTTCCAAATGTGTGTGGGTAGAATATATGTCCCACGGGGGTAAAATTAAAAAAAGTTGAAAATTTTTTGGGGGGGGATTTAGTCATTTTTACGGCGTTTATCATACTTTCAGATAGGTCAAATGTCAGTGAGCGTTCCGATTTCAGTTCCAGAGCGATTCGCCCAATGAGTCCTTGATATTTAGTCGTTTTCAGCCAATTTTCTGGATTTTTGAAAATGTCACTTTTTTGTGAAAATATCCACTAAATGAGGGAATAATATGTGTGAGGGTACCCCAGGAGAGTTACAAATGTGTGTGGGTAGAATATATATCCCACGGGGGTAAAATTGAAAAAAGTTGAAAAAAATTTCTTTTTGGACTTAGTCATTTTTCCGGCGTTTATCAGGCTTTCAGATAGGGCAAATGTCAGTGAGCGTTCCGATTTCAGTTCCAGAGAAAATCGCCCAAAGAGTCCTTGATATTTAGTTGTTTTCAGCCAATGTTTAGGATTTTTGAAAATTTCACTTTTTTGTGAAAATATACACTAAATGAGGGAATAATATGTGTGAGGGTACCCCAGGAGAGTTCCAAATGTGTGTGGGTAGAATATATATCCCACGGGGGTAAAATTGAAAAAAGTTGAAAAATTTTTTTTTTCGACTTAGTCATTTTTCCAGCGTTTATCAGACTTTCAGATAGGGCAAATGTCAGTGAGCATTCCGATTTCAGTTCCAGAGCGATTCGCCCAATGAGTCCTTGATATTTAGTCGTTTTCAGCCAATATTTTGGATTTTTGAATATTTCACTTTTTTGTGAAAATATCCACTAAATGAAGGAATAATATGTGTGAGGGCACCCCAGGAGAGTTCCAAATGTGTGTGGGTAGAATATATATCCCACGGGGGTAAAATTGAAAAAAGTTGAAAAATTTTTTTTTGGGGACTTAGTTATTTTTACGGCGTTTATCAGACTTTCAGATAGGTCAAATGTCAGTGAGCGTTCCGATTTCAGTTCCAGAGCGATTCGCCCAATGAGTCCTTGATATTTAGTCGTTTTCAGCCAATTTTCTGGATTTTTGAAAATGTCACTTTTTTATGAAAATATCCACTAAATGAGGGAATAATATGTGTGAGGGTACCCCAGGAGAGTTCCAAATGTGTGTGGGTAGAATATATATCCCACGGGGGTAAAATTAAAAAAAGTTGAAAATTTTTTTTTTGGGGACGTAGTCATTTTTACGGCATTTATCAGACTTTCAGATAGGTCAAATGTCAGTGAGCGTTCCGATTTCAGTTCCAGAGCGATTCGCCCAATGAGTCCTTGATATTTAGTCGTTTTCAGCCAATTTTCTGGATTTTTGAAAATGTCACTTTTTTGTGAAAATATCCACTAAATGAGGGAATAACATGTGTGAGGGTACCCCAGGAGAGTTCCAAATGTGTGTGGGTAGAATATATGTCCCACGGGGGTAAAATTAAAAAAAGTTGAAAAATTTTTTTTGGGGGGATTTAGTCATTTTTACGGCGTTTATCAGACTTTCAGATAGGTCAAATGTCAGTGAGCGTTCCGATTTCAGTTCCAGAGCGATTCGCCCAATGAGTCCTTGATATTTAGTCGTTTTCAGCCAATTTTCTGGATTTTTGAAAATGTCACTTTTTTGTGAAAATATCCACTAAATGAGGGAATAATATGTGTGAGGGTACCCCAGGAGAGTTCCAAATGTGTGTGGGTAGAATATATATCCCACGGGGGTAAAATTGAAAAAAGTTGAAAAAAAATTTTTTTTGGACTTAGTCATTTTTCCAGCGTTTATCAGACTTTCAGATAGGGCAAATGTCAGTGAACATTCCGATTTCAGTTCCAGAGCGATTCGCCCAATGAGTCCTTGATATTTAGTCGTTTTCAGCCAATATTTTGGATTTTTGAATATTTCACTTTTTTGCGAAAATATCCACTAAATGAAGGAATAATATGTGAGGGCACCCCAGGAGAGTTCCAAATGTGTGTGGGTAGAATATATATCCCACGGGGGTAAAATTGAAAAAAGGTGAAAAATTTTTTTTTTGGGGACTGTCATTTTTACAGCGTTTCTCAGGCTTTCAGATAGGTCAAATGTCAGTGAGCGTTCCGATTTCAGTTCCAGAGCGATTCGCCCAATGAGTCCTTGATATTTCGTCGTTTTCAGCCAATTTTCTGGATTTTTGAAAATTTCACTTTTTTGTGAAAATATCCACTAAATGAGGGAATAATATGTGTGAGGGTACCCCAGGAGAGTTCCAAATGTGTGTGGGTAGAATATATATCCCACGGGGGTAAAATTGAAAAAAGTTGAAAAAATTTTTTTTTTGGACTTAGTCATTTTTTTTAGCGTTTATCAGACTTTCAGATAGGGCAAAAGTCAGTGAGCATTCCGATTTCCGTTCCAGAGCGATTCGCCCAATGAGTTCTTGATATTTCGTCGTTTTCAGCCAATATTTTGGATTTTTGAAAATGTCACTTTTTTGTGAAAATATCCACTAAATGAGGGAATAATATGTGTGAGGGTACCCCAGGAGAATTCCAAATGTGTGTGGGTAGAATATATATCCCACGGGGGTAAAATTGAAAAAAGTTGAAAAAAAATTTTTTTTGGACTTACTCATTTTTCCGGCGTTTATCAGGCTTTCAGATAGGGCAAATGTCAGTGAGCGTTCCGATTTCAGTTCCAGAGAAAATCGCCCAAAGAGTCCTTGATATTTAGTTGTTTTCAGCCAATGTTTAGGATTTTTGAAAATTTCACTTTTTTGTGAAAATATACACTAAATGAGGGAATAATATGTGTGAGGGTACCCCAGGAGAGTTCCAAATGTGTGTGGGTAGAATATATATCCCACGGGGGTAAAATTGAAAAAAGTTGAAAAATTTTTTTTTTCGACTTAGTCATTTTTCCAGCGTTTATCAGACTTTCAGATAGGGCAAATGTCAGTGAGCATTCCGATTTCAGTTCCAGAGCGATTCGCCCAATGAGTCCTTGATATTTAGTCGTTTTCAGCCAATATTTTGGATTTTTGAATATTTCACTTTTTTGTGAAAATATCCACTAAATGAAGGAATAATATGTGTGAGGGCACCCCAGGAGAGTTCCAAATGTGTGTGGGTAGAATATATATCCCACGGGGGTAAAATTGAAAAAAGTTGAAAAATTTTTTTTTGGGGACTTAGTTATTTTTACGGCGTTTATCAGACTTTCAGATAGGTCAAATGTCAGTGAGCGTTCCGATTTCAGTTCCAGAGCGATTCGCCCAATGAGTCCTTGATATTTAGTCGTTTTCAGCCAATTTTCTGGATTTTTGAAAATGTCACTTTTTTATGAAAATATCCACTAAATGAGGGAATAATATGTGTGAGGGTACCCCAGGAGAGTTCCAAATGTGTGTGGGTAGAATATATATCCCACGGGGGTAAAATTAAAAAAAGTTGAAAATTTTTTTTTTGGGGACGTAGTCATTTTTACGGCATTTATCAGACTTTCAGATAGGTCAAATGTCAGTGAGCGTTCCGATTTCAGTTCCAGAGCGATTCGCCCAATGAGTCCTTGATATTTAGTCGTTTTCAGCCAATTTTCTGGATTTTTGAAAATGTCACTTTTTTGTGAAAATATCCACTAAATGAGGGAATAACATGTGTGAGGGTACCCCAGGAGAGTTCCAAATGTGTGTGGGTAGAATATATGTCCCACGGGGGTAAAATTAAAAAAAGTTGAAAAATTTTTTTTGGGGGGATTTAGTCATTTTTACGGCGTTTATCAGACTTTCAGATAGGTCAAATGTCAGTGAGCGTTCCGATTTCAGTTCCAGAGCGATTCGCCCAATGAGTCCTTGATATTTAGTCGTTTTCAGCCAATTTTCTGGATTTTTGAAAATGTCACTTTTTTGTGAAAATATCCACTAAATGAGGGAATAATATGTGTGAGGGTACCCCAGGAGAGTTCCAAATGTGTGTGGGTAGAATATATATCCCACGGGGGTAAAATTGAAAAAAGTTGAAAAAAAATTTTTTTTGGACTTAGTCATTTTTCCAGCGTTTATCAGACTTTCAGATAGGGCAAATGTCAGTGAACATTCCGATTTCAGTTCCAGAGCGATTCGCCCAATGAGTCCTTGATATTTAGTCGTTTTCAGCCAATATTTTGGATTTTTGAATATTTCACTTTTTTGCGAAAATATCCACTAAATGAAGGAATAATATGTGAGGGCACCCCAGGAGAGTTCCAAATGTGTGTGGGTAGAATATATATCCCACGGGGGTAAAATTGAAAAAAGGTGAAAAATTTTTTTTTTGGGGACTGTCATTTTTACAGCGTTTCTCAGGCTTTCAGATAGGTCAAATGTCAGTGAGCGTTCCGATTTCAGTTCCAGAGCGATTCGCCCAATGAGTCCTTGATATTTCGTCGTTTTCAGCCAATTTTCTGGATTTTTGAAAATTTCACTTTTTTGTGAAAATATCCACTAAATGAGGGAATAATATGTGTGAGGGTACCCCAGGAGAGTTCCAAATGTGTGTGGGTAGAATATATATCCCACGGGGGTAAAATTGAAAAAAGTTGAAAAAATTTTTTTTTTGGACTTAGTCATTTTTTTTAGCGTTTATCAGACTTTCAGATAGGGCAAAAGTCAGTGAGCATTCCGATTTCCGTTCCAGAGCGATTCGCCCAATGAGTTCTTGATATTTCGTCGTTTTCAGCCAATATTTTGGATTTTTGAAAATGTCACTTTTTTGTGAAAATATCCACTAAATGAGGGAATAATATGTGTGAGGGTACCCCAGGAGAATTCCAAATGTGTGTGGGTAGAATATATATCCCACGGGGGTAAAATTGAAAAAAGTTGAAAAAAAATTTTTTTTGGACTTACTCATTTTTCCGGCGTTTATCAGGCTTTCAGATAGGGCAAATGTCAGTGAGCGTTCCGATTTCAGTTCCAGAGTGATTCGACCAATGAGTCCTTGATATTTAGTTGTTTTCAGCCAATATTTAGGATTTTTGAAAATTTCACTTTTTTGTGAAAATATCCACTAAATGAGGAATAATATGTGTGAGGGTACCCCAGGAGAGTTACAAATGTGTGTGGGTAGAATATATATCCCACAGGGGTAAAATTGAAAAAAGTTGAAAAAAAATTTTTTTTGGACTTAGTCATTTTTCCGGCGTTTATCAGGCTTTCAGATAGGGCAAATGTCAGTGAGCATTCCGATTTCAGTTCCAGAGCGATTTGCCCAATGAGTCCTTGATATTTAGTTGTTTTCAGCCAATATTTAGGATTTTTGAAAATGTCACTTTTTTGTGAAAATATCCACTAAATGAGGGAATAATATGTGTGAGGGTACCCCAGGAGAGTTCCAAATGTGTGTGGGTAGAATATATATCCCACGGGGGTAAAATTGAAAAAAGTTGAAAAAAAATTTTTTTTGGACTTACTCATTTTTCCGGCGTTTATCAGGCTTTCAGATAGGGCAAATGTCAGTGAGCGTTCCGATTTCAGTTCTAGAGCGATTCGACCAATGAGTCCTTGATATTTAGTTGTTTTCAGCCAATATTTAGGATTTTTGAAAATTTCACTTTTTTGTGAAAATATCCACTAAATGAGGGAATAATATGTGTGAGGGTACCCCAGGAGAGTTCCAAATGTGTGTGGGTAGAATATATATCCCACGGGGGTAAAATTGAATAAAGTTGAAAAAAAATTTTTTTTGGACTTACTCATTTTTCCGGCGTTTATCAGGCTTTCAGATAGGGCAAATGTCAGTGAGCGTTCCGATTTCAGTTCCAGAGCGATTCGACCAATGAGTCCTTGATATTTAGTTGTTTTCAGCCAATATTTAGGATTTTTGAAAATTTCACTTTTTTGTGAAAATATCCACTAAATGAGGGAATAATATGTGTGAGGGTACCCCAGGAGAGTTACAAATGTGTGTGGGTAGAATATATATCCCACGGGGGTAAAATTGCAAAAAGTTGAAAAAAATTACTTTTTGGACTTAGTCATTTTTCCGGCGTTTATCAGACTTTCAGATAGGTCAAAAGTTAGTGAGCGTTCCGATTTCAGTTCCAGAGCGATTCGCCCCATGATTCCTTGATATTTCGTCGTTTTCAGCCAATTTTCTGGATTTTTGAAAATTTCACTTTTTTGTGAAAATATCCACTAAATGAGGGAATAATATGTGTGAGGGTACCCCAGGAGAGTTCCAAATGTGTGTGGGTAGAATATACAGTTATATGAAAAAGTTTGGGCATCCCTATTAATCTTAAGCTTTATGTTTTATAAAAATTGGTGTTTTTGCAACAGCTATTTCAGTTTGATATATATAATAACTGTTGGACACAGTAATGTTTCTGCCTTGAATTGAGGTTTATTGTACTAACAGAAAATGTGCAATCTGCATTCAAACAAAATGTGACAGGTGCATAAGTATGGGCACCCTTATCATTTTCTTGTTTTAAATACTCCTACCTACTTTTTACTGACTTACTAAAGCACTTTTTTTGGTTTTGTAACCTCATTGAGCTTTGAACTTCATAGCCAGGTGTATGCAATCATGAGAAACGCTTCTTAAAGTGGCCACTTGCAAGTTGTACTCCTGTTTGAATCTCCTCTGAAGAGTGGCATCATGGGCTCCTCAAAACAACTGTCAAATGATCTGAAAACAAAGATTATTCAACATAGTTGTTCAGAGGAAGGATACAAAAAGCTGTCTCAGAGATTTAACCTGTCAGTTTCCACTGTGAGGAACATTGTAAGGAAATCGAAGAACACAGGGACAGTTCTTGTTAAGGCCAGAAGTGGCAGGCCAAGAAAAAAGTCAGAAAGGCAGAGAAGAAGAATGGTGAGATCAGTCAAGGACAATCCTCAGACCACCTCCAGAGAGCTGCAGCCTCAGCTTGCTGCAGATGGTGTCACTGTGCATCGGTCAACTATACAACGCACTTTGCACAAGGAGAAGCTGTATGGGAGAGTGATGCGAAAGAAGCCGTTTCTGCAAGCACACCACAAACAGAGTCGGCTGAGGTATGCAAAAGCACATTTGGAGAAGCCAATTTCTTTTTGGAAGAAGGTTCTGTGCACTGATGAAACCAAGATTGAGTTGTTTGGTCATACAAAAAGGCGTTATGCATGGCAGCAAAAAAACACAGCATTCCAAGAAAAACACTTGCTACCCACAGTAAAATTTGGTGGAGGTTACATCATGCTTTGGGGCTGAGTGGCCAATGCCGGCACCGGGAATCTTGTTAAAGTTGAGGGACGCATGGATTGCACTCAGTATCAGCAGATTCTTGACAATAATGTTCAAGAATCAGTGATAAAGTTGAAGTTACGCAGGGGATGGATCTTTCAGCAAGACAATGATCCAAAACACTGCTCCAAATCTACTCAGGCATTCATGCAGAGGAACAATTACAATATTCTGGAATGGCCATCCCAGTCCCCAGACCTGAATATCATTGAACATCTGTGGGATCATTTGAAGAGGGCTGTCCATGCTCGGCGACAATCAAACTTAACTGAACTGGAATTGTTTTGTAAAGAGGAATGGTCAAAAATACCTTCATCCAGGATCCAGGAACTCATTAAAAGCTACAGGAAGCGACTAGAGGCTGTTATTTTTACAAAAGGAGGAACTACTAAATATTATTGTCACTTTTCTGGTGAGGTGCCCATACTTATGCACCTGACAAATTTTGTTTGAATGCAGATTGCACATTTTCTGTTAGTACAATAAACCTCATTTCAAGGCAGAAACAATACTGTGTCCAACAGTTATTACATATATCAAACTGAAATAGCTGTTGCAAAAACACCAATTTTTATAAAACATTAAGCTTAAGATTAATAGGGGTGCCCAAACTTTTTCATATAACTGTATATCCCACGGGGGTAAAATTGAAAAAAGTTGAAAAATTTTTTTTTGGGGACTTAGTCATTTTTATGGCGTTTATCAGACTTTCAGATAGGTCAAATGTCAGTGAGCGTTCCGATTTCAGTTCCAGAGCGATTCGCCCAATGAGTCCTTGATATTTAGTCGTTTTCAGCCAATTTTCTGGATTTTTCAAAATGTCACTTTTTTGAGAAAATATCCACTAAATGAGGGAATAATATGTGTAAGGTTACCCCAGGAGAGTTGCAAATGTGTGTGGGTAGAATATATATCCCACGGGGGTAAAATTGAAAAAAGTTGAAAACATTTTTTTTTTGGACTTAGTCATTTTTCCAGCGTTTATCAGACTTTCAGATAGGGCAAAAGTCAGTGAGCATTCCGATTTCAGTTCTAGAGCGATTCGCCCAATGAGTCCTTGATATTTCGTCATTTTCAGCCAATATTTTGGATTTTTGAAAATGTCACTTTTTTGTGAAAATATCCACTAAATGAGGGAATATGTGTGAGGGTACCCCAGGAGAGTTACAAATGTGTGTGGGTAGAATATATATCCCACGGGGGTAAAATTGAAAAAAGTTGAAAAAAATTTATTTTTGGACTTAGTCATTTTTCCGGCGTTTATCAGACTTTTAGATAGGTCAAAAGTTAGTGAGCGTTCCAATTTCACTTCAAGAGCGCTTCGCCCAATGATTCCTTGATATTTCGTCGATTTCAGCCAATTTTCTGGATTTTTGAAAATTTCACTTTTTTGTGAAAATATTCACTAAATGAGGGAATAATATGTGTGAGGGTACCCCAGGAGAGTTCCAAATGTGTGTGGGTAGAATATATATCCCACGGGGGTAAAATTGAAAAAAGTTGAAAAATTTTTTTTGGGGGACTTAGTCATTTTTACAGCGTTTATCAGACTTTCAGATAGGTCAAATGTCAGTGAGCGTTCCGATTTCAGTTCCAGAGCGATTCGCCCAATGAGTCCTTGATATTTAGTCGTTTTCAGCCAATTTTCTGGATTTTTGAAAATTTCACTTTTTTGTGAAAATATCCACTAAATGAGGGAATAATATGTGTGAGGGTACCCCAGGAGAGTTCCAAATGTGTGTGGGTAGAATATATATCCCACGGGGGTAAAATTGAAAAAAGTTTAAAAAATTTTTTTGGGGGACTTAGTCATTTTTACGGCGTTTATCAGACTTTCAGATAGGTCAAATGTCAGTGAGCGTTCCGATTTCAGTTCCAGAGCGATTCGCCCAATGAGTCCTTGATATTTAGTCGTTTTCAGCCAATTTTCTGGATTTTTGAAAATGTCACTTTTTTGAGAAAATATCCACTAAATGAGGGAATAATATGTGTGAGGTTACCCCAGGAGAGTTCCAAATGTGTGTGGGTAGAATATATATCCCACGGGGGTAAAATTGAAAAAAGTTGAAAAAAAATTTTTTTTGGACTTACTCATTTTTCCGGCGTTTATCAGGCTTTCAGATAGGGCAAATGTCAGTGAGCGTTCCGATTTCAGTTCCAGAGCGATTCGACTAATGAGTCCTTGATATTTAGTTGTTTTCAGCCAATATTTAGGATTTTTGAAAATGTCACTTTTTTGTGAAAATATCCACTAAATGAGGGAATAATATATGTGAGGGTACCCCAGGAGAGTTACAAATGTGTGTGGGTAGAATATATATCCCACGGGGGTAAAATTGAAAAAAGTTGAAAAATTTTTTTTTGGGGACTTAGTCATTTTTACAGCATTAAGCAGACTTTCAGATAGGTCAAATGTCAGTGAGCGTTCTGATTTCAGTTCCAGAGCGATTCGCCCAATGAGTCCTTGATATTTCGTCGTTTTCAGCCAATTTTCTGGATTTTTGAAAATTTCACTTTTTTGTGAAAATATCCACTAAATGAGGGAATAATATGTGTGAGGGTACCCCAGGAGAGTTCCAAATGTGTGTGATTAGAATATATATCCCACGGGGGTAAAATTGAAAAAAGTTGAAAAAAAAATTTTTTTCGACTTAGTCATTTTTCCAGCGTTTATCAGACTTTCAGATATGGCAAATGTCAGTGAGCATTCCGATTTCAGTTCCAGAGCGATTCGCCCAATGAGTCCTTGATATTTAGTCGTTTTCAGCCAATATTTTGGATTTTTGAATATTTCACTTTTTTGTGAAAATATCCACTAAATGAAGGAATAATATGTGTGAGGGCACCCCAGGAGAGTTCCAAATGTGTGTGGGTAGAATATATATCCCACGGGGGTAAAATTGAAAAAAGTTGAAAAATTTTTTTTTGGGGACTTAGTCATTTTTACAGCGTTTATCAGACTTTCAGATAGGGCAAAAGTCAGTGAGCATTCCGATTTCAGTTCCAGAGCGATTCGCCCAATGAGTCCTTGATATTTCGTCGTTTTCAGCCAATATTTTGGATTTTTGAAAATGTCACTTTTTTGTGAAAATATCCACTAAATGAGGGAATAATATGTGTGAGGGTACCCCAGGAGAGTTCCAAATGTGTGTGGGTAGAATATATATCCCACGGGGGTAAAATTGAAAAAAGTTGAAAAAAATTTTTTTTTGGAATTACTCATTTTTCCGGCGTTTATCAGACTTTCAGATAGAGCAAATGTCAGTGAGCATTCCGATTTCAGTTCCAGAGCGATTCGCCAATGAGTCCTTGATATATAGTCGTTTTCAGCCAATTTTCAGGATTTTTGAAAATGTCACTTTTTTGAGAAAATATCCACTAAATGAGGGAATAATATGTGTGAGGTTACCCCAG
The DNA here is from genome assembly GCF_046119375.1 of Phyllobates terribilis. Taxonomy (NCBI): domain Eukaryota; kingdom Metazoa; phylum Chordata; class Amphibia; order Anura; family Dendrobatidae; genus Phyllobates; species Phyllobates terribilis. The sequence continues at coordinate 2,146,062 of NW_027363002.1, read as the reverse complement.
GAGAGTTCCAAATGTGTGTGGGTAGAATATATATCCCACGGGGGTAAAATTGAAAAAAGTTGAAAAAAAATTTTTTTTGGACTTACTCATTTTTCCGGCGTTTATCAGGCTTTCAGATAGGGCAAATGTCAGTGAGCGTTCCGATTTCAGTTCCAGAGCGATTCGACCAATGAGTCCTTGATATTTAGTTGTTTTCAGCCATTATTTAGGATTTTTGAAAATTTCACTTTTTTGTGAAAATATCCACTAAATGAGGGAATAATATGTGTGAGGGCACCCCAGGAGAGTTACAAATGTGTGTAGGTAGAATATATATCCCACGGGGGTAAAATTGAAAAAAGTTGAAAAATTTTTTTTTGGGGACTTAGTCATTTTTACAGCATTAATCAGACTTTCAGATAGGTCAAATGTCAGTGAGCGTTCTGATTTCAGTTCCAGAGCGATTCGCCCAATGAGTCCTTGATATTTCGTCGTTTTCAGCCAATTTTCTGGATTTTTGAAAATTTCACTTTTTTGTGAAAATATCCACTGAATGAGGGAATAATATGTGTGAGGGTACCCCAGGAGAGTTCCAAATGTGTGTGATTAGAATATATATCCCACGGGGGTAAAATTGAAAAAAGTTGAAAAAAAATTTTTTTTCGACTTAGTCATTTTTCCAGCGTTTATCAGACTTTCAGATAGGGCAAATGTCAGTGAGCATTCCGATTTCAGTTCCAGAGCGATTCGCCCAATGAGTCCTTGATATTTAGTCGTTTTCAGCCAATATTTTGGATTTTTGAATATTTCACTTTTTTGTGAAAATATCCACTAAATGAAGGAATAATATGTGTGAGGGCACCCCAGGAGAGTTCCAAATGTGTGTGGGTAGAATATATATCCCACGGGGGTAAAATTGAAAAAAGTTGAAAAATTTTTTTTTGGGGACTTAGTCATTTTTACAGCGTTTATCAGACTTTCAGATAGGGCAAAAGTCAGTGAGCATTCCGATTTCAGTTCCAGAGCGATTCGCCCAATGAGTCCTTGATATTCAGTCGTTTTCAGCCAATATTTTGGATTTTTGAATATTTCACTTTTTTGTGAAAATATCCACTAAATGAAGGAATAATATGTGTGAGGGCACCCCAGGAGAGTTCCAAATGTGTGTGGGTAGAATATATATCCCACGGGGGTAAAATTGAAAAAAGTTGAAAAATTTTTTTTTGGGGACTTAGTCATTTTTACAGCGTTTATCAGACTTTCAGATAGGGCAAAAGTCAGTGAGCATTCCGATTTCAGTTCCAGAGCGATTCGCCCAATGAGTCCTTGATATTCAGTCGTTTTCAGCCAATATTTTGGATTTTTGAATATTTCACTTTTTTGTGAAAATATCCACTAAATGAAGGAATAATATGTGTGAGGGCACCCCAGGAGAGTTCCAAATGTGTGTGGGTAGAATATATATCCCACGGGGGTAAAATTGAAAAAAGTTGAAAAAATTTTTTTTGGGGACTTAGTCATTTTTACGGAGTTTATCAGACTTTCAGATAGGTAAAATGTCAGTGAGCGTTCCGATTTCAGTTCCAGAGCGATTCGCCCAATGAGTCCTTGATATTTAGTCGTTTTCAGCCAATATTTTGGATTTTTGAATATTTCACTTTTTTGTGAAAATATCCACTAAATGAAGGAATAATATGTGTGAGGGCACCCCAGGAGAGTTCCAAATGTGTGTGGGTAGAATATATATCCCACGGGGGTAAAATTGAAAAAAGTTGAAAAATTTTTTTTTCGGGACTTAGTCATTTTTACAGCGTTTATCAGACTTTCAGATAGGGCAAAAGTCAGTGAGCATTCCGATTTTAGTTCCAGAGCGATTCGCCCAATGAGTCCTTGATATTTCGTCGTTTTCAGCCAATATTTTGGATTTTTGAAAATGTCACTTTTTTGTGAAAATATCCACTAAATGAGGGAATAAAATGTGTGAGGGTACCCCAGGAGAGTTCCAAATGTGTGTGGGTAGAATATATATCCCACGGGGGTAAAATTGAAAAAAGTTGAAAAAAAATTTTTTTTGGACTTACTCATTTTTCCGCCGTTTATCAGACTTTCAGATAGAGCAAATGTCAGTGAGCGTTCCGATTTCAGTTCCAGAGCGATTCGACGAATGAGTCCTTGATATTTAGTTGTTTTCAGCCATTATTTAGGATTTTTGAAAATTTCACTTTTTTGTGAAAATATCCACTAAATGAGGGAATAATATGTGTGAGGGCACCCCAGGAGAGTTACAAATGTGTGTAGGTAGAATATATATCCCACGGGGGTAAAATTGAAAAAAGTTGAAAAATTTTTTTTTGGGGACTTAGTCATTTTTACAGCATTAATCAGACTTTCAGATAGGTCAAATGTCAGTGAGCGTTCTGATTTCAGTTCCAGAGCGATTCGCCCAATGAGTCCTTGATATTTCGTCGTTTTCAGCCAATTTTCTGGATTTTTGAAAATTTCACTTTTTTGTGAAAATATCCACTGAATGAGGGAATAATATGTGTGAGGGTACCCCAGGAGAGTTCCAAATGTGTGTGATTAGAATATATATCCCACGGGGGTAAAATTGAAAAAAGTTGAAAAAAAATTTTTTTTCGACTTAGTCATTTTTCCAGCGTTTATCAGACTTTCAGATAGGGCAAATGTCAGTGAGCATTCCGATTTCAGTTCCAGAGCGATTCGCCCAATGAGTCCTTGATATTTAGTCGTTTTCAGCCAATATTTTGGATTTTTGAATATTTCACTTTTTTGTGAAAATATCCACTAAATGAAGGAATAATATGTGTGAGGGCACCCCAGGAGAGTTCCAAATGTGTGTGGGTAGAATATATATCCCACGGGGGTAAAATTGAAAAAAGTTGAAAAATTTTTTTTTGGGGACTTAGTCATTTTTACAGCGTTTATCAGACTTTCAGAGAGGGCAAAAGTCAGTGAGCATTCCGATTTCAGTTCCAGAGCGATTCGCCCAATGAGTCCTTGATATTCAGTCGTTTTCAGCCAATATTTTGGATTTTTGAATATTTCACTTTTTTGTGAAAATATCCACTAAATGAAGGAATAATATGTGTGAGGGCACCCCAGGAGAGTTCCAAATGTGTGTGGGTAGAATATATATCCCACGGGGGTAAAATTGAAAAAAGTTGAAAAATTTTTTTTTGGGGACTTAGTCATTTTTACAGCGTTTATCAGACTTTCAGATAGGGCAAAAGTCAGTGAGCATTCCGATTTTAGTTCCAGAGCGATTCGCCCAATGAGTCCTTGATATTTCGTCGTTTTCAGCCAATATTTTGGATTTTTGAAAATGTCACTTTTTTGTGAAAATATCCACTAAATGAGGGAATAAAATGTGTGAGGGTACCCCAGGAGAGTTCCAAATGTGTGTGGGTAGAATATATATCCCACGGGGGTAAAATTGAAAAAAGTTGAAAAAAAATTTTTTTTGGACTTACTCATTTTTCCGCCGTTTATCAGGCTTTCAGATAGAGCAAATGTCAGTGAGCGTTCCGATTTCAGTTCCAGAGCGATTCGACCAATGAGTCCTTGATATTTAGTTGTTTTCAGCCATTATTTAGGATTTTTGAAAATTTCACTTTTTTGTGAAAATATCCACTAAATGAGGGAATAATATGTGTGAGGGCACCCCAGGAGAGTTACAAATGTGTGTAGGTAGAATATATATCCCACGGGGGTAAAATTGAAAAAAGTTGAAAAATTTTTTTTTGGGGACTTAGTCATTTTTACAGCATTAATCAGACTTTCAGATAGGTCAAATGTCAGTGAGCGTTCTGATTTCAGTTCCAGAGCGATTCGCCCAATGAGTCCTTGATATTTCGTCGTTTTCAGCCAATTTTCTGGATTTTTGAAAATTTCACTTTTTTGTGAAAATATCCACTAAATGAGGGAATAATATGTGTGAGGGTACCCCAGGAGAGTTCCAAGTGTGTGTGATTAGAATATATATCCCACGGGGGTAAAATTGAAAAAAGTTGAAAAAAAATTTTTTTTCGACTTAGTCATTTTTCCAGCGTTTATCAGACTTTCAGATAGGGCAAATGTCAGTGAGCATTCCGATTTCAGTTCCAGAGCGGTTCGCCCAATGAGTCCTTGATATTTAGTCGTTTTCAGCCAATATTTTGGATTTTTGAATATTTCACTTTTTTGTGAAAATATCCACTAAATGATGGAATAATATGTGTGAGGGCACCCCAGGAGAGTTCCAAATGTGTGTGGGTAGAATATATATCCCACGGGGGTAAAATTGAAAAAAGTTGAAAAATTTTTTTTTGGGGACTTAGTCATTTTTACAGCGTTTATCAGACTTTCAGATAGGGCAAAAGTCAGTGAGCATTCCGATTTCAGTTCCAGAGCGATTCGCCCAATGAGTCCTTGATATTCAGTCGTTTTCAGCCAATTTTCTGGATTTTTGAAAATTTCACTTTTTTTGTGAAAATATCCACTAAATGAGGGAATAATATGTGTGAGGGTACCCCAGGAGAGTTCCAAATGTGTGTGGGTAGAATATATATCCCACGGGGGTAAAATTGAAAAAAGTTGAAAAAAAATTATTTTTGGACTTAGTCATTTTTACAGCGTTTATCAGACTTTCAGATAGGGCAAAAGTCAGTGAGCATTCCGATTTCAGTTCCAGAGCGATTCGCCCAATGAGTCCTTGATATTTCGTCGTTTTCAGCCAATATTTTGGATTTTTGAAAATGTCACTTTTTTGTGAAAATATCCACTAAATGAGGGAATAATATGTGTGAGGGTACCCCAGGAGAGTTCCAAATGTGTGTGGGTAGAATATATATCCCACGGGGGTAAAATTGAAAAAAGTTGAAAAAAAATTTTTTTTGGACTTACTCATTTTTCCGGCGTTTATCAGGCTTTCAGATAGAGCAAATGTCAGTGAGCGTTCCGATTTCAGTTCCAGAGCGATTCGCCCAATGAGTCCTTGATATTTCGTCGTTTTCAGCCAATTTTCTGGATTTTTGAAAATTTCACTTTTTTTGTGAAAATATCCACTAAATGAGGGAATAATATGTGTGAGGGTACCCCAGGAGAGTTCCAAATGTGTGTGGGTAGAATATATATCCCACGGGGGTAAAATTGAAAAAAGTTGAAAAAATTTTTTTTGGGGACTTAGTCATTTTTCCGGCGTTTATCAGGCTTTCAGATAGGGCAAATGTCAGTGAGCATTCCGATTTCAGTTCCAGAGCGATTAGACCAATGAGTTCTTGATATTTAGTTGTTTTCAGCCAATATTTAGGATTTTTGAAAATTTCACTTTTTTGTGAAAATATCCACTAAATGAGGGAATAATATGTGTGAGGGTACCCCAGGAGAGTTACAAATGTGTGTGGGTAGAATATATATCCCACGGGGGTAAAATTGAAAAAAGTTGAAAAAAATTTCTTTTTGGACTTAGTCATTTTTCCGGCGTTTATCAGACTTTCAGATAGGTCAAAAGTTAGTGAGCGTTCCGATTTCAGTTCCAGAGCGATTCGCCCAATGATTCCTTGATATTTCGTCGTTTTCAGCCAATTTTCTGGATTTTTGAAAATTTCACTTTTTTGTGAAAATATCCACTAAATGAGGGAATAATATGTGTGAGGGTACCCCAGGAGAGTTCCAAATGTGTGTGGGTAGAATATATATCCCACGGGGGTAAAATTGAAAAAAGTTGAAAAATTTTTTTTTTTTGGACTGTCATTTTTCCAGCGTTTATCAAACTTTCAGATAGGTCAAATGTCAGTGAACGCTCCGATTTCAGTTCCAGAGCGATTCGCCCAATGAGTCCTTGATATTTAGTCGTTTTCAGCCAATATTTTGGATTTTTGAAAATGTCACTTTTTTGTGAAAATATCCAATAAATGAGGGAATAATATTTGTGAGGTTACCCCAGGAGAGTTCCAAATGTGTGTGGGTAGAATATATATCCCACGGGGGTAAAATTGAAAAAAGTTGAAAAAAATTTTTTTGGGGACTTAGTCATTTTTACGGAGTTTATCAGGCTTTCAGATAGGTCAAAAGTTAGTGAGCGTTCCGATTTCAGTTCCAGAGCGATTCGCCCAATGATTCCTTGATATTTAGTCGTTTTCAGCCAATTTTCAGGATTTTTGAAAATGTCACTTTTTTGTGAAAATATCCACTAAATGAGGTAATAATATGTGTGAGGTAAACCCAGGAGAGTTCCAAATGTGTGTGGGTAGAATATATATCCCACGGGGGTAAAATTGAAAAAAGTTGAAAAAATTTTTTTTTTGGGCTTAGTAATTTTTCCAGCGTTTATCAGACTTTCAGATAGGGCAAAAGTCAGTGAGCATTCCGATTTCAGTTCCAGAGCGATTCGCCCAATGAGTCCTTGATATTTAGTCGTTTTCAGCCAATATTTTGGATTTTTGAAAATGTCACTTTTTTGTGAAAATATCCACTAAATGAGGGAATAAAATGTGTGAGGGTACCCCAGGAGAGTTCCAAATGTGTGTGGGTAGAATATATATCCCACGGGGGTAAAATTGAAAAAAGTTGAAAAAAAATTTTTTTTGGACTTACTCATTTTTCCGCCGTTTATCAGGCTTTCAGATAGAGCAAATGTCAGTGAGCGTTCCGATTTCAGTTCCAGAGCGATTCGACCAATGAGTCCTTGATATTTAGTTGTTTTCAGCCATTATTTAGGATTTTTGAAAATTTCACTTTTTTGTGAAAATATCCACTAAATGAGGGAATAATATGTGTGAGGGCACCCCAGGAGAGTTACAAATGTGTGTAGGTAGAATATATATCCCACGGGGGTAAAATTGAAAAAAGTTGAAAAATTTTTTTTTGGGGACTTAGTCATTTTTACAGCATTAATCAGACTTTCAGATAGGTCAAATGTCAGTGAGCATTCCGATTTCAGTTCCAGAGCGGTTCGCCCAATGAGTCCTTGATATTTAGTCGTTTTCAGCCAATATTTTGGATTTTTGAATATTTCACTTTTTTGTGAAAATATCCACTAAATGAAGGAATAATATGTGTGAGGGCACCCCAGGAGAGTTCCAAATGTGTGTGGGTAGAATATATATCCCACGGGGGTAAAATTGAAAAAAGTTGAAAAATTTTTTTTTGGGGACTTAGTCATTTTTACAGCGTTTATCAGACTTTCAGATAGGGCAAAAGTCAGTGAGCATTCCGATTTCAGTTCCAGAGCGATTCGCCCAATGAGTCCTTGATATTCAGTTGTTTTCAGCCAATTTTCTGGATTTTTGAAAATTTCACTTTTTTTGTGAAAATATCCACTAAATGAGGGAATAATATGTGTGAGGGTACCCCAGGAGAGTTCCAAATGTGTGTGGGTAGAATATATATCCCACGGGGGTAAAATTGAAAAAAGTTGAAAAAAAATTATTTTTGGACTTAGTCATTTTTACAGCGTTTATCAGACTTTCAGATAGGGCAAAAGTCAGTGAGCATTCCGATTTCAGTTCCAGAGCGATTCGCCCAATGAGTCCTTGATATTTCGTCGTTTTCAGCCAATATTTTGGATTTTTGAAAATGTCACTTTTTTGTGAAAATATCCACTAAATGAGGGAATAATATGTGTGAGGGTACCCCAGGAGAGTTCCAAATGTGTGTGGGTAGAATATATATCCCACGGGGGTAAAATTGAAAAAAGTTGAAAAAAAATTTTTTTTGGACTTACTCATTTTTCCGGCGTTTATCAGGCTTTCAGATAGAGCAAATGTCAGTGAGCGTTCCGATTTCAGTTCCAGAGCGATTCGCCCAATGAGTCCTTGATATTTAGTTGTTTTCAGCCATTATTTAGGATTTTTGAAAATTTCACTTTTTTGTGAAAATATCCACTAAATGAGGGAATAATATGTGTGAGGGCACCCCAGGAGAGTTCCAAATGTATGTGGGTAGAATATATATCCCACGGGGGTAAAATTGAAAAAAGTTGAAAAATTTTTTTTTGGGGACTTAGTCATTTTTACAGCGTTTATCAGACTTTCAGATAGGTCAAATGTCAGTGAGCGTTCCGATTTCAGTTCCAGAGCGATTCGCCCAATGAGTCCTTGATATTTCGTCGTTTTCAGCCAATTTTCTGGATTTTTGAAAATTTCACTTTTTTTGTGAAAATATCCACTAAATGAGGGAATAATATGTGTGAGGGTACCCCAGGAGAGTTCCAAATGTGTGTGGGTAGAATATATATCCCACGGGGGTAAAATTGAAAAAAGTTGAAAAAATTTTTTTTGGGGACTTAGTCATTTTTACGGAGTTTATCAGACTTTCAGATAGGTCAAATGTCAGTGAGCGTTCCGATTTCAGTTCCAGAGCGATTCGCCCAATGAGTCCTTGATATTCAGTCGTTTTCAGCCAATTTTCTGGATTTTTGAAAATTTCACTTTTTTGTGAAAATATCCACTAAATGAGGGAATAATATGTGTGAGGGTACCCCAGGAGAGTTCCAAATGTGTGTGGGTAGAATATATATCCCACGGGGGTAAAATTGAAAAAAGTTGAAAAAAAATTATTTTTGGACTTAGTCATTTTTCCGGCGTTTATCAGGCTTTCAGATAGGGCAAATGTCAGTGAGCATTCCGATTTCAGTTCCAGAGCGATTAGACCAATGAGTTCTTGATATTTAGTTGTTTTCAGCCAATATTTAGGATTTTTGAAAATTTCACTTTTTTGTGAAAATATCCACTAAATGAGAAAATAATATGTGTGAGGGTACCCCAGGAGAGTTACAAATGTGTGTGGGTAGAATATATATCCCACGGGGGTAAAATTGAAAAAAGTTGAAAAATTTTTTTTTTTTCGACTGTCATTTTTCCAGCGTTTATCAAACTTTCAGATAGGTCAAATGTCAGTGAACGCTCCGATTTCAGTTCCAGAGCGATTCGCCCAATGAGTCCTTGATATTTAGTCGTTTTCAGCCAATATTTTGGATTTTTGAAAATGTCACTTTTTTGTGAAAATATCCACTAAATGAGGGAATAATATTTGTGAGGTTACCCCAGGAGAGTTCCAAATGTGTGTGGGTAGAATATATATCCCACGGGGGTAAAATTGAAAAAAGTTGAAAAAAATTTTTTTGGGGACTTAGTCATTTTTACGGAGTTTATCAGGCTTTCAGATAGGTCAAAAGTTAGTGAGCGTTCCGATTTCAGTTCCAGAGCGATTCGCCCAATGATTCCTTGATATTTCGTCGTTTTCAGCCAATTTTCTGGATTTTTGAAAATTTCACTTTTTTGTGAAAATATCCACTAAATGAGGGAATAATATGTGTGAGGGTACCCCAGGAGAGTTCCAAATGTGTGTGGGTAGAATATATATCCCACGGGGGTAAAATTGAAAAAAGTTGAAAATTTTTTTTTTGGGGACTTAGTCATTTTTCCGGCGTTTATCAGGCTTTCAGATAGGGCAAATGTCAGTGAGCGTTCCGATTTCAGTTCCAGAGCGATTAGACCAATGATTCCTTGATATTTCTTCGTTTTCAGCCAATTTTCTGGATTTTTGAAAATTTCACTTTTTTGTGAAAATATCCACTAAATGAGGGAATAATATGTGTGAGGGTACCCCAGGAGAGTTCCAAATGTGTGTGAGTAGAATATATATCCCACGGGGGTAAAATTGAAAAAAGTTGAAAAATTTTTTTTTTTTGGACTGTCATTTTTCCAGCGTTTATCAGACTTTCAGATAGGTCAAATGTCAGTGAACGCTCCAATTTCAGTTCCAGAGCGATTCGCCCAATGAGTCCTTGATATTTAGTCGTTTTCAGCCAATTTTCAGGATTTTTGAAAATGTCACTTTTTTGTGAAAATATCCACTAAATGAGGTAATAATATGTGTGAGGTAAACCCAGGAGAGTTCCAAATGTGTGTGGGTAGAATATATATCCCACGGGGGTAAAATTGAAAAAAGTTGAAAAAATTTTTTTTTTGGGCTTAGTAATTTTTCCAGCGTTTATCAGACTTTCAGATAGGGCAAAAGTCAGTGAGCATTCCGATTTCAGTTCCAGAGCGATTCGCCCAATGAGTCCTTGATATTTAGTCGTTTTCAGCCAATATTTTGGATTTTTGAAAATGTCACTTTTTTGTGAAAATATCCACTAAATGAGGGAATAATATTTGTGAGGTTACCCCAGGAGAGTTCCAAATGTGTGTGGGTAGAATATATATCCCACGGGGGTAAAATTGAAAAAAGTTGAAAAAATTTTTTTTGGGGACTTAGTCATTTTTACGGAGTTTATCAGACTTTCAGATAGGTCAAATGTCAGTGAGCGTTCCGATTTCAGTTCCAGAGCGATTCGCCCAATGAGTCCTTGATATTTAGTCGTTTTCAGCCAATTTTCTGGATTTTTGAAAATGTCACTTTTTTGAGAAAATATCCACTAAATGAGGGAATAATATGTGTGAGGTTACCCCAGGAGAGTTCCAAATGTGTGTGGGTAGAATATATTTCCCACGGGGGTAAAATTGAAAAAAGTTGAAAAAAAATTTTTTTTGGACTTACTCATTTTTCCGGCGTTTATCAGGCTTTCAGATAGGGCAAATGTCAGTGAGCGTTCCGATTTCACTTCCAGAGCGATTCGACCAATGAGTCCTTGATATTTAGTTGTTTTCAGCCAATATTTAGGATTTTTGAAAATTTAACTTTTTTGTGAAAATATCCACTAAATGAGGGAATAATATGTGTGAGGGTACCCCAGGAGAGTTACAAATGTGTGTGGGTAGAATATATATCCCACGGGGGTAAAATTGAAAAAAGTTGAAAACTTTTTTTTTGGGGACTTAGTCATATTTACAGCGTTTATCAGACTTTCAGATAGGTCAAATGTCAGTGAGCATTCCGATTTCAGTTCCAGAGCGATTAGACCAATGAGTCCTTGATATTTAGTTGTTTTCAGCCAATATTTAGGATTTTTGAAAATTTCACTTTTTTGTGAAAATATCCACTAAATGAGGGAATAATATGTGTGAGATTACCCCATGAGAGTTAGAAATGTGTGTAGAATATATATCCCACGGGGGTAAAATTGAAAAAAGTTGAAAAAAATTTCTTTTTGGATTAAGTCATTTTTCCGGCGTTTATCAGACTTTCAGATAGGTCAAAAGTTAGTGAGCGTTCCGATTTCAGTTCCAGAGCGATTCGCCCAATGATTCCTTGATATTTCGTCGTTTTCAGCCAATTTTCTGGATTTTTGAAAATGTCACTTTTTTGAGAAAATATCCACTAAATGAGGGAATAATATGTGTGAGGTTACCCCAGGAGAGTTCCAAATGTGTGTGGGTAGAATATATATCCCACGGGAGTAAAATTGAAAAAAGTTGAAAAAAAATTTTTTTTGGACTTACTCATTTTTCCGGCATTTATCAGGCTTTCAGATAGGGCAAATGTCAGTGAGCGTTCCGATTTCAGTTCCAGAGCGATTCGACCAATGAGTCCTTGATATTTAGTTGTTTTCAGCCAATATTTAGGATTTTTGAAAATTTCACTTTTTTGTGAAAATATCCACTAAATGAGGGAATAATATGTGTGAGGGTACCCCAGGAGAGTTACAAATGTGTGTGGGTAGAATATATATCCCACGGGGGTAAAATTGAAAAAAGTTGAAAACTTTTTTTTTGGGGACTTAGTCATTTTCACAGCGTTTATCAGACTTTCAGATAGGGCAAAAGTCAGTGAGCGTTCCGATTTCAGTTCTTGAGCGATTCGCCCAATGAGTCCTTGATATTTCGTCGTTTTCAGCCAATTTTCTGGATTTTTGAAAATTTCATTTTTTTGTGAAAATATCCACTAAATGAGGGAATAATATGTGTGAGGGTACCCCAGGAGAGTTCCAAATGTGTGTGGGTAGAATACATATCCCACGGGGGTAAAATTGAAAAGTTGAAAAAAAAATTTTTTCGACTTAGTCATTTTTCCAGCGTTTATCAGACTTTCAGATAGGGCAAATGTCAGTGAGCATTCCGATTTCAGTTCCAGAGCGATTCGACCAATGAGTCCTTGATATTTAGTCGTTTTCAGCCAATATTTTGGATTTTTGAATATTTCACTTTTTTGTGAAAATATCCACTAAATGAAGGAATAATGTGTGTGAGGGCACCCCAGGAGAGTTCCAAATGTGTGTGGGTAGAATATATATCCCACGGGGGTAAAATTGAAAAAAGTTGAAAAAAATTTCTTTTTGGATTAAGTCATTTTTCCGGCATTTATCAGACTTTCAGATAGGTCAAAAGTTAGTGAGCGTTCCGATTTCAGTTCCAGAGCGATTCGCCCAATGATTCCTTGATATTTCGTCGTTTTCAGCCAATTTTCTGGATTTTTGAAAATTTCACTTTTTTTGTGAAAATATCCACTAAATGAGGGAATAATGTGTGTGAGGGTACCCCAGGAGAGTTCCAAATGTGTGTGGGTAGAATATATATCCCACGGGGGTAAAATTGAAAAAAGTTGAAAAATTTTTTTTGGGGGACTTAGTCATTTTTACAGCGTTTATCAGACTTTCAGATAGGTCAAATGTCAGTGAGCGTTCCGATTTCAGTTCCAGAGCGATTCGCCCAATGAGTCCTTGATATTTAGTTGTTTTCAGCCAATTTTCTGGATTTTTGAAAATTTTACTTTTTTGTGAAAATATCCACTAAATGAGGGAATAATGTGTGTGAGGGTACCCCAGGAGAGTTCCAAATGTGTGTGGGTAGAATATATATCCCACGGGGGTAAAATTGAAAAAAGTTTAAAAAAATTTTTTTTTGGACTTAGTCATTTTTACGGCGTTTATCAGACTTTCAGATAGGTCAAATGTCAGTGAGCGTTCCGATTTCAGTTCCAGTGCGATTCGCCCAATGAGTCCTTGATATTTCGTCGTTTTCAGCCAATATTTTGGATTTTTGAAAATGTCACTTTTTTGTGAAAATATCCACTAAATGAGGGAATAATATGTGTGAGGGTACCCCAGGAGAGTTCCAAATGTGTGTGGGTAGAATATATATCCCACGGGGGTAAAATTGAAAAAAGTTGAAAAAAAATTATTTTTGGACTTAGTCATTTTTCCGGCGTTTATCAGGCTTTCAGATAGGTCAAAAGTTAGTGAGCGTTCCGATTTCAGTTCCAGAGCGATTCGCCCAATGATTCCTTGATATTTCGTCGTTTTCAGCCAATTTTCTGGATTTTTGAAAATTTCACTTTTTTGTGAAAATATCCACTAAATGAGGGAATAATGTGCGTGAGGGTACCCCAGGAGAGTTCCAAATGTGTGTGTTTAGAATATATATCCCACGGGGGTAAAATTTAAAAAAGTTTAAAAAATTTTTTTTGGACTTAGTCATTTTTACGGCGTTTATCAGACTTTCAGATAGGTCAAATGTCAGTGAGCGTTCCGATTTCAGTTCCAGTGCGATTCGCCAAATGAGTCCTTGATATTTCGTCGTTTTCAGCCAATATTTTGGATTTTTGAAAATGTCACTTTTTTGTGAAAATATCCACTAAATGAGGGAATAATATGTGTGAGGGTACCCCAGGAGAGTTACAAATGTGTGTGGGTAGAATATATATCCCACGGGGGTAAAATTGAAAAAAGTTGAAAAAAAATTCTTTTTGGACTTAGTCATTTTTCCGGCGTTTATCAGGCTTTCAGATAGGGCAAATGTTAGTGAGCGTTCCGATTTCAGTTCCAGAGCGATTAGACCAATGAGTCCTTGATATTTAGTTGTTTTCAGCCAATATTTAGGATTTTTGAAAATTTCACTTTTTTGTGAAAATATCCACTAAATGAGGGAATAATATGTGTGAGGGTACCCCAGGAGAGTTACAAATGTGTGTGGGTAGAATATATATCCCACGGGGGTAAAATTGAAAAAAGTTGAAAATTTTTTTTTTGGGGACATAGTCATTTTTACGGCGTTTATCAGACTTTCAGATAGGTCAAATGTCAGTGAGCATTCCGATTTCAGTTCCAGAGCGATTCGCCCAATGAGTCCTTGATATTTAGTCGTTTTCAGCCAATTTTCTGGATTTTTGAAAATGTCACTTTTTTGAGAAAATATCCACTAAGTGAGGGAATAATATGTGTGAGGTAACCCCAGGAGAGTTCCAAATGTGTGTGGGTAGAATATATATCCCATGGGGGTAAAATTGAAAAAAGTTGAAAAAAATTTTTTTTCGGGCTTAGTAATTTTTCCAGCGTTTATCAGACTTTCAGATAGGGCAAAAGTCAGTGAGCATTCCGATTTCAGTTCCAGAGCGATTCGCCCAATGAGTCCTTGATATTTAGTCGTTTTCAGCCAATATTTTGGATTTTTGAAAATGTCACTTTTTTGTGAAAATATCCACTAAATGAGGGAATAATATGTGTGAGGTTACCCCAGGAGAGTTCCAAATGTGTGTGGGTAGAATATATATCCCACGGGGGTAAAATTGAAAAAAGTTGAAAAAAATTTTTTTTTGGTTTAGTAATTTTTCCAGCGTTTATCAGACTTTCAGATAGGGCAAAAGTCAGTGAGCATTCCGATTTCAGTTCCAGAGCGATTCGCCCAATGAGTCCTTGATATTTCGTCGTTTTCAGCCAATATTTTGGATTTTTGAAAATGTCACTTTTTTGTGAAAATATCCACTAAATGAGGGAATAATATGTGTGAGGGTACCCCAGGAGAGTTCCAAATGTGTGTGGGTAGAATATATATCCCACGGGGGTAAAATTGAAAAAAGTTGAAAAAATTTTTTTTTTGGACTTAGTAATTTTTCCAGCGTTTATCAGACTTTCAGATAGGTCAAAAGTTAGTGAGCATTCCGATTTCAGTTCCAGAGCGATTCGCCCAATGATTCCTTGATATTTCGTCGTTTTCAGCCAATTTTCTGGATTTTTGAAAATTTTACTTTTTTGTGAAAATATCCACTAAATGAGGGAATAATGTGTGTGAGGGTACCCCAGGAGAGTTCCAAATGTGTGTGGGTAGAATATATATCCCACGGGGGTAAAATTTAAAAAAGTTGAAAAATTTTTTTTTGGGGACTTAGTCATTTTTACGGCGTTTATCAGACTTTCAGATAGGTCAAATGTCAGTGAGCGTTCCGATTTCAGTTCCAGAGCGATTCGCCCAATGAGTCCTTGATATTTAGTCGTTTTCAGCCAATTTTCTGGATTTTTGAAAATGTCACTTTTTTGAGAAAATATCCACTAAATGAGGGAATAATATGTGTGAGGTTACCCCAGGAGAGTTCCAAATGTGTGTGGGTAGAATATATATCCCACGGGGGTAAAATTGAAAAAAGTTTAAAAAAATTTTTTTTTGGACTTAGTCATTTTTACGGCGTTTATCAGACTTTCAGATAGGTCAAATGTCAGTGAGCGTTCCGATTTCAGTTCCAGAGCGATTCGCCCAATGATTCCTTGATATTTCGTCGTTTTCAGCCAATTTTCTGGATTTTTGAAAATTTCACTTTTTTTGTGAAAATATCCACTAAATGAGGGAATAATGTGTGTGAGGGTACCCCAGGAGAGTTCCAAATGTGTGTGTTTAGAATATATATCCCACGGGGGTAAAATTTAAAAACGTTTAAAAAAATTTTTTTGGACTTAGTCATTTTTACGGCGTTTATCAGACTTTCAGATAGGTCAAATGTCAGTGAGCGTTCCGATTTCAGTTCCAGTGCGATTCGCCCAATGAGTCCTTGATATTTCGGCGTTTTCAGCCAATATTTTGGATTTTTGAAAATGTCACTTTTTTGTGAAAATATCCACTAAATGAGGGAATAATATGTGTGAGGGTACCCCAGGAGAGTTCCAAATGTGTGTGGGTAGAATATATATCCCACGGGGGTAAAATTGAAAAAAGTTGAAAAAAAATTCTTTTTGGACTTAGTCATTTTTCCGGCGTTTATCAGGCTTTCAGATAGGGCAAATGTTAGTGAGGGTTCCGATTTCAGTTCCAGAGCGATTAGACCAATGAGTCCTTGATATTTAGTTGTTTTCAGCCAATATTTAGGATTTTTGAAAATTTCACTTTTTTGTGAAAATATCCACTAAATGAGGGAATAATATGTGTGAGGGTACCCCAGGAGAGTTACAAATGTGTGTGGGTAGAATATATATCCCACGGGGGTAAAATTGAAAAAAGTTGAAAAAAAATTATTTTTGGACTTAGTCATTTTTCCGGCGTTTATCAAACTTTCAGATAGGTCAAAAGTTAGTGAGCGTTCCGATTTCAGTTCCAGAGCGATTCGCCCAATGATTCCTTGATATTTCGTCGTTTTCAGCCAATTTTCTGGATTTTTGAAAATTTCACTTTTTTGTGAAAATATCCACTAAATGAGGGAATAATATGTGTGAGGGTACCCCAGGAGAGTTCCAAATGTGTGTGGGTAGAATATATATCCCACGGGGGTAAAATTGAAAAAAGTTGAAAAATTTTTTTTTTTTGGAATTAGTCATTTTTCCAGCGTTTATCAGACTTTCAGATAGGTCAAATGTCAGTGAACGCTCCGATTTCAGTTCCAGAGCGATTCGCCCAATGAGTCCTTGATATTTAGTTGTTTTCAGCCAATATTTAGGATTTTTGAAAATTTCACTTTTTTGTGAAAATATCCACTAAATGAGGGAATAATATGTGTGAGGGTACCCCAGGAGAGTTACAAATGTGTGTGGGTAGAATATATATCCCACGGGGGTAAAATTGAAAAAAGTTGAAAAAAAATTCTTTTTGGACTTAGTCATTTTTCCAGCGTTTATCAGACTTTCAGATAGGTCAAATGTCAGTGAACGCTCCGATTTCAGTTCCAGAGCGATTCACCTAATGAGTCTTTGATATTTAGTCATTTTCAGCCAATTTTCTGGATTTTTGAAAATGTCACTTTTTTGTGAAAATATCCACTAAATGAGGGAATAATATGTGTGAGGGTACCCCAGGAGAGTTACAAATGTGTGTGGGTAGAATATATATCCCACGGGGGTAAAATTGAAAAAAGTTGAAAAAAAATTCTTTTTGGACTTAGTCATTTTTCCGGCGTTTATCAGGCTTTCAGATAGGGCAAATGTTAGTGAGCGTTCTGATTTCAGTTCCAGAGCGATTAGACCAATGAGTCCTTGATATTTAGTTGTTTTCAGCCAATATTTAGGATTTTTGAAAATTTCACTTTTTTGTGAAAATATCCACTAAATGAGGGAATAATATGTGTGAGGGTACCCCAGGAGAGTTACAAATGTGTGTGGGTAGAATATATATCCCACGGGGGTAAAATTGAAAAAAGTTGAAAAAAATTTCTTTTTGGACTTAGTCATTTTTCCGGCGTTTATCAGACTTTCAGATAGGTTAAAAGTTAGTGAGCGTTCCGATTTCAGTTCCAGAGCGATTCGCCCAATGATTCCTTGATATTTCGTCGTTTTCAGCCAATTTTCTGGATTTTTGAAAATTTCACTTTTTTGTGAAAATATCCACTAAATGAGGGAATAATATGTGTGAGGGTACCCCAGGAGAGTTCCAAATGTGTGTGGGTAGAATATATATCCCACGGGGGTAAAATTGAAAAAAGTTGAAAAATTTTTTTTTTTGGACTGTCATTTTTCCAGCGTTTATCAGACTTTCAGATAGGTCAAATGTCAGTGAACTCTCCGATTTCAGTTCCAGAGCGATTCGCCCAATGAGTCCTTGATATTTAGTCGTTTTCAGCCAATTTTCTGGATTTTTGAAAATGTCACTTTTTTGTGAAAATATCCACTAAATGAGGGAATAATATGTGTGAGGGTACCCCAGGAGAGTTACAAATGTGTGTGGGTAGAATATATATCCCACGGGGGTAAAATTGAAAAAAGTTGAAAAATTTTTTTTTTGGGACTTAGTCATTTTTCCAGCGTTTATCAGACTTTCAGATAGGTCAAATGTCAGTGAACGCTCCGATTTCAGTTCCAGAGCGATTCGCCCAATGAGTGCTTGATATTTAGTCGTTTTCAGCCAATTTTCTGGATTTTTGAAAATGTCACTTTTTTGTGAAAATATCCACTAAATGAGGGAATAATATGTGTGAGGGTACCCCAGGAGAGTTCCAAATGTGTGTGGGTAGAATATATATCCCACGGGGGTAAAATTGAAAAAAGTTGAAAAAATTTTTTTTTGGTACTTAGTAATTTTTCCAGCGTTTATCAGACTTTCAGATAGGGCAAAAGTCAGTGAGCATTCCGATTTCAGTTCCAGAGCGATTCGCCCAATGAGTCCTTGATATTTCGTCGTTTTCAGCCAATATTTTGGATTTTTGAAAATTTCACTTTTTTGTGAAAATATCCACTAAATGAGGGAATAATATGTGTGAGGGTACCCCAGGAGAGTTCCAAATCTGTGTGGGTAGAGTATATATCCCACGGGGGTAAAATTGAAAAAAGTTGAAAAAAATTTTTTTTTGGTTTAGTAATTTTTCCAGCGTTTATCAGACTTTCAGATAGGGCAAAAGTCAGTGAGCATTCCGATTTCAGTTCCAGAGCGATTCGCCAATGAGTCCTTGATATTTAGTAGTTTTCAGACAAAATTTTGGATTTTTGAAAATGTCACTTTTTTGTGAAAATATCCACTAAATGAGGGAATAATATGTGTGAGGGTACCCCAGGAGAGTTCCAAATGTGTGTGGGTAGAATATATATCCCACGGGGGTAAAATTGAAAAAAGTTGAAAAAAAATTCTTTTTGGACTTAGTCATTTTTCCGGCGTTTATCAGGCTTTCAGATAGGGCAAATGTTAGTGAGCGTTCCGATTTCAGTTCCAGAGCGATTAGACCAATGAGTCCTTGATATTTAGTTGTTTTCAGCCAATATTTAGGATTTTTGAAAATTTCACTTTTTTGTGAAAATATCCACTAAATGAGGGAATAATATTTGTGAGGTTACCCCAGGAGAGTTCCAAATGTGTGTGGGTAGAATATATATCCCACGGGGGTAAAATTGAAAAAAGTTGAAAAAAATTTTTTTTTGGTTTAGTAGTTTTTCCAGCGTTTATCAGACTTTCAGATAGGTCAAATGTCAGTGAGCGTTCCGATTTCAGTTCCAGAGCGATTCGCCCAATGAGTCCTTGATATTTAGTCGTTTTCAGCCAATTTTCTGGATTTTTGAAAATGTCACTTTTTTGAGAAAATATCCACTAAATGAGGGAATAATATGTGTGAGGTTACCCCAGGAGAGTTCCAAATGTGTGTGGGTAGAATATATATCCCACGGGGGTAAAATTGAAAAAAGTTGAAAAAAATTTTTTTTTGGACTTAGTCATTTTTACGGCGTTTATCAGACTTTCAGATAGGTCAAAAGTTAGTGAGCGTTCCGATTTCAGTTCCATAGCGATTCGCCCAATGATTCCTTGATATTTCGTCGTTTTCAGCCAATTTTCTGGATTTTTGAAAATTTCACTTTTTTGTGAAAATATCCACTAAATGAGGGAATAATGTGTGTGAGGGTACCCCAGGAGAGTTCCAAATGTGTGTGGGTAGAATAAATATCCCACGGGGGTAAAATTGAAAAAAGTTGAAAAATTTTTTTTGGGACTTAGTCATTTTTACGGCGTTTATCAGACTTTCAGATAGGTCAAACGTCAGTGAGCGTTCTGATTTCAGTTCCAGAGCGATTCGCCCAATGAGTCCTTGATATTTAGTCGTTTTCAGCCAATTTTCTGGATTTTTGAAAATGTCACTTTTTTGAGAAAATATCCACTAAATGAGGGAATAATATGTGTGAGGTTACCCCAGGAGAGTTCCAAATGTGTGTGGGTAGAATATATATCCCACGGGGGTAAAATTGAAAAAAGTTGAAAAAAATTTTTTTTTGGACTTAGTCATTTTTACGGCGTTTATCAGACTTTCAGATAGGTCAAATGTCAGTGAGCGTTCCGATTTCAGTTCCAGTGCGATTCGCCCAATGAGTCCTTGATATTTCGTCGTTTTCAGCCAATATTTGGGATTTTTGAAAATGTCACTTTTTTGTGAAATATCCACTAAATGAGTGAATAATATGTGTGAGGGTACCCCGGGAGAGTTCCAAATGTGTGTGGGTAGAATATATATCCCACGGGGGTAAAATTGAAAAAAGTTGAAAAAAAATTCTTTTTGGACTTAGTAATTTTTCCAGCGTTTAGCAGACTTTCAGATAGGGCAAAAGTCAGTGAGCATTCCGATTTCAGTTTCAGAGAGATTCGCCCAATGAGTCCTTGATATTTCGTCGTTTTCAGCCAATATTTTGGATTTTTGAAAATTTCACTTTTTTGTGAAAATATCCACTAAATGAGGGAATAATATGTGTGAGGGTACCCCAGGAGAGTTCCAAATGTGTGTGGGAAGAATATATATCCCACGGGGGTAAAAGTGAAAAAAGTTGAAAGCATTTTTTTTTGGGACTTAGTCATTTTTACGGCGTTTATCAGACTTTCAGATAGGGCAAATGTCAGCTACCGTTCCGATTTCAGTTCCAGAGCGATTCGCCCAGTGAGTCCTTGATATTTAGTTGTTTTCGGTCAATTTTCTGGATTTTTGAAAATTTCACTTTTTTGTGAAAATATCCACTAAATGAGGGAATAATATGCGTGAGTGTACCCCAGGAGAGTTCCAAATGTGTGTGGGTAGAATATATATCCCATGGGGGTAAAATTGAAAAAAGTTGAAAACATTTATTTTTTCGACTTAGTCATTTTTCCAGCGTTTATCAGACTTTCAGATAGGGCAAAAGTCAGTGAGCGTTCCGATTTCAGTTCCAGAGCGATTCGCCCAATGAGTCCTTGATATTTAGTCGTTTTCAGCCAATTTTCTGGATTTTAGAAAATGTCACTTTTTTGTGAAAATATCCACTAAATGAAGGAATAATATGTGTGAGGACACCCCAGGAGAGTTCCAAATGTGTGTGGGTAGAATATATATCCCACGGGGGTAAAATTGAAAAAAGTTGAAAACATTTTTTTTTGGGACTTAGTCATTTTTACGGCGTTTATCAGACTTTCAGATAGGTCAAATGTCAGTGAGCATTCCGATTTCAGTTCCAGAGCGATTCGCCCAATGAGTCCTTGATATTTCGTCGTTTTCAGCCAATATTTTGGATTTTTGAAAATTTCACTTATTTGTGAAAATATCCACTAAATGAGGGAATAATATGTGTGAGGGTACCCCAGCAGAGTTCCAAATGTGTGTGGGTAGAATATATATCCCACGGGGGTAAAATTGAAAAAAGTTGAAAAAAATTTCTTTTTGGACTTAATCATTTTTCCGGCGTTTATCAGACTTTCAGATAGGTCAAAAGTTAGTGAGCGTTCCGATTTCAGTTCCAGAGCGATTCGCCCAATGATTCCTTGATATTTCGTCGTTTTCAGCCAATTTTCTGGATTTTTGAAAATTTCACTTTTTTGTGAAAATATCCACTAAATGAGGGAATAATATGTGTGAGGGTACCCCAGGAGAGTTCCAAATGTGTGTGGGTAGAATATATATCCCACGGGGGTAAAAGTGAAAAAAGTTGAAAACATTTTTTTTTGGGACTTAGTCATTTTTACGGCGTTTATCAGACTTTCAGATAGGTCTAATGTCAGTGAGCATTCCGATTTCAGTTCCAGAGCGATTCGCCCAATGAGTCCTTGATATTTAGTCGTTTTCAGCCAATATTTTGAATTTTTGAAAATTTCACTTATTTGTGAAAATATCCACTAAATGAGGGAATAATATGTGTGAGGGTACCCCAGGCGAGTTACAAATGTGTGTGGGTAGAATATATATCCCACGGGGGTAAAATTGAAAAAAGTTGAAAAAAATTTATTTTTGGACTTAGTCATTTTTCCGGCGTTTATCAGGCTTTCAGATAGGGCAAATGTCAGTGAGCGTTGCGATTTCAGTTCCAGAGCGATTCGCCCAATGAGTCCTTGATATTTAGTCGTTTTCAGCCAATATTTTAGATTTTTGAAAATGTCACTTTTTTGTGAAAATATCCACTAAATGAGGGAATAATATGTGTGAGGGTACCCCAGGAGATTTCCAAATGCGTGTGGGTAGAATATATATCCCACGGTGGTAAAATTTAAAAAAGTTGAAAAAAATTTTTTTTTTGGACTTAGTCATTTTTCCGGCGTTTATCAGACTTTCAGATAGAGCAAATGTCAGCTACCGTTCCGATTTCAGTTCCAGAGCGATTCGCCCAGTGAGTCCTTGATATTTAGTTGTTTTCGGCCAATTTTCTGGATTTTTGAAAATTTCACTTTTTTGTGAAAATATCCACTAAATGAGGGAATAATATGTGTGAGGGTACCCCAGGAGAGTTCCAAATGTGTGTGGGTAGAATATATATCCCATGGGGGTAAAATTGAAAAAAGTTGAAAACATTTATTTTTTCGACTTAGTCATTTTTCCAGCGTTTATCAGACTTTCAGATAGGGCAAAAGTCAGTGAGCATTCCGATTTCAGTTCCAGAGCGATTCGCCCAATGAGTCATTGACATTTCGTAGTTTTCAGCCTATATTTTGGATTTTTGAAAATTTCACTTTTTTGTGAAAATATCCACTAAATGAGGGAATAATATGTGTGAGGGTACCCCAGGAGAGTTCCAAATGTGTGTGGGTAGAATATATATCCCACGGGGGTAAAATTGAAAAAAGTTGAAAAAAATTTTTTTTTTGGACTTAGTCATTTTTACGGCGTTTATCAGACTTTCAGATAGGTCAAATGTCAGTGAGCATTCCGATTTCAGTTCCAGAGCGATTCGCCCAATGAGTCCTTGATATTTCGTCGTTTTCAGCCAATATTTAGGATTTTTGAAAATTTCACTTATTTGTGAAAATATCCACTAAATGAGGGAATAATATGTGTGAGGGAACCCCAGGAGAGTTACAAATGTGTATGGGTAGAATATATATCCCACGGGGGTAAAATTGAAAAAAGTTGAAAACATTTTTTTTTTCGACTTAGTCATTTTTCCAGCGTTTATCAGACTTTCAGATAGGGCAAATGTCAGTGAGCGTTCCAACTTCAGTTCCAGAGCGATTCACCCAATGAGTCCTTGATAATTAGTCGTTTTCAGCCAATTTTCTGGATTTTTGAAAATGTCACTTTTTTGAGAAAATATCCACTAAATGAGGGAATAATATGTGTGAGGGTACCCCAGGAGAGTTCCAAATGTGTATGGGTAGAATATATATCCCACGGGGGTAAATATGAAAAAATTTGAAAAAAATTTTTTTTTGGACTTAGTCATTTTTCCGGCGTTTATCAGGCTTTCAGATAGGGGAAATGTTAGTGAGCGTTCCGATTTCAGTTCCAGAGCGATTCGCCCAATGAGTCCTTGATATTTAGTCGTTTTCAGCCAATTTTCTGGATTTTAGAAAATGTCACTTTTTTGTGAAAATATCCACTAAATGAAGGAATAATATGTGTGAGGACACCCCAGGAGAGTTCCAAATGTGTGTGGGTAGAATATATATCCCACGGGGGTAAAATTGAAAAAAGTTGAAAACATTTTTTTTTGGGACTTAGTCATTTTTACGGCGTTTATCAGACTTTCAGATAGGTCAAATGTCAGTGAGCATTCCGATTTCAGTTCCAGAGCGATTCGCCCAATGAGTCCTTGATATTTCGTCGTTTTCAGCCAATATTTTGGATTTTTGAAAATTTCACTTATTTGTGAAAATATCCACTAAATGAGGGAATAATATGTGTGAGGGTACCCCAGCAGAGTTCCAAATGTGTGTGGGTAGAATATATATCCCACGGGGGTAAAATTGAAAAAAGTTGAAAAAAATTTCTTTTTGGACTTAATCATTTTTCCGGCGTTTATCAGACTTTCAGATAGGTCAAAAGTTAGTGAGCGTTCCGATTTCAGTTCCAGAGCGATTCGCCCAATGATTCCTTGATATTTCGTCGTTTTCAGCCAATTTTCTGGATTTTTGAAAATTTCACTTTTTTGTGAAAATATCCACTAAATGAGGGAATAATATGTGTGAGGGTACCCCAGGAGAGTTCCAAATGTGTGTGGGTAGAATATATATCCCACGGGGGTAAAAGTGAAAAAAGTTGAAAACATTTTTTTTTGGGACTTAGTCATTTTTACGGCGTTTATCAGACTTTCAGATAGGTCTAATGTCAGTGAGCATTCCGATTTCAGTTCCAGAGCGATTCGCCCAATGAGTCCTTGATATTTAGTCGTTTTCAGCCAATATTTTGAATTTTTGAAAATTTCACTTATTTGTGAAAATATCCACTAAATGAGGGAATAATATGTGTGAGGGTACCCCAGGCGAGTTACAAATGTGTGTGGGTAGAATATATATCCCACGGGGGTAAAATTGAAAAAAGTTGAAAAAAATTTATTTTTGGACTTAGTCATTTTTCCGGCGTTTATCAGGCTTTCAGATAGGGCAAATGTCAGTGAGCGTTGCGATTTCAGTTCCAGAGCGATTCGCCCAATGAGTCCTTGATATTTAGTCGTTTTCAGCCAATATTTTAGATTTTTGAAAATGTCACTTTTTTGTGAAAATATCCACTAAATGAGGGAATAATATGTGTGAGGGTACCCCAGGAGATTTCCAAATGCGTGTGGGTAGAATATATATCCCACGGTGGTAAAATTTAAAAAAGTTGAAAAAAATTTTTTTTTTGGACTTAGTCATTTTTCCGGCGTTTATCAGACTTTCAGATAGAGCAAATGTCAGCTACCGTTCCGATTTCAGTTCCAGAGCGATTCGCCCAGTGAGTCCTTGATATTTAGTTGTTTTCGGCCAATTTTCTGGATTTTTGAAAATTTCACTTTTTTGTGAAAATATCCACTAAATGAGGGAATAATATGTGTGAGGGTACCCCAGGAGAGTTCCAAATGTGTGTGGGTAGAATATATATCCCATGGGGGTAAAATTGAAAAAAGTTGAAAACATTTATTTTTTCGACTTAGTCATTTTTCCAGCGTTTATCAGACTTTCAGATAGGGCAAAAGTCAGTGAGCATTCCGATTTCAGTTCCAGAGCGATTCGCCCAATGAGTCATTGACATTTCGTAGTTTTCAGCCTATATTTTGGATTTTTGAAAATTTCACTTTTTTGTGAAAATATCCACTAAATGAGGGAATAATATGTGTGAGGGTACCCCAGGAGAGTTCCAAATGTGTGTGGGTAGAATATATATCCCACGGGGGTAAAATTGAAAAAAGTTGAAAAAAATTTTTTTTTTGGACTTAGTCATTTTTACGGCGTTTATCAGACTTTCAGATAGGTCAAATGTCAGTGAGCATTCCGATTTCAGTTCCAGAGCGATTCGCCCAATGAGTCCTTGATATTTCGTCGTTTTCAGCCAATATTTAGGATTTTTGAAAATTTCACTTATTTGTGAAAATATCCACTAAATGAGGGAATAATATGTGTGAGGGAACCCCAGGAGAGTTACAAATGTGTATGGGTAGAATATATATCCCACGGGGGTAAAATTGAAAAAAGTTGAAAACATTTTTTTTTTCGACTTAGTCATTTTTCCAGCGTTTATCAGACTTTCAGATAGGGCAAATGTCAGTGAGCGTTCCAACTTCAGTTCCAGAGCGATTCACCCAATGAGTCCTTGATAATTAGTCGTTTTCAGCCAATTTTCTGGATTTTTGAAAATGTCACTTTTTTGAGAAAATATCCACTAAATGAGGGAATAATATGTGTGAGGGTACCCCAGGAGAGTTCCAAATGTGTATGGGTAGAATATATATCCCACGGGGGTAAATATGAAAAAATTTGAAAAAAATTTTTTTTTGGACTTAGTCATTTTTCCGGCGTTTATCAGGCTTTCAGATAGGGGAAATGTTAGTGAGCGTTCCGATTTCAGTTCCAGAGCGATTCGCCCAATGAGTCCTTGATATTTAGTCGTTTTCAGCTAATATTTTGGATTTTTGAAAATTTCACTTTTTTGTGAAAATATCCACTAAATGAGGGAATAATATGTGGGAGGGTACCCCAGCAGAGTTCCAAATGTGTGTGGGTAGAATATATATCCCACGGGGGTAAAATTGAAAAAAGTTGAAAAATATTTTTTTTTCGACTTAGTCTTTTTTCCAGCGTTTATCAGACTTTCAGATAGGGCAAATGTCAGTGAGCGTTCCGATTTCAGTTCCAGAGCGATTCGCCCAATGAGTCCTTGATATTTAGTCGTTTTCAGCCAATTTTCTGGATTTTTGAAAATGTCACTTTTTTGAGAAAATATCCACTAAATGAGGGAATAATATGTGTGTGGGTACCCCAGGAGAGTTCCAAATGTGTGTGGGCAGAATATATATCTCACGGGGGTAAAATTGAAAAAAGTTGAAAAATATTTTTTTTTCGACTTAGTCATTTTTCCAGCGTTTATCAGACTTTCAGATAGGGCAAATGTCAGTGAGCGTTCCGATATCAGTTCCAGAGCGATTCGCCCAAGGAGTCCTTGATATTTAGTCGTTTTCAGCCAATATTTTGGATTTTTGAAAATGTCACTTTTTTGTGAAAATATCCACTAAATGAGGGAATAATATGTGTGAGGGTACCCCAGGAGAGTTCCAAATCTGTGTGGGTAGAGTATATATCCCACGGGGGTAAAATTGAAAAAAGTTGAAAAAAATTTTTTTTTGGTTTAGTAATTTTTCCAGCGTTTATCAGACTTTCAGATAGGGCAAAAGTCAGTGAGCATTCCGATTTCAGTTCCAGAGCGATTCGCCAATGAGTCCTTGATATTTAGTAGTTTTCAGACAAAATTTTGGATTTTTGAAAATGTCACTTTTTTGTGAAAATATGCACTAAATGAGGGAATAATATGTGTGAGGGTACACCAGGAGATTTCCAAATGTGTGTGGGTAGAATATATATCCCACGGGGGTAAAATTGAAAAAAGTTGAAAAAAAATTCTTTTTGGACTTAGTCATTTTTCCGGCGTTTATCAGGCTTTCAGATAGGGCAAATGTTAGTGAGCGTTCCGATTTCAGTTCCAGAGCGATTAGACCAATGAGTCCTTGATATTTAGTTGTTTTCAGCCAATATTTAGGATTTTTGAAAATTTCACTTTTTTGTGAAAATATCCACTAAATGAGGGAATAATATATGTGAGGGTACCCCAGGAGAGTTACAAATGTGTGTGGGTAGAATATATATCCCACGAGGGTAAAATTGAAAAAAGTTGAAAAAAATTTCTTTTTGGACTTAGTCATTTTTCCGGCGTTTATCAGACTTTCAGATAGGTCAAAAGTTAGTGAGCGTTCCGATTTGAGTTCCAGAGCGATTCGCCCAGTGAGTCCTCGATATTTAGTCGTTTTCAGCCAAGATTTTGGATTTTTGAAAACGTCACTTTTTTGTGAAAATATCCACTAAATGAGGGAATAATATTTGTGAGGTTACCCCAGGAGAGTTCCAAATGTGTGTGGGTAGAATATATATCCCACGGGGGTAAAATTGAAAAAAGTTGAAAAAAATTTTTTTTTTGGTTTAGTAGTTTTTCCAGCGTTTATCAGACTTTCAGATAGGGCAAAAGTCAGTGAGCATTCCGATTTCAGTTCCAGAGCGATTCGCCAATGAGTCCTTGATATTTAGTAGTTTTCAGACAATATTTTGGATTTTTGAAAATGTCACTTTTTTGTGAAAATATCCACTAAATGAGGGAATAATATGTGTGAGGGTACCCCAGGAGAGTTCCAAATGTGTGTGGGTAGAATATATATCCCACGGGGGTAAAATTGAAAAAAGTTGAAAAAAAATTTTTTTTGAACTTAGTAATTTTTCCAGCGTTTATCAGACTTTCAGATAGGGCAAAAGTCAGTGAGCGTTCCGATTTCAGTTCCAGAGCGATTCGCCCAATGATTCCTTGATATTTCGTCGTTTTCAGCCAATTTTCTGGATTTTTGAAAATTTCACTTTTTTGTGAAAATATCCACTAAATGAGGGAATAATGTGTGTGAGGGTACCCCAGGAGAGTTCCAAATGTGTGTGGGTAGAATAAATATCCCACGGGGGTAAAATTGAAAAAAGTTTAAAAATTTTTTTTGGGACTTAGTCATTTTTACGGCGTTTATCAGACTTTCAGATAGGTCAAACGTCAGTGAGCGTTCCGATTTCAGTTCCAGAGCGATTCGCCCAATGAGTCCTTGATATTTAGTCGTTTTCAGCCAATTTTCTGGATTTTTGAAAATGTCACTTTTTTGAGAAAATATCCACTAAATGAGGGAATAATATGTGTGAGGGTACCCCAGGAGAGTTCCAAATGTGTGTGGGTAGAATATATATCCCATGGGGGTAAAATTGAAAAAAGTTGAAAACATTTATTTTTTCGACTTAGTCATTTTTCCAGCGTTTATCAGACTTTCAGATAGGGCAAAAGTCAGTGAGCATTCCGATTTCAGTTCCAGAGCGATTCGCCCAATGAGTCATTGACATTTCGTAGTTTTCAGCCTATATTTTGGATTTTTGAAAATTTCACTTTTTTGTGAAAATATCCACTAAATGAGGGAATAATATGTGTGAGGGTACCCCAGGAGAGTTCCAAATGTGTGTGGGTAGAATATATATCCCACGGGGGTAAAATTGAAAAAAGTTGAAAAAAATTTTTTTTTTGGACTTAGTCATTTTTACGGCGTTTATCAGACTTTCAGATAGGTCAAATGTCAGTGAGCATTCCGATTTCAGTTCCAGAGCGATTCGCCCAATGAGTCCTTGATATTTCGTCGTTTTCAGCAAATATTTAGGATTTTTGAAAATTTCACTTATTTGTGAAAATATCCACTAAATGAGGGAATAATATGTGTGAGGGAACCCCAGGAGAGTTACAAATGTGTATGGGTAGAATATATATCCCACGGGGGTAAAATTGAAAAAAGTTGAAAACATTTTTTTTTTCGACTTAGTCATTTTTCCAGCGTTTATCAGACTTTCAGATAGGGCAAATGTCAGTGAGCGTTCCAACTTCAGTTCCAGAGCGATTCACCCAATGAGTCCTTGATAATTAGTCGTTTTCAGCCAATTTTCTGGATTTTTGAAAATGTCACTTTTTTGAGAAAATATCCACTAAATGAGGGAATAATATGTGTGAGGGTACCCCAGGAGAGTTCCAAATGTGTATGGGTAGAATATATATCCCACGGGGGTAAATATGAAAAAATTTGAAAAAAATTTTTTTTTGGACTTAGTCATTTTTCCGGCGTTTATCAGGCTTTCAGATAGGGGAAATGTTAGTGAGCGTTCCGATTTCAGTTCCAGAGCGATTCGCCCAATGAGTCCTTGATATTTAGTCGTTTTCAGCTAATATTTTGGATTTTTGAAAATTTCACTTTTTTGTGAAAATATCCACTAAATGAGGGAATAATATGTGGGAGGGTACCCCAGCAGAGTTCCAAATGTGTGTGGGTAGAATATATATCCCACGGGGGTAAAATTGAAAAAAGTTGAAAAATATTTTTTTTTCGACTTAGTCTTTTTTCCAGCGTTTATCAGACTTTCAGATAGGGCAAATGTCAGTGAGCGTTCCGATTTCAGTTCCAGAGCGATTCGCCCAATGAGTCCTTGATATTTAGTCGTTTTCAGCCAATTTTCTGGATTTTTGAAAATGTCACTTTTTTGAGAAAATATCCACTAAATGAGGGAATAATATGTGTGTGGGTACCCCAGGAGAGTTCCAAATGTGTGTGGGCAGAATATATATCTCACGGGGGTAAAATTGAAAAAAGTTGAAAAATATTTTTTTTTCGACTTAGTCATTTTTCCAGCGTTTATCAGACTTTCAGATAGGGCAAATGTCAGTGAGCGTTCCGATATCAGTTCCAGAGCGATTCGCCCAAGGAGTCCTTGATATTTAGTCGTTTTCAGCCAATATTTTGGATTTTTGAAAATGTCACTTTTTTGTGAAAATATCCACTAAATGAGGGAATAATATGTGTGAGGGTACCCCAGGAGAGTTCCAAATGTGTGTGGGTAGAATAAATATCCCACGGGGGTAAAATTGAAAAAAGTTTAAAAATTTTTTTTGGGACTTAGTCATTTTTACGGCGTTTATCAGACTTTCAGATAGGTCAAACGTCAGTGAGCGTTCCGATTTCAGTTCCAGAGCGATTCGCCCAATGAGTCCTTGATATTTAGTCGTTTTCAGCCAATTTTCTGGATTTTTGAAAATGTCACTTTTTTGAGAAAATATCCACTAAATGAGGGAATAATATGTGTGAGGTTACCCCAGGAGAGTTCCAAATGTGTGTGGGTAGAATATATATCCCACGGGGGTAAAATTGAAAAAAGTTGAAAAAAATTTTTTTTTGGACTTAGTCATTTTTACGGCGTTTATCAGACTTTCAGATAGGTCAAATGTCAGTGAGCGTTCCGATTTCAGTTCCAGTGCGATTCGCCCAATGAGTCCTTGATATTTCGTCGTTTTCAGCCAATATTTGGGATTTTTGAAAATTTCACTTTTTTGTGAAAATATCCACTAAATGAGGGAATAATATGCGTGAGTGTACCCCAGGAGAGTTCCAAATGTGTGTGGGTAGAATATATATCCCATGGGGGTAAAATTGAAAAAAGTTGAAAACATTTATTTTTTCGACTTAGTCATTTTTCCAGCGTTTATCAGACTTTCAGATAGGGCAAAAGTCAGTGAGCGTTCCGATTTCAGTTCCAGAGCGATTCGCCCAATGAGTCCTTGATATTTAGTCGTTTTCAGCCAATTTTCTGGATTTTAGAAAATGTCACTTTTTTGTGAAAATATCCACTAAATGAAGGAATAATATGTGTGAGGACACCCCAGGAGAGTTCCAAATGTGTGTGGGTAGAATATATATCCCACGGGGGTAAAATTGAAAAAAGTTGAAAACATTTTTTTTTGGGACTTAGTCATTTTTACGGCGTTTATCAGACTTTCAGATAGGTCAAATGTCAGTGAGCATTTCGATTTCAGTTCCAGAGCGATTCGCCCAATGAGTCCTTGATATTTCGTCGTTTTCAGCCAATATTTTGGATTTTTGAAAATTTCACTTATTTGTGAAAATATCCACTAAATGAGGGAATAATATGTGTGAGGGTACCCCAGCAGAGTTCCAAATGTGTGTGGGTAGAATATATATCCCACGGGGGTAAAATTGAAAAAAGTTGAAAAAAATTTCTTTTTGGACTTAATCATTTTTCCGGCGTTTATCAGACTTTCAGATAGGTCAAAAGTTAGTGAGCGTTCCGATTTCAGTTCCAGAGCGATTCGCCCAATGATTCCTTGATATTTCGTCGTTTTCAGCCAATTTTCTGGATTTTTGAAAATTTCACTTTTTTGTGAAAATATCCACTAAATGAGGGAATAATATGTGTGAGGGTACCCCAGGAGAGTTCCAAATGTGTGTGGGTAGAATATATATCCCACGGGGGTAAAAGTGAAAAAAGTTGAAAACATTTTTTTTTGGGACTTAGTCATTTTTACGGCGTTTATCAGACTTTCAGATAGGTCTAATGTCAGTGAGCATTCCGATTTCAGTTCCAGAGCGATTCGCCCAATGAGTCCTTGATATTTAGTCGTTTTCAGCCAATATTTTGAATTTTTGAAAATTTCACTTATTTGTGAAAATATCCACTAAATGAGGGAATAATATGTGTGAGGGTACCCCAGGCGAGTTACAAATGTGTGTGGGTAGAATATATATCCCACGGGGGTAAAATTGAAAAAAGTTGAAAAAAATTTATTTTTGGACTTAGTCATTTTTCCGGCGTTTATCAGGCTTTCAGATAGGGCAAATGTCAGTGAGCGTTCCGATTTCAGTTCCAGAGCGATTCGCCCAATGAGTCCTTGATATTTAGTCGTTTTCAGCCAATATTTTAGATTTTTGAAAATGTCACTTTTTTGTGAAAATATCCACTAAATGAGGGAATAATATGTGTGAGGGTACCCCAGGAGATTTCCAAATGCGTGTGGGTAGAATATATATCCCACGGTGGTAAAATTTAAAAAAGTTGAAAAAAATTTTTTTTTTGGACTTAGTCATTTTTCCGGCGTTTATCAGACTTTCAGATAGAGCAAATGTCAGCTACCGTTCCGATTTCAGTTCCAGAGCGATTCGCCCAGTGAGTCCTTGATATTTAGTTGTTTTCGGCCAATTTTCTGGATTTTTGAAAATTTCACTTTTTTGTGAAAATATCCACTAAATGAGGGAATAATATGTGTGAGGGTACCCCAGGAGAGTTCCAAATGTGTGTGGGTAGAATATATATCCCATGGGGGTAAAATTGAAAAAAGTTGAAAACATTTATTTTTTCGACTTAGTCATTTTTCCAGCGTTTATCAGACTTTCAGATAGGGCAAAAGTCAGTGAGCATTCCGATTTCAGTTCCAGAGCGATTCGCCCAATGAGTCATTGACATTTCGTAGTTTTCAGCCTATATTTTGGATTTTTGAAAATTTCACTTTTTTGTGAAAATATCCACTAAATGAGGGAATAATATGTGTGAGGGTACCCCAGGAGAGTTCCAAATGTGTGTGGGTAGAATATATATCCCACGGGGGTAAAATTGAAAAAAGTTGAAAAAAATTTTTTTTTTTTACTTAGTCATTTTTACGGCGTTTATCAGACTTTCAGATAGGTCAAATGTCAGTGAGCATTCCGATTTCAGTTCCAGAGCGATTCGCCCAATGAGTCCTTGATATTTCGTCGTTTTCAGCCAATATTTAGGATTTTTGAAAATTTCACTTATTTGTGAAAATATCCACTAAATGAGGGAATAATATGTGTGAGGGAACCCCAGGAGAGTTACAAATGTGTATGGGTAGAATATATATCCCACGGGGGTAAAATTGAAAAAAGTTGAAAACATTTTTTTTTTCGACTTAGTCATTTTTCCAGCGTTTATCAGACTTTCAGATAGGGCAAATGTCAGTGAGCGTTCCAACTTCAGTTCCAGAGCGATTCACCCAATGAGTCCTTGATAATTAGTCGTTTTCAGCCAATTTTCTGGATTTTTGAAAATGTCACTTTTTTGAGAAAATATCCACTAAATGAGGGAATAATATGTGTGAGGGTACCCCAGGAGAGTTCCAAATGTGTATGGGTAGAATATATATCCCACGGGGGTAAATATGAAAAAATTTGAAAAAAATTTTTTTTTGGACTTAGTCATTTTTCCGGCGTTTATCAGGCTTTCAGATAGGGGAAATGTTAGTGAGCGTTCCGATTTCAGTTCCAGAGCGATTCGCCCAATGAGTCCTTGATATTTAGTCGTTTTCAGCCAATTTTCTGGATTTTTGAAAATGTCACTTTTTTGAGAAAATATCCACTAAATGAGGGAATAATATGTGTGTGGGTACCCCAGGAGAGTTCCAAATGTGTGTGGGCAGAATATATATCTCACGGGGGTAAAATTGAAAAAAGTTGAAAAATATTTTTTTTTCGACTTAGTCATTTTTCCAGCGTTTATCAGACTTTCAGATAGGGCAAATGTCAGTGAGCGTTCCGATATCAGTTCCAGAGCGATTCGCCCAAGGAGTCCTTGATATTTAGTCGTTTTCAGCCAATATTTTGGATTTTTGAAAATGTCACTTTTTTGTGAAAATATCCACTAAATGAGGGAATAATATGTGTGAGGGTACCCCAGGAGAGTTCCAAATGTGTGTGGGTAAAATATATATCCCACGGGGGTAAAATTGGAAAAAGATGAAAAAATTTTTTTTTTGGACTGTCATTTTTCCAGCGTTTATCAGACTTTCCGATAGGGCAAAAGTCAGTGAGCATTCCGATTTCAGTTCCAGAGCGATTCGCCCAATGATTCCTTGATATTTTGTCGTTTTCAGCCAATTTTCTGGATTTTTGAAAATTTCACTTTTTTGTTAAAATATCCACTAAATTCGGGAATAATATGTGTGAGGGCACCCCAGGAGAGTTACAAATGTGTGTGGGTAGAATATATATCCCACGGGGGTAAAATTGAAAAAAGTTGAAAAAATTTTTTTTTTGGACTTAGTCATTTTTACGGCGTTTATCACACTTTCAGGTAGGTCAAATGTCAGTGAGCGTTCCGATTTCAGTTCCAGAGCGATTCACCCAATGAGTCCTTGATATTTAGTCGTTTTCAGCCAATTTTCTGGATTTTTGAAATTGTCACTTTTTTGAGAAAATATTCACTAAATGAGGGAATAATATGTGTGAGGTTACCCCAGGAGAGTTCCAAATGTGTGTGGGTAGAATATATATCCCATGGGGGTAAAATTGAAAAAAGTTTAAAAAATTTTTTTTTTGGATTTAGTCATTTTTCCAGCGTTTATCAGACTTTCAGATAGGGCAAAAGTGAGTGAGCATTCCGATTTCAGTCCCAGAGCGATTCGCCCAATGAGTCCTTGATATTTAGTCGTTTTCAGCCAATTTTCTCTTTTTTTGAAAATGTCACTTTTTTGAGAAAATATCCACTAAATGAGGGAATAATATGTGTGAGGGCACCCCAAATGTGTGTCGGTAGGAATATATATCCCACGGGGGTAAAATTGAAAAAATTTTTTGTTTGGACTTAGTCATTTTTCCGGCGTTTATCAGACTTTCAGATAGGGCAAAAGTCAGTGAGCATTCCAATTTCAGTTGCAGAGCGATTCGCCCAATGAGTCCTTGATATTCAGTCGTTTTCAGCCAATTTTCTGGATTTTTGAAAATTTCACTTTTTTGTGAAAATATCCACTAAATGAGGGAATAATATGTGTGAGGGTACCCCAGCAGAGTTCCAAATGTGTGTGGGTAGAATATATATCCCACGGGGGTAAAATTGAAAAAAGGTGAAAACATTTTTTTTTTCGACTTAGTCATTTTTCCAGCGTTTATCAGACTTTAAGATAGGGCAAATGTCAGTGAGCGTTCTGATTTCAGTTCCAGAGCGATTCGCACAATGAGTCCTTGATATTTAGTCGTTTTCAGCAAATTTTCTGGATTTTTGAAAATGTCACTTTTTTGTGAAAATATCCACTAAATGAAGGAATAATATTGTGAGGGCACCCCAGGAGAGTTCCAAATATGTGTGGGTAGAATATATATCCCACGGGGGTAAAATTGAAATAAGTTGAAAAAAATTTTTTTTTGGACTTAGTCATTGTTCCGGCGTTTATCAGGCTTTCAGATAGGTCAAATGTCAGTGAGCGTTCCGATTTCAGTTCCAGAGCGATTCGCCCAATGAGTCCTTGATATTTAGTCGTTTTCAGCCAATTTTCTGGATTTTTGAAAATGTCACTTTTTTGAGAAAATATCCACTAAATGATGGAATAATATGTGTGAGGTTACCCCAGGAGAGTTCCAAATGTGTGTGGGTAGAATATATATCCCACGGGGGTAAAATTGAAAAAAGTTGAAAAATTTTTTTTTTGGGCTTTGTCATTTTTCCAGCGTTTATCAGACTTTCAGATAGGGCAAAAGTTAGTGAGCATTCCGATTTCAGTTCCAGAGCGATTCGCCCAATGAGTCTTTGATATTTAGTCGTTTTCAGCCAATATTTTGGATTTTTGAATATTTCACTTTTTTGTGAAAATATCCACTAAATGAGGGAATAATATGTGTGAGGGTACCCCAGTAGAGTTCCAGATGTGGGTGGGTAGAATATATATCCCACGGGGGTAAAATTGAAAAAAGTTGAAAACATTTTTTTTTTCGACTTAGTCATTTTTCCAGCGTTTATCAGACTTTCAGATAGGGCAAAAGTCAGTGAGCATTCCTATTTCAGTTGCATAGCGATTCGCCCAATGAGTCTTTGATATTCAGTCGTTTTCAGCCAATTTTCTGGATTTTTGAAAATTTCACTTTTTTGTGAAAATATCCGCTAAATGAAGGAATAATATGTGTGAGGGTACCCCAGGAGAGTTCCAAATGTAGGTGGGTAGAATATATATCCCACGGGGGTAAAATTGAAAAATTTTTTTTTTGGACTTAGTCATTTTTCCGGCGTTTATCAGACTTTCAGATAGGGCAAAAGTCAGTGAGCATTCCGATTTCAGTTGAAGAGCGATTCGCCCAATGAGTCCTTGATATTCAGTCGTTTTTAGACAATTTTCTGGATTTTTGAAAATTTCACTTTTTTGGGAAAATATCCACTAAATGAGGGAATAATATGTGTGAGGGTACCCCAGGAGAGTTCCAAATGTGTGTGGATAGAATATATATCCCACGGGGGTAAAGTTGAAAAAAGTTGAAAAATTTTTTTTTTTGGACTTAGTCATTTTTCCAGCGTTTATCAGACTTTCAGATAGGGGAAATGTCAGTGAGCATTCCGATTTCAGTTCCAGAGTGATGCGCCCAATGAGTCCTTGATATTTAGTTGTTTTCAGCCAATCTTCTGGATTTTTGAAAATTTCACTTTTTTGTGAAAATATCCACTAAATGAGGGAATAATATGTGTGAGGGTACCCCAGGAGAGTTCCAAATGTGTGTGGGCAGAATATATATCCCACGGGGGTAAAATTGAAAAAAGTTGAAAACATTTTTTTTTTGGACTTAGTCATTTTTCCGGCGTTTATCAGACTTTCAGATAGGGCAAAAGTCAGTGAGCATTCCGATTTCAGTGGCAGAGCGATTCGCCCAATGACTCGTTGATATTTCGTCGTTTTCAGACAATATTTTGGATTTTTGAAAATTTCATTTTTTTGTGAAAATATCCACTAAATGAGGGAATAATATGTGTGAGGGCACCCCAAATGTGTGTAAGTAGAATTTATATCCCACGGGGGTAAAGTTGAAAAAAGTTGAAAAAATTTTTTTTTTACACTTAGTCATTTTTCCAGCGTTTATCAGACTTTCAGATAGGGGAAATGTCAGTGAGCATTCCGATTTCAGTTCCAGAGTGATGCGCCCAATGAGTCCTTGATATTTCGTTGTTTTCAGCCAATCTTCTGGATTTTTGAAAATTTCACTTTTTCGTGAAAATATCCACTAAATGAGGGAAAAATATGTGTGAGGGTACCCCAGGAGAGTTCCAAATGTGTGTGGGTAGAATATATATCCCACGGGTGTAAAATTGAAAAAAGGTTAAAAAAAAATTTTTTTGGGCTTAGTCATTATTCCGGCGTTTATCAGACTTTCAGATAGGGCAAATGTCAGTGAGCATTCCGATTTCAGTTCCAGAGTGATTCGCCCAATGAGTCCTTGATATTTAGTCGTTTTCAGCCAATTTTCTGGATTTTTGAAAATTTCACTTTTTTTATGAAAATATCCACTAAATGAGGGAATAATATGTGTGAGGGTACCCCAGGAAAGTTCCAAATGTGTGTGGGTAGAATATATATCCCACGGGGGTAAAATTGAAAAAAGTTGAAAAATATTTTTTTTTGGACTTAGTCATTTTTTCAGCGTTTATCAGACTTTTGGATAGGTCAAAAGTCAGTGAGCATTCCGATTTCAGTTCCAGAGCGATTCGCCCAATGAGTCCTTGATATTTAGTCGTTTCAAGCCAATATTTTGGATTTTTGAAAATTTCACTTTTTTGTGAAAATATCCTCTAAATGAGGGAATAATATGTGTGAGGGTACGCCAGGAGAGTTCCAAATGTGTGTGGGTAGAACATATATCCCACGGGGGTAAAATTGAAAAAAGTTGAAAAATATTTTTTTTTCGACTTAGTCATTTTTCCAGCGTTTATCAGACTTTCAGATAGGGCAAATGTCAGTGAGCGTTCCGATTTCAGTTCCAGAGCGATTCGCCCAATGAGTCCTTGATATTTATTCGTTTTCAGCCAATTTTCTGGATTTTTGAAAATTTCACTTTTTTGTGAAAATATCCACTAAATGAGGGAATAATATGTGTGAGAGTAAACCAGGAGAGTTCCAAATGTGTGTAGGTAGAATATATATCCCACGGGGGTAAAATTGAAAAAAGGTTAAAAAAAAATTTTTTTGGGCTTAGTCATTATTCCGGCGTTTATCAGACTTTCAGATAGGGCAAATGTCAGTGAGCATTCCGATTTCAGTTCCAGAGTGATTCGCCCAATGAGTCCTTGATATTTAGTCGTTTTCAGCCAATTTTCTGGATTTTTGAAAATTTCACTTTTTTTATGAAAATATCCACTAAATGAGGGAATAATATGTGTGAGGGTACCCCAGGAAAGTTCCAAATGTGTGTGGGTAGAATATATATCCCACGGGGGTAAAATTGAAAAAAGTTGAAAAATATTTTTTTTTGGACTTAGTCATTTTTTCAGCGTTTATCAGACTTTTGGATAGGTCAAAAGTCAGTGAGCATTCCGATTTCAGTTCCAGAGCGATTCGCCCAATGAGTCCTTGATATTTAGTCGTTTCAAGCCAATATTTTGGATTTTTGAAAATTTCACTTTTTTGTGAAAATATCCTCTAAATGAGGGAATAATATGTGTGAGGGTACGCCAGGAGAGTTCCAAATGTGTGTGGGTAGAACATATATCCCACGGGGGTAAAATTGAAAAAAGTTGAAAAATATTTTTTTTTCGACTTAGTCATTTTTCCAGCGTTTATCAGACTTTCAGATAGGGCAAATGTCAGTGAGCGTTCCGATTTCAGTTCCAGAGCGATTCGCCCAATGAGTCCATGATATTTATTCGTTTTCAGCCAATTTTCTGGATTTTTGAAAATTTCACTTTTTTGTGAAAATATCCACTAAATGAGGGAATAATATGTGTGAGAGTAAACCAGGAGAGTTCCAAATGTGTGTAGGTAGAATATATATCCCACGGGGGTAAAATTGAAAAAAGATGAAAAATTATTTTTTTTGGACTGTCATTTTTCCGGCGTTTATCAGACTTTCAGATAGGGGAAATGTCAGTGAGCGTTCCAATTTCAGTTCCAGAGCGATTCGCCCAATGAGTCCTTGATATTTAGTAGTTTTCAGCCAATATGTTGGATTTTTGAAAATTTCACTTTTTTGTGAAAATATCCACTAAATGAGGGAATAATATGTGTGAGGGTACCCCAGGAGAGTTCCAAATGTGTGTGGATAGAATATGTATCCCACGGGGGTAAAATTGAAAAAAGTTGAAAAAATTTTTTTTTTGGACTTAGTCATTTTTCCGGCGGTTATCAGACTTTCAGATAGGGCATATGTCAGTGAGCGTTCCGATTTCAGTTCCAGAGTGACTCACCCAATGAGTCCTTGATATTTAGTCGTTTTCAGCCAATATTTTGGATTTTTGAAAATTTCACTTTTTTGTGAGAATATCCATTAAATGAGGGAATAATATGTGTGAGGGTACCCTAGGAGAGTACCAAATGTGTGTGGGTAGAATATATATCCCACGGGGGTAAAAATGAAAAAAGTTGAAAAAATTCTTTTTTTGGGCTTAGTCATTTTTCCGACGTTTATCAGACTTTCAGATAGGACAAATGTCAGCAACCGTTCTGATTTCAGTTCCAGAGCGGTTCTCCCAATGAGTCCTTGATATTTATACGTTTTCAGCCAATTTTCTGGATTTTTGAAAATTTCACTTTTTTGTGAAAATATCCACTAAATGAGGGAATAATATGTGTGAGGGTACCC
This sequence comes from Phyllobates terribilis, assembly GCF_046119375.1. Lineage (NCBI taxonomy): Eukaryota > Metazoa > Chordata > Amphibia > Anura > Dendrobatidae > Phyllobates > Phyllobates terribilis. The sequence goes on along the minus strand of NW_027363002.1, from coordinate 2,106,647 downwards.
CAGGAGAGTTCCAAATGTGTGTGGGTAGAATATATATCCCGTGGGGGTAAAATTGAAAAAAGTTGAAAAAAATTTTTTTTGGGACTTAGTCATTTTTCCAGCGTTTATCAGACTTTCAGATAGGGGAAATGTCAGTGAGCGTTCCGATTTCAGTTCCAGGGCGATTCGCCCAATGAGTCCTTGATATTTAGTCGTTTTCAGCCAATATTTTGGATTTTTGAAAATTTCACTTTTTTGTGAAAATATCCACTAAATGAGGGAATAATATGTGTGAGGGTACCCCAGGAGAGTTCCAAATGTGTGTGGATAGAAAATGTATCCCACGGGGGTAAAATTGAAAAAAGTTGAAAAAAAAATTTTTTTGGACTTAGTCATTTTTCCGGTGTTTTTCAGACTTTCAGATAGGGCAAATGTCAGCAACCGTTCCGATTTCAGTTCCAGACCGATTCGCCCAGTGAGTCCTTGATATTTAGTTGTTTTCAGCCAATTTTCTGGATTTTTGAAAATTTCACTTTTTTGTGAAAATATCCTCTAAATGAGGGAATAATATATGTGAGGGTACCCCAGGAGAGTTCCAAATATGTGTGGGTAGAATATATATCCCAAGGGGGTAAAATCGAAAAAAGCTGAAAAATTTTTTTTTTCGGACTTAGTCATTTTTCCGGCGTTTATCAGACTTTCAGATAGGGCAAATGTCAGTGAGCGTTCCGATTTCAGTTCCACAGCGATTCGCCCAATGAGTCCTTGATATTTAGTCGTTTTCAGCCAATATTTTGGATTTTTGAAAATTTCACTTTTTTGTGAAAATATCCACTAAATGAGGGAATAATATGTGTGAGGGTACCCCAGGAGAGTTCCAAATTTGTGTGGGTAGTATACACATCCCACGGGGGTAAAATTGAAAAAAGTTGAAAACATTTTTTTTTTGACTTAGTCATTTTTCTGGCGTTTATCAGACTTTCAGATAGGGGAAATGTCAGTGAGCGTTCCGATTTCAGTTCCAGAGCGGTTCGCCCAATGAGTCCTTGATATTTAGTCGTTTTCAGCCAATTTTCTGGATTTTTGAAAATTTCACTTTTTTGTGAAAATATCCTCTAAATGAGGGAATAATATGTGTGAGGGTACCCCAGGAGAATTCCAAATGTGTGTGGATAGAATATGTATCCCACGGGGGTAAAATTGAAAAAAGATGAAAAAATTTTTTTTTTGGACTTAGTCATTTTTCCGGCGTTTATCAGACTTTCAGATAGGGGAAATGTCAGTGAGCGTTCCGATTTCAGTTCCAGAGCGGTTCTCCCAATGAGTCCTTGATATTTAGTCGTTTTTAGCCAATATTCTGGATTTTTGAAAATTTCACTTTTTTGTGAAAATATCCACTAAATGAGGGAATAATATGTGTGAGGGTACCCCAGGAGAGTTCCAAATATGTGTGGGTAGAATATATATCCCACGGGGGTAAAATCGAAAAAAGCTGAAAAATTTTTTTTTTCGGACTTAGTCATTTTTCCGGCGTTTATCAAACTTTCAGATAGGGGAAATGTCAGTGAGTGTTCCGATTTCAGTTCCAGAGCGATTCGCCCAATGGGTCCTTGATATTTAGTCGTTTTTAGCCAATATTTTGGATTTTTGAAAATTTCACTTTTTTGTGAAAATATCCACTAAATGAGGGAATAATATGTTTGAGGGTACCCCAGGAGAGTTCCAAATATGTGTGGATAGAATATATATCCCACGGGGGTAAAATTGAAAAAAGTTGAAAAAATTTTTTTTTTGGACTTAGTCATTTTTCTGGCGTTTATCAGACTTTCAGATAGGGCAAATGTCAGTGAGCGTTCCGATTTCAGTTCCACAGCGATTCGCCCAATGAGTCCTTGATATTTAGTCGTTTTCAGCCAATTTTCTGGATTTTTGAAAATTTCACTTTTTTGTGAAAATATCCTCTAAATGAGGGAATAATATGTGTGAGGGTACCCCAGGAGAGTTCCAAATGTGTGTGGATAGAATATATATCCCACGGGGGTAAAATTGAAAAAAGTTGAAAAAAAATTTTTTTGGACTTAGTCATTTATCCAGCGTTTATCAGACTTTCAGATATGGGAAATGTCAGTGAGCGTTCCGATTTCAGTTCCAGAGCGATTCGCCCAATGAGTCCTTGATATTTAGTCGTTTTCAGCCAATGTTTTGGATTTTTGAAAATTTCACTTTTTTGTGAAAATATCCACTAAATGAGGGAATAATATGTGTGAGGGTACCCCAGGAGAGTTCCAAATGTGTGTGGGTAGAATATGTATCCCACGGGGGTAAAATTGAATAAAGATGAAAAATTATTTTTTTTGGACTGTCATTTTTCCGGCGTTTATCAGACTTTCAGATAGGGGAAATGTCAGTGAGCGTTCCGATTTCAGTTCCAGAGCGATTCGCCCAATGAGTCCTTGATATTTATTCGTTTTCAGCCAATTTTCTGGATTTTTGAAAATTTCACTTTTTTGTGAAAATATCCACTAAATGAGGGAATAATATGTGTGAGGGTACCCCAGGAGAGTTCCAAATGTGTGTGGGTAGAATATATATCCCACGGGGGTAAAATTGAAAAAAGTTGAAAACATTTTTTTTTTTTACTTAGTCATTTTTCCGGCGTTTATCAGACTTTCAGATAGGGGAAATGTCAGTGAGCGTTCCGATTTCAGTTCCAGAGCGGTTCGCCCAATGAGTCCTTGATATTTAGTCGTTTTCAGCCAATTTTCTGGATTTTTGAAAATTTCACTTTTTTGTGAAAATATCCTCTAAATGAGGGAATAATATGTGTGAGGGTACCCCAGGAGAGTTCCAAATGTGTGTGGATAGAATATATATCCCACGGGGGTAAAATTGAAAAAAGTTGAAAAAAATTTTTTTTTGGACTTAGTCATTTTTCCACCGTTTATCAGACTTTCAGATAGGGGAAATGTCAGTGAGCGTTCCGATTTCAGTTCCAGAGCGATTCGCCCAATGAGTCCTTGATATTTAGTCGTTTTCAGTCAATATTTTGGATTTTTGAAAATTTCACTTTTTTGTGAAAATATCCACTAAATGAGGGAATAATATGTGTGAGGGTACCCCAGGAGAGTTCCAAATGTGTGTGGGTAGAATATATATCCCACGGGGGTAAAATTGAAAAAAGTTGAAAACATTTTTTTTTTTGACTTAGTCATTTTTCCGGCGTTTATCACACTTTCAGATAGGGGAAATGTCAGTGAGCGTTCCGATTTCAGTTCCAGAGCGGTTCGCCCAATGAGTAGTGTTGAGCCACCCCCGTAGTGTTCGAGTTCGGTTCGGTTCGTCGAACACCCGTGTGTTCGCCGAACTGTTCGTCGAACACCTTCGAACACCGTTAAAACCAATGGCAGGCAAACAAAAACACATAGAAACACATAGAAAACACCTTCAAAGGTGTCCAAAAGCTGACAAACTGCTCAGAAGACATAACTAACACATGGAAAAGTGACAAGTACATATAGTCATGCGAAAATAAAAGAGGTGGAGGAGTAAAAGGAGGGGGAGACACAGATATAGGCATGTCATGCCCTTCTAAAATCCAAAAAGTGAGAAGCCGACACGGCCAGTCCGCTCCTGCCCGTGCCACCTCCGTGTCGCCGGGTTTGTGCCAGAGCCGCGGTGAATCCTGATGGCCAGCCCCCCTCTCCCAATACTGGTGCCTGTCCGCTGGTGGGTCGAGCGAGCCCCCCTGTGGTGGAGGCAGCTCTAAGCTTTTTAATTTAAATTGTCTCTCTAATTTGAATGAATACACTTTAAATCCATTTACAAGGATCTATTGGAGGGCAAGTCTCATGCCAGCAGCTGCGTAATTCCAGCTCCAGTAGCGTCCACTAAAGCTGCTGCGGTTAAAAAGCTTTTATAAGGATCGAGCTCGGCTGTCCACCGCAAGGCATCCTACTGCCAGTCCCAGCCCCTATGCCTTGGGGTGCCTCCTGATGCTCTTCACTAAGTATCCCATGCTCCCGAAGCATTTCCTTTGAAAAAATTAAGTGTCTAAACTACAGGTGGTGTAGCTTGCTTAACAGCCGGGATAATCCGCTGACTAGCAGACACTGCTACTAGGCACAAAGTATTTCCTGGGCAAGATGCAGTTAAAAATTTGTAATTAGATACTCTCGTTGGATGCTGAGAAAGCATTCCATAGAGTCTCCTGGCACGCCATATATGATTCTCTTAAAAAGCTTGGGGTAGGGGTCTAGGGGACCCTTTTATAGCCAAAATCACAGCCCTGTATCACAATACGTCACCTCGGCAGAAGATAAATGGAACTGTAGCACCCTGAGGGCTCGGTTGCTACAGACGTATTTCACCTCACCCAGAGGTGTGATATCTCACTCTCAGGTAAGGATGGAGTGTGGATCAGGACCCGACACCTGCATGCATTACACCACATTGCCGTGGGGCAGGGCGACCAATATGCCCCTGAGATGGGCACGACAGTCCCTGTCCCTGGCTGGAGTGGGGGGAGGGAACACTGAGGAAGGGGAACCCTGTAGTGCAGGAGCAGGGAGGAAGCAGTTCCTGGGTGCATTGAGAAGGGAGTATAAAAGGTGGGCACCATCTTAGTTCAGTGCAGAGAAGTCTGAGCAGAAGTGGCAGGGAGCAGGGGCTCTGCATGAGCTCTGCTCCGGAGGCGGGCCTAGTAACAGAGGCCCAGGCCTGGAAGAGGGAGAAGGAAGGAAGAGGAGCGGAGAAGGCTCCAGGAACGAGGAATGAAGGGATCCCAGGGGTGCGGACGGGCGAGTCGCCACCGCAAGCCCGAATCCACCTGCGTGGAGGGGTCAGGCCAAAGGGGGAGACCGGTCCCCGAACTAGTGGAGGCAGGAAATGACCCTCAGCTAGAAACCGGAGGCTCTGACATTTTATGTGGCGCAGCCCCTCGCTACACCCGCTAGGAAGGCACCACATAGGGTCAGGGAAACTGGCGCCAAGTTTACCAAGAGGAGGCCCGAGGCAGCCGGACAGAAGTGTTGGTAAGAAAGGCCAGACAAAGGACACACAAAGGGGGTCCTGTGAAGTGCTCCAAAGTTATCTGGGAGTTGTCTGAGCCCCTCACCTGGTGAGCACAGTACGACGTGGGCAGCCGTTACCTGCAGACGTGGTCTGGATAATAAGAACTGTGAGTAAAGGCCCTGAACTGCATCACTGACTCCGTGTCGTTACTGCTGCTGCCCTGCACCATCACCCCCATCCTCCGCATACACTGCCCTGAGGCTATACTCCTCCCGTGGGGAGTTATGCTACGCTCTGCTGCACCCACAACACCAGCCTCAGCGGTCTGCCCTGTAGCGGCGGTTCACTCTGACCGCAATCCACGGGTGGCGTAGTCGGACATTTAAACATCAAAACCACATAAATAGTTCCGCCATTGGTTTGACCGCCCTGAGCCACGGAACCGGGTCGCCGCCACGAAGACTACAACCACCAGCATCCACCAAAAAGGGTCCGGCTCCGGGTGTCCCAAGGCCCAGGGGGTGCGTCAGAACATTTTCATCACCTTTCACAATCACCAATGGGACAAGGCAGGGATGTCCTCTGTCCCCTCTCTTATACATCCTAGTGACGGAGCACCTGCTCTCATCAATTCGCCATAACCCCAATATTAGGTGGATTGAGGTGGGAGGCACCGAGTACAAGTGCTCTCTATTTGCTGATGATGTCCTAGTATATATCACTCAATCACATATATCCATCCATGCTGTTATGGCTGAAATAGATCACTTTGTTACATGGTAAAATTTTAAAATCAATGCAGCGAAGTCTGAGGCCCTCGATGTCTCCCTCCCCAAATCCATATAGGATTCCATCCAGTCCAACTTTCCCTTTGCCTGACCCTCACAGGGTATCAAATACTTCGGAATTCCTATTCATAGAGACCTCTCCCATCTATGTTATCTTAATTTTGGGCCCTTTATTGAACAACTCCATACAGACCATGGTTGGCAAGTTAGAACTGTAAGATTCACTACGTGAACCACTGGTGTTTTGTGGAAAAGCACATGTACGCTGCGTTCCAAATTATTATGCAAAAAGTGTTTAGGAGTGATAAGGGAAGAATTTGTTTGTTTGTCAGTTAAACTCATTGATGGTGATGTGTGTCAGGGCTCTTTATATCGCTGTAAGCAATTGCAGACACCTGTGCTAATTAGTTTGGCAGGTGTGTCCAATGAAAGGCAAGACTACTTAAGAAGGCTCTCTCACATTATTAAGCAGCCTACATTTTCTGCCAAAATGGGAAAGAAAAAGGATGTGTCGGCTGCTGAGAAGCAACAAATTGTGGAGTGTTTAGGTCAAGGCATGACTACAATCAACATTGTGCGATGATCAGGATGAAGTGTCTTGGCAATCAAGAAGTATGTAGCTGATTCACAGTACACACGTGTGCGTGCTGATAAGGGCAAATTGAGGACTCTTTCCTACAGGCAATTACGTCAGGTTGAAAGAGCAGCGGCAAAAAAGCCTTGTCATAGCAGCAGACAAGTTTTTGAAGCTGCTTGTGCCTCCAACGTCCCCCGAACAACAAGATGCAGGGTCCTTCAGAGGTTTGCAGCTGTGCATACGCCATCCTGTCGACCTCCTCTATCCACTTCACACAAGCAGAAACGGCTCCAGTGGGCCAAACATTACATGAAGACTGATTTCAAAACTGTTTTGTTCACGGATGAGTGCCGTGCAGCGCTCGATGGTCCAGATGGATGGAGTGGAGGATGGCTGGTTGATGGACACCCCACGCAAACACGGCTTCAGCGCCAACAAGGAGGAGGTGGAGTAATGTTTTGGGCTGGAATCATGGGGAGAGAGATTGTCGACCCCTTTAGGATCCCTGAAGGCGCTAAAGATGAACTCCATAATGTATGTGGATTTTCTCAAACAGCACTTCCTGCCATGGTTCAAGAAGAAGAACCGTGTATTTCACAGCAAGATCATTTTTCTGCATGATAATGCACCATCTCATGCTGCACATAAAACATCTGCATCTCTGGCTGATATGGGCATAAAAGGGGACAAACTTATGGTGTGACCCCATGCTCCCCTGACCTCTACCCCATTCAGAACCTTTGGAGCATCATTAAAAGGAGTGTCTATGATGGCAGGAGGCAGTTCACATCTAAGCAACAGCTCTGGGAGGGTATTCTGTCCTCATGCAAAACAATTGAAGCAGAAACCATCCAAAACCTGACAAATTCAATGGACGAGAGAGTTCAGAAGCTCCTTTCGAACAAGGGGTCCTATGTGAAAATGTAACATCACCTAGAGTAAAGTTTTGAGTTGAAAACTGTTTGATTTCAGTTTCTAACAACCTGCTAATGCTTATAATTTCAAAAATGACCATTTTTTTGGTCTTTATTAAAATGAAAAGGTTGATCGAAAAGTTTGGGGGATCTAAGAGTGTGGCAACCCAGTAGTCATGATTACTTCGAATTCTGACAATATGAGGGTCATGCTGCAGGTAGTGCAGCAAGAAGGCACTTATGTGTCTTGCGCATCTCGGAGCCCCAAAATTATTTTCCGGGCTAGATGCAGCTAAAAATTATTTTTAATTTTAAATCTGGTGAAGCTTTAGTATAGATGGCCTAATAGGATCAGTGCTGCACACTGCTACAAAGCCCAAATTATTTTCCAGTCAAGATACAGATAAACATGATTAGTAATTTGAAAGCTTAAAACGGTTGGTAGGGTGATTTTAACCAATCATCAAGCTTTTACTCTCCCCAGGATGACACAGGGGTAGAAAAGTCATTTCGGATCCGTGATTTGTTCATCTTTATGAACGTGAGTCTGTCTACATTATCAGTGGAGAGCCGCGTGCGCTTATCTGTCAGCACACCACCAGCAGCGCTGAACACACGTTCAGACAGAATGCTGGCTGCGGGGCATGACAAGATCTCCAAGGCGTAAGTGGCTAGCTCCGGCCATTTATCCAGATTGGAAGCCCAAAAAGAGCAAGGGTCCAGTGACACAGTCGTGGCTTCAATGTTTACTTGGAGATACTCCTGTACCATCGTCTCTAGGCGTTGACTATGTGTCAGACTTCTTGTCTCCTGTGGCCTTGCAAAGGATGGGCTAAAAAAGTGGTGAAATGATTCCGCAAAATTGTTGTTACCAGCAGATACTGTGGTTCTGTTACGGTTTGAGTGCTGAACACTTGACGGTCCCACGGTTGGCAAGTTGGAACTGTGAGATTCACTACGTGCACCACTGGTATTTTGTGGAAAAGCACATGTAAGATTCTGCAACAGTCTCTGCTGATACTCCTGCATGCGTGCATCCCTTTCTATGGCAGGAATAATTTCTGCAAATTTACTTTTGTACCGGGGATCTAACAGTGTGGCAACCCAGTAGTCAGGATTATTTCTAATTCTCACAATTCGAGGGTCATGTTGCAGGTAGTGCAGCAAGAAGGCACTCATGTGTGTTGCGCATCCAGGAGCACCAAGTCCCTGTTGTGTTGGTGGCGAGGTAACAATCATGCTTCCTTCCTCTGTCCTCTCCCCCCAACCTCGCACAACAGAAATGTGATCAAGGTCTCCCTCATCTGATGAGTCTTCCATCAGTTCGTCCTCCACTTCTTCCTGGGCTCCTGCACCTTCCTCACTAGTTTGGCTGCTACCATGCGCCCTGGTAAAACCATCTCCCCCACCCTCACATGCCTGCCGCCTTGGTGCTGCCGACCGTCTGGACCTTGCAGATGTTAGCCCTTCCGCATACAACTCCTCCTCCTCTACTTCCTCCACCTCCTCTTGTGCCACCACCTGACTCCGAATTCTGTTTAACATGTGCTCCAGCATGTAAATCACCGGAATAGTCATGCTGATAATGGCATCGTCAGCACTAAACATCTTCGTCGCCATTTCAAAACTGTGCAGAAGGGTGCATAGGTCCCTGATCTGAGACCACTCCTCCAGCGTGATTTGCCCCACCTCTGAATCTCGTTGGCCCAGGCTATACGTCAGAACGTATTGCACCAGGGCTTGTTGGTGCTGTCACAGTCGCTGCAACATGTGCAGAGTTGAATTCCACCGGGTAGGCACATCGCATTTTAGCCGGTGAAGTGGCAGGCCCAACGACTTCTGTAGAGATGTAAGTCGCTGAGCTGCGGGATGCGAACGGCGGAAGTGAGCACACAGCGACCGTGCCCTCTGCAGAAGGCCATCTAGTCTGGGATAGTGGGCTAAAAATTGCTGGACAACCAGGTTCAACACGTGAGCCATACAAGGCACGTGTGTGACATTGCCCCGGCGAAGGGCCGCACCCAGGTTTGCAGCATTGTCGCACACGGCCTTCCCTGGTTTCAGGTCCAGTGGAGACAACCATTCATGAAATTGGTTCTCCAGAGCTGACCACAACTCCTCAGCTGTGTGACTCACATTTCCCAGACATTTCAATGTAAAAACCGCCTAATTACGTTGAGCCCTACTGCCAGCATAGTAAGGAGGTGTGCAGGATCCCTTCTGCGCAGTTAGAAAGCTTGTGGCATGACCAGACAGGCTTTGGGTGCAGGTGGAAGACCGAGAGGAGGTTGAGGAGGCAGAAGCAGTGGAGGAACTTTGACATAAAGAGGATTGACGCACAACTCGTGGGGACGGCAAGACTTGGACAGCAGCTCCTTGTCCTGCTGTCACCATAGTTACCCAGTGCCCAGTCAGCGACATGTAACGCCCCTGTCCATGCCTACTCGTCCAAGTGTTTGTGGTGAAATGCCCCCTGTCACACACAGAGTTTCTCAAAGAAGCGGTGATGTTGTGTGCGACATGCTGGTGGAGCGCAGGCACACCTTTCTTTGAGAAGTAGTGCCGACTGGGCATCTGGTACTGGCGCACTGCGACGGACATAAGGTCTCGAAAATCCTCTGTGTCCACCAGGCGGAAAGGCAGCATTTCTGTAGCCAAGAGCTTGCAGATGGTGAAATTCAACCTCTTAGCTTTCTCATGGCTAGGAGGAAATGGTCTTTTACTTGTCCACATCTGAGGGACCGAGGGCTGGCTATTGTGCTTAGACGGGGTTGATAAGGGTGTCCCCGGCAAACTGCCGGTCTGTGAGGAAGATGCAGGCGGACATGTTAGGTTGCCTTGGTCCAAAGGTGGTGCTATCGATGTCGGACAGCGCTCAACACCAGCTGGTGTTACCACCTCCAAATAAAATGATGACCTGCCAATCACGCTGGCTGTTGCGGGTAAAGAGGTGGCAGGTCTGCGCCCCAAAACAGGTGTGACTGCTGTCCCCCCAGTCACAGAGGATGAAGAGGCCGCGGATGCACAAGATATGGCAGACGGTGGTTGGCCCGGCCGGCTAGGCCGCATTGTAGCACACTGAGCTTCCCACTGCAACTTATGCTTCATGTCCATGTGCCGGTTCATGCATGAAGTACTCAAACTATGTATTTTTTGGCCTCTACTTAGCTTTTGCTGACAAATGTTACAGATAACACGAGTTGGGTCATCTTTATCGATCTGAAAAAATGCCCAGGCTATGCAAGGCTTAGCACCCATGCGACCTGAAGAGCCACCACGACTTGTGGTGAGAGGCAGAGTTGTGTTTGAGGATGCAGTTGTTGACGTGCTTCCAGTACTACGTCTCTGTCCAGGAAGGCGCAACCTGACCTCGTCGTCACTAGCATCTTCCTCCACCTCCTCTGCTGACCTCATCTCTTGGCTGACTGTGGGTTGACAGTAAGTGGGATCTCCGACCTCATCATCATCACCCTGTGCGTTATCACACCCGTCGTCCTCAGAGCCAACCTGTTCCTGCCCTGACAAAAAACTAAAGTTGTCGCTCCAATCAGGTGTTTGAGTCTTATCATCGTCTTCCTCATTGTCTCCACCAACAGGAGTTACAGTTTGGGAATGAGGGTCTACATTATGGTCAGAACCTTCTGCGTCTGGTCCTGGATCCGACTCATAAAGATTCTGAGTATCAGTGCAGATCATTTCCTCGTCTGGATTCACAGAAGCGCTGGAGTCGACCTCTGATTCCCAGGCTATAGTATGAGTAAACAGCTCTGCAGACTCAACCATTTGTTCTACCTCATACTCAGGCGCTCAGCTGGAGATTTGGGAGCTGTGAGGAAGCAAGTGCGATTGGGGTGACACCTTTGATGACTGGAGTATTTGTGATGTTGAAGTTGATATGGAGGAGAGCCCACTTAAAGGAGCACTTGATATCCGTTGAAGCACCTGCTGTTTTTGTGCCTCATCTGGAATTTGTAGCGATTGGCGTGGCCGTAAGAAAGGGATCTTATCACATTGTCCGCTAAAAGAAGTAGACATTTTAGTTTGGCTGGAAGATGGTCTTTCTTCTGCAGATGTTACTGTTGCTTTAACACCTACCCCACGGACACAACCTTTTTTCCCTTTCCCAACACGCCTATTCCCCTTTCCACCAGCAGCAGGCCTTTTTCCACTCATTTTGGTGGTTAACTAATTCACAACTCTGGAGTTGTTTGCACAAAAAAACAATGGATGGTAACCGAGCAGAGCTGAGTGGCCAAACTGTGGTTTAGGCCAAAACTATTGGCTGGGTTAGATGCAGAAAAAAAATTATATTCAATTTGCAACCTGATGGAGGTCTGTATAGATGGATTAATAGAACAAGACCCACACACAGCTAGAAGCCCAATATTTTTTCAGAGGTAGATGCAGAAAAAAATATATTCAGTTTGCAACCTGATGGAGGTCAGTAGTATAGATGGACTAATACAACAAGTCCCACACACAGCTAGAAGCCCAATATTTTTTCAGAGGTAGATGCAGAAAAAAATATATTCAGTTTGCAACCTGATGGAGGTCAGTAGTATAGATGGACTAATACAACAAGTCCCACACACAGCTAGAAGCCCAATATTTTTTCAGAGGTAGATGCAGAAAAAAATATATTCAGTTTGCAACCTGATGGAGGTCAGTATAGATGGACTAATACAACAAGTCCCACACACAGCTAGAAGCCCAATATTTTTTCAGAGGTAGATGCAGAAAAAAATATATTCAGTTTGCAACCTGATGGAGGTCAGTATAGGTGGACTAATAGAACAAGTCCCACACACTGCTAGAAGGCCAAATATTTTTTCAGAGCAAGATGCAGAAAAAAATTATATTCAGTTTGCAACCTGATGGAGGTCTGTATAGATGGATTAATAGAACAAGACCCACACACAGCTAGAAGCCCAATATTTTTTCAGAGGTAGATGCAGAAAAAAATATATTCAGTTTGCAACCTGATGGAGGTCAGTATAGGTGGACTAATAGAACAAGTCCCACACACTGCTAGAAGGCCAAATATTTTTTCAGAGCAAGATGCAGAAAAAAATTATATTCAGTTTGCAACCTGATGGAGGTCTGTATAGATGGATTAATAGAACAAGACCCACACACAGCTAGAAGCCCAATATTTTTTCAGAGGTAGATGCAGAAAAAAATATATTCAGTTTGCAACCTGATGGAGGTCAGTATAGGTGGACTAATAGAACAAGTCCCACACACTGCTAGAAGGCCAAATATTTTTTCAGAGCTAGATGCAGAAAAAAATTATATTCAGTTTGCAACCTGATGGAGGTCAGTAGTATAGATGGACTAATACAACAAGTCCCACACACAGCTAGAAGCCCAATATTTTTTCAGAGGTAGATGCAGAAAAAAATATATTCAGTTTGCAACCTGATGGAGGTCAGTAGTATAGATGGACTAATACAACAAGTCCCACACACAGCTAGAAGCCCAATATTTTTTCAGAGGTAGATGCAGAAAAAAATATATTCAGTTTGCAACCTGATGGAGGTCAGTAGTATAGATGGACTAATACAACAAGTCCCACACACAGCTAGAAGCCCAATATTTTTTCAGAGGTAGATGCAGAAAAAAATATATTCAGTTTGCAACCTGATGGAGGTCAGTATAGATGGACTAATAGAATGATGCTATGCCCAAAAGATTTTACTTCACTAGGTACAGTAAAAAAATTGGTATTCTATACACAGGTGGTATATCTTGCAACACAGATAGGCTACTCCACTGACTAACACACTCTGCAATAGGCCAAAAAGGATTAGCTTTGCTAGATTCAGCCAAATGCTGTGAAAAAAACTTGCACAGCACTGGCACAGACCTGCCTGGCAAAAACTGATAGGAACTGATGTAACCTAGTCCTGAAAAGGACTTCAATTACAGTTAGTCTTTACTCCCACAATCTATCTATTTAAGATCACAGACCTCCCTGATAAAAGTCGTAGGAAATGCTGTAACCTAGTCCTTAAAAGGACTGCAATCACAACTATTCCCTACTCCCAAGCTATCTGTATATTTCTGCGAAAATTGGCTTGAAATTAACAAGGTATAGCGCACACAGCAACAGCGGTGCCGTCTAACACGCAGCTGCAGCAGTGAGAAAATGGTGGCGACGGGGAAAATGGCTTGGTCTTATAGGGCAAGGACATGTGACATACACTGCCAATGACACATGCCCTTGCTTGTGTGAAAAAAAGCACTTCGCTCCGTGTGTGCGCTGCTGATAGGCTGACAGATTGCACCTCCCCACTGCAAATGCGGGAAAGAGAAAAAAAAATGGAGATCTTCATTGTTCCTGCAGAGATCCATCCCCTGCCCCTCCCCCCACCCCGCTGTACACTCAAACTGCGTATTAACATTAATTTTCATCATTACTGATAAAAAATCCAGTTATGATTTTGGTGCACGAACAGTTATCGAACATAACCTCGAACAGCCGAATTTTTCTCAAATTGTTCGTGTTCGCCGAACGACTCGAACACCGCCCAAAACAGCTCGAATTTGATATTGGCGAACAGTTTGAGTAGAACAACGCTCATCTCTACCAATGAGTCCTTGATATTTATTCGTTTTCAGCCAATTTTCTGGATTTTTGAAAATTTCACTTTTTTGTGTAAATATCCACTAAATGAGGCATTAATATGTGTGAGGGTACCCCAGGAGAGTTCCAAATGTGTGTGGGTAGAATATGTATCCCACGGGGGTAAAATTGAATAAAGATGAAAAATTATTTTTTTTGGACTGTCATTTTTCCGGCGTTTATCAGACTTTCAGATAGGGGAAATGTCAGTGAGCGTTCCGATATCAGTTCCAGAGCGATTCGCCCAATGAGTCCTTGATATTTAATAGTTTTCAGCCAATATTTTGGATTTTTGAAAATTTCACTTTTTTGTGAAAATATCCACTAAATGAGGGAATAATATGTGTGAGGGTACCCCAGGAGCATTCCAAATGTGTGTGGGTAGAATATATATCCCACGGGGGTAAAATTGAAAAAAGTTTAACAAATTTTTTTTTGGACTTAGTCATTTTTCTGGCGTTTATCAGACTTTCAGATAGGGGAAATGTCAGTGAGCGTTCCGATTTCAGTTCCAGAGCGATTCGCCCAATGAGTCCTTGATATTTCGTCGTTCATAGGCAATTTTCTGTAATTTTGAAAATTTCACTTTTTTGTGAAAATATCCACTAAATGAGGGAATAATATGTGTGAGGGTACCCCAGGAGAGTTCCAAATGTGTGTGTGTAGAATATATATCCCACGGGGGTAAAATTGAAAAAAGTTTAAAAAATTTTTTTTTGGCACTTAGTCATTTTTCCAGGGTTTATCAGACTTTCAGATAGGGCATATGTCAGTGAGCGTTCCAATTTCAGTTCCAGAGCGATTCGCCCAATGAGTCCTTGATATTCAGTCGATTTCAGCACATATTTTGGAATTTTGAAAATTTCACTTTTTTGTGAAAATATCCACTAAATCAGGGAATAATATGTGTGAGGGTAAACCAAGAGAGTTCCAAATGTGTGTGTGTAGAATATATATCCCACGGGGGTAAAATTGAAAAAAGTTTAAAAAAATTTTTTTTGGGACTTAGTCATTTTTCTGGCGTTTATCAGACTTTCAGATAGGGGAAATGTCAGTGAGCGTTGCGATTTCAGTTCCAGAGCGATTCGCCCAATGAGTCCGTGATATTTAGTCGATTTCAGCCAATATTTTGGAATTTTGAAAATTTCACTTTTTTGTGAAATAACATGTGTTAGGGTACCCCAGGAGCGTTCCAAATGTGTGTGGTTAGAATATATATCCCACGGGGGTAAAATTGAAAAAAGTTGAACAAATATTTTGTTTGGACTTAGTCATTTTTCTGGCGTTTATCAGACTTTCAGATAGGGGAAATGTCAGTGAGCATTCCGATTTCAGTTCCAGAGAGATTCACCCAATGAGTCCTTGATATTTAGTCGATTTCAGCCAATATTTTGGAATTTTGAAAATTTCTCTTTTTTGTGAAAATATCCACTAAATGAGGGAATAATATGTGTGAGGGTACCACAGAAGAGTTCCAAATGTGTGTGGGTGGAATATATTTCCCAGAAGGGTAAAATTGAAGAAAGTTGAAAAAAAATTTTTTTTGGACTTAGTCATTTTTCTAGCGTTTATCAGACTTTCAGTTAGGGGAAATGTCAGTGAGCGTTCCGATTTCAGTTCCAGATCGATTAGCCCAATGAGTACATGATATATAGTCGTTTTCATCCAATATTTTGGATTTTTGAAAATTTCACATTTTTGTGAAAATATCCACTAAATGAGGGAATAATATGTGTGAGGGTACCCCAGGAGAGTTCCAAATGTGTGCGGGTGGAATATATTTCCCACGGGGGTAAAATTGAAAAAAGTTGAATTTTTTTTTTTTTTGGACTTAGTCATTTTTCTTGCGTTTATCAGACTTTCAGATAGGGGAAATGTCAGTGAGCGTTCCGATTTCAGTTCCAGAGCGATTCGCCCAATGAGTCCTTGATATTTAGTCATTTTCAGCCAATATTTTGGAATTTTGAAAATTTCACTTTTTTGTGAAAATATCCACTAAATGAGGGAACAATATGTGTGAGGGTACCCCAGGAGAGTTCTAAATGTGTGTGGGTGGAATATATATCCCACGGGGGTAAAATTGAAAAAAGTTGAACAATTATTTTTTTTTGGACTTAGTCATTTTTCCGGGGTTTATCAGACTTTCAGATAGGGGAAATGTCAGTGAGCGTTCCGATTTCAGTTCCAGAGCGATTCGCCCAATGAGTCCTTGATATTTAGTCGTTTTCAGCCAATATTTTGGAATGTTGAAAATTTCACTTTTTTGTGAAAATATAAACTAAATGAGGGAATAATATGTGTGAGGGTACCCCAGGAGAGTTCCAAATGTGTGTGGGTGGAATATATTTCCCACGGGGATAAAATTTAAAAAAGTTGAAAAAAATTTTTTTTTTGGAATTAGTCATTTTTCTGGCGTTTATCAGACTTTCAGATAGGGCAAATGTCAGTGAGCGTTCCGATTTCAGTTCCAGAGCGATTCGCCCAATGAGTCCTTGATATTTAGTCGTTTTCAGCCATTATTTTGGAATTTTGAAAATTTCACTTTTTTGTGAAAATATCCACTAAATGATGGAATAATATGTGTGAGGGTACCCCAGGAGAGTTCCAAATGTGTGTGGGTGGAATATATATCCCACGGGGGTAAAATTGAAAAAAGTTGAAAAAAATTTTTTTTTTGGACTTAGTCATTTTTGCGGCGTTTATCAGACTTTCAGATAGGGCAAATGTCAGTGTGCGTTCCAATTTCAGTTCCAGAGCGATTCGCCCAATGAGTCCTTGATAAGTAGTCGTTTTCAGTCAATATTTTGGATTTTTGAAAATTTCACTTTTTTGTGAAAATATCCACTAAATGAGGGAATAATATGTGTGAGGGTACCCCAGGAGAGTTCCAAATGTGTGCGGGTGGAATATATTTCCCACGGGGGTAAAATTGAAAAAAGTTGAATTTTTTTCTTTTTTGGACTTAGTCATTTTTCTGGCGTTTATCAGACTTTCAGATAATGGAAATGTCAGTGAGCGTTCCGATTTCAGTTCCAGAGCGATTCACCCAATGAGTCCTTGATATTTAGTCGTTTTCAGCCAATATTTTGGAATTTTGAAAATTTCACTTTTTTGTGAAAATATCCACTAAATGAGGGAATAATATGTGTGAGGGTACCCCAGGAGAGTTCCAAATGTGTGTGGGTGGAATATATTTCTAACGGGGGTAAAATTGAAAAACGTTGAAAAAAAATTTTTTTTTGGACTTAGTCATTTTTCCGGCGTTTATCAGACTTTCAGATAGGGCAAATGTCAGTGAGCGTTCCGATTTCAGTTCCAGAGCGATTCGCCCAATGAGTCCTTGATATTTAGTCGTTTTCAGTCAATATTTTGGATTTTTGAAAATTTCACTTTTTTGTGAAAATATCCACAAATGAGGGAATAATATGTGTGAGGGTACCCCAGGAGAGTTCCAAATGTGTGTGGGTAGAATATATATTCCACGGGGGTAAAATTGAAGAAAGTTGAAAAAAATTTTTTTTTGGACTTAGTCATTTTTCTGACGTTTATCAGACTTTCAGTTAGGGGAAATGTCAGTGAGCATTCCGATTTCAGTTCCAGAGCGATTCGCCCAATGAGTCCTGGATATTTAGTCATTTTCAGCCAATATTTTGGAATTTTGAAAATTTCACTTTTTTGTGAAAATATCCACTAAATGAGAGAATAATATGTGTGAGGGTACCCCAGGAGAGTTCCAAATGTGTGTGGGTAGAATATATATCGCACGGGGGTAAAATTGAAAAAAGTTGAACAAATTTTTTTTTTTGGACTTAGTAATTTTTCTGGCGTTTATCAGACTTTCAGATAGGGAAAATGTCAGTCAGCGTTCCGATTTCAGTTCCAGAGCTATTCGCCTAATGAGTCCTTGATATTTAGTCGTTTTCAGCCAATATTTTGGATTTTTGAAAATGTCACTTTTTTGTGAAAATATCCACTAAATGAGGGAATAATATGTGTGAGGGTACCCCAGGAAATTTGCAAATGTGTGTGGGAAGAATATATTTCACACGGGGGTACAATTGAAAAAAGTTGGAAACATTTTTTTTTTGGACTTAGTCATTTTTCCGGCGCTTATCATACTTTCAGATAGGGGAAATGTCAGTGAGCGTTTCGATTTCAGTTCCAGAGCGATTCGCCCAATGAGTCCTTGATATTTAGTTCTTTTCAGCCAATTTTCTGTATTTTTGAAAATTTCACTTTTTTGTGAAAATATGCACTAATTGAGGGAATAATATGTGTGAGGGTACCCCAGGAGAGTTCCAAATCTGTGTGGGTAGAATATATATCCCACGGGGTTAAAATTGAAAAAAGTTGAAAAAAATTTTTTGGGGGACTTAGTCATTTTTCCGGCGTGTATCAGACTTACATATAGGGGAAATGTTAGTGAGCGTTCCAATTTCAGTTCCAGAGCCTTTCGCCCAATGAGTCCTTGATATTTAGTTGTTTTCAGCCAATTTTCTGGATTTTTGAAAATTTCACTTTTTTGTGAAAATATGCACTAATTGAGGGAATAATATGTGTGAGGGTACCCCAGGAGAGTTCCAAATGTGTGTGGGTAGAATATATATCCCACGGGGGTAAAATTGAAAAAAGTTGAAAATATTTTTTTTTTTGGACTTAGTCATTTTTCTGGCGTTTATCAGACTTTCAGATAGGGGAAATGTCAGTGAGCGTTCCAATTTCAGTTCCAGAGCGATTCGCCCAATGAGTCCTTGATATTTAGTCGTTTTCAGCCAACTTTCTGGATTTTTGAAAATTTCACTTTTTTGTGAAAATATCCACTAAATGAGGGAATAATATGTGTGAGGGTACCCCAGGAGAGATCCAAATGTGTGTGGGTAGAATATATATCCCACGGGGGTAAAATTGAAAAAAGTTGATAACAATTTTTTTTTGGACTTAGTCATTTTTCCGGCGCTTATCATACTTTCAGATAGGGGAAATGTCAGTGAGCGTTTCGATTTCAGTTCCAGAGCGATTTTCCCAATGAGTCCTTGATATTTAGTCATTTTCAGACAATAATTTGGATTTTTGAAAATTTCACTTTTTTGTGAAAATATCCACTAAATGAGGGAATAATATGTGTGAGGGTACCTCTGGAGAGTTCCAAATGTGTGTGGGTAGAATATATATACCACGGGGGTAAAATTGAAAAAAGTTGAACAAATTTTTTTTTTTGGACTTAGTCATTTTTCCGGCGCTTATCATACTTTCAGATAGGGGAAATGTCAGTGAGCTTTCCGATTTCAGTTCCAGAGCGATTCGCCCAATGAGTCCTTGATATTTAATAGTTTTCAGCCAATATTTTGGATTTTTGAAAATTTCACTTTTTTGTGAAAATATCCACTAAATGAGGGAATAATATGTGTGAGGGTACCCCAGGAGCGTTCCAAATGTGTGTGGGTAGAATATAAATCCCACGGGGGTAAAATTGAAAAAAGTTTAACAAATTTTTTTTTGGACTTAGTCATTTTTCTGGCGTTTATCAGACTTTCAGATAGGGGAAATGTCAGTGAGCGTTCCGATTTCAGTTCCAGAGCGATTCGCCCAATGAGTCCTTGATATTTCGTCGTTCATAGGCAATTTTCTGTAATTTTGAAAATTTCACTTTTTTGTGAAAATATCCACTAAATGAGGGAATAATATGTGTGAGGGTACCCCAGGAGAGTTCCAAATGTGTGTGTGTAGAATATATATCCCACGGGGGTAAAATTGAAAAAAGTTAAAAAAATTTTTTTTTGGCACTTAGTCATTTTTCCAGGGTTTATCAGACTTTCAGATAGGGCATATGTCAGTGAGCGTTCCAATTTCAGTTCCAGAGCGATTCGCCCAATGAGTCCTTGATATTCAGTCGATTTCAGCACATATTTTGGAATTTTGAAAATTTCACTTTTTTGTGAAAATATCCACTAAATCAGGGAATAATATGTGTGAGGGTAAACCAAGAGAGTTCCAAATGTGTGTGTGTAGAATATATATCCCACGGGGGTAAAATTGAAAAAAGTTTAAAAAAATTTTTTTTGGGACTTAGTCATTTTTCTGGCGTTTATCAGACTTTCAGATAGGGGAAATGTCAGTGAGCGTTGCGATTTCAGTTCCAGAGCGATTCGCCCAATGAGTCCGTGATATTTAGTCGATTTCAGCCAATATTTTGGAATTTTGAAAATTTCACTTTTTTGTGAAATAACATGTGTTAGGGTACCCCAGGAGCGTTCCAAATGTGTGTGGTTAGACTATATATCCCACGGGGGTAAAATTGAAAAAAGTTGAACAAATATTTTGTTTGGACTTAGTCATTTTTCTGGCGTTTATCAGACTTTCAGATAGGGGAAATGTCAGTGAGCATTCCGATTTCAGTTCCAGAGAGATTCACCCAATGAGTCCTTGATATTTAGTCGATTTCAGCCAATATTTTGGAATTTTGAAAATTTCTCTTTTTTGTGAAAATATCCACTAAATGAGGGAATAATATGTGTGAGGGTACCACAGAAGAGTTCCAAATGTGTGTGGGTGGAATATATTTCCCAGAAGGGTAAAATTGAAGAAAGTTGAAAAAAAATTTTTTTTGGACTTAGTCATTTTTCTAGCGTTTATCAGACTTTCAGTTAGGGGAAATGTCAGTGAGCGTTCCGATTTCAGTTCCAGATCGATTAGCCCAATGAGTACATGATATATAGTCGTTTTCATCCAATATTTTGGATTTTTGAAAATTTCACATTTTTGTGAAAATATCCACTAAATGAGGGAATAATATGTGTGAGGGTACCCCAGGAGAGTTCCAAATGTGTGCGGGTGGAATATATTTCCCACGGGGGTAAAATTGAAAAAAGTTGAATTTTTTTTTTTTTTGGACTTAGTCATTTTTCTTGCGTTTATCAGACTTTCAGATAGGGGAAATGTCAGTGAGCGTTCCGATTTCAGTTCCAGAGCGATTCGCCCAATGAGTCCTTGATATTTAGTCATTTTCAGCCAATATTTTGGAATTTTGAAAATTTCACTTTTTTGTGAAAATATCCACTAAATGAGGGAACAATATGTGTGAGGGTACCCCAGGAGAGTTCCAAATGTGTGTGGGTGGAATATATATCCCACGGGGGTAAAATTGAAAAAAGTTGAACAATTATTTTTTTTTGGACTTAGTCATTTTTCCGGGGTTTATCAGACTTTCAGATAGGGGAAATGTCAGTGAGCGTTCCGATTTCAGTTCCAGAGCGATTCGCCCAATGAGTCCTTGATATTTAGTCGTTTTCAGCCAATATTTTGGAATGTTGAAAATTTCACTTTTTTGTGAAAATATAAACTAAATGAGGGAATAATATGTGTGAGGGTACCCCAGGAGAGTTCCAAATGTGTGTGGGTGGAATATATTTCCCACGGGGATAAAATTTAAAAAAGTTGAAAAAAATTTTTTTTTTGGAATTAGTCATTTTTCTGGCGTTTATCAGACTTTCAGATAGGGCAAATGTCAGTGAGCGTTCCGATTTCAGTTCCAGAGCGATTCGCCCAATAAGTCCTTGATATTTAGTCGTTTTCAGCCATTATTTTGGAATTTTGAAAATTTCACTTTTTTGTGAAAATATCCACTAAATGATGGAATAATATGTGTGAGGGTACCCCAGGAGAGTTCCAAATGTGTGTGGGTGGAATATATATCCCACGGGGGTAAAATTGAAAAAAGTTGAAAAAAATTTTTTTTTTGGACTTAGTCATTTTTGCGGCGTTTATCAGACTTTCAGATAGGGCAAATGTCAGTGTGCGTTCCAATTTCAGTTCCAGAGCGATTCGCCCAATGAGTCCTTGATAAGCAGTCGTTTTCAGTCAATATTTTGGATTTTTGAAAATTTCACTTTTTTGTGAAAATATCCACTAAATGAGGGAATAATATGTGTGAGGGTACCCCAGGAGAGTTCCAAATGTGTGCGGGTGGAATATATTTCCCACGGGGGTAAAATTGAAAAAAGTTGAATTTTTTTCTTTTTTGGACTTAGTCATTTTTCTGGCGTTTATCAGACTTTCAGATAGGGGAAATGTCAGTGAGCGTTCCGATTTCAGTTCCAGAGCGATTCACCCAATGAGTCCTTGATATTTAGTCGTTTTCAGCCAATATTTTGGAATTTTGAAAATTTCACTTTTTTGTGAAAATATCCACTAAATGAGGGAATAATATGTGTGAGGGTACCCCAGGAGAGTTCCAAATGTGTGTGGGTGGAATATATTTCTAACGGGGGTAAAATTGAAAAACGTTGAAAAAAAATTTTTTTTTGGACTTAGTCATTTTTCCGGCGTTTATCAGACTTTCAGATAGGGCAAATGTCAGTGAGCATTCCGATTTCAGTTCCAGAGCGATTCGCCCAATGAGTCCTTGATATTTAGTCGTTTTCAGTCAATATTTTGGATTTTTGAAAATTTCACTTTTTTGTGAAAATATCCACAAATGAGGGAATAATATGTGTGAGGGTACCCCAGGAGAGTTCCAAATGTGTGTGGGTAGAATATATATTCCACGGGGGTAAAATTGAAGAAAGTTGAAAAAAATTTTTTTTTGGACTTAGTCATTTTTCTGACGTTTATCAGACTTTCAGTTAGGGGAAATGTCAGTGAGCATTCCGATTTCAGTTCCAGAGCGATTCGCCCAATGAGTCCTGGATATTTAGTCATTTTCAGCCAATATTTTGGAATTTTGAAAATTTCACTTTTTTGTGAAAATATCCACTAAATGAGAGAATAATATGTGTGAGGGTACCCCAGGAGAGTTCCAAATGTGTGTGGGTAGAATATATATCACACGGGGGTAAAATTGAAAAAAGTTGAACAAATTTTTTTTTTTGGACTTAGTAATTTTTCTGGCGTTTATCAGACTTTCAGATAGGGAAAATGTCAGTCAGCGTTCCGATTTCAGTTCCAGAGCTATTCGCCTAATGAGTCCTTGATATTTAGTCGTTTTCAGCCAATATTTTGGATTTTTGAAAATGTCACTTTTTTGTGAAAATATCCACTAAATGAGGGAATAATATGTGTGAGGGTACCCCAGGAAATTTGCAAATGTGTGTGGGAAGAATATATTTCCCACGGGGGTACAATTGAAAAAAGTTGGAAACATTTTTTTTTTGGACTTAGTCATTTTTCCGGCGCTTATCATACTTTCAGATAGGGGAAATGTCAGTGAGCGTTTCGATTTCAGTTCCAGAGCGATTTTCCCAATGAGTCCTTGATATTTAGTCATTTTCAGACAATAATTTGGATTTTTGAAAATTTCACTTTTTTGTGAAAATATCCACTAAATGAGGGAATAATATGTGTGAGGGTACCTCAGGAGAGTTCCAAATGTGTGTGGGTAGAATATATATACCACGGGGGTAAAATTGAAAAAAGTTGAACAAATTTTTTTTTTTGGACTTAGTCATTTTTCCGGCGCTTATCATACTTTCAGATAGGGGAAATGTCAGTGAGCTTTCCGATTTCAGTTCCAGAGCGATTCGCCCAATGAGTCCTTGATATTTAGTTCTTTTCAGCCAATTTTCTGTATTTTTGAAAATTTCACTTTTTTGTGAAAATATGCACTAATTGAGGGAATAATATGTGTGAGGGTACCCCAGGAGAGTTCCAAATCTGTGTGGGTAGAATATATATCCCACGGGGTTAAAATTGAAAAAAGTTGAAAAAAATTTTTTGGGGGACTTAGTCATTTTTCCGGCGTGTATCAGACTTACATATAGGGGAAATGTTAGTGAGCATTCCAATTTCAGTTCCAGAGCCTTTCGCCCAATGAGTCCTTGATATTTAGTTGTTTTCAGCCAATTTTCTGGATTTTTGAAAATTTCACTTTTTTGTGAAAATATGCACTAATTGAGGGAATAATATGTGTGAGGGTACCCCAGGAGAGTTCCAAATGTGTGTGGGTAGAATATATATCCCACGGGGGTAAAATTGAAAAAAGTTGAAAATATTTTTTTTTTTGGACTTAGTCATTTTTCTGGCGTTTATCAGACTTTCAGATAGGGGAAATGTCAGTGAGCGTTCCAATTTCAGTTCCAGAGCGATTCGCCCAATGAGTCCTTGATATTTAGTCGTTTTCAGCCAACTTTCTGGATTTTTGAAAATTTCACTTTTTTGTGAAAATATCCACTAAATGAGGGAATAATATGTGTGAGGGTACCCCAGGAGAGATCCAAATGTGTGTGGGTAGAATATATATCCCACGGGGGTAAAATTGAAAAAAGTTGATAACAATTTTTTTTTGGACTTAGTCATTTTTCCGGCGCTTATCATACTTTCAGATAGGGGAAATGTCAGTGAGCGTTTCGATTTCAGTTCCAGAGCGATTTTCCCAATGAGTCCTTGATATTTAGTCATTTTCAGACAATAATTTGGATTTTTGAAAATTTCACTTTTTTGTGAAAATATCCACTAAATGAGGGAATAATATGTGTGAGGGTACCTCTGGAGAGTTCCAAATGTGTGTGGGTAGAATATATATACCACGGGGGTAAAATTGAAAAAAGTTGAACAAATTTTTTTTTTTGGACTTAGTCATTTTTCCGGCGCTTATCATACTTTCAGATAGGGGAAATGTCAGTGAGCTTTCCGATTTCAGTTCCAGAGCGATTCGCCCAATGAGTCCTTGATATTTAGTTCTTTTCAGCCAATTTTCTGTATTTTTGAAAATTTCACTTTTTTGTGAAAATATGCACTAATTGAGGGAATAATATGTGTGAGGGTACCCCAGGAGAGTTCCAAATCTGTGTGGGTAGAATATATATCCCACGGGGTTAAAATTGAAAAAAGTTGAAAAAAATTTTTTGGGGGACTTAGTCATTTTTCCGGCTTGTATCAGACTTACATATAGGGGAAATGTTAGTGAGCGTTCCAATTTCAGTTCCAGAGCCTTTCGCCCAATGAGTCCTTGATATTTAGTTGTTTTCAGCCAATTTTCTGGATTTTTGAAAATTTCACTTTTTTGTGAAAATATGCACTAATTGAGGGAATAATATGTGTGAGGGTACCCCAGGAGAGTTCCAAATGTGTGTGGGTAGAATATATATCCCACGGGGGTAAAATTGAAAAAAGTTGAAAATATTTTTTTTTTTGGACTTAGTCATTTTTCTGGCGTTTATCAGACTTTCAGATAGGGGAAATGTCAGTGAGCGTTCCAATTTCAGTTCCAGAGCGATTCGCCCAATGAGTCCTTGATATTTAGTCGTTTTCAGCCAACTTTCTGGATTTTTGAAAATTTCACTTTTTTGTGAAAATATCCACTAAATGAGGGAATAATATGTGTGAGGGTACCCCAGGAGAGATCCAAATGTGTGTGGGTAGAATATATATCCCACGGGGGTAAAATTGAAAAAAGTTGATAACAATTTTTTTTTGGACTTAGTCATTTTTCCGGCGCTTATCATACTTTCAGATAGGGGAAATGTCAGTGAGCATTCCGATTTCAGTTCCAGAGCGATTCGCCCAAGAGTCCTTGATAGTTAGTCGTTTTAAGCCATTTTGCTGGATTTTTGAAAATTTCAGTTTTTTGTGAAAATATCCACTAAATGAAGGAATAATATGTGTGAGGTTACCCCAGGAGAGTTTCAAATCTGTGTGGGTAGAATATATATCCCACGGGGGTAAAATTGAAAAAAGTTGAAAACAATTTTTTTTTGGACTTAGTCATTTTTCCGGCGTTTATCAGACTTTCAGATAGGGGAAATGTGAGTGAGCGTTCCGATTTCAGTACCAGAGCGATTCGCCCAATGAGTCCTTGATATTTAGTCGTTTTCAGCCAATTTTCTGGATTTTTGAAAATTTCACTTTTTTGTGAAAATATCCACTAAATGAGGGAATAATATGTGTGAGGGTACCCCAGGAGACTTCCAAATGTGTGTGGGTAGAATATATATAGCACGGGGGTAAAATTGAACAAAGTTGAAAAAATTTTTTTTTTGGACTTAGTCATTTTTACAGCGTTTATCAGACTTTCAGATAGGGGAAATGTCAGTGAGCATTCCGTTTTCAGTTCCAGAGCGATTCTCCCAATGAGTCCTTGAAATTTAGTAGTTTTCAGCCAATTTTCTGGATTTTTGAAAATTTCACTTTTTTGTGAAAATATACACTAATTGAGGGAATAATATGTGTGAGGGTACCCCAGGAGAGTTCCAAATGTGTGTGGGTAGAATATATATCCCACGGGGTAATATTGAAAAAAGTTGAACAAATGTTTTTTTTTGGACTTAGTCATTTTTCTGGCGTTTATCAGACTTTCAGATAGGGGAAATGTCAGTGAGCGTTAGATTTCAGTTCTAGAGCGATTCTCCCAATGAGTCCTTGATATTTAGTCGTTTTCAGACAATATTTTGGATTTTTGAAAATTTCACTTTTTTGTGAAAATATCCACTAATTGAGGGAATAATATGTGTGAGAGTACCCCAGGAGAGTTCCAAATGTGTGTGGGTAGAAAATATATACCACGAGGTAAAATTGATAAAAGTTGAACAAAATTTTTTTTTGGACTTAGTAATTTTTCTGGCGTTTATCAGACTTTCAGATAGGGGAAATGTCAGTGAGCGTTCCGATTTCAGTTCCAGAGCGATTCGCCCAATGAGTCCTTGATATTTAGTCGTTTTCAGACAATTTTCTGGATTTTTGAAAATTTCACTTTTTTGTGAAAATACCCACTAAATGAGGGAATAATATGTGTGAGGGTACCCCAGGAGAGTTCCAAATGTGTGTGGGTAGAATATATATCCCACGGGGGTAAAATTGAAAAAAAGTTGAAAATATTTTTTTTTTTGGACTTAGTCATTTTTACAGCGTTTATCAGACTTTCAGATAGGGGAAATGTCATTGAGCGTTCCGATTTCAGTTCCAGAGCGATTCGCCCAATGAGTCCTTGATATTTAGTCGTTTTCAGCCATTTTGCTGGATTTTTGAAAATTTCAGTTTTTTGTGAAAATATTCACTAAATGAGGGAATAATATGTGTGAGGGTACCCCAGGAGAGTTCCAAATCTGTGTGGGTAGAATATATATCCCACGGGGTTAAAATTGAAAAAAGTTGAAAAAATTTTTTGGGGGACTTAGTCATTTTTCCGGCGTTTATCAGACTTTCATATAGGGGAAATGTCAGTGAGCGTTCCAATTTCAGTTCCAGAGCGTTTCGCCCAATGAGTCCTTGATATTTAGTTGTTTTCAGACAATTTTCTGGATTTTTGAAAATGTCACTTTTTTGTGAAAATATCCACTAAATGAGGGAATAATATGTGTGAGGGTACCCCAGGAGAGTTCCAAATGTGTGTGGGTAGAATATATATCCCACAGGGGTACAATTGAAAAAAGTTGAAAAATATATTTTTTTGGACTTAGTCATTTTAATGGCCTTTATCAGACTTTCAGATCGGGGAAATGTCAGTGAGCATTCCGATTTCAGTTCCAGAACGATTTGCCCAATGAGTCCTTGATAGTAGTTTTCAGCCAATATTTTAGATTTTTGAAAATATTACTTTTTTGTGAAAATATCCACTAAATGAGGGAATAATATGTGTGACGGTACCCCAAGAGAGTTCCAAATGTGTGTCGGTAGAATATATATCCCTCGGGGGTAAAATTGAAAAAAGTTGAACAAATGTTTTTTTTTGGACTTAGTCATTTTTCTGGCGTTTATCAGACTTTCAGATAGGGGTAAATGTCAGTGAGCGTTAGATTTCAGTTCCAGAGCCATTCTCCCAATGAGTCCTTGATATTTAGTCGTTTTCAGCCAATTTTCTGGATTTTTTAAAATTTCACTTTTTTGTGAAAATATGCACTAATTGAGGGAATAATATGTGTGAGGGTACCCCAGGAGATTTCCAAATCTGTGTGGGTAGAATATATATCCCACGGGGGTAAAATTGAAAAAAGTTGAAAAAAATTTTTTTTTGGACTTAGTCATTTTTTGGGGCGTTTATCAGACTTTCAGATAGGGCAAATGTCAGTGAGCGTTCCAATTTCAGTTCCAGAGTGATTCGCCAAATGAGTCCTTGATATTTAGTCGATTTCAGCCAACATTTTGGAATTTTGAAATTTTCACTTTTTTATGAAAATATCCACTAAATGAGGGAATAATATGTGTGAGGGTACCCCAGGAGAGTTCCAAATGTGTGTGGGTAGAATATATATACCACGGGGGTAAAATTGAAAAAAGTTGAACAAATTTTTTTTTTTGGACTTAGTCATTTTTCCGGCATTTATCAGACTTTCAGATAGGGCAAATGTAAGTGAGCTTTCCGATTTCAGTTCCAGAGCAATTCGCCCAATGAGTCCTTGATATTTAGACGTTTTCAGACAATTTTCTGGATTTTAGAAAATTTCACTTTTTGTGAAAATATCCACTAAATGAGGGAATAATATGTGTGAGGGTACCCCAGGAGAGTTCCAAATGTGTGTGCGTAGAATATATATCCCACAGGGGTACAATTGAAAAAAGTTGAAAAATATATTTTTTTGGACTTAGTCATTTTTCTGGCCTTTATCAGACTTTCAGATAGGGGAAATGTCAGTGAGCATTCCGATTTCAGTTCCAGAGCGATTTGCCCAATGAGTCCTTGATAGTTAGTAGTTTTCAGCCAATATTTTAGATTTTTGAAAATGTCACTTTTTTGTGAAAATATCCACGAAATGAGTGAATAATATGTGTGAGGGTACCCCAGGAGAGTTCCAAATGTGTGTGGGTAGAATATATATCACACGGGGGTAATATTGAAAAAATTTTAACAAATTTTTTTTTTGGACTTAGTCATTTTTCCAGCGTTTATCAGACTTTCAGATAGGGCAATTGTCAGTGAGCGTTCCGATTTCAGTTCCAGAGCGATTCACCCAATGAGTCCATGATATTTAGTCAATTTCAGCCAATTTTCTGGATTTTTGAAAACTTCAGTTTTTCGTGAAAATATCCACTAAATGAGGGAATAATATGTGTGAGGGTACCCCAGGAGAGTTCCAAATGTGTGTGTGTAGAATATATATCCCACGGGGGTAAAATTGAAAAA
Organism: Phyllobates terribilis; assembly: GCF_046119375.1. Taxonomy (NCBI): domain Eukaryota; kingdom Metazoa; phylum Chordata; class Amphibia; order Anura; family Dendrobatidae; genus Phyllobates; species Phyllobates terribilis. The sequence continues at coordinate 2,077,705 of NW_027363002.1, read as the reverse complement.
AGTTGAAAAAAAATTTTTTTTGGACTTAGTCATTTTTCCTTCGTTTATCAGACTTTCAGATACGGGAAATATCAGTGAGCGTTCCAATTTCAGTTCCACAGCGATTCACCCAATGATTCCTTGATATTTAGTCGTTTTCAGACAATTTTCTGGATTTTTAAAAATTTCACTTTTTTGTGAAAATATCCACTAAATGAGGGAATAATATGTGTGAGGGTAACCCAGGAGAGTTCCAAATGTGTGTGGGTAGAATATATATCCCACGGGGGTAAAATTGAAAAAAGTGGAAAAAAATTTTTTTTTGGACTTAGTCATTTTTACAGCGTTTATCAGACTTTCAGATAGGGGAAATGTCAGTGAGCGTTCCGATTTCAGTTCCAGAGCGATTCGCCCAATGAGTCCTTGATATTTAGTCGTTTTCAGCCATTTTGCTGGATTTTTGAAAATTTCAGTTTTTTGTGAAAATATCCACTAAATGAGGGAATAATATGTGTGAGGGTACCCCAGGAGAGTTCCAAATGTGTGTGGGTAGAATATATATTCCACGGGGTAAAATTGAAAAAAGTTGAACAAATTATTTTTTTTGTACTTAGTCATTTTTCTGGCGTTTATCAGACTTTCAGATAGGGGAAATGTCATTGAGCGTTCCGATTTCAGTTCCAGAGCGATTCGCCCAATGAGTCCTTGATATTTAGTCGTTTTCAGCCATTTTGCTGGATTTTTGAAAATTTCAGTTTTTTGTGAAAATATCCACTAAATGAGAGAATAATATGTGTGAGGGTACCCCAGGAGAGTTCCAAATCTGTGTGGGTAGAATATATATCCCACGGGGTTAAAATTGAAGAAAGTTGAAAAAATTTTTTTTTTGGACTTAGTCATTTTTCTGACGTTTATCAGACTTTCAGTTAGGGGAAATGTCAGTGAGCATTCCGATTTCAGTTCCAGAGCGATTCGCCCAATGAGTCCTGGATATTTAGTCATTTTCAGCCAATATTTTGGAATTTTGAAAATTTCACTTTTTTGTGAAAATATCCACTAAATGAGAGAATAATATGTGTGAGGGTACCCCAGGAGAGTTCCAAATGTGTGTGGGTAGAATATATATCACACGGGGGTAAAATTGAAAAAAGTTGAACAAATTTTTTTTTTTGGACTTAATAATTTTTCTGGCGTTTATCAGACTTTCAGATAGGGAAAATGTCAGTCAGCGTTCCGATTTCAGTTCCAGAGCTATTCGCCTAATGAGTCCTTGATATTTAGTCGTTTTCAGCCAATATTTTGGATTTTTGAAAATGTCACTTTTTTGTGAAAATATCCACTAAATGAGGGAATAATATGTGTGAGGGTACCCCAGGAAATTTGCAAATGTGTGTGGGAAGAATATATTTCCCACGGGGGTACAATTGAAAAAAGTTGGAAACATTTTTTTTTTGGACTTAGTCATTTTTCCGGCGCTTATCATACTTTCAGATAGGGGAAATGTCAGTGAGCGTTTCGATTTCAGTTCCAGAGCGATTTTCCCAATGAGTCCTTGATATTTAGTCATTTTCAGACAATAATTTGGATTTTTGAAAATTTCACTTTTTTGTGAAAATATCCACTAAATGAGGGAATAATATGTGTGAGGGTACCTCTGGAGAGTTCCAAATGTGTGTGGGTAGAATATATATACCACGGGGGTAAAATTGAAAAAAGTTGAACAAATTTTTTTTTTTGGACTTAGTCATTTTTCCGGCGCTTATCATACTTTCAGATAGGGGAAATGTCAGTGAGCTTTCCGATTTCAGTTCCAGAGCGATTCGCCCAATGAGTCCTTGATATTTAGTTCTTTTCAGCCAATTTTCTGTATTTTTGAAAATTTCACTTTTTTGTGAAAATATGCACTAATTGAGGGAATAATATGTGTGAGGGTACCCCAGGAGAGTTCCAAATCTGTGTGGGTAGAATATATATCCCACGGGGTTAAAATTGAAAAAAGTTGAAAAAAATTTTTTGGGGGACTTAGTCATTTTTCCGGCGTGTATCAGACTTACATATAGGGGAAATGTTAGTGAGCGTTCCAATTTCAGTTCCAGAGCCTTTCGCCCAATGAGTCCTTGATATTTAGTTGTTTTCAGCCAATTTTCTGGATTTTTGAAAATTTCACTTTTTTGTGAAAATATGCACTAATTGAGGGAATAATATGTGTGAGGGTACCCCAGGAGAGTTCCAAATGTGTGTGGGTAGAATATATATCCCACGGGGGTAAAATTGAAAAAAGTTGAAAATATTTTTTTTTTTGGACTTAGTCATTTTTCTGGCGTTTATCAGACTTTCAGATAGGGGAAATGTCAGTGAGCGTTCCAATTTCAGTTCCAGAGCGATTCGCCCAATGAGTCCTTGATATTTAGTCGTTTTCAGCCAACTTTCTGGATTTTTGAAAATTTCACTTTTTTGTGAAAATATCCACTAAATGAGGGAATAATATGTGTGAGGGTACCCCAGGAGAGATCCAAATGTGTGTGGGTAGAATATATATCCCACGGGGGTAAAATTGAAAAAAGTTGATAACAATTTTTTTTTGGACTTAGTCATTTTTCCGGCGCTTATCATACTTTCAGATAGGGGAAATGTCAGTGAGCATTCCGATTTCAGTTCCAGAGCGATTCGCCCAAGAGTCCTTGATATTTAGTCGTTTTAAGCCATTTTGCTGGATTTTTGAAAATTTCAGTTTTTTGTGAAAATATCCACTAAATGAAGGAATAATATGTGTGAGGTTACCCCAGGAGAGTTTCAAATCTGTGTGGGTAGAATATATATCCCACGGGGGTAAAATTGAAAAAAGTTGAAAACAATTTTTTTTTGGACTTAGTCATTTTTCCGGCGTTTATCAGACTTTCAGATAGGGGAAATGTGAGTGAGCGTTCCGATTTCAGTACCAGAGCGATTCGCCCAATGAGTCCTTGATATTTAGACGTTTTCAGCCAATTTTCTGGATTTTTGAAAATTTCACTTTTTTGTGAAAATATCCACTAAATGAGGGAATAATATGTGTGAGGGTACCCCAGGAGACTTCCAAATGTGTGTGGGTAGAATATATATAGCACGGGGGTAAAATTGAACAAAGTTGAAAAAATTTTTTTTTTGGACTTATCATTTTTACAGCGTTTATCAGACTTTCAGATAGGGGAAATGTCAGTGAGCATTCCGTTTTCAGTTCCAGAGCGATTCTCCCAATGAGTCCTTGAAATTTAGTAGTTTTCAGCCAATTTTCTGGATTTTTGAAAATTTCACTTTTTTGTGAAAATATGCACTAATTGAGGGAATAATATGTGTGAGGGTACCCCAGGAGAGTTCCAAATGTGTGTGGGTAGAATATATATCCCTCGGGGTAAAATTGAAAAAAGTTGAACAAATGTTTTTTTTTGGACTTAGTCATTTTTCTGGCGTTTATCAGACTTTCAGATAGGGGAAATGTCAGTGAGCGTTAGATTTCAGTTCTAGAGCGATTCTCCCAATGAGTCCTTGATATTTAGTCGTTTTCAGACAATATTTTGGATTTTTGAAAATTTCACTTTTTTGTGAAAATATCCACTAATTGAGGGAATAATATGTGTGAGAGTACCCCAGGAGAGTTCCAAATGTGTGTGGGTAGAAAATATATACCACGAGGTAAAATTGATAAAAGTTGAACAAAATTTTTTTTTGGACTTAGTAATTTTTCTGGCGTTTATCAGACTTTCAGATAGGGGAAATGTCAGTGAGCGTTCCGATTTCAGTTCCAGAGCGATTCGCCCAATGAGTCCTTGATATTTAGTCGTTTTCAGACAATTTTCTGGATTTTTGAAAATTTCACTTTTTTGTGAAAATACCCACTAAATGAGGGAATAATATGTGTGAGGGTACCCCAGGAGAGTTCCAAATGTGTGTGGGTAGAATATATATCCCACGGGGGTAAAATTGAAAAAAAGTTGAAAATATTTTTTTTTTTGGACTTAGTCATTTTTACAGCGTTTATCAGACTTTCAGATAGGGGAAATGTCATTGAGCGTTCCGATTTCAGTTCCAGAGCGATTCGCCCAATGAGTCCTTGATATTTAGTCGTTTTCAGCCATTTTGCTGGATTTTTGAAAATTTCAGTTTTTTGTGAAAATATTCACTAAATGAGGGAATAATATGTGTGAGGGTACCCCAGGAGAGTTCCAAATCTGTGTGGGTAGAATATATATCCCACGGGGTTAAAATTGAAAAAAGTTGAAAAAATTTTTTGGGGGACTTAGTCATTTTTCCGGCGTTTATCAGACTTTCATATAGGGGAAATGTCAGTGAGCCTTCCAATTTCAGTTCCAGAGCGTTTCGCCCAATGAGTCCTTGATATTTAGTTGTTTTCAGACAATTTTCTGGATTTTTGAAAATGTCACTTTTTTGTGAAAATATCCACTAAATGAGGGAATAATATGTGTGAGGGTACCCCAGGAGAGTTCCAAATGTGTGTGGGTAGAATATATATCCCACAGGGGTACAATTGAAAAAAGTTGAAAAATATATTTTTTTGGACTTAGTCATTTTAATGGCCTTTATCAGACTTTCAGATCGGGGAAATGTCAGTGAGCATTCCGATTTCAGTTCCAGAACGATTTGCCCAATGAGTCCTTGATAGTAGTTTTCAGCCAATATTTTAGATTTTTGAAAATATTACTTTTTTGTGAAAATATCCACTAAATGAGGGAATAATATGTGTGACGGTACCCCAAGAGAGTTCCAAATGTGTGTCGGTAGAATATATATCCCTCGGGGGTAAAATTGAAAAAAGTTGAACAAATGTTTTTTTTTGGACTTAGTCATTTTTCTGGCGTTTATCAGACTTTCAGATAGGGGTAAATGTCAGTGAGCGTTAGATTTCAGTTCCAGAGCCATTCTCCCAATGAGTCCTTGATATTTAGTCGTTTTCAGCCAATTTTCTGGATTTTTGAAAATTTCACTTTTTTGTGAAAATATGCACTAATTGAGGGAATAATATGTGTGAGGGTACCCCAGGAGATTTCCAAATCTGTGTGGGTAGAATATATATCCCACGGGGGTAAAATTGAAAAAAGTAGAAAAAAATTTTTTTTTGGACTTAGTCATTTTTTGGGGCGTTTATCAGACTTTCAGATAGGGCAAATGTCAGTGAGCGTTCCAATTTCAGTTCCAGAGTGATTCGCCCAATGAGTCCTTGATATTTAGTCGATTTCAGCCAACATTTTGGAATTTTGAAATTTTCACTTTTTTATGAAAATATCCACTAAATGAGGGAATAATATGTGTGAGGGTACCCCAGGAGAGTTCCAAATGTGTGTGGGTAGAATATATATACCACGGGGGTAAAATAGAAAAAAGTTGAACAAATTTTTTTTTTTGGACTTAGTCATTTTTCCGGCATTTATCAGACTTTCAGATAGGGCAAATGTAAGTGAGCTTTCCGATTTCAGTTCCAGAGCAATTCGCCCAATGAGTCCTTGATATTTAGACGTTTTCAGACAATTTTCTGGATTTTAGAAAATTTCACTTTTTGTGAAAATATCCACTAAATGAGGGAATAATATGTGTGAGGGTACCCCAGGAGAGTTCCAAATGTGTGTGCGTAGAATATATATCCCACGGGGGTACAATTGAAAAAAGTTGAAAAAAAATTTTTTTTGGACTTAGTCATTTTTCCTTCGTTTATCAGACTTTCAGATACGGGAAATATCAGTGAGCGTTCCAATTTCAGTTCCACAGCGATTCACCCAATGATTCCTTGATATTTAGTCGTTTTCAGACAATTTTCTGGATTTTTAAAAATTTCACTTTTTTGTGAAAATATCCACTAAATGAGGGAATAATATGTGTGAGGGTAACCCAGGAGAGTTCCAAATGTGTGTGGGTAGAATATATATCCCACGGGGGTAAAATTGAAAAAAGTGGAAAAAAATTTTTTTTTGGACTTAGTCATTTTTACAGCGTTTATCAGACTTTCAGATAGGGGAAATGTCAGTGAGCGTTCCGATTTCAGTTCCAGAGCGATTCGCCCAATGAGTCCTTGATATTTAGTCGTTTTCAGCCATTTTGCTGGATTTTTGAAAATTTCAGTTTTTTGTGAAAATATCCACTAAATGAGGGAATAATATGTGTGAGGGTACCCCAGGAGAGTTCCAAATGTGTGTGGGTAGAATATATATTCCACGGGGTAAAATTGAAAAAAGTTGAACAAATTATTTTTTTTGTACTTAGTCATTTTTCTGGCGTTTATCAGACTTTCAGATAGGGGAAATGTCATTGAGCGTTCCGATTTCAGTTCCAGAGCGATTCGCCCAATGAGTCCTTGATATTTAGTCGTTTTCAGCCATTTTGCTGGATTTTTGAAAATTTCAGTTTTTTGTGAAAATATCCACTAAATGAGAGAATAATATGTGTGAGGGTACCCCAGGAGAGTTCCAAATCTGTGTGGGTAGAATATATATCCCACGGGGTTAAAATTGAAAAAAATTGAAAAAAATTTTTGGGGGACTTAGTCATTTTTCCGGCGTTTATCAGACTTTCATATAGGGGAAATGTCAGTGAGCGTTCCAATTTCAGTTCCAGAGCGTTTCGTCCAATGAGTCCTTGATATTTAGTTGTTTTCAGACAATTTTCTGGATTTTTGAAAATTTCACTTTTTTGTGAAAATATCCACTAAATGAGGGAATAATATGTGTGAGGGTACCCCAGGAGAGTTCTAAATGTGTGTGGGTAGAATATATATCCCACAGGGGTACAATTGAAAAAAGTTGAAAAATATATTTTTTTGGACTTAGTCATTTTAATGTCCTTTATCAGACTTTCAGATAGGGGAAATGTCAGTGAGCATTCCGATTTCAGTTCCAGAACGATTTGCCCAATGAGTCCTTGATAGTTAGTAGTTTTCAGCCAATATTTTAGATTTTTGAAAATGTTACTTTTTTGTGAAAATATCCACTAAATGAGGGAATAATATGTGTGAGGGTACCCCAAGAGAGTTCCAAATGTGTGTCGGTAAAATATATATCCCTCGGGGGTAAAATTGAAAAAAGTTGAACAAATGTTTTTTTTGGACTTAGTCATTTTTCTGGCGTTTATCAGACTTTCAGATAGGGGTAAATGTCAGTGAGCGTTAGATTTCAGTTCCAGAGCCATTCTCCCAATGAGTCCTTGATATTTAGTCGTTTTCAGCCAATTTTCTGGATTTTTGAAAATTTCACTTTTTTGTGAAAATATCCACTAAATGAGGGAATAATATGTGTGAGGGTACCCAGGAGAGTTCCAAATGTGTGTGGGTAGAATATATATCCCACGGGGGTAAAATTGAAAAAAGTTGAAAAAAATTTTTTTTGGACTTAGTCATTTTTACAGCGTTTATCAGACTTTCAGATAGGGGAAAAGTCAGTGAGCATTCCGTTTTCAGTTCCAGAGCGATTCTACCAATGAGTCCTTGATATTTAGTCGTTTTCAGCCAATTTTCTGGATTTTTGAAAATTTCACTTTTTTGTGAAAATATCCACTAAATGAGGGAATAATATGTGTGAGGGTACCCCAGGAGAGATCCAAATGTGTGTGGGTAGAATATATATCCCACGGGGGTAAAATTGAAAAAAGTTGATAACAATTTTTTTTTGGACTTAGTCATTTTTCCGGCGCTTATCATACTTTCAGATAGGGGAAATGTCAGTGAGCATTCCGATTTCAGTTCCAGAGCGATTCGCCCAAGGAGTCCTTGATATTTAGTCGTTTTAAGCCATTTTGCTGGATTTTTGAAAATTTCAGTTTTTTGTGAAAATATCCACTAAATGAGGGAATAATATGTGTGAGGTTACCCCAGGAGAGTTTCAAATCTGTGTGGGTAGAATATATATCCCATGGGGGTAAAATTGAAAAAAGTTGAAAACAATTTTTTTTTGGACTTAGTCATTTTTCCGGCGTTTATCAGACTTTCAGATAGGGGAAATGTGAGTGAGCGTTCCGATTTCAGTAGCAGAGCGATTCGCCCAATGAGTCCTTGATATTTAGTCGTTTTCAGCCAATTTTCTGGATTTTTGAAAATTTCACTTTTTTGTGAAAATATCCACTAAATGAGGGAATAATATGTGTGAGGGTACCCCAGGAGAGTTCCAAATGTGTGTGGGTAGAATATATATAGCACGGGGGTAAAATTGAACAAAGTTGAAAAAATTTTTTTTTTGGACTTAGTCATTTTTACAGCGTTTATCAGACTTTCAGATAGGGGAAATGTCAGTGAGCATTCCGTTTTCAGTTCCAGAGCGATTCTCCCAATGAGTCCTTGAAATTTAGTAGTTTTCAGCCAATTTTCTGGATTTTTGAAAATTTCACTTTTTTGTGAAAATATCCACTAATTGAGGGAATAATTTGTGTGAGAGTACCCCAGGAGAGTTCCAAATGTGTGTGGGTAGAAAATATATACCACGAGGTAAAATTGATAAAAGTTGAACAAAATTTTTTTTTGGACTTAGTAATTTTTCTGGCGTTTATCAGACTTTCAGATAGGGGAAATGTCAGTGAGCGTTCCGATTTCAGTTCCAGAGCGATTCGCCCAATGAGTCCTTGATATTTAGTCGTTTTCAGACAATTTTCTGGATTTTTGAAAATTTCACTTTTTTGTGAAAATACCCACTAAATGAGGGAATAATATGTGTGAGGGTACCCCAGGAGAGTTCCAAATGTGTGTGGGTAGAATATATATCCCACGGGGGTAAAATTGAAAAAAAGTTGAAAATATTTTTTTTTTTGGACTTAGTCATTTTTCCGGCATTTATCAGACTTTCAGATAGGGGAAATGTCATTGAGCGTTCCAATTTCAGTTCCAGAGCGATTCGCCCAATGAGTCCTTGATATTTAGTCGTTTTCAGACAATTTTCTAGATTTTTGAAAATTTCACTTTTTTGTGAAAATATCCACTAAATGAGGGAATAATATGTGTGAGGGTACCCCAGGAGAGTTCCAAATGTGTGTGGGTAGAATATATATCCCACGGGGGTAAAATTGAAAAAAGTCGAAAAAATTTTTTTTTTCGACTTAGTCATTTTTACAGCGTTTATCAGACTTTCAGATAGGGGAAATGTCATTGAGCGTTCCGATTTCAGTTCCAGAGCGATTCGCCCAATGAGTCCTTGATATTTAGTCGTTTTCAGCCATTTTGCTGGATTTTTGAATATTTCAGTTTTTTGTGAAAATATTCACTAAATGAGGGAATAATATGTGTGAGGGTACCCCAGGAGAGTTCCAAATCTGTGTGGGTAGAATATATATCCCACGGGGTTAAAATTGAAAAAAGTTGAAAAAATTTTTTGGGGGACTTAGTCATTTTTCCGGCGTTTATCAGACTTTCATATAGGGGAAATGTCAGTGAGCGTTCCAATGTCAGTTCCAGAGCGTTTCGCCCAATGAGTCCTTGATATTTAGTTGTTTTCAGACAATTTTCTGGATTTTTGAAAATTTCACTTTTTTGTGAAAATATCCACTAAATGAGGGAATAATATGTGTGAGGGTACCCCAGGAGAGTTCCAAATGTGTGTGAGTAGAATATATATCCCACAGGGGTACAATTGAAAAAAGTTGAAAAATATATTTTTTTGGACTTAGTCATTTTAATGGCCTTTATCAGACTTTCAGATCGGGGAAATGTCAGTGAGCATTCCGATTTCAGTTCCAGAACGATTTGCCCAATGAGTCCTTGATAGTAGTTTTCAGCCAATATTTTAGATTTTTGAAAATATTACTTTTTTGTGAAAATATCCACTAAATGAGGGAATAATATGTGTGAGGGTACCCCAGGAGAGTACCAAATGTGTGTGGGTAGAGTATATATCCCACAGGGGTACAACTGAAAAAAGTTGAAAAATATTTTTTTTTGGACTTAGACATTTTTCCGGCCTTTATCAGACTTTCAGATAGGGGAAATGTCAGTGAGCGTTCCGATTTCAGTTCCAGAGCGATTTTGCCCAATGAGTCCTTGATAGTTAGTAGTTTTCAGCCAATAATTTAGATTTATGAAAATTTCACTTTTTTGTGAAAATATCCACTAAATTAGGGAATAATATGTGTGAGGGTACCCCAGGAGAGTTCCAAATGTGTGTGGGTAGAATATATATCACACGGGGGTAATATTGAAAAAAGTTTAACAAATTTTTTTTTTGGACTTAGTCATTTTTCCGGCGTTTATGAGATTTTCAGATAGGGGAAATGTCAGTGAGCGTTCCAATTTCAGTTCCAAAGCGATTCACCCAATGATTCCTTGATATTTAGTCGTTTTCAGACAATTTTCTGGATTTTTGAAAATTTCACTTTTTTGTGAAAATATCCACTAAAAGAGGGAATAATATGTGTGAGGGTACCCCAGGAGAGTTTCAAATGTGTGTGGGAAGAATATATATACCAGGGGGGTAAAATTGAAAAAAGTTGAAAAAATTTTTTTTTTTGGACTTAGTCATTTTTCCAGCGTTTAACAGACTTTCAGATAGGGCAATTGTCAGAGAGCGTTCCGATTTCAGTTCCAGAGCGATTCGCCCAATGAGTCCTTGATGTTTAGTCGTTTTCAGACAATTTTCTGGATTTTTGAAAATTTCACTTTTTTGTGAAAATATCCACTAAATGAGGGAATAATATGTGTGAGGGTACCCCAGGAGATTTCCAAATCTGTGTGGGTAGAATATATATACCACGGGGGTAAAATTGAAAAAAGTTTAAAAAAAATTTTTTTTTTGGACTTAGTCATTTTTCCAGCGTTTATCAGACTTTCAGATAGGGCAATTGTCAGTGAGCGTTCCGATTTCAGTTCCAGAACGATTTGCCCAATGAGTCCTTGATAGTTAGTAGTTTTCAGCCAATATTTTAGATTTTTGAAAATGTTACTTTTTTGTGAAAATATCCACTAAATGAGGGAATAATATGTGTGAGGGTACCCCAGGAGAGTTCCAAATGTGTGTGGGTAGAATATATATCCCATATGGTAAAATTGAAAAAAGTTGAACAAATTATTTTTTTTGGACTTAGTCATTTTTCAGGCGTTTATCAGACTTTCAGATAGGGGAAATGTGAGTGAGCGTTCCGATTTCAGTACCAGAGCGATTCGCTCAATGAGTCCTTGATATTTAGTCGTTTTCAGCCAATTTTCTGGATTTTTGAAAATTTCACTTTTTTGTGAAAATATCCACTAAATGAGGGAATAATATGTGTGAGGGTACCTCAGGAGAGTTCCAAAACTGTGTGGGTAGAATATATACCCCACGGGGTTAAAATTGAAAACAGTTGAAAAATTTTTTTGGGGGGACTTAGTCATTTTTCCGGCGTTTATCAGACTTTCATATAGGGGAAATGTCAGTGAGCGTTCCAATTTCAGTTCCAGAGCGTTTCGCCCAATGGGTCCTTGATATTTAGTCGATTTCAGCCAATATTTTGGAATTTTGAAATTTTCACTTTTTTTATGAAAATATCCACTAAATGAGGGAATAATATCTGTGAGGGTACCCCAGGAGAGTTCCAAATGTGTGTGGGTAGAATATATATACCACGGGGGTAAAATTGAAAAAAGTTGAACAAATTTTTTTTTTTGGACTTAGTCATTTTTCCGGCATTTATCAGACTTTCAGATAGGGCAAATGTAAGTGAGCTTTCCGATTTCAGTTCCAGAGCAATTCGCCCAATGAGTCCTTGATATTTAGTCGTTTTCAGACAATTTTCTGGATTTTAGAAAATTTCACTTTTTGTGAAAATATCCACTAAATGAGGGAATAATATGTGTGAGGGTACCCCAGGAGAGTTCCAAATGTGTGTGCGTAGAATATATATCCCACAGGGGTACAATTGAAAAAAGTTGAAAAATATTTTTTTTTGGACTTCGTCATTTTTCTGGCCTTTATCAGACTTTCAGATAGGGCAATTGTCAGTGAGCGTTCCGATTTCAGTTCCAGAGCGATTCGCCCAATGAGTCCATGATATTTAGTCAATTTCAGCCAATTTTCTGGATTTTTGAAAACTTCAGTTTTTCTTGAAAATATCCACTAAATGAGGGAATAATATGTGTGAGGGTACCCCAGGAGAGTTCCAAATGTGTGTGTGTAGAATATATATCCCACGGGGGTAAAATTGAAAAAAGTTGAAAAAAAATTTTTTTTGGACATAGTCATTTTTCCGGCGTTTATCAGACTTTCAGATAGGGGAAATGTCAGTGAGCGTTCCAATTTCAGTTCCAGAGCTATTCACCCAATGATTCCTTGATATTTAGTCGTTTTCAGACAATTTTCTGGATTTGTGAAAATTTCACTTTTTTGTGAAAATATCCACTAAATGAGGGAATAATATGTGTGAGGGTACCCCAGGAGAGTTCCAAATGTGTGTGGGTAGAATATATATACCGCCGGGGGTAAAATTGAAAAAAGTTGAAAACATTTTTTTTTGGACTTAGTCATTTTTCCGGCGTTTATCAGACTTTCAGATAGGGGAAATGTCAGTGAGCGTTCCGATTTCAGTTCCAGAGCGATTCGCCCAATGAGTCCCTGATATTTAGTCGTTATCAGACAATTTTCTGGATGTTTGAAAATTTCACTTTTTTTGTGAAAATATCCACTAAATGAGGGAATAATATGTGTGAGGGTACCCCAGGAGAGTTCCAAATGTGTGTGGGTAGAATATATATCCCACGGGGTAAAATTGAAAAAAGTTGAACAAATTTTTTTTTTGGACTTAGTCATTTTTCCGGCATTTATCAGACTTTCAGATATGGCAAATGTCAGTGAGCATTCCGATTTCAGTTCCAGAGCGATTCGCCCAATGAGTCCTTGATATTTAGTCGTTTTCAGCCAATTTTCTGGATTTTGGAAAATTTCACTTTTTTGTGAAAATATCCACTAAATTAGGGAATAATATGTGTGAGGGTACCCCAGGAGAGTTCCAAATGTGTGTGGGTAGAATATATATCCCACAGGGGTACAATTGAAAAAAGTTGAAAAATATTTTTTTTTGGACTTAGTCATTTTTCTGGCCTTTATCAGACTTTCAGATAGGGGAAATGTCAGTGAGCATTCCGATTTCAGTTCCAGAGCGATTTGCCCAATGAGTCCTTGATAGTAGTTTTCAGCCAACATTTTAGATTTTTGAAAATTTCACTTTTTTGTGAAAATATCCACTAAATGAGGGAATAATATGTGTGAGGGTACCCCAGGAGAGTTCCAAATGTGTGTGGGTAGAATATATATCACACGGGGGTAATATTGAAAAAAGTTTAACAAATTTTTTTTTTGGACTTAGTCATTTTTCCGGCGTTAATCAAACTTTCAGAAATGGGAAATGTCAGTGAGCGTTCCGATTTCAGTTCCAGAGTGATTCACCCAATGAGTCCTTGATATTTAGTCGTTTTCAGCCAATTTTCTGGATTTTTGAAAATGTCACTTTTTTGTGAAATTATCCACTAAATGAGGGAATAATATGTGTGAGGGTAACCCAGGAGAGTTCCAAATGTGTGTGGGTAGAATATATATACCATGGGGGTAAAATTGAAAAAAGTTGAACAAATTTTTTTTTTGGACTTAGTCATTTTTCCGACGTTTATCAGACTTTCAGATAGGGCAAATGTCAGTGAGCATTTCGATTTCAGTTCCAGAGCGATTCGCCCAATGAGTCCTTGATATTTAGCCATTTTCAGCCAATTTTCTGGATTTTGAAAATTTCAGTTTTTCGTGAAAATATCCAATAAATGAGGGAATAATATGTGTGAGGGTACCCCAGGAGAGTTCCAAATGTGTGTGGGTAGAATATATATCACACGGGGGTAATATTGAAAAAAGTTTAACAAATTTTTTTTTTGGACTTAGTCATTTTTCCAGCGTTTATCAGACTTTCAGATAGGGCAATTGTCAGTGAGCGTTCCGATTTCAGTTCCAGAGCGATTTGCCCAATGAGTCCTTGATATTTAGTCGTTTTCAGTCAATTTTCTGGATTTTTGAAAATTTCACTTTTTGTGAAAATATCCACTAAATGAGGGAATAATATGTGTGAGGGTACCCCAGGAGAGTTCCAAATGTGTGTGGGTAGAATATATATACTACGTCGGTATGGTAAAATTGAAAAAAGTTGAAAACAATTTTTTTTGGACTTAGTCATTTTTCCGGTGTTAATCAAACTTTCAGAAACGGGAAATGTCAGTGAGCGTTCCGATTTCAGTTCCAGGGTGATTCGCCCAATGAGTCCTTGATATTTAGTCATTTTCAACCAATTTTCTGGATTTTTGAAAATTTCACTTTTTTGTGAAAATATCCACTAAATGAGGGAATAATATGTGTGAGGGTACCCCAGGAGAGTTCCAAATGTGTGTTGGTAGAACATATATCCCACGGGCGTAAAATTTAAAAAAGTTGAAAAAATTTTTTTGGGGGACTTAGTCATATTTCCAGCGTTTATCAGACTTTCAGATAGGGCAAATGTCAGTGAGCGTTCCGATTTCAGTTCCAGAGCGATTTGCACAATGAGTCCTTGATATTTAGTCGTTTTCAGCCAATATTTTAGATTTTTGAAAATTTCACTTTTTTGTGAAAATATCCACTAAATGAGGGAATAATATGTGTGAGGGTACGCCAGGAGCGTTCCAAATGTGTGTGGGTAGAATATATATCACACAGGGGTAATATTGAAAAAAGTTTAACAAATTTTTTTTTTGGACTTAGTCATTTTTCCAGCGTTTATCAGACTTTCAGATAGGGGAAATGTCAGTGAGCGTTCCGATTTCAGTTCCAGAGTGATTCACCCAATGAGTCCTTGATATTTAGTCGTTTTCAGCTAATATTTTGAATTTTTGAAAATTTCACTTTTTTGTGAAAATATCCACTAAATGAGTGAATAATATGTGTGAGGGTACCCCAGAAGAGTTCCAAGTGTGTGTGGGTAGAATATATATCCCAAGGGGGTAAAATTGAAAAAAGTTGAAAAAAATTGTTTTTTTGGACTGTCATTTTTCTGGCGTTTATCAGACTTTCAGATAGGGGAAATGTCAGTGAGCGTTCCGATTTCAGTTCCAGAGCGATTTGCACAATGAGTCCTTGATATTTAGTCATTTTCAGCCAATTTTCTGGATTTTTGAAAATGTCACTTTTTTGTGAAAATATCCACTAAATGAGGGAATAATATGTGTGAGGTTAACCCAGGAGAGTTCCAAATGTGTGTGGGTAGAATATATATACCACGGGGGTAAAATTGAAAAAAGTTGAAAACAATTTTTTTTTGGACTTAGTCATTTTTCCGGCGTTTATCAGACTTTCAGATAGGGCAAATGTCAGTGAGCGTTCCAATTTCAGTTCCAGAGCGATTCACCCAATGAGTCCTTGATATTTAGTCGTTTTCAGCCAATATTTTGGATTTTTGAAAATTTCACTTTTTTGTGAAAATATCCACTAAATGAGGGAATAATATGTGTGAGGGTACCCCAGGAGAGATCCAAATGTGTGTGGGTAGAATATATATCCCACGGGGGTAAAATTGAAAAAGTTTAAAAAAATTTTTTTTTGGACTTAGTCATTTTTCCGGCGTTTATCAGACTTTCAGATAGGGGAAATGTCAGTGAGCGTTCCGATTTCAGTTCCAGAGCGATTCGCCCAATGAGTCCTTGGTATTTAGTCGTTTTCAGCCAATTTTCTGGATTTTTGAAAATTTCACTTTTTTGTGAAAATATCCACTAAATGAGGGAATAATATGTGTGAGGGTACCCCAGGAGAGTTCCAAATGTGTGTGGGTAGAATATATATACCACGTTGGTATGGTAAAATTGAAAAAAGTTGAAAACATTTTTTTTTTGGAATTAGTCATTTTTCCGGCGTTTATCAGACTTTCAGATAGGAGAAATATCAGTGAGCGTTCCGATTTCAGTTCCAGAGCGATTCGCCCAATGAGTCCTTGATATTAATTCGTTTTCAGCCAATTCTCTGGATTTTTGAAAATTTCAGTTTTTCTTAAAAATATCCACTAAATGAGGGAATAATATGTGTGAGGGTACCCCAGGAGAGTTTCAAATGTGTGTGGGTAGAATATATATCCCACGGGGTAAAATTGAAAAAAGTTGAAAAATTTTTTTTTTGAACTTAGTCATTTTTACGACATTTATCAGATATTCAGATAGGGGAAATATCAGTGAGCGTTCCCATTTCAGTTCCAGAGCGATTCGCTCAATGAGTCTTTGATATTTAGTCGTTTTCAGCCAATATTTTGGATTTTTGAAAATTTTACTTTTTTGGGAAAATATCCACTAAATGAGGGAATAATATGTGTGATGGTACCCCAGGAGAGTTCCAAATGTGTGTGGGTAGAATATATATCCCACGGGGGTAAAATTGAAAAAGTTGAAAAAAAAATTTTTTTGGACTTAGTCATTTTTCCGGCGTTTATCAGACTTTCAGATAGGGGAAATGTCAGTGAGCGTTCCGAATTCAGTTCCAGAGCGATTCGCCCAATGAGTCCTTGATATTTAGTCAATTTCAGCCACTTTTCTGGATTTTGGAAAATTTCAGTTTTTTGTGAAAATATCCACTAAATGAGGGAATAATATGTGTGAGGGTACCCCAGGAGAGTTCCAGATCTGTGTGGGTAGAATATATATCCCATGGGGGTAAAATTGAAAAAAGTTGAAAACTTTTTTTTTTGGACTTAGTCATTTTTCCGGCGTTTATCAGACTTTCAGATAGGGGAAATGTCAGTGAGCGTTCCGAATTCAGTTCCAGAGCGATTCGCCCAATGAGTCCTTGATATTTAGTCAATTTCAGCCAATTCTCTGGATTTTTGAAAATTTCACTTTTTTGTGAAAATATCCACTAAATGAGGGAATAATATGTGTGAGGTTACCCCAGGAGAGTTCCAAATGTGTGTGGGTAGAATATATATCCCACGGGGGTAAAATTTAAAAAAGTTGAATAAGTTTTTTTTTGGACTTAGTCATTTTTACGGCGTTTATCAGACTTTCAGGCAGGAGAAATATCAGTGAGCGTTCCGATTTCAGTTCCAGAGCGATTCGCCAAATGAGTCCTTGATATTTAGTCGTTTTCAGCCAATATTTTGGATTTTTGAAAATTTCACTTTTTTGTGAAAATATCCACTAAATGAGTGAATAATATGTGTGAGGGTACCCCAGGAGAGTTCCAAATGTGTGTAGGTAGAATATATATCCCACAGGGTAAAATTGAAAAAAGTTGAAAAATTTTTTTTTTTGGACTTAGTCATTTTTCCGGCATTTATCAGACTTTCAGATAGGGCAAATGTCAGTGAGCGTTCCTATTTCAGTTCCAGAGCGATTCGCCCAATGAGTCCTTGATATTTAGTCGTTTTCAGCCAATTTTCTGGATTTTTGAAAATTTCAGTTTTTTGTGAAAATATCCGCTAAATGAGGGAATAATATGTGTGAGGGTACCCCAGGAAAGTTACAGATCTGTGTGGGTAGAATATATATCCCATGGGGGTAAAATTGAAAAAAGTTGAAAACATTTTTTTTTGGACTTAGTCATTTTTCCGGCGTTAATCAGACTTTCAGATAGGGGAAATGTGAGTGAGCGTTCCGATTTCTGTTCCAGAGTGATTCGTCCAATGAGTCCTTGATATTTAGTCGTTTTCAGTCAATTTTCTGGATTTTTGAAAATTTCAGTTTTTCATGAAAATGTCCACTAAATGAGGGAATAATGTGTGTGAGGGTACCCCAGGAGAGTTCCAAATGTGTGTGGGAAGAATATATATCCCACGGGGGTAAAATTGAAAAAAGTTTAAAAAAAATTTTTTTTGGACTTAATCATTTTTCCGGCGTTTATCAGACTTTCAGATAGGGGAAATGTCAGTGAGCGTTCCGAATTCAGTTCCAGAGCGATTCGCCCAATGAGTCCTTGATATTTAATCAATTTCAGCCAATTATCTGGATTTTGGAAAATTTCACTTTTTTGTGAAAATATCAACTAAATGAGGGAATAATATGTGTGAGGGTACCCCAGGAGAGTTCCAAATGTGTGTGGGTAGAATATATATCCCACGGGGCTAAAATTGAAAAAAGTTGAAAAAAATTTTTTTTTGGACTTATTCATTTTTCTGGCGTTTATCAGATATTCAGATAGGGGAAATATCAGTGAGCGTTCCTATTTCAGTTCCAGAGCGATTCGCCCAATGAGTCCTTGATATTTAGTCGTTTTCAGCCAATTTTCTGGATTTTTGAAAATTTCAGTTTTTTGTGAAAACATCCGCTAAATGAGGGAATAATATGTGTGAGGGTACCCCAGGAGAGTTCCAGATCTGTGTGGGTAGAATATATATCCCATGTGGGTAAAATTGAAAAAAGTTGAAAACATTTTTTTTTTTGGACTTAGTCATTTTTCCGGCGTTAATCAGACTTTCAGATAGGGGAAATGTGAGTGAGTGTTCCGAATTCAGTTCCAGAGCGATTCGCCCAATGATTCCTTAATATTTAGTCAACTTCAGCCACTTTTCTGGATTTTTGAAAATTTCACTTTTTTGTGAAAATATCCACTAAATGAGGGAATAATATGTGTGAGGATACCCCAGGAGAGTTCCAAATGTGTGTGGGTAGAATATATATCCCACGGGGGTAAATTTGAAAAAAGTTGAAACATTTTTTTTCTGGACTTAGTCATTTTTCCAGCGTTAATCAGACTTTCAGATAGGGGAAATGTGAGTGAGCGTTCCGATTTCAGTTCCAGAGCGATTCGCCCAATGAGTCCTTGATATTTAGTCGTTTTCAGCCAATAATTTGGATTTTTGAAAATTTCACTTTTTTGTGAAAATATCCACTAAATGAGGGAATAATATGTGTGAGGGTAACCCAGCAGAGTTCCAAATGTGTGTGGGTAGAATATATATCCCACGGGGGTAAAATTGAATAAAGTTGAACAAATTTTTTTTTTGGACTTAGTCATTTTTCTGGCATTTATCAGACTTTCAGATAGGGGAAATGTCAGTGAGCGTTCCGATTTCAGTTCCAGAGCGATTCGCCCAATGAGTCCTTGATATTTAGTCGTTTTCAGCCAATATTTTGGATTTTTGAAAATTTCACTTTTTTGTGAAAATATCCACTAAATGAGGGAATAATTTGTGTGAGGGTACCCCAGGAGAGTTCCAAATGTGTGTTGGTAGAATATATATCCCACGGGGGTGTTACTCACAAAGTCTGTGAATTTCCCCTCATTATTAATGGTATTCACGAAGAGAATTTCGATTTGGTAGTATTAAATAATTTGCCTTCTCCAGTAGTGTTGGGGTTACCCTGGTTAAAATTGCACAATCCTGTACTGGATTGGTCTACCAATGAAATTAAGTCCTGGAGCCCTAAGTGTTATGACAAGTGTTGTAACGGATGCATTGTTGCTGTGGATAAAGGGGAATTACCTGTACCTATTCAGGATTTTTGGAAAGTTTTTTCTGAGAAAGAATCGCAAATTTTGCCACCCCATAGAGACTATGACTGTACCATTGAATTTGTCCCTGGAGCGACTCTTCCTAAAAGTCGTTTATTTAATCTTACTATTCCTGAGAGAAAGGCTTTGGAGGAATGCATACAGACAAGCTTGGCTGACGGTCACATTAGGCCTTCCAAGTCTCCTGTGGCTGTTGGATTTTTTTTTTCTTAAAAAAAAGGACGGCGGTTTACGTCCTTGTCTGGACTTTCGTGAGATTAATAAAATTACTGTACGCAATCCTTACCCACTGCCATTGATTCCGGATTTGTTTAAACAGTTAGTGGGGGCCAAGTGGTTCTCTAAAATTGATCTCCGGGGGGCATACAATTTGTTGCACATGAAGGAGGGTGATGAATGGAAGACTGCTTTTAACACTCCTGTGGGTCATTTTGAGAACCTAGTTATGCCTTTTGGTCTTACCAATGCACCAGCATTTTTTCATAATCTTATTAATGACATCCTTAGACCTTTGATCGGCAAAAATGTGGTTGTGTATTTGGATGACATTTTGATTTATTCGCCGGATCTGGAGTCTCATTGGCGGAGCGTATGTGAGGTTTTACAGTTATTAATGGACAATTTGCTTTTTGCTAAGCTGGAGAAATTTGAGTTCGCTGTACAGAGAATTCGTTTTTTGGGTTACATTATCTCCAGTGAAGGTTTTGAGATGGATCCGGTTAAAGTTCAAGCTGTGCAGGAATGGCCTAGGCCTATTGGTTTGAAATCGATACAGAGGTTTTTGGATTTCGCCAATTATTACAGAAAGTTCATAAAAAATGTTTCTATTATTGTCAAACCACTGACCGATCTCACCAGGAAAGGTGCTAATGCGGTTCAGTGGACTTCTGAGGCCATTGAAGCTTTTGTGTTTTCAAAGGAGAGGTTCACCTCTGCTCCCATCCTTATGCAGCCTGATGTGACTAAGCCGTTTTTGGTTGAGGTTGATGCTTCTTCTGTGGGGGTCGGTGCGGTGTTGTCTCAGGAAAACAAGGATGGAGTACATCCCTGTGCCTTTTTTTAAATTTTTTTTTCTGAGACTGAACTTAATTACGATATTGGTAATCGGGAATTGCTGGCTATTAAACTCGCATTAGAACACTGGGGCATCCCGGGAGGGTTTGAAATGTGTGGGTAAAATATATATCCCACGGGTGGGAAATTAAAAAAAAAGTTTAAAAAAATAATTTTTTTTGTACTTAGAAAATTTTCTGGCTTGTGTCAGACTTCCAGAGAGGGCGAAATGTCAGTGAGCATGTCCAATTTCACTTCCAGAGCGATTTGTCCGATGAGTCCTTGATACTTAATCGTTTTGGCCAATTTTCTGACTTTTTTGAAAATTTCACTTTTTTGTGAAAATATCCGCTAAATGAGGGAATACTATGTTAGAGGGCATCCCAGGAGGGTTCCAACTGTGTGGGTAAAATATATATCCCACAGGGGGAAATTGAAAAAAAGTTTAAAAGAAATTTTTTTTTGAACTTAGAAAATTTTCCAGCTTGTGTCAGACTTCCAGAGAGGGGGAAATGTCAGTGAGAGCGTCCGATTTCAGTTCCAAAGCGATTTGTCCGATGAGTTCTTGATACTTAATCGTTTTTGCCAATTTTCTGACTTCTTTGAAAATTTCACTTTTTTGTGAAAATATCCGCTAAATGAGGGAATACTATGTTAGAGGGCATCCTGGGAGGGTTTGAAATGTGTGGGTAAAATATATATCCCACGGGTGGGAAATTGAAAAAAAGTTGAAAAAATAATTTTTTTGGGACTAAGAAAATTTTCCAGCTTGTGTCAATCTTCCAGAGAGGGGGAAATGTCAGTGAGTGCATCTGATTTCAGTTCCAGAGTGATTCGTCCGATAAGTCCTTGATACGTAGTCGTTTTTTGCCAATTTTCTGACTTTTTGAAAATTTCATTTTTTTGTGAAAATATCCACTAAATGAGGGAATACTATGTCAGAGGGCATCCCGGGAGGGTTTGAAGTGTGTGGGTAAAATATATATCCCACAGTGGGAAATTGAAAAAAAGTTGAAAAAATAATTTTTTTGGGACTTAGAAAATTGTATGGCTTGTGTCAGACTTCCAGAGAGTGGAAAATGTCAGTGAGCGCATCCGATTTCAGTTCCAGAGCGATTCGTCTGATGAGTCCTTGATACTTAGTTTTTTTTTGCCAATGTTCTGACTTTTTTGAAAATTTCACTTTTTCGTGAAAATATCCGCTAAATTAGGGAATACTATGTTAGAGGGCATCCCCGGAGGGTTTGAAATGTGTGGGTTAAATATATATCCCACGGGTGAGAAATTGAAAAAAAGTTTAAAAAAATTATTTTTTTTGGACTTAGAAAATTTTCTGGCTTTTGTCAGACTTCCAGAGAGGGCGAAATGTCAGTGAGCATGTCCGATTTCAGTTCCAGAGCGATTCGTCCGATGACTCCTTGAAACTTAATTGTGCTTAGCCAATTTTCTGACTTTTTTTAAAATTTCACTTTTTTGTGAAAATATCCGCTAAATGAGGGAATACTATGTTAGAGGGCATCCCAGGAGGGTTCCAACTGTGTGGGTAAAATATATATCCCACAGGGGGAAATTGAAAAAAAGTTTAAAAGAAATTTTTTTTTGAACTTAGAAAATTTTCCAGCTTGTGTCAGACTTCCAGAGAGGGGGAAATGTCAGTGAGCGCGTCCGATTTCAGTTCCAAAGCGATTTGTCCGATGAGTTCTTGATACTTAATCGTTTTTGCCAATTTTCTGACTTTTTTGAAAATTTCACTTTTTTGTGAAAATATCCGCTAAATGAGGGAATACTATGTTAGAGGGCATCCTGGGAGGGTTTGAAATGTGTGGGTAAAATATATATCCCACGGGTGGGAAATTGAAAAAAAGTTGAAAAAATAATTTTTTTGGGACTAAGAAAATTTTCCAGCTTGTGTCAATCTTCCAGAGAGGGGGAAATGTCAGTGAGTGCATCTGATTTCAGTTCCAGAGTGATTCGTCCGATAAGTCCTTGATACGTAGTCGTTTTTTGCCAATTTTCTGACTTTTTGAAAATTTCATTTTTTTGTGAAAATATCCACTAAATGAGGGAATACTATGTCAGAGGGCATCCCGGGAGGGTTTGAAGTGTGTGGGTAAAATATATATCCCACAGTGGGAAATTGAAAAAAAGTTGAAAAAATAATTTTTTTTGGACTTAGAAAATTGTATGGCTTGTGTCAGACTTCCAGAGAGTGGAAAATGTCAGTGAGCGCATCCGATTTCAGTTCCAGAGCGATTCGTCTGATGAGTCCTTGATACTTAGGTTTTTTTTTGCCAATGTTCTGACTTTTTTGAAAATTTCACTTTTTCGTGAAAATATCCGCTAAATGAGGGAATACTATGTTAGAGGGCATCCCCGGAGGGTTTGAAATGTGTGGGTTAAATATATATCCCACGGGTGAGAAATTGAAAAAAAGTTTAAAAAAATAATTTTTTTTGGACTTAGAAAATTTTCTGGCTTTTGTCAGACTTCCAGAGAGGGCGAAATGTCAGTGAGCATGTCCGATTTCAGTTCCAGAGCGATTCGTCCGATGACTCCTTGAAACTTAATTGTGTTTAGCCAATTTTCTGACTTTTTTTAAAATTTCACTTTTTTGTGAAAATATCCGCTAAATGAGGGAATACTATGTTAGAGGGCATCCCAGGAGAGTTCCAAATGTGTGGGTAAAATATATATCCCACGGGGGGGAAATTGAAAAAAGTTGAAAAAAAAAATTATTTGCACTTAGAAAATTTTCCAGCTTGTGTCAGACTTCCAGAGAGGGGGAAATGTCAGTGAGCGCGTCCGATTTCAGTTCCAAAGCGATTTGTCCGATGAGTCCTTGATACTTAATCGTTTTTGCCAATTTTCTAACTTTTTTGAAAATTTCACTTTTTTGTGAAAATATCCGCTAAATGAGGGAATACTATGTTAGAGGGCATCCTGGGTGGATTTGAAATGTGTGGGTAAAATATATATCCCACGGGTGGGAAATTGAAAAAAAGTTGAAAAAATTATTTTTTTGGGACTAAGAAAACTTTCCAGCTTGTGTCAATCTTCCAGAGAGGGGGAAATGTCAGTGAGCGCATCTGATTTCAGTTCCAGAGTGATTCGTCCGATGAATCCTTGATACGTAGTCGTTTTTTGCCAATTTTCTGACTTTTTTGAAAATTTCACTTTTTTGTGAAAATATCCGCAAAATGAGGGAATACTATGTTAGAGGGCATCCTGGGAGGATTTGAAATGTGTGGGTAAAATATATATCCCACGGGTGGGAAATTTAAAAAAAGTTGAAAAAATTATTTTTTTGGGACTAAGAAAATTTTGCAGCTTGTGTCAATCTTCCAGAGAGGGGGAAATGTCAGTGAGCGCATCTGATTTCAGTTCCAGAGTGATTCGTCCGATGAATCCTTGATACGTAGTCGTTTTTTGCCAATTTTCTGACTTTTTTGAAAATTTCAGTTTTTTGTGAAAATATCCACTAAATGAGGGAATACTATGCCAGAGGGCATCCCGGGAGGGTTTGAAATGTGTGGGTAAAATATATATCCCACAGGGGGAAATTGAAAAAAAGTTGAAAAAATAATTTTTTTTGGACTAAGAAAATTTTCCGGCTTGTGTCAGACTTTCAGAGAGGGAGAAATGTTAATGAGTGCGTCCGATTTCAGTTCCAGAGCGATTCGTTCGATGAGTCCGTCATACTTAGTCGTTTTTTGCCAATTTTCTTACTTTTTTGAAAATTTCACTTTTTTGTGAAAATATCCGCTAAATGAGGGAAAACTATGTTAGAGGGCATCCCAGGAGGGTTCCAAATGTTTGGGTAAAATATATATCCCACGGGGGGGAAATTGAAAAAAGTTGAAAAAAAAAATTATTTGCACTTAGAAAATTTTCCAGCTTGTTGTCAGACTTCCAGAGAGTGGGAAATGTCAATGAGCGCATCCGAATTCAGTTCCAGAGCGATTCGTGTGATGAGTCCTTGATACGTAGTCGTTTTTTGCCAATTTTCTGTTTTTTTGAAAATTTCACTTTTTTGTGAAAATATCCGCTAAATGAGGGAATACTATGTCAGAGGGCATCCCGGGAGGGTTTGAAATGTGTGGGTAAAATATATATCCCACGGGGGGGAAATTGAAAAAAAAGTTGAAAAAAAAAATTTTTGGACTTAGAAAATTTTTCAGCTTGTGTCAGACTTATAGAGAGGGGGAAATGTCAGTGAACGTGTCCGATTTTAGTTCCAGAGCGATTCATCCGATGAGCCCTTGTTACTTAGTCGTTTTTTGCCAATTTTCTGACTTTTTTGAAAATTTCACTTTTTTGTGAAAATACCTGCTAAATGAGGGAATACTATGTTATAGAGAATCCCAGGAGAGTTCCAAATGTGTGGGTAAAATATATATCCAAACCGGGGAAATTTAAAAAAGTTGAAAAAAAATTTTTTTTTTGAACTTAGAAAATTTTCCAGCTTGTGTCAGACTTCCAGAGAGGGTGGAAAGTCAGTGAGCGCATCCGATTTCAGTTCCAGAGCGATTAGTCCGATGAGTCCATGATACTTAGTCGTTTTTTTGCCAATTTTCTGACTTTTTTGAAAATTTCACTTTTTTGTGAAAATATCCGCTAAATAAGGGAATACTTTGTTAGAGTGAATCCCAGGAGAGTTCCAAATGTGTGGGTAAAATTTATATCCCACGGGGGGAAATTGAAAAAAAGTTGAAAACAATTTTTTTTTGAACTTAGATAATTTTCCAGCTTGTGTCTGACTTCCAGAGAGGGGGAAATGTCAGTGAGCTCATCCGATTTCAGTTCCAGAGCGATTCGTCTGATGAGTCCTTTATACTTAGTCGTTTTTTGCCAATTTTCTGACTTTTTTGAAAATTTCACTTTTTTGTGAAAATATCCGCTAAATGAGGGAATACTATGTCAGAGGGCATCTCGGGAGGGTTTGAAATATGTGGGTAAAACATATATCCCACGTAGTGAAATTGAAAAAAAGTTGAAAAAAATTTTTTGGGGAACATACAAAATTTTCCAGCTTGTGTCAGACTTCAAGAGAGGGGGAAATGTCAGTGAGCTCATCCGATTTCAGTTCCAGAGCGATTCATCCGATGAGTCCTTGATACTTAGTCGTTCTTTGCCAATTTTCTGACTTTTTTGAAAATTTCACTTTTTTGTGAAAATATCTGCTAAATGAGGGAATACTATGTTAGAGGGCATCCCAGGAGGGTTCGAAATGTGTGGGTGAAATATATATCCAAACCGGGGAAATTGAAAAAAGTTGAAAAAAAATTTTTTTTTGAACTTAGAAAATTTTCCAGCTTGTGTCAGACTTCCAGAGAGGGTGGAATGTCAGTGAGCGCATCCGATTTCAGCTCCAGAGTAGAGATGAGCGGTGTTCGACTAGAACTGTTCGCCAATCTCAAATTCGAGCTGTTTTGGGCGGTGTTCGAGTTGTTCGACGAACCCGAACGATTTGCAAAAAATTCGGCTGTTCGAGGTTATGTTCGATAACTGTTCGTGCACCAAAAGCTTGTCCTGCATGTCTGGCGCTATTTAGAGCACCAATCATGCAGGGATTGTCTGCCACTCACTGTAATGCCACAGCCATGGTGGTTGTGGCATTGCAGTGATTGCCCAAATCGATGGGAACAGTGCTCACAGTGAAAAATGAAAAGCCGGCAATTCAGCAGCGGCATACACCGGTACCCGACAATTTAGAACCGAAAGAATAGAGCTTCACACATAGATTAGATAGATAGAAATATGTCAGTCCCATATATATGAAGTACAGTGACATTGTTGGTTACTGTACTTGTCATTTAGTGTAAAGGATTTATCAAAAAAAATAATAGTGTTTTCATGCACCGTCTCTTTAAAAAAGCCGGCCGGCAATTCAGCAGCGGTACCCGACAATTTGGAATAGAAAGAATAGAGAATCACACATAGATTAGATAGATAGAAACATGTCAGTCACATATATATGAAGTACAGTGACAGTGTTGCTTACTGTACTTGTCATTTAGTGTAAAGGATTTATTAAAAAAAATAATAGTGTTTTCATGCACCGTCTCTTTAAAAAAGCCGGCCGGCATTTCAGCATCTGTACCCGACAATTTAGAATAGAAGGAATAGAGCATCACACATAGATTAGATAGATAGAAACATGTCAGTCACATATATAAGAATTACAGTGATAGTGTTGATTACTGTACTTGTCATTTAGTGTTAAAATAAAGGAATTATTTAAAAAAAAATTGGCGTGGGGTTCCCCATAATTTTAGGCTCTAGCGGAGGTTAAGCAGACAGCTGGGGCAGATGTTTGAAGCCTGGGAAGGGGGTAATACCCACGGAGCTTCCCAGGCTACTAATATCAGCACCCAGCGGAATACCTAGCCTTTACTAGCTATTAAAATGGGGGACCCCTCCAAAAAAATGATGTGGGGTCCCCCCTATTTTAATAGCTAGCAAAGGCTAGGCAGACAGCTGGGGGCTGATATTAATAGCCCAGGAAGGGTGCCATGAATATTGGCCCCCTCCCAGGCTAGAAACACTAGCCGTCAGCCGCCCCAGAAATGGCGCATCCATAGGATGCGCCAATTCTGGCACTTAGCCTCGCTCTTCCCACTGCCCTGTAGCGGTGGCAGTGGGGTAATATGGCTGGGGTTGATGTCAGCTTATAATTCCAGCTGACATCAAGCCCAGGTTAGTAATGGAGAGGCGTCTATAAGACACCCCCATTACTAACCCCATAGTCAAAGTTAAAAGAAAACACAAACACCCAGAATAAAGTCCTTTAATTGAAATAAAGACACAATCCTTTATTGTTCTAAATTAAACCATACTTACCACCACGCCCATTCCAGCTGAAGCCAACGATCTCCTGCAATAAAAGTAAAATAATAAAGCAACCTCATCCTTACCTTTCCATAGTTCCCAAGACAGCTTCAGCTCTGCTACATTGAGATGACAGGCTGGACCGCAGCAGAACGCTGCCATCCAGCCTGTCATCCCGCAGACACTGAGAAGCGCAGGCATGCTTGCGCTCCTCAGTGTCTCGCTGTGACGGCACAAAGATGAGCCGACAATGAACTCGGCTCACCTCATGCACGTCACTGACAACGTGGGGGAATTCTCCTGCACTCAGCGCTTCAGCGTGAGAATTTTCCCACGCTGTCAGTGACGTGCATGAGGTGAGCCGAGTTCATTGGACATGAATGAGCTCACCTCATGCACGTCACTGACAGCGTGGGAAAATTCTCACGCTGAAGCGCTGAGTGCAGGAGAATTTTCCCACGCTGTCAGTGACGTGCATGAGGTGAGCTCATTCATGTCCATTGAACTCAGCTGACTTCATGTACGTCACTGACAGCGTGGGAGAATTCTCACGCTGAAGCGCTGAGTGCAGGAGAATTCTTCCACGCTGTCAGTGACGTACATGAGGTGAGCTGAGTTCATTGGGCATGACCTCGGCTCATCTGGATGCCGTCACAGCGAGACACTGAGGAGCGCAAGCATGCCTGTGCTTCTCAGTGTCTGCGGGATGACAGGCTGGATGGCAGCGTTCTGCGGCGGTCCAGCCTGTCATCTCGATGTAGCAGAGCTGAAGCTGTCTGGGAACCATGGAAAGGTAAGGATGAGGTTGCTTTATTATTTTACTTTTATTGCAGGAGATCGTTGGCTTCAGCTGGAATGGGCGTGATGGTAAGTATGGTTTAATTTAGAACAATAAAGAATTGTGTCTTTATTTCAATTAAAGGACTTTTTTCTGGGTGTTGTGTTTTTTTTAAATACTTTACTAGAAATTCATAGTGATCATGTCTAATATTGGCGTGACCCCATGAATTTCGGGCTTAGGGCCAGCTGATAATGCCAAGCTGGCCCTAACCCCTTTATTACCCAGTGAGCCACCGCACCAGGGCCCTGGATGAGTTGGGTACAGCGCCAGAAGATGGCGCTTCTATGAACGCGCCATTTTCCGGGGTGGCTGCGGACTGCAATTTGCAGCTGGGGGGACCCAGAAAGCTTGGGCCTCCCTGAGCTGCAGATTCCAGCCCCCAGCTGCCTAGTTGTACCTGGCTGGACACAAAAATAGGGCGAAGCCCCACGTATTTTTTTTTTTAAATTATTTCATGAAATTCATGAAATAATTAAGAAATAAAGGGCTTCCCTATATTGTTGTGTCCGGCCAGGTACAAATAGGCAGCTGGTGGTTGGGGGCAGCCCGTTCCTGCCTGCTGTACCTGGCTGGACACAAATATAGTGCGAAGCCCCACGTCAATTTTTTTTAAAATTATTTCATGAAACTAGATGGTGGCCTGATTCTAACGCATCGGGTATTCTAGAATATGTATGCGGCAGACCCGGCGCAATCAGCAGAGCGGTGTTTAAATTTGGCGCCAAAATCGCTGACTGGTCGCGGTCAGCAACCGCGACCAATCAGCAAAGCGGTGTTGAAATTTGGCGACTATATCACTGATTGGTCACGGCCGGCGGTCGCGACTAATCAGCAGAGCGGGGTTTAAATTTTGCGCCAATAATGCTGATAGGTTGTGGTCGCGACCATTCAGCAAAGCGGTGTTTAAATTTGGCGCCAATAATGGTGATTGGTCACGACCTCGACCATTCAGCAGACCGGTGTTTAAATTTGGCGGCAACAATGTTGATTAGTCGCGGTCGGCGGTCACGACCAATCAGCAGAGCGGGGTTTAAATTTGGCGTCAAAATCGCTGATTGGTCGCGGAAGGCAACTGTGACCAATCAGCAGAGCGGGGTTCAAATTTGGCACCAATACTGCTGATTGGTCGCGGCCGGCAACCGTGACCAATCAGCCGAGCAGGGTTTAAATTTGGCGCCAATACTACTGATTGGTCGCAGACGGCGACCGCGATCAATCAGCAGAGCGGTGTTTAAATTTGGCGCCAATAATGCTGATTTGTCGCGGCCGGCATCCGCGACCAATTAGCAGAGCGGGGTTTAAATTTGGCACCAATCTCACTGATTGGACGCGTCTGGCGTCCGCGACCAATCAGCAGAGTGTTGTTTAAATTTGGCGCCAAGCTCGCTGATTGGTCGCGGCCGCTATTTAAATGTGGCGCCCAAATCGGTGATTGGTCGCGGGCAGCGTCCGCGACCAATCAGCAGAGCGGTGTTTAACTTTAGCGCCAAGATCACTGATTGGTCGCGTGTGGAGAGCGCGACCAATCAGCTAATCGTATTGGTGAGGACCGGGGAGCGCCGCTGCCTCGTCGGATACTTCCGTTGCAAGAAGCCGGGAGATGAGCGACTGCTGCAGCAGAAGTATCCCGACCCGCAGCGCCGCTCCCCGGTCCTCCCTTGACACCCTAGCCGCTGATGTCCCCACAGTATCCGCATGGTGTTACAAAGATCCGGACATTTGTGTTAAAAATCGCTGATTGGTCGCGGGCGCTGCCCGCGACCAATCACCGATTTGGGCGTCAAATTTAAATATCGGCCGCAACCAATCACCAATCTTGGCTCCACATTTAAACAACGTTGTGCTGATTGGTCGCGGCCGATATTTAAATGTGGCGCCCAAATCGGTGATTGGTCGCGGTCTTGGCGCGCGACCAATCACTGATCTTGCCGCCAAAGTTAAACACTACCGTGCTGATTCGTCGCGGACGCTGCCCGCGACCAATCACCGATTTGTGCGCCAAATTTAAATATCAGCCTCATGCACGTCACTGACAGCGTGGGAAAATTCTCCTGCACTCAGCGCTTCAGCGTGAGAATTCTCCCACGCTGTCAGTGACGTACATGAGGTGAGCTGAGTTCATTGGACTTGAGCTCACCTCATGCACGTCACTGACAGCGTGGGAAAATTCTCACACTGAAGCGCTGAGTGCAGGAGAATTCTCCCACGCTGTCAGTGACGTGCATGAGGTGAGCTGAGTTCATTGGACATGACCTCGGCTCATCTGGATGCCGTAACAGAGAGACACTGAGGAGCGCAAGCATGCCTGCGCATCTCAGTGTCTGCGGGATAACAGGCTGGATGGCAGCGTTCTGCTGCGGTCCAGCCTGTCATCTCAATGTAGCAGAGCTGAAGCTGTCCTGGGAACCATGGAAAGGTAAGGATGAGGTTGCTTTATTATTTTACTTTTATTGCAGGAGATCGTTGGCTTCAGCTGGAATGGGCGTGGTGGTAAGTATGGTTTAATTTAGAACAATAAAGGATTGTGTCTTTATTTCAAGTAAAGGACTTTATTCTGGGTGTTTGTGTTTTCTTTTAACTTTGACTATGGTGTTAGTAATGGGGGTGTCTTATAGACGCCTCTCCATTACTAACCTGGGCTTGATGTCAGCTGGCATTATAAGCTGACATCAACCCCAGCCCTATTACCCCACTGCCACCGCTACAGGGCAGTGGGAAGAGCGAGGCTAAATGCCAGAATTGGCGCATCCTATGGATGCGCCATTTCTGGGGCGGCTGACGGCTGGTGTTTCTAGCCTGGGAGGGGGCCAATATTCATGGTACCCTTCCTGGGCTATTAATATCAGCCCCCAGCTGTCTGCCTAGCCTTTGCTAGGTATTAAAATAGGGGAGACCCCACGTCATTTTTTTGGGGGGGTCCCTCATTTTAATAGCTAGTAAAGGCTAGGTATTCCGCTGGGGGCTGATATTAGTAGCCTGGGAAGCTCCATGAGTATTACCCCCTTCCCAGGCTTCAAACATCTGCCCCAGCTGTCTGCTTAACCTCCGCTAGAGCCTAAAATTACGGGGACCCCCACGCCAATTTTTTTTTTAATAAATCCTTTATTTTAACACTAAATGACAAGTACAGTAATCAACACTATCACTGTACTTCATATATATGTGACTGACATGTTTCTATCTATCTAATCTATGTATGATTCTCTATTCCTTCCATTCTAAATTGTCGGGTACAGATGCTGAATTGCCGGCCGGCTTTTTTAAAGAGACGGTGCATGAAAACACTATTATTTTTTTAAATAAATCCTTTACACTAAATGACAAGTACAGTAACCAACACTGTCACTGTACTTATTATATATGTGATTGGCATGTTTATATCTATCTATGTGTGATGCTCTATTCTTTCTGTTATAAATTGTCAGGTACCGCTGCTGAATTGCCGGCCGGCTTTTTTAAAGAGATGGTGCATGAAAACGCTATTATTTTTTTAAATAAATCCTTTACACTAAATGACAAGTACAGTAAGCAACACTGTCACTGTGCTTCTTATATGTGTGACTGACATGTTTCTATCTATCTAATCTATGTGTGAGGCTCTATTCCTTCTTGTCTAAATTGTCGGGTACCGGTGTATGCCGCTGCTGAATTGCCGGCCGGCTTTTTTTTAGAGAGCGTCTTCTGAGCAGTTTGTCAGCTTTTGGACACCTTTGAAGGTGTTTTCTATGTGTTTCTATGTGTTTTTGTTTGCCTGCCATTGGTTTTAACGGTGTTCGACGGTGCTCTAAGGTGTTCGACGAACAGTTCGACGAACAGTTCCTCGAACATCCCGGTGTTCGACGAACCGAACCGAACCCGAACACTACGGGGGTGGCTCAACACTATTCCAGAGCGATTAGTCCGATGAGTCCATGATACTTAGTCGTTTTTTTGCCAATTTTCTGACTTTTTTGAAAATTTCACTTTTTTGTGAAAATATCCGCTAAATGAGGGAATACTTTGTTAGAGTGAATCCCAGGAGAGTTCCAAATGTGTGGGTAAAATTTATATCCCACGGGGGGAAATTGAAAAAAAGTTGAAAAAATATTTTTTTTGAACTTAGATAGTTTTCCAGCTTGTGTCTGACTTCCAGAGAGGGGGAATATCAGTGAGCTCATCCGATTTCAGTTCCAGAGCGATTCGTCCGATTAGTCCTTTATACTTAGTCGTTTTTTGCCAATTTTCTGTCTTTTTTGAAAATTTCACTTTTTTGTGAAAATATCCGCTAAATGAGGGAATACTATGTTAGAGGGCATCCCAAGAGGGTTCCAAATGTGTGGGTAAATATACATCCCACGTGGGGGAATTGAAAAAAAGTTGAAAAAATAATTTTTTTTGGACTTAGAAAATTTTCTGGCTTGTGTCAGACTTCCAGAGAGGGGGAAATGTCAGTGAGCGTGTCCGATTTCAGTTCCAGAGTGATTCGTCCATTGAGTCCTTGGTACTTAGTTGTTTTTTGAAAATTTTATGACTTTTTTGAAAATTTCACTTTTTTGTGAAAATATCCGCTAAATGAGGGAATACTATGTTAGAGGGCATCCCTGGAGGGTTCCAAATGTGTGGGTAAAATATATACGTATCCCACGGGGGGAAATTGCAAAAAAGTTGAAAAAATTTTTTTTTTTAAACTTAGTAAATTTTCTGGCTTGTGTCAGACTTCCAGAGAGGGGGAAATGTCAGTGAGCGCGTCCAATTTCACTTCCAGAGCGATTCGTCCGATGAGTCCTTGTTACTAGAGATGAGCTTTGTTCGACTCGAACTGTTCGCCAATCTCAAATTCGAGCTGTTTTGGGCGGTGTTGGAGCCATTCGGCGAACACGAACGATTTGAGAAAAATTCGGCTGTTCGAGGTTATGTTCGATAACTGTTCGTGCACCAAAATCATAACTGGATTTTTTCTCAGTAATGTTGAAAATCAATGTTAATACGCAGTTTGAGTGTACAGCGGGGTGGGGGGAGGGGCAGGGGATGGATCTCTGCAGGAATAATGAAGATCTCCATTTTTTTTCTCTTTCCCGCATTTACAGTGGGGAGGTGCAATCTGTCAGCCTATCAGCAGGGCACACACGGAGCGAAGTGCTTTTTTTCACACAAGCAAGGGCATGTGTCATTGGCAGTGTATGTCACATGTCCTTGCCCTATAAGACCAAGCCATTTTCCCCGTCGCCACCATTTTCTCACTGCTGCAGCTGCGTGTTAGACGGCACCGCTGTTGCTGTGTGCGCTATACCTTGTTAATTTCAAGCCAATTTTCGCACAAATCTACAGATAGCTTGGGAGTAGGGAATAGTTGTGATTGCAGTCCTTTTAAGGACTAGGTTACAGCATTTCCTACGACTTTTATCAGGCAGGTCTGTGCTCTTAAATAGATAGATTGTGGGAGTAAAGACTAATTGTAATTGCAGTCCTTTTCAGGACTAGGTTACATCAGTTCCTATCAGTTTTTGCCAGGCAGGTCTGTGCCAGTGCTGTGCAAGTTTTTTTCACAGCATTTGGCTGAATCTAGCAAAGCTAATCCTTTTTGGCCTATTGCAGAGTGTGTTAGTCATTGGAGTAGCCTATCTGTGTTGCAAGATATACCACCTGTGTATAGAATACCAATTTTTTTACTGCACCTAGTGAAGTAAAATCTTTTGGGCATAGCATCATTCTATTAGTCCATCTATACTGACCTCCATCAGGTTGCAAATTGAATATAATTTTTTTCTGCATCTAGCTCTGAAAAAATACTTGGGCTTCTAGTAGTGTGTGGGACTTGTTCTATTAGTCCATCTATACTGACCTCCATCCGGTTGCAAACAGAATATAATTTTTTTCTGCATCTAGCTCTGAAAAAATATTTGGCCTTCTAGCAGTGTGTGGGACTTGTTCTATTAGTCCATCTATACTGACCTCCATCACGATGCAAATTCAAAATAATTTTTTGTCTGCATCTAGCTCTGAAAAAATATTTGGCCTTCTAGCAGTGTGTGGGACTTTCTCTATTAGTCCATCTATACTGATCTCCATCGGGTTGCAAAATAAAATTAATTTTTATCTGCATCTAGCTCTGAAAAAATATTTGGCCTTCTAGCAGTGTGTGGGACTTGTTCTATTAGTCCATCTATACTGACCTCCATCACGATGCAAATTCAAAATAATTTTTTGTCTGCATCTAGCTCTGAAAAAATATTTGGCCTTCTAGCAGTGTGTGGGACTTTCTCTATTAGTCCATCTATACTGACCTCCATCAGGTTGCAAATTAAAAATAATTTTTATCTGCATCTAGCTCTGAAAAAATATTTGGCCTTCTAGCAGTGTGTGGGACTTTCTCTATTAGTCCATCTATACTGACCTCCATCAGGTTGCAAATTAAAAACAATTTTTTGTCTGCATCTAGCTCTGAAAAAAATATTTGGCCTTCTAGCAGTGTGTGGGACTTTCTCTATTAGTCCATCTATACTGACCTCCATCAGGTTGCAAATTAAAAATATTTTTTTGTCTGCATCTAGCTCTGAAAAAATATTTGGCCTTCTAGCAGTGTGTGGGACTTTCTCTATTAGTCCATCTATACTGACCTCCATCAGGTTGCAAACTGAATATATTTTTTTTCTGCATCTACCTCTGAAAAAATATTTGGTCTTCTAGCTGTGTGTGGGACTTGTTCTATTAGTCCATCTATACTGACCTCCATCAGGTTGCAAACTGAATATAATTTTTTTCTGCATCTACCACTGAAACAATATTTGGCCTTCTAGCAGTGTGTGGGACTTGTTCTATTAGTCCATCTATACTGACCTGCATCAGGTTGCAAATTAAAAATAATTTATATCTGCATCTAGCTCTGAAAAAATATTTGGCCTTCTAGCAGTGTGTGGGACTTTCTCTATTAGTCCATCTATACTGACCTCCATCAGGTTGCAAATTCAAAATTATTTTTTGTCTGCATCTAGCTCTGAAAAAATATTTGGCCTTCTAGCAGTGTGTGGGACTTTCTCTATTAGTCCATCTATACTGACCTCCATCAGGCTGCAAATTAAAAATAATTTTTATCTGCATCTACCTCTGAAAAAATATTTGGTCTTCAAGCTGTGTGTGGGACTTGTTCTATTAGTCCATCTATACTGACCTCCATCAGGTTGCAAACTGAATATAATTTTTTTCTGCATCTATCTCTGAAAAAATATTTGGCCTTCTAGCAGTGTGTGGGACTTTCTCTATTAGTCCATCTATACTGACCTCCATCAGGTTGCAAATTAAAAATAATTTATATCTGCATCAAGCTCTGAAAAAATATTTGGCCTTCTAGCAGTGTGTGGGACTTTCTCTATTAGTCCATCTATACTGACCTCCATCAGGTTGCAAATTGAAAATAATTTATATCTGCATCTAGCTCTGAAAAAATATTTGGCCTTCTAGCAGTGTGTGGGACTTTCTCTATTAGTCCATCTATACTGACCTCCATCAGGTTGCAAATTCAAAATAATTTTTTGCCTGCATCTAGCTCTGAAAAAATATTTGGCCTTCTAGCAGTGTGTGGGACTTTCTCTATTTGTCCATCTATACTGACCTCCATCAGGTTGCAAACTGAATATAATTTTTTTCTGCATCTACCTCTGAAAAAATATTTGGCCTTCTAGCTGTGTGTGGGACTTGTTCTATTAGTCCATCTATACTGACCTCCACCAGGTTGCAAATTGAATATAATTTTTTTCTGCATCTAACCCAGCCAATAGTTTTGGCCTAATACCACAGTTTGGCCACTCAGCTCTGCTCGGTTCCCATCCATTGTTTTTTTGTGCAAACAACTCCAAAGTTGTGAATTAGTTAACCACCAAAATGAGTGGAAAAAGGCCTGCTGCTGGTGGAAAGGGGAATAGGAGTGTTGGGAAGGGAAAAAAAGATTGTGTCCTTGGGATAGGTGTTAAAGCAACAGTAACATCTGCAGAAGAAAGACCATCTTCCAGCCAAACTAAAATGTCAACTTCTTTTAGCGGACAATGTGATAAGATCCCTTTCTTACGGCCACGCCAATCGCTACAAATTCCAGATGAAGCACAAAAACAGCAGGTGCTTCAACGGATATCAAGTGCTCCTTTAAGTGGGCTCTCCTCCACATCAACTTCAACATCACAAATACTCCAGTCCTCAAAGGTGTCACCCCAATCGCACTTGCTTCCTCACAGCTCCCAAATCTCCAGCTGCCCGTCTGAGTATGAGGTAGAACAGATGGTTGAGTCTGCAGAGCTGTTTACTCATACTATAGCCTGGGAATCAGAGGTCGACTCCAGCGCTTCTGTGAATCCAGACGAGGAAATGATCTGCACTGATGCCCAGAATCTTTATGAGTCGGATCCAGGACCAGACGCAGAAGGTTCTGACCATAATGTAGACCCTCATTCCCAAACTGTAACTCCTGTTGGTGGAGACAATGAGGAAGACGATGATGAGACTCAAATACCTGATTGGAGCGACAACTTTAGTTTTTTGTCAGGGCAGGAACAGGTTGGCTCTGAGGACGACGGGTGTGATAACGCACAGGGTGATGATGATGAGGTTGGAGATCCCACTTACTGTCAACCCACAGTCAGCCAAGAGATGAGGTCAGCAGAGGAGGTGGAGGAAGATGCTAGTGACGACGAGGTCAGGTTGTGCCTTCCTGGACAGAGACGTAGTACTGGAAGCACGTCAACAACTGCATTCTCAAACACAACTCTGCCTCTCACCACAAGTCGTGGTGGCTCTTCAGGTCGCATGGGTGCTAAGCCTTGCATAGCCTGGGCATTTTTTCAGATCGATAAAGATGACCCAACTCGTGTTATCTGTAACATTTGTCAGCAAAAGCTAAGTAGAGTCCAAAAAATACATAGTTTGAGTACTTCATGCATGAACCGGCACATGGACATGAAGCATAAGTTGCAGTGGGAAGCTCAGTGTGCTACAATGCGGCCTAGCCGGCCGGGCCAACCACCGTCTGCCATATCTTGTGCATCCGTGGCCTCTCCATCCTCTGTGACTGGGGGGACAGCAGTCACACCTGTTTTGGGGCGCAGACCTGCCACCTCTTTACCCGCAACAGCCAGCGTGATTGACAGGTCATCATCTTCTTTGGAGGTGGTAACACCAGCTGGTGTTGAGCGCTGTCCGACATCGATAGCACCACCTTTGGATCAAGGCAACCTAACATGTCCGCCTGCATCTTCCTCACAGACTGGCAGTTTGCCGGGGACACCCTTATCATCCCCGTCTAAGCACAATAGCCAGCCCTCGGTCCCTCAGATGTGGACAAGTAAAAGACCATTTCCTCCTAGCCATGAGAAAGCTAACAGGTTGAATTTCACCATCTGCAAGCTCTTGGCTACAGAAATGCTGCCTTTCCACCTGGTGGACACAGAGGATTTTCGAGACCTTATGTCCGTCGCAGTGCCCCAGTACCAGATGCCCAGTCGGCACTACTTCTCAAAGAAAGGTGTGCCTGCGCTCCACCAGCATGTCGCACACAACATCACCGCTTCTTTGAGAAACTCTGTGTGTGACAGGGTGCATTTCACCACAGACACTTGGACGAGTAGGCATGGACAGGGGCGTTACATGTCACTGACTGGGCACTGGGTAACTATGGTGACAGCAGGACAAGGACCTGCTGTCCAAGTCTTGCTGTCCCCACGAGTTGTGCGTCAATCCTCTTTATGTCAAAGTTCCTCCACTGCTTCTGCCTCCTCAACCTCCTCTCTGTCTTCCACCTGCACCCAAAGCCTGTCGGGTCATGCCACAAGCTTTCTAACTGCGCAGAAGGGATCCTGCACACCTCCTTACTATGCTGGCAGTAGGGCTCAACGTCATCAGGCGGTTTTTACT
The DNA here is from genome assembly GCF_046119375.1 of Phyllobates terribilis. Taxonomy (NCBI): domain Eukaryota; kingdom Metazoa; phylum Chordata; class Amphibia; order Anura; family Dendrobatidae; genus Phyllobates; species Phyllobates terribilis. The sequence continues at coordinate 2,039,692 of NW_027363002.1, read as the reverse complement.
TTGAAATGTCTGGGAAATGTGAGTCACACAGCTGAGGAGTTGTGGTCAGCTCTGGAGAACCAATTTCATGAATGGTTGTCTCCACTGGACCTGAAACCAGGGAAGGCCGTGTGCGTCAATGCTGCAAACCTGGGTGCGGCCCTTCGCCGGGGCAATGTCACACACGTGCCTTGTATGGCTCACGTGTTGAACCTGGTTGTCCAGCAATTTTTAGCCCACTATCCCAGACTAGATGGCCTTCTGCAGAGGGCACGGTCGCTGTGTGCTCACTTCTGCCGTTCGCATCCCGCAGCTCAGCGACTTACATCTCTACAGAAGTCGTTGGGCCTGCCACTTCACCGGCTAAAATGCGATGTGCCTACCGGGTGGAATTCAACTCTGCACATGTTGCAGCGACTGTGGCAGCACCGACAAGCCCTGGTGCAATACGTTCTGACGTATAGCCTGGGCCAACGAGATCCAGAGGTGGGGCAAATCACGCTGGAGGAGTGGTCTCAGATCAGGGACCTATGCACCCTTCTGCACAGTTTTGAAATGGCGACGAAGATGTTTAGTGCTGACAATGCCATTATCAGCATGACTATTCCGGTGATTTACATGCTGGAGCACATGTTAAACAGAATTCGGAGTCAGGTGGTGGCACAAGAGGAGGTGGAGGAAGTAGAGGAGAAGGAGTTGTATGCGGAAGGGCTAACATCTGCAAGGTCCAGACTGTCAGCAGCACCAAGGTGGCAGGCATGTGAGGGTGAGGGAGATGGTTTTACCAGGGCGCATGGTAGCAGCCAAACTAGTGAGGAAGGTGCAGGAGCCCAGGAAGAAGTGGAGGATGAACTGATGGAAGACTCATCAGATGAGGGAGACCTTGATCATATTTCTGTTGTGCGAGGTTGGGGGGAGAGGGCAGAGGAAGGAAGCATGATTGTTACCTCGCCACCAACACAACAGGGACTTGGTGCTCCTGGATGCGCAACACACATGAGTGCCTTCTTGCTGCACTAACTGCAACATGACCCTCGAATTGTGAGAATTAGAAATAATCCTGACTACTGGGTTGCCACACTGTTAGATCCCCGGTACAAAAGTAAATTTGCAGAAATTATTCCTGCCATAGAAAGGGATGCACGCATGCAGGAGTATCAGCAGAGACTGTTGCAGAATCTTACATGTGCTTTTCCACAAAACACCAGTGGTGCACGTAGTGAATCTCACAGTTCCAACTTGCCAACCGTGGGACCGTCAAGTGTTCAGCACTCAAACCGTAACAGAACCACAGTATCTGCTGGTAACATCAATTTTGCGGAATCATTTCACCACTTTTTTAGCCCATCCTTTGCAAGGCCACAGGAGACAAGAAGTCTGACACATAGTCAACGCCTAGAGACGATGGTACAGGAGTATCTCCAAGTAAACATTGAAGCCATGACTGTGTCACTGGACCCTTTCTCTTTTTGGGCTTCCAATCTGGATAAATGGCCGGAGCTAGCCACTTACGCCTTGGAGATCTTGTCATGCCCCGCAGCCAGCGTTCTGTCTGAACGTGTGTTCAGCGCTGCTGGTGGTGTGCTGACAGATAAGCGCACGCGGCTCTCCACTGATAATGTAGACAGACTCACGTTCATAAAGATGAACAAATCATGGATCCGAAACGACTTTTCTACCTCTGTGTCATCCTGGGGAGAGTAAAAGATTGATGATTGGTTAAAATCACCCTACCAACCGTTTTAAGCTTTCAAATTACTAATCATGTTTATCTGTATCTTGGCTGGAAAATAATTTGGGCTTTGTAGCAGTGTGCAGCACTGATTCTATTAGGCCATCTATAATAAGCTCCACCAGATTTAAAATTACTAATCATGTTCATCTGTATCTTGACTGGAAAATAATTTGGGCTTTGTAGCAGTGTGCAGCACTGATCCTATTAGGCCATCTATACTAAGCTCCACCAGATTTAAAATTAATAATAATTTTTAGCTGCATCTAGCCCGGAAAATAATATTGGGGCTCCGAGATGCGCAAGACACATAAGTGCCTTCTTGCTGCATTACCTGCAACATGACCCTCATATTGTCAGAATTTGAAGTTATCATGACTACTGGGTTGCCACACTCTTAGATCCCCCAAACTTTTCGATCAACCTTTTCATTTTAATAAAGACCAAAAAAATGGTCATTTTTGAAATTATAAGCATTAGCAGGTTATTAGAAACTAAAATCAAACAGTTTTCAAGTCAAAACTTTATTCTAGGTGATGTTACATTTTCACATAGGACCCCTTGTTCGAAAGGAGCTTCTGAACTCTCTCGTCCATTGAATTTGTCAGGTTTTGGATGGTTTCTGCTTCAATTGTTTTGCATGAGGACAGAATACCCTCCCAGAGCTGTTGCTTAGATGTGAACTGCCTCCCGCCATCATAGACACTCCTTTTGATGATGCTCCAGAGGTTCTGAATGGGGTAGAGGTCAGGGGAGCAAGGGGGTCACACCATAAGTTTGTCCCCTTTTATGCCCATATCAGCCAGAGATGCAGATGTTTTATGTGCAGCATGAGATGGTGCATTATCATGCAAAAAAATGATCTTGCTGTGAAATACATGGTTCTTCTTCTTGAACCATGGCAGGAAGTGCTGTTTGAGAAAATCCACATACATTATGGAGTTCATCTTTAGCGCCTTCAGGGATCCTAAACGGGCCAACAATCTCTCTCCCCATGATTCCAGCCCAAAACATTACTCCACCTCCTCCTTGTTGGCGCTGTAGCCGTGTTTGCGTGGGGTGTCCATCAACCAGCCATCCTCCACTCCATCCATCTGGACCATCGAGCGCTGCACGGCACTCATCCATGAACAAAACAGTTTTGAAATCAGTCTTCATGTAATGTTTGGCCCACTGGAGCCGTTTCTGCTTGTGTGAAGTGGATAGAGGAGGTCGACAGGATGGCGTATGCACAGCTGCAAACCTCTGAAGGACCCTGCATCTTGTTGTTCGGGGGACGTTGGAGGCACCAGCAGCTTCAAAAACTTGTCTGCTGCTATGACAAGGCTTTTTTGCCGCTGCTCTTTTAACCTGACGTAATTGCCTGTAGGAAAGAGTCCTCAATTTGCCCTTATCAGCACGCACACGTGTGTACTGTGAATCAGCTACATACTTCTTGACTGCCAAGACACTTCATCCTGATCATCGCACAATGTTGATTGTAGTCATGCCTTGACCTAAACACTCCACAATTTGTTGCTTGCTTCTCAGCAGCCGACACATCCTTTTTCTTTCCCATTTTGGCAGAAAATGTAGGCTGCTTAATAATGTGAGACAGCCTTCTTAAGTAGTCTTGCCTTTCATTGGACACACCTGCCAAACTAATTAGCCCAGGTGTCTGCAATTGCTTACAGTGATATAAAGAGCCCTGACACACATCACCATCAATGAGTTTAACTGACCAACAAATTCTTCCCTTATCACTCCTAAACACTTTTTGCATAATAATTTGGAACACAGTGTACATGTGCTTTTCCACAAAACACCAGTGGTTCACGTAGTGAATCTTACAGTTCTAACTAGCCAACCGTGGTCTGTATGGAGTTGTTCAATAAAGGGCCCAAAATTAAGATAACATAGATGGGAGAGGTCTCTATGAATAGGAATTCCTAAGTATTTGATACCCTGTGAGGGCCAGGCAAAGGGAAAGTTGGACTGGATGGAATCCTATATGGATTTGGGGAGGGAGACATCGAGGGCCTCAGACTTCGCTGCATTGATTTTAAAATTTGACCATGTAACAAAGTGATCTATTTCAGCCATAACAGCATGGATGGATATATGTGATTGAGTGATATATACTAGGACATCATCAGCAAATAGAGAGCACTTGTACTCGGTGCCTCCCACCTCAATCCACCTAATATTGGGGTTATGGCGAATTGATGAGAGCAGGTGCTCCGTCACTAGGATGTATAAGAGAGGGGACAGAGAACATCCTTGCCTTGTCCTATTGGTGATTGTGAAAGGTGATGAAAATGTTCTGACGTGCCCCCTGGGCCTTGGGACACCCGGAGCCGGACCCTTTTTGGTGGATGCTGGTGGTTGTAGTCTCCGTGGCGGCGACCCGGTTCCGTGGCTCAGGGTGGTCAAACCAGTGTCGGAACTATTTATGTGGTTTTGATGTTTAAATGTCCGACTACGCCACCCGTGGATTGCGGTCAGAGTGAACCGCCTCTGCAGGGCAGACCGCTGAGGCTGATGTTGTGGGTGCAGCAGAGCGTAGCATAACTCCCCACGGGAGAAGTATAGCCTCAGGGCAGTGTATGCGGAGGATGGGGGTGATGGTGCAGGGCAGCAGCAGTAACGACACGGAGTCAGTGATGCAGTCCAGGGCCTTTACTCACAGTTCTTATTATCCATACCACGTCTGCAGGTAACGGCTGCCCACGTCGTACTGTGCTCACCAGGTGAGGGGCGCAGACAACTCCCAGATAACCTTGGAGCGCTTCACAGGACCCCCTTTGTGTGCCCTTTGTCTGGCCTTTCTTACCAACCCTTCTGTCCGGCTGCCTCGGGCCTCCTCTTGGTAAACTTGGCGCCAGTTTCCCTGACCCTATGTGGTGCCTTCCTAGCGGGCGTAGCGAGGGGCTGCGCCACATAAAATGCCACAGCCTCCGGTTTCTAGCTGAGGGTCGTTTCCTGCCTCCACTAGTTTCGGGGACCGGTCTCCCCCTTTGCCCTCACCCCTCCACGCAGGTGGATTCGGGCGTGCGGTGGCGACTCGCCCGTCCACACCCCTGGGATCCCTTCATTCCTCGTTCCTGGAGCCTTCTCCGCTCCTCTTCCTTCCTTCTCCCTCTTCCAGGCCTGGGCCTCTGTTACTGGGCCCGCCTCCGGAGCAGAGCTCATGCAGAGCCCCTTCTCCCTGCCACTTCTGCTCAGACTTCTCTGCACTGAACTAAGATGGTGCCCACCTTTTATACTCCCTTCTCAATGCACCCAGGAACTGCTTCCTTCCTGCTCCTGCACTACAGGGTTCCCCTTCCTCATTGTTCCTTCCCCCCACTCCAGCCAGTGACAGGGACTGTCGTGCCCATCTCAGAGGCATATTGGTCGCCCTGCCCCACGGCAATGTGGTGTAATGCATGCAGGTGTCGGGTCCTGATCCACACTCCATCCTTACCTGAGAGTGAGATATCACACCTCTGGGTGAGGTGCAATACCTCTGTAGCAACCGAGCCCTCAGGGTGCTACAGTTCCATTTATCTTCAGCCTAGGTGACGTATTGCGATACAGGGCCGTGATTTTGGCTATAAAAGGGTCCCCTAGACGCCTACCCCAAGCTTTTTAAGAGAATCATATATGGCGTGCCAGGAGACTCTATGGAATGCTTTCTCAGCATCCAACGAGAGTATCTAAATACAAATTTTTAACTGCATCTAGCCCAGGAAATACTTTGTGCCTAGTAGCAGTGTCTGCTAGTCAGCGGATTATTCCGGCTGTTAAGCAAGCTACACCACCTGTAGTTTGGACACTTAATTTTTTCAAAGTAAATGCTTCGGGAGCACGGGATACTCAGTGAAAAGCATCAGGAGGCACCCCAAGGCATAGGGGCTGGGACTGGCAATAGGATGCCTTGCGGTGGACAGCCGAGCTCGATCCTTATAAAAGCTTTTGAACTGCAGCAGCTTTAGTGGACGCTACTGGAGCTGGAATTACGCGGCTGCTGGCATGAGACTTGCCCTCCAATAGATCCTTGTAAATGGATTTAAAGTGTATTCATTCAAATTAGAGAGACAATTTAAATTAAAAAGCTTAGAGCTGCCTCCACCACAGGGGGGCTCGCTCGACCCACCAGCGGACAGGCACCAGTATTGGGAGAGGGGGGTTGGCCGTCAGGGTTCACCGCGGCTCTGGCACAAACCCGGCGACACGGAGGTGGCACGGGCAGGAGCGGACTGAACGTGTCGGCTTCTCACTTTTTGGATTTTAGAAGGGCATGACATGCCTATATCTGTGTCTCTCCCTCCTTTTACTCCACCTCTTTTCTTTTCGCATGACTATATGTACTTGTCACTTTTCCATGTGTTAGTTGTGTCTTCTAAGCAGTTTATCAGCTTTTGGACACCTTTGAAGGTGTTTTCTATGTGTTTCTAAGTGTTTTTGTTTGCCTGCCATTGGTTTTAACGGTGTTTGAAGGTGTTCGACGAACAGTTCGACGAACAGTTCGACGAACACACGGGTGTTCGACGAACCGAACCGAAACTCGAACACTACGGGGGTGGCTCAACACTACTTGTTACTTAGTCGTTTTTTGCCAATTTTCTGACTTTTTTGAAAATTTCACTTTTTTGTAAAAATATCCGCTAAATGAGGGAATACTATGTCAGAGGGCATCTCAGGAGGGTTTGAAATATGTGGGTAAAACATATATCCCATGGGGGAAATTGAAAAAAAGTTGAAAAAAATTTTTTGGGGAACTTACAAAATTTTCCAGATAGTGTCAGACTTCAAGAGAGGGGGAAATGTCACTGAGCTCATCCGATTTCAGTTCCAGAGCGATTCGTCCAATGAGTCCTTCATACTTAGTTGTTGATTGCCAATTTTCGGACTTTTTTGATAATTTCACTTTTTTGTGAAAATATCCGCTCAATGAGGGAATACTATGTCAGAGGGCATCCCGGGAGGGTTTGAAATATGTGGGTAAAACATATATCTCACGGCTGGGAAATTGAAAAAAAGTTGAAAAAAATAATTTTTGGACTTAGAAAATTTTCCAGCTTGAGCAAGACTTCCAGAGAGGGGGAAATGTCAGTGAGCGCATCCAATTTTAGTTCCAGAGCGATTCGTCCGATGAGTCCTTGATATTTAGTCGTTTTTTGCCAATTTTCTGACTTTTTTGAAAATTTCACTTGTTTGTGAAAATATCCGCTAAATGAGGGAAAACTATGTCAGAGGGCTTCCCGGGAGGGTTTGAAATGTGTGGGTAAAATATATATCCCACGGGGGGAAATTGCAAAAAAGTTGAAAAAAAAATTTTTTTTTAACTTAGAAAATTTTCCAGCTTGTGTCAGACTTCCAGAGAGGAGGAAATGTCAGTGAGCGCTTCCAATTTCAGTTCCAGAGCGATTCGGCCGATTAGTACTTGATACTTAGTAGTTTTTTGCCAATTTTCTGTCTTTTTTGAAAATTTCACTTTTTTGTGAAAATATCCGCTAAATGAGGGAATACTATGTTAGAGGGCATCCCAAGAGAGTTCCAAATGTGTGGGTAAATATACATCCTACGGGGTAATTGAAAAAAAGTTGAAAAAATTATTTTTTTTGGACTTAGAAAATTTTCTGGCTTGTGTCAGACTTCCATAGAGGGGGAAATGTCAGTGAGCGCGTCCGATTTTAGTTCCAGAGCGATTCGTCTGATGAGTCCTTGATACTTAGTAGTTTTTTGCCAATTTTCTGACTTTTTTGAAAATTTCACTTTTTTTTTTTAAATATCTGCTAAATGAGGCAATACTATGTTAGAGCGCATCCCAGGAGGGTTGCAAATGTGTGGGTAAAATATATATCCCACGCGGGGAAATTGGAAAAAAAGTTGAAAAAATAATTTTTTTTGGACTTAGAAAATTTTCTGGCTTGTGTCAGACTTCCATAGAGGGGGAAATGTCAGTGAGCGTGTCCGATTTCAGTTCCAGAGCGATTCGTCAATTGAGTCCTTGATACTTAGTTGTTTTTTGCCAATTTTCTGACTTTTTTGAAAATTTCACTTTTTTTTTTAAATATCCGCAAAATGAGGGAATACTATGTTAGAGGACATCCCAGGAGGGTTCCAAATGTGTGGGTAAAATATATATCCCACGGGGGGAAATTGCAAAAAAGTTGAAAAAATAATTTTTTTTGGACTTAGAAAATTTTCAGGCTGGTGTCAGACTTCCAGAGAGGGGGAAATGTCAGTGAGCGCGTCCGATTTTAGTTCCAGAGCGATTCGTCTGATGAGTCCTTGATACTTAGTAGTTTTTTGCCAATTTTCTGACTTTTTTGAAAATTTCACTTTTTTTTTTTAAATATCTGCTAAATGAGGCAATACTATGTTAGAGCGCATCCCAGGAGGATTGCAAATGTGTGGGTAAAATATATATCCCACGCGGGGAAATTGGAAAAAAAGTTGAAAAAATAATTTTTTTTGGACTTAGAAAATTTTCAGGCTGGTGTAAGACTTCCATAGAGGGGGAAATGTCAGTGAGCGTCCGATTTCGGTTCCAGAGCGTTTCGTCAGATGAGTCCTTAATACTTGTTGGTTTTTGCCAATTATCTGACTTTTTTGAAAATTTCACTTTTTTGTGAAAATATCCGCTAAATGAGGGAATACTATGATACAGGGCATCCCAGGAGTATTCCAAATGTGTGGGTAAAATATATATCCCACAGGGGGGAAATTGAAAAAAAGTAGAAAAAAAAATTATTTGAACTTAGAAAATTTTCCAGCTTGTGTCAGACTTCCAGAGAGGGGTAACTGTCAGTGAGCGCGTCCGATTTCACTTCCAGAACGATTCGTCCGATGAGTCCTTGATACTTAGATGTTTTTTGCCAATTTTCTGACTTTTTTGAAAATTTCACTTTATTGTGAAAATATCCGCTAAATGAGGGAATACTATGTTAGAGGGAATCCCACGTAGGTTCCAAATGTGTGGGTAAAATATATATCCCACGGGGAGAAATTGAAAAAAATTTAAAAAAAATTTTTTTTTTAACTTAGAAAATTTTCCACCTTGTGTCAGACTTCACGAGAGCGGGAAATGTCAGTGAGCTCATCTGATTTCAGTTCCAGAGCTATTCGTCCAATGAGTCCTTGATACTTAGTTGTTTTTTGCCAATTTTCTGACTTTTTTTTAAAATTTCACTTTTTTGTGAAAATATCTGCTAAATGAGGGAATACTATGTTAGAGGGCATCCCAGGAGGGTTCCAAATGTGTGGATAAAATATATATCCCACGGGGGAAATTGGAAAAAAAGTTGAAAAAAATTTTATTTTGGAGCTTAGAAAATTTTCCAGCTTGTGTCAGACTTCCAGAGAGGGGGAAATGTCAGTGAGCGTGTCCGATTTCAGTTCCAGAGCGATTCGTCCATTGAGTCCTTGGTAGTGTTGAGCATTCCGATACTGAAATATCGGCCGATATTCGCGGTATCGGAATTCCGATACTTAATTCCGATACTTTTACAATATCGAATACCGGAATCGGAAGTTCCCATAATGCCTGCGCTCTGCAGTGTCTCTGAACAATGACAAGCAGGGTGGCAGCGCTCAGCTGCGATCCAGCCTGTCATCAGAATGTCATCCCAGCGTGGGAGAATTCTCCTGATTGTTTAAAAGCCGGCGGGCGGTAAAAAGCCGCCGGCTTTTAAACAATCACACAGCCCCATACTGCTTCCCCGCAGCCTCCCACCCCGATCCTCCGCTCCCCTCGCCACCTCCCATCCCGATCGTAAGTTAGGACCGGGCGGGGAGTGCAGCACCAAGGAGCGGGGAGCGAAGGACCCGGGCGGGGAAGCCGGCAGTGAAAAGACTTCACCGCCGGCTTTCCCGTTCTGTGCTGCGCTTTCCCGCCGGTTATTTCAAATGAACAGCTGAGGTATCAGCTGATGCCGATCAGCTGTTCATTTGAAGTAGCCGCGGTGCCCTCGGAGGGCTCATGTGAGTTCATGCTTGAATGCATGAACTCACATGAACTTTCCCACGGTCGCACAGGTCAGCCTCACCTCCCAGACCCGTCATGATTGGTGTGTGGGTGTCTGTGCGATGTGTGCGGGTGTGCGCGATGTCTGTGCGATGTGTGCGGGTGTGTGCGGTGTCTGTGCGATGTGTGCGGGTGTGTGGGGTGTCTGTGCGATGTCTGCGGGTGTGTGCGGTGTCTGTGCGATGTCTGCGGGTGTGTGGGGTGTCTGTGCGATGTCTGCGGGTGTGTGCGGTGTCTGTGCGATGTCTGCGGGTGTGTGCGATGTCTGCAGTTTTGCGCGGTGTCTGTGCGATGTGTGCGGGTGTGTGCGTGCAGGCAGACATAGGCCGATGTGACACTACTACTCCCATCGGCCTATGTCTGTCCCCCGTCCACTCGTGCCAGCAGGATCAGCTCGATGGGAGCAGTAGTTCCCATCAGCCTGATCCTGCTATATAAATTGCCCTACTGTGTCCCCAATAAATGTTAAATACATGTCATTGGTGGCCAGTGGTTCATACATTACCTGTCCCCGCAGATCGCCACCTAAAATAAAGTAAAAAATAAAAAACTACACCTATACTCACCTAGACACCTAATTCCCCGAAGCCATCGATCTCCTGTAATAAAATATAAAATAATAAACCACAACCTTATCCTTACCCCTCCGTAGTAGTCCACGAGTGTCCCACGATGATCTCCAGTTCAGAGCAGCCACATAGAATGTGACCGCTCTGAACCGCCGCCGCCGCTAGAATGATGGGGCCGTAAAGCAGCCCCGTCATTGCATAAGCGGGTTCACCGGAGTTCAGGCAGCGCTGCTCCGGTTAGCTGCTTTACGGCCCCGCTGTATCGTGAGAAATTCCCACGGTACAGCAGTGCCGTAAAGGGGGTCTCCGGAGCTGCAGGTAATTTTTTTTTTTTTTTTTTAATAAACTAAGAATTAAATGAAATTGTGTGTTTTATTTCAAATAAATTATTTTTTCTGGGTGTAGTGTGTTTTTTCTTTTTAACACTTTGTAGGTTAGTAATGGGGGTGTCTTATAGATGCCCATCATTACTAACCTGGCCTTCATGGCAGCTGGCGCTGACATGAACCCCAGCCCTATTACCCCCTGCCACCGCACCAGGGCAGCGTGGAAGAGCGAGGCTAAGTGCCAGAGTTGGCGCATCCTATGGATGCGCCATTTCTGGGGCGGCTGATGGCTGGTGTATCTAGCCTGGGAGGGGGCCAATATTCATGGCACCCTTCCTGGGCTATTAAAATCAGCCCCCAGCTGTCTGCCTAGCCTTTGCTAGCTATTAAAATAGGGAGGACCCCACGTCATTTTTTGTGCGAAGCCCCACATCAATTTTTTTTTAATTATTTCAGGAAATTCATGAAATAATTTAAAAAAAATTGATGTGGGGCTTCGCCCTATATTTGTGTCCAGCCAGGTACAGCAGGCAGGAACGGGCTGCCCCCAACCACCAGCTGCCTATTTGTACCTGGCCGGACACAACAATATAGGGAAGCCCTTTTTTTTTTAATTATTTCATGAATTTCATGAAATAATTAAAAAAAAAAATACGTGGGGCTTCGCCCTATTTTTGTGTCCAGTCAGGTACAACTAGGCAGCTGGGGGCTGGAATCCGCAGCGCAGGGAGGCCCAAGCTTTCTGGGCCCCACCCGCTGCAAATTGCAGTCCGCAGCCGCCCCGGAAAATGGCGCGTTCATAGAACCGCCATCTTCTGGCGCTGTACCCAACTCATCCAGGGCCCTGGTGCGGTGGCTCACTGGGTAATAAAGGGGTTAAGGCCAGCTTGGCATTATCAGCTGGCCCTAAGCCCAAAATTCATGGGGTCACGCCAATATTAGACATGACCACCATGAATTTCTAGTAAAGTATTTAAAAAAAACACAACAGGCAGAATAAAGTCCTTTAATTGAAATAAAGACACAATTCTTTATTGTTCTAAATTAAACCATACTTACCGTCACGCCCATTCCAGCTGAAGCCAACGATCTCCTGCAATAAAAGTAAAATAATAAAGCAACCTCATCCTTACCTTTCCATGGTTCCCACGATGGCTCCAGCTCTGCTACATCGAGATGACAGGCTGGACCGCAGCAGAACGCTGCCATCCAGCCTGTCATCCCGCGGACACTGAGAAGCGCAGGCATGCTTCCGCTCCTCAGCGTCTCTCTGTGACGGCATCCAGATGAGCCGACAATGAACTCGGCTCACTTCATGCACGTCACTGACAGCGTGGGAGAATTCTCCTGCACTCAGCGCTTCAGCGTGAGAATTCTCCCACGCTGTCAGTGACGTGCATGAGGTGAGCTGAGTTCATTGGACATGACCTCACCTCATGCACGTCACTGACAGCGTGGGAAAATTCTCACGCTGAAGCGGTGAGTGCAGGAGAATTCTCCCACGCTGTCAGTGACGTGCATGAGGTGAGCCGAGTTCATTGTCGGCTCATCTGGATGCCGTCACAGAGAGACGCTGAGGAGCGGAAGCATGCCTGCGCTTCTCAGTGTCCGCGGGATGACAGGCTGGATGGCAGCATTCTGCTGCGGTCCAGCCTGTCATCTCGATGTAGCAGAGCTGGAGCTGTCCTGGGAACCATGGAAAGGTAAGGATGAGGTTGCTTTATTATTTTACTTTTATTGCAGGAGATCGTTGGCTTCAGCTGGAATGGGCGTGACGGTAAGTATGGTTTAATTTAGAACAATAAAGAATTGTGTGTTTATTTCAATTAAAGGACTTTATTCTGGGTGTTGTGTTTTTTTTTTAACTTTCACTATGGGGTTAGTAATGGGGGTGTCTTATAGACGCCTCTCCATTACTAACCTGGGCTTGATGTCAGCTGGCATTATAAGCTGACATCAACCCCAGCCCTATTAACCCCTGCCACCGCACCAGGGCAGCGTGGAAGAGCGAGGCTAAGTGCCAGAATTGGCGCATCCTATGGATGCGCCATTTCTGGGGCGGCTGACGGCTGGTGTTTCTAGCCTGGGAGGGGGCCAATATTCATGGCACCCTTCCTGGGCTATTAATATCAGCCCCCAGCTGTCTGCCTAGCCTTTGCTAGCTATTAAATTAGGGGGGACCCCACGTCATTTTTTGGGGGGGGGGGTCCCCCATTATAACAGCTAGTAAAGGCTAGGTATTCAGCTGGGGGCTGATATTAGTAGCCTGGGAAGCTCCGTGGGTATTAACCCCTTCCCAGGCTTCAAACATCTGCCCCAGCTGTCTGCTTAACCTCCGCTAGAGACTAAAATTAAGGGGAACCCCACGCCAATTTTTTTTTAAATAAATCCTTTATTTTAACACTAAATGACAAGTACAGTAATCAACACTGTCACTGTACTTCATATATATGTGACTGACATGTTTCTATCTATCTAATCTATGTATGATTCTCTATTCCTTCTATTCTAAATTGTCGGGTACCGCTGCTGAATTGCCGGCCGGCTTTCTTAAAGAGACGGTGCATGAAAACACTATTATTTTTTTTAATAAATCCTTTACACTAAATGACAAGTACAGTAATCAACACTGTCACTGTACTTCATATATATGTGACTGACATGTTTCTATCTATCTAATCTATGTATGATTCTCTATTCCTTCTATTCTAAATTGTCGAGTACAGATGCTGAATTGCCGGCCGGCTTTTTTAAAGAGACGGTGCATGAAAACACTAATATTTTTTTAAATAAATCCTTTACACTAAATGACAAGTACAGTAACCAACACTGTCACTGTACTTCATATATATGTGACTGACATGTTTCTATCTATCTAATCTATGTGTGAAGCTCTATTCTGTCTGTTATAAATTGTCGGGTACCGCTGCTGAATTGCCGGCCGGCTTTTTTAAAGAGACGGTGCATGAAAACACTATTATTTTTTTTAATAAATCCTTTACATTAAATGACAAGTACAGTAAGCAACACTGTCACTGTACTTCATATATATGTGACTGACATGTTTCTATCTATCTAATCTATGTGTGAAGCTCTATTCTTTCTGTTGTAAATTGTCGGGACCGGTGTATGCGCTGATGAATTGCCGGCTTTTCGCATAATACATTCTACATTATTCTTAGTTGTTTTACTTCATGTAGAATTAACCTACAAGGAAAGAAAGGGTTTATTTTCATTCCGATATTAGTGTCCCATTGACTTGCATTGGTTTCCGGTATCGGAATCGACGATATCCGATACTTTTTGAGTATCGGTCCGATCCAATCCGATACGATATTTCCTGATATCGGAAGGTATCGCTCAACACTAGTCCTTGGTACTTAGTTGTTTTTTGCCAATTTTCTGACTTTTTTGAAAATTTCACTTTTTTTTTAAAATATCCGCTAAATGAGGGAATACTATGTTAGAGGGCATCCCAGGAGGGTTCCAAATGTGTGGGTAAATATATATCCCATGGGGGGGAATTGAAAAATAGTTGAAAAAAATATTTTTTTTGGACTTAGAAAATTTTCTGGCTTGTATCAGACTTCCATAGAGGGGGAAATGTCAGTGAGCTTGTCCGATTTCAGTTCCAGAGTGATTCGTCCATTGAGTCCTTGATACTTAGTTGTTTTTTGCCAATTTTCTGACTTTTTTGAAAATTTCACTTTTTTTTTAAATATCCGCAAAATGAGGGAATACTATGTTAGAGGACATCCCAGGAGGGTTCCAAATGTGTGGGTAAAATATATATCCCACGGGGGGAAATTGAAAAAAAGTTGAAAAAAAAAATTTTTGGACAAAGAAAATTTTCCAGCTTGTGTCAGACTTCCAGAGAGGGGGAAATGTCAGTGAGCGCGTCCGATTTTAGTTCCAGAGCGATTCGTCTGATGAGTCCTTGATACTTAGTCGTTTTTTGCCAATTTTCTGACTTTTTTGAAAATTTCACTTTTTTTTTGAAAATATCTGCTAAATGAGGGAATACTATGTTAGAGCGCATCCCAGGATGGTTCCAAATGTGTGGGTAAAATATATATCCCACGGGGGAAATTGAAAAAAAGTTGAAAAAATTTTTTTTTGGAACTTAGAAAATTTTCCACCTTGTGTCAGACTTCAAGAGAGCGGGAAATGTCAGTGAGCTCATCCGATTTCAGTTCCAGAGCTATTTGTCCAATGAGTCCTTGATACTTAGTTGTTTTTTGCCAATTTTCTGACTTTTTTGAAAATTTCACTTTTTTGTGAAAATATCTGCTAAATGAGGGAATACTATGTTAGAGGGCATCCCAGGAGGGTTCCAAATGTGTGGGTAAAATATATATCCCACGGGGGGAAATTGAAAAAAAGTTGAAAAAAAAAATTTTTGGACAAAGAAAATTTTTCAGCTTGTGTCAGACTTCCAGAGAGGGGGTAATGTCAGTGAGCGCATCCGATTTTAGTTCCAGAGTGATTCGTCCGATGAGTCCTTGATACTTAGTCGTTTTTTGCCAATTTTCTGACTTTTTTTAAAATTTCACTTTTTTTTTTAAAATATCTGCTAAATGAGGGAATACTATGTTAGAGCGCATCCCAGGAGGGTTGCAAATGTGTGGGTTAAATATATATCCCACTAGGGGGAAATTGAAAAAAAGTAGAAAAAAAATTATTTGAACTTAGAAAATTTTCCAGCTTGTGTCAGACTTCCAAACAGGGGGGAATGTCAGTGAGCGCGTCCGATTTTAGTTCCAGAGCGATTCGTCTGATGAGTCCTTGATACTTAGTCGTTTTTTGCCAATTTTCTGACTTTTTTGAAAATTTCACTTTTTTTTTTAAAAGATCTGCTAAATGAGGGAATACTATGTTAGAGGGAATACCAGGAGGGTTCCAAATGTGTGGAGGATCCCAGGAATATTCCAAATGTGTGGATAAAATAAATATCCCACAGGGGGGGAATTGAAAAAAAGTTGAAAAAAAAATTATTTGAACTTCGAAAATTTTCCAGCTTGTGTCAGGCTTCCAGAGAGGGGGAAATGTGAATGAGCGCATCAGATTTCAGTTCCAGAGCGATTCGTCCGATGAGTCCTTGAGACTTAGTTGTTTTTTGCCAATTTTCTGACTTTTTTGAAAATTTCACTTTTTTGTGAAAATATCTGCTAAATGAGGGAATACTATATTAGAGGGTATCGCAGGAGGCTTCCAAATGTGTGGGTAAAATATATATCCCACGCGGGGAAATTGGATAAAAAGTAAAAAAAAAATTTTTTTTTTGAACTTAGAAAATTTTCCAGCTTCTGTCAGACTTCCTTAGACGGGGAAAAGTCAGTGAGCGCGTCCGATTTCGGTTCCAGAGCGTTTTGTCCGATGAGTCCTTAATACTTAGTCGGTTTTTGCCAATTATCTGACTTTTTTGAAAATTTCACTTTTTTGTGAAAATAGCCGCTAAATGAGGGAATACTATGTTAGAGGGCATCCCAGGAGTATTCCAAATGTGTGGGTAAAATATATATCCCACAGGGGGAAATTGAAAAAAATTTGAAAAACATTTTTTTTTGAACTTGGAAAATTTTCCAGCTTGTGTCAGACTTCCAGAGAGCGGGAAATGTCAGTGAGCGTGTCCGATTTCAGTTCCAGAGCGATTCGTCTGATGAGTCCTTGATACTTAGTCATTTTTTGCCAATTTTCTGACTTTTTTGAAAATTTCACTTTTTTGTGAAAATATCCGCTAAATGAGGGAATACTATGTTAGAGGGCATCCCATGAGTATTCCAAATGTGTGGATAAAATAAATATCCCACAGGGGGGAAATTGAAAAAAAGTTGAAAAAAAAAATTATTTGAACTTAGAAAACTTTCCAGCTTGTGTCAGATTTGCAGAGAGGGGTAAATGTCAGTGAACGTGTCCGATTTCAGTTCCAGAGTGATTCGTCCGATGAGTCCTTGACACTTAGTTGTTTTTTGCAAATTTTCTGACTTTTTTGAAAATTTCACTTTTTTGTGAAAATATCCGCTAAATTAGGGGATACTATATTAGAGGGTATCGCAGGAGGCTTCCAAATGTGTCGGTAAAATAAATATCCCACGGTAGGAAATTGGATAAAAAGTTAAAAAAAAATTTTTTTTTGAACTTAGAAAATTTTCCAGCTTCTGTCAGACTTCCATAGACGGGGAGAAGTCAGTGAGCGCGTCCGATTTCGGTTCGAGAGCGTTTCGTCCGATGAGTCCTTAATACTTAGTCGGTTTTTTGCCAATTATCTGACTTTTTTGAAAATTTCACTTTTTTGTGAAAATATCCGCTAAATGAGGGAATACTATATTAGAGGGCATCCCAGGAGTATTCCAAATGTTTGGATAAAATATATATCCCACAGGGGAGAAATTGAAAAAAAGTTGAAAAAAAAAATGATTTGAACTTAGAAAATTTTCCAGCTTGTGTCAGACTTCCAGAGAGTGGGAAATGTCAATGAGCACATCCGATTTCAGTTCCAGAGCGATTCGTCCAATGAGTCCTTGATACTTAGTTGTTTTTTGCCAATTTTCTGACTTTTTTGAAAATTTCACTTTTTTTTGAAAATATCCGCAAAATGAGGGAATACTAAGTTAGAGGACATCCCAGGAGGGTTCCAAATGTGTGGGTAAAATATATATCCCACGGGGGGAAATTGAAAAAAAGTTTAAAAAAAAAATTTTTGGACAAAGAAAATTTTTCAGCTAATGCCAGACTTCCAGAGAGGGGGAAATGTCAGTGAGCGCGTCCGATTTGACTTCCAGAATGATTCGTCTGATGAGTCCTTAATACTTGGTCGTTATTTGCCAATTTTCTGACTTTTTTGAAAATTTCACTTTTTTGTGAAAATATCCGCAAAATGAGGGAATACTATGTTAGAGGGCATCCCATGAGTATTCCAAATGTGTGGATAAAATAAATATCCCACAGCGGGGAAATTGAAAAAAAGTTGAAAAAAAAAATTATTTGAACTTAGAAAACTTTCCAGCTTGTGTCAGATTTGCAGAGAGGGGTAAATGTCAGTGAACGTGTCCGATTTCAGTTCCAGAGTGATTCGTCCGATGAGTCCTTGACACTTAGTTGTTTTTTGCAAATTTTCTGACTTTTTTGAAAATTTCACTTTTTTGTGAAAATATCCGCTAAATTAGGGGACACTATATTAGAGGGTATCGCAGGAGGCTTCCAAATGTGTCGGTAAAATATATATCCCACGGTAGGAAATTGGATAAAAAGTTAAAAAAATTATTTTTTTTGAACTTAGAAAATTTTCCAGCTTCTGTCAGACTTCCATAGACGGGGAGAAGTCAGTGAGCGCGTCCGATTTCGGTTCGAGAGCGTTTCGTCCGATGAGTCCTTAATACTTAGTCGGTTTTTTGCCAATTATCTGACTTTTTTGAAAATTTCACTTTTTTGTGAAAATATCCGCTAAATGAGGGAATACTATGTTAGAGGGCATCCCAGGAGTATTCCAAATGTTTGGATAAAATATATATCCCACAGGGGAGAAATTGAAAAAAAGTTGAAAAAAAAAATGATTTGAACTTAGAAAATTTTCCAGCTTGTGTCAGACTTCCAGAGAGTGGGAAATGTCAATGAGCACATCCGATTTCAGTTCCAGAGCGATTCGTCCAATGAGTCCTTGATACTTAGTTGTTTTTTGCCAATTTTCTGACTTTTTTGAAAATTTCACTTTTTTTTGAAAATATCCGCAAAATGAGGGAATACTAAGTTAGAGGACATCCCAGGAGGGTTCCAAATGTGTGGGTAAAATATATATCCCACGGGGGGAAATTGAAAAAAAGTTTAAAAAAAAAATTTTTGGACAAAGAAAATTTTTCAGCTAGTGCCAGACTTCCAGAGAGGGGGAAATGTCAGTGAGCGCGTCCGATTTGACTTCCAGAATGATTCGTCTGATGAGTCCTTAATACTTAGTCGTTATTTGCCAATTTTCTGACTTTTTTGAAAATTTCACTTTTTTGTGAAAATATCCACAAAATGAGGGAATACTATGTTAGTGGGCATCCCAGGAGGGTTCCAAATGTGTGGGTAAAATATATATCCCACGGGGGGAAATTGCAAAAAAGTTGAAAACATTTATTTTTTTGAACTTTGAAAATTTTCCAGCCTGTGTCAGACTTCCAGAGAGGGGGAAATGTCAGGGAGCGCGTCCAATTTCAGTTCCAGAGCGATTCGTCCGATTAGTCCTTGATACTTAGTCGTTTTTTGCCAATTTTCTGTCTTTTTTGAAAATTTAACTTTTTTGTGAAAATATCTGCTAAATGAGGGAATACTATGTTAGAGGGCATCCCAGGAGGGTTCCAAATGTGTTGGTAAATATATATCCCACGGGGGGGAATTGAGAAAAAGTTGAAAAAATTATTTTTTTTGGACTTAGAAAATTTTCTGGCTTGTGTCAGACTTCCAGAGAGTGGGAAATGTCAATGAGCACATCCGATTTCAGTTCCAGAGCGATTCGTCCAATGAGTCCTTGATACTTAGTTGTTTTTTGCCAATTTTCTGACTTTTTTGAAAATTTCACTTTTTTGTGAAAATATCCGCAAAATGAGGGAATACTATGTTAGTGGGCATCCCAGGAGGGTTCCAAATGTGTGGGTAAAATATATATCCCACGGGGGGAAATTGCAAAAAAGTTGAAAACATTTATTTTTTTGAACTTTGAAAATTTTCCAGCCTGTGTCAGACTTCCAGAGAGGGGGAAATGTCAGGGAGCGCGTCCAATTTCAGTTCCAGAGCGAGTCGTCCGATTAGTCCTTGATACTTAGTCGTTTTTTGCCAATTTTCTGTCTTTTTTGAAAATTTAACTTTTTTGTGAAAATATCCGCTAAATGAGGGAATACTATGTTAGAGGGCATCCCAGGAGGGTTCCAAATGTGTTGGTAAATATATATCCCACGGGGGGGAATTGAGAAAAAGTTGAAAAAATTATTTTTTTGGACTTAGAAAATTTTCTGGCTTGTGTCAGACTTCCAGAGAGTGGGAAATGTCAATGAGCACATCCGATTTCAGTTCCAGAGCGATTCGTCCAATGAGTCCTTGATACTTAGTTGTTTTTTGCCAATTTTATGACTTTTTTGAAAATTTCACTTTTTTTTGAAAATATCCGCAAAATGAGGGAATACTAAGTTAGAGGACATCCCAGGAGGGTTCCAAATGTGTGGGTAAAATATATATCCCACGGGGGGAAATTGAAAAAAAGTTTAAAAAAAAAATTTTTGGACAAAGAAAATTTTCCAGCTTGTGCAAGACTTCCCGATAAGTGGAAATGTCAGTGAGCGCGTCCGATTTTAGTTCCAGAGCGGTTCGTCCGATGAGTCCTTGATGCTTAGTCGTTTTTTGCCAATTTTCTGACTTTTTTGAAAATTTCACTTTTTTTTTTAAAATATCCGCTAAATGAGGGAATACTATGTTAGAGGGCATCCCAGGAGGGTTCCAAATGTGTGAGTAAAAGAAATATCAGATGGTAATTTGAAAAAAAGTTGAAATTTTTTGTTTTTTAAACTTAGAAAATTTTCCGGCTTATGTCATACTTCCAAACAGGGGGAAATGTCAGTGAGCGTGTCCGGTTTCAGTTCCAGAGCGATTTGTCCAATGAGTCCTTGATACATAGTTGTTTTTTGCCAATTTTCTGACTTTTTTGAAAATTTCACTTTTTGTGAAAATATTCGCTAATTGAGGGAATACTATGTTAGAGGGCATTCCAGGAGGGTTCCAAATGTGTGGGTAAAATATATATCTCATGGGGGGAAATTGAAAAAAAACATTTTTGGACAAAGAAAATTTTTCAGCTTGTGTCAGACTGCCAGAGGGGGGGAAATGTCAGTGAGCGCGTCCGATTTTAGTTCCAGAGCGATTCGTCCGAGGAGTCCTTGATACTTAGTCGTTTTTTGCTAATTTTCTGTCTTTTTTGAAAATTTCACTTTTTTGTGAAAATATCCACTAAATGAGGGAATACTATGTTAGAGGGCATCCCAGGAGGGTTCCAGATGTGTGGGTAAAATATATATCCCACGGGGGGAAATTGCAAAAAAGTTGAAAACATTTATTTTTTTGAACTTTGAAAATTTTCCAGCCTGTGTCAGACTTCCAGAGAGGGGGAAATGTCAGGGAGCGCGTCCAATTTCACTCCAGAGCGATTCGTCCGATTAGTCCTTGATACTTAGTCGTTTTTTGCCAATTTTCTGTCTTTTTTGAAAATTTAACTTTTTTGTGAAAATATCCGCTAAATGAGGGAATACTATGTTAGAGGGCATCCCAGGAGGGTTCCAAATGTGTTGGTAAATATATATCCCACGGGGGGGAATTGAGAAAAAGTTGAAAAAATTATTTTTTTTGGACTTAGAAAATTTTCTGGCTTGTGTCAGACTTCCAGAGAGTGGGAAATGTCAATGAGCACATCCGATTTCAGTTCCAGAGCGATTCGTCCAATGAGTCCTTGATACTTAGTTGTTTTTTGCCAATTTTCTGACTTTTTTGAAAATTTCACTTTTTTTTGAAAATATCCGCAAAATGAGGGAATACTAAGTTAGAGGACATCCCAGGAGGGTTCCAAATGTGTGGGTAAAATATATATCCCACGGGGGGAAATTGAAAAAAAGTTTAAAAAAAAAATTTTTGGACAAAGAAAATTTTCCAGCTTGTGCAAGACTTCCCGATAAGTGGAAATGTCAGTGAGCGCGTCCGATTTTAGTTCCAGAGCGGTTCGTCCGATGAGTCCTTGATACTTAGTCGTTTTTTGCCAATTTTCTGACTTTTTTGAAAATTTCACTTTTTTTTTTAAAATATCCGCTAAATGAGGGAATACTATGTTAGAGGGCATCCCAGGAGGGTTCCAAATGTGTGAGTAAAAGAAATATCAGATGGTAAATTGAAAAAAAGTTGAAATTTTTTGTTTTTTAAACTTAGAAAATTTTCCGGCTTATGTCATACTTCCAAACAGGGGGAAATGTCAGTGAGCGTGTCCGGTTTCAGTTCCAGAGCGATTTGTCCAATGAGTCCTTGATACATAGTTGTTTTTTGCCAATTTTCTGACTTTTTTGAAAATTTCACTTTTTGTGAAAATATTCGCTAATTGAGGGAATACTATGTTAGAGGGCATTCCAGGAGGGTTCCAAATGTGTGGGTAAAATATATATCTCATAGGGGGAAATTGAAAAAAACATTTTTGGACAAAGAAAATTTTTCAGCTTGTGTCAGACTGCCAGAGGGGGGGAAATGTCAGTGAGCGCGTCCGATTTTAGTTCCAGAGCGATTCGTCCGAGGAGTCCTTGATACTTAGTCGTTTTTTGCTAATTTTCTGTCTTTTTTGAAAATTTCACTTTTTTGTGAAAATATCCACTAAATGAGGGAATACTATGTTAGAGGGCATCCCAGGAGGGTTCCAGATGTGTGGGTAAAATATATATCCCACGGGGGGAAATTGCAAAAAAGTTTAAAAAATTTTTTTTTTTGAACTAAGAAAATTTTCCAGCTTGTGTCAGACTTCCAGAGAGGGGGAAATGTCAGTGAGCGCGTCCAATTTCAGTTCCAGAGCGATTCGTCCGAATAATCCTTGATACTTAGTCGTTTTTTGCCAATTTTCTGTCTTTTTTGAAAATTTCACTTTTTTGTGAAAATATCCGCAAAATGAGGGAATACTATGTTAGAGGGCATCCCAGGAGGGTTGCAAATGTGTGGGTAAATATACATCTCACGGGGTGAAATTGAAAAAAAGTTGAAAACATTTTTTTTTGAACTTAGAAAATTTTCCAGTCTGTGTCAGAATTCCAGAGAGGGGGAAATGTCAGTAAGCGCGTCCAATTTCAGTTCCAGAGCGATTCGTCCGAATAGTCCTTGATACTTAGTCGTTTTTTGCTAATTTTCTGTCTTTTTTGAAAATTTCACTTTTTTGTGAAAATATCCGCTAAATGAGGGAATATTATGTTAGAGGGCATCCCAGGAGGGTTCCAAATGTGTGGGTAAAATATATATCCCACGGGAGAAATTGAAAAAAGTTTCAAAAAAATTTTTGGACTTAGAAAATTTTCCAGCTTGTGCAAGATTTCCCGATAAGGGGAAATGTCAGTGAGCGCGTCCGATTTGACTTCCAGAATGATTTGTCCGATGAGTGCTTGATACTTAATCGTTTTTTGCCAATTTTCTGACTTTTTTGAAAATTTCACTTTTTTGTGAAAATATCCGCTAAATGAGGGAATACTATGTTAGAGGGCATCCCAGGAGGGTTCCAAATGTGTGGGTAAAATATATATCCCACGGGGGGAAATTGCAAAAAAGTTGAAAACATTTTTTTTTTGAACTTAGAAAATTTTCCAGCTTGTGTCAGACTTCCAAAGAGGGGGGAATGTCAGTGAGCGCGTCCGATTTTAGTTCCAGAGCGATTCGTCTGATGAGTCCTTGATACTTAGTCGTTTTTTGCCAATTTTCTGAATTTTTTGAAAATTTCACTTTTTTTTTTAAAAGATCTGCTAAATGAGGGAATACTATGTTAGAGGGAATACCAGGAGGGTTCCAAATGTGTGGAGGATCCCAGAAATATTCCAAATGTGTGGATAAAATAAATATCCCACAGGGGGGGAATTGAAAAAAAGTTGAAAAAAAAATTATTTGAACTTCGAAAATTTTCCAGCTTGTGTCAGGCTTCCAGAGAGGGGGAAATGTGAATGAGCGCATCAGATTTCAGTTCCAGAGCGATTCGTCCGATGAGTCCTTGAGACTTAGTTGTTTTTTGCCAATTTTCTGACTTTTTTGAAAATTTCACTTTTTTGTGAAAATATCTGCTAAATGAGGGAATACTATATTAGAGGGTATCGCAGGAGGCTTCCAAATGTGTGGGTAAAATATATATCCCACGCGGGGAAATTGGATAAAAAGTAAAAAAAAAATTTTTTTTTTGAACTTAGAAAATTTTCCAGCTTCTGTCAGACTTCCTTAGACGGGGAAAAGTCAGTGAGCGCGTCCGATTTCGGTTCCAGAGCGTTTTGTCCGATGAGTCCTTAATACTTAGTCGGTTTTTGCCAATTATCTGACTTTTTTGAAAATTTCACTTTTTTGTGAAAATAGCCACTAAATGAGGGAATACTATGTTAGAGGGCATCCCAGGAGTATTCCAAATGTGTGGGTAAAATATATATCCCACAGGGGGAAATTGAAAAAAATTTGAAAAACATTTTTTTTTGAACTTGGAAAATTTTCCAGCTTGTGTCAGACTTCCAGAGAGCGGGAAATGTCAGTGAGAGTGTCCGATTTCAGTTCCAGAGCGATTCGTCTGATGAGTCCTTGATACTTAGTCATTTTTTGCCAATTTTCTGACTTTTTTTAAAATTTTTTTTTTTTTTTTTAAATATCTGCTAAATGAGGGAATACTATGTTAGAGCGCATCCCAGGAGGGTTGCAAATGTGTGGGTTAAATATTTATCCCACTAGGGGGAAATTGAAAAAAAGTAGAAAAAAAATTATTTGAACTTAGAAAATTTTCCAGCTTGTGTCAGACTTCCAGAGAGGGGTAACTGTCAGTGAGCGCGTCCGATTTCACTTCCAGAACGATTCGTCTGATGAGTCCTTGATACTTAGTCATTTTTTGCCAATTTTCTGACTTTTTGAAAATTTCACTTTTTTTTTTTAAATATCTGCTAAATGAGGGAATACTATGTTAGAGCGCATCCCAGGAGGGTTGCAAATGTGTGGGTAAAATATATATCCCACAGGGGGAAATTGAAAAAAAGTTGAAAAAATTTTTTTTTTGAACTTAAAAAATTTTCCAGCTTCTGTCAGATTTCCAGAGACAGGGAAATGTCAGTGAGCGCGTCCGATTTTGGTTCCAGAGCGTTTCGCCAGATGAGTCCTTAATACTTGTCGGTTTTTGCCAATTATCTGACTTTTTTGAAAATTTCACTTTTTTGTGAAAATATCCGCTAAATGAGGGAATACTATGTTAGAGGGCAACCCAGGAGGGTTCCAAATGTGTGGGTAAATATATATCCCACGGGGGGGAAATTGAAAAAAAGTTGAAAAAATTATTTTTTTTGGACTTAGAAAATTTTCTGGCTTGTGTCATACTTCCATAGAGGGGGAAATGTCAGTGAGCGTACCCGATTTCAGTTCCAGAGCGATTTGTCCATTGAGTCCTTGGTACTTAGCTGTTTTTTGCCAATTTTCTGACTTTTTTGAAAATTTCACTTTTTTTGGAAAATATCCGCAAAATGAGGGAATACTATGTTAGAGGGCATTCCAGGAGGGTTCCAAATGTGTGGGTAAAATATATATCCCACGGGGGGAAATTGAAAAAAGTTGAAAAAAAAAATTTTTTGGACAAAGAAAATTTTCCAGCTTCTGTCAGACTTCCAGAGAGGGGGAAATGTCAGTGAGCGCGACCGATTTTAGTTCCAGAGCGATCCGTCCGATGAGTCCTTGATACTTAGTCGTTTTTTGCCATATTTCTGACTTTTTTGAAAATTTCACTTTTTTGTGAAAATATCCGCTAAATGAGGGAATACTATGTCAGAGGGCATACCGGGAGGTTTTGAAATATGTGGGTAAAACATATATCCCACGGGGGAAATTGAAAAAAAGTTGAAAAAAATTTTTTTTTGAACTTAGAAAATTTTCCACCTTGTGTCAGACTTCAAGAGAGGGGGAAATGTCAGTGAGTGCATCGGATTTTAGTTCCAGAGCGGTTCGTCCGATGAGTCCTTGATACTTAGTAGTTTTTTGCCAATTTTCTGACTTTTTTGAAAATTTCACTTTTTTTTTTTAAATATCCGCTAAATGAGGGAATACTATGTTAGAGGGCATCCCAGGAGGGTTCCAAATGTATGAGTAAAAGAAATATCAGATGGTAAATTGAAAAAAAGTTGAAATTTTTTGTTTTTTAAACTTAGAAAATTTTCCGGCCTATGTCATACTTCCAAACAGGGGGAAATGTCAGTGAGCGTGTCCGGTTTCAGTTCCAGAGCGATTTGTCCAATGAGTCCTTGATACATAGTTGTTTTTTGCCAATTTTCTGACTTTTTTGAAAATTTCACTTTTTGTGAAAATATTCGCTAATTGAGGGAATACTATGTTAGAGGGCATTCCAGGAGGGTTCCAAATGTGTGGGTAAAATATATATCTCATGGGGGGAAATTGAAAAAAAACATTTTTGGACAAAGACAATTTTTCAGCTTGTGTCAGACTGCCAGAGGGGGGGAAATGTCAGTGAGCGCGTCCGATTTTAGTTCCAGAGCGATTCGTCCGAGGAGTCCTTGATACTTAATCGTTTTTTGCTAATTTTCTGTCTTTTTTGAAAATTTCACTTTTTTGTGAAAATATCCACTAAATGAGGGAATACTATGTTAGAGGGCATCCCAGGAGGGTTCCAGATGTGTGGGTAAAATATATATCCCACGGGGGGAAATTGCAAAAAAGTTTAAAAAATTTTTTTTTTTGAACTAAGAAAATTTTCCAGCTTGTGTCAGACTTCCAGAGAGGGGGAAATGTCAGTGAGCGTGTCCAATTTCAGTTCCAGAGCGATTCGTCCGAATAGTCCTTGATACTTAGTCGTTTTTTGCCAATTTTCTGTCTTTTTTGAAAATTTCACTTTTTTGTGAAAATATCCGCTAAATGAGGGAATACTATGTTAGAGGGCATCCCAGGAGGGTTGCAAATGTGTGGGTAAATATACATCTCACGGGGGGAAATTGAAAAAAAGTTGAAAACATTTTTTTTTGAACTTAGAAAATTTTCCAGCCTGTGTCAGACTTCCAGAGAGGGGGAAATGTCAGTAAGCGCGTCCAATTTCAGTTCCAGAGCGATTCGTCCGAATAGTCCTTGATACTTAGTCGTTTTTTGCTAATTTTCAGTCTTTTTTGAAAATTTCACTTTTTTGTGAAAATATCCGCTAAATGAGGGAATATTATGTTAGAGGGCATCCCAGGAGGGTTCCAAATGTGTGGGTAAAATATATATCCCACGGGAGAAATTGAAAAAAGTTTCAAAAAAATTTTTGGACTTAGAAAATTTTCCAGCTTGTGCAAGATTTCCCGATAAGGGGAAATGTCAGTGAGCGCGTCCGATTTGACTTCCAGAATGATTCGTCCGATGAGTGCTTGATACTTAATCGTTTTTTGCCAATTTTCTGACTTTTTTGAAAATTTCACTTTTTTGTGAAAATATCCGCTAAATGAGGGAATTCTATGTTAGAGGGCATCCCAGGAGGGTTCCAAATGTGTGGGTAAAATATATATCCCACGGGGGGAAATTGCAAAAAAGTTGAAAACATTTTTTTTTTGAACTTAGAAAATTTTCCAGCTTGTGTCAGACTTCCAAAGAGGGGGGAATGTCAGTGAGCGCGTCCGATTTTAGTTCCAGAGCGATTCGTCTGATGAGTCCTTGATACTTAGTCGTTTTTTGCCAATTTTCTGACTTTTTTGAAAATTTCACTTTTTTTTTTAAAAGATCTGCTAAATGAGGGAATACTATGTTAGAGGGAATACCAGGAGGGTTCCAAATGTGTGGAGGATCCCAGGAATATTCCAAATGTGTGGATAAAATAAATATCCCACAGGGGGGGAATTGAAAAAAAGTTGAAAAAAAAATTATTTGAACTTCGAAAATTTTCCAGCTTGTGTCAGGCTTCCAGAGAGGGGGAAATGTGAATGAGCGCATCAGATTTCAGTTCCAGAGCGATTCGTCCGATGAGTCCTTGAGACTTAGTTGTTTTTTGCCAATTTTCTGACTTTTTTGAAAATTTCACTTTTTTGTGAAAATATCTGCTAAATGAGGGAATACTATATTAGAGGGTATCGCAGGAGGCTTCCAAATGTGTGGGTAAAATATATATCCCACGCGGGGAAATTGGATAAAAAGTAAAAAAAAAATTTTTTTTTTGAACTTGAAAATTTTCCAGCTTCTGTCAGACTTCCTTAGACGGGGAAAAGTCAGTGAGCGCGTCCGATTTCGGTTCCAGAGCGTTTTGTCCGATGAGTCCTTAATACTTAGTCGGTTTTTGCCAATTATCTGACTTTTTTGAAAATTTCACTTTTTTGTGAAAATAGCCGCTAAATGAGGGAATACTATGTTAGAGGGCATCCCAGGAGTATTCCAAATGTGTGGGTAAAATATATATCCCACAGGGGGAAATTGAAAAAAATTTGAAAAACATTTTTTTTTGAACTTGGAAAATTTTCCAGCTTGTGTCAGACTTCCAGAGAGCGGGAAATGTCAGTGAGCGTGTCCGATTTCAGTTCCAGAGCGATTCGTCTGATGAGTCCTTGATACTTAGTCATTTTTTGCCAATTTTCTGACTTTTTTGAAAATTTCACTTTTTTGTGAAAATATCCGCTAAATGAGGGAATACTATGTTAGAGGGCATCCCATGAGTATTCCAAATGTGTGGATAAAATAAATATCCCACAGGGGGGAAATTGAAAAAAAGTTGAAAAAAAAAATTATTTGAACTTAGAAAACTTTCCAGCTTGTGTCAGATTTGCAGAGCGGGGTAAATGTCAGTGAACGTGTCCGATTTCAGTTCCAGAGTGATTCGTCCGATGAGTCCTTGACACTTAGTTGTTTTTTGCAAATTTTCTGACTTTTTTGAAAATTTCACTTTTTTGTGAAAATATCCGCTAAATGAGGGAATACTATATTAGAGGGTATCGCAGGAGGCTTCCAAATGTGTCGGTAAAATATATATCCCACGGTAGGAAATTGGATAAAAAGTTAAAAAAAAAATTTTTTTTGAACTTAGAAAATTTTCCAGCTTCTGTCAGACTTCCAGAGAGCGGGAAATGTCAGTGAGCGTGTCCGATTTCAGTTCCAGAGCGATTCGTCTGATGAGTCCTTGATACTTAGTCATTTTTTGCCAATTTTCTGACTTTTTTGAAAATTTCACTTTTTTGTGAAAATATCCGCTAAATGAGGGAATACTATGTTAGAGGGCATCCCATGAGTATTCCAAATGTGTGGATAAAATAAATATCCCACAGGGGGGAAATTGAAAAAAAGTTGAAAAAAAAAATTATTTGAACTTAGAAAACTTTCCAGCTTGTGTCAGATTTGCAGAGAGGGGTAAATGTCAGTGAACGTGTCCGATTTCGGTTCGAGAGCGTTTCGTCCGATGAGTCCTTAATACTTAGTCGGTTTTTTGCCAATTATCTGACTTTTTTGAAAATTTCACTTTTTTGTGAAAATATCCGCTAAATGAGGGAATACTATGTTAGAGGGCATCCCAGGAGTATTCCAAATGTTTGGATAAAATATATATCCCACAGGGGAGAAATTGAAAAAAAGTTGAAAAAAAAAATGATTTGAACTTAGAAAATTTTCCAGCTTGTGTCAGACTTCCAGAGAGTGGGAAATGTCAATGAGCACATCCGATTTCAGTTCCAGAGCGATTCGTCCAATGAGTCCTTGATACTTAGTTGTTTTTTGCCAATTTTCTGACTTTTTTGAAAATTTCACTTTTCTTTGAAAATATCCGCAAAATGAGGGAATACTATGTTAGTGGGCATCCCAGGAGGGTTCCAAATGTGTGGGTAAAATATATATCCCACGGGGGGAAATTGCAAAAAAGTTGAAAACATTTATTTTTTTGAACTTTGAAAATTTTCCAGCCTGTGTCAGACTTCCAGAGAGGGGGAAATGTCAGGGAGCGCGTCCAATTTCAGTTCCAGAGCGATTCGTCCGATTAGTCCTTGATACTTAGTCGTTTTTTGCCAATTTTCTGTCTTTTTTGAAAATTTAACTTTTTTGTGAAAATATCCGCAAAATGAGGGAATACTATGTTAGTGGGCATCCCAGGAGGGTTCCAAATGTGTGGGTAAAATATATATCCCACGGGGGGAAATTGCAAAAAAGTTGAAAACATTTATTTTTTTGAACTTTGAAAATTTTCCAGCCTGTGTCAGACTTCCAGAGAGGGGGAAATGTCAGGGAGCGCGTCCAATTTCAGTTCCAGAGCGATTCGTCCGATTAGTCCTTGATACTTAGTCGTTTTTTGCCAATTTTCTGTCTTTTTTGAAAATTTAACTTTTTTGTGAAAATATCCGCTAAATGAGGGAATACTATGTTAGAGGGCATCCCAGGAGGGTTCCAAATGTGTTGGTAAATATATATCCCACGGGGGGGAATTGAGAAAAAGTTGAAAAAATTATTTTTTTTGGACTTAGAAAATTTTCTGGCTTGTGTCAGACTTCCAGAGAGTGGGAAATGTCAATGAGCACATCCGATTTCAGTTCCAGAGCGATTCGTCCAATGAGTCCTTGATACTTAGTTGTTTTTTGCCAATTTTCTGACTTTTTTGAAAATTTCACTTTTTTTTGAAAATATCCGCAAAATGAGGGAATACTAAGTTAGAGGACATCCCAGGAGGGTTCCAAATGTGTGGGTAAAATATATATCCCACGGGGGGAAATTGAAAAAAAGTTTAAAAAAAAAATTTTTGGACAAAGAAAATTTTCCAGCTTGTGCAAGACTTCCCGATAAGGGCAAATGTCAGTGAGCGCGTCCGATTTGACTTCCAGAATGATTCGTCCGATGAGTCCTTAATACTTAGTCGTTATTTGCCAATTTTCTGACTTTTTTGAAAATTTCACTTTTTTGTGAAAATATCCGCTAAATGAGGGAATACTATGTTAGTGGGCATCCCAGGAGGGTTCCAAATGTGTGGGTAAAATATATATCCCACGGGGGGAAATTGCAAAAAAGTTGAAAACATTTTTTTTTTGAACTTAGAAAATTTTCCAGCTTGTGTCAGACTTCCAAAGAGGGGGGAATGTCAGTGAGCGCATCCGATTTTAGTTCCAGAGCGATTCGTCTGATGAGTCCTTGATATTTAGTCGTTTTTTGCCAATTTTCTGACTTTTTTGAAAATTTCACTTTTTTTTTGAAAATATCTGCTAAATGAGGGAATACTATGTTATAGGGAATACCAGGAGGGTTCCAAATGTGTGGAGGATCCCAGGAATATTCCAAATGTGTGGATAAAATAAATATCCCACAGGGGGGGAATTGAAAAAAAGTTGAAAAAAAAATTATTTGAACTTCGAAAATTTTCCAGCTTGTGTCAGGCTTCCAGAGAGGGGGAAATGTCAGTGAGCGTGTCCGATTTCAGTTCCAGAGTGATTAGTTCGATGAGTCCTTGACACTTAGTTGTTTTTTGCCAATTTTCTGACTTTTTTGAAAATTTCACTTTTTTGAGAAAATATCCACTAAATGAGGGAATACTATGTTTGTGGGCATGCCAGTAGGGTTCGAAATGTTTGGGTAAAATATATATCCCACCGGGGTAAATTGAAGAAAAGTTGAAAAATTTATTTTCTCAACTTAGAAAATTTTACAGCTTGTGTCAGACTTCCAGAAAGGGGGAAATGTCAGTGAGCGCGTCTGATTTCAGTTCCAGAGCGATTTGTCTGATGGGTCCTTGATACTTAGTTGTTTATTGCCAATTTTCTGACTTTTTTGAAAATTTCACTTTTTTGTGAAAATATCCGCTAAATGAGGGAATACTATGTTAGAGGGAATCCCAGGAGGGTTCCAAATGTGTGGGTAAAATATATGTCTCACGGGGGGGAAATTGAAAAAAAGTTGAAAAAAAAAAATATTTGAACTTGGAAAATTTTCCAGCTTGTGTCAGACTTCCAAAGAGGGGGAAATGTGAATGAGCGTATCTGATTTCAGTTCCAGAGCGATTCGTCCGATGAGTCCTTGAGACTTAGTTGTTTTTTGCCAATTTTCTGACTTTTTTGAAAATTTCACTTTTTTGTGAAAATATCTGCTAAATGAGGGTATACTATATTAGAGGGTATCGCAGGAGGCTTCCAAATGTGTGGGTAAAATATATATCCCACGCGGGGAAATTGGATAAAAAGTTAAAAAAAAATTTTTTTTTTGAACTTACAGAATTTTACAGCTTCTGTCAGACTTCCTTAGACGGGGAAAAGTCAGTGAGCGCGTCCGATTTCGGTTCCAGAGCGTTTTGTCCGATGAGTCCTTAATACTTAGTCGGTTTTTGCCAATTATCTGACTTTTTTGAAAATTTCACTTTTTTGTGAAAATAGCCGCTAAATGAGAGAATACTATGTTAGAGGGCATCCCAGGAGTATTCCAAATGTGTGGGTAAAATATATATCCCACAGGGGGAAATTGAAAAAAATTTGAAAAACATTTTTTTTTGAACTTGGAAAATTTTCCAGCTTGTGTCAGACTTCCAGAGAGCGGGAAATGTCAGTGAGCGTGTCCGATTTCAGTTCCAGAGCGATTCGTCTGATGAGTCCTTGATACTTAGTCATTTTTTGCCAATTTTCTGACTTTTTTGAAAATTTCACTTTTTTGTGAAAATATCCGCTAAATGAGGGAATACTATGTTAGAGGGCATCCCAGGAGTATTCCAAATGTGTGGATAAAATAAATATCCCACAGGGGGGAAATTGAAAAAAAGTTGAAAAAAAAAATTATTTGAACTTAGAAAATTTTCCAGCTTGTGTCAGATTTCCAGAGAGGGGTAAATGTCAGTGAACGTGTCCGATTTCAGTTCCAGAGTGATTCGTCCGATGAGTCCTTGACACTTAGTTGTTTTTTGCAAATTTTCTGACTTTTTTGAAAATTTCACTTTTTTGTGAAAATATCCGCTAAATGAGGGAATACTATATTAGAGGGTATCGCAGGAGGCTTCCAAATGTGTCGGTAAAATATATATCCCACGGTAGGAAATTGGATAAAAAGTAAAAAAAAAATTTTTTTTTGAACTTAGAAAATTTTCCAGCTTCTGTCAGACTTCCATAGACGGGGAGAAGTCAGTGAGCGCGTCCGATTTCGGTTCGAGAGCGTTTCGTCC
This sequence comes from Phyllobates terribilis, assembly GCF_046119375.1. NCBI lineage: Eukaryota > Metazoa > Chordata > Amphibia > Anura > Dendrobatidae > Phyllobates > Phyllobates terribilis. Next base: position 2,007,249 of record NW_027363002.1, on the reverse strand, counting down.
GATGAGTCCTTAATACTTAGTCGGTTTTTTGCCAATTATCTGACTTTTTTGAAAATTTCACTTTTTTGTGAAAATATCCGCTAAATGAGGGAATACTATGTTAGAGGGCATCCCAGGAGTATTCCAAATGTTTGGATAAAATATATATCCCACAGGGGAGAAATTGAAAAAAAGTTGAAAAAAAAAATGATTTGAACTTAGAAAATTTTCCAGCTTGTGTCAGACTTCCAGAGAGTGGGAAATGTCAATGAGCGCATCCGATTTCAGTTCCAGAGCGATTCGTCCAATGAGTCCTTGATACTTAGTTGTTTTTTGCCAATTTTCTGACTTTTTTGAAAATTTCACATTTTTTTGAAAATATCCGCAAAATGAGGGAATACTAAGTTAGAGGACATCCCAGGAGGGTTCCAAATGTGTGGGTAAAATATATATCCCACGGGGGGAAATTGAAAAAAAGTCTAAAAAAAAAATTTTTGGACAAAGAAAATTTTTCAGCTTGTGCCAGACTTCCAGAGAGGGGGAAATGTCAGTGAGTGCGTCCAATTTGACTTCCAGAATGATTCGTCTGATGAGTCCTTAATACTTAGTCGTTATTTGCCAATTCTCTGACTTTTTTGAAAATTTCACTTTTTTGTGAAAATATCCGCAAAATGAGGGAATACTATGTTAGTGGGCATCCCAGGAGGGTTCCAAATGTGTGGGTAAAATATATATCCCGGGGGGGAAATTGCAAAAAAGTTGAAAACATTTATTTTTTTGAACTTTGAAAATTTTCCAGCCTGTGTCAGACTTCCAGAGAGGGGGAAATGTCAGGGAGCGCGTCCAATTTCAGTTCCAGAGCGATTCGTCCAATTAGTCCTTGATACTTAGTCGTTTTTTGCCAATTTTCTGTCTTTTTTGAAAATTTAACTTTTTTGTGAAAATATCCGCTAAATTAGGGAATACTATGTTAGAGGGCATCCCAGGAGGGTTCCAAATGTGTTGGTAAATATATATCCCACGGGGGGGAATTGAGAAAAAGTTGAAAAAATTATTTTTTTTGGACTTAGAAAATTTTCTGGCTTGTGTCAGACTTCCATAGAGGGGGAAATGTCAGTGAGAGTGTCCGATTTCAGTTCCAGAGCGATTCGTCCATTGAGTCCTTGGTACTTAGTTGTTTTTTGCCAATTTTCTGACTTTTTTGAAAATTTCACTTTTTGTGAAAATATCCGCTAAATGAGGGAATGCTATGTTAGAGGGCATCCCAGGAGGGTTCCAAATGTGTGGGTAAAATATATATCTCACGGGGGGAAATTGAAAAAAAGTTGAAAAAAAAAATTTTTGGACAAAGAAAATTTTTCAGCTTGTGTCAGACTGCCAGAGGGGGGGGGGGGAATGTCAGTGAGCACGTCCGATTTTAGTTCCAGAGCGATTCGTCCGAGGAGTCCTTGATACTTAGTCGTTTTTTGCTAATTTTCTGTCTTTTTTGAAAATTTCACTTTTTTGTGAAAATATCCGCTAAATGAGGGAATACTATGTTAGAGGGCATCCCAGGAGGGTTCCAAATGTGTGGGTAAAATATATATCCCACGGGAGAAATTGAAAAAAAGTTTCAAAAAATTTTTTTTTGAACTTAGAAAATTTTCCAGCTTGTGCAAGACTTCCCGATAAGGGGAAATGTCAGTGAGCGCGTCCGATTTGACTTCCAGAATGATTAGTCCGATGAGTCCTTAATACTTAGTCGTTATTTGCCAATTTTCTGACTTTTTTGAAAATTTCACTTTTTTGTGAAAATATCCGCTAAATGAGGGAATACTATGTTAGAGGGCATCCCAGGAGGGTTCCAAATGTGTGGGTAAAATATATATCCCACGGGAGAAATTGAAAAAAAGTTTCAAAAAATTTTTTTTTGAACTTAGAAAATTTTCCAGCTTGTGCAAGACTTCCCGATAAGGGGAAATGTCAGTGAGCGCGTCCGATTTGACTTCCAGAATGATTAGTCCGATGAGTCCTTAATACTTAGTCGTTATTTGCCAATTTTCTGACTTTTTTGAAAATTTCACTTTTTTGTGAAAATATCCGCTAAATGAGGGAATACTATGTTAGTGGGCATCCCAGGAGGGTTCCAAATGTGTGGGTAAAATATATATCCCACGGGGGGAAATTGCAAAAAAGTTGAAAACATTTTTTTTTTGAACTTAGAAAATTTTCCAGCTTGTGTCAGACTTCCAAAGAGGGGGGAATGTCAGTGAGCGCGTCCGATTTTAGTTCCAGAGCGATTCGTCTGATGAGTCCTTGATATTTAGTCGTTTTTTGCCAATTTTCTGACTTTTTTGAAAATTTCACTTTATTTTTGAAAATATCTGCTAAATGAGGGAATACTATGTTAGAGGGAATACCAGGAGGGTTCCAAATGTGTGGGGGATCCCAGGAATATTCCAAATGCGTGGATAAAATAAATATCCCACGGGGGGGAAATTGAAAAAAAGTTGGAAAAAAAAATATTTGAACTTGGAAAATTTTCCAGCTTGTGTCAGACTTCCAGAGAGGGGTAAATGTCAGTGAGCATGTCCGATTTCAGTTCCAGAGTGATTCGTCCGATGAGCCCTTGACACTTAGTTGTTTTTTGCCAATTTTCTGACTTTTTTAAAAATTTCACTTTTTTGTGAAAATATCCGCTAAATGAGGGAATACTATATTAGAGGGTATCGCAGGAGGCTTCCAAATGTGTGGGTAAAATATATATCCCACGGGGGGAAATTGGATAAAAAGTTGAAAAAAATTTTTTTTTGAACTTAGAAAATTTTCCAGCTTGTGTCTGACTTCCAGAGAGCGGGAAATGTCAGTGAGCGTGTCCGATTTCAGTTCCAGAGCGATTCGTCTGATGAATCCATGATACTTAGTCAATTTTTGCCAATTTTGTGACTTTTTTGAAAATTTCACTTTTTTGTGAAAATATCCGCTAAATGAGGGAATACTATGTTAGATGGCATACCAGGAGTATTCCAAATGTGTGGATAAAATAAATATCCCACAGGGGGAAATTGAAAAAAATTTGAAAAACATTTTTTTTTGAACTTGGAAAATTTTCCAGCTTGTGTCAGACTTCCAGAGAGTGGGAAATGTGAATGAGCGCATCTGATTTCAGTTCCAGAGCGATTCGTCCGATGAGCCCTTGACACTTAGTTGTTTTTTGCCAATTTTCTGACTTTTTTGAAAATTTCACTTTTTTGTGAAAATATCTGCTAAATGAGGGAATACTATATTAGAGGGTATCGCAGGAGGCTTCCAAATGTGTGGGTAAAATATATATCCCACGCGGGGAAATTGGATAAAAAGTTAAAAAAAAATTTTTTTTTTGAACTTACAAAATTTTCCAGCTTCTGTCAGACTTCCTTAGACGGGGAAAAGTCAGTGAGCGCGTCCGATTTCGGTTCCAGAGCGTTTTGTCCGATCAGTCCTTAATACTTAGTCGGTTTTTGCCAATTATCTGACTTTTTTGAAAATTTCACCTTTTTGTGAAAATAGCCGCTAAATGAGGGAATACTATGTTAGAGGGCATCCCAGGAGTATTTCAAATGTGTGGGTAAAATATATATCCCACAGGGGGAAATTGAAAAAAATTTGAAAAACATTTTTTTTTGAACTTGGAAAATTTTCCAGCTTGTGTCAGACTTCCAGAGAGCGGGAAATGTCAGTGAGCGTGTCCGATTTCAGTTCCAGAGCGATTCGTCTGATGAGTCCTTGATACTTAGTCATTTTTTGCCAATTTTCTGACTTTTTTGAAAATTTCACTTTTTTGTGAAAATATCCGCTAAATGAGGGAATACTATGTTAGATGGCATACCAGGAGTATTCCAAATGTGTGGATAAAATAAATATCCCACAGGGGGAAATTGAAAAAAATTTGAAAAACATTTTTTTTTGAACTTGGAAAATTTTCCAGCTTGTGTCAGACTTCCAGAGAGCGGGAAATGTCAGTGAGCGTGTCCGATTTCAGTTCCAGAGCGATTCGTCTGATGAGTCCTTGATACTTAGTCATTTTTTGCCAATTTTCTGACTTTTTTGAAAATTTCACTTTTTTGTGAAAATATCCGCTAAATGAGGGAATACTATGTTAGAGGGCATCCCTGGAGGGTTCCAAATGTGTGGGTAAAATATATACGTATCCCACGGGGGGAAGTTGCAAAAAAGTTGAAAAAATTTTTTTTTTTAAACTTAGTAAATTTTCTGGCTTTTTTGACTTCCAGAGAGGGGGAAATGTCAGTGAGCGCGTCCAATTTCACTTCCAGAGCGATTCGTCCGATGAGTCCTTGTTACTAGAGATGAGCTTTGTTCGACTCGAACTGTTCGCCAATCTCAAATTCGAGCTGTTCTGGGCGGTGTTGGAGCCGTTCGGCGAACACGAACGATTTGAGAAAAATTCGGCTGTTCGAGGTTATGTTCGATAACTGTTCGTGCACCAAAATCATAACTGGATTTTTTCTCAGTAATGTTGAAAATCAATGTTAATACGCAGTTTGAGTGTACAGCGGGGTGGGGGGAGGGGCAGGGGATGGATCTCTGCAGGAATAATGAAGATCTCCATTTTTTTTCTCTTTCCCGCATTTACAGTGGGGAGGTGCAATCTGTCAGCCTATCAGCAGGGCACACACGGAGCGAAGTGCTTTTTTTCACACAAGAAAGGGCATGTGTCATTGGCAGTGTATGTCACATGTCCTTGCCCTATAAGACCAAGCCATTTTCCCCGTCGCCACCATTTTCTCACTGCTGCAGCTGCGTGTTAGACGGCACCGCTGTTGCTGTGTGCGCTATACCTTGTTAATTTCAAGCCAATTTTCGCAGAAATATACAGATAGCTTGGGAGTAGGGAATAGTTGTGATTGCAGTCCTTTTAAGGACTAGGTTACAGCATTTCCTACGACTTTTATCAGGCAGGTCTGTGCTCTTAAATAGATAGATTGTGGGAGTAAAGACTAATTGTAATTGCAGTCCTTTTCAGGACTAGGTTATATCAGTTCCTATCAGTTTTTGCCAGGCAGGTCTGTGCCAGTGCTGTGCAAGTTTTTTTCACAGCATTTGGCTGAATCTAGCAAAGCTAATCCTTTTTGGCCTATTGCAGAGTGTGTTAGTCATTGGAGTAGCCTATCTGTGTTGCAAGATATACCACCTGTGTATAGAATACCAATTTTTTTACTGCACCTAGTGAAGTAAAATCTTTTGGGCATAGCATCATTCTATTAGTCCATCTATACTGACCTCCATCAGGTTGCAAATTGAATATAATTTTTTTCTGCATCTAGCTCTGAAAAAATATTTGGGCTTCTAGCAGTGTGTGGGACTTGTTCTATTAGTCCATCTATACTGACCTCCATCCGGTTGCAAACAGAATATAATTTTTTTCTGCATCTAGCTCTGAAAAAATATTTGGCCTTCTAGCAGTGTGTGGGACTTGTTCTATTAGTCCATCTATACTGACCTCCATCACGATGCAAATTCAAAATAATTTTTTGTCTGCATCTAGCTCTGAAAAAATATTTGGCCTTCTAGCAGTGTGTGGGACTTTCTCTATTAGTCCATCTATACTGACCTCCATCAGGTTGCAAATTAAAAATAATTTTTATCTGCATCTAGCTCTGAAAAAATATTTGGCCTTCTAGCAGTGTGTGGGACTTGTTCTATTAGTCCATCTATACTGACCTCCATCACGATGCAAATTCAAAATAATTTTTTGTCTGCATCTAGCTCTGAAAAAAAATTTGGCCTTCTAGCAGTGTGTGGGACTTTCTCTATTAGTCCATCTATACTGACCTCCATCAGGTTGCAAATTAAAAATAATTTTTATCTGCATCTAGCTCTGAAAAAATATTTGGCCTTCTAGCAGTGTGTGGGACTTTCTCTATTAGTCCATCTATACTGACCTCCATCAGGTTGCAAATTAAAAACAATTTTTTGTCTGCATCTAGCTCTGAAAAAAATATTTGGCCTTCTAGCAGTGTGTGGGACTTTCTCTATTAGTCCATCTATACTGACCTCCATCAGGTTGCAAATTAAAAATAATTTTTTGTCTGCATCTAGCTCTGAAAAAATATTTGGCCTTCTAGCAGTGTGTGGGACTTTCTCTATTAGTCCATCTATACTGACCTCCATCAGGTTGCAAACTGAATATATTTTTTTTCTGCATCTACCTCTGAAAAAATATTTGGGCTTCTAGCTGTGTGTGGGACTTGTTCTATTAGTCCATCTATACTGACCTCCATCAGGTTGCAAACTGAATATAATTTTTTTCTGCATCTACCACTGAAACAATATTTGGCCTTCTAGCAGTGTGTGGGACTTGTTCTATTAGTCCATCTATACTGACCTGCATCAGGTTGCAAATTAAAAATAATTTATATCTGCATCTAGCTCTGAAAAAATATTTGGCCTTCTAGCAGTGTGTGGGACTTTCTCTATTAGTCCATCTATACTGACCTCCATCAGGTTGCAAATTCAAAATTATTTTTTGTCTGCATCTAGCTCTGAAAAAATATTTGGCCTTCTAGCAGTGTGTGGGACTTTCTCTATTAGTCCATCTATACTGACCTCCATCAGGCTGCAAATTAAAAATAATTTTTATCTGCATCTACCTCTGAAAAAATATTTGGTCTTCTAGCTGTGTGTGGGACTTGTTCTATTAGTCCATCTATACTGACCTCCATCAGGTTGCAAACTGAATATAATTTTTTTCTGCATCTATCTCTGAAAAAATATTTGGCCTTCTAGCAGTGTGTGTGACCTCCATCAGGTTGCAAATTAAAAATAATTTATATCTGCATCAAGCTCTGAAAAAATATTTGGCCTTCTAGCAGTGTGTGGGACTTTCTCTATTAGTCCATCTATACTGACCTCCATCAGGTTGCAAATTGAAAATAATTTATATCTGCATCTAGCTCTGAAAAAATATTTGGCCTTCTAGCAGTGTGTGGGACTTTCTCTATTAGTCCATCTATACTGACCTCCATCAGGTTGCAAATTAAAAATAATTTTTTGTCTGCATCTAGCTCTGAAAAAATATTGGGCTTCTAGCTGTGTGTGGGACTTGTTCTATTCATCCATCTATACAGACCTCCATCAGGTTGCAAACTGAATATAATTTTTTTCTGCATCTACCTCTGAAAAAATATTTGGGCTTCTAGCTGTGTGTGGGACTTGTTCTATTAGTCCATCTATACTGACCTCCATCAGGTTGCAAACTGAATATAATTTTTTTCTGCATCAAGCTTTGAAAAAATATTTGGCCTTCTAGCAGTGTGTGGGACTTGTTCTATTAGTCCACCTATACTGACCTCCATCAGGCTGCAAATTCAAAATAATTTTTTGCCTGCATCTAGCTCTGAAAAAATATTTGGCCTTCTAGCAGTGTGTGGGACTTTCTCTATTAGTCCATCTATACTGACCTCCATCAGGTTGCAAACTGAATATAATTTTTTTCTGCATCTACCTCTGAAAAAATATTTGGCCTTCTAGCTGTGTGTGGGACTTGTTCTATTAGTCCATCTATACTGACCTCCACCAGGTTGCAAATTGAATATAATTTTTTTCTGCATCTAACCCAGCCAATAGTTTTGGCCTAATACCACAGTTTGGCCACTCAGCTCTGCTCGGTTCCCATCCATTGTTTTTTTGTGCAAACAACTCCAAAGTTGTGAATTAGTTAACCACCAAAATGAGTGGAAAAAGGCCTGCTGCTGGTGGAAAGGGGAATAGGCGTGTTGGGAAGGGAAAAAAGATTGTGTCCTTGGGATAGGTGTTAAAGCAACAGTAACATCTGCAGAAGAAAGACCATCTTCCAGCCAAACTAAAATGTCAACTTCTTTTAGCGGACAATGTGATAAGATCCCTTTCTTACGGCCACGCCAATCGCTACAAATTCCAGATGAGGCACAAAAACAGCAGGTGCTTCAACGGATATCAAGTGCTCCTTTAAGTGGGCTCTCCTCCACATCAACTTCAACATCACAAATACTCCAGTCCTCAAAGGTGTCACCCCAATCGCACTTGCTTCCTCACAGCTCCCAAATCTCCAGCTGCCCGTCTGAGTATGAGGTAGAACAGATGGTTGAGTCTGCAGAGCTGTTTACTCATACTATAGCCTGGGAATCAGAGGTCGACTCCAGCGCTTCTGTGAATCCAGACGAGGAAATGATCTGCACTGATGCCCAGAATCTTTATGAGTCGGATCCAGGACCAGACGCAGAAGGTTCTGACCATAATGTAGACCCTCATTCCCAAACTGTAACTCCTGTTGGTGGAGACAATGAGGAAGACGATGATGAGACTCAAATGCCTGATTGGAGCGACAACTTTAGTTTTTTGTCAGGGCAGGAACAGGTTGGCTCTGAGGACGACGGGTGTGATAACGCACAGGGTGATGATGATGAGGTTGGAGATCCCACTTACTGTCAACCCACAGTCAGCCAAGAGATGAGGTCCGCACAGGAGGTGGAGGAAGATGCTAGTGACGACGAGGTCAGGTTGTGCCTTCATGGACAGAGACGTAGTACTGGAAGCACGTCAACAACAGCATTCTCAAACACAACTCTGCCTCTCACCACAAGTCGTGGTGGCTCTTCAGGTCGCATGGGTGCTAAGCCTTGCATAGCCTGGGCATTTTTTCAGATCGAAAAAGATGACCCAACTCGTGTTATCTGTAACATTTGTCAGCAAAAGCTAAGTATAGGCCAAAAAATACATAGTTTGAGTACTTCATGCATGAACCGGCACATGGACATGAAGCATAAGTTGCAGTGGGAAGCTCAGTGTACTACAATGCGGCCTAGCCGGCCGGGCCAACCACCGTCTGCCATATCTTGTGCATCCGCGGCCTCTCCATCCTCTGTGACTGGGGGGACAGCAGTCACACCTGTTTTGGGGCGCAGACCTGCCACCGCTTTACCCGCAACAGCCAGCGTGATTGACAGGTCATCATTTTCTTTGGAGGTGGTAACACCAGCTGGTGTTGAGCGCTGTCCGACATCGATAGCACCACCTTTGGATCAAGGCAACCTAACATGTCCGCCTGCATCTTCCTCACAGACTGGCAGTTTACCGGGGACACCCTTATCATCCCCGTCTAAGCACAATAGCCAGCCCTCGGTCCCTCAGATGTGGACAAGTAAAAGACCATTTCCTCCTAGCCATGAGAAAGCTAACAGGTTGAATTTCACCATCTGCAAGCTCTTGGCTACAGAAATGCTGCCTTTCCGCCTGGTGGACACAGTGGATTTTCGAGACCTTATGTCCGTCGCAGTGCCCCAGTACCAGATGCCCAGTCGGCACTACTTCTCAAAGAAAGGTGTGCCTGCGCTCCACCAGCATGTCGCACACAACATCATCGCTTCTTTGAGAAACTCTGTGTGTGACAGGGTGCATTTCACCACAGACACTTGGACGAGTAGGCATGGACAGGGGCGTTACATGTCGCTGACTGGGCACTGGGTAACTATGGTGACAGCAGGACAAGGGGCTGCTGTCCAAGTCTTGCCGTCCCCACGAGTTGTGCGTCAATCCTCTTTATGTCAAAGTTCCTCCACTGCTTCTGCCTCCTCAACCTCCTCTCGGTCTTCCACCTGCACCCAAAGCCTGTCTGGTCATGCCACAAGCTTTCTAACTGCGCAGAAGGGATCCTGCACACCTCCTTACTATGCTGGCAGTAGGGCTCAACGTCATCAGGCGGTTTTTACTTTGAAATGTCTGGGAAATGTGAGTCACACAGCTGAGGAGTTGTTGTCAGCTCTGGAGAACCAATTTCATGAATGGTTGTCTCCACTGGACCTGAAACCAGGGAAGGCCGTGTGCGTCAATGCTGCAAACCTGGGTGCGGCCCTTCGCCTGGGCAATGTCACACACGTGCCTTGTATGGCTCACGTGTTGAACCTGGTTGTCCAGCAATTTTTAGCCCACTATCCCAGACTAGATGGCCTTCTGCAGAGGGCACGGTCGCTGTGTGCTCACTTCCGCCGTTCGCATCCCGCAGCTCAGCGACTTATATCTCTACAGAAGTCGTTGGGCCTGCCACTTCACTGGCTAAAATGCGATGTGCCTACCCGGTGGAATTCAACTCTGCACATGTTGCAGCGACTGTGGCAGCACCGACAAGCCCTGGTGCAATACGTTCTGACGTATAGCCTGGGCCAACGAGATCCAGAGGTGGGGCAAATCACGCTGGAGGAGTGGTCTCAGATCAGGGACCTATGCACCCTTCTGCACAGTTTTGAAATGGCGACGAAGATGTTTAGTGCTGACAATGCCATTATCAGCATGACTATTCCGGTGATTTACATGCTGGAGCACATGTTAAACAGAATTCGGAGTCAGGTGGTGGCACAAGAGGAGGTGGAGGAAGTAGAGGAGAAGGAGTTGTATGCGGAAGGGCTAACATCTGCAAGGTCCAGACTGTCGGCAGCACCAAGGTGGCAGGCATGTGAGGGTGAGGGAGATGGTTTTACCAGGGCGCATGGTAGCATCCAAACTAGTGAGGAAGGTGCAGGAGCCCAGGAAGAAGTGGAGGATGAACTGATGGAAGACTCATCAGATGAGGGAGACCTTGATCATATTTCTGTTGTGCGAGGTTGGGGGGAGAGGGCAGAGGAAGGAAGCATGATTGTTACCTCGCCACCAACACAACAGGGACTTGGTGCTCCTGGATGCGCAACACACATGAGTGCCTTCTTGCTGCACTAACTGCAACATGACCCTCGAATTGTGAGAATTAGAAATAATCCTGACTACTGGGTTGCCACACTGTTAGATCCCCAGTACAAAAGTAAATTTGCAGAAATTATTCCTGCCATAGAAAGGGATGCACGCATGCAGGAGTATCAGCAGAGACTGTTGCAGAATCTTACATGTGCTTTTCCACAAAACACCAGTGGTGCACGTAGTGAATCTCACAGTTCCAACTTGCCAACCGTGGGACCGTCAAGTGTTCAGCACTCAAACCGTAACAGAACCACAGTATCTGCTGGTAACATCAATTTTGCGGAATCATTTCACCACTTTTTTAGCCCATCCTTTGCAAGGCCACAGGAGACAAGAAGTCTGACACATAGTCAACGCCTAGAGACGATGGTACAGGAGTATCTCCAAGTAAACATTGAAGCCATGACTGTGTCACTGGACCCTTGCTCTTTTTGGGCTTCCAATCTGGATAAATGGCCGGAGCTAGCCACTTACGCCTTGGAGATCTTGTCATGCCCCGCAGCCAGCGTTCTGTCTGAACGTGTGTTCAGCGCTGCTGGTGGTGTGCTGAAAGATAAGCGCACGCGGCTCTCCACTGATAATGTAGACAGACTCACGTTCATAAAGATGAACAAATCATGGATCCGAAACTACTTTTCTACCCCTGTGTCATCCTGGGGAGAGTAAAAGATTGATGATTGGTTAAAATCACCCTACCAACCGTTTTAAGCTTTCAAATTACTAATCATGTTTATCTGTATCTTGGCTGGAAAATAATTTGGGCTTTGTAGCAGTGTGCAGCACTGATTCTATTAGGCCATCTATAATAAGCTCCACCAGATTTAAAATTACTAATCATGTTCATCTGTATCTTGACTGGAAAATAATTTGGGCTTTGTAGCAGTGTGCAGCACTGATCCTATTAGGCCATCTATACTAAGCTCCACCAGATTTAAAATTAATAATAATTTTTAGCTGCATCTAGCCCGGAAAATAATATTGGGGCTCCGAGATGCGCAAGACACATAAGTGCCTTCTTGCTGCATTACCTGCAACATGACCCTCATATTGTCAGAATTCGAAGTAATCATGACTACTGGGTTGCCACACTCTTAGATCCCCCAAACTTTTCGATCAACCTTTTCATTTTAATAAAGACCAAAAAAATGGTCATTTTTGAAATTATAAGCATTAGCAGGTTATTAGAAACTAAAATCAAACAGTTTTCAACTCAAAACTTTATTCTAGGTGATGTTACATTTTCACATAGGACCCCTTGTTCGAAAGGAGCTTCTGAACTCTCTCGTCCATTGAATTTGTCAGGTTTTGGATGGTTTCTGCTTCAATTGTTTTGCATGAGGACAGAATACCCTCCCAGAGCTGTTGCTTAGATGTGAACTGCCTCCCGCCATCATAGACACTCCTTTTGATGATGCTCCAGAGGTTCTGAATGGGGTAGAGGTCAGGGGAGCAAGGGGGTCACACCATAAGTTTGTCCCCTTTTATGCCCATATCAGCCAGAGATGCAGATGTTTTATGTGCAGCATGAGATGGTGCATTATCATGCAAAAAAATGATCTTGCTGTGAAATACATGGTTCTTCTTCTTGAACCATGGCAGGAAGTGCTGTTTGAGAAAATCCACATACATTATGGAGTTCATCTTTAGCGCCTTCAGGGATCCTAAAGGGGCCAACAATCTCTCTCCCCATGATTCCAGCCCAAAACATTACTCCACCTCCTCCTTGTTGGCGCTGTAGCCGTGTTTGCGTGGGGTGTCCATCAACCAGCCATCCTCCACTCCATCCATCTGGACCATCGAGCGCTGCACGGCACTCATCCATGAACAAAACAGTTTTGAAATCAGTCTTCATGTAATTTTTGGCCCACTGGAGCCGTTTCTGCTTGTGTGAAGTGGATAGAGGAGGTCGACAGGATGGCGTATGCACAGCTGCAAACCTCTGAAGGACCCTGCATCTTGTTGTTCGGGGGACGTTGGAGGCACCAGCAGCTTCAAAAACTTGTCTGCTGCTATGACAAGGCTTTTTTGCCGCTGCTCTTTTAACCTGACGTAATTGCCTGTAGGAAAGAGTCCTCAATTTGCCCTTATCAGCACGCACACGTGTGTACTGTGAATCAGCTACATACTTCTTGATTGCCAAGACACTTCATCCTGATCATCGCACAATGTTGATTGTACTCATGCCTTGACCTAAACACTCCACAATTTGTTGCTTGCTTCTCAGCAGCCGACACATCCTTTTTCTTTCCCATTTTGGCAGAAAATGTAGGCTGCTTAATAATGTGAGACAGCCTTCTTAAGTAGTCTTGCCTTTCATTGGACACACCTGCCAAACTAATTAGCCCAGGTGTCTGCAATTGCTTACAGTGATATAAAGAGCCCTGACACACATCACCATCAATGAGTTTAACTGACAAACAAATTCTTCCCTTATCACTCCTAAACACTTTTTGCATAATAATTTGGAACACAGTGTACATGTGCTTTTCCACAAAACACCAGTGGTTCACGTAGTGAATCTTACAGTTCTAACTAGCCAACCGTGGTCTGTATGGAGTTGTTCAATAAAGGGCCCAAAATTAAGATAACATAGATGGGAGAGGTCTCTATGAATAGGAATTCCTAAGTATTTGATACCCTGTGAGGGCCAGGCAAAGGGAAAGTTGGACTGGATGGAATCCTATATGGATTTGGGGAGGGAGACATCGAGGGCCTCAGACTTCGCTGCATTGATTTTAAAATTTGACCATGTAACAAAGTGATCTATTTCAGCCATAACAGCATGGATGGATATATGTGATTGAGTGATATATACTAGGACATCATCAGCAAATAGAGAGCACTTGTACTCGGTGCCTCCCACCTCAATCCACCTAATATTGGGGTTATGGCGAATTGATGAGAGCAGGTGCTCCGTCACTAGGATGTATAAGAGAGGGGACAGAGAACATCCCTGCCTTGTCCTATTGGTGATTGTGAAAGGTGATGAAAATGTTCTGACGCGCCCCCTGGGCCTTGGGACACCCAGAGCCGGACCCTTTTTGGTGGATGCTGGTGGTTGTAGTCTCCGTGGCGGCGACCCGGTTCCGTGGCTCAGGGTGGTCAAACCAGTGGCGGAACTATTTATGTGGTTTTGATGTTTAAATGTCCGACTACGCCACCCGTGGATTGCTGTCAGAGTGAACCGCCGCTGCAGGGCAGACCGCTGAGGCTGATGTTGTGGGTGCAGCAGAGCGTAGCATAACTCCCCACGGGAGGAGTATAGCCTCAGGGCAGTGTATGCGGAGGATGGGGGCGATGGTGCAGGGCAGCAGCAGTAATGACACAGAGTCAGTGATGCAGTCCAGGGCCTTTACTCACAGTTCTTATTATCCAGACCACGTCTGCAGGTAACGGCTGCCCACGTCGTACTGTGCTCACCAGGTGAGGGGCTCAGACAACTCCCAGATAACCTTGGAGCGCTTCACAGGACCCCCTTTGTGTGTCCTTTGTCTGGCCTTTCTTACCAACCCTTCTGTCCGGCTGCCTCGGGCCTCCTCTTGGTAAACTTGGCGCCAGTTTCCCTGACCCTATGTGGTGCCTTCCTAGCGGGCGTAGCGAGGGGCTGCGCCACATAAAATGCCACAGCCTCCGGTTTCCAGCTGAGGGTCGTTTCCTGCCTCCACTAGTTTCGGGGACCGGTCTCCCCCTTTGGCCTCACCCCTCCACGCAGGTGGATTCGGGCGTGCGGTGGCGACTCGCCCGTCCGCACGCCTGGGATCCCTTCATTCCTCGTTCCTGGAGCCTTCTCCGCTCCTCTTCCTTCCTTCTCCCTCTTCTAGGCCTGGGCCTCTGTTACTGGGCCCGCCTCCGGAGCAGAGCTCATGCAGAGCCCCTTCTCCCTGCCACTTCTGCTCAGACTTCTCTGCACTGAACTAAGATGGTGCCCACCTTTTATACTCCCTTCTCAATGCACCCAGGAACTGCTTCCTTCCTGCTCCTGCACTACAGGGTTCCCCTTCCTCAGTGTTCCCTCCCCCCACTCCAGCCAGTGACAGGGACTGTCGTGCCCATCTCAGAGGCATATTGGTCGCCCTGCCCCACGGCAATGTGGTGTAATGCATGCAGGTGTCGGGTCCTGATCCACACTCCATCCTTACCTGAGAGTGAGATATCACACCTCTGGGTGAGTTGCAATACCTCTGTAGCAACCGAGCCCTCAGGGTGCTACAGTTCCATTTATCTTAAGCCTAGGTGACGTATTGCGACACAGGGCCGTGATTTTGGCTATAAAAGGGTCCCCTAGACCCCTACCACAAGCTTTTTAAGAGAATCATATATGGCGTGCCAGGAGACTCTATGGAATGCTTTCTCAGCATCCAACGAGAGTATCTAAATACAAATTTTTAACTGCATCTAGCCCAGGAAATACTTTGTGCCTAGTAGCAGTGTCTGCTAGTCAGCAGATTATCCCGGCTGTTAAGCAAGCTACACCACCTGTAGTTTGGACACTTAATTTTTTCAAAGTAAATGCTTCGGGACCACGGGATACTCAGTGAAGAGCATCAGGAGGCACCCCAAGGCATAGGGGCTGGGACTGGCAATAGGATGCCTTGCGGTGGACAGCCGAGCTCGATCCTTATAAAAGCTTTTGAACTGCAGCAGCTTTAGTGGACGCTACTGGAGCTGGAATTACGCGGCTGCTGGCATGAGACTTGCCCTCCAATAGATCCTTGTAAATGGATTTAAAGTGTATTCATTCAAATTAGAGAGACAATTTAAATTAAAAAGCTTAGAGCTGCCTCCACCACAGGGGGGCTCGCTCGACCCACCAGCGGACAGGCACCAGTATTGGGAGAGGGGGGCTGGCCGTCAGGGTTCACCGCGGCTCTGGCACAAACCCGGCGACACGGAGGTGGCACGGGCAGGAGCGGACTGAACGTGTCGGCTTCTCACTTTTTGGATTTTAGAAGGGCATGACATGCCTATATCTGTGTCTCCCCCTCCTTTTACTCCACCTCTTTTCTTTTCGCATGACTATATGTACTTGTCACTTTTCCATGTGTTAGTTGTGTCTTCTGAGCAGTTTATCAGCTTTTGGACACCTTTGAAGGTGTTTTCTATGTGTTTCTATGTGTTTTTGTTTGCCTGCCATTGGTTTTAACGGTGTTTGAAGGTGTTCGACGAACAGTTCGACGAACAGTTCGGCGAACACACGGGTGTTCGACGAACCGAACCGAACTCGAACACTACGGGGGTGGATCAACACTACTTGTTACTTAGTCGTTTTTTGCCAATTTTCTGACTTTTTTGAAAATTTCACTTTTTTGTGAAAATATCCGCTAAATGAGGGAATACTATGTCAGAGGGCATCTCGGGAGGGTTTGAAATATGTGGGTAAAACATATATCCCATGGGGGAAATTGAAAAAAAGTTGAAAAAAATTTTTTGGGGAACTTACAAAATTTTCCAGATAGTGTCAGACTTCAAGAGAGGGGGAAATGTCACTGAGCTCATCCGATTTCAGTTCCAGAGCGATTCGTCCAATTAGTCCTTCATACTTAGTTGTTGATTGCCAATTTTCAGACTTTTTTGAAAATTTCACTTTTTTTGTGAAAATATCCGCTCAATGAGGGAATACTATGTCAGAGGGCATCCCGGGAGGGTTTGAAATATGTGGGTAAAACATATATCTCACGGCTGGGAAATTGAAAAAAAGTTGAAAAAAAAAAATTTTTGGACTTAGAAAATTTTCCAGCTTGAGCAAGACTTCCAGAGAGGGGGAAATGTCAGTGAGCGCATCCAATTTTAGTTCCAGAGCGATTCGTCCGATGAGTCCTTGATATTTAGTCGTTTTTTGCCAATTTTCTGACTTTTTTGAAAATTTCACTTGTTTGTGAAAATATCCGCTAAATGAGGGAAAACTATGTCAGAGGGCTTCCCGGGAGGGTTTGAAATGTGTGGGTAAAATATATATCCCACGGGGGGAAATTGCAAAAAAGTTGAAAAAAAATTTTTTTTTTAACTTAGAAAATTTTCCAGCTTGTGTCAGACTTCCAGAGAGGAGGAAATGTCAGTGAGCGCTTCCAATTTCAGTTCCAGAGCGATTCGGCCGATTAGTACTTGATACTTAGTAGTTTTTTGCCAATTTTCTGTCTTTTTTGAAAATTTCACTTTTTTGTGAAAATATCCGCTAAATGAGGGAATACTATGTTAGAGGGCATCCCAAGAGGGTTCCAAATGTGTGGGTAAATATACATCCTACGGGGGGGAATTGAAAAAAAGTTGAAAAAATTATTTTTTTTGGACTTAGAAAATTTTCTGGCTTGTGTCAGACTTCCAGAGAGGGGGAAATGTCAGTGAGCGTGTCCGATTTCAGTTCCAGAGCGATTCGTTCATTGAGTCCTTGGTACTTAGTTGTTTTTTGCCAATTTTCTGACTTTTTTGAAAATTTCACTTTTTTGTGAAAATATCCGCTAAATGAGGGAATACTATGTTAGAGGGCATCTCTGGAGGGTTCCAAATGTGTGGGTAAAATATATACGTATCCCACAGTGGGAAATTGCAAAAAAGTTGAACATTTTTTTTTTTTAAACTTAGAAAATTTTCTGGCTTGTGTCAGACTTTCAGAGAGGGGGAAATGTCAGCGAGCGCATCCGATTTCACTTCCAGAGCGATTCGTCCGATGAGTCCTTGTTACTTAGTCGTTTTTTGCCAATTTTCTGACTTTTTGGAAAATTTCACTTTTTTGTGAAAATATCCGCTAAATGATGGAATACTATGTCAGAGGGCATCTCAGGAGGGTTTCAAATGTGTGGGTAAAATATATATCTCACGGGGGGGAAATTGAAAAAAAGTTTAAAAAAAAAATTTTTGGACTTAGAAAATTTTCCAGCTTGTGTCAGACTTCCAGAGAGGGGGTAATGTCAGTGAGCGCGTCCGATTTTAGCTCCAGAGCGATTCGTCTGATGAGTCCTTGATACTTAGTCGTTTTTTGCCAATTTTCTGACTTTTTTGAAAATTTCACTTTTTTTTTTAAATATCCGCTAAATGAGGGAATACTATGTTAGAGCGCATCCCAGGAGGGTTCCAAATGTGTGGGTAAAATATATATCCCACGGCGGGGAAATTGAAAAAAAGTTGAAAAAAATTTTTCTTTGAACTTAGAAAATTTTACAACTTGTGTCAGACTTCCAGAGAGGGGGAAATATCAGTGAGCATGTCCGTTTTCAGTTCCAGAGCGATTCGTCGGATGAGTCCTTGATACTCAGTCATTTTTTGCAAATTTTCTGACTTTTTTGAAAATTTCACTTTTTTGTGAAAATATCAGCTAAATGAGGGAATACTATATTAGAGGGTATCCCAGGAGGGTTCCAAATGTGTGGGTAAAATATATATCCCACCGGGGGAAATTGGAGAAAAAGTTGAAAAAAATTTTTTTGGGGAACTTAGAAAATTTTCCAGCTTGTGTCAGACTTCCAGAGACAGGGAAATATCAGTGAGCGCGTTCGATTTCAGTTCCAGAGCGATTCGTCCGATGAGTCCTTGTTACTTAGTAGTTTTTTGCCAATTTTCAAACTTTTTTGAAAATTTCACTTTTTTGTGAAAATATCCGCTAAATGAGGGGATACTATGTTAGAGGGAATCCCAGGAGGTTCCAAATGTGTGGGTAAAATATATATCCCACGGGGAGAAATTGAAAAAAATGTGAAAATTTTTTTTTTTTAACTTAGAAAATTTTCCAGCTTGTGCAAGACTTCCCGAGTGGGGGAAATGTCAGTGAGCGCGTCCGATTTCACTTCCAGAATGATTCGTCCGATGAGTCCTTAATACTTAGTCGTTTTTTGCCAATTATCTGACTTTTTTGAAAATTTCACTTTTTTGTGAAAATATCCGCTAAATGAGGGAATACTATGTTACAGGGCATCCCAGGAGAATTCCAAATGTGTGTGTAAAATATATATCCCACAGGGGGGAAATTGAAAAAAAGTAGAAAAAAAAATATTTGAACTTAGAAAATTTTCCAGCATGTGTCAGACTTCCAGAGAGGGGTAAATGTCAGTGAGCGCGTCCGATTTCACTTCCAGAACGATTGGTCCGATGAGTCCTTGATACTTAGATGTCTTTTGTCAATTTTCTGCCTTTTTTGAAAATGTCACTTTTTTGTGAAAATATCCGCTAAATGAGGGAATACTATGTTAGAGGGCATCCCAGGATTGTTCCAAATGTGTGGGTAAATATATATCCCACGGGGGGAATTGAAAAAAAGTTGAAAACATTTTTTTTTTGAACTTCGAAAATTTTCCAGCTTGTGTCAGACTTCCAGAGACCGGGAAATGTCAGTGAGCGCGTCCGATTTCAGTTCCAGAGCGATTCGTCCGATGAGTCCTTGTTACTTAGTAGTTTTTTGCCAATTTTCAAACTTTTTTGAAAATTTCAATTTTTGTGAAAATATCCGCTAAATGAGGGAATACTATGTCAGAGGGCATCCCGGGAGGGTTTGAAATATGTGGGTAAAAGACATATACCATGGGGGGGGAATTGAAAAAAGGTTGAAAAAAAAATTTTTGGACTTAGAAAATTTTCCAGCTTGTGTCAGACTTCCAAAGAGGGGGAAATGTCAGAGAGCACGTCCGATTTTAGTTCCAGAGAAATTCGTCTGATGAGTCCTTGATACTTAGTAGTTTTTTGCCAATTTTCTGACTTTTTTGAAAATTTCCCTTTTTTTTGAAAATATCTGCTAAATGAGGGATACTATGTTAGAGAGCATCACAGGAGGGTTCCAAATGTGTGGGTAAAATATATATCCCACGGGGGGGAAATTGAAAAAAAGTTGAAAAAAATTTTTTTTTGAACTTAGAAAATTTTACAGCTTGTGTCAGACTTTTAGAGAGGGGGAAATATCAGTCAGCGTGTCCGTTTTCAGTTCCACGGTGATTCGTCTGATGAGTCCTTGATACTTAGTAGTTTTTTGCCAATTTTCTGACTTTTTTGAAAATTTCCCTTTTTTGTGAAAATATCCACTAAATGAGGGAATACTGTGTTAGAGGGCATCCCAGGAGGGTTCCAAATGTGTGGGTAAAATATATATCCCACGGGGGGAAATTGCAAAAAAGTTGAAAAAAAATTTTTTTTTAAACTTAGAAAATTTTCCAGCTTGTGTCAAACTTCCAGAGAGGGGGAAATGTCAGTGAGCTCATCCGATTTCAGTTCCAGAGCGATTCCTCCGATGAGTCTTTGATACTTAGTCGTTTTTTGCCAATTTTCTGTCTTTTTTGAAAATTTCACTTTTTTGTGAAAATATCCGCTAAATGAGGGAATACTATGTCAGAGGGCATCCCGGGAGGGTTTGAAATATGTGGGTAAAACATATATCCCACAGGGGAAATTGAAAAAAAGTTGAAAAAATTTTTTTTGGGAACTTAGAAAATTTTCCACCTTGTGTCATTTTTCAAGAAATCGGGAAATGTCAGTGAGCGCATCCGATTTTAGTTCCAGAGCGGTTCGTCCGATGAGTCCTTGATACTTAGTCTTTTTTGCCAATTTTCTGACTTTTTGAAAATTTCACTTTTTTTTTGAAAATATCCGCTAAATGAGGGAATACTATGTTAGAGGGCATCCCAGGAGGGTTCCAAATGTATGAGTAAACTAAATATCAGATGGTAAACTGAAAAAAAGTTGAAATTTTTTTTTTTTTAAACTTAGAAAATTTTCCGGCTTGTGTCATACTTCCAAACAGGGGGAAATGTCAGTGAGTGTGTACGGTTTCAGTTCCAAAGCGATTTGTCCAATGAGTCCTTGATACTTAGTTGTTTTTTGCCAATTTTCTGAATTTTTTGAAAATTTCACTTTTTTGTGAAAATATCCGCTAAATGAGAGAATACTATGTCAGAGGGCATCCCGGGAGGGTTTGAAATATGTGGGTAAAACACATATCCCACGGGGGGGAAATTGAAAAAAAGTAGAAAAAAAAATTTTTGGACATAGAAAATTTTCCAGCTTGTGTCAGACTTCCAGAGAGGGGGAAATGTCAGTGAGCGCATCCGATTTTAGTTCCAGAGCGGTTCGTCCGATGAGTCCTTGATACTTAGATGTCTTTTGTCAATTTTCTGCCTTTTTTGAAAATGTCACTTTTTTGTGAAAATATCCGCTAAATGAGGGAATACTATGTTAGAGGGCATCCCAGGATTGTTCCAAATGTGTGGGTAAATATATATCCCACGGGGGGAATTGAAAAAAAGTTGAAAACATTTTTTTTTTGAACTTCGAAAATTTTCCAGCTTGTGTCAGACTTCCAGAGACCGGGAAATGTCAGTGAGCGCGTCCGATTTCAGTTCCAGAGCGATTCGTCCGATGAGTCCTTGTTACTTAGTAGTTTTTTGCCAATTTTCAAACTTTTTTGAAAATTTCAATTTTTGTGAAAATATCCGCTAAATGAGGGAATACTATGTCAGAGGGCATCCCGGGAGGGTTTGAAATATGTGGGTAAAAGACATATACCATGGGGGGGGAATTGAAAAAAGGTTGAAAAAAAAATTTTTGGACTTAGAAAATTTTCCAGCTTGTGTCAGACTTCCAAAGAGGGGGAAATGTCAGAGAGCACGTCCGATTTTAGTTCCAGAGAAATTCGTCTGATGAGTCCTTGATACTTAGTAGTTTTTTGCCAATTTTCTGACTTTTTTGAAAATTTCCCTTTTTTTTGAAAATATCTGCTAAATGAGGGATACTATGTTAGAGAGCATCACAGGAGGGTTCCAAATGTGTGGGTAAAATATATATCCCACGGGGGGGAAATTGAAAAAAAGTTGAAAAAAATTTTTTTTTGAACTTAGAAAATTTTACAGCTTGTGTCAGACTTTTAGAGAGGGGGAAATATCAGTCAGCGTGTCCGTTTTCAGTTCCACGGTGATTCGTCTGATGAGTCCTTGATACTTAGTAGTTTTTTGCCAATTTTCTGACTTTTTTGAAAATTTCCCTTTTTTGTGAAAATATCCACTAAATGAGGGAATACTGTGTTAGAGGGCATCCCAGGAGGGTTCCAAATGTGTGGGTAAAATATATATCCCACGGGGGGAAATTGCAAAAAAGTTGAAAAAAAATTTTTTTTTAAACTTAGAAAATTTTCCAGCTTGTGTCAAACTTCCAGAGAGGGGGAAATGTCAGTGAGCTCATCCGATTTCAGTTCCAGAGCGATTCCTCCGATGAGTCTTTGATACTTAGTCGTTTTTTGCCAATTTTCTGTCTTTTTTGAAAATTTCACTTTTTTGTGAAAATATCCGCTAAATGAGGGAATACTATGTCAGAGGGCATCCCGGGAGGGTTTGAAATATGTGGGTAAAACATATATCCCACAGGGGAAATTGAAAAAAAGTTGAAAAAATTTTTTTTGGGAACTTAGAAAATTTTCCACCTTGTGTCATTTTTCAAGAAATCGGGAAATGTCAGTGAGCGCATCCGATTTTAGTTCCAGAGCGGTTCGTCCGATGAGTCCTTGATACTTAGTCTTTTTTGCCAATTTTCTGACTTTTTGAAAATTTCACTTTTTTTTTGAAAATATCCGCTAAATGAGGGAATACTATGTTAGAGGGCATCCCAGGAGGGTTCCAAATGTATGAGTAAACTAAATATCAGATGGTAAACTGAAAAAAAGTTGAAAATTTTTTTTTTTTAAACTTAGAAAATTTTCCGGCTTGTGTCATACTTCCAAACAGGGGGAAATGTCAGTGAGTGTGTACGGTTTCAGTTCCAAAGCGATTTGTCCAATGAGTCCTTGATACTTAGTTGTTTTTTGCCAATTTTCTGAATTTTTTGAAAATTTCACTTTTTTGTGAAAATATCCGCTAAATGAGAGAATACTATGTCAGAGGGCATCCCGGGAGGGTTTGAAATATGTGGGTAAAACACATATCCCACGGGGGGGAAATTGAAAAAAAGTAGAAAAAAAAATTTTTGGACATAGAAAATTTTCCAGCTTGTGTCAGACTTCCAGAGAGGGGGAAATGTCAGTGAGCGCATCCGATTTTAGTTCCAGAGCGGTTCGTCCGATGAGTCCTTGATACTTAGTCGTTTTTTGCCAATTTTCTGACTTTTTTGAAAATTTCACTTTTTTTTTAAAATATCCGCTAAATGAGGGAATACTATGTCAGAGGGCATCCCGGGAGGGTTTGAAATATGTGGGTAAAACACATATCCCACGTGGGGGAAATTGAAAAAAAGTTGAAAAAAAAAAATTTTGGACTTAGAAAATTTTCCAGCTTGTGTCAGACTTCCAGAGATGGGGAAATGTCAGTGAGCGCATCCGATTTTAGTTCCAGAGCGGTTCGTCCGATGAGTCCTTGATACTTAGTCGTTTTTTGCCAATTTTCTGACTTTTTTGAAAATTTCACTTTTTTTTTAAAATATCCGCTAAATGAGGGAATACTATGTTAGAGGGCATCCCAGGAGGGTTCTAAATGTGTGGGTGAAATATATATCCCATTGGGGGGAAATTGAAAAAAAGTTGAAAAAAAAAATTTTTGGACTTAGAAAATTTTCCGGCTTGTGTCAGACTTCCAAAGAGTGGGGAATGTCAGTGAGCGCGTCCGATTTTAGTTCCAGAGCAATTCGTCTGATGAGTCCTTGATACTTAGTCATTTTTTCCAATTTTCTGACTTTTTTGAAAATTTCACTTTTTTTGTGAAAATATCTGCTAAATGAGGGAATGCTATGTTAGAGGGCATCCCAGGAGGGTTCCAAATGTGTGGGTAAAATATATATCCCACGGGGGGAAATTAGAAAAAAAGTTGAAAAAAATTTTTTTTGGAGCTTAGAAAATTTTCCAGCTTGTGTCAGACTTCCAGAGACGGGGAAATGTCAGTGAGCGCGTCCGATTTCGGTTCCAGAGCGTTTCGTCAGATGAGTCCTTAATACTTGTCGGTTTTTGCCAATTATCTGACTTTTTTGCAAATTTCACTTTTTTGTGAAAATATCCGCTAAATGAGGGAATACTATGTTACAGGGCATCCCAGGAGTATTCCAAATGTGTGGGTAAAATATATATCCCATAGAGGGGAAATTGAAAAAAAGTAGAAAAAAAAATTTTATGAACTTAGAAAATTTTCCAGCTTGTGTCAGACTTTCAGAGAGGGGGAAATGTCAGTGAGCGTGTCCGATTTCAGTTCCAGAGCGATTCGTCCATTCAGTCCTTGGTACTTAGTTGTTTTTTGCCAATTTTCTGACTTTTTTGAAAATTTCACTTTTTTTTGAAAATATCCGCAAAATGAGGGAATACTATGTTAGAGGGCATCCCAGGAGGGTTCCAAATGTGTGTTTAAAATATATATCCCACGGGGGGAAATTGAAAAAAAGTTGAAAAAAAAAATTTTTGGACAAAGAAAAATTTTCAGCTTGTGTCACACTTCCAGAGAAGGGGAAATGTCAGTGAGCGCGTCCGATTTTAGTTCCTGAGCGATTCGTCCGATGAGTCCTTGATACTTAGTCGTTTTTTGCCAATTTTCTGACTTTTTTGAAAATTTCACTTCATTGTGAAAATATCCGCTAAATGAGGGAATACTATGTTAGAGGGAATCCCACGTAGGTTCCAAATGTGTGGGTAAAATATATATCCCACGGGGAGAAATTGAAAAAAAGTTTAAAATTTTTTTTTTTTAACTTAGAAAATTTTCCACCTTGTGTCAGACTTCAAGAGAGCGGGAAATGTCAGTGAGCTCATCTGATTTCAGTTCCAGAGCTATTCGTCCAATGAGTCCTTGATACTTAGTTGTTTTTTGCCAATTTTCTGACTTTTTTGAAAATTTCACTTTTTTGTGAAAATATCTGCTAAATGAGGGAATACTATGTTAGAGGGCATCCCAGGAGGGTTCCAAATGTGTGTTTAAAATATAAATCCCACGGGGGGAAATTGAAAAAAAGTTTAAAAAAAAATTTTTGGACAAAGAAAATTTTTCAGCTTGTGTCACACTTCCAGAGAGGGGGAAATGTCAGTGAGCGCGTCCGATTTTAGTTCCAGAGCGATTCGTCCGATGAGTCCTTGATACTTAGTCGTTTTTTGCCAATTTTCTGACTTTTTTGAAAATTTCACTTTTTTGTGAAAATATCCGCTAAATGAGGGAATACTATGTCAGAGGGCATCCCGGGAGGGTTTGAAATATGTGGGTAAAACACATATCCCACGGGGGGGAAATTGAAAAAAAGTTGAAAAAAAAAAATTTTGGACTTAGAAAATTTTCCAGCTTGTGTCAGACTTCCAGAGATGGGGAAATGTCAGTGAGCGCATCCGATTTTAGTTCCAGAGCGGTTCGTCCGATGAGTCCTTGATACTTAGTCGTTTTTTGCCAATTTTCTGACTTTTTTGAAAATTTCACTTTTTTTTTTAAATATCTGCTAAATGAGGGAATACTATGTTAGAGGGCATCCCAGGAGGGTTCCAAATGTGTGGGTAAAATATATATCCCATTGGGGGGAAATTGAAAAAAAGTTGAAACAAAACATTTTTGGACTAAAAAATTTTCCAGCTTGTGTCAGACTTCCAAAGAGCGGGGAATGTCAGTGAGCTCGTCCGATTTTAGTTCCAGAGCGATTCGTCTGATGAGTCCTTGATACTTAGTCGTTTTTTGCCAATTTTCTGACTTTTTTGAAAATTTCACTTTTTTTTTTAAATATCTGCTAAATGAGGAATACTATGTTAGAGCGCATCCCAGGAGGGTTCCAAATGTGTGGGTAAAATATATATCCCACTGGGGGGGGGAATTGAAAAAAAGTTGAAAAAAATTTTTTTTTGAACTTACAAAATTTTCCAGCTTGTGTCAGACTTCCAGAGACGGGGAAATGTCAGTGAGCGCGTCCGATTTCGGTTCCAGAGCGTTTAGTCAAATGAGTCCTTAATACTTGTCGGTTTTTGCCAATTATCTGACTTTTTGGAAAATTTCACTTTTTTGTGAAAATATCCGCTAAATGAGGGAATGCTATGTCACAGGGCATCCCAGGAGTATTCCAAATGTGTGGGTAAAATATATATCCCACAGGGGGGATAGTGAAAAAAGTAGAAAAAAAAATTATTTGAACTTAGAAAATTTTCCAGCTTGCGTCAGACTTCCAGAGAGGGGGAAATGTCATTGAGTGCATCCAATTTGACTTCCAGAATGATTCGTCCGATGAGTCCTTAATACTTAGTCGTTATTTGCCAATTTTCTGACTTTTTTGAAAATTTCACTTTTTTGTGAAAATATCCGCTAAATGAGGGAATACTATGTTAGTGGGCATCCCAGGAGGGTTCCAAATGTGTGGGTAAAATATATATCCCACAGCGGGAAATTGCAAAAAAGTTGAAAACATTTTTTTTTTGAACTTAGAAAATTTTCCAGCCTGTGTCAGACTTCCAGAGAGGGGGAAATGTCAGTTAGCGCGTCCAATTTCAGTTCCAGAGCGATTCGTCCGATTGGTCCTTGATACTTAGTTGTTTTTTGCCAATTTTCTGTCTTTTTTAAAAAATTTAACTTTTTGTGAAAATATCCGCTAAATGAGGGAATACTATGTTAGAGGGCATCCCAGGAGGGTTCCAAATGTGTGGGTAAATATATATCCCACGGGGTGGAATTGAAAAAAAGTTGAAAAATTATTTTTTTTGGACTTAGAAATTTTTCGGGCTTGTGTCAGACTTCCATAGAGGGGGAAATGTCAGTGAGCGTGTCCGATTTCAGTTCCAGAGCGATTCGTCCATTGAGTCCTTGGTACTTATTTGTTTTTTGCCAATTTTCTGACTTTTTTGAAAATTTCAGTTTTTTTTGAAAATATCCGCAAAATCAGGGAATACTATGTTAGAGGGCATCCCAGGAGGGTTCCAAATGTGTGGGTAAATACATATCCCCCGGGGGTAATTGAAAAAAAGTTGAAAAAATTATTTTTTTGGACTTAGAAAATTTTCTGGCTTGTGTCAGACTTCCATAGAGGGGGAAATGTCAGTGAGTGTGTCCGATTTCAGTTCAAGAGCGATTCGTCCATTGAGTCCTTGATACTTAGTCGTTTTTTGCCAATTTTCTGTCTTTTTTAAAAAATTTCACTTTTTTTTTTAAATATCCGCAAAATGAGGGAATACTATGTTAGAGGACATCCCAGGAGGGTTCCAAATGTGTGGGTAAAATATATATCCCACGGGGGGAAATTGCAAAAAAGTTGAAAAAATAATTTTTTTTGGACTTAGAAAATTTTCAGGCCGGTGTCAGACTTCCAGAGAGGGGGAAATGTCAGGGAGCGCGTCCGATTTTAGTTCCAGAGCGATTCGTCTGATGAGTCCTTGATACTTAGTAGTTTTTTGCCAATTTTCTGACTTTTTTGAAAATTTCACTTTTTTTTTTTAAATATCTGCTAAATGAGGCAATACTATGTTAGAGCGCATCCCAGGAGGGTTGCAAATGTGTGGCTAAAATATATATCCCACAGGGGGAAATTGAAAAAAAGTTGAAAAAAATTTTTTTTTGAACTTAAAAAATTTTCCAGCTTGTGTCAGACAACCAGAGACGGGGAAATGTCAGTGAGCGCGTCCGATTTCGGTTCCAGAGCGTTTCGTCAGATGAGTCCTAAATACTTGTTGGTTTTTGCCAATTATCTGACTTTTTTGAAAATTTCACTTTTTTGTGAAAATATCCGCTAAATGAGGGAATACTATGATACAGGGCATCCCAGGAGTATTCCAAATGTGTGGGTAAAATATATATCCCACAGGGGGGAAATTGAAAAAAAGTAGAAAAAAAAAATTATTTGAACTTAGAAAATTTTCCAGCTTGTGTCAGACTTCCAGAGAGGGGTAACTGTCAGTGAGCGCGTCCGATTTCACTTCCAGAACGATTCGTCCGATGAGTCCTTGATACTTAGATGTTTTTTGCCAATTTTCTGACTTTTTTGAAAATTTCACTTTATTGTGAAAATATCCGCTAAATGAGGGAATACTATGTTAGAGGGAATCCCACGTAGGTTCCAAATGTGTGGGTAAAATATATATCCCACGGGGAGAAATTGAAAAAAAGTTTAAAAATTTTTTTTTTTTAACTTAGAAAATTTTCCACCTTGTGTCAGACTTCACGAGAGCGGGAAATGTCAGTGAGCTCATCTGATTTCAGTTACAGAGCTATTCGTCCAATGAGTCCTTGATACTTAGTTGTTTTTTGCCAATTTTCTGACTTTTTTGAAAATTTCACTTTTTTGTGAAAATATCTGCTAAATGAGGGAATACTATGTTAGAGGGCATCCCAGGAGGGTTCCAAATGTGTGGGTAAAATATATATCCCACGGGGGGAAATTGGAAAAAAAGTTGAAAAAATTTTTATTTTGGAGCTTAGAAAATTTTCCAGCTTGTGTCAGACTTCCAGAGAGGGGGAAATGTCAGTGAGCGTGTCCGATTTCAGTTCCAGAGCGATTCGTCCATTGAGTCCTTGGTAGTGTTGAGCATTCCGATACTGAAATATCGGGTATCGGCCGATATTCGCGGTATCGGAATTCCGATACTTAATTCCGATACTTTTACAATATCGAATACCGGAATCGGAAGTTCTCATAATGCCTGCGCTCTGCAGTGTCTCTGAACGATGACAAGCAGGGTGGCAGCGCTCAGCTGCGATCCAGCCTGTCATCAGAATGCCATCCCAGCGTGGAAGAATTCTCCTGATTGTTTAAAAGCCGGCGGGCGGTAAAAAGCCGCTGGCTTTTAAAGAATCGCACAGCCCCATACTGCTTCCCCGCAGCCTCCCACCCCGATCCTCCGCTCCCCTCGCCACCTCCCATCCCGATCGTAAGTTAGGACCGGGCGGGGAGTGCAGCACCAATGAGCGGGGAGCGAAGGACCCGGGCGGGGAAGCCGGCAGTGAAAAGACTTCACCGCCGGCTTTCCCGTTCTGTGCTGCGCTTTCCCGCCGGTTATTTCAAATGAACAGCTGAGGTATCAGCTGATGCCGATCAGCTGTTCATTTGAAGTAGCCGTGGTGCCCTCGGAGGGTTCATGTGAGTTCATGCTTGACTGCATGAACTCACATGAACTTTCCCACGGTCGCACAGGTCAGCCTCACCTCCCAGACCCGTCATGATTGGTTTGTGGGTGTCTGTGCGATGTGTGCGGGTGTGCGCGATGTCTGTGCGATGTGTGCGGGTGTGTGCGGTGTCTGTGCAATGTGTGCGGGTGTGTGGGGTGTCTGTGCGATGTCTGCGGGTGTGTGCGGTGTCTGTGCGATGTCTGCGGGTGTGTGCGATGTCTGCGGTTTTGCGCGGTGTCTGTGCGATGTGTGCGGGTGTGTGCGTGCAGGCAGACATAGGCCGATGTGACACTACTACTCCCATCGGCCTATGTCTGTCCCCCGTCCACTCGTGCCAGCAGGATCAGCTCGATGGGAGCAGTAGTTCCCATCAGCCTGATCCTGCTATATAAATTGCCCTACTGTGTCCCCAATAAATGTTAAATACATGTCATTGGTGGCCAGTGGTTGCCTGCAATAAATTAGTTCATACATTACCTGTCCCCGCAGATCGCCACCTAAAATAAAGTAAAAAATAAAAAACTACATCTATACTCACCTAGACACCTAATTCCCCGAAGCCATCGATCTCCTGTAATAAAATATAAAATAATAAACCACAACCTTATCCTTACCCCTCCGTAGTAGTCCACGAGTGTCCCACGATGATCTCCAGTTCAGAGCAGCCACATAGAATGTGACCGCTCTGAACCGCCGCCGCCGCTAGAATGATGGGGCCGTAAAGCAGCCCCGTCATTGCATAAGCGGGTTCACCGGAGTTCAGGCAGCGCTGCTCCGGTTAGCTGCTTTACGGCCCCGCTGAATCGTGAGAAATTCCCACGGTACAGCAGTGCCGTAAAGGGGGTCTCCGGAGCTGCGCTGACTAAATGCACTCCGGTGACCTCAGTCAGTGGCTCCCGCTGCCGGGAGCGGACGTGTTCCCGGCAGTGTGAGCTTACAGCAGCCATACACAGCTGTCACCATCTCCAGATGTGACAGCTGTGCATGGGAGATCAGCGCAGGAACGTGGACAGGTAACTATTTTTTTTTTTTTAGTAAACTAAGAATTAAATGAAATTGTGTGTTTTATTTCAAATAAATTATTTTTTCTGGGTGTAGTGTGTTTTTTCTTTTTAACACTTTGCAGGTTAGTAATGGGGGTGTCTTATAGACGCCCATCATTACTAACCTGGGCTTCATGGCAGCTGGCGCTGACATGAACCCCAGCCCTATTACCCCCTGCCACCGCACCAGGGCAGCGTGGAAGAGCGAGGCTAAGTGCCAGAGTTGGCGCATCCTATGGATGCGCCATTTCTGGGGCGGCTGATGGCTGGTGTATCTAGCCTGGGAGGGGGCCAATATTCATGGCACCCTTCCTGGGCTATTAAAATCAGCCACCAGCTGTCTGCCTAGCCTTTGCTAGCTATTAAAATAGGGAGGACCCCACGTCATTTTTTGGGGGGGTCCCCCATTTTAATAGCTAGTAAAGGCTAGGTATTCAGCTGGGGGCTGATATTAGTAGTCTGGGAAGCTCCGTGGGTATTACCCACTTCCCAGGCTTCAAACATCTGCCCCAGCCGTCTGCTTAACCTCCGCTAGAGACTAAAATTATGGGGGATCCCACGCCAATTTTTTTTTTAAATAAATCCTTTATTTTAACACTAAATGTCATTTGAGGAGTTAATAAAGATGCAGTCCCTAAATTATTATTTATTTTTTAATTAATTTTTCCCAAAAATTTTGACGTGGGCTTTGCCATATTTTTGTATGCCAGCCAGGTACAGCATCCAGCTTCTATGAACGCGCCATTTTCCGGGGTGGCTGCGGACTGCAATTTGCAGCGGGTGGGGGGCCCAGAAAGCTTGGGTCTCCCTGCACTGCAGATTCCATCCCCCAGCTGCCTAGTTGTACCTGGCTGGACACAAAAATAGGGAGAAGCCCCACGTATTTTTTTTTTTTTAATTATTTCATGAAATTCATGAAATAATAAATAAAAAAAGGGCTTCCCTATATTGTTGTGTCCGGCCAGGTACAAATAGGCATCTGGTGGTTGGGGGCAGCCCGTTCCTGCCTGCTGTACCTGGCTGGACACAAATATAATGCGAAGCCCCACATCAATTTTTTTTTAATTATTTCAGGAAATTCATGAAATAATTAAAAAAAAATTGATGTGGGGCTTCGCCCTATATTTGTGTCCAGCCAGGTACAGCAGGCAGGAACGGGCTGCCCCCAACCACCAGCTGCCTATTTGTACCTGGCCGGACACAACAATATAGGGAAGCCCTTTTTTTTTAAATTATTTCATGAATTTCATGAAATAATTTAAAAAAAAAATACGTGGGGCTTCGCCCTATTTTTGTGTTCAGCCAGGTACAACTAGGCAGCTGGGGGCTGGAATCCGCAGCGCAGGGAGGCCCAAGCTTTCTGGGCCCCACCCGCTGCAAATTGCAGTCCGCAGCCGCCCCGGAAAATGGCGCGTTCATAGAACCGCCATCTTCTGGCGCTGTACCCAACTCATCCAGGGCCCTGGTGCGGTGGCTCACTGGGTAATAACGGGGTTAAGGCCAGCTTGGCATTATCAGCTGGCCCTAAGCCCGAAATTCATGGGGTCACGCCAATATTAAACATGACCACCATGAATTTCTAGTAAATTATTTAAAAAAAAACACAACAGGCAGAATAAAGTCCTTTAATTGAAATAAAGACACAATTCTTTATTGTTCTAAATTAAACCATACTTACCGTCACGCCCATTCCAGCTGAAGCCAACGATCTCCTGCAATAAAAGTAAAATAATAAAGCAACCTCATCCTTACCTTTCCATGGTTCCCACGATGGCTCCAGCTCTGCTACATCGAGATGACAGGCTGGACCGCAGCAGAACGCTGCCATCCAGCCTGTCATCCCGCAGACACTGAGAAGCGCAGGCATGCTTCCGCTCCTCAGCGTCTCTCTGTGACGGCATCCAGATGAGCCGACAATGAACTCGGCTCACCTCATGCACGTCACTGACAGCGTGGGAGAATTCTCCTGCACTCAGCGCTTCAGCGTGAGAATTCTCCCACGCTGTCAGTGACGTGCATGAGGTGAGCTGAGTTCATTGGACATGACCTCACCTCATGCACGTCACTGACAGCGTGGGAAAATTCTCACGCTGAAGCGGTGAGTGCAGGAGAATTCTCCCACGCTGTCAGTGACGTGCATGAGGTGAGCCGAGTTCACTGTCGGCTCATCTGGATGCCGTCACAGAGAGACGCTGAGGAGCGGAAGCATGCCTGCGCTTCTCAGTGTCCGCGGGATGACAGGCTGGATGGCAGCGTTCTGCTGCGGTCCAGCCTGTCATCTCGATGTAGCAGAGCTGGAGCTGTCCTGGGAACCATGGAAAGGTAAGGATGAGGTTGCTTTATTATTTTACTTTTATTGCAGGAGATCGTTGGCTTCAGCTGGAATGGGCGTGACGGTAAGTATGGTTTAATTTAGAACAATAAAGAATTGTGTGTTTATTTCAATTAAAGGACTTTATTCTGGGTGTTGTGTTTTTTTTTTAACTTTCACTATGGGGTTAGTAATGGGGGTGTCTTATAGACGCCTCTCCATTACTAACCTGGGCTTGATGTCAGCTGGCATTATAAGCTGACATCAACCCCAGCCCTATTACCCCCTGCCACCGCACCAGGGCAGCGTGGAAGAGCGAGGCTAAGTGCCAGAATTGGCGCATCCTATGGATGCGCCATTTCTGGGGCGGCTGACGGCTGGTGTTTCTAGCCTGGGAGGGGGCCAATATTCATGGCACCCTTCCTGGGCTATTAATATCAGCCCCCAGCTGTCTGCCTAGCCTTTGCTAGCTATTAAATTAGGGGGGACCCCACGTCATTTTTTTTGGGGGGGGTCCCCCATTTTAATAGCTAGTAAAGGCTAGGTATTCAGCTGGGGGCTGATATTAGTAGCCTGGGAAGCTCCGTGGGTATTAACCCCTTCCCAGGCTTCAAACATCTGCCCCAGCTGTCTGCTTAACCTCCGCTAGAGACTAAAATTAAGGGGAACCCCACGCCAATTTTTTTTTAAATAAATCCTTTATTTTAACACTAAATGACAAGCACAGTAATCAACACTGTCACTGTACTTCATATATATGTGACTGACATGTTTCTATCTATCTAATCTATGTATGATTCTCTATTCCTTCTATTCTAAATTGTCGGGTACCGCTACTGAATTGCCGGCCGGCTTTCTTAAAGAGACGGTGCATGAAAACACTTATTTTTTTTAATAAATCCTTTACACTAAATGACAAGTACAGTAATCAACACTGTCACTGTACTTCATATATATGTGACTGACATGTTTCTATCTATCTAATCTATGTATGATTCTCTATTTCTTCTATTCTAAATTGTCGGGTACAGATGCTGAATTGCCGGCCGGCTTTTTTAAAGAGACGGTGCATGAAAACACTAATATTTTTTTAAATAAATCCTTTACACTAAATGACAAGTACAGTAACCAACACTGTCACTGTACTTCATATATATGTGACTGACATGTTTCTATCTATCTAATCTATGTGTGAAGCTCTATTCTGTCTGTTATAAATTGTCGGGTACCGCTGCTGAATTGCCGGCCGGCTTTTTTAAAGAGACGGTGCATGAAAACACTATTATTTTTTTTAATAAATCCTTTACACTAAATGACAAGTACAGTAAGCAACACTGTCACTGTACTTCATATATATGTGACTGACATGTTTCTATCTATCTAATCTATGTGTGAAGCTCTATTCTTTCTGTTGTAAATTGTCGGGACCGGTGTATGCGCTGATGAATTGCCGGCTTTTCGCATAATACATTCTACATTATTCTTAGTTGTTTTACTTCATGTAGAATTAACCTACAAGGAAAGAAAGGGTTTATTTTCATTCCGATATTAGTGTCCCATTGACTTGCATTGGTTTCCGGTATCGGAATCGGCGATATCCGATACTTTTTGAGTATCGGTCCGATCCAATCCGATACGATATTTCCTGATATCGGAAGGTATCGCTCAACACTAGTCCTTGGTACTTAGTTGTTTTTTGCCAATTTTCTGACTTTTTTGAAAATTTCACTTTTTTTTTAAAATATCCGCTAAATGAGGGAATACTATGTTAGAGGGCATCCCAGGAGGGTTCCAAATGTGTGGGTAAATATATATCCCACGGGGGGGAATTGAAAAATAGTTGAAAAAAATATTTTTTTTGGACTTAGAAAATTTTCTGGCTTGTATCAGACTTCCATAGAGGGGGAAATGTCAGTGAGCTTGTCCGATTTCAGTTCCAGAGTGATTCGTCCATTGAGTCCTTGATACTTAGTTGTTTTTTGCCAATTTTCTGACTTTTTTGAAAATTTCACTTTTTTTTTAAATATCCGCAAAATGAGGGAATACTATGTTAGAGGACATCCCAGGAGGGTTCCAAATGTGTGGGTAAAATATATATCCCACGGGGGGAAATTGAAAAAAAGTTTAAAAAAAAAATTTTTGGACAAAGAAAATTTTCCAGCTTGTGTCAGACTTCCAGAGAGGGGGAAATGTCAGTGAGCGCGTCCGATTTTAGTTCCAGAGCGATTCGTCTGATGAGTCCTTGATACTTAGTCGTTTTTTGCCAATTTTCTGACTTTTTTGAAAATTTCACTTTTTTTTTGAAAATATCTGCTAAATGAGGGAATACTATGTTAGAGCGCATCCCAGGATGGTTCCAAATGTGTGGGTAAAATATATATCCCACGGGGGAAATTGAAAAAAAGTTGAAAAAATTTTTTTTTGGAACTTAGAAAATTTTCCACCTTGTGTCAGACTTCAAGAGAGCGGGAAATGTCAGTGAGCTCATCCGATTTCAGTTCCAGAGCTATTCGTCCAATGAGTCCTTGATACTTAGTTGTTTTTTGCCAATTTTCTGACTTTTTTGAAAATTTCACTTTTTTGTGAAAATATCTGCTAAATGAGGGAATACTATGTTAGAGGGCATCCCAGGAGGGTTCCAAATGTGTGGGTAAAATATATATCCCATGGGGGGAAATTGAAAAAAAGTTGGAAAAAAAAATTTTTGGACAAAGAAAATTTTTCAGCTTGTGTCAGACTTCCAGAAAGGGGGAAATGTCAGTGAGCGCGTCCGATTTTAGTTCCAGAGCGATTCGTCCGATGAGTCCTTGATACTTAGTCGTTTTTTGCCAATTTTCTGACTTTTTTTAAAATTTCACTTTTTTTTTGAAAATATCTGCTAAATGAGGGAATACTATGTTAGAGCGCATCCCAGGAGGGTTGCAAATGTGTGGGTAAAATATATATCCCACGGGGGGGAAATTGAAAAAAAGTAGAAAAAAAATTATTTGAACTTAGAAAATTTTCCAGCTTGTGTCAGACTTCCAGAGAGGGGTAACTGTCAGTGAGCGCGTCCGATTTCACTTCCAGAACGATTCGTCTGATGAGTCCTTGATACTTAGTCGTTTTTTGCCAATTTTCTGACTTTTTTGAAAATTTCACTTTTTTTTTTTAAATATCTGCTAAATGAGGGAATACTATGTTAGAGCGCATCCCAGGAGGGTTGCAAATGTGTGGGTAAAATATATATCCCACAGGGGGAAATTGAAAAAAAGTTGAAAAAAATTTTTTTTTGAACTTAAAAAATTTTCCAGCTTGTGTCAGACTTCCAGAGACGGGGAAATGTCAGTGAGCGCGTCCGATTTTGGTTCCAGAGCGTTTCGCCAGATGAGTCCTTAATACTTGTCTGTTTTTGCCAATTATCTGACTTTTTTGAAAATTTCACTTTTTTGTGAAAATATCCGCTAAATGAGGGAATACTATGTTAGAGGGCAACCCAGGAGGGTTCCAAATGTGTGGGTAAATATATATCCCACGGGGGGGAAATTGAAAAAAAGTTGAAAAAATTATTTTTTTTGGACTTAGAAAATTTTCTGGCTTGTGTCATACTTCCATAGAGGGGGAAATGTCAGTGAGCGTGCCCGATTTCAGTTCCAGAGCGATTTGTCCATTGAGTCCTTGGTACTTAGCAGTTTTTTGCCAATTTTCTGACTTTTTTGAAAATTTCACTTTTTTTGGAAAATATCCGCAAAATGAGGGAATACTATGTTAGAGGGCATTCCAGGAGGGTTCCAAATGTGTGGGTAAAATATATATCCCACGGGGGGAAATTGAAAAAAAGTTGAAAAAAAAAATTTTTGGACAAAGAAAATTTTTCAGCTTCTGTCAGACTTCCAGAGAGGGGGAAATGTCAGTGAGCGCGACCGATTTTAGTTCCAGAGCGATCCGTCCGATGAGTCCTTGATACTTAGTCGTTTTTTGCCATATTTCTGACTTTTTTGAAAATTTCACTTTTTTTTAAAAAATATCCGCTAAATGAGGGAATACTATGTTAGAGGGCATCCCAGGAGGGTTCCAAATGTGTGAGTAAAAGAAATATCAGATGGTAAATTGAAAAAAAGTTGAAATTTTTTGTTTTTTAAACTTAGAAAATTTTCCGGCTTATGTCATACTTCCAAACAGGGGGAAATGTCAGTGAGCGTGTCCGGTTTCAGTTCCAGAGCGATTTGTCCAATGAGTCCTTGGTACATAGTTGTTTTTTGCCAATTTTCTGACTTTTTTGAAAATTTCACTTTTTGTGAAAATATTCGCTAAATGAGGGAATACTATGTTAGAGGGCATTCCAGGAGGGTTCCAAATGTGTGGGTAAAATATATATCTCACGGGGGGAAATTGAAAAAAAACATTTTTGGACAAAGAAAATTTTTTAGCTTGTGTCAGACTGCCAGAGGGGGGGAAATGTCAGTGAGCGCGTCCGATTTTAGTTCCAGAGCGATTCGTCCGAGGAGTCCTTGATACTTAGTCGTTTTTTGCTAATTTTCTGTCTTTTTTGAAAATTTCACTTTTTTGTGAAAATATCCGCTAAATGAGGGAATACTATGTTAGAGGGCATCCCAGGAGGGTTGCAAATGTGTGGGTAAATATACATCCCACGGGGGGAAATTGAAAAAAAGTTGAAAACATTTTTTTTTTGAACTTAGAAAATTTTCCAGCCTGTGTCAGACTTCCAGAGAGGGGGAAATGTCAGTAAGCGCGTCCAATTTCAGTTCCAGAGCGATTCGTCCGAATAGTCCTTGATACTTAGTCGATTTTTGCTAATTTTCTGTCTTTTTTGAAAATTTCACTTTTTTGTGAAAATATCCGCTAAATGAGGGAATACTATGTTACAGGGCATCCCAGGAGGGTTCCAAATGTGTGGGTAAAATATATATCCCACGGGAGAAATTGAAAAAAAGTTTCAAAAAATTTTTGGACTTAGAAAATTTTCCAGCTTGTGCAAGACTTCCCGATAAGGGGAAATGTCAGTGAGCGCGTCCGATTTTAGTTCCAGAGCGATTCGTCTGATGAGTCCTTGATACTTAGTCGTTTTTTGCCAATTTTCTGACTTTTTTGAAAATTTCACTTTTTTTTTGAAAATATCTGCTAAATGAGGGAATACTATGTTAGAGGGAATACCAGGAGGGTTCCAAATGTGTGGAGGATCCCAGGAATATTCTAAATGTGTGGATAAAATAAATATCCCACAGGGGGGGAATTGAAAAAAAGTTGAAAAAAAAATTATTTGAACTTCGAAAATTTTCCAGCATGTGTCAGGCTTCCAGAGAGGGGAAAATGTCAGTGAGCGTGTCCGATTTCAGTTCCAGAGTGATTCGTTCGATGAGTCCTTGACACTTAGTTGTTTTTTGCCAATTTTTTGACTTTTTTGAAAATTTCACTTTTTTGAGAAAATATCCACTAAATGAGGGAATACTATGTTTGTGGGCATCCCAGGAGGGTTCGAAATGTTTGGGTAAAATATATATCCCACCGGGGTAAATTGAAGAAAAGTTGAAAAATTTTTTTTTCTCAACTTAGAAAATTTTACAGCTTGTGTCAGACTTCCAGAAAGGGGGAAATGTCAGTGAGCGCGTCCGATTTCAGTTCCAGAGCGATTTGTCTGATGAGTCCTTGATACTTAGTTGTTTATTGCCAATTTTCTGACTTTTTTGAAAATTTCACTTTTTTGTGAAAATATCCGCTAAATGAGGGAATACTATGTTAGAGGGAATCCCAGGAGGGTTCCAAATGTGTGGGTAAAATATATATCCCACGGGGGGGAAATTGAAAAAAAGTTGAAAAAAAAAAATATTTGAACTTGGAAAATTTTCCAGCTTGTGTCAGACTTCCAGAGAGGGGTAAATGTCAGTGAGCATGTCCGATTTCAGTTCCAGAGTGATTCGTCCGATGAGCCCTTGACACTTAGTTGTTTTTTGCCAATTTTCTGACTTTTTTGAAAATTTCACTTTTTTGTGAAAATATCCGCTAAATGAGGGAATACTATATTAGAGGGTATCGCAGGAGGCTTCCAAATGTGTGGGAAAAATATATATCCCACGTGGGGAAATTGGATGAAAAGTTGAAAAAAATTTTTTTTTGAACTTAGAAAATTTTCCAGCTTGTGTCAGACTTCCAGAGAGCGGGAAATGTCAGTGAGCGTGTCCGATTTCAGCTCCAGAGCGATTCGTCTGATGAGTCCATGATACTTAGTCAATTTTTGCCAATTTTGTGACTTTTTTGAAAATTTCACTTTTTTGTGAAAATATCCGCTAAATGAGGGAATACTATGTTAGATGGCAACCCAGGAGTATTCCAAATGTGTGGATAAAATATATATCCCACAGGGGGGAAATTGAAAAAAAGTTGAAAAAAAAAATTATTTGAACTTAGAAAATTTTCCAGCTTGTGTCAGACTTCCAGAGAGTGGGAAATGTCAATGAGCGCATCCGATTTCAGTTCCAGAGCGATTCGTCCAATGAGTCCTTGATACTTAGTTGTTTTTTTGCCAATTTTCTGACTTTTTTGAAAATTTCACTTTTTTTTGAAAATATCCGCAAAATGAGGGAATACTATGTTAGAGGACATCCCAGGAGGGTTCCAAATGTGTGGGTAAAATATATATCCCACGATGGGAAATTGAAAAAAAGTTTAAAAAAAAAATTTTTGGACAAAGAAAATTTTTCAGCTTGTGCCAGACTTCCAGAGAGGGGGAAATGTCAGTGAGCGTGTCCGATTTGACTTCCAGAATGATTCGTCTGATGAGTCCTTAATACTTAGTCGTTATTTGCCAATTTTCTGACTTTTTTGAAAATTTCACTTTTTTGTGAAAATATCCGCTAAATGAGGGAATACTATGTTAGAGGGCATCCCAGGAGGGTTCCAAATGTGTGGGTAAAATATATATCCCACGGGAGAAATTGAAAAAAAGTTTCAAAAAATTTTTGGACTTAGAAAATTTTCCAGCTTGTGCAAGACTTCCCGATAAGGGGAAATGTCAGTGAGCGCGTCCGATTTTAGTTCCAGAGCGATTCGTCTGATGAGTCCTTGATACTTAGTCGTTTTTTGCCAATTTTCTGACTTTTTTGAAAATTTCACTTTTTTTTTGAAAATATCTGCTAAATGAGGGAATACTATGTTAGAGGGAATACCAGGAGGGTTCCAAATGTGTGGAGGATCCCAGGAATATTCTAAATGTGTGGATAAAATAAATATCCCACAGGGGGGAATTGAAAAAAAGTTGAAAAAAAAATTATTTGAACTTCGAAAATTTTCCAGCATGTGTCAGGCTTCCAGAGAGGGGGAAATGTCAGTGAGCGTGTCCGATTTCAGTTCCAGAGTGATTCGTTCGATGAGTCCTTGACACTTAGTTGTTTTTTGCCAATTTTTTGACTTTTTTGAAAATTTCACTTTTTTGAGAAAATATCCACTAAATGAGGGAATACTATGTTTGTGGGCATCCCAGGAGGGTTCGAAATGTTTGGGTAAAATATATATCCCACCGGGGTAAATTGAAGAAAAGTTGAAAAAATTTTTTTTCTCAACTTAGAAAATTTTACAGCTTGTGTCAGACTTCCAGAAAGGGGGAAATGTCAGTGAGCGCGTCCGATTTCAGTTCCAGAGTGATTTGTCTGATGAGTCCTTGATACTTAGTTGTTTATTGCCAACTTTCTGACTTTTTTGAAAATTTCACTTTTTTGTGAAAATATTCGCTAAATGAGGGAATACTATGTTAGAGGGAATCCCTGGAGGGTTCCAAGTGTGTGGGTAAAATATATATCCCACGGGGGGGAAATTGAAAAAAAGATGAAAAAAAAAAATATTTGAACTTGGAAAATTTTCCAGCTTGTGTCAGACTTCCAGAGAGGGGTAAATGTCAGTGAGCATGTCCGATTTCAGTTCCAGAGTGATTCGTCCGATGAGCCCTTGACACTTAGTTGTTTTTTGCCAATTTTCTGACTTTTTTGAAAATTTCACTTTTTTGTGAAAATATCCGCTAAATGAGGGAATACTATATTAGAGGGTATCGCAGGAGGCTTCCAAATGTGTGGGAAAAATATATATCCCACGGGGGGAAATTGGATAAAAAGTTGAAAAAAATTTTTTTTTGAACTTAGAAAATTTTCCAGCTTGTGTCAGACTTCCAGAGAGCGGGAAATGTCAGTGAGCGTGTCCGATATCAGCTCCAGAGCGATTCGTCTGATGAGTCCATGATACTTAGTCAATTTTTGCCAATTTTGTGACTTTTTTGAAAATTTCACTTTTTTGTGAAAATATCCGCTAAATGAGGGAATACTATGTTAGATGGCAACCCAGGAGTAT
The DNA here is from genome assembly GCF_046119375.1 of Phyllobates terribilis. NCBI lineage: Eukaryota > Metazoa > Chordata > Amphibia > Anura > Dendrobatidae > Phyllobates > Phyllobates terribilis. Next base: position 1,966,840 of record NW_027363002.1, on the reverse strand, counting down.
TCCAAATGTGTGGATAAAATATATATCCCACAGGGGGGAAATTGAAAAAAAGTTGAAAAAAAAAATTATTTGAACTTAGAAAATTTTCCAGCTTGTGTCAGACTTCCAGAGAGTGGGAAATGTCAATGAGCGCATCCGATTTCAGTTCCAGAGCGATTCGTCCAATGAGTCCTTGATACTTAGTTGTTTTTTGCCAATTTTCTGACTTTTTTGAAAATTTCACTTTTTTTTGAAAATATCCGCAAAATGAGGGAATACTATGTTAGAGGACATCCCAGGAGGGTTCCAAATGTGTGGGTAAAATATATATCCCACGGGGGGAAATTGCAAAAAAGTTGAAAACATTTATTTTTTTGAACTTTGAAAATTTTCCAGCCTGTGTCAGACTTCTAGAGAGGGGGAAATGTCAGGGAGCGCGTCCAATTTCAGTTCCAGAGCGATTCGTCCGATTAGTCCTTGATACTTAGTCGTTTTTTGCCAATTTTCTGTCTTTTTTGAAAATTTAACTTTTTTGTGAAAATATCCGCTAAATTAGGGAATACTATGTTAGAGGGCATCCCAGGAGGGTTCCAAATGTGTTGGTAAATATATATCCCACGGGGGGGAATTGAGAAAAAGTTGTAAAAATTATTTTTTTTGGACTTAGAAAATTTTCTGGCTTGTGTCAGACTTCCATAGAGGGGGAAATGTCAGTGAGAGTGTCCGATTTCAGTTCCAGAGCGATTCGTCCATTGAGTCCTTGGTACTTAGTTGTTTTTTGCCAATTTTCTGACTTTTTTGAAAATTTCACTTTTTGTGAAAATATCCGCTAAATGAGGGAATGCTATGTTAGAGGGCATCCCAGGAGGGTTCCAAATGTGTGGGTAAAATATATATCTCACGGGGGGAAATTGAAAAAAAGTTGAAAAAAAAAATTTTTGGACAAAGAAAATTTTTCAGCTTGTGTCATACTGCCAGAGGGGGGGGGGGAAATGTCAGTGAGCGCGTCCGATTTTAGTTCCAGAGCGATTCGTCCGAGGAGTCCTTGATACTTAGTCGTTTTTTGCTAATTTTCTGTCTTTTTTGAAAATTTCACTTTTTTGTGAAAATATCCGCTAAATGAGGGAATACTATGTTAGAGGGCATCCCAGGAGGGTTCCAAATGTGTGGGTAAAATATATATCCCACCGGGGTAAATTGAAGAAAAGTTGAAAAATTTTTTTTTCTCAACTTAGAAAATTTTACAGCTTGTGTCAGACTTCCAGAAAGGGGGAAATGTCAGTGAGCGCGTCCGATTTCAGTTCCAGAGCGATTTGTCTGATGAGTCCTTGATACTTAGTTGTTTATTGCCAATTTTCTGACTTTTTTGAAAATTTCACTTTTTTGTGAAAATATCCGCTAAATGAGGGAATACTATGTTAGAGGGAATCCCAGGAGGGTTCCAAATGTGTGGGTAAAATATATATCCCACGGGGGGGAAATTGAAAAAAAGTTGAAAAAAAAAAATATTTGAACTTGGAAAATTTTCCAGCTTGTGTCAGACTTCCAGAGAGGGATAAATGTCAATGAGCATGTCCGATTTCAGTTCCAGAGTGAATCGTCCGATGAGCCCTTGACACTTAGTTGTTTTTTGCCAATTTTCTGACTTTTTTGAAAATTTCACTTTTTTGTGAAAATATCCGCTAAATGAGGGAATACTATATTAGAGGGTATCGCAGGAGGCTTCCAAATGTGTGGGTAAAATATATATCCCACGGGAGGAAATTGGATAAAAAGTTGAAAAAAATTTTTTTTTGAACTTAGAAAATTTTCCAGCTTGTGTCAGACTTCCAGAGAGCGGGAAATGTCAGTGAGCGTGTCCGATTTCAGTTCCAGAGCGATTCGTCTGATGAGTCCATGATACTTAGTCAATTTTTGCCAATTTTGTGACTTTTTTGAAAATTTCACTTTTTTGTGAAAATATCCGCTAAATGAGGGAATACTATGTTAGATGGCATCCCAGGAGTATTCCAAATGTGTGGATAAAATAAATATCCCACAGGGGGAAATTGAAAAAAATTTGAAAAACATTTTTTTTTGAACTTGGAAAATTTTCCAGCTTGTGTCAGACTTCCAGAGAGGGGGAAATGTGAATGAGCGCATCTGATTTCAGTTCCAGAGCGATTCGTCCGATGAGTCCTTGAGACTTAGTTGTTTTTTGCCAATTTTCTGACTTTTTTGAAAATTTCACTTTTTTGTGAAAATATCTGCTAAATGAGGGAATACTATATTAGAGGGTATCGCAGGAAGCTTCCAAATGTGTGGGTAAAATATATATCCCACGCGGGGAAATTGGATAAAAAGTTAAAAAAAAAATTTTTTTTTTGAACTTACAAAATTTTCCAGCTTCTGTCAGACTTCCTTAGACAGGGAAAAGTCAGTGAGCGCGTCCGATTTCGGTTCCAGAGCGTTTTGTCCGATGAGTCCTTAATACTTAGTCGGTTATTGCCAATTATCTGACTTTTTTGAAAATTTCACTTTTTTGTGAAAATAGCCGCTAAATGAGGGAATACTATGTTAGAGGGCATCCCAGGAGTATTCCAAATGTGTGGATAAAATAAATATCCCACAGGGGGGAAATTGAAAAAAAGTTGAAAAAAAAAATTATTTGAACTTAGAAAATTTTCCAGCTTGTGTCAGATTTCCAGAGAGGGGTAAATGTCAGTGAACGTGTCCGATTTCAGTTACAGAGTGATTCGTCCGATGAGTCCTTGACACTTAGTTGTTTTTTGCCAATTTTCTGACTTTTTTGAAAATTTCACTTTTTTGTGAAAATATCCGCTAAATGAGGGAATACTATATTAGAGGGTATCGCAGGAGGCTTCCAAATGTGTCGGGAAAATATATATCCCACGGGAGGAAATTGGATAAAAAGTTTAAAAAAAATTTTTTTTTGAACTTAGAAAATTTTCCAGCTTCTGTCAGACTTCCATAGACGGGGAGAAGTCAGTGAGCACGTCCGATTTCGGTTCGAGAGCGTTTCGTCCGATGAGTCCTTAATACTTAGTCGGTTTTTTGCCAATTATCTGACTTTTTTGAAAATTTCACTTTTTTGTGAAAATATCCGCTAAATGAGGGAATACTATGTTAGAGGGCATCCCAGGAGTATTCCAAATGTTTGGATAAAATATATATCCCACAGGGGGGAAATTGAAAAAAAGTTGAAAAAAAAAATGATTTGAAATTAGAAAATTTTCCAGCTTGTGTCAGACTTCCAGAGAGTGGGAAATGTCAATGAGAGCATCCGATTTCATTTCCAGAGCGATTCGTCCAATGAGTCCTTGATACTTAGTTGTTTTTTGGCAATTCTCTGACTTTTTAGAAAATTTCACTTTTTTGTGAAAATATCCGCTAAATGAGGGAATACTATGTTAGAGGGAATCCCAGGAGGGTTCCAAATGTGTGGGTAAAATATATATCCCACGGGGGTAAATTGAAAAAAAGTTGAAAAAATTTTTTTTCTCAACTTAGAAAATTTTACAGCTTGTGTCAGACTTCCAGAAAGGGGGAAATGTCAGTGAGCGCGTCCGATTTCAGTTCCAGAGCGATTCGTCCGATGAGTCCTTGACACTTAGTTGTTTTTAGCCAATTTTCTGACTTTTTGAAAATTTCACTTTTTTGTGAAAATATCCGCTAAATGAGGGAATACTTTGTTAGATGGCATCCCAGGAGTATTCCAAATGTTTGGTAAAATATTTATCCCACGGGGGGAAATTGAAAAAAAGTAGAAAAAAAAATTATTTGAACTTAGACAATTTTCCGGCATGTGTCAGACTTCCAGAGACGGGTAAATGTCAGTGAGGGTGTCCGACTGCAGTTCCAGAGTGATTCGTCCGATGAGTCCTTGACACTTAGTTGTTTTTTGCCAATTTTGAGACTTTTCTGAAAATTTCACTATTTTGAGAAAATATCCGCTAAATGAGGGAATACTATGTTAGAGGGCATCCCAGGAGGGTTCCAAATGTGTGGGTAAAATATATATCCCACGGGGGGAAATTGAAAAAAAGTTGAAAAACATTTCTTTTTGAACTTGGAAAATTTTCCAGCTTGTGTCAGACTTCCAGAGAGCGGGAAATGTCAGTGAGCGTGTCCGATTTCAGTTCCAGAGCGATTCGTCTGATGAGTCCTTGACACTTAGTTGTTTTTTGCCAATTTTCTGACTTTTTTGAAATTTCACTTTTTTGTGAAAATATCCGCTAAATGAGGGAATACTATATTAGAGGGTATCGCAGGAGGCTTCCAAATGTGTCGGTAAAATATATATCCCACGGGGGGAAATTGGATAAAAAGTTAAAAAAAAATTTTTTTTTGAACTTAGAAAATTTTCCAGCTTCTGTCAGAGTTCCATAGACGGGGAGAAGTCAGTGAGCGCGTCCGATTTCGGTTCGAGAGCGTTTCGTCCGATGAGTCCTTAATACTTAGTCGGTTTTTTGCCAATTATCTGACTTTTTTGAAAATTTCACTTTTTTGTGAAAATAGCCACTTAATGAGGGAATACTATGTTACAGGACATCCCAGGAGTATTCCAAATGTTTGGTAAAATATATATCCCACGAGGGGAAATTGAAAAAAAGTAGAAAAAAAAAATTATTTGAACTTAGAAAATTTTCCGGCTTGTGTCAGACTACCAGAGAGGGGGAAATGTCAGTGAGCGCATCCAATTTCAGTTCCAGAGTGATTCGTCCGATGAGTCCTTGACACTTAGTTGTTTATTGCCAATTTTCTGACTTTTTTGAAATCTTCACTTTTTTGTGAAAATATCCGCTAAATGAGGGAATACTATGTTAGAGGGAATCCCAGGAGGGTTCCAAATGTGTGGGTAAAATATATATCCCACGGGGGGAAATTGAAAAAAAGTTGAAAAAAAATTTTTTTTGAACTTAGAAAATTTTCCAGCTTGTGTCAGACTTCCAGAGAGCGGGAAATGTCAGTGAGCGTGTCCGATTGCAGTTCCAGAGCGATTTGTCCGATGAGTACTTGATGCTTAGTCGTTTTTTTGCCAATTATCTGACATTTTTGAAAATTTCACTTTTTTGTGAAAATATCCGCTAAATGAGGGAATACTATGTTAGAGGGAATCCCAGGAGGGTTCCAAATGTGTGGGTAAAATATATATCCCACAGGGGGAAATTGAAAAAAAGTTGAAAAAAAAAATTTTTTGAACTTAGAAAATTTTACAGCTTGTGTCAGACTTCCAGAAAGGGGGAAATGTCAGTGAGCGCGTCCGATTTCAGTTCCAGAGCGATTCGTCCGATGAGTCCTTGACACTTAGTTGTTTTTAGCCAATTTTCAGACTTTTTTGAAAATTTCACTTTTTTGTGAAAATATCCGCTAAATGAGGGAATACTATGTTAGATGGCATCCCAGGAGTATTCCAAATGTTTGGTAAAATATATATCCCACGGGGTAAATTGAAAAAAAGTAGAAAAAAAAAATATTTGAACTTAGACAATTTTCCTGCATGTGTCAGACTTCCAGAGAGGGGGAAATGTCAGTGAGCGCATCCGATTTCAGTTCCAGAGTGATTCGTCCGATGAGTCCTTGACACTTAGTTGTTTTTTGCCAATTTTCTGACTTTTTTGAAAATTTCACTTTTTTGTGAAAATATCCGCTAAATGAGGGAATATTAGATTAGAGGGTATCCCAGGAGGCTTCCAAATGTGTGGGTAAAATATATATCCCACGGGGGGAAATTGGATAAAAAGTTTAAAAAAATTTTTTTTGGAACTTAGAAAATTTTCCAGCTTGTGTCAGACTTCCAGAGAGTGGGAAATGTCAATGAGCGCATCCGATTACAGTTCCAGAGTGATTCGTCCAATGAGTCCTTGATACTTATTTGTTTTTTTGCCAATTTTCTGACTTTTTTGAAAATTTCACTTTTTTGTGAAAATATCCGCTTAATGAGGGAATACTATGTTAGAGGGCATCCCAAGAGTATTCCAAATGTGTGGTAAAATATATATCCCACAGGGGGGAAATTGAAAAAAAGTTGAAAAAAAAATTATTTGAACTTAGAAAATTTTCCAGCTTGTGTCAGACTTCCAGAGAGGGGTAAATGTCAGTGAGCGTGTCAGATTTCAGTTCCAGAGTGATTCGTCCGATGAGTCCTTAACACTTAGTTGTTTTTTGGCAATTTTCTGACTTTTTAGAAAATTTCACTTTTTTGAGAAAATATCCACTAAATGAGGGAATACTATGTTTGTGGGCATCCCAGTACGGTTCGAAATGTGTGGGTAAAATATATATCCCACGGGGGGTAAATTGAAAAAAAGTTGAAAAAAATTTTTTTTTCAACTTAGAAAATTTTACAGCTTGTGTCAGACTTCCAGAAAGGGGTAAATGTCAGTGAGCGCCTCCGATTTCAGTTCCAGAGCGATTCGTCTGATAAGTCCTTGATACTTAGTTGTTTATAGGCAATTTTCTGACTCTTTTGAAAATTTCACTTTTTTGTGAAAATATCCGCTAAATGAGGGAATACTATGTTAGAGGGAATCCCAGGAGGGTTCCAAATGTGTGGGTAAAATATATATCCCACGGGGGGAATTTGAAAAAAAGTTGAAAACAAATTTTTTTTGAACTTAGAAAATTTTCCAGCTTGTGTCAGACTTCCAGAGAGCGGGAAATGTCAGTGAGCGCGTCCGATTGGAGTTCCAGAGCGATTTGTCCGATGAGTCCTTGATACTTAGTCGTTTTTTTGCCAATTTTCAGACTTTTTTGAAAATTTCACTTTTTTGTGAAAATATCCGCTAAATGAGGGAATACTATGTTAGAGGGCATCCCAGGAGTATTCCAAATGTGTGGATAAAATATATATCCCACAGGGGGGAAATTGAAAAAAAGTTGAAAAAAAATATTATTTGAACTTAGAAAATTTTCCAGCTTGTGTCAGACTTCCAGAGAGTGGGAAATGTCAATGAGCGCATCTGATTTCAGTTCCAGAGCGATTCGTCCAATGAGTCCTTGATACTTACGCGTTTTTTGCCAATTTTCTGACTTTTTTGAAAATTTCACTTTTTTGTGAAAATATCCGCTAAATGAGGGAATACTATGTTAGAGGGAATCCCAGGAGGGTTCCAAATGTGTGGGCAAAATATATATCCCACAGGGGGAAATTGAAAAAAAGTTGAAAAAAAAATTTTTTTGAACTTAGAAAATTTTACAGCTTGTGTCAGACTTCCAGAAAGGGGGAAATGTCAGTGAGCGCGTCCGATTTCAGTTCCAGAGCGATTCGTCCGATGAGTCCTTGACACTTAGTTGTTTTTAGCCAATTTTCAGACTTTTTTGAAAATTTCACTTTTTTGTGAAAATATCCGCTAAATGAGGGAATACTATGTTAGATGGCATCCCAGGAGTATTCCAAATGTTTGGTAAAATATATATCCCACGGGGTAAATTGAAAAAAAGTAGAAAAAAAAAATATTTGAACTTAGACAATTTTCCTGCATGTGTCAGACTTCCAGAAAGGGGGAAATGTCAGTGAGCGCATCCGATTTCAGTTCCAGAGTGATTCGTCCGATGAGTCCTTGACACTTAGTTGTTTTTTGCCAATTTTCAGACTTTTTTGAAAATTTCACTTTTTTGTGAAAATATCCGCTAAATGAGGGAATACTATGTTAGAGGGCATCCCAGGAGTATTCCAAATGTGTGGATAAAATATATATCCCACAGGGGGGAAATTGAAAAAAAGTTGAAAAAAAAAATTATTTGAACTTAGAAAATTTTCCAGCTTGTGTCAGACTTCCAGAGAGTGGGAAATGTCAATGAGCGCATCTGATTTCAGTTCCAGAGCGATTCGTCCAATGAGTCCTTGATACTTACGCCTTTTTTGCCAATTTTCTGAAAATTTCACTTTTTTGTGAAAATATCCGCTAAATGAGGGAATACTATGTTAGAGGGAATCCCAGGAGGGTTCCAAATGTGTGGGTAAAATATATATCCCACAGGGGGAAATTGAAAAAAAGTAGAAAAAAAAAATATTTGAACTTAGACAATTTTCCTGCATGTGTCAGACTTCCAGAAAGGGGGAAATGTCAGTGAGCGCATCCGATTTCAGTTCCAGAGTGATTCGTCCGATGAGTCCTTGACACTTAGTTTTTTTTTGCCAATTTTCTGACTTTTTTGAAAATTTCACTTTTTTGTGAAAATATCCGCTTAATGAGGGAATACTATGTTAGAGGGCATCCCAAGAGTATTCCAAATGTGTGGGTAAAATATATATCCCACAGGGGAGAAATTGAAAAAAAGTTGAAAAAAAAAATTATTTGAACTTAGAAAATTTTCCAGCTTGTGTCAGACTTCCAGAGAGGGGTAAATGTCAGTGAGCGTGTCAGATTTCAGTTCCAGAGTGATTCGTCCGATGAGTCCTTGACACTTAGTTGTTTTTTGGCAATTTTCTGACTTTTTAGAAAATTTCACTTTTTTGAGAAAATATCCACTAAATGAGGGAATACTATGTTTGTGGGCATCCCAGTACGGTTCGAAATGTGTGGGTAAAATATATATCCCACGGGGGGTAAATTGAAAAAAAGTTGAAAAAAATTTTTTTTTCAACTTAGAAAATTTTACAGCTTGTGTCAGACTTCCAGAAAGGGGTAAATGTCAGTGAGCGCCTCCGATTTCAGTTCCAGAGCGATTCGTCTGATAAGTCCTTGATACTTAGTTGTTTATAGGCAATTTTCTGACTCTTTTGAAAATTTCACTTTTTTGTGAAAATATCCGCTAAATGAGGGAATACTATGTTAGAGGGAATCCCAGGAGGGTTCCAAATGTGTGGGTAAAATATATATCCCACGGGGGGAATTTGAAAAAAAGTTGAAAACAAATTTTTTTTGAACTTAGAAAATTTTCCAGCTTGTGTCAGACTTCCAGAGAGCGGGAAATGTCAGTGAGCGCGTCCGATTGCAGTTCCAGAGCGATTTGTCCGATGAGTCCTTGATACTTAGTCGTTTTTTTGCCAATTTTCAGACTTTTTTGAAAATTTCACTTTTTTGTGAAAATATCCGCTAAATGAGAGAATACTATGTTTGTGGTCATCTCAGGAGGGTTCGAAATGTGTGGGTAAAATATATATCCCACGCGGGGTAAATTGAAAAAAAAGTTGAAAAATTTTATTTTTTCAACTTAGAAAATTTTACAGCTTGTGTCAGACTTCCAGAAAGAGGGAAATGTCAGTGAGCGCGTCCGATTTCAGTTCCAGAGCGATTTGTCTGATGAGTGCTTGATACTAAGTCATTTTTTGCCAATTTTCTGACTTTTTTGAAAATTTCACTTTTTTGTGAAAAGATCCACTAAATGAGGGAAAACTATGTTAGAGGGAATCCCAGGAGGGTTCCAAATGTGTGGGCAAAATATATATCCCAAGGGGAGAAATTGAAAAAAAGTTGAAAAAGTTTTTTTTTTCGAACTTAGAAAATTTTCCAGCTTGTGTCAGACTTCCAGAGAGGGGGAAATGTCAGTGAGCGTGTCTGATTTCAGTTCCAGAGTGATTCGTCCGATGAGTCCTTGACACTTATTTTAGTTTTTTTGCCAATTTTCTGACTTTTTTGAAAATTTTACTTTTTTGAGAAAATATCCACTAAATGAGGGAATACTATGTTTGTTGTCATCCCAGGAGGTTTCGAAATGTGTGGGTAAAATATATATCCCATGCGGGGTAAATTGAAAAAAGTTGAAAAAAAATTATTTTTTGAACTTAGCAAATTTTCCCGCTTGTGTCAGACTTCCAGAGAGGGAGAAATGTCAGTGAGCGCGTCCGATTTCAGTTCCAGAGCGTTTCGTCCGATGAGTCCTTGATACTTAATCGTTTTTTTGCCAATTATCTGACTTTTTTGAAAGTTTCACTTTTTGGTGAAAATATCCGCTAAATGAGGGAATACTATGTTAGAGGGCATCCCAGGAGGGTTCCAAATGTGTGGGTAAAACATATATCCAACGGGGGGGAAATTAAAAAAAGTTGAAAAATTTTTTTTTTTCGAACTTATAAATTTTTCCAGCTTGTGTCAGACTTCCAGAGAGGGGGAAATGTCAGTGAGCGCATCCGATTGCAGTTCCAGAGTGATTCGTCCGATGAGTCATTGATACTTAGTCGTTTTTTTTCCAATTTTCTGACTTTTTTCAAAATTTCACTTTTTTGTGAAAATGTCCACTAAATGAGGGAATACTATGTTGGATGGCATCCCTGGAGGGTTCCAAATGTGTGGTTAAAATATATATCCCACGGTTGGGAAATTGAAAAAAAGTTGAAAAAATTTTTTATTCGAACTTAGAAAATTTTCCAGCTTGTGTCAGACTTCCAAAGAGGGGGAATTGTCAGTGAGCGCATCCGATTGCAGTTCCAGAGCGATTCGTCCGATTAGTCCTTGATACTTAGTCGTTTTTTTTGCCAATTTTCTGACTTTTTTGAAAATTTCACTTTTTTGTGCTAATGTCCACTAAATGAGGGAATACTATGTTAAATGGTCTCCCAGGGGGGTTCTAAATGTGTGGGGAAAATATATATCCCATGGAGTGGAATTGAAAAAAAGTTGTAAAAAAATTATTTTTTGAACTTAGCAAATTTTCCAGCTTGTGTCAGACTTCCAGAGAGGAGGAATTGTCAGTGAGCGCGTCCGATTTCAGTTCCAGAGCGTTTCGTCCGATGAGTCCTTGATACTTAGTCGTTTTTTTGCCAATTATCTGACTTTTTTGAAAATTTCACTTTTTTGTGAAAAGATCCACTAAATGAGGGAATGCTATGTTAGAGGGAATCCCAGGAGGGTTCCAAATGTGTGGGTAAAATATATATCCCAAGGGAGAAATTGAAAAAAAGGTGAAAAATATTTTTTTTTCGAACTTAGAAAATTTTCCAGCTTGTGTCAGACTTCCAAAGAGGGGGAAATGTCAGTGAGCGTGTCCGATTTCAGTTCCAGAGTGATTCGTCCGATGAGTCCTTGACACTTAGTTGTTTTTTGCCAATTTTCTGACTTTTTTGAAAATTTCACTTTTTTGAGAAAATATCCACTAAATGAGGGAATACTATGTTTGTGGTCATCCCAGGAGGGTTCGAAATGTGTGGGTAAAATATATATCCCACGCGGGGTAAATTGAAAAAAAGTTGAAAAATTTTATTTTTTCAACTTTGAAAATTTTACAGCTTGTGTCAGACTTCCAGAAAGAGGGAAATGTGAGTGAGCATGTCCGATTTCAGTTCCAGAGTGATTCGTCCGATGAGTCCTTGACACTTAGTCGTTTTTTTGCCAATTTTCTGACTTTTTTGAAAATTTAACTTTTTTGAGAAAATATCCACTAAATGAGGGAATACTATGTTTGTTGTCATCCCAGGAGGGTTCGAAATGTGTGGGTAAAATATATATCCCACGCGGGGTAAATTGAAAAAAGTTGAAAAAAAAATATTTTTTGAACTTAGCAAATTTTCCCGCTTGTGTCAGACTTCCAGATGTTATGTTCTGCTACCAGAGCTAAGGAAAGAGAGGAGATCTGTCCCTACGATAGAACTCAGCTTAATCCCTACGATGTAACAGGGGATCTGATCCTGCGATCAGACCTGCTAAAGTCCTAAGATAGTCTGTACGGAGACCTATAGATGTGGGGAAGGAATCCCTACAAGTACTAAGGACTAGGAGGAAAATGGGACACCTCCTAACAGAAATAGTAGCAGACAGACGAACAAACAAAATATATAGAACATAGAGGTCCGTAGACCAAGCAAACTAACAGAGTTAGATACAGAGCACAGGCTAGCTAGAAAGTAGTTATACAATGAAGTCCAGCAAAGCCAGAAGGGCGGAGCAGGATTAAATAGGCCAACAAGGTCATGTGACCAGCAAAGGAAAAAACCTAAGAGCAAGGTTCTAACAGTACCCCCTTCTAAGAGGATCCTCCGGATCCCCTAGGACCAGGCTTATCAGGAAATCTCCTGTGAAACGCTCTGATAAGTCTGGACGCGGAAACATCATCCGACCTCACCCAAGAGTTATCCTCGGGTCCGAAACCTTTCCAGGCCAGAAGATACTGCAAACTACCTCTATACCGTCTAGAGTTAAGGATGTGAGAAATTTCATATTCCCCGTCCTCCACCACCGGAGGAACAGAGGCAGAGGCGTCACAATCCGATACAACAGCTTTTTTCAACAGAGAGACATGAAATACCGGATTAATTCTCCAGGAGGTAGGAACCTCCAACCTAACAGCAGATTGGTTGACAACCTGAAGCACCTTAAAGGGCCCTACAAACTTGGGACCCAATTTCTTAGAAGGAATCCTCAACCACAGATTCCTAGAGGACAACCAAACCATGTCTCCAACAGCGAACAAAACCTCCTGTCGTTTCCTATCAAAGTAGTGTTTAGATTTTCTGTTGGCCTCCTGAAGATTACCACGCACATCCGTCCAAACTCTCTCCAAATCACCGGAAAAATTCTCCTCCTCAGGCACGGCAGATCCTAACTTGGAGAACGACCCAAACGACGGATGTCTCCCAGAACAACAAAAAAAAGGCGAACAACCAGCAGAAGAAGATGTATGATTGTTCAGAGCAAATTCAGCAAGTGGCAGAAACTCAGACCACCCCTCTTGATTGTCTGCCACAAAACAACGCAAGAACTGCTCAACATCCTGGTTTTTCCTTTCTGTCTGGCCATTAGATTCAGGATGATATCCGGACGAGACCGACAAATGAACTCCCAACCTGTCACAAAAGGCACGCCAAAAACGAGCCACGAACTGAGGTCCCCTATCAGAAACAATGTCAGTAGGAACGCCATGAAGTCTGACAATTTCCTTGACAAAGGCCTTAGCGAGAGTTTTAGCGCAGGGCAGTTTGACGAAGGGAACCAAGTGACACATCTTGCTAAAACGGTCCACGACCACCCAGATGACAGTAAAACCCTCAGAGGGGGGAAGGTCAGTTATAAAGTCCATAGCCAAATGTGTCCAAGGAGCACTGGGAACCTCCAAAGGACAAAGCAACCCCCCAGCAGGAGTATGTGAGGACTTAGATCTAGCACATATAGTACATTGACGCACCCACTTAATGACTTCCTTCTGCCATCCAGGCAACCAAAAACTGCGACCCACCAGTCTCTTGGTCTCAGAGATTCCGGGATGACCTGCCAACCGAGATTCGTGACACTCAACAAACAAATCTCTCCTAAAGGTCCCAGGCACAAACAACCTCCCATGAGGAGTGTTAGATGGGGCATTCTCCTGTGCTTTAAGAATCTCATCTTCCAAAACGGAGTCCAAAGCAGCTATCACAACACCTTCTTGTAAAATGTTCTCCTCTTTCTCAACACCGACTATGGGAGAAAAACTGCGAGACAAGGCATCCGCCTTAACATTCTTAGTACCAGGGATGTAGGTAACGGAGAAATTAAACCGCGAAAAAAACAGTGCCCACCTAGCCTAATGGGCATTCAGGCGCTTGGCAGCATCAAGATATATCAGATTTTTATGATCCGTAAGAACCTGAACGGGAAATTCCGCACCTTCCAAGAAGTGGCGCCAGTGTTCAAATGCGAGTTTAATAGCCAATAATTCCCGATTACCAATATCGTAATTCAGTTCAGTCTCCGAAAAAAAATTTTGAAAAAAAGGCACAGGGATGTAATCCATCTCCGTTATCCTGAGACAATACTGCGCCAACCCCCACAGAGGAAGCATCAACCTCAACCAAAAACGGCTTAGTCACATCAGGCTGCATAAGGATGGGAGCAGAGGTGAACCTCTCCTTGAGATACACAAAAGCTTCAATGGCCTCAGAAGACCACTGAACCGCATCAGCACCTTTCCTGGTGAGATCGGTCAGAGGTTTGACAATACTAGAAAAATTTTTTATGAATTTTCTGTAATAATTGACGAAACCTAAAAACCTCTGTATCGATTTCAAACCAATAGGCCTAGGCCATTCCTGTACAGCTTGAACTTTAACCGGGTCCATCTCAAAACCTTCGCTGGAGATAATGTAGCCCAAAAAACTAATTCTCTGTACAGCGAACTCACATTTCTCCAGCTTAGCAAAAAGCGAATTGTCCATTAATAACTGTAATACCTCACTTACGCTCCGCCAATGAGACTCCAGATCCGGCGAATAAATCAAAATGTCATCCAAATACACAACCACATTTTTGCCGATCAAAGGTCTAAGGATGTCATTAATAAGATTCTGAAAAAATGCAGGAGCATTAGTAAGACCAAAGGGCATAACCAGATTCTCAAAATGACCCACAGGAGTGTTAAAAGCAGTCTTCCATTCGTCACCCTCCTTCATGCGCAACAGATTGTATGCCCCCTTAAGGTCAATTTTAGAGAACCACTTGGCCCCCATTAACTGGTTAAACAGATCAGGAATCAATGGCAGTGGGTAAGGATTGCGTACAGTAATTTTGTTAATCTCACGAAAATCCAGACAAGGACGTAAACCGCCGTCCTTTTTTTTTACAAAAAAAAATCCAACCGCCACAGGAGACTTAGAGGGCCTAATGTGACCGGCGGCCAAACTTGTCTGTATGTATTCCTCCAAAGCCTTCCTCTCAGGAATAGTAAGGTTAAATAAACGACTTTTAGGAAGAGTCGCTCCAGGGACAAATTCAATAGAACAATCATAGTCTCTATGGGGAGGCAAAACCTGCGATTCCTTCTCAGAAAAAACTCTCCAAAAATCCTGAATAGGAACAGGCAATTCCCCCCTATCCACAGCTGCAATGCGCCCGTTACAACACTTGTCATAACATTTATGGCTCCAGGATTTAATTTCACTGGTAGACCAATCCAGTACAGGATTGTGAAATTTTAACCAGGGCAATCCCAATATTACTGGAGAAGGCAAGTTATTCAAAACTACCAAATCCAATTTCTCATGGTGAACACCATTAATAGTGAGAGGAAATTCACAGACCTTGAGAGTAATATTCTTCAAAGGGGAACCATCCACAGAAACCACAGCAATGGGGGATAATAAAGGTTCGGGTTTTAAATTGAGTCTTTCCAAGAATCCCCCATCAATTACATTCAGAGTAGACCCACAATCAACAAACACCCGAAATTCCATTAATTTTTCTTGAGCAATCGTGGAAGCAGCTAAAAATACACCCTTGGAATTTAAACAGGCAATACGGGCATGACTGACCATTTTTTTTTCTTTCTTCATACGAAGTTCACAGCCTTTAATCAAATGACCAGATTTTCCGCAATAGAAACACAAGCCTTCAGAAAATCTACGGTCTTTTTCTTGAGAGCGAGGTGCCACCGATCCAATCTCCATCGGTTCACCACTGTTAGTACACACATTCTCATAACCAGAAACTGACATAGCAGAGGATTTGCTCTCATTAACCCTTGCACGCAGTCTCCTATCCACCCGTATAGCTAATTGCATAGCCTGTTGCAAATCTTCAGGTGTAGGATAAGCAATTAGCAGGTCTTTAACCCTTTCATTGAGCCCAGCAAGAAATAGACTTTTCAGAGCAGAATCGTTCCACCCTGTTTGAGTAGACCAACGACGGAAATGAGTACAATATTTTTCCACATTACCTGATCCCTGTCTCAAACGCCTCAACTCAGTCTCAGCTGATGCGACACGGTCAGGATCATCATACAACAGTCCCAAAGCAGAAAAAAAACTATCCACTGATCTGAAGCATGTATCACTAGGTTGCAAAGAAAAGGCCCACTCCTGAGGCTCTTTGCGCAAAAGTGACATTATGAACCCTATGCGCTGGGATTCATCCCCAGAGGACTTGGGTCTCAAACGAAAATACAATAAGCAAGCATTTTTAAATGAAAAAAATTCTCGGTGTTCACCAAAAAATAAATCCGGCAAACATACCTTAGGCTCCAAGAAATGTGCTCCAGGACAGTTACTCACGTGCTGACGGAGCTCGGCCAACTCCAGAGAGAGTCCACTTTTTTGTGCTAATGTCCACTAAATGAGGGAATACTATGTTAGATTTTATCCCAGGAGGGTTCTAAATGTGTGGGGAAAATATATATCCCATGGGGGGAAATTGAAAAAAAGTTGTAAAAAAATTATTTTTTGAACTTAGCAAATTTTCCAGCTTGTGTCAGACTTCCAGAGAGGGGGAATTGTCAGTGAGCGAGTCCGATTTCAGTTCCAGAGCGTTTCGTCCGATGAGTCCTTGATACTTAGTCGTTTTATTGCCAATTATCTGACTTTTTTGAAAATTTCACTTTTTTGTGAAAAGATCCACTAAATGAGGGAATGCTATGTTAGAGGGAATCCCAGGAGAGTTCCAAATGTGTGGGTAAAATATATATCCCAAGGGGAGAAATTGAAAAAAAGTTGAAAAATTTTTTTTTTTCGAACTTAGAAAATTTTCCAGCTTGTGTCAGACTTCCAAAGAGGGGGAAATGTCAGTGAGCGTGTCCGATTTCAGTTCCAGAGTGATTCGTCCGATGAGTCCTTGACACTTAGTTGTTTTTTTCCAATTTTCTGACTTTTTTGAAAATTTCACTTTTTTGAGAAAATATCCACTAAATGAGGGAATACTATGTTTGTGGTCATCCCAGGAGGGTTCGAAATGTGTGGGTAAAATATATATCCCACGCGGGGTAAATTGAAAAAAAATTGAAAAATTTTATTTTTTCAACTTAGAAAATTTTACAGCTTGTGTCAGACTTCCAGAAAGGGGGAAATGTCAGTGAGCGCATCCGATTTCAGTTCCAGAGTGATTAGTCCGATGAGTCCTTGACACTTAGTCGTTTTTTGCCAATTTTCTGACTTTTATGAAAATTTCACTTTTTTTTTTAAATATCCGCTAAATGAGGGAATACTATGTTAGAGGGAATCCCAGGAGGGTTCCAAATGTGTGGATAAAATATATATCCCACAGGGGGGAATTGAAAAAAAGTTGAAGAAAAAAATTATTTGAACTTAGAAAATTTTCCAGCTTGTGTCAGACTTCCAGAGACGGGTAAATGTCAGTGAGTGTGTCCGATTTCAGTTCCAGAGTGATTCGTCCGATGAGTCCTTGAAACATAGTTGTTTTTAGGAAATTTTCTAACTTTCTTGAAAATTTCACTTTTTTCAGAAAATATCCGCTAAATTAGAGAATACTATGTCTGAGGGCATCCCAGGAGTAGTCCAAATGTGTGGGTAAAATATATATCCCACGTAGGGTAAATTGAAATAAAGTTGAAAAAAAAAATATTTTTTGAACTTAGACAATTTTCCAGCTTGTGTCAGACTTCCAGAGAGGGGGAAATGTCAGTAAGCGCATCCGATTGCAGTTCCAGAGCGATTCGTCTGATGAGTCCTTAATACTTTGTCGTTTTTTTGCGAATTTTCTGACTTTTTTTGAAAATTTCACTTTTTTGTGAAAATGTCCACTAAATGAGGGAATGCTATGTTAGATGGCATCCAAGGAGGGTACTAAATGTGTGGGTAAAATATATATCCCACGGGGGGAAATTGAAAACAAGTTGAAAAAAATTTTTTTTTAGAACTTAGCAAATTTTCCAGCTTGTGTCAGATTTCCAGAGAGGGAGAAATGTCAGTGAGCGCGTCTGATTTCAGTTCCAGAGCGTTTCGTCCGATGAGTTCTTAATACTTAGTCGTTTTTTGCCAATTATCTGACTTTTTTGAAAATTTCATTTTTTTGTGAAAATATCCGCTAAATGAGGGAATACTATGTTAGAGAGCATGCCAGGAGTATTCCAAATGTGTGGGTAAAATATATATCCCACGGGGGTAAAATTGAAAAAAAGTTGAAATTTTTTTTTTTTCGAACTTAGAAAATTTTCCAGCTTGTGTCAGACTTCCAGAGAGGGGGAAATGTCAGTGAGCGCGTCCGGTTTCAGTTCCAAAGCGATTCATCTGATGAGTCTATGATACTTTTTTGGAAGTGCATTGAGGTGAAGAGTACATTGCTGGAAAAGGAAGAAAAAAAAAAAAAAAAACTCTTTAAATCTCTTAGTTTGCGAGTGTGAACGAGCTGCGTGTGTCCGGAGCGTAAGTGCGAACGAAAGTAAGTGTGTGACTTGTTTTTCAGTGAAGAGGTATTTGGGAATCCTGCAGAAAATACCTGTGTGAATTGCGGTGAGTGCTGCATTGTGACCTGCTGAGTGCTTTTCTACCTGTTTAGATTTATTGGGCTTTTTAGAACCTATTTTCTCACTACAGTTTTAGTTTCTTAGTTTACTACCTGTGTATTTAAGGGTTAACTACATTGCACTAAAATCCTGAGGTGTAGATTTACTCACAAGCCAATTTTCTGACTTTTTTGAAAATTTCACTTTTTTGTGAAAATGTCCACTAAATGAGGGAATACTATATTAGATGGCATCCAAGGAGCGTTCTAAATGTGTGGGTAAAATATAAATCTCTCGGGGGGAAATTGAAAAAAAGTTGAAAAAAAAATATTTTTTGAACTTAGCAAATTTTCCAGCTTGTGTCAGACTTCCAGAGAGGGGGAAATGTAAGTGAGCGCGTCCGATTTCAGTTTCAGAGCGTTTCGTCCGATGAATCCTTAATACCTATTCGTTTTTTGCAAATTATCTGATTTTTTTGAAAATTTCACTTTTTTGTGGAAATATCCGCTAAATGAGGGAATACTATGTTAGAGGGCATCCCAGGAGTATTCCAAATGTGTGGGTAAAATATATATCCCACGGGGGGGAAATTGAAAAAAAGTTTAAAAAAATTTTTTTTGAACTTAGAAAATTTTCCAGCTTGTGTCACACTTCCAGAGATGGGGAAATGTCAGTGAGCGCGTCAGATTTCAGTTCCAGAGCGATTCGTCCGATGAGTCCTTGATATTTAGTTGTTTTTAGGCAATTTTCTAACTTTCTTGAAAATTTCACTTTTTTCCGAAAATATCCGCTAAATGAGAGAATACTATGTCTGAGGACATCCCATGTGGGTTCGAAATGTCTGGGTAATTTATATATCCCACAGGGGGAAAATGAAAAAAAGTTGAAAAAAAATTTTTTTTTTGAACTTAGAAAATTTTCCAGCTTGTGTCAGCCTTCCAGAGAGGGGGAAATGTCAGTGAGCGCATCCGATTGCAGTTCCAGAGTGATTCGTCCAATGAGTCCTTGATGCTTAGTCGTTTTTTTGCCATTTTTCTGACTTTTTTGAAAATATCCGCTAAATGAGGGAATACTATGTTAGAGGGCATCCCAGGAGGGTTCCAAATGTGTGGGTAAATTATATATCCCACGGGGGGAAATTGAAAAAAGTTGAAAAAAAAATATGTTTTGAACTTAGAAAATTTTCCAGCTTGTGTCAGACTTCCAAAGAGGGAGAAATGTCAATGAGCGAGTCCGATTTCAGTTCCAGAGCGTTTCGTCCGATGAGCCCTTAATAGTGTTGAGCGAGCACTAAAATGCTCGGGTGCTCAAAGCTCTGGCCGAGCTCGCCGTGATACTCGGTTGCTCGACCCGAGCAACGATCCCAATGTTAGTCTATGGGAGACTCGAGCATTTTTGCGGTGGCACCCCCGGCAGTCTTTTAAAAGCCTAACAAGTGCCCAAAACGATAATGACAGTGCTCAAATGACATGGGGACAGCATGGGGATCGCCCCAGGAAGCATTTCTGACCCCCAGGTCACTGCTTTCAACAACGTGGTCAGAGGTATTAAGCCACTTTTACAGGCTCACAATAAAACGCTCAAAAACGAAAGTGAAACTTTTTTCCTGTGAAATATGTTAAGGAACATCATTTCCAGGGAAAAGACTTGTGTGTAATTTAAAATAAATGACCAAAAACAAAAATACTCCTCCACACCTTCGGCTATGTTCACAAGTAGCATTTTTTATGTGTTTTTGCACTTTTGTATTGCTTTCAACTATGACAAATGCATTCACCGTGAAATGTCATTTTAACATTTTACAACCTTATCTGGCCATGTGCTGTGTGACACATGCATAAAGTGCTGCAAAGACAAGGGAACAGCATGGGGAAGACCCCTGGAAGCATCTCTGACTCCCAGGTCACTGTCTAAAAGTGTGCCCATCATAAGTGATCCTTACCGCATCAGAAGATGCAGACTTGCAACTATCCCCATGCAAGTTCTAGTCCCACGGCAGTGTTCAATTGTACCTCCCCCATTCCTTGCAATACAAGCTCAAGTATGCAGCCTGCCAACCACCCACCCCCAGGCTGTAATACCATACTGCTTGCTTGCTTGAACATGAAATTGGGCCTTTTAGGCATGTGGAGGCGGAATCTGGCCACCATGTCATGGCTGTGTTGGCGGCCTGGAATCCATACTCAGTCCCCAGCCGCCCGGCGGCCGGGTGTCCATACTCGGTCCCCAGCCGCCCCGCGGCCGGGTGTCCACACACGGTCCCCAGCGGCCTGGGGGCAGCCGGGTGTCCATAAACAGTCCCCAGCCACCGCTATTTCTCCTTGGAACATCCCCCCACACACTTTTCTTAGCTCGGCATGCTTTATGTAGCATTGGACGAGCCCACCAGAGAACCAGACTCCTCCGGTGGGCCCTGACTTCTCCATCGGTGGAGTTGAGCGTGCCAAGGTGAGGAGCATGATGATGACAGAAGTTAGCATCTGCTATGTTTTCTTTTAATGCAAGTGTAAGTTTGCAGCCTGCCACCCACACACCCCCAGACTGCAATTCCATACTGCTAGCTTGCACTTGAAATGGGGCCTTTTAGTTTGGAGGAGGCCGAAACTGGCCACTACCTCATGGTTGCTTCGGCAGAGAGTTATCCATACTCAGTCCCCAGCTGCCCATATTGTCCTGGTGTGCCTTATACATAAGATTAAGCGCGTATACCAAAACATTACCTGTGCCCTCCCCAGTGCATATAGTGGGAAGGAGAGCCTATTCCACTGTAGTGTGTGCATGCCAAACCCCTGTTCATGGTACATGCGAAGATGCCTCCCACCTTGCACCTGTCGTTGCAGACTTGCAACTATCCCCATTCAAGTCCTTGTCCCAGGGCAGTGTTCAATTGTACCTCTCCAATTCCTTGCAATGCAAGCGCAAGTATGCAGCCTGCCACCCACCCACCCCCAGGCTGCAATACCATACTGCTTGCTTGATTGCACTTTAAATTGGGCCTTTTAGGCATGTGGAGGCGGAATCTGGCCACCACGCCATGGCTGTGTCGGCGGCCTGGTATCCATACTCAGTCCCCAGCCGCCTGGTGGCCGGGTGTCCCCGCTTGCTCCCCAGCCTCCAGGGGGTGGCCGGGTGTCCATACTCGGTCCCCAGCCACCCCTATTTGTCCCGGTAACCTTTCCCACACTTTTCTTAGCCTGGCCTGCTTTAGGGCAGCATTGGCCGAGCCCACCGGACTATCAGACTCCTCCGGTGGGCCCTGGCTTCTCCATCAGGGGAGTTGAGAGTGCCAAGGTGAGGAGCATGATGAGGATGATAGAAGTTAGCATCTGCTTTGTTTTGTTGTAATGCAAGCGCATGTATGTAGTAGCGGCTAGGCCTGAGGTGGTCAGCGTTTTGGCGCATATCCTACCTCCTCCGAGGATTGCTGGATGTTTTCCTGCTACTATCCAAATTCTATGACTCCCATTAAAACAAAGCTTCAGATGATAAATGATGGATGAGTTAGTGGCAAAGGAGAAAGAGCAGGAGGAACAGGGACATCAATATCAGGCCAGTCAACCAAATATGTCTTGTAGGATATGTTTCTGTAACAAAAGGAGTAGTTCGGCTACACAGTTATAGGGCATACAGTGAGTGCAATGCCTACCAAAAATTTCGAGCCACTCCAATGCCCCTTGGAAATGACATGGAGGTCAGAGGGCGTTAACTAAACCTTTTTTTCCATTTATAGCAACTGGGTCTCCCGTGCACTGTTGGCCTAAGCAGTGAAAGGAAGGCTTTCCAAAAATTATGAGGAACTGCAATGCCCCTTACAAGAGCCATGTGTGGCACCCCAGGGGTCTGGTCACCACAGTAATAGAGATATTACGTCGGAGAGCAAGTGGGAGGTTTCCTGTTCAGGATCCCTTAAACATGCAACATCATCCTGCCCCAATCCTGGGAGGGGAGAATTCTGCCTTTATAAACTGGATCTGGGGCGGGGTTGAGTGAGTCAGAGAACAGTCAGAGTCAGAGTGAGAGCAAGGGAAAGTAACAGCAATTAGCTCTGTAGGAGCTAGGAGCTAAAGACCAGGGGCTGGAAGCTGAGCAGAGCTCGCCCTGGCAGAAGACAATAGGAACCGGACACAGGAGTCCGAAGCTGTGAGGACTTACATATCCAGTAGCAGAAACGAGCCGGCAGAGGATTTCAGGTCCTCTGGCCATAGAAGCCCGGAGGCTCATTCACAAGCAAGGGACCAGCACCGCCGTCGTGGAGCGGAGGCTAACAGAAGGCCCCAAGTCACCAGCCATACAGGTGAGCACTACACGGTACACTCAGGGACGTGGGCTACTTCTACCCGCTTACAGCAAGGTAGCCAGGAAGAATGCAGACAGACGGGGAGGCCTACAACTCCACCTGGCCAGGGGAACTCCTGCTTGCTCACAGACTGACCAGGCCTATTATGCTAGCCAGTACTCCCGGGAGGGTCTACCTTATAATCATCAGTAAAGACCCTGAACTGCACTGCAAAGACTCTGAGTCATTCCTGCTGCGCTCGTGCACCATCACCCCCATCATCCACACTCACTGCCCTGAGGCTATACTCCTCCCGAAGGGAGTTATCCCATTCTATGCTGCGCACACAACACCAGCCTCAGCGGTCTGCCTCGCAGCAGTGGTACTCCCTGACCGCAATCCACTGGTGGCGCAGTCGGACAATTAACCTCAAAACCTAACAAAGACTGCCACTGGTTTGACCAGTCTGAGCCACAGGACCGGGTCACCGCCACGGAGACTGCAGAGACCCGGCACTGGGTATCCCACACACGTGTACACATGGCCCAGGGGGCGCGTCACATGCAGTACAGCAAATTACAAACATAAGTCTCATTATTGGGGAGTGGGTCTCCCATAGTATTTGCTTATGCCTTGCAAGCAAAAGCTGCCAAAAATTAGGACGGAGCAACTTGCAATGCCCCTTACAAGAGCCATGCAGTACAGCATATTACAAACGTAAGTCCCATTATTGGGGAGTGGGTGTCCCATAGTATTTGCTTATGCTTTCCCAGCAAAAGCTGCCAAAAATTAGGAAGGAGCAACTTGCAATGCCCATTACAAGAGCCATGCAGTACAGCATATTACAAACATAAGTCCCATTATTGGGGAGTGGGTGTCCCATGGTATTTGCTTATGCTTTCCAAGCAAAAGATGCCAAAAATTAGGACTGAGGAACTTGCAATGCTGGCACCCTGGTGGTATAGTGGTGGTGGAGGCTGAGGATAAGGAGAAGAAGATTTAACAGCCGAAATGAGGAAGCGTATACCCATGTGTGGGTGTAAAGTGGTGCATGTGAATACACCTCCCGAAATAACACAGTGGATTTGACTTTATGTTACTCTGCTGTCATTTTGTGGTGATGAGAAGTCTGGCCCAATCCAGCCTTTGTTCATTTTGATAAGGGTCAGCTTGTCAGCATTGTCAGTTGACAGGCGAGTGCGCTTATCAGTTATAATTCCCCCAGCAGCACTAAATACACACTCCGATAACACGCTAGCGGCAGGGCAGGCCAGGGCCTTCAAAGCGTACAGAGCGAGTTCATTCCAAGTGTCCTGCTTGGATACCCAATAATTAAAAGGCACAAAGGAATCACGGACGATGCTGGTATGATCGGCAAGGTACTCCCTCACCATCTTTTGAAACTTTCCACTCCTTGTGAGAGTACCCCGCGCCTCAGGGCCTGTAAGCTGGGCGGGTGTCAGAAAACTGTCCCAGAACGTTGACAGTGTTCCCCTGCCTTTGCTGGATTGGAGTTGCATCTCTCTCGCCTGTACGCCTTGGTTGGTCAACGAACTGTGACCTCTGCCGCTAGCGTGTTCAGATGGGAATTTTTTTAAGAGTTCTGCAGCAAGGGCCTTCTGGTATTGCCCCATTTTTGTAGACCTCTCCACCTCAGGAATAAGAGAGTGAAAGTTCTCCTTGTAGCGGGGGTCTACAAGTGTCACCAACCAGTAATGACTGTCACCCAACATTTTGACAACGCGAGGGTGACGGTTAAGGCAGCATAACATAAAGTCAGCCATGCGTGCCAGACTGGTAATGGGCAAGATTTCCGTGTCCTCACCAAGATGACGACTGATCATGCTCTCCTCCTCCTCCTCCTCTTCCTCCTCCCCCCTGTCCTCAGGCCACCCACGCTGAACCGACGATATGACACTTGTACAGGTACTACCGTCTACAACGCATGATAGCAGCTCCTGTTCT
This sequence comes from Phyllobates terribilis, assembly GCF_046119375.1. NCBI lineage: Eukaryota > Metazoa > Chordata > Amphibia > Anura > Dendrobatidae > Phyllobates > Phyllobates terribilis. The sequence goes on along the minus strand of NW_027363002.1, from coordinate 1,942,536 downwards.
TCCTCCTCCTCCTCCTCCTCTCCCTCATTGTCCCCCAATGCACATTGGGATGAGATGAGGCTGGGCTGTGTGTAATCGCCCGCTACGGCTTCTTGATCCATCTCATCATACTCTGGCTGCAATGCCTCCTCTTTAATTCTCTGCAGAGAGCGTTGCAAAAGACAGACAAGTGGGATGCTGACACTAATGATGGCGTCATCGCCACTCACCATCTTGGTGGCCTCCTCAAAGTTTGTCAGTATGGTACTTATGTCAGACATCCAGGTCCACTCCTGAGGTCTTATCTGTGGAGTCTGACCTGAATATCGACGGCCTTATTGCAGCTGGTACTCCACAACTGCTCTCTTCTGCTCACAAATCCTTTGCAACATGTGGAGGGTAGAGTTCCAATGTGTGGGGACATCACACACCAGTCGGTGTGCCGGAAGCTGCAAACGCTGCGGCAACGCAGCAAGGGCGGAGGAAGCTGTAGTCGACTTGCGAAAATGAGCTGACAGGCGGCGTACTTTCACGAGCAGATCTGGCAACTCAGGGTACGATTTACGAAACCACTGAACCACAAGGTTAAGCTCATGAGCCAGGCATGGTACGTGTGTGATCTCACCTCGCCTCAGAGCCGCCACCAGGTTACGGCCATTGTCACACACGACCATGCCGGGATGTAGGTTCAGCGGTCTCAGCCACAGATCTGCCTGCTCTTTCACAGCTGTCCACAACTCACAAGCAGAGTGATGTTTATCACCTAAGCTTATGAGTTTCAGCACAGCCTGTTGCTGCTTGGCGGAGGCAGTACTGCAATGCTTCCAGCTTGTAACTGATGTGGTGAAATCTGAGATGGAGGCTGAACATGAGGAGGAGGAGGATGCGCAGGAGCTGTACACTGTGGGGGCAACTCTGACAGACATAGGGCCCGCAATCCTCGCTGTGGGGAGGATGTGTTCCGTCCCAAGGTCCGACTGGGTCCCGGCTTCCACTATGTTTACCCAGTGTGCCATCAGAGAGATGTACCGTCCCTGGCCACAAGCACTTGTCCACGTGTCCTTTGTCAGGTGGACTCTCCCAGTAACTGCGTTGTTGAGGGTACGGCAGATGCTTTGGGACACGTGCTTGTATAGTGCGGGGATGGCACACCTGGCAAAATAGTGTCGGCTGGGGACCGAGTACCGAGGGACGGCCACCGCCTTAAGATTGCGGAAGGATTCCGTCTCCACCAGCCTAAAAGGCAGCATTTCCAATGCAAACAGTCGTGAAATGTGCGAATTTAGGACTGTGGCCTGTGGGGCGTTAGCTGCAAATTTCCGCTTTCGTTCAAAGGTCTGGGATATGGACAATTGAACGCTGCAGTGGGACGTCGACGTTGATGCTGTTTCTTGAGAAACTGCCATAACAAGTGAAGACTGAGAGTAGGGGGCATCTTTACATGCAGTATGGACAGGGGATTGCCTTGCACACACAACAGGGGGTTCTATTGCACGCACAGCAGTGGAAGAAGCAGTGGTGACACCCGCTGACAGTGGTCGTGGACCCTGGGTTTCGCCCCACAAAGTCGGGTGCTTTGCTGCCATGTGCCTGATCATGCTGGTGGTGGTCAGGCTGGTAGTTTAGTCACCCCTGCTGATGCTGGCATGGCAGGTGGAACATATGGCCTTTTTGGGGTTATCAGCAGAGTCTTTAAAAAAATTCCAGACTCTGGAAGACCTACCGCTTGTACTGGCATCGTCCCTCGTGTTGGTGTTACGGGGAACGGTTGCCTGCCTTCTGTCTGAGGCCACCACACTGCTTCTTCCTGCCTGTTGGGGTACTCTGCCTCCCACCCCTGTGTGCTGCTGGCCTCACTCTGCATGTCCTCCTTCCACGTTGGGTCAGTTACTAGATCATCTACCACCTCCTCCTCTTCCACTTGCGCACCACGATCCTCCTCCTCACTTCCTGGCAATTGTGTCTCGTCATCGTCCACCTCTTGTGACAGATTGTCAATGTCGACTTCCTGTGGCCGTGGCTGTTCAAATATTTGGGCATCGCAACATGGGATCTCCTCTTCTACGACTTCAAGCGTATCAGGCGAGGGGCCTAAATATGGAAATGGACCAGTGAACAGCTCTTCAGAGTGTTCAAGTGCGGGATCACTTGCTGTCTGATGACACTCGGCATGGTGGTAGGAAGGAGCATCAGGGTGAGGAGGAGCATGCGGTGGAGACTCACGGCTACTAAGAGTTGACCGTGTGGAAGACAGACCGGAGGTGGTGGTGCCCAGGTAACTGGAAGTATTATCTGCTATCCAATTAATAACCTGTTCACACTGATCAGTTCTCAATACTGGTGTTGTTCTGTGCTTCCCTAGTAATTCGGTCAAGAAGTGGGAGCGAGAAGATGTGGCTGTTGGTTGTGGCACATTTTCACCTTGGCCACGGCCCCGTCCTCTGCAAGAACCATCACCAGAAATTCCACTTCCACTTCCCTTGCCCACACGCCTTGCCCATTGTAAATAAATTAAAATAGCTTACACTTGCACTATCAATGGAAAAAGGGTAATAAAGAGTAGATTAGAACCGTGGAAGAGGAAAACCACAGTTATTGTTTACTGGGTATACCACACTTTTTTAAATAGAGATATTTGCGGCTGAACAGTAAGAGACACACTCAAACTGCTTTTATTTTAGATACCAAAGGCCCAAAACTAGATAGTACAGCGATTTGACCCGTGGAACTGCGAAACCACACTGGGATGTCGGGCCTACACAAGACTATTTTCAACAGATATATTTTTGTGTCACAGCAGTCAGGAGACACTACTGTTTTTCTTTACGGAAAAAAATACCAAAACCTGAATAATAGAGATTTTTTACCGTGGGATGGCAAAACCACAGTTATTGTTTACTGGGGTATACCACACTTTTTTAAAAAGAGATATTTGCAGCTGAACAGTGAGCGACACACTCAAACTGTTTTTTTTTTAGATACAAATGGCCCGAAATGGATAATGCAGAGGTTTGAACAGTGGAAGTGCAAAACAACACTTCTGTTTCTCTAGCCTACACCAGACTATTTTCAACAGTTCTATTTGTGTCTGAAAAATCAGAGACACGCTTTTTTTTGGGGGTGGGGGGGGGACACACCAAAAGGTTTATAAGACGGGTATTTGTACAGTGTGAAGGAGGAAAAAAAAGTAGGATTTAGATGAAAAAAATAGAATTTTTCCTGGCCCCCGACACCTGGTGCTAAGTCCAGCAATTTCAGCAACAGGAGCACACAGGACTGTAATGCAGCATTTGCTGGTATAACCACTGTGTCTCCTATACAGCCTGCCTGCCTGGTATCTGGGATGGATATTAGTCCTGAAAAGAACTGTTTGTTTGTTTGTTCTGGCAGCCTTTACAGACCCTACACTAACTATTTTGCAGTTTATATCTCTCCCTAAATCAGCAGCGCTGTCCCTACACTGTCTAATCCGGAGCGACTGTGTCCAAGATGGCGGCGCCCCATTTTAAATACTCGATGTGACGCTGTGCGGCCAGCCAATCACTGTAATGCCCACAACCAACATGGCTGCAGCATTACGGTGACTGGCTGGCAATCCCTGCATGTTCATTGGCTCTGTAAAGAGCATCAAACATGCAGGGCGGAGACCCGAGCTTCCACCCGAGTAACCCGGAAATGCTCGGTGCTCACCAAGCATCCCGAGTAGCGTGATGCTCGGGTGAGTACCTAGCAGTGTCGAGCATGTTCGCTCAACACTAGTCCTTAATACTTAGTCGGTTTTTGCCAATTATCAGACTTTTTTGAAAATTTCACTTTTTTGTGAAAATATCCACTAAATGAGGGAATACTATGTTAGAGGGAATGCCAGGAGGGTTACAAATGTGTGGGTAAAATATATATCCCATGGGGGGAATTGAAAAAAAGTGGAAAAAAATATTTTTTTGGAACTTAGAAAATCTTCCAGCTTGTGTCAGACTTCCAGAGAGGGGGAAATGTCAGTGAGCGCATCCGATTTCAGTTCCAGAGCGATTCGTCTGATGAGTCCTTGATACTTATTCATTTTTTTTGCCAATTTTCTGACTTTTTTGAAAATTTCACTTTTTTGTGAAAAGATCTGCTAAATGAGGGAATACTATGTAAGAGGGCATCCCAGGAGTATTCCAAATGTGTGGGTAAAATATTTATCTCACGTGGAGGGAATTGAAAAATGATGGAAAAAAATTTTTTTTTGCACTTAGAAAATATTCCAGTTTGTGTCAGACTTCCAGAGAGGGGGAAATGTCAGTGAGCGCGTCCGATTTCAGTTCCAGAGTGATTCGTCCGATGAGTCCTTGATACTTAGTTGTTTTTTGCCAATTTTCTGACTTTTTTGAAAATTTCACTTTTTTGTGAAAATATCTGCTAAATTAGGGAATACTATGTTAGAGGGCATCCCAGGAGTAGTCCAAATGTGTGGGTAAAATATATATCCCACGGGGGGGAAATTGAAAAAAAGTTGAAAAAAAATATTTTTTTGAACTTAGAAAATTTTCCAGCTTGTGTCAGACTTCCAGAGAGGGGGAAATGTCAGTGAGTGCGTCCGATTTCAGTTCCAGAGCGATTCGTCCGATGAGTCCTTGATACTTAGTTGTTTTTAGGCAATTTTCTGACTTTTTTGAGAAAATATCCGCTAAATGAGAGAATACTATGTTTGAGGGCATCCCAGGAGGGTTCGAAATGTGTGGGTAAAATATATATCCCACGGGGGGGAAATTGAAAAAAAGTTTAAAAAAATTTTTTTTGTCAACTTCGAAAATTTTCCAGCTTATGTCAGACTTCCAGAGAGGGGGAAATGTCAGTGAGCATTTCCGATTTCAGTTCAAGAGCGATTCATCAGATGAGTCCTTGATACTTATTCGTTTTTTGCCAATTTTCTGACTTTTTTGAAAATTTCACTTTTTTGTGAAAATATCCGCTAAATGAGGGAATACTATGTTAGAGGGCATCCCAGGAGGGTTCCAAATGTGTGGGTAAAATATATATCCCACGGGGGGGTGAATTGAAGAAAAGTTGAAAAAAAATTTTTTTTTGAACTTAGAAAATTTTCCAACTTCTGTCAGACTTCCAGAGAGGGGGAAATGTCAGTGAGCCTGTCCTATTTCAGTTCCAGAGCGATTCGTCCGATGAGTCCTTGATACTTAATTGTTTTTTGCCAATTTTCTGACTTTTTTGAACATTTCACTTTTTTCTGAATATATCCGCTAAATGAGGGAATACTATGTTAGAGGGCATCCCAGGATGGTTCGAAATGTGTGCGTAAAATATATATCCCACGGGGGGGGTATTGAAAAAAAGTTGAAAAAATAATTTTTTTTGGACTTAGAAAATTTTCCGGTGTGTGTCAGACTTCCAGAGAGAAGGAAATGTCAGTGAGTGCGTACTATTTCAGTTCCAGAGCGATTCGCACGATGAGTCCTTGACATTTAGTCGTTTTCAGCCAAATTTCTGACTTTTTGAAAATTTCACTTTTTTGTGAAAATATCCAGTAAATGATGGAAAAATATATGAGATGGTACCCCAGGAGGGTTCCAAATGTGTGGGTGAAATATATATTCCACGGGTGGAATATATTGGTTCTGAAGGATCCATGCATACCAGGATTGGGTCTGAGAGGGCCATGATTGCCAGGATTTGGTCTGAGGAGGCCATATATGCCAGGATTGGGTCTGAAGAGGCCATGCATTTGAGGATTGGGTCTAGGATGTGCCTGCTTGCCAGGATTGGGTCTGAGGGAGCCATACATGCCAGAATTAGCTCTGAGGGGGAAGTGCATGCCAGAATTGGATCTGAGGGAGCTAAGCATACCAGGAATGGATCTGAGGGGGTCATGCATGCCAGGATTGGGTCTGACGGTGCCATATAAAACAGGATTGGTACTAAGGGGATCATGCATTCCAGGATTGAGTTTCAGGGGCCATGTATGCCAGCATTGGGTATGAGGGGGCCATGTATACCAGGATTGGATCTGAGTGGGCCATGCATGCCAGGATGGAGTCTGAGGGGGCCGTGCATGACAGAATTGGGTCTGAGGGAACAATGCATACAAGGATTGGGTCTGTTAGGTGAATTTATATCATTATTGGGTCTGAGGGGGCCATACATATCAGGATTGGGTCTGAAGGGGCCATGCATACCAGGATTGGGCCTAGGAGGTGCATGCTTACCAAGATTGGTTCTGAGGGGTCCATGCATACCAAGATTGGGTCTGAAAGGGACATGATATCCAGGATTGGGTCTGAGGAGGCCATGCATGCCATAATAGGGTGTAAGGGGGCCATGCATACCATGATTTTGTCTGAGGGGGCCATGCATGCCAGAATTGGGTCTGAGACAGTGATACATACCAGGATTGGTACTGAAGGGGCCATGCATGCCAGGATTGGGTCTGAGGGAGCCATGCATACCAGTATTGGATCTGAGGGGGCCATGCATGCCTGAGATGGGTCTGAGGGGTGATGCATGCCAGAATTGGGTCTGAGGGGGATGTGAATTCCAGGAATGGGTCTACAGGGTCAATGCATGCCAGGATTGGTTCTGTGGGGGTCTTGCATGCAAGGATTAGGTCTGAGGGGGCCATGCATGCCAGGATTTGATCTGAGGGGGGCATGCTTACCTGAATTGGGTCTGAGGGGGCCATGCATGCCAGGATTTAATCGGAGGGGGCAATGTATGCCAGGATTTTTTCTAAGAAGGCAGTGAATACCATGATTGGGTCTGAGGGGGCCATGCATGCCAGAATTGGGTCTGAGGGATCCATGCATACTATGATTGCGTCTGAGGGGGCCATGCATGCCAGAATTAGGTCTGAGGGGGAAGTGCATGCCACAATTGAGTCTGAGGGAGCCAAGCATACCAGGAATGGATCTGAGGGGGTCATGCATGCCAGGATTGGGTCTGAGGGTGCCATACATAACAAGATTGGGTCTGAGGGGGCCATGCATTCCAGGATTGGGTTTACGGGGGCAAAGCATGTCAGGATTGATTCTGAGGGGGCCATGCGTTCCAGGATTTGCTTTCAGGGGGCCATGCATGCCAGCACTGGGTATTTGGGGGCCATGCATACCAGGATTGGGTCTACTGGGTCAATGCATGCCAGGATTGGTTCTGAGGTGGCCAAGCATTCCAGGATTGGCTTTAAGGGGGCCATGCATGCCAGAATTAGGTCTGAGGGGGCCATACATATCAGGATTGGGTCTGAAGGGGCCATGCATACCAGGATTGGACCTAGGAGGTGAATGCTTACCAGGATTTGTTCTGAGGGGTCCATGCATACCAGGATTGGGTCTGAGAGGGCCATGCATGCCATAATTGGGTCTAAGGGGGCCATGCATGCCATGATTTTGTCTGAGGGGGCCATGCATGCCAGAATTGGGTCTGAGACGGTGATGCATACCAGGATTGGTACTGCACGCCAGGATTGGGTCTGAGAGAGCTATGCATACCAGGATTGGATTTGAGGGGGCCATGCATGCCTGAATTGGGTCTGAGGGGGCATTGTATTTCAGAATTGGGTCTGAGGGGGTAATGCATTCCAGGATTGGGTCTATAGGGGCAATGCATGCCAGGATTGGTTCTGCGGTGGTCTTGCTTGTAATGATTCGGTCTGAGGGGGCCACACATGCCAGGATTTGATCTTAGGGGGCCTTGTATGCCAGGATTTTGTCTGAGAAGGCCGTGAATACAAGGATTGGGTCTGAGGGGTCCTTGCATACCAGTATTGAGTCTGTGGGGGCAATGCATGCCAGAATTGTGCCTGAGAGGCCCATGCATACCAGGATTGGATCTCAGCAGGCCATGTATGCCAGGATTGATTCTGAGGGGGCCATGCATATCAGGATTCGGTCTGAGAGGGCCATGATTGCCAGGATTGGGTCTGAAGAGGCCATACATAACAGAATTGGGTCTGAGGGGGTCATGCATTCCAGGGTTGGGTCTGAGGGAACCATGCATACCAGGATTGTGTTTATGGGGCAATGCATGCCAGGATTTGTTCTGAGGGGGCCATGTATTCCAGGATTGGCTTTCAGGGGACCATGCATGCCAGCATTGGGTATGAGGGGGCCATATATACAAGGATTGGGTCTGAGTGGACCATGCATGTCAGGATTGGGTCTGAGGGGGCAGTGCATGTCAGAATTGGGTCTGAGGGAACCATGCATACCAGGATTGGGTCTGAAGGGGCCATGCATACCAGGATTGGACCTCTGAGGTGCATGCTTACCAGGATTTGTTCTGAGGGGTCCATACATACCAGGATTGGGTCTGAGAGGGCCATGCATGCCATAATTGAGTCTAAGGGGGCCATGCATGTCATGATTTTGTCTGAGGGGGCCATGCATGCCAGAATTGGGTCTGAGACGGTGATGCATACCAGGATTGGACTGAACGGGGCATGCATGCCAGGATTGGGTCTGAGAGAGCTATGCATACCAGGATTGGATTTGAGGGGGCCATGCATGTCTGAATTGGGTCTGAGGGGGCATTGTATTTCAGAATTGGGTCTGAGGGGGTAATGCATTCCAGGATTGGGTCTATAGGGGCAATGCATGCCAGGATTGGTTCTGTGGTGGTCTTGCATGCAATGATTGGGTCTGAGGGGGCCACACATGCCAGGATTTGATCTTAGGGGGCCATGTATGCCAGGATTTTGTCTGAGAAGGCCGTGAATACCAGGATTAGGTCTGAGGGGTCCTTGCATACCAGTATTGAGTCTGTGGGGGCGATGCATGCCAGAATTGTGCCTGAGAGGCCCATGCATACCAGGATTGGATCTCAGCAGGCCATGTATGCCAGGATTGATTCTGAGGGGGCCATGCATATCAGGATTCGGTCTGAGAGGGCCATGATTGCCAGGATTGGGTCTAAGGAGGCCATACATGCCAGAATTGGGTCTTAGGGGGCCATGAATGCCATGATTTTGTCTGAGGGATCCATGCATAACAGAATTGGGTCTGAGATGGTCATGCATACCAGGATTGGTACGGAAGGGGCCATGCATGCCAGGATTGGGTCTGAGGGATCCATGCATACCAGGATTAGACCTGATGGGGCAATGCATGCCGGAATTGGGTTTGAGGGGGAAGTGCATGCCATAATTGGGTCTGAGGGAGTCATGCATACTAGGAATGGATCTGAGTGGGTCAAGCATGCCTGGATTGGCTCTGAGGTGGCCATACATAACAGGATTGGGTCTGAGTGGGCCATGCATGCCAGGATTGGGTCTACGGGGGCAATGCATGCCAGGATTTGTTCTGCGGGGGTCTTACATGCAAGGATTAGGACTGTGGGGGGCATGCATGCCTGGATTTGATCTGAGGGGGCCATGTATGCCAGGATTTTGTCTGAGAAGGCCGTGAATACCCTGATTGGGTCTGAGGGGGCCATGCATACCAGTATTGAGTCTGTGGGGGCCATGCATGCCAGTATTGGGCCTGAGAGGCCCATGCATACAAGGACTGGATCTGAGGAGGCCATGTATGCTAGAATTGGGTCTGAAGGGGCCATTCATACCAGGATTGGGCCTATTGGGTGCATGCTTACCAAGATTGGTTCTGAGGGGTCCATGTATAACAGGAATGGACCTGAGAGGGCCATGATTGCCAGCATTGGGTCTGAGGAGGCCATGCATGCCAGAATTGGGTCTGAGACGGTGATGCGTACCAGGATTGGTACTGAAGGGGCCATGCATGCCAGGATTGGTTCTGAGGGAGCCATGCATACCAGGATTAGAGCTGAGGGGGCCATGCTTGCCTGAATTGGGTCTGTGGGGGCAATGCATGCCAGAATTGGGTCTGAGGGGGAAGTTCATTCCAGGATTGGGTCTACAGGGGCAATGCATGCCAGGATTGGTTCTGTTGGGGTCTTGCATGCAAGGATTAGGTCTGAGGGGGCCATATTTGCCAGGATTTGATTGGAGGGGGCCATGTATGCCAGGATTTTGTCTGAGAAGGCCGTGAATACTAGGATTGGGTCTCAGGGGGCTATGCATACCAGTATTGAGCCTGTGGGGTCCATGCATGCCAGGATTGGGTCTGGGGGGGGCATGAATGCCAGAATTGGGCCTGAGAGACCCATGCATACCAGGATTGGATCTGAGGAGGCCATGTATGCCAGGATTGGGTCTGATGAGGCCATGTATACCAGGATTGGGCCTAGAAGATGCATGCTTACCAGGATTGGTTCTGAGGGGTCAATGCATACCAGGATTGCGTCTGAGAAGGCCATGATTGCCAGGATTGTGTCTGAGGAGGCCAGAATTTGGTCTATGGGTGCATGCATGCCATGATTTTGTCTGAGGGGGCCATGCATGCCAGAATTGCTTCTGAGAGGGTCATGCAAACCAGGATTGGTACTGAAGGGGCCATGCATGCCAGAATTGGGTCTGAAACGGTCATGCATACCAGGATTGGTACTGAAGGGGCCATGCATGCCAGGATTGGGTATGAGGGTGCCATGCATACCAGGATTGGATATGAGGGGGCCATGCATGCCAGGATTTGATTGGAAGGGGCCATGTATGCCAGCAGTTTGGCTGAGAAGGCGGTGAATACTAGGATTGGGTCATAGGGGGCCATGCATACCAGTATTGAGTCTGTGGGGTCCATGCATGCCAGGATTGGGTCTGGGGGGGCATGCATGCCATGATTGGGTCAGAGGGAACCATGACTGCCAGGATTGGATCTGAGGGGCCATGCATGCCTGAATTGGGTCTGAGGGTGCCATATATTACAGGATTTGGTCTGAGGGGGCCATGCATACCAGTATTGAGTTTGTGGGGGCCATGCATGCTAGAATTGGGCCTGAGAGCCCCATGTATACCAGGAATGGATCTGAGGAGGCCATGTGTGCCAGGATTGGGTCTGAAGGGGCCATGCATACCAGGATTGGGCCTAGGAGGTGCATGCTTGCCAGGATTGGTTCTGAGGGGTCCATGCATACCAGGATTGGGTCTGAGAGAGCCATGATTGCCAGGATTTGGTCAGAGTAGGCCATACATTCCAGGAAATGGTCTACGGGGGCAATGCATGCCAGGATTGGTTCTGAGGGGGCCATGCATGCCAGGATTATTTCTGTTGGCGTCTTGCATGCAAGGATTAGGTCTGAAGGGGCCATATATGCCAGGATTTGATTGGAGGGAGCCATGTATGCCATGATTTTGTCTGAGAAGGCCGTGAATACTAGGATTGGGTCTGAGGGGGGGCCATGCATACCAGTATTGAGTCTGTGGGGGCCATGCATGCCAGAATTGGGCCTGAGAGCCCCATGCATACCAGGATTGGTTCTGAGGAGGCCATGTATGCCAGGATTGGGTCTGAAGGGGCCATGTATACCAGGATTGGGCCTAGGAGGTGTATGCTTACCAGGATTGGATCTGAGGGGTCGATGCAAACCAGGATTGCGTCTGAGTGGGCCATGATTGCCAGGATTGTGTCTGAGGAGTCCAAACATGCCAGAATTGTGTCTGACGGGGGCATCCATGCCATGATTTTGTCTGAGGGGGCCACGCATGCCAGAATTGCTTCTGAGACGGTCATGCATACCAGGATTGGTACTGAAGGGGCCATGCATGCCAGAATTGGGTCTGAGACAGTCATGCATACCAGGATTGGTACTGAAGGGGCCATGTATGACAGGATTGGGTATGAGGGTGCCATGCATACCAGAATTGGATTTGAGGGGGCCATGCATGCCAGGATTTGATTGGAAGGGTCCATGTATGCCAGGAGCTTGGCTGAGAAGGTCGTGAATGCAAGGATTGGGTCAGAGGGGGCCATGCATACCAGTATTGAGCCTGTGGGGTCCATGCATGTCAAAATTGGGCCTGAAAGGCCCATGCATGCCAGGATTGGATCTGAGGAGGCCATGTATGCCAGGATTGGGTCTTAAGGGGCCATGCATACCAGGATTTGGCCTTGGAGGTTCCTGCATACCAGTATTGGTTCTGAGAGGTCCATGCATACCAGGATTGGGTCTGAGAGGGCCATAATTGCCAGGATTGGGTCTGAGGAGGCAACGTATGCCAGGATTTGGTCTGAAGGGGTCATGCTTACCAAGATTGTGCCTAGGAGGTGCATGATTACCAGTATTGGGTCTGAGGGGGCCATGCATGCCAGGATTACGTATGAGGGGCCATGCATGCCAGAATTGTGTCTGAGGGGCCAATCATGCCAGGATTGAGTGTGGAGGGGCATGCATGCCAGGATTGGACCTGAGGGGGCATTGCATGCCAGGATTGGGTCGAGGAGGTGCTTGCTTACCAGTATTGGGTCTGAGGGGCCATGCATGCCAGGATTGGGTCTGGGGGGGCCATGCATGCCAGGATTGCGTCTGAGGGGCCATGCATGCCAGAATTGTGTCTGAGGGGCCAATCATGACAGGATTGAGTGTGGGGGTGTATGCATGCCAGGATTGGACCTGAGGTGGCCATGCATGCCAGGATTGGGTCTGGGGGGGGGCATGCATGCCAGGATTGGGTCAGAGGGAACCATGACTGCCAGGATTGGATCTGAGGGGCCATACATGCCTGAATTGGGTCTGAGGCTGCCATATATCACAGGATTTGGTCTGAGGGGGCCATGCATACCAGTATTGAGTTTGTGGGGGCCATGCATGCTAGAATTGGGCCTGAAAGCCCCATGTATACCAGGAATGGATCTGAGGAGGCCATGTGTGCCATGATTGGGTCTGAAGGGGCCATGCATACCAGGATTGGGCCTAGGAGGTGCATGCTTACCAGGATTGGTTCTGAGGGGTCCATGCATACCAGGATTGGGTCTGAGAGAGCCATGATTGCCAGGATTGGGTCAGAGTAGGCCATCCATTCCAGGAAATGGTCTACGGGGGCAATGTATGCCAGGATTGGTTCTGAGGGGGCCATGCATGCCAGGATTTGTTCTGTTGGTGTCTTGCATGCAAGGATTAGGTCTGAAGGGGCCATATATGCCAGGATTTGATTGGAGGGGGCCATGTATGCCATGATTTTGTCTGAGAAGGCCGTGAATACTAGGATTGGGTCTGAGGGGGCCATGCATACCAGTATTGAGTCTGTGGGGGCCATGCATGCCAGAATTGGGCCTGAGAGCCCCATGCATACCAGGATTGGTTCTGAGGAGGCCATGTATGCCAGGATTGGGTCTGAAGGGGCCATGTATACCAGGATTGGGCCTAGGAGGTGTATGCTTACCAGGATTGGATCTGAGGGGTCGATGCAAACCAGGATTGCGTCTGAGAGGGCCATGATTGTCAGGATTGTGTCTGAGGAGTCCAAACATGCCAGAATTGGGTCTAACGGGGGCATCCATGCCATGATTTTGTCTGAGGGGGCCATGCATGCCAGAATTGCTTCTGAGACGGTCATGCATACCAGGATTGGTACTGAAGGGGCCATGCATGCCAGAATTGGGTCTGAGACGGTCATGCATACCAGGATTGGTACTGAAGGGGTCATGTATGCCAGGATTGGGTATGAGGGTGCCATGCATACCACAATTGGATTTGAGGGGCCATGCATGCCCAGATTTGATTGGAAGGGGCCATGTATGCTAGGAGCTTGGCTGAGAAGGTCGTGAATGCTAGGATTGGGTCAGAGGGGGCCATGCATAACATTATTGAGCCTGTGGGGTCCATGCATGTCAAAATTGGGCCTGAAAGGCCCATGCATGCCAGGATTGGATCTGAGGAGGCCATGTATGCCAGGATTGGGTCTTAAGGGGCCATGCATACCAGGATTTGGCCTTGGAGGTTCCTGCTTACCAGTATTGGTTCTGAGAGGTCCATGCATACCAGGATTGGGTCTGAGAGGGCCATAATTGCCAGGATTGGGTCTGAGGAGGCAACGTATGCCAGGATTTGGTCTGAAGGGGCCATGCTTACCAAGATTGTGCCTAGGAGGTGCATGATTACCAGGATTGGGTCTGAGGGGGCCATGCATGCCAGGATTGCGTCTGAGGGGCCATGCATGCCAGAATTGTGTCTGAGGGGCCAATCATGCCAGGATTGAGTGTGGAGGGGCATGCATGCCAGGATTGGACCTGAGAGGGCCATGCATGCCAGGATTGGGTCAAGGAGGTGCTTGCTTACCAGTATTGGGTCTGAGGGGGCCATGCATGCCAGGATTGGGTCTGGGGGGGCCATGCATGCCAGGATTGGGTCAAAGGGAACAATGACTGCCAGGATTGGATCTGAGGGGTCATGCATGCCTGAATTGGGTCTGAGGGTGCCATACATGCCAGGATTGGGTCTGAGGGGCCATGCATGCCAGAATTGTGTCTGAGGGGGCCAATCATTCCAGGATTGAGTGTGGGGGGCATGCATGCCAGGATTGGACCTGAGGGGACCATGCATGCCAGGATTGGATCGAGGAGGTGCTTGCTTACCAGTATTGGGTCTGAGGCGGCCATGCATGCCAGAATTTGGTCTGGGGGGGCCATGCATGCCAGAATTGGGTCTGGGGGGGCCATGCATGCCAGGATTGGGTCAGAGGAAACCATGCCTGCCAGGATTGGATCTGAGGGGCCATGCATGCCTGAATTGCGTCTGAGGGTGTCATACATAACAGGATTGGGTCTGAGGGGGCCATGCATACCATTATTGAGTTTGTGGGGGCCATGCATGCTAGAATTGGGCCTGAGAGCCCCATGCATACCAGAATGGATCTGAGGAGGCCATTTATGCCAGGATTGGGTCTGAAGGGGCCATGCATACCAGGATTGGGCCTAGGAGGTGCATGCTTGCCAGGATTGGTTCTGAAGGGTCCATGCATACCAGGATTGGGTCTGAGAGAGCCATTATTGCCAGGATTGGGTCAGAGGAGGCCATACATTCCAGGATATGGTCTACGGGGGCAATGCATGCCAGGATTGGTTCTGAGGGGGCCATGCATGCCAGGATCGGGTCTGAGGAGGCCGTATATATCAGGGTTGGGTCTGAAGGGGCCATGCATACCAGAATTGGGCCTAGGAGGTGCATGCTTCCCAAGATTAGTTCTGAGGGGGTGATGTATACCAGAATTGGGTCTGAGACGGTCATGCATACCAGGATTGGTAATGAAGGGGCAATGCATGCAAGGATTGGGTCTGAGGGAGCCATCTATACCAGGATTGGATCTTAGGGGGCCATGCATGTATGAATTGGGTCTGAGGGGGCAATACATGCCAGAATTGGGTCTGAGGGGGCCAATCATTCCAGGATTGGGTCTACAGGGGCAATGCATGCCAGGATTGGTTCTGCGGCGGTCTTGCATGCAAGGATTAGGTCTGAGGGGGCCATGCATTCCAGGATTTGATCTGAGGGGGTGATGTATACCAGAATTATTCTGAGAAGGCCGTGCATACCAGGATTGGGTCTGAGGGGGCCATGCATAGCAGTATTGAGTCTGTGGGGGCCATGCATGCCAGAATTGAGCCTGAGAGGCCCATGCATACAAGAATTGGGTCTGAAGAGGCCATGCATACCAGGATTTTGCCTATGAGGTGCATGCTTACCAAGATTGGTTCTGAGGGGTCCATTTATAACAGGATTGGGCCGGAGAGGGCCAAGATTGCCAGGATTGGGTCTGAGGAGGCCATGCATGCCAGAATTTGGTCTAAGGGGGCCATGCATGCCATGATTTTGTCTGAGGGGGCCTTGCATGCCACAATTGGGTCTGAGATGGTGATGCATACCAGGATTGGTACTGAAGGGGCCATGCATGCAGGATTGGGTCTGAGGGAGCCATGCATACCAGGATTGGATCTGAGGGGGCCATGCATGCCTGAATTGGGTCTGAGGGAGCAATGCAAGCCAGAATTGGGTCTGAGGGGGAAATGCATTCCAGGATTGGGTCTACAGGGGCAATGCATGCCAGGATTGGTTCTCTTGGGGCCTTGCATGCAAGGATTAGGTCAGAGGGGGCCATATATGCCAGGATTTGATCTTAGGGTGCAATGTATGCCAAGATTTTGTCTGAGAAGGACGGGAATACCAGGACTGGATCTGAGGAGGCCATGTATGCCAGGATCGGGTCTGAAGAAGCCATGCACACGAGGATTGGGTCTGAGAGGGCCATAATTGCCAGGATTGGGTCTGAGGAGGCCGTGCATGCCAGAATTTGGTGTAAGGGGGCCATGCATGCCATGATTTTGTCTGAGGGGGCCTTGCATGCCACAATTGGGTCTGAGACGGTGATGCATACCAGGATTGGTACTGAAGGGGCCATGCATGCCGGATTGGGTCTGAGGGAGCCATGCATACAAGGATTGGATCTGAGGAGGCAATGTATGCCAGGATTGGGTCTGAAGGGGCCCTGCACACGAAGATTGGGTCTGAGAGGGCCATGATTGCCAGGATTGGGTCTGAGGAGGCCCTACATGCCAGAAATGGGTCAAAGGAGGACATGCATGCCATGATTTTGTCTGAAGGGGCCATGCATGCCAGGATTGGGTCTGACTGAGCCATGCATACTAGGATTGGATCTGACAGGGCCATGCATGTCTGAATTGAGTCTGAGGGGGCCATGCATAGCAGGATTTGATTGGAGGGGGCCATGTATGCCAGGATTTTGTCTGAGAAGGCCGTGAATTCCAGAATTGGGCCTGAGAGGCCCATGTATACCAGGATTGTATCTGAGGAGGCCATGTATGCCAGGATTGGGTCTGAAGGGGCCATGCATACCAGTATTAATCCTGTGGGGGCCATGCATGCCAGAATTGGGCCTGAGAGGCCCATGTATACCAGGATTATATCTGAGGAGGCCATGTATGCCAGGATTGGGTCTGCAGGGGCCCTGCATGCCAGGATTGGGTCTGAAGGGGCCTTGCATACCAGGATTGGGCATAGAAGGTGCATGCCTACCAGGATTGGTTCTGAGTGGTCCATGCATACCAGGATTGGGTCTGAAGAGGCCATTCATGACCGAATTTGGTCTAATGGGGCAATGCATGCCTGAATTGGGTCGTCCTAGCGCTAATCCTAGTCGTCCTAATGCTAACCCTAGTATTCCTAGCGCTAACCCTAGTCATTCTAGCTCTAACCCTAGTCATCCAAGCGCTAACCCTAGTCGTCCTAAGGCTAAACCTATGAGTCCTAGCGCTAACCCTAGTCGTTCTAGCGTTAACCCTAGTCATCCTAGCGCTTACCCTAGTCATAATAACGCTAACCTTAGTCGTCCTAGCGCTAACCCTAGTCGCCCTAACGATAACTCTAGTCATCCTAGCGCTTATCCTACTCATCCTAACGCTAACCCTAGTCGTCCCAACTCTAACCCTAGTCGTCCTAGCGCTAACCCTAGTTGCCATAGCGCTAACCCTATTCGTCATAGCGCTAACCCTAGTCATCCTAACGCTAACCCTAGTCGTCCTAGCAATAACCCTAGTCCTCCTAGCGCTAATCCTAGTCGCCCTACTGCTAACCCTATTCGTCCTAACGCTAACCCTTGTCATCCTAGCAATAACCCTAGTTGTCCAAGCACTAATCCTAGTCGTCCTAGCACTAACCCTAGTCCTAAAGCTAACCCTACTCGTCCTAGCGCTAAATCTAGTCGTCCTAACGATAACCCTAGTCGTCCTAGCGCTAACCCTAGTCATCCTAACGTTGACCCTAGAAGTCCTATCGCTAACCCTAGTCGTTCTAACACTATCCCTAGCCATCCTAACGCAATCCCTAGTCGTCTTAGTGCTAACCCTAGTCATTCAAGCTCTAACCCTAGTCGTTCTAGCGCTAATCCTAGTCGTCCTAGCGCTAAACCTAGTCATTCTAACGTTGACCCTAGAAGTCCTATCGCTAACCCTAGTCATCCTAACGCTGTCCCTAGTCATCCTAACGCTAACACTAGTCATCTTAGCGCTAACCCTAGTCATTCTAGCTCTAACCCTAATCGTCCTAGCGCTAACCCTAGTTGTCCTAACGCTTACCCTATTAGTCCTAGTGCTAGCCCTAGTCGTCCTAACGCTAACCCTTCTTGTCCTAACGCTAACTCTAGTCATCATAGCGCTAACCCTAGTAGTCCTAACTCTAACCCTAGTCGTCCTAGCGCTAACCCTAGTCATCCTAACGCTATCCCTAGCCGTTCTAATTCAAACCCTATTCATCCTAGCTCTATTCCTAGTCGTTCTAACGCGAACCTTAGTCCTCCTAGCGCTAACCCTAGAAGTCCTAGCGCTAACCCTAGTCATCATAACGCTAACCCTAGTCATCCTAGAGCTAACCCTAGTCATCCTAGCTCTAACACTAGTCGTACTAACGCTAAACCTAGTCGTTCTAACACTATACCTAGTCGTCCTAACGTTAACCTAGTCGTCCTAACGCTAACACTAGTCGTCCTAGCAATTACCCTAGTCATCCTAGCATTAACCCTAGTCATCCTAGAGCTAATCCTAGTTGTCCTAGCGCTAGCCCTATTCGTCCTAACGCTATCCCTAGTCGTCCTAGCAATAACCCTACTTGTCCAAGTGCTAATCCTAGTCGTCCTAGCGCTAACCCTTGTCCTAAAACTAACCTTACTCGTCCTAGCGCTAAATCTAGTCATCCTAACGATAACCCTCGTCGTCCTAGCGCTAACCCTAGTCGTCCTAACGTTGACCCTAGAAGTCCTATCGCTAACCCTAGTCGTCCTAATGCTATCCATAGTCATCCTAACGCTATCCCTAGTCATCTTAGCGCTAACCCTAGTCATTCAAGCTCTAACCCTAGTCGTCCTAGCGCTAACCCTAGTCGTCCTAACGCTTACCCTATTAGTCCTAGCGCTAACCCTAGTCGTCCTAACGCTAACCTTAGTCATCCTAGCGCAAACCCTAGTCGTCCTAACGCTAACCCTTCTTGTCTTAACGCTAACCCTAGTAGTCCTAGCGCTGACCCTAGAAGTTCTTACTCTAACCCTAGTCGTCCTAGTGCTAACCCTAGTCGTCCTAACGCTAAACTTAGTCGTCCTAACGCTAACCCAAGTCGTCCTAGCAATAATCCTTGTCGTCCTATCTCTAATCCTAGTCGTCCTAGCGCTAACTCTAATCATCCTAACGCTAACCCTAGTCGTC
Source organism: Phyllobates terribilis (assembly GCF_046119375.1). Taxonomy (NCBI): domain Eukaryota; kingdom Metazoa; phylum Chordata; class Amphibia; order Anura; family Dendrobatidae; genus Phyllobates; species Phyllobates terribilis. The sequence continues at coordinate 1,923,511 of NW_027363002.1, read as the reverse complement.
CTATCAATAAACCTAGTCGTCCTAGCGTTAATCCTAGTCGTCTTAGTGCTAACCCTAGTCCTAACGCTAACCCTACTCGTCCTAGCGCTAACCCTATTCGTCCTAACACTAACCCGAGTCGTCCTAGCAATAACCATAGTCGTCATAGCGCAAATCCTAGTTGTACTAGCGCTTACCCTAGTCGCCGTAACGCTAACCCTATTCGTCCTAGCGCTAACCCTAGTCATCCTAACGATAACCCATGTCATCCTAGCGCTAACCCTAGTTGTCCTAAAGTTGACCCTAGAAGTCCTATCGCTAACCCTAGTCGTCCTAACGTTAACACTAGTCATCCTAACCCTATCCCTAGTCGTCTTAGCTCTAACCCTACTCATTCTAGCTCTAACCCTAGTCGTCCTAGCACTAACCCTAGTCGTCCTAACGCTTACCCAAGAAGTCCTAGAGCTAACCCTAGTTGTCCTAACGCTAACCTTAGTCGTCCTAGCTCAAACCCTGGTCGTCCTAATGCTAACCCTAGTTGTCCTAGCGCTAACTCTTGTAGTCCTAACTCTAACCCTAGTCGTCCTAATGCTAACCCTAGTCATCCTAATGCTATCCCTAGTCGTCCTAATGCAAACCCTATTCATCCTAGTTCTAACCCTAGTCGTTCTAACGCTAACCTTAGTCGTCTTAGCGCTTACCTTAGTCGTTCTAGCGCTAACTCTAGTCGTCCTAACGCTAACCTTAGTCATGCTAACACTATCCCTAGTCGTCCTAGTGCTAATCCTAGTCGTCCAAACGCTAACCCTAGTCGTCCTTGCGCTAACCCTAGTCGTCCAAGCGCTAACCCTAGTTGTCCTAGCGCTAACCCTAGTCGCCATAGCGCTAACCCTAGTTGTCCTAGCGCTAACCTTTGTCGTCCTAACGCTAACCCTAGTCGTCAAAAAGCTGACACTAGTCGTCCTAGCGCTAACCCTAGTCGTCCTAATGCTGACTCTAGATGTCCTAGCGCTAACCCCAGTCATTATAACGCTATTCCTATTCGTCCTAACGCTAACCCTAGTCATCCAAGCGCTAACCATAGTCGTGCTAACTCTAACCCTAGTCACCATAGCACTAACCCTAGTTGTCATAGCGCTAACCCTAGTCACTAGTCGTCCTTACGCTAACCCTAGTCGTCCTTACGCTAACCCTAGTCGTCCTAGTGCTAACCCTAGTCGCCCTAACTTTAACCCTAGTAATCCAAACGTTAACCCTTGTCGTCCTAGCGTTAACCCTGGTTGTCCTAGCACTAACACTAGTTGTCCTAACGCTAAACCTAGTCATACTAACACTAACCATAGTCGTCCTTGCACTAATCCTTTTAGTCCTAAGGCTAACCCTAGTCATCCTAGCGCTAACCCTAGTCATCCCAACGCTAACCCTAGTCATCCCAACTCTAACCCTACTCGTCCTAGCACTAACCCTAGTCGCCATAGCGCTAACCCTATTCGCCTTACCGCTAACCCTAGTCGCCATAGCGCTAACCTTATTCGTCTTAGCGCTAACCCTAGTCATCCTTACGATAACCCTAGTCGTCCTAATGCTATCCCTAGTCATCCTAACGCTAAACCTAGTCATCTTAGCGCTAACCCTACTCATTCTAGCTCTTACCCTAGTCGTCCTAGCGCTAACTCTAGTCATCCTAACGCTTACCCTAGAAGTCCTAGCGCTAACCCTAGTCGTCCTAACGCTAACCTTAGTCGTCCTAGAGCAAACCCTAGTCATCCTAACACTAACCCTTCTTGTCCTAATGCTAACCCTAGTCATCCTAGCGCTAACCCTTGTAGTCCTAACTCTAAGCCTAGTCGTCCTAGCGCTAACCCTAGTCATCCTAACGCTATCCCTAGTTGTCCTAATGCAAACCTTATTCATCCTAGTTCTAACCCTAGTCGTTCTAACACTAACCTTAGTCGTCCTAGCGCTAACCTTAGTCATGCTAACACTATCCCTAGTCATCCTAGCGCTAATCCTAGTCGTCCAAAAGCTAACACTAGTCGTCCTAACGTTAACCCTAGTCATACAAGCGCTAACCCTTGTCGTCCTAACTCTAATCCTAGTCGTCCTACCGCTAACCCTAGTCGCCATAGCGCTAACCCTAGTTGTCCTAGCGCTAACCTTTGTCGTCCTAACGCTAACCCTAGTCGTCCTAGCGCTAACCCTAGTCGTCCTAAAGCTGACACTAGTCGTCCTAGCGCTAACCCTAGTTGTCCTAACGCTGAATCTAGATGTCCTAGCTCTAACCCCAGTGATCCTAACGCTATTCTTATTCGTCCTAACTCTAACCCTAGTCATCCAAGTGCTAAACCTAGTCGTCCTAACTCTAACCCTGGTCGCCATAGCGCTAAACCTAGTTGTCCTAACGCTAACCCTAGCCATCCTAACGCTAATGCTAGTCATCCTAGCGCTAACCCTAGTAGTTCTAAAGCTATCCCTAGTCATCCTAATGCTAAGCCTAGTCATCCTAGCGCTAACCCTAGTCATGCTAATACTATCCCTAGTCGTCCTAGCGCTAATCCCAGTTGTCCTAACTTTAACCCTAGTCATCCTAACGCTAACCCTAGTCACCTTAGTGCTTACCCTACTCGTCCTAACGCTAACCCTAGTCATCCTAGCGTTAACCCTAGTCGTCCTAACGCTAACCCTAGTCACCCTAACGCTAACCCTAGTCGTCCTAGCCTTAACACTAGTCGTCCTAGTGCTAACTCTAGTCACCCTAATTCTAACCCTAGTCATCCAAACGGTAACCCTAGTCGTCCTAGCGCTAACCCTAGTTGTCCTAACGCTCACCCTAGTCATCTTAGCGCTAACCCTAGTCGTCCTAGCGCTAATCCTAGTTGTTCTAGCGCTAACCCTAGTTTTCCTAGCACTAACTCTAGTCGTCCTCTCGCTAACCCTAGTTGTTCTAGCGCTAACCGTAGTCATTATAACGCTAACCATAGTCGTCCTAACGTTAACCCTAGTCATCCTAATGCTAACCATAGTCGTCCTAGCGCCAACCCTAGTCGTCCTAACTCTAACCATAGTCGCCCTAACGCTAAACCTAGTCGCCCTGGCGCTAACCTTAGTTGTCCTAACGCTAACCCTAGTCATCCTAGCGTTAATCCTAGTCGTCCTAACACTATCCCTAGTCGTCCCAACTCTAACCGTAGTTGTCCTAGCGCTGACCCTAGTCGTTCTAGCGCTAACCCTAGTTTTCTTAGCGCTAAGCCTAGTCGTCCTAGCGCTAACCCTAGTTGTTCTAGCGCTAACCATAGTCGTCCTAACGCTAACCCTAGTCATCCTAACATTAACCCTAGTCATCCTAACGCTAACCCTAGTAGTTATAACGCCAACCCTAGTCATCCTAAGGCTAACCCTAGTCGTCCTTAAACTTTCCCTAGTCGTCCTTGTGCTAATAATAGTCGTCCTAACGCTAACCCTAGTCGTCCTAGCGCTAACCCTAGTCGTCCTAATGTTAACCGTAGTCGTTCTACGTCTAACCCTAGTCGCCCTAGCGCTCTCGCTAGTCGTCCTAGTGCTAACCCTAGTCATCCTAACGCTAACCCTAATCGTCCTAGTGCTAACCTTAGTCGTCCTAACGCTAACCATAGTCGTCCTAACGTTAACCCTAGTCATCCTAATGCTAACCATAGTCGTCCTAGCGCCAACCCTAGTCGTCCTAACTCTAACCATAGTCGCCCTAACGCTAAACCTAGTCGCCCTGGCGCTAACCTTAGTTGTCCTAACGCTAACCCTAGTCATCCTAGCGTTAATCCTAGTCGTCCTAACGCTATCCCTAGTCGTCCCAACTCTAACCGTAGTTGTCCTAGCGCTGACCCTAGTCGTTCTAGCGCTAACCCTAGTTTTCTTAGCGCTAAGCCTAGTCGTCCTAGCGCTAACCCTAGTTGTTCTAGCGCTAACCATAGTCGTCCTAACGCTAACCCTAGTCGTCCTAACATTAACCCTAGTCATCCTAACGCTAACCCTAGTAGTTATAACGCCAACCCTAGTCATCCTAAGGCTAACCCTAGTCGTCCTTAAACTTTCCCTAGTCGTCCTTGCGCTAATCCTAGTCGTCCTAACGCTAACCCTAGTCGTCCTAGCGCTAACCCTAGTCGTCCTAATGTTAACCGTAGTCGTTTAACGTCTAACCCTACTCGCCCTAGCGCTCTCGCTAGTCGTCCTAGTGGTAACCCTAGTCATCCTAATGCTAACCCTAGTCGTCCTAGTGCTAACCTTAGTCGTCCTAATGCTAATCCTAGTTATCCTAACGCCAAACCTAGTCGTCCTAACGCTAACCCTAGTCGTCCTAGCACTAACCCTAGTCATTTTAACTCTAACTCTAGTCATCCTAAAGCTAACCTCATTTGACCAAGCGCTAACCGCAGTCATCCTAGCGCTAACCTTACTCGTCTTAACTCTAACCCTATTCGTACTAATGCTAACCTCAGTCACCCTAACGCTATCCCTAGTCGTCTTAACGCTAACCCTAGTCATCCTACTGCTAACCATAGTCATCCTAACGCTAACACTAGCCGTATTGAACCTAATCCTTGTCATGCTAGCGCTAACCTTAGTCGTCCTAGAGCTAAACCAGTCGTCCTAACTCTAACCCTAGTCATCCTAATGCTAACACAGTCATCCTAACTCTAATCCTAGTCGTCCTAGCTCTAACCCTAGTCGTCCTAATGCTATCCTTAGTCGTCCTAACGCAAACCCTAGTCATCCCAGCTCTAACCCTAGTCTTCCTAACGTTAACCCTAGTCGTCCTAATGCTAACCTTTTTAGTCATAGCGCTAACCCTTGTAATCCTAGTGCTAACCCTAGTCATCCTAACGCTAACCCTAGACGTACTAACACTAACCCTAGTCGTCCTTGCGCTAATCCTACTCATCCAAATGCTAAAACTAGTCGCCCTAGAGCTAACCTTAGTCGTCCTAAGTCTAAACCTAGTTATACAAGCACTAACCCTAGTGGTTCTAATGCTAACCCTAGTCGCCCTAGCGATAACCCTAGTCATCCTAACGTTAACACTAGTCGTCCTAAAGTTAACCCTAGTCGACCTAACATTAACCCTAGTTGTCCTAACGTTAACCTTTGTCGTCCAAGAAATAACCCTAGTCGTCCTAGCGCTAATCCTAGTCGCCCTAGCGCTCTCGCTAGTCGTCCTAGCGCTAACCCTAGTCATCCTAACGCTAACCCTAGTCGTCCTAGTGCTAACCTTAGTCGTCCTAATGCTAACTCTAGTTGTCCTAACTCCAATCCTAGTCGTCCTAGCGCTAACCCTAGTCATCCTAGCGCTAACCCTAGTCATTTTAACTCTAACGCTAGTCGTCCTAAAGCCAACCTCATTTGACCAAGCGCTAACCCCAGTCATGCTAGCGCTAACCTTACTCGTCTTAACTCTAACCCTATTCGTACTAATGCTAACCTTAGTCACCCTAACGCTATCCCTAGTCGTCTTAACGCTAACCCTAGTCATCCTACTGCTAACCATAGTCGTCTTAACGCTAACACTAGCCGTATTGAACCTAATCCTTGTCGTGCTAGCGCTAAACTTAGTCGTCCTAGAGCTAACCCAGTCGTCCTAACTCTAACCCTAGTCATCGTAATGCTAACCCAGTCGTCCTAACTCTAATCCTATTCGTCCTAGCACTAACCCTAGTCGTCCTAATGCTATCCTTAGTCATCCTAACGCAAACCCTAGTCATCCCAGCTCTAACCCTAGTCGTCCTAACGTTACCCTAGTCATCCTAATGCTAACCTTTTTAGTCATAGCGCTAACCCTTGTCATCCTAGTACTAACCCTAGTCATCCTAACGCTAACCCTAGTCATACTAACACTAACCCTAGTCGTCCTTGCGCTAATCCTACTCGTCCAAACGCTAAAACTAGTCGTCCTAGAGCTAAGCTTAGTCGTCCTAAGTCTAAACCTAGTTATCCTAGCTCTAACCCTAGTCGTTCTAATGCTAACCCTAGTCGCCCTAGCGCTAACCCTAGTCATCCTAACGCTAACACTAGTCGTCCTAAAGTTAACCCTAGTCGACCTAATGTTAACCCTAGTTGTCCTAACGCTAACCCTTGTCGTCCAAGAAATAACCCTAGTCGTCCTAGCACTAATCCTAGTCTTCCTAGCGCTAACCCTAGTCGTCCTAGCGCTAACCAACCCTAGTCGTCCTAGCGCTAACCCTAGTCGTCATAACGATAACCGTAGTCGTTCTAGCGCTTACCCTAGTCATCCTAACGGTGATACTAGAAGTTCTAGCGCTAACCCTAGTCGTCCTAATGCTATCCCTAGTCTTTCTAACGCTATCCCTAGTCGTCCTAAAGCTAGTCCTAGTCATTCTAGCTCTAACCCTAGTCATCCGAGCGCTAACCCTAGTCATCCTAACGTTAACCCTAGAAGTCCTTGTGCTAACCCTAGTCGTTCTAGCGTTATTCCTAGTCGTCCTACCGCTAACCCTAGTCATCCTAATGCTAACCTTAGTCATCCTAGAGTCAACCCTAGTCATCCTTACGCTAACTCTTGTTGTCCTAACACTAAACCTAGTCGTCCTAGCACTAACCCTAGTCATCCAAACGCTAATCATAGTCGACTTAACTCTCACCGCAGTCGGTAACGCTGATCCCAGAAGTCCGAGCGCTAACCAAAGTCGTCTTAACGCAAACCCTAGTCATCCTACCTCTAACCCTAGGCGTTTTAACGCTAACCCTAGTCGTCCTAGCACTAACCCTAGTCGTCCTAACGCTAACACCAGAAGTCCAAGCGCTAACCGTAGTCATTCTAGCGCTAACCCTAGTCTTCCTAACACTAACCCTAGTCGTCCTAACGCTAATCGTAGTCATCCTGGCGCTAACACTAGTCATCCTAGCTCTAACTCTAGTCGTCCTAACGCTAACCTTAGTCGTCCTAACACTATCCCAAGTCGTTCTAGCGCTAATCCTAGTCATCCTAACGCTAACCCTAGTCATCCTATCGCTAACACTAGTCGTCCAAGTGCTAGCCCTAGTCGCCAAAGCGCTAACCCTAGTCGTCAAAGCGCTAACCCTAGTCGTCCTAACCCTCACCCTAGTCGTCCTACCTCTAAACCTAGTCTCCACAGTGCTAACCCTAGTCGTCCTAGGGCTAACCCTAGTTGGTCTAGCGCTAACCCTTGTCATCCTTACGCTAACCCTAGTCATCCTAGCGCTAACCCTAGTCGTCCTAAAGCTAACCCTAGTCGTTCTAGCGCTTACCCTAGTCGTCCTAACGCTGACTATAGATGTCCTAGCGCTAACCCTAGTCATCCTAACGCTATCCCTAGTCGTCTTAACGTTAACCCTAGTCTACATAGTGCTAACCCTATTCGTTATATTGCTAACCCTAGTCGTCCCAGCGCTAACCCTAGTCCTCCTAACGCTAATCCTAGAAGTCCTAGCGCTAACTCTAGTCATCCTAACTCTAACCCTAGTCGTCCTACCGCTAACCCTAGTCACCATAGCACTAACCCTACTCGTCCTAACGCTAGTCATCTTAACGTTAACCCTAGTCGTCCTAACGCTAACCCTGGTCATCCTAGCAATAACCCTAGCCGTCATAGCGCTAATCCTAGTCGTTCTAGCGCTAACTCTAGTCGTCCTATCGCTAACCCTACTCATCCTAGGTCTAACCCTAGTCGTCCTAACGATAACACTAGTCGTCCTAACACTAACCCTAGAAGTCCTTGTGCTAACCCTAGTCATTCTAGTGTTAATCCTAGTCATTCTAGCGCTAACCTTAGTCGTCCTAATGCTAACCTTAGTCATCCTAGAGTCAACCCAAGTCATCCTAACGCTAACTCTTGTTGTCCTAAAACTAAACCTAGTCGTCCTAGCGCTAACCCTAGTCATCCTAACGCTAACCATAGCCAACTTAGCTCTCACCCTAGTCGTCGTAACGCTGACCCCAGAAGTCTTAGCGCTAACCATAGTCGTCTTAACGCAAACCCTAGTCATCCTACCTCTAACCCTAGTCATTCTAGCGCTAACCCTAGTTGTCCTAAAACTAACCCTAGTTGTCCTAACGCTAATCGTAGTCATCCTGGCGCTAACACTAGTCATCCTAGCTCTAACCTTAGTCGTCCTAACGCTAACCTTAGTCGTCCTAACACTATCCCAAATCCTCCAAGCGCTAATTCTAGTCGTCCTAAAGCTAACTTTATTCGTCCTATCGCTAACACTAGTCATCCAAGTGCTTGCCCTAGTCGCCATAGCGCTAACACTAGTCGTCGTAGCACTAACCCTAGTCGTCCTAACTCTAACCCTAGTCATCCTACCTCTACACCTTGTCTCCACAGCGCTAACCCTAGTCGTCCTAGGGCTAACCCTAGTAGTTCTAGCGCTAACCCTTGTCGTCCTTAAGTTAACCCTAGTCATTCTAGCGCTAACCCTAGTCGTCCTAAAGCTAACCCTAGATGTTCTAGCGCTAACCCTAGTCATCCTAACGCTGACTCTAGTTGTTCTAGCGCTAACCCTAGTCGTCCTAACGCTATACCTAGTCGTCCTAACGCTAACCCTAGTCTACATAGTGCTAACCCTAGTCATTCTATTGCTAACCCTAGTCGTCCCAACGCTAACCCTAGTTCTCCTAACGCTAACCCTAGAAGTCCTAGCGCTAACTCTAGTCGTCCTAACTCTAACCCTAGTCATCCTACCGCTAACCCTAGTCACCATAGCACTAACCCTAGTCGTCGTAGCGCTAACACTAGTCGTCCTAACGCTAACCCTAGTCATCCTAATGTTAACCCTAGTCGTCCTAACGCTAACCCTAGTCATCCTAGCAATAACCCTAGCCGTCATAGCGCTAATCCTAGTCGTCCTAGCAATAACCCTAGTCATCCTAACGCTAACCCTACTCATCCTTGGCCTAACCCTAGTCGTCCTAACGATAACACTAGTCGTCCTAGCGCTTACCCTAGTCGTACTAACGTTGACCCTAGAAGTCCTAGCGCTAACTCTAGTCGTCCTAACGCTATCCCTAGTCATCCTAACGCTATGTCTAGTCGTCTTAGCGCTAACCCTAGTCATTCTAGCTCTAACCCTAGTCGCCCTAACACTTACCCTAGAAGTCCTAGCGCTAACTCTAGTCGTCCTAACGCTAACCTTAGTCGTCCTAACGCAAACCCTAGTCGTCCTAACGCTAACCCTTCTTGTCCTAATGCTAGCCCTAGTCGTCCTAGCGCTAACCCTAGTAGTCCTAACATTAACCCTAGTCATCCTAGCTCTAACCCTAGTCGTCCTAACGCTATCCCTAGTCGTCCTAACGCAAACCCTATTCATCCTAGCTCTAACCCTAGTCATTCTAATGCTAACTATAGTCATCCTAGCGCTAACCCTAGTCGTTCTAGCGCTAACCTTAGTCGTCCTAACCCTTACTCTAGTCATCCTAATGCTAACCCTAGTCATCCTAATGCTAACCCTCGTCATCCTAGCTCTAACGATAGTCGTCCTAACGCTAACCCTGTTCAACCTAACACTATCCGTAATCGTCCTAGCGCTAATCCTAGTCGTACAAACGCTAACTCTAGTCAATCTAGTGCTAACCCTAGTCGTCCAAGCGCTAACCCTAGTCGTCCTAACTCTAACACTAGTCGTCCTAGCGCTAACCCTTGTAGTCCTTACGCTAACCCTAGTCATCCTAGCGCTAACCCTATTCGTCCTAAAGCTAACTCTAGTCATTGTAGCGCTAACCCTAGTCGTCCTAACCAGAGATGAGCGTTGCTCGACTCGAACTGTTCGCCAATCTCAAATTCGAGCTGTTTTGGGCGGTGTTCGAGCTGTTCGGCGAACACGAACGATTTGAAAAAATTCGGCTGTTCGAGGTTATGTTCGATAACTGTATATGCAGCAAAATCATAACTGGATTTTTTCTCAGTAATGCTGAAAATTATTGCTAATACGCAGTTTGAGTGTACAGCGGGGCGGGGGGAGGGGCAGGGGATGGATCTCTGCAGGAATAATGAAGATCTCCATTTTTTTTTTCTCTTTCCCGCATTTACAGTGGGAAGGTGCAATCTGTCAGCCTATCAGCAGAGCACACACGGAGTGAACTGATTTTTTTCACACAAGCAAGGGCATGTGTCATTAGCAGTGTATGTCACATGTCCTTGCCCTATAAGACCCAGCAATTTTCCCCGTCGCCACCATTTTCTCACTGCTGCAGCTGCATGTTAGACGGCACCGCTGTTGCTGTGTGCGCTATACCTTGTTAATTTCAAGCCAATTTTCGCACAAATCTGCAGATAGCTTGGGAGTGGGGAATAGTTGTGATTGCAGTACTTTTAAGGACTAGGTTACAGCATTTCCTGCGACTTTTATCAGGCAGGTCTGTGCTCTTAAATATATAGTTTGGGAGTGAAGACTAATTGTAATTGCAGTCCTTTTCAGGACTAAGTTACATCAGTTCCTATCAGTTTTTGCCAGGCAGGTCTGTGCCAGTGCTGTGCAAGTTTTTTTCACAGCATTTGGCTAAATCTAGCAAAGCTAATCTTTTTTGGCCTATTGCAGAGTGTGTTAGTCAGTGGAGTAGCCTATCTGTGATGCAAGCTACACCACCTGTGTATAGAATACCAATTTTTTTTACTGCACCTAGTGAAGTAAAACCTTTTGGGCATAGCATCATTCTATTAGTCCATCTATACTGACCTCCATCAGGTTGCAAATTGAATATAATTTTTTTCTGCATCTAGCTCTGAAAAAATATTTGGGCTTCTAGCAGTGTGTGGGACTTTCTCTATTAGTCCATCTATACTGACCTCCATCAGGTTGCAAATTAAAAATAATTTTGATCTGCATCTAGCTCTGAAAAAATATTTGGCCTTCTAGCAGTGTGTGGGACTTGTTCTATTAGTCCATCTATACTGACCTCCATCAGTTTGCAAATTGAAAATAATTTTTTTCTGCATCTAGCTCTGAAAAAATATTTGGGCTTCTAGCAGTGTGTGGGACTTGGTCTATTAGTCCATCTATACTGACCTCCATCAGGTTGCAAATTAAAAATAATTTTGATCTGCATCTAGCTCTGAAAAAATATTTGGCCTTCTAGCAGTGTGTGGGACTTGTTCTATTAGTCCATCTATACTGACCTCCATCAGGTTGCAAATTAAAAATAATTTTTATCTGCATCTAGCTCTGAAAAAATATTTGGCCTTCTAGCAGTGTGTGGGACTTGTTCTATTAGTCCATCTATACTGACCTCCATCGGGTTGCAAATTGAATATAATTTTTTTCTGCATCTAACCCAGATGATAGTTTTGGCCTAATACCACAGTTTGGCCACTCAGCTCTGCTCGGTTCCTATCCATTGTTTTTTTGTGCAAACAACTCCAGAGTTGTGAATTAGTTAACAACCAAAATGAGTGGAAAAAGGCCTGCTGCTGGTGGAAAGGGGAATAGGCGTGTTGGGAAGGGGAAAAAAGGTTGTGTCCGTGGGGTAGGTGTTAAAGCAACAGTAACATCTGCAGAAGAAAGACCATCTTCCAGCCAAACTAAAATGTCTACTTCTTTTAGCGGAGAATGTGATAAGATCCCTTTCTTACGGCCACGCCAATCGCTACAAATTCCAGATGAGGCACAAAAACAGCAGGTGCTTCAACGGATATCAAGTGCTCCTTTAAGTGGGCTCTCCTCCACATCAACTTCAACATCACAAATACTCCAGTCCTCAGAAGTGTCACCCCAATCGCACTTGCTTCCTCACAGCTCCCAAATCTCCAGCTGCCCGTCTGAGTATGAGGTAGAACAGATGGTTGAGTCTGCAGAGCGGTTTACTCATACTATAGCCTGGGAATCAGAGGTCGGCTCCAGCACTTCTGTGAATCCAGACGAGGAAATGATCTGCACTGATGCCCAGAATCTTTATGAGTCGGATCCAGGACCAGACGCAGAAGGTTTTGAACATAATGTAGACCCTCAATCCCAAACTGTAACTCCTGTTGATAGAGACAATGAGGAAGACGATGATGAGACTCAAATACCTGATTGGAGTGACAACTTTAGTTTTTTGTTAGGGCAGGAACAGGTTGGCTCTGAGGACGACGGGTGTGGTAACACACAGGGTGATGATGATGAGGTTGGAGATCCCACTTACTGTCAACCCACAGTCAGCCAAGAGATGAGGTCAGCAGAGGAGGTGGAGGAGGATGATAGTGACGACGAGGTCAGGTTGCGCCTTCCTGGACAGAGACGTAGTACTGGAAGCACGTCAACAACTGCATCCTCAAACACAACTCTGCCTCTGACCACAAGTCGTGGTGGCTCTTCAGGTCGCATGGGTGCTAAGCCTTGCATAGCCTGGGCATTTTTTCAGATCAATAAAGATGATCCAACTCGTGTTATCTGTAACATTTGTCAACAAAAGCTAAGTAGAGGCCAAAAAATACATAGCTTGAGTACTTCATGCATGAACCGGCACATGGACATGAAGCATAAGTTGCAGTGAGAAGCTCACTGTGCTACAATGCGGCCAAGCCGGCCGGGCCAACAACCATCTGCCCCATCTTGTGCATCTGTGGCCTCTTCATCCTCTGTGACTGGGGGGACAGCAGTCACACCTGTTTTGGGACGCAGACCTGCCACCTCTTTACCCGCAACAGCCAGCGTGATTGGTAGGTCATCATTTTCTTTGGAGGTGGTAACACCAGCTGGTGTTGAGCGCTGTCCGACATCAAAAGCACCACCTTTGGATCAAGGCAACCTAACATGTCTGCCTGCATCTTCCTCACAGACCGGCAGGTTGCCGGGGACACCCTTATCAACACCGTCTAAGCACAACAGCCAGCCCTCGGTCCCTCAGATGTGGACAAGTAAAAGACCATTTCCTCCTAGCCATGAGAAAGCTAAGAGGTTGAATTTCACCATCTGCAAGCTCTTGGCTACAGAAATGCTGCCTTTCCGCCTGGTGGACACAGAGGATTTTCGAGACCTTATGTCCGTCGCAGTGCCCCAGTATCAGATGCCCAGTCGGCACTACTTCTCAAAGAAAGTTGTGCCTGCGCTCCACCAGCATGTCGCACACAACATCACCGCTTCTTTGAGAAACTCTGTGTGTGACAGGGTGCATTTCACCACAGACACTTGGACGAGTAGGCATGGACAGGGGCATTACATGTCGCTGACTGGGCACTGGGTAACTATGGTGACAGCAGGACAAGGGGCTGCTGTCCAAGTCTTGCCGTCCCCACGAGTTGTGCGTCAATCCTCTTTATCTCAAAGTTCCTCAACTGCTTCTGCATCCTGAACCTCCTCTCGGTCCTCCACCTGCACCCAAAGCCTGTCTGGTCATGCCACAAGCTTTCAAACTGCGCAGAAGGGATCCTGCACACCTCCTTACTATGCTGACAGTAGGGCTCAACGTCATCATGCGGTTTTTACTTTGAAATATCTGGGAAATGTGAGTCACACAGCTGAGTAGTTGTGGTCAGCTCTGGAGAACCAATTTCAAGAATGGTTGTCTCCACTGGACCTGAAACCAGGGAAGGCCGTGTGCGACAATGCTGCAAACCTGGGTGCGGCCCTTCGTCGGGGCAATGTCACACACGTGCCTTGTATGGCTCACGTGTTGAACCTGGTTGTCCAGCAATTTTTAGCCCACTATCCCGAACTAGATGGCCTTCTGCAGAGGGCACGGTCGCTGTGTGCTCACTTACGCCGTTCGCATCCCGCAGCTCAGCGACTTACATCTCTACAGAAGTCGTTGGGCCTGCCACTTCACCGGCTAAAATGTGATGTGCCTACCCGGTGGAATTCAACTCTGCACATGTTGCAGCGACTGTGGCAGCACCGACAAGCCCTGGTGCAATAAGTTCTGACGTATATACTGGGCCAACGAGATCCAGATGTGGGGCAAATCACGCTGTAGGAGTGGTCTCAGATCAGGGACCTATGCACCCTTCTGCACAGTTTTGAAATGGCGTCGAAGATGTTTAGTGCTGACGATGCCATTATCAGCATGACTATTCCGGTGATTTATATGCTGGAGCACATGATAAACAGAATTCGGAGTCAGGTGGTGGCACAAGAGGAGGTTGAGGAAGTAGAGGAGGAGGAGTTGTATGCGGAAGGGCTAACGTCTGCAAGGTCCAGACGGTCGGCAGCACCAAGGCGGCAGGCATGCGAGGGTGGGCGAGATGGTTTTACCAGGGCGCATGGTAGCAGCCAAACTAGTGAGGAAGGTGCAGGAGCCCAGGAAGAAGTGGAGGACGAACTGATGGAAGACTCATCAGATGAGGGAGACCTTGATCACATTTCTGTTGTGCGAGGTTGGGGGGAGAGGACAGAGGAAGGAAGCATGATTGTTACCTCGCCACCAACACAACAGGGACTTGGTGCTCCTGGATGCGCAAGACACATGAGTGACTTCTTGCTGCACTACCTGCAACATGACCCTCGAATTGTGAGAATTAGAAATAATCCTGACTAATGGGTTGCCACACTGTTAGATCCCCGGTACAAAAGTAAATTTGCAGAAATTATTCCTGCCATAGAAAGGGATGCATGCATGCAGGAGTATCAGCAGATACTGTTGCAGAATCTTACATGTGATTTTCCACAAAACACCAGTGGTGCACGAAGTGAATCTCACAGTTCCAACTTGCCAACCGTGGGACCGTCGAGTGTTCAGCACTCAAACCGTAACAGAAACACAGTATCTGCTGGTAACATCAATTTTGCGGAATCATTTCACCACTTTTTTAGCCCATCCTTTGCAAGGCCACAGGAGACAAGAAGTCTGACACATAGTCAACGCCTAGAGACGATGGTACAGGAGTATCTCCAAGTAAACATTGAAGCCATGACTATGTCACTGGACCCTTGCTCTTTTGGGCTTCTAATCTGGATAAATGGCCGGAGCTCGCCACTTACGCCTTGGAGATCTTGTCATGCCCCGCAGCCAGCGTTCTGTCTGAACGTGTGTTCAGTGCTGCTGGTGGTGTGCTAACAGATAAGTGCACGCGGCTCTCCACTGATAATGTAGACAGACTCACGTTCATAAAGATGAACAAATCATGGATCCGAAACGACTTTTCTACCCCTGTGTCATCCTGGGGAGAGTAAAAGCTTGATGATTGGTTAAAATCACCTCACCAACCGTTTTAAGCTTTCAAATTACTAATCATGTTTATCTGTATCTTGCCTGGAAAATAATTTGGGCTTTGCAGCAATGTGCAGTACTGATTCTATTAGGCCATCTATACTAAGCTCCACCAGATTTAAAATTAATAATAATTTTTAGCTGCATCTAGCCCGGAAAATAATTTTGGGGCTCCGAGATGCGCAAGACACATAAGTGCCTTCTTGCTGCACTACCTGCAACATGACCCTCAGATTGTCAGAATTCGAAGTAATCCTGACTACTGGGTTGTCACACTCTTAGATCCCCCCACACTCTTCGATCAACCTTTTCATTTTAATAAAGACCAAAAAAATGGTCATTTTTGAAATGATAAGCATTAGCAGGTTATTAGAAACTGAAATCAAACAGTTTTCAACTCAAAACTTTATTCTAGGTTACGTTACATTTGCACATAGGACCCTTTGTTCGAAAGGAGCTTCTGAACTCTCTCATCCATTGAATTTGTCAGGTTTTGGATGGTTTCTGCTTCAATTGTTTTGCTTGAGGACAGAATACCCTCCCAGAGCTGTTGCTTAGATGTGAACTGCCTCCCGCCATCATAGACACTCCTTTTGATGATGCTCCTGAGGTTCTGAATGGGGTAGAGGTCAGGGGAGCATGGGGGTCACACCATAAGTTTGTCCCCTTTTATGCCCATATCAGCCAGAAATGCAGATGTGTTATGTGCAGCATGAGACGGGGCATTATCATGCATGAAAATGATGTTGCTGTGGAATACACGGTTCTTCTTCTTGAACCATGGCAGGAAGTGCTGTTTGAGAAACTCCACATACATTATGGAGTTCATCTTTACCCCTTCAGGGATCCTAAAGGGGCCGACAATCTCTCTCCCTATGATTCCAGCCCAAAACATTACTCCACCTCCTCCTTGTTGCCGCTGTAGCCATGTTTGCGTGGGGTGTCCATCAACCAGCCATCCTCCACTCCATCCATCTGGACCATCGAGCATTGCATGGCACTCATCCGTGAACAAAACAGTTTTGAAGTCAGTCTTCATGTATTGTTTGGCCCACTGGAGCCATTTCTGCTTGTGTGCAGTGGATAGAGGAGGTCGACAGGATGGCGTACGCACAGCTGCAAACCTTTGAAGGACCCTGCATCTTGTTGTTCGAGGGACGTTGGAGGCACCAGCAGCTTCAAAAACTTGTCTGCTGCTATGACAAGGCTTTTTTGCCGCTGCTCTTTTAACCTGACGTAATTGCCTGTAGGAAAGAGTCCTCAATTTGCCCTTATCAGCACGCACACGTGTGTACTGTGAATCAGCTACATACTTCTTGATTGCCAAGACACTTCATCCTGATCATCGCACAATGTTGATTGTAGTCATGCCTTGACCTAAACACTCCACAATTTGATGCTTCTCAGCAGCCGACACATCCTTTTTCTTTCCCATTTTGGCAGAAAATGTAGGCTGCTTAATAATGTGGGACAGCCTTCTTAAGTAGTCTTGCCGTTCATTGGACACACCTGCCAAACTAATTAGCACAGGTGTCTGCAATTGCTTACAGTGCTATAAAGAGCCCTGACACACATCACCATCAATGAGTTTAACTGACAAACAAACAAAATCTTCCCTTATCACTCCTAAACACTTTTTGCATAATAATTTGGAACACAGTGTACATGTGCTTTTCCACAAAACACCAGTGGTTCACGTAGTGAATCTTACAGTTCTAACTAGCCAACCGTGGTCTGTATGGAGTTGTTCAATAAAGGGCCCAAAATTAAGATAACATAGACGGGAGAGGTCTCTGAATAGGAATTCCTAAGAATTTGATACCCTGTGAGGGCCAGGCAAAGGGAAAGTTGGACTGGATGGAATCCTGTATGGATTTGGGGAGGGAGACATCGAGGGCCTCAGACTTCGCTGTGTTGATTTTAAAATTTGACCATGTAACAAAGTGATCTATTTCAGCCATAACAGCAGGGATGGATATATGTGATTGAGTGATATATACTAGGACATCATCAGCAAATAGAGAGCACTTGTACTCGGTGCCTCCCACCTCAATCCACCTAATATTGGGGTTATGGCGAATTGATGAGAGCAAGTGCTCCGTCACTAGGATGTATAAGAGAGGGGACAGAGGACATCCCTGCCTTGTCCCATTGGTGATTATGAAAGGTGATGAAAATGTTCTGACGCGCCCCCTGGGCCTTGGGACATCCGGAGCCGGACCCTTTTTGGTGGATGCTGGTGGTTGTAGTCTCCGTGGCGGCGACCCGGTTCCGTGGCTCAGGGCGGTCAAACCAGTGGCGGAACTATTTATGTGGTTTTGATGTTTAAATGTCCGGCTACGCCACCCGTGGAATGCTGTCAGAGTGAACCGCCGCTGCAGGGCAGACAGCTGAGGCTGGTGTTGTGGGTGCAGCAGAGCGCAGCATAACTTCCCACGGGAGGAGTATAGACTCAGGGCAGTGTATGCGGAGGATGGGGGTGATGGTGCAGGGCAGCAGCAGTAACGACACGGAGTCAGTGATGCAGTCCAGGGCCTTTACTCAGAGTTCTTATTATCCAGACCACTTCTGCAGGTAACGGCTGCCCACGTCGTAGTGTGCTCACCAGGTGAGGGGCTCAGACAACTCCCAGAAAACTTTGGAGCGCTTCACAGGACCCCCATTGTGTGTCCTTTGTCTGGCTTTTCTTACCAACCCTTCTGTCCGGCTGCCTCGGGCCTCCTCTTGGTAAAATGGCGCCAGTTTCCCTGACCCTATGTGCTGCCCTCCTAGCGGGTGTAGCGAGGGGCTGCGCCACATAAAATGTCACAGCCTCTGGTTTCTAGCTGAGGGTCGTTTCCTGCCTCCACTAGTTTCGGGAACCGGTCTCCCCCTTTGGCCTGACCCCTCCACACAGGTGGATTCGGGCGTGCGGTGGCGACTCGCCCGTCCACACCCCTAGGATCCCTTCGTTCCTCGTTCCTGGAGCCTCCTCCGCTCCTCTTCCATCCTTCTCCCTCTTCCAGGCCTGGGCCTCTGTTACTAGGCCCGCCTCCGGAGCAGAGCTCATGCAGAGCCCCTGCTCCCTGTCACTTCTGCTCAGACTTCTCTGCACTGAACTAAGATGGTGTCCACCTTTTATACTCCCTTCTCAATGCACCCAGGAACTGCTTCCTCCCTGCTCCTGCACTACAGGGTTCCCCTTCCTCAGTGTTCCCTCCCCCCACTCCAGCCAGGGAAAAG
The DNA here is from genome assembly GCF_046119375.1 of Phyllobates terribilis. Classification (NCBI taxonomy): domain Eukaryota; kingdom Metazoa; phylum Chordata; class Amphibia; order Anura; family Dendrobatidae; genus Phyllobates; species Phyllobates terribilis. Next base: position 1,905,180 of record NW_027363002.1, on the reverse strand, counting down.
GACTGTCGTGCCTATCTCAGGGGCATATTGGTCGCCTTGCCCCACGGCAATGTGGTGTAATGCATGCAGGTGTCAGGTCCTGATCCACACTCCATCCTTACCTGAGAGTGAGATATCACACCTCTGGGTGAGGTGCAATACCTCTGTAGCAACCGAGCCCTCGGGGTGCTACAGTTCCATTTATCTTCAGCCTAGGTGACGTATTGCGATACAGGGCTGTGATTTTGGCTATAAAAGGGTCCCCTAGACCCCTACCCCAAGCTTTTTAAGAGAATCATATATGGCGTGCCAGGAGACTCTATGGAATGCTTTCTCAGCATCCAACGAGAGTATCTAATTACAAATTTTTAACTGCATTTAGCCCAGGAAATACTTTGTGCCTAGTAGCAGTGTCTGCTAGTCAGCGGATTATCCCGGCTGTTAAGCAAGCTACACCAAAGAAAATGCTTCGGGTCCATGGGATACTCAGTGAAGAGCATCAGGAGGCACCCCAAGGCATAGGGGCTGGGACTGGCAGTAGGATGCCTTGCGGTGGACAGCCGAGCTCGATCCTTATAAAAGATTTTTAACTGCAGCAGCTTTACTGGACGCTACTGGAGCTGGAATTACGCGGATGCTGGCATGAGACTTGCCCTTCAATCGATCCTTGTAAAAGGATTTAAAGTGTATTCATTCAAATTAGAGAGACATTTTAAATTAAAAAGCATAGAGCTGCCTCCACCACAGGGGGGCTCGCAAAACCCACCAGCGGACAGGCACCAGTATTGGGAGAGGGGGGCTGGCCATCAGGGTCCACCGCGGCTCTGGCACAAACCCGGCGACACGGAGGTGGCACGGGCAGGAACGGACTGGCCGTGTCGGCTTCTCACTATTTGGATTTTAGAAGGGCATGACATGCCTATATCTGTGTCTCCCCCTCCTTTTACTCCTCCAGCTCTTTTCTTTTCGCATGACTATATGTACTTGTCACTTTTCCATGTGTTAGTTATGTCTTCTGAGCAGTTTGTCAGCTTTTGGACACCTTTGAAGGTGTTTTCTATGTGTTTCTAAGTGTTTTTGTTTGCCTGCCATTGGTTTTAACGGTGTTCGAAGGTGTTCGACGAACAGTTCGATGAACAGTTCGGCGAACACAAGGGTGTTCGACCAACCGAACCGAACTCGAACACTACGGGGGTGGCTCAACACTAGTCCTAACGCTGACTCTAGATGTCCTAGCGCTAACCCTAGTCATCCTAGCGCTATCCCTAGTCGTCCTAACGCTAACGCTAGTCTACATAGCGCTAACCCTAGTCGTTCTATTGCTAACCCTCGTCGACCCAGCGCTAACCCTAGTCCTCCTAACGCTAACCCTAGAAGTCCTAGCGCTAACTCTAGTCGTCCTAACTCTTACCCTAGTCATCCTACCGCTAACCATAGTCGCCATAGCGCTAACCCTAGTTGTCCTAGCACTAACCCTAGTCGTCCTAAAGCTAACCCTAGTCCTCCTAACGTTAACCCTAGTCCTCCTAACGTTAACCCTAGTCGTCCTAACGCTAACCCTAGTCATCCTAGCAATAACCCTAGTCGTCCTAGCGCTAATCCTAGTCGTCCTAGCGCTTATCCTAGTCATCCTAACGCTAACCCTACTCATCCTAGCACTAACCCTAGTCGTCCTAACGATAACCCTAGTCGTCCTAGTGCTTACCCTAGTCGTCCTAACGTTGACCCTAGGAGTCCTATCGCTAGCCCTAGTCGTGCTAACCCTATACCTAGTCATCCTAACGCTGTCCCTAGTCGTCTTAGCGCTAACCCTATTCATTCTAGCTCCAAGCCTAGTCGTCCTAACACTTACAATAGTAGTCATAGCGCTAACCTAAGTCATCCTAACACAAACCCTAGTCATCCTAACGCTAACCCTTCTTGTCCTAATGCTAACCCTAGTCGTCCTAGAGCTAACCCTAGTAGTTATAACTCGTACCCTAGTCATCCTAACGCTATCCCTAGTCGTCCTAACTCAAACCCTATTCATTCTAGCTCTAACCCTACTCGTTCTAATGCTAACATTAGTCATCCTAGCGCTAACCCTAGTCGTTCTAGCGCTAACGCTTGTCGTCCTAACGCTAAATCTAGTCATCCTAGCGCTAACCCTCGTCATCCTAGCTCTAACCCTAGTAATCCTAACGCTAACCCTATTCGTCCTATTACTATCCATAGTCACCCTAGCGCTAATCCTAGCCGTCCAAACGCTAACCCTAGTCATCCTAGTGCTAACCCTAGTCGTCCAAGCGCTAACCATAGTCGTCCTAAATCTAACACTAGTCGTTCTACAGCTAACTCTAATCGCCATAGCACTAACCCTAGTTGTCCTAGCGCTAGCGCTAGTCGTCCTAACGCTATCCCTAGTCATCCTAACGCTAATCCTAGTCATCCTAGCGATATACCTAGTCATCTTAACGCTGACTCTAGATGTCCTAGCGCTAACCCTAGTCGTCCTAACGCTATCCCTAGTCATCCTAACGCTAACCCTAGTCTACCTAGTGCTAACCCTTGTCGTTCTATTGCTAACCCTAGTCATCCCAGCGCTAACCCTAGTTCTCCGAAAGCTAACCTTAGAAGTCCTAGCGCTAACTCTAGTCATCCTAACTCTAACCCAAGTCATCCAAACGCTAACCTAGTCATCCAAACGTTAACCAAAGTCGTCCTAATGATAACCCTAGTCGTCCTAGCAATAATTCTAGTCGTCCTAACGCTAATCTTAGTCGTCCTAGCGCTAACCCTAGTCGTCCTAACGCTAACCCTACTTATCCTAGCACTAACCCTACTCGTCCTAGCGCTTATCCTAGTCATCCTATTGTTGACCCTAGAAGTCCGATCGCTAACCCTAGTCGTCCTAGCCATATCCCTAGTCATCCTAACGCTATCCCTAGTCGTCTTAGTGCTAACCCTAGTCATGCTAGCTCTAACCCTAGTCGTCCAAACTCTTACCCTAATAGTCCTAGCGCTAACCCTAGTCGTCCTAACTCTAACCTTAGTCGTCCTAACGCAAACCCTAGTCATCCTAACGCTAACCCTTCTTGTCCTAATGCTAACCCTAGTCTTCCTAGCGCTAACTCTAGTAGTCCTAACTCTAACCTTAGTCGTCCTAGCGCTAACCCTAGTCGTCCTAACGCTATCCCTAGTCGTCCTAACGCAAACCCTATTCATCCTAGTTCTAACCCTAGTCGTCCTAATGCTAACATTAGTCATCCTAGCGCTAACCCTAGTCGTTCTAGCGCTAACACTCGTCATCCTAGCTCAAACCCTAGTCGTTCCTAACGTTAACCCTATTCATCCTAAAACTATCCGTAGTCATCCTAGCGCTAATCCTAGTCGTCCAACACTAACCCTAGCTGTCCTAGCGCTAACCCTAGTCGTCCAAGCGCTAACCCAAGTCGTCCTAACTTTAACACTAGTCGTCCTACCGCTAACCCTAATCGCCATAGCGCTAACCCTAGTTGTCCTAACGCTAACCCTACTCATCCTAGCACTAACCCTAGTCGTCCTAAAGATAACCCTAGTCACAATAGCACTAACCCTAGTCGTCCTAGCGCTAACCCTAGTCGTCCTAACGCTAACCCTAGTCAGACTAATGTTAACACTAGTCGTCCTAATAATAACCCTAGTCATCCTAGCAATAACCCTAGTCGTCCTAGCGCTAATCCTAGTCGTCCTAGCACTAACCCTAGTCATCCTAACGCTAACCTTAGTCGTCCTAACGTAAACCCTAGTCGACCTAACTCTAACCCTTCTTGTCCTAATGCTAACCCTAGTCGTCCTAGTGCTAACCCTAGTAGTCCTAACTCTAACCCTTGTCGTCCTAACGCTAACCCTAGTCGTCCTAATGCTAACATTAGTCACCCTAGATCTAATCCTAGTCATTCTAGTCCTAATGATAGTCGTCCTAACGCTAACTCTAGTCATCCTAACGCTAACCCTAGTCATCCTAGCGCTAACCCTCGTCATCCTAGTTCTAACCCTAGTCATCTTAACGCTAACCCTATTCATACTAACACTATCTGTAGTTGTCCTTGCGCTAATCCAAGTCGTCCAAACACTAACAATAGTCATCCCAGCGCTAACCCTTGTCGTCCAAGCGCTAACCCTAGTCGTCCTAACTCTAACCCTAGTCGTCCTAACTCTAACCCTAGTCGTCCTACCGCTAACCCTAATCGCCATAGCTCTAACCCTAGTTGTCCTAGTGATAACCCTAGTCGTCCTAATGCTATACCTAGTCGTCCTAGCTCTAACCCTAGTCATCCTAATGCTATCTCTACTCATTTTAGCGCTAATCCTAGTCGTCCTAGCGCTAACCCAAGTCGTCCTAGCGCTAACCCTAGTCATCCTAACTCAAACCCTAGTCGTCCTACCGCTCATCCTACTTGCCATAGCGCTAACCCTAGTTGTCCTAGCTCTAACATTCGTCGTCCAAACGATAACCCTAGTCATCCTAGCGCTAACCCTAGTCATCCTAAATCTAACCCTAGTCGTCCTAGCACTAACCCTAGTTGTCCTAACGCTATCCCTATTTGTCCTAACGCTAACCCTAGTCGTCCTAGCACTAACGCTAGTCGTTCTATTGCTAACTCTAGTCGTCCTAGCGCTAACACTAGTCATCCTAATGCTAACCCTAGAAGTCGTAGCGCTAACCCTAGTCATCCTAGCAATAACCCTAGTCATCCTAGTGCTAATCCTAGTCGCCCAAGCGCTAACCCTAGTCGTCCTAGCGCTAAACCTGGTCATCCTAACGATTACCCTAGTCATCCTAGCGCTAACTCTAGTCATCCTAACGCTATCCCTAGTCATCCTAATGCTATCCCTAGCTGTCCTAGCACTTACCCTTGTAGTCTTAACTCTAACCCTAGTCGTCCTAGCGCTAACCCTAGTCGTCCTAACTCTAACCCTAGTCATCCTAGCACTTACCCTAGTAATCCTAACTCTAACCCTAGTCGTCCTAGCGCTAACCCTAGTCGTCCTAATGCTATCCCTAGTCGTCCTAACGCAAACCCTATTCATCCTAGCTCTAACCCTAGATGTTCTAATGCTAACATTAGTCATCCTAGCTCTAACCCTAGACATTCTAATGCTAACATTAGTCATCCTAGCGCTAACCCTAGTTATTCCTGCGCTAACCCTAGTCATCCTAATGCTAACTCTAGTCATCCTAACGCTATCCCTACTCATCCTAGCGCTAACCCTCGTCATCCTAGCTCTAACCCTAGTCGTCCTAACGCTAAACCTATTTGTCCTAACACTATCCGTAGTCGTCCAAGCGCCAATCCTACTCGTCCATACGCTAACCCTATTTGTCCTAGCTCTCACCCTAGTCGTCCAAGCGCTAACCCTAGTCGTCCTAACTCTAACCCTACTCGTCCTACCGCTAATCCTAATCGTTATAGCGCTAACCCTAGTTGTCCTAGCGCTAACCCTAGTCATCCTAATGCTAACCCTAGTCGTCCTAGCTCTAAAACTAGTCATCCTAAAGCTATCTCTATTCATCCTAGTGCTAACCCTTGTCGCCATAGCGCTAACCCTAGTTGTCTTAGCGCTAACCTTTGTCGTCCTAATGCTAACCCTAGTAGTCCTAAAGCTAACCCTAGTCGTCCTAGCGCTAACACTAGTCGTCCTAACGCTAACCCTAGTTGTCCTAGCGCTAACCCTAGTCATCCAAGCTCTAACTCTAGTCATCCTAACTCTAACCCTAGTCGTCCTACCGCTAACCCTAATCACCATAGCGCTAACCCTAGTTGTCCTAGCGCTAACCCTAGTCATCCTAACGCTAACCCTAGTCATCCTAATGCTAACCCAAGTCGTCCTAGCTCTAACCCTAGTCATCCTAAAGCTATCTCTACTCATTTTAGCACTAACCCTAGTCGTCCTAGCACTAACCCTAGTCACCATAGCGCTAACCCTAGTTGTCCTAGCGCTAACCTTCGTCATCCTAACGCTAACCCTAGTCGCCCTAGCACTAACCCTAGTCGTTCTATCGCTAACCCTAGTCGTCCTAGTGCTAACCCTAGTCATCCTAACGCTAACCCTAGAAGTCGTAGCGCTAACCCTAGTCGTCCTAACTCTAACTTAGTCGTCCTACCGCTAACCCTAGTCGCCATAGCGCTAACCCTAGTCATCCTAGCGCTAACCCTAGTCGTCCTAATGCTAGCCCAGTCATCCTAACGCTAACCCTAGTCGTCCTAGCAATAACCCTAGTCATCCTAGCGCTAATCCTAGTCATCCAAGCACTAACCCTAGTCGTCCTAGCGCTAAACCTAGTCATCCTAACGATTACTCTAGTCGTCCTAGCGCTAACCCTAGTCGTCCTAAAGCTATCCCTAGTCATCCTAAGGCTAACCATTCTTGCCCTAATGCTAACCCTAGTCGTCCTAGCGCTAACCCTATTAGTCCTAACTCTAACTCTAGTCGTCCTAGCGCTAACCCTAGTCGTCCTAATGCTATCCCTAGTTGTCCTAATGCAAACCCTATTCATCCTACCTCTAACCCTAGTCATTCTAATGCTAACATTAGTCATCCTAGCGCTAACCCTAGTCGTTCTTGTGCTAACCCTAGTCATCCTAACGCTAACTCTACTCATCCTAACGCTATTCCTAGTCATCCTAGCGCTAACCGTAGTCATCCTAGCTCTAACCCTAGTCGTCCTAACGCTAACCCTATTTGTCCTAACACTATCCGTAGTCGTCCTAGCGCTAATCCTAGTCGTCCATGTAAGAGAATGAGAAGTCCTAATATTCTGAGCAGCCATGTTAAATCTAACAGCCATCTTGTTCAGAAGTTTGAGTAAAGAGTTTTGCAGCTAATAAGATGTATGTCCTACTCATGTCCTAATCACAATGAAGCGTTAAAATGATGTCACTGCCATTAGCAGGTATAGTGGTATACACAAAGGTTAATAGCAGCAGCTGCAGGTCAATGTGAGAGTAAATAAGTGGTGTTATAGGGTAGTAAATAATGTTATTGTAAATGTGGTATAGAAATTAGGACAATATAGTTGTCAATATGTCATTTCTTAAGTAAGGACATGGGGATTTATGGATTTAATGGAGTTTGGTAAAAATACTCATGAATATTGTCATTTTGCATTATCACATTGTTGTTCTAAAATCACGTCCTCCCTGCAGTATGATGATATCACGTATACGCCTTTTGCCGCAATATTTAGTTCCTTTGTTTAAGCTATGAATAAAAAGGCACTGATACTGTTGTTCGGGGCCATTCCATCGCCATTCCATTGACATTCTATCGCCAGTCTACAGGTGGTCCACCGCCAAGGCCACACCATTGCCAGACAGAAGCCACACCATGGCCAGACAATCGCCAGATATCTCAATACTGTTTTACTTATCTAGACACCTGCGAGTGTCAAGTATATTTTCCCTGCCTGATTTCTGAACTGTTCTGCCGTGTTTTTTTTTTCACTTTTTCATTTTTACGAATCAATTTGTGAAGCACCTGGGGATTCCAAGTGCTCACTATGCATCTAGATAGGTGCCTTGGGGGGTCTAGTTTCCAAAATGGGGTCACTTGTGGGGGAGCTCCAATGTTTGGGCACACAGGGGCTCTCCAAACGCAACATGGCGTCCGCTAACAAATTGAATGGAAAATCGGCTCAAATTGTTAGCGGACACCACATTGCGTTTGGAGAGCCCCTCTGTGCCCAAACTTTGGAGCTCCCCCACAAGTGACCCCATTTTGGAATCTAGACCCCCCAAGGCACCTTTCTAGATGCATACTGAGCACTTGGAACCCCCAGGTGCTTCACAAATTGATTCATAATAATGAAAAAGTGAAAAAAAAAACACTTTTTCATTTTTACGAATCAATTTGTGAAGCACCTAGGGGTTCCAAGTGCTCACTATGAATCTAGATAGGTGCCTTGGGGGGTCTAGTTTCCAAAATGGGGTCACTTGTGGGGGAGCTCCAATGTTTGGGCACACAGGGACTCTCTAAATGCAACATGGTATCCGCTAACAAATTGAATGGAAAATCGGCTCAAATTGTTAGCGGACACCACATTGCGTTTGGAGAGCCCCTCTGTGCCCAAACTTTGGAGCACCCCCACAAGTGACCCCATTTTGGAAACTAGACCCCCCAAGGCACTTTTCTAGATGCATAGTGAGCACTTGGAACCCCCAGGTGCTTCACAAATTGATTCGTAATAATGAAAAAGTGAAAAAAAAAACACTTTTTCATTTTTATGAATCAATTTGTGAAGCACCTGGGGTTCCAAGTGCTCACTATTCATCTAGATAGGTGCCTTGGGGGGTCTAGTTTCCAAAATGGGGTCACTTGTGGGGGAGCTCCAATGTTTGGGCACACAGGGACTTTCCAAATGCAACATGATATCCGCTAACAATTTGAGCCGACAATTTGTTAGTGGATATCATGTTGCATTTGGAGAGTCCCTGTGTGCCCAAACATTGGAGCTCCCCCACAAGTGACCCCATTTTGGAAACTAGACCCCCCAAGGCACCTATCTAGATTCATAGTGAGCACTTGGAACCCCAGGTGCTTCACAAATTGATTCATAAAAATGAAAAAGTGTTTTTTTTTTCACTTTTTCATTATTACGAATCAATTTGTGAAGCACCTGGGGGTTCCAAGTGCTCACTATGCATCTAGAAAGGTGCCTTGGGGGGTCTAGTTTCCAAAATGGGGTCACTTGTGGGGGAGCTCCAAAGTTTGGGCACAGAGGGGCTCTCCAAACGCAATGTGGTGTCCGCTAACAATTTGAGCCGATTTTCCATTCAATTTGTTAGCGGATACCATGTTGCATTTAGAGAGTCCCTGCATGCCCAAACATTGGAGCTCCCCCACAACTGACCCCATTTTGGAAACTAGACCCCCCAAGGCACCTATCTAGATTCATAGTGAGCACTTGGATCCCCAGGTGCTTCACAAATTGATTCATAAAAATGAAAAAGTGTTTTTTTTTTCACTTTTTCATTTTTACGAATCAATTTGTGAAGCACCTGCGGATTCCAAGTGCTCACTATGCATCTAGATAGGTGCCTTGGGCAGTTTAGTTTCCAAAATGGGGTCACTTGTGGGGGAGCTCCAATGTTTGGGCACACAGGGGCTCTCCAAACGCAACGTGGCGTCCGCTAACAATTTGAGCCGATTTTCCATTCAATTTGTTAGCGGACACCATGTCGCGTTTGGAGAGCCCGTGATGTGCCTAAACAGTGGAGCTCCCCCACAAGTGTCCCCATTTTGGAAACTATACCCCTCAACGATTTTATTAAGGTGTATAGTGAACATTTTGAACCCAGAGGTACGGCACAGAATTTGTTTACATTAGGTCATCATTAGAGATGAGCGTTGTTCTACTCGAACTGTTCGCCAATCTCAAATTCGAGCTGTTTTGGGCGGTGTTCGAGCCGGTCGGCGAACACGAACAATTTGAGAAAAATTCGGCTGTTCGAGGTTATGTTCGATAACTGTTCGTGCACCAAAATCATAACTGGATTTTTTCTCAGTAATGATGAAAATTAATGTTAATACGCAGTTTGAGTGTACAGCGGGGCGGGGGGAGGGGCAGGGGATGGATCTCTGCAGGAACAATGAAGATCTCCATTTTTTTTTCTCTTTCCCGCATTTGCAGTGGGGAGGTGCAATCTGTCAGCCTATCAGCAGCGCACACACGGAGCGAAGTGCTTTTTTTCACACAAGAAAGGGCATGTGTGATTGGCAGTGTATGTCACATGTCCTTGCCCTATAAGACCAAGCCATTTTCCCCGTCGCCACCATTTTCTCACTGCTGCAGCTGCGTGTTAGACGGCACCGCTGTTGCTGTGCGCGCTATACCTTGTTAATTTCAAGCCAATTTTCGCACAAATATACAGATAGCTTGGGAGTAGGGAATAGATGTGATTGCAGTCCTTTTAAGGACTAGGTTACAGCATTTCCTACGACTTTTATCAAGCAGGTCTGTGCTCTTAAATAGATAGATTGTGGGAGTAAAGACTAATTGTAATTGGAGTCCTTTTCAGGACTAGGTTACATCAGTTCCTATCAGTTTTTGCCAGGCAGGTCTGTGCCAGTGCTGTGCAAGTTTTTTTCACAGCATTTGGCTGAATCTAGCAAAGCTAATCCTTTTTGGCCTATTGCAGAGTGTGTTAGTCAGTGGAGTAGCCTATCTGTGTTGCAAGATATACCACCTGTGTATAGAATACCAATTTTTTTACTGCACCTAGTGAAGTAAAATCTTTTGGGCATAGCATCATTCTATTAGTCCATCTATACTGACCTCCATCAGGTTGCAAACTGAATCTAATTTTTTTCTGCATCTAGCTCTGAAAAAATATTTGGGCCTCTAGCAGTGTGTGGGACTTGGTCTATTAGTCCATCTATACTGACCTCCATCAGGTTGCAAATTAAAAATAATTTTTTTCTTCATTTAGCTCTGAAAAAATATTTGGGCTTCTAGCAGTGTGTGGGACTTGTTCTATTAGTCCTTCTATACTGACCTCCAGCAGGTTGCAAATTGAATATAATTTTTTTCTGCATCTAGCTCTGAAAAAATATTTGGGCTTCTAGCGGTGTGTGGGACTTGGTCTATTAGTCCATCTATACTGACCTCCATAAGGTTGCAAATTAAAAATTATTTTTTTCTGCATCTAGCTCTGAAAAAATATTTGGGCTTCTAGCAGTGTGTGGGACTTGGTCTATTAGTCCATCTATACTGACCTCCATCAGGTTGCAAATTGAATAAAAAAATTTTCTGCATCTAGCTCTGAAAAAATATTTGGGCTTCTAGCGGTGTGTGGGACTTGGTCTATTAGTCCATCTATACTGACCTCCATCAGGTTGCAAATTAAAAATAATTTTTTTCTGCATCTAGCTCTGAAAAAATATTTGGGTTTCTAGCAGTGTGTGGGACTTGGTCTATTAGTCCATCTACACTGACCTCCATCAGGTTGCAAATTAAAAATAATTTTTTTCTTCATTTAGCTCTGAAAAAATATTTGGGCTTCTAGCAGTGTGTGGGACTTGTTCTATTAGTCCTTCTATACTGACCTCCAGCAGGTTGCAAATTGAATATAATTTTTTTCTGCATCTAGCTCTGAAAAAATATTTGGGCTTCTAGCGGTGTGTGGGACTTGGTCTATTAGTCCATCTATACTGACCTCCATCAGGTTGCAAATTAAAAATATTTTTTTTCTGCATCTAGCTCTGAAAAAATATTTGGGCTTCTAGCAGTGTGTGGGACTTGGTCTATTAGTCCATCTATACTGACCTCCATCAGGTTGCAAATTGAATAAAAAAATTTTCTGCATCTAGCTCTGAAAAAATATTTGGGCTTCTAGCGGTGTGTGGGACTTGGTCTATTAGTCCATCTATACTGACCTCCATCAGGTTGCAAATTAAAAATAATTTTTTTCTGCATCTAGCTCTGAAAAAATATTTGGGCTTCTAGCAGTGTGTGGGACTTGTTCTATTAGTCCTTCTATACTGACCTCCAGCAGGTTGCAAATTGAATATAATTTTTTTCTGCATCTAGCTCTGAAAAAATATTTGGGCTTCTAGCGGTGTGTGGGACTTGGTCTATTAGTCCATCTATACTGACCTCCATCAGGTTGCAAATTAAAAATAATTTTTTTCTGCATCTAGCTCTGAAAAAATATTTGGGCTTCTAGCGGTGTGTGGGACTTGGTCTATTAGTCCATCTATACTGACCTCCATCAGGTTGCAAATTAAAAATATTTTTTTTCTGCATCTAACCCAGCCAATAGTTTTGGCCTAATACCACAGTTTGGCCACTCAGCTCTGCTCGGTTACCATCCATTGTTTTTTTGTGCAAACAACTCCAGAGTTGTGAATTAGTTAACCACCAAAATGAGTGGAAAAAGGCCTGCTGCTGGTGGAAAGGGGAATAGGCGTGTTGGGAAGGGGAAAAAAGGTTGTGTCCGTGGGGTAGGTGCAGAAGAAAGACCATCTTCCAGCCAAACTAAAATGTCTACTTCTTTTAGCGGACAATGTGATAAGATCCCTTTCTTACGGCCACGCCAATCGCTACAAATTCCAGATGAGGCACAAAAACAGCAGGTGCTTCAACGGATATCAATTGCTCCTTTAAGTGGGCTCTCCTCCACATCAACTTCAACATCACAAATACTCCAGTCCTCAAAGGTGTCACCCAAATCGCACTTGCTTCCTCACAGCTCCCAAATCTCCAGCTGCCCGTCTGAGTATGAGGTAGAACAGATGGTTGAGTCTGCAGAGCTGTTTACTCATACTATAGCCTGGGAATCAGAGGTCGACTCCAGCGCTTCTGTGAATCCAGACGAGGAAATGATCTGCACTGATGCCCAGAATCTTTATGAGTCGGATCCAGGACCAGACGCAGAACGTTCTGACCATAATGTAGACCCTCATTCCCAAACTGTAACTCCTGTTGGTGGAGACAATGAGGAAGACGATGATAAGACTCAAATACCTGATTGGAGCGACAACTTTAGTTTTTTGTCAGGGCAGGAACAGGTTGGCTCTGAGGACGACGGGTGTGATAACGCACAGGGTGATGATGATGAGGTCGGAGATCCCACTTACTGTCAACCCACAGTCAGCCAAGAGATGAGGTCAGCAGAGGAGGTGGAGGAAGATGCTAGTGACGACGAGGTCAGGTTGCGCCTTCCTGGACAGAGACGTAGTACTGGAAGCACGTCAACAACTGCATCCTCAAACACAACTCTGCCTCTCACCACAAGTCGTGGTGGCTCTTCAGGTCGCATGGGTGCTAAGCCTTGCATAGCCTGGGCATTTTTTCAGATCGATAAAGATGACCCAACTCGTGTTATCTGTAACATTTGTCACCAAAAGCTAAGTAGAGGCCAAAAAATACATAGTTTGAGTACTTCATGCATGAACCGGCACATGGACATGAAGCATAAGTTGCAGTGGGAAGGTCAGTGTGCTACAATGCTGCCTAGCCGGCCGGGCCAACCACCGTCTGCCATATCTTGTGCATCCGCGGCCTCTTCATCCTCTGTGACTGGGGGGACAGCAGTCACACCTGTTTTGGGGCGCAGACCTGCCACCTCTTTACCCGCAACAGCCAGCGTGATTGGCAGGTCATCATTTTCTTTGGAGGTGGTAACACCAGCTGGTGTTGAGCGCTGTCCGACATCGATAGCACCACCTTTGGATCAAGGCAACCTAACATGTCCGCCTGCATCTTCCTCACAGACCGGCAGTTTGCCGGGGACACCCTTATCAACCCCGTCTAAGCACAATAGCCAGCCCTCGGTCCCTCAGATGTGGACAAGTAAAAGACCATTTCCTCCTAGCCATGAGAAAGCTAAGAGGTTGAATTTCACCATCTGCAAGCTCTTGGCTACAGAAATGCTGCCTTTCCGCCTGGTGGACACAGAGGATTTTCGAGACCTTATGTCCGTCGCAGTGCCCCAGTACCAGATGCCCAGTCGGCACTACTTCTCAAAGAAAGGTGTGCCTGCGCTCCACCAGCATGTCGCACATAACATCACCGCTTCTTTGAGAAACTCTGTGTGTGACAGGGTGCATTTCACCACAGACACTTGGACGAGTAGGCATGGACAGGGGCGTTACATGTCGCTGACTGGGCACTGGGTAACTATGGTGACAGCAGGACAAGGGGCTGCTGTCCAAGTCTTGCCGTCCCCACGAGTTGTGCGTCAATCCTCTTTATGTCAAAGTTCCTCCACTGCTTCTGCCTCCTCAACCTCCTCTCGGTCTTCCACCTGCACCCAAAGCCTGTCTGGTCATGCCACAAGCTTTCTAACTGCGCAGAAGGGATCCTGCACACCTCCTTACTATGCTGGCAGTAGGGCTCAACATCATCAGGCGGTTTTTACATTGAAATGTCTGGGAAATTTGAGTCACACAGCTGAGGAGTTGTGGTCAGCTCTGGAGAACCAATTTCATGAATGGTTGTCTCCACTGGACCTGAAACCAGGGAAGGCCCTGTGCGACAATGCTGCAAACCTGGGTGCGGCCCTTCACCGGGGCAATGTCACACACGTGCCTTGTATGGCTCACGTGTTGAACCTGGTTGTCCAGCAATTTTTAGCCCACTATCCCAGACTAGATGGCCTTCTGCAGAGGGCACGGTCGCTGTGTGCTCACTTCCGCCGTTTGCATCCCGCAGCTCAGCGACTTACATCTCTACAGAAGTCGTTGGGCCTGCCACTTCACCGGCTAAAATGCGATGTGCCTACCCGGTGGAATTCAACTCTGCACATGTTGCAGCGACTGTGGCAGCACCGACAAGCCCTGGTGCAATACGTTCTGACGTATAGCCTGGGCCAACGAGATTCAGAGGTGGGGCAAATCACGCTGGAGGAGTGGTCTCAGATCAGGGACCTATGCACCCTTCTGCACAGTTTTGAAATGGCAACGAAGATGTTTAGTGCTGACGATGCCATTATCAGCATGACTATTCCGGTGATTTACATGCTGGAGTACATGTTAAACAGAATTCGGAGTCAGGTGGTGGCACAAGAGGAGGTGGAGGAAGTAGAGGAGGAGGAGTTGTATGCGGAAGGGCTAACATCTGCAAGGTCCAGACGGTCGGCAGCACCAAGGCGGCAGGCATGTGAGGGTGGGGGAGATGGTTTTACCAGGGCGCATGGTAGCAGCCAAACTAGTGAGGAAGGTGCAGGAGCCCAGGAAGAAGTGGAGGACGAACTGATGGAAGACTCATCAGATGAGGGAGACCTTGATCACATTTCTGTTGTGCGAGGTTGGGGGGAGAGGACAGAGGAAGGAAGCATGATTGTTACCTCGCCACCAACACAACAGGGACTTGGTGCTCCTGGATGCGCAACACACATGAGTGCCTTCTTGCTGCACTACCTGCAACATGACCCTCGAATTGTGAGAATTAGAAATAATCCTGACTACTGGGTTGCCACACTGTTAGATCCCCGGTACAAAAGTAAATTTGCAGAAATTATTCCTGCCATAGAAAGGGATGCACGCATGCAGGAGTATCAGCAGAGACTGTTGCAGAATCTTACATGTGCTTTTCCACAAAATACCAGTGGTGCACGTAGTGAATCTCACAGTTCCAACTTGCCAACCGTGGGACCGTCAAGTGTTCAGCACTCAAACCGTAACAGAACCACAGTATCTGCTCGTAACATCAATTTTGCGGAATCATTTCACCACTTTTTTAGCCCATCCTTTGCAAGGCCACAGGAGACAAGAAGTCTGACACATAGTCAACGCCTAGAGACGATGGTACAGGAGTATCTCCAAGTAAACATTGAAGCCACGACTGTGTCACTGGACCCTTGCTCTTTTTGGGCTTCCAATCTGGATAAATGGCCGGAGCTAGCCACTTACGCCTTGGAGATCTTGTCATGCCCCGCAGCCAGCGTTCTGTCTGAACGTGTGTTCAGCGCTGCTGGTGGTGTGCTGACAGATAAGCGCACGCGGCTCTCCACTGATAATGTAGACAGACTCACGTTCATAAAGATGAACAAATCATGGATCCGAAACGACTTTTCTACCCCTGTGTCATCCTGGGGAGAGTAAAAGCTTGATGATTGGTTAAAATCACCCTACCAACCGTTTTAAGCTTTCAAATTACTAATCATGTTTATCTGTATCTTGACTGGAAAATAATTTGGGCTTTGTAGCAGTGTGCAGCACTGATCCTATTAGGCCATCTATACTAAAGCTTTACCAGATTTAAAATTAAAAATAATTTTTAGCTGCATCTAGCCCAGAAAATAATTTTGGGGCTCCGAGATGCGCAAGGCACATAAGTGCCTTCTTGCTGCACTACCTGCAGCATGACCCTCATATTGTCAGAATTCGAAGTAATCATGACTACTGGGTTGCCACACTCTTAGATCCCCCAAACTTTTCGATCAACCTTTTCATTTTAATAAAGACCAAAAAAATGGTCTATTTTGAAATTATAAGCATTAGCAGGTTGTTAGAAACTGAAATCAAACAGTTTTCAACTCAAAACTTTATTCTAGGTGATGTTACATTTTCACATAGGACCCCTTGTTCGAAAGGAGCTTCTGAACTCTCTCGTCCATTGAATTTGTCAGGTTTTGGATGGTTTCTGCTTCAATTGTTTTGCATGAGGACAGAATACCCTCCCAGAGCTGTTGCTTAGATGTGAACTGCCTCCCGCCATCATAGACACTCCTTTTAATGATGCTCCAAAGGTTCTGAATGGGGTAGAGGTCAGGGGAGCATGGGGGTCACACCATAAGTTTGTCCCCTTTTATGCCCATATCAGCCAGAGATGCAGATGTTTTATGTGCAGCATGAGATGGTGCATTATCATGCAGAAAAATGATCTTGCTGTGAAATACACGGTTCTTCTTCTTGAACCATGGCAGGAAGTGCTGTTTGAGAAAATCCACATACATTATGGAGTTCATCTTTAGCGCCTTCAGGGATCCTAAAGGGGCCGACAATCTCTCTCCCCATGATTCCAGCCCAAAACATTACTCCACCTCCTCCTTGTTGGCGCTGTAGCCGTGTTTGCGTGGGGTGTCCATCAACCAGCCATCCTCCACTCCATTCATCTGGACCATCGAGCGCTGCACGGCACTCATCCGTGAACAAAACAGTTTTGAAATCAGTCTTCATGTAATGTTTGGCCCACTGGAGCCGTTTCTGCTTGTGTGAAGTGGATAGAGGAGGTCGACAGGATGGCGTATGCACAGCTGCAAACCTCTGAAGGACCCTGCATCTTGTTGTTCGGGGGACGTTGGAGGCACAAGCAGCTTCAAAAACTTGTCTGCTGCTATGACAAGGCTTTTTTGCCGCTGCTCTTTCAACCTGACGTAATTGCCTGTAGGAAAGAGTCCTCAATTTGCCCTTATCAGCACGCACACGTGTGTACTGTGAATCAGCTACATACTTCTTGATTGCCAAGACACTTCATCCTGATCATCGCACAATGTTGATTGTAGTCATGCCTTGACCTAAACACTCCACAATTTGTTGCTTCTCAGCAGCCGACACATCATTTTTCTTTCCCATTTTGGCAGAAAATGTAGGCTGCTTAATAATGTGAGAGAGCCTTCTTAAGTAGTCTTGCCTTTCATTGGACACACCTGCCAAACTAATTAGCACAGGTGTCTGCAATTGCTTACAGTGATATAAAGAGCCCTGACACACATCACCATCAATGAGTTTAACTGACAAACAAACAAATTCTTCCCTTATCACTCCTAAACACTTTTTGCATAATAATTTGGAACGCGGTGTACATGTGCTTTTCCACAAAACACCAGTGGTTCACGTAGTGAATCTTACAGTTCTAACTTGCCAACCATGGTCTGTATGGAATTGTTCAATAAAGGGCCCAAAATTAAGATAACATAGATGGGAGAGGTCTCTATGAATAGGAATTCCTAAGTATTTGATACCCTGTGAGGGCCAGGCAAAGGGAAAGTTGGACTGGATGGAATCCTATATGGATTTAGGGAGGGAGACATCGAGGGCCTCAGACTTCGCTGCATTGATTTTAAAATTTTACCATGTAACAAAGTGATCTATTTCAGCCATAACAGCAGGGATGGATATATGTGATTGAGTGATATATACTAGGACATCATCAGCAAATAGAGAGCACTTGTACTCGGTGCCTCCCACCTCAATCCACCTAATATTGGGGTTATGGCGAATTGATGAGAGCAGGTGCTCCGTCACTAGGATGTATAAGAGAGGGGACAGAGGACATCCCTGCCTTGTCCCATTGGTGATTGTGAAAGGTGATGAAAATGTTCTGACGCACCCCCTGGGCCTTGGGACACCCGGAGCCGGACCCTTTTTGGTGGATGCTGGTGGTTGTAGTCTTCGTGGCGGCGATCCGGTTCCATGGCTCAGGGCGGTCAAACCAGTGGCGGAACTATTTATGTGGTTTTGATGTTTAAATGTCCGACTACGCCACCCGTAGATTGCGGTCAGAGTGAACCGCTGCTACAGGGCAGACCGCTAACGCTGGTGTTGTGGGTGCAGCAGAGCGTAGCATAACTCCCCACGGGAGGAGTATAGCCTCAGGGCAGTGTATGCGGAGGATGGGGGTGATGGTGCAGGGCAGCAGCAGTAACGACACGGAGTCAGTGATGCAGTTCAGGGCCTTTACTCACAGTTCTTATTATCCAGACCACGTCTGCAGGTAACGGCTGCCCACGTCGTACTGCGCTCACCAGGTGAGGGGCTCTGACAACTCCCAGATAACTTTGGAGCGCTTCACAGGACCCCCTTTGTGTGTCCTTTGTCTGGCCTTTCTTACCAACACTTCTGTCCGGCTGCCTCGGGCCTCCTCTTGGTAAACTTGGCGCCAGTTTCCCTGACCCTATGTGGTGCCTTCTTAGCGGGTGGAGCAAGGGGCTGCGCCACATAAAATGTCAGAGCCTCCGGTTTCTAGCTGAGGGTCGTTTCCTGCCTCCACTAGTTCGGGGACTGGTCTCCCCCTTTGGCCTGACCCCTCCACGCAGGTGGATTCGGGCGTGCGGTGGCGACTCGCCCGTCCGCACCCCTGGGATCCCTTCATTCCTCGTTCCTGGAGCCTTCTCCGCTCCTCTTCCTTCCTTCTCCCTCTTGCAGGCCTGGGCCTCTGTTACTAGGCCCGCCTCCGGAGCAGAGCTCATGCAGAGCCCCTGCTCCCTGCCACTTCTGCTCAGACTTCTCTGCACTGAACTAAGATGGTGCCCACCTTTTATACTCCCTTCTCAATGCACCCAGGAACTGCTTCCTCCCTGCTCCTGCACTGCAGGGTTCCCCTTCCTCAGTGTTCCCTCCCCCCACTCCAGCCAGAGACAGGGACTGTCGTGCCCATCTCAGGGGCATATTGGTCGCCCTGCGGTGTAATGCATGCAGGTGTCGGGTCCTGATCCACACTCCATCCTTATCTGAGAGTGAGATATCACACCTCTGGGTGAGGTGCAATACGTCTGTAGCAACCGAGCCCTCGGTGCTACAGTACCATTTATCTTCAGCCTAGGTGACGTATTGTGATACAGGGCCGTGATTTTGGCTATAAAAGGGTCCCCTAGACCCCTACCCCAAGCTTTTTAAGAGAATCATATATGGCGTGCCAGGAGACTCTATGGAATGCTTTCTCAGCATCCAACGAGAGTATCTACTTACAAATTTTTAGCTGCATCTAGCCCAGGAAATACTTTGTGCCTAGTAGCAGTGTCTGCTAGTCAGCGTATTATCCCGGCTGTTAAGCAAGCTACACCACCTGTAGTTTGGACACTTAATTTTTTCAAAGGAAATGCTTCGGGACCACGGGATACTCAGTGAAGAGCATCAGGAGGCACCCCAAGGCATAGGGGCTGGGACTGGCACTAGGATGCCTTGCGGTGGACAGCCGAGCTCGATCCTTATAAAAGCTTTTTAACTGCAGCAGCTTTAGTGGACGCTACTGGAGCTGGAATTACGCGTCTGCTGGCATGAGACTTGCCCTCCAATAGATCCTTGTAAATGGATTTAAAGTGTATTCATTCAAATTAGAGGGACAATTTAAATTAAAAAGCTTAGAGCTGCCTGCACCACAGGGGGGCTCTCTCGACCCACCAGCGGACAGGCACCAGTATTGGGAGAGGGGGGCTGGCTGTCAGGGTTCACCGCGGCTCTGGCACAAACCCGGCGACACGGAGGTGGCACGGGCAGGAGCGGACTGGCCGTGTCGGCTTCTCACTTTTTGGATTTTAGAAGGGCATGACATGCCTATATCTGTGTCTCCCCCTCCTTTTACTCCTCCACCTCTTTTCTTTTCGCATGACTATATGTACTTGTCACTTTTCCATGTGTTAGTTGTGTCTTCTGAGCAGTCTCTCAGCTTTTGGACACCTTTGAAGGTGTTTTCTATGTGTTTCTATGTGTTTTTGTTTGCCTGCCATTGGTTTTAGCGGTGTTCGAAGGTGTTCGACGAACAGTTCGACGAACAGTTCGTCGAACACACGGGTGTTCGACGAACCGAACCGAACTCGAACACTACGGGGGTGGCTCAACACTAGTCATCATATTGAATAAGTTGTCATTATTCTTGAGCGCAAGTGCTCGCTACTTGAGTTTGCATCGGGTACTCAGGTATGCACCATGTACAGCGTGTGCTCGAGTGACATGCTCGAGTCCCTGCTCCGCATGTTTCACGGTTATTAGACACCCAAAAAAAAGCATGCGGGGATCGCTCGTGCATGGCAGGCAATCCCCGTAACGTTTTTTGGCCGCGATACCCACGATACTCATTGCATACCAGAGCACCCGATGCAAACTCAAGTAGCGAGCACTTGCTCTCAACACTAGTCGCCATATCGTCATCTTTTTTTCTTACTTTTGAAAAAAATCCCAACCCCAGCCCTAGCCCTAGCACAACCCTAGCCCCAGCACAACCCTAGCCCTAGCACAACCCTAGCCCCAAACCCAGCCCTAACCCTAGCCCAATCCTAACCCAAGAGTTTATTTTTGACGCCGTTCCTTGTGCGTTATAAGTGATTAGACGACTTTATTCTTCGGGTCGGTGTGATTACAGCAATGCCAGAATCATATGGGGTTTTTATGACTGACAGCTGTCACACACTAAAAGACGCATTTTTTGTAAAATCTAGTTTTTGCATCGCCATATTTTGAGAGCTATAATTTTTCCAGATTTTGGCAGACAGTCATGTGACGGCTCATTTTTTGCGGGATGACTTGACGTTGTTATTGGTGCCATTTTCAGGCACGTGACATTTTTTGATCGCTTTCTATTCCGATTTTTGGGAGGCAGAATAAACAAAAACCAACAATTCAGGAATTGTTTTTTTTTTTTTTTTATTCTGTTCCGCGTGTGGTAAAATTGATGAGGTAGCTTTATTCTTCGGGTCAGTACGTTTACAGCGGTACCACATTTGTATCATTTTTCTATGTTTTGGCGCTTATACACAATAAAAGCTATTTTATAGAAAAAAATATTTTTTAGTATCGCTTTATTCTGAGAGCTATAACTTTTTTATTTTTCGGCTGATGGAGCTGTATGGTGGCTTGTTTTTTGCGGGACGAGATGACGTTTTCAGCGGTATCATTTTTATTTATATGCATCTTTTTAATCGCGTGTTATTCCACTTTTTGTTTGGCGGTATGGTGATAAAGCATTGTTTTTTGCTTCGTTTTTTTTTTTTTTTTTTTTTTACCGTGTTCACTGAAGGGGTTAACTAGGGGGACAGTTTTATAGGTCAGGTTGTTCCGGACGCGGCGATACCAAATATGTGTACTTTTATTGTTTTTTTTTTATTTTTTTTATAGTAATATTTATTGATGGGTACATTATATTTTTATTTTTGGTGTATTATTTTTTTTATTTTTTTATAATATTTTTGCACATTTTTTTTTTTTTTTTCCACTTTCACACAGTTTATACACTTTATTACTTTGTCCCACTCTGGGACTTTCACTTTTTTTTTTCTGATCGCCTGCATGGCACAGGAATGGAGCACCATCCCTATGCCATGAAGGCTGTCAGAAGTGCACAGTGTGAAGATTGCTTGGAGATGCACTGCGCATGTCCAAGCAATCTTCCTGCTCTCTGGTGACCCGGATGTTGTCATGACGACATCGGGTCGTCATGGCAACACCCGGGAAGCCTTTGCAGACTGCGCTGGAAGCCGGAAGAGGAGGTGAGTATCGCCGATCACCTCCCCTTGCCCCCGCAATGCCGCGATCGACTTCGATCACAGCATCGCGGGGGTTAATGTGCTGGGAGCGGTGCAGGACCGCTCCCTGCACATAGTACCGGGTGTCAGCTGTGACAATCAGCTGACACCCGGCGGCGATCGCGCCCGCACAGCCTGTGTGCGCGCGCGATCGCGATGACGTACTAATACGGGTCTGGCTCTTAAGTCCCAGGGCACAGACGCGTATTAGTACGTCAGATGTTATTAAGGGGTTAATGTTCTTCCGCTTTTTGTTCTGCAGCTTCTTGTATTTCTGCTTCTTGGTATTCTGTCTCTTGTTCTTCTGTATCTTGGTGCTTGTCTTCTCTTCTTTGTCCTCTTGGTCAACTTCTTCAGGGTCATCTTCTTGGTCTTCTTCGGGGTGGTCTTCAGGGTCATCGTCTTCGGGGGTCCTCGTCTTCGGGGTCCTCGTCTTCTTCGGGTTGGTCTTCTGGGTCCTCGTCTTCGGGGTCCTCGTCTTCTTCGGGGTGGTCTTCGGGGTCCTCGTCTTCTTAGGGTTGGTCTTCAGGGTCCTCGTCTTCAGGGTCCTTGTCAGGGAGATCCAGAGTGATTACCAAGAACCATTTCAAAAAGCTTGAACTTGGAAATGTAGCAGAAGGTACAAGAAAGCTGAGGAACTACCGAGAACCAGCTGACTGTACTGGAACCCGGATGGGTAGCAGAAGGTACAAGAGCCAATGGAACTGCCGAAGACCAGCTGACGGTACTGGAACTCGGTTACTAAGCAGGAGGTACCTGTGCCAGAAAGCACTACCAAGGACCAGCAGATGTTGGTGGAACTTGGATACCGAGAAGGAGGCACCTAATCCAAAGGCACTGCCGAGAACCAGCTGATGGTACTGGAACCCGGATGGGTAGCAGAAGGTACCCATGTAAAAAAAAGTTCAAGGCCACGAGCCGGCCGCAGTTACCCAAACCCACAGTCCTACAGGGGGTGCTTGTCCTATTGGCACTATGGAACCAGCCTTCATTGCCTGATCCCGCAGCCCACATAGGAGTCACCTAAACTGCAGGCACCATAGAGTCGGCTAACCCGACCGCAACACGACAGGACAACGCATTGGAGGCAAAGTGACGTTGACACTACCCGGAAACAGCTGGCGTGCTGGAACCAGGCTGGGCAGGAGGGAGTACCCGTGCCAAAGTCACTGCCGAGAACCAGCTGACGGTACTGGAACCCGGATGGGTAGTAGAAGGTACAAGAGCAAATGGAACTACCGAGGACCAGCTGACGGTACTGGAACCCGGATGGGTAGCAAAAGGTACAAGAGCCAATGGAACTGCCGAAGACCAGCTGACGGTACTGGAACTCGGTTACTAAGCAGGAGGTACCTGTGCCAGAAAGCACTACCAAGGACCAGCAGACGTTGGTGGAACTTGGATACCGAGAAGGAGGCACCTAATCCAAAGGCACTGCCGAGAACCAGCTGACGGTACTGGAACCCGGATGGGTAGCAGAAGGTACCCATGTAAAAAAAAGTTCAAGGCCGTGAGCCGGCCGCAGTTACCAAAACCCACAGCCCTACAGGGGGTGCTTGTCCTATTGGCACTATGGAACCAGCCTTCATTGCCTGATCCTGCAGCCCACATAGGAGTCACCTAAACTGCAGACACCATAGAGTCGGCTAACCCGACCGCAACACGACAGGACAACGCATTGGAGGCAAAGTGACGTTGACACTACCCGGAAACAGCTGGCGTGCTGGAACCAGGCTGGGCAGGAGGGAGTACCCGTGCCAAAGTCACTGCCGAGAACCAGCTGACGGTACTGGAACCCGGATGGGTAGTAGAAGGTACAAGAGCAAATGGAACTACCGAGGACCAGCTGATGGTACTGGAACCCGGATGGGTAGCAGAAGGTACAAGAGCCAATGGAACTGCCGAAGACCAGCTGACAGTACTATAACTCGGTTACTAAGCAGGAGGTACCTGTGCCAGAAAGCACTACCAAGGACCAGCAGACGTTGGTGGAACTTGGATACCGAGAAGGAGGCACCTAATCCAAGGCACTGCCGAGAACCAGCTGACGGTACTGGAACCCGGATGGGTAGCAGAAGGTACCCATGTAAAAAAAAGTTCAAGGCCGCGAGCCGGCCGCAGTTACCAAACCCCACAGTCCTACAGGGGGTGCTTGTCCTATTGGCACTATGGAACCAGCCTTCATTGCCTGATCCCGCAGCCCACATAGGAGTCACCTAAACTGCAGGCACTATAGAGTCGGCTAACCCGACCGCAACACGACAGGACAACACATTGGAGGCAAAGTGACGTTGACACTACCCGGAAACAGCTGGCGTGCTGGAACCAGGCTGGGCAGGAGGGAGTACCCGTGCCAAAGACACTGCCGAGAACCAGCTGACGGTACTGGAACCCGGTTGGGTAGTAGAAGGTACAAGAGCCAATGGAACTGCCGAAGACCAGCTGACGGTACTGGAACTCGGTTACTAAGCAGGAGGTACCTGTGCCAGAAAGCACTACCAAGGACCAGCAGACGTTGGTGGAACTTGGATACCGAGAAGGAGGCACCTAATCCAAAGGCACTGCCGAGAACCAGCTGACGGTACTGGAACCCGGATGGGTAGTATATGGTACAAGAGCAAATGGAACTACCGAGAACCAGCTGGCGGTGCTGGAACCCAGGGTAAATACTAAAAACAGAGTGGAGTCAGAGGTGTAATTGGAGCAAGATTTAAATCAGTAGTACAGTGGATGTGGACAGAGCAGGAGAATTTGTTGACTGTGCAGACGGCACTTCCGAGCGCCAACTGGCGGTGTTAGAGCTCAGGGATAATACTGAAAACAGAGGAGCCAGAGGTGTAATTGGAGCAACTTTAAAATCTGTAGTAGTGAGAATGTGGACAGAGCAGGAGAAATTGCCGTCCGCACAGCAGGGGAACAGCTGACGTTACTGAACCCCAATAACATGGCAGCAAGTGTTGACTGTGCAGACGGCACTTCCGAGCGCCAACTGGCGATGTTGGAGCTCAGGGATAATACTGAAAACAGAGGAGCCAGAGGTGTATTTGGAGGAGGTTTTAAATCAGTAGTACAGTGGATGTGGACAGAGCAGGAGAAATTGCCGTCCGCACAGCAGGGGAACTGCTGAAGTTACTGAACCCCAATAACATGGCAGCAAGTGTTGACTGTGCAGACGGCACTTCCGAGCGCCAACTGACGGTGTTGGAGCTCAGGGATAATACTGATACCTGAGGAGCCAGAGGTGTAATGGGAGCAACTTTAAAATCTGTAGTAGTGAGAATGTGGACAGAGCAGGAGAAATTGCCGTCCGCACAGCAGGGGAACAGCTGACGTTACTGAACCCCAATAACATGGCAGCAAGTGTTGACTGTGCAGACGGCACTTCCGAGCGCCAACTGGCGGTGTTGGAGCTCAGGGATAATACTGAAAACAGAGGAGCCAGAGGTGTATTTGGAGGAGGTTTTAAATCAGTAGTACAGTGGATGTGGACAAAGCAGGAGAAATTGCCGTCCGCACAGCCGGGGAACAGCTGACGTTACTGAACCCCAATAACACGGCAGCAAGTGTTGACTGTGCAGACAGCACTTCCGAGCGCCAACTGGCGGTGTTGGAGCTCAGGGATAATACTGAAAACAGAGGAGCCAGAGGTGTAATTGGAGCAACTTTAAAATCTGTAGTAGTGAGAATGTGGACAGAGCAGGCGAAATTGCCGTCCGCACAGCCGGGGAACAGCTGACGTTACTGAGCCCCAATGACACGGCAGCAAGTGTTGACTGTGCAGACGGCACTTCCGAGCGCCAACTGGCGATGTTGGAGCTCAGGGATTACAGTTCAGGTGGTAGAAACATGAACAGAACAGGAGACCTGGATACTTTTGCAAACAATTATTTATTCTGGAAGAGGACTGGCAAATTCATGAGAGATCCAGGCCTTGGTCATTTTGAGAAAAGTAAGCCGGTCAACGTTATCGGAGGATAGTCGCATGCGACGGTCTGTTAGTACACCACCTGCGGCACTAAAGACGCGTTCCAATAATACACTAGCAGCAGGGCAAGCTAGCACCTCCAATGCATACTGATTTAGCTCTGGCCATGTATCTAGCTTACAGACCCAAAACTTGAAGGGAGAAGAGCCGTCTAGGAGTACACTAAGAGGGCAAGACATGTAGTCTGTCACCATCTGACGGAAACGTTGCCTCCTGCTGACTGGAGCCGTCTGTGATGGTGTAGACATTTGTGGTGGCGGGGACACAAAACTTTGCCACATTTCGGCCATACTGGTCTTGCCTTGTGCTGAGGCGCTGCTTCTGCTCCCTCTTTGTGCAGAGCTTCCTCCACTGCCTCGACGCACTGAGCTGCTTTGTAAAGCACTAGCAGCACTGCTCTCGGTTGGAATGGAGAACATGATGGAATGCACCAGTGCGTCTTGGTACTCCCGCATTTTACGCTCCCGGTTCAACGGTGTTATGAGGCTTTGTAAGTTGTCCCGGTAGCGAGGATCTAGGAGGGTGGACACCCAATAATCAGCCGTGTTGAGAATGTGGGCGATGCGGCGGTCATTTCTCAGGCACTGCAGCATGAAATCAACCATGTGCTGCAGACTGCCAACTGGCCAAGAAACGCTGTCCCCTGCTTGAGGCGTGATCTCTGCCTGCTCTGCATCACCCCACCCTCGCTCTAGATACTGACTACTAGAGCATTGTGTACCTCCCTCCTCTGAACAGATGTCTTCCTCATCCATTGACTCCTCCTCATCCTCCTCACAAAGTGTCCCCTGCCTAGGCCTTTGTGAGGAAAAACGTTGCGCAGACTGTAGAGAAGCAGATGGCATTTGTGACTCCTCATCCTCCACCTCTTCCAAAACCTCGTCCCTTAGTGCTTGCAGTGTTTTTTCAAGCAGGCAGATAAGGGGGATAGTCATGCTGACTAGTGCATCATCTGCACTCGCCATCCGCGTGGAATAATCGAAGGCACGCAAAACGTGGCAAATGTCCTTCATAGAGGCCCACTCAGTGGTGGTGAAGTGTGAACGGCGCGCACTGCGACTTGTTTGCGCCTGCTGCAGCTGGTACTCCATTACTGCTGCCTGCTGCTCACACAACCTCTCCAACATATGTAACGTTGAATTCCACCTGGTGGGTAGGTCACATATGATGCGATGTTCCGGAAGACATAATCGGCGCTGCAGAGCTGCAATGCGTGATCTTGCATTGCTGGAACGCCGCAAGTGAGCGCACTCTATGCGGACCTTGTGAAGCAGTGCATCAAGATCCGGATAGTCCCTCAAAAAACTCTGCACGACCAAGTTGAGCACATGTGCCAGACATGGGATTTGAGTGAGGTTGCCTAGGCCCAGAGCTGCTACCATATTTCGGCCATTGACACACACTACCATGCCTGGCTGGAGATTCGCTGGCACAAACCACACGTCGCTCTGCTGCTTGATGGCATTCCAGAGCTCCTGCGCTGTGTGGCTTCGATTCCCCAAAGAAATTAATTTTAATACGGCCTGTTGACGTTTGGCCACGGCTGTGCTCAAATTGGTCACCATAACAGGTAACCGTTCACGGGTCGATGTGGAGGTAGACCGTGACGGCTCCTGCAGCGCTGATTCAGAGGAACTGGAGTATGAGGAGGAGTCAATGTGTACAGACTGGATTCCTGCAATCCTTGGAGTTGGCAGAACACGTACAGCGCCACTCTCAAGATCTGTACCCGGCTCCACAACATTTACCCAATGGGCAGTGAGGGAAAGGTATCGTCCCTGTCCATGCTTACTGGTCCACGCATCGGTGGTCAGGTGGACCTTGCTACTGACGGCGTTTTGTAGCGCATGTTTAATTTTTCCCTCCACATGATGTTGCAGGGCAGGGACGGCTTGCCTGCTGAAATAAAATCGGCTGGGCACATTGTATTGTGGGACTGCCAATGCCATAAAGTTACGGAATGTGTCAGTCTCCACCAGCCTGAATGATAGCATTTCAAGGGCCAGTAGTTTAGCAATGCCAGCATTCAGAGCCTGTGCTCGGGGGTGGTTTGCCGAGTATGGGCGCCTTTTCTCCCATGCCTGTGCTAACGATGGCTGTAGACTGGCCTGGGAGTGTGAGGATGACTGGGAAAGTGGTGCTGTGGGTGGAATTACACTGTGTGTCTGTACAACAGTGCCAGAGATTCTTCCATGGCGATCCTGTGAGGAAGCCGAACCAGCTGTGTGTGAGCTGGAGGAAGAGGCTACAACACGAGCTGAAGAGGTGGTAGGTGGCGCTGTAGGTTGGCCTAGGTCTTCAGTGTGTTTTTGTAACTCCACCACGTGCTTGGTCCGCACATGTTTCCACATATTTGTGGTATTGAGGTTGCTGACACTTTTCCCTCTTTTCACCTTCTGATTACACAGTTTGCATTTGACAAAGCAAATGTCATCTGCAACTGTGTCAAAAAAGGAACAGGCACTGCAAGTCTTGGGAGCGCCCGCTTTGGATTTTGGAAGAGCCATGCTCCTAATGGGTGCCGAAGTGAAGGCTACAGGCAACCAAGTCTGCCCCCTCCCTCTCCCTCCTTTTTGGGCTGTTCGGGGAATCTCTTCCTCAGAGCTGCTCCCACCACCTTCCTGTCCCTCACGCCATGATGGGTCAAGGTCCTCATCATCTACACCACCCTCTTCAAACAACTGCTTCTCCTGGGTAGTCTCGACAGCACAGTACGCACCAGAAAGTGGCACCTGAGTCTCATCATCAGATGCGTACTGAGGTGTGCTGCTGACCATAGGCACTGGCCCACCCACCTCTTCAGATTCAGAGAGACAAAACGGTTGCGTATCACTGCATACTACCTCTTCTTCAAATTCTCGAATTCTGCTTGGCTGGCCCCCTCTTTCCAAGCCAAGAGATTCAGAGAACAGAAGTAGAGATGGCTCCTGTCCAGGGCTCTCTGACTGCCTGGGCAATTTGGCAGGTGGTGAAGAGACAGATGGGTGCTCTTCAGTGCTCAGGACCTGAGAGGATCTGGAACTAATTGAAGTCGATGCGTTAGCTGCCATCCATCTGACAACGGCTTCAATTTGGTCCTCCCGCAGCAGTGGCGTACGGCTAGCTCCTACAAAGCTGCGCATAAAGGACTGTTCCCTGGTAAAACTGGGGGATGCTGAGTCACTGGTGCCCGCAGCAGGCACAGAATCCCCACATCCTCTCCCTGCAGGCACAGAATCCTCACGTCCTCTCCCTGCAGAAACTCCACGCCCACGCCCACGCCCACGACCACATGCCTTACTCCCTGCCTTCTTCATCTTGGTAGACTGATAAAGATAGGCAGAAAAGTACTAAGGGCTTAGTGTGCTTATTCCTGAACAGCTGCTAACAGGTATAAGAAACGCTAATTTTATAAAGTGTGGACTAGACTTTAATATGAGCTAATGTGGCCTACACAACTGTAAAGTGGAGTGTTTGGTGAACTTTATTTAGGTTTTTTTGTCACAAAAAGACACTGGATGTGCCTAAAGATGTAATAACGATAGTATCACAAACTTTTTGTAGCTATTACAATGTAGGAAGGTAACCTACAATGCAATAGATGAGGCTGCAAAAAATAGGCTAATACTAATCTGGCTGGGGCTGCAGGGCCCAATGCTGCAGAAAGGCTCCTCTAACTACTCCTATATAGTGTGTTTGGAACCAATTTAGCTGAATACGGATGGAACCTCCACACTAATAGGAGATATCAGGAAAAATTATGAATTGGCAAAAAAGGACAATGTATGAGGCAGTGACACACACTGAGTGCACTACAACCAGACGTGGTTGAAGCACACACTACAGGGTGAGCTGCACTCACACACCAGACCTTGCAGACAGCGGTGAACAGTACAGATGCAGAGCACTGTGCACTAGCGCTGCAAGACCAAAAAAATTTCTCTATCTACTCCTATATAGTGTGTTTGGAACCAATTTAGCTGAATACGGATGGAACCACCACACTAATAGGAGATATCAGGAAAAATTATGAATTGGCAAAAAAGGACAATGTATGAGGCAGTGACACACACTGAGTGCACTACAACCAGACATGGTTGAAGCACACACTACAGGGTGAGCTGCACTCACACACCAGACCTTGCAGACAGCGGTGAACAGTACAGATGCAGAGCACTGTGCACTAGCGCTGCAAGACCAAAAAAATGTCTCTATCTACTCCTATATAGTGTGTTTGGAACAAATTTAGCTGAATACGGATGGAACCACCACACTAATAGGAGATATCAGGAAAAATTATGAATTGGCAAAAAAGGACAATGTATGAGGCAGTGACACACACTGAGTGCACTATAACCAGACGTGGCTGAAGCACACACTACAGGGTGAGCTGCACTCACACACAAAGACCTTGCAGAAAGCGGTGAACAGCACAGAGAACTGTGCACTAGCACTGCAAGGCACAGCGATTTATAAAGTAGCTTGGGTAAAGCAGAATAGACTAAATAGGTAGCTAAAACTGTCCCTCAGAACAACAGCATCCTATCCCTAACTGAATTCACAGCAGAGTGAGCTCAAAATGGCGGCGGCGGCTTTTATAGTGCATCATGACATCATTTCAGCAGCCAATCACAGCCATGCCATTAGTTAAGATGCCTACATGCCTAACAGGATGTGCCCACACTTCTTAGGATCCTCATTGGCTGAATAAAATGAAAATGGCTCATTGCATTATGGGAACTTCCGATTCTGGTATACGATATTGCAAAAGTATCGGAATTAAGTATCGGAAATCCGATACCGCGAATATCGGCCAATACCCGATATTTCAGTATCGGAATGCTCAACACTAGTCCTAATGCTATCCCTAGTCATCCTAGCGCTAACCCTAGTCATTCTAGCTCTAACCCTAGTCGTCCTAGAGCTAACCCTAGTCGTACTAACGCTTACCCTAGAAGTCATAGCGCTAACCGTATTCGTCCTAATGCTAACCGTACTCGTCCTAGCGCCAACCCTAGTCATCCTAACGCTAACTTTTGATGTCCTAATGCTAACCCTAGTCGTCCTAGTGCTAACCCTATCAGTCCTAACTCTAACCCTAGTCGTCCTAGCGCTAACCCTAGTCGTTCTAATGCTATCCCTAGTCGTCCTCACGCAAACCCTAGTCATCCTAGCTCTAACCCTAGTTGTTCTAACGCTAACCTTAGTCATCCTAGCGCTAACCCTAGTCATCCTAACGCTAACACTAGAAGTCCTAGCGCTAGGCCTAGTCATTCTAGTGCTTTCCCTAGTTGTCCTAATGGTAACCCTAGTCATCCTAATGCTAACCCTAGTCATCCTAGAGCTAACCCTAGTCCTTCTAGCTCTAACCCTAGTCCTAATGCTAACCCTAGTCGTTCTAACACTATCCCTAGTCGTCCTAGCGCTAATCCTAGTCGTCCAAAAGCTAACCCTTGTCGTCCTAGCGCCAAACCTAGTCGTTCAAGCACTAACCCTAGTCGTCCTAACTCTATCGCTAGTGGTCCTACAGCTAACCCTAATCACCATAGCGCTAACCCTAGTTGTCCTAGCGCTAACACTAGTCATCCTAACGATAACCCTAGTCGTCATAACGCTAACCCTAGTCGTCCCAGCTCTAACCCTAGTCGTCCTAAAGCTTTCTCTATGCATCCTAGCGCTAACCCTAGTCGTCCTAGTGCTAACCCTAGTCATCCTAATGCTAACACTAGAAGTCCTAGCGCTAGCCCTAGTCATTCTAGAGCTTTCCCTAGTTGTCCTAACGCTAACCCTAGTCGTCCTAACGATAACCCTAGTCATCCTAGCATTAACCCTAGTCCTCCTAGCTCTAACCGTAGTCGTCCTAACGCTATCCCTAGTCGTCCTCACGCAAACCCTAGTCATCCTAGCTCTAACCCTAGTCGTTCTAACGCTAACCTTAGTCGTCCTAGAGCTAACCCTAGTCATCCTAATGCTAACACTAGAAGTCCTAGCGCTAGCCTAAGTCATTACACTGTGTTCCAAATTATTATGCAAATAATATTTTCTCAGATTTTCCCAAATAACCTATATGAATTGCAGTCATTGTAATTTTCAAGTCAAATAACTATTAGAGTACAATTGACAGGTTTTTGTACAAACTGCCTATGATAACAGTATATTTTAAAAAAAATAAAAAACTCAAACTGCACTCGAAATGCATGTTCCAAATTATTATGCACAACAGAGTATTCAACATTTTCATTTTAATAAAGAACAAAAAAATGGTCATTTTTGAAATTATAAGCATTAGCAGGTTATTAGAAACTGAAATCAAACAGTTTTCAACTCAAAACTTTATTCTAGATGATGTTACATTTGCACATAGGACCCCTTGTTCGAAAGGAGCTTCTGAACTCTCTCGTCCATTGAATTTGTCAGGTTTTGGATGGTTTCTGCTTCCAATTGTTTTGCATGAGGACAGAATACCCTCCCAGAGCTGTTGCTTAGATGTGAACTGCCTCCCGCCATCATAGACACTCCTTTTGATGATGCTCCAGAGGTTCTCAATGGGGTTGAGGTGAGGGGAGCATGGGGGCCACACCAGAAGTTTGTCCCCTTTTATGCCCACAGCAGCCAGAGATGCAGATGTGTTATGTGCAGCATGAGACGGGGCATTATCATACATGAAATGATCTCGATGGTCCAGATGGATGGAGTAAAGGATGGCTGGTTGATGGACACCCCATGCAAACACGGCTACGGCG
The DNA here is from genome assembly GCF_046119375.1 of Phyllobates terribilis. Classification (NCBI taxonomy): domain Eukaryota; kingdom Metazoa; phylum Chordata; class Amphibia; order Anura; family Dendrobatidae; genus Phyllobates; species Phyllobates terribilis. The sequence goes on along the minus strand of NW_027363002.1, from coordinate 1,872,790 downwards.
CTAACAAGGAGGAGGTGGAGTAATGTTTTGGGCTGGAATCATGGGGAGAGAGATTGTCGGCCCTTTTAGGATCCCTGAAGGTGTAAAGATGAACTCCATAATGTATGTTGAGTTTCTCAAACAGCACTTCCTTCCATGGTTCAAGAAGAAGAACCGTGCATTCCGCAGCAAGATCATTTTCATGCATGATAATGCCCCTCTCACGCTGCACATAACACATCTGCATCTCTGGCTGCTGTGGGCATAAAAGGGGACAAACTTATGGTGTGGCACCCATGCTCCCCTGACCTCAACCCCATTGAGAATCTCTGGAGCATCATCAAAAGGAGTGTCTATGATGGCGGGAGGCAGTTCACATCTAAGCAACAGCTCTGGGAGGGTATTCTGCCCTCATGCAAAACAATTGGAAGCAGAAACCATCCAAAACCTGACAAATTCAATGGATGAGAGAGTTCAGAAGCTCTTTACGAACAAGGGGTCCTATGTGCAAATGTAACGTCAGCTAGAACAAAGTTTTGAGTTGAAAACTGTTTGATTTCAGTTTCTAATAACCTGCTAATGCATACAATTTCAAAAATGACCATTTTTTTGTTCTTTATTAAAATGAAAAGGTTGAAAACTCTGCTGTGCATAATAATTTGGAACATGCATTTTGAGTGCAGTTTGAGTGCTTTATTAATATACTTTTATCATAGGCATTTGTACAAAAACCTTTCAATTGTACTCTAATAGTTATTTGACTGGAAAATTACAATGACTGCAATTCATATAGGCAATTTGGGAAAATCTGAGAAAATATTATTTGCATAATAATTTGGAACACAGTGTATAGAGCTTTCCCTAGCTGCTCTAACGCTAACCCTAGTCATCCTAACGCTAACCCTAGTCATCCTAGCGCTAACCCTAGTCTTCCTAGCTTTAACCCTAGTTATCCTAATGCTAACCTTAGTCGTCCTATCACTATCCCTAGTCGTCCAAGCGCTAATCCTAGTCGTCCAAACGCTAATCCTAGTCGTCCTAGCGCTAACACTAGTCGTCCAAGCGCTAACCCTAGTCATCCTAACTCTAACCCTAGTCGTCCTACCGCTAACACTAATCGCCATAGCGCTAACACTAGTTATCCTAGCGCTAACACTAGTCGTCCTAAAGATAACCCTAATCGTCCTAACTCTAACCCTAGTCGTCCTAGCGCTAAACCTAGTCGTCCTAACGCTATCCCTAGTCGTCCTCACGCAAACCCTAGTCATCCTAGCTCTAACCCTAGTTGTTCTAACGCTAACCTTAGTCATCCTAGCGCTAACCCTAGTCATCCTAACGCTAACACTAGAAGTCCTAGCGCTAGCCCTAGCCATTCTAGTGCTTTCCCTAGTTGTCCTAATGCTAACCCTAGTCGTCCTAACGCTAACCCTAGTCATCCTAGAGCTAACCCTAGTCCTTCTAGCTCTAACCCTAGTCCTAATGCTAACCCTAGTCGTTCTAACACTATCCCTAGTCGTCCTAGCGCTAATCCTAGTCGTCCAAATGCTATCCCTTGTCGTCCTAGCGCCAAACCTAGTCGTCCAAGCGCTAACCCTAGTTGTCCTAACTCTTTCGCTACTCGTCCTACCGCTAACCCTAATCGCCATAGCGCTAACCCTAGTTGTCCTAGCGCTAACAATAGTCGTCCTAACGATAACCCTAGTCGTCATAACGCTAACCCTAGTCGTCCCAGCTCTAACCCTAGTCGTCCTAAAGCTTTCTCTATGCATCCTTGCGCTAACCCTAGTCGTCCTAGCGCTAACCCTAGTCATCCTAATGCTAACACTAGAAGTCCTAGCGCTAGCCCTAGTCATTCTAGAGCTTTCCCTAGTTGTCCTAACGCTAACCCTAGTCGTCCTAACACTAACCCTAGTCGTCCTAACGATAAACCTAGTCATCCTAGCGTTAACCCTAGTCCTCCTAGCTCTAACCGTAGTCGTCCTAACGCTATCCTTAGTCGTCCTCACGCAAACCCTAGTCATCCTAGCTCTAACCCTAGTCGTTCTAACGCTAACCTTAGTCATCCTAGAGCTAACCCTAGTCATCCTAATGCTAACACTAGAAGTCCTAGCGCTAGCCCAAGTCATTATAGAGCTTTCCCTAGCTGCTCTAATGCTAACCCTAGTCATCCTAACGCTAACCCTAGTCATCCTAGCGCTAACACTAGTCCTCCTAGCTTTAACCCTAGTTATCCTAATGCTAACCCTAGTCGTCCTATCACTATCCCTAGTCATCCTAGCGCTAATCCTAGTCATCCAAATGCTAATCCTAGTGGTCCTAGCGCTAACCCTAGTCGTCCTAGCGCTAACCCTAGTCGTCCTAACTCTAAACCTAGTCGTCCTACCGCTAACACTAATCGCCATAGCGCTAACACTAGTTGTCCTAGCGCTAACACTAGTCGTCCTAACGATAACCCTAATCATCCTAACTCTAACCCTAGTCGTCCTACCGCTAACCCTAATCGCCATAGCGCTAACACTAGTTGTCCTAGCGCTAACACAAGTCGTCATAACGATAACCCAAGTCGTCATAACGCTAACCCTAGTCGTCCCAGCTCTAACCCTAGTCGTCCTAAAGCTATCTCTACTCATCCTAGTGCTAACCCTAGTCATCCTAGCGCTAACCCTAGTCATTCTAGCTCTAACACTAGTCATCCTAGCGCTAACCCTAGTCGTCCTAACCCTTACCCTAGAAGTCCTAGCGCTAAACCTATTCATCCTAACACTAACCTTAGTCGTCCTAGCCCCAACCCTAGTCTTCCTAACACTAACCCTTGATGTCCTAAAGCTGACCCTAGTCGTCCTAGCGCTAACACTAGTAGTCTTAAATCTAACCCTAGTCATCCTAGCGCTAACCCTAGTCGTCCTAAAGCTATCCCTAGTCGTCCTAACTCAAACCCTAGTTATCCTAGCTCTAACCCTAGTCATTCTAACGCCAACCTTAGTCGTCCTAGCGCTAACCCTAGTCGTCCTAACTCTAACACTAGAAGTCCTAGCGCTAGCCCTAGTCATTCTATAGCTTTCCCTAGTTGTCCTAACGCTAACCCTAGTCATCCTAATGCTAACCCTAGTCATCCTAACGCTAAACCTAGTCCTCCTAGCTCTAACCCTAGTCATCCTAATGCTAACCCTAATCGCTAAAGCGCTAACCCTAGTTGTCCTAGCGCTAACACTAGTCATCCTAACGATAACCCTAGTCATCATAGCGCTAACCCTAGTCGTCCCAGATCTAACCATAGTCGTCCTAAAGCTATTTCTACTCATCCTAGCGCTAACCCTAGTTGTCCATGCGCTAACCCTAGTCATACTAACTCGAACCCTAGTCGTCCTAGCGCTAACCCTAGTTGTCCTAGTGCTTACCTTTGTCGTCCTAACGCTAACCCTAATCGTCCTAGCGCTAACCCTAGTCGTCCTAAAGCTAAACCTAGTCGTCCTAGCGCTAACCCTAGTCGTCCTAATGCTGACTCTAGATGTCCTAGCTCTAACCTTAGTCATCCTAACGCTTTCCCTATTTGTCCTAACGCTAACCCTAGTTGTCCTAGCGCTAACCCTAGTCGTTCTATTGCTAAGCCTAGTCGTCCTAGCGCTAACCCTAGTCGTCCTAACGCTAACCCTAGAAGTAGTAGCGCTAAAAATAGTCGTCCTAACTCTAACCTAGTCGTCCTAACTCTAACCTAGTCGTCCTACCGCTAACCCTAGTCGCCATAGCGCTAACCATTGTCTTCCTAGCGCTAACCCTTGTCGTCCTAACGCTAACTCTAGTCGTCCTAACGTTAACTCTAGTTGTCCTAATGCTAACCCTAGTCGTCCTAGCAATAACCCTAGTCATCCTAGCGCTAATCCTAGTCGTTTTAGCGCTAACCCTAGTCATCCTAACGCTAACCCTAGTCGTCCTAGCTCTAAACCTAGTCGTCCTAACGATAACCCTTGTCGTCCTAGCGCTAACCCTAGTCGTCCCAACGTTATCCCTAGTCATCCTAATGCTCTCCCTAGTCATCCTAGCACTATCCCTAGTCGTCCTAATCCTTACCCTAGAAGTCCTCGCTCTAACCCTATTCGTCCTAAAACTAACCTTAGTCGTCCTAGCGCCAACCCTATTCTTCCTAACGCTAACCCTTGTTGTCCTAACGCTAACCCTAGTCGTCCTAACGCTAACAATATTTGTCCTAACACTATCCGTAGTTGTCCTAGCGCTAATCCTAGTCGTCCATGTAAGAGAATGTGAAGTCCTAATATTATGAGCAGCCATGTTAAATCTAGCAGCCATCTTGTTCAGAAGTTTGAGTAAAGAGTTTTGCAGCCAATGAGATGCATGTCCTACACATGTCCTAATCACAATGAAGCGTTAAAATGATGTCACTGCCATTAGCAGGTATAGTGGTATACACAAAGGTTAATAGCAGCAGCTGCAGGTCAATGTGAAAGTAAATAAATGGTGTTATAGGGTAGTAAATAATTTAATTGTAATTGTGGTATAGAAATTAGGACAATATACACTGTGTTCCAAATTATTATGCAAATAATTTTTTTTCAGATTTCCAAAATTCCCTATATGAATTGCAGTCATTGTAATTTTCCAGTCAAATAACTATTAGAGTACAATTGAAAGGTTTTTGTACAAACTGCCTATGATAACAGTATATTTAAAAAAAAATAAAATACTCAAACTGCACTCAAAATGCATGTTCCAAATTTTTATGCACAGCAGAGTTTTCAACCTTTTCATTTTAATAAAGAACAAAAAAATGGTCATTTTTGAAATTATAAGCATTAGCAGGTTATTACAAACTGAAATCAAACAGTTTTCAACTCAAAACTTTATTCTAGGTGATGTAACATTTGCACATAGGACCCCTTGTTCAAAAGGAGATTCTGAACTCTCTCGTTCATTGAATTTGTCAGGTTTTGAATGGTTTTGCTTCAATTGTTTTGCATGAGGACAGAATACCCTCCCAGAGCTGTTGCTTAGATGTGAACTGCCGCACGACATCATAGACACTCCTTTTGATGATGCTCCAGAGGTTCTCAATGGGGTTGAGGTCAGGAGAGCAAGGGGGCCACACCATAAGTTTGTCCCCTTTTATGCCCACAGCAGCCAGAGATGCAGATGTGTTGTGTACAGCATGAGACGGGGCATTATCATGCATGAAATGATCTCGATGGTCCAGGTGGATAGAGTGGAGGATGGCTGGTTGATGGATACCCCATGCAAACAAGGCTACGGCGCTAACAAGGAGGAGGTGGAGTAATGTTTTGGGCTGGAATCATGGGGAGAGAGATTGTCGGCCCTTTTAGGATCCCTGAAGGGGTAAAGATGAACTCCATAATGTATGTTGAGTTTCTCAAACAGCACTTCCTTCCATGGTTCAAGAAGAAGAACCGTGCATTCCGCAGCAAGATCATTTTCATGCATGATAATGCCCCGTCTCATGCTGCACATAACACATCTGCATCTCTGGCTGCTGTGGGCATAAAAGGGGACAAACTTATGGTGTGGCCCCCATGCTCCCCTGACCTCAACCCCATTGAGAATCTCTGGAGCATCATCAAAAGGAGTGTCTATGATGGCGGGAGGCAGTTCACATCTAAGCAACAGCTCTGGGAGGGTATTCTGTCCTCATGCAAAACAATTGAAGCTGAAACCATCCAAAACCTGACAAATTCAATGAATGAAAGAGTTCAGAAGCTCCTTTTGAACAAGGGGTCCTATGTTCAGATGTTACATCACCTAGAATAAAGTTTTGAGTTGAAAACTGTTTGATTTCAGTTTGTAATAACCTGCTAATGCTTATAATTTCAAAAATGACCATTTTTTTGTTCTTTATTAAAATGAAAAGGTTGAAAACTCTGCTGTGCATAATAATTTGGAACATGCAGTTTGAGTTTTTTATTTTTAAAAAAAATATACTGTTATCATAGGCAGTTTGTACAAAAACCTTTCAATTGTACTCTAATAGTTATTTGACTGGAAAATTACAATGACTGCAATTCATATAGGTAATTTGGGAAAATCTGAGGAAATATTATTTGCATAATAATTTGGAGCACAGTGTAGTTGTCAATATGTCATTTCTTATGTAAGGACATGGGGATTTATGGATTTAATGGAATTTGGTAAAAATACTCATGAATATTGTCATTTTGCATTATCACATTGTTGTTCTAAAATGCACGACCTCCCTGCAGTATGATGATATCATGTATACTCCTTTTGCCGCAATATGTAGTTCCTTTGTTTAAGCTATGCATAAAAAGGCTCTGATACTGTTGTTCGGGGCCATTCCATCGCCATTCCATCGCCATTCCCTTGCCATTCTATCGACAGTCTACAGGCGGTCCACCGCCAAGGCCACACCATTGCCAGACTGATGCCACACCATGGCAGACCATCGCCAGATATCTCAATGCTGTTTTACTTATCTAGACACCTGCAAGTGTCAAATGTATTTTCCCTGCCTGCTTTCTGAACTGTTCTGCTGCGTACCTCTGAATAAACTTCATGCTCTGCTTTGAAGAATTATCTACACTGTTTTCCAAGGCTCTTCAGCTACTGGTAAGGACTTTCTTACAGTCCATACGCTAACCCTATTCGTCCTAGCGCTAACCCTAGTCGTCCAAGTGCCAACCCTAGTCGTCCTAACGATAACCCTAGTCGTCCTAGCTCTAACGCTAGTCGTCCTAAAGCTATCTCTACTCATCCTAGTGCTAACCCTAGTCACCATAGCGCTAACCCTAGTTGTCCTAGCGCTAACCTTTGTCGTCCTAACGCAAACCCTAGTCATCCTAACGCTAACCCTAGTCATCCTAAAGCTAACCCTAGTCGTCCTAGCGCTAACACTAGTCATCCTAACGCTGACTTTTGATGTCCTAGCGCTAACCCTAATCGTCCTAATGCTATCGCTATTTGTCCTAATGTTAACCCTAGTCGTCCTAGCACTAACCCTAGTCGTTCTATTGCTAACCCTAGCCGTCCTAGCGCTAACCCTAGAAGTCGTAGCGCTAACCCTAGTCGTCCTAACTCTAACCTACTCGTCCTACCGCTAACCCTAGTCGCCATAGCGCTAACCCTATTCGTCCTAGCTCTAACCCTAGTCGTCCTAGCGCTAACCCTAGTCGTCCTAACGCTAACCCAGTCGACCTAACGTTAACCCTAGTCATCCTAACTAGTGTTGAGCAAGCACTAAAATGCTCGGGTGCTCGAAGCTCGGGCCGAGCTCGCCGTGATACTCGGGTGCTCGACCCGAGCAACGAGCCCAATGTTAGTCTATGGGAGACTCGAGCATTTTTGCGGTGGCACCCCCGGCAGTCTTTTAAAAGCCTTACAAGTGCCCAAAACGATAGTGACAGTGCTCAAATGACATGGGGACAGCATGGGGATCGCCCCAGGAAGAATTTCTGACCCCCAGGTCACTGCTGTCAACAACGTGGTCAGAGGTATTAAGCCACTTTTACGGGCTCACAATAAAGCGTTCAAAAACGAAAGTGAAACTTTTTTCCTGTGAAATATGTTAAGGAACATCCTTTCCAGGGAAAAGACTTGTGTATAAGTTAAAATAAATGACCAAAAACAAAAATACTCCTCCACACCTTCGGCTATGTTCACAAGTAGCATTTTTTATGCGTTTTTGCACTTTTGTATTGCTTTCAACTATGACAAATGCATTCACCGGGAAATCTCATTTTAACTTTTTACAATCTTATCTGGCCATGTGCTGTGTGACACATGCATAAAGTGCTGAAAAGACATAAGAACAGCATGGGGAAGACCCCTGGAAGCATCTCTGACTCCCAGGTCACTGTCTAAAAGTGTGCCCATCATAAGTGATCCTTGCAGCATCAGAAGATGCAGACTTGCAACTATCCCCATGCAAGTTCTAGTCCCACGGCAGTGTTCAATTGTACCTCCCCCATTCCTTGCAGTACAAGCGCAAGTATGCAGCCTGCCACCCACCCACCCCCAGGCTGCAATACCATACTGCTTGCTTGAACTTGAAATTGGGCCTTTTAGGCATGTGGAGGCGGAATCTGGCCACCATGTCATGACTGTGTTGGCGGCCTGGAATCCATACTCAGTCCCCAGCCGCCCCGCGGCCGGGTGTCCATACTCTGTCCCCAGCCGCCTGGGGGCAGCCGGGTGTCCATAAACGGTCCCCAGCCGCCCCTATTTCTCCTTGGAACATCCCCCTACACACTTTTCTTAGCCCGGCCTGCTTTAGGCAGCATTGGACGAGCCCACCAGAGAACCAGACTCCTCCGGTGGGCCCTGACTTCTCCATCGGTGGAGTTGAGAGTGCCAAGGTGAGGAGCATGATGATGATGATAGAAGTTAGCATCTGCTATGTTTTCTTTTAATGCAAGTGTAAATGTGCAGCCTGCCACCCACCCACCCCCAGACTGCAATTCCATACTGCTAGCTTGCACTTGAAATGGGGCCTTTTAGTTTGGAGGAGGCCGAAGCTGGCCACTACCTCATGGCTGCTTCGGCAGCGAGTTATCCATACTCAGTCCCCAGCCGCCCCTATTTGTCCAGGTGTGCCTTATACATAAGATTAAGCGCGTATACCAAAACATTACCTGTGCCCTCCCCAGTGCATTTAGTGGGAAGGAGAGCCTATTCCGCTGTAGTGTGTGCATGCCAAACCCCTGTTCATGGTACATGCGAAGATGCCTCCCACCTTGCACCTGTCGTTGCAGACTTGCAACTATCCCCATTCAAGTCCTTGTCCCAGGGCAGTGTTCAATTGTACCTTTCCCATTCCTTGCAATGCAAGCGCAAGTATGCAGCCTGCCACTCACCCACTCCCAGGCTGCAATACCAAACTGCTTGCTTGCTTGCACTTTAAATTGGGCCTTTTAGGCATGTGGAGGCGGAATCTGGCCACCACGCCATGGCTGTCTCGGCGGCCTTGTATCCATACTCAGTCCCCAGCCGCCTTGTGGCCGGGTGTCCCTGCTTGCTCCCCAGCCTCCAGGGGGTGGCCGGGTGTCCATACTCGGTCCCCAGCCACCCCTATTTGTCCCGGTAACCTTTCCCACACTTTTCTTAGCCTGGCCTGCTTTAGGGCAGCATTGACCGAGCCCACCGGACTATCAGACTCCTCCGGTGGGCCCTGGCTTCTCCATCAGGGGAGTTGAGAGTGCCAAGGTGAGGAGCATGATGAGGATGATAGAAGTTAGCATCTGCTTTGCTTTGTTGTAATGCAAGCGCCTGTATGTAGTAGCGGCTAGGCCTGAGGTGGTCAGCGTTTTGGCGCATATCCTACCTCCTCCGAGGATTGCTGGATGTTTTCCTGCTACTATCCAAGTTCTATGACTCCCGTTAAAACAAAGCTTCAGGTGACAAATGATGGATGAGGTAGTGGCAAAGGAGAAAGAGCAGGAGGAACAGGGACCATTCACATCAATATCAGGCCAGTCAACCAGATATGTCTTGTAGGATATATTTCTGTAACAAAAGGAGCGGTTCGGCTACACAGTTATAGGGCATACAGTGAGTGCAATGCCTACCAAAAATTTCGAGGCACTCCAATGCCCCTTGGAAATGACATGGAGGTCAGAGGGCGTTAACTAAACCTTTTTTTCATTTATAGCAACTGGGTCTCCTGTGCACTGTTGGCCTAAGCAGTGAATGGAAGGCTTTCCAAAAATTATGAGGAACTGTAATGCCCCTTACAAGAGCCATGTGTGGCACCCCAGGGGTCTAGTCACCACAGTAATAGAGATATTACGTCGGAGAGCAAGTGGGAGGTTTCCTGGTCAGGATCCCTTAAACATGCAACATCCTCCTGCCCCAGTCCTGGGAGGGGAGATTTCTGCCCTTATAAACTGGATCTGGGGCGGGGTTGAGTGAGTCAGAGAACAGAGAACAGTCAGAGTCAGAGTGAGAGCAAGGGAAAGTAACAGCAAGGAGCTCTGTAGGAGCTAGGAGCTAAAGACCAGGGGCTGGAAGCTGAGCAGAGCTCGCCCTGGCAGAAGACAATAGGAACCGGACACAGGAGTCCGAAGCTGTGAGGACTTATATATCCAACAGCAGAAACCAGCCAGCAGGGGATTTCAGGTCCTCTGGCCATAGAAGCCCGGAGGCTCAGTCACAAGCAAGGGACCAGCACCGCCATCGTGGAGCGGAGGCTAACAGAAGGCCCCAAGTCACCAGCCATACGGGTGAGCACTACACGGTACACTCAGGGATGTGGGCTACTTCTACCCGCTTACAGCAAGGTAGCCAGGAAGAGTGCAGACAGACGGGGAGGCCTACAACTCCACCTGGCCAGAGGAACTCCTGCTTGCTCACAGACTGACCAGGCCTCTTATGCTAGCCAGTACTACCGGGAGGGTCTACCTTATAATCATCAGTAAAAACCCTGAACTGCACTGCAAAGACTCTGAGTCATTACTGCTGCGCTCGAGCACCATCACCCCCATCATTCTCACTCACTGTCCTGAGGCTATACTCCTCCCGAGGGGAGTTATCCCATTCTATGCTGCGCACACAACACCAGCCTCAGCGGTCTGCCTCACAGCAGTGGTACTCCCTGACCGCAATCCACGGGTGGCGCAGTCGGACAATTAACCTCAAAACCTAAGAAAGACTGCCACTGGTTTGACCAGCCTGAGCCACGGGACCGGGTCACCGCCACGGAGACTACAGACCCCAGAGACCCAGCACGGGTATCCCACACACGAGTACACATGGCCCAGGGGGCGCGTCACATGCAGTACAGCATATTACAAACATAAGTTCCATTATTGTGGAGTGGGTCTCCCATAGTATTTGCTTATGCCTTGCAAGCAAAAGCTGCCAAAAATTAGGACGGAGCAACTTGCAATGCCCCTTACAAGAGCCATGCAGTACAGCATATTACAAACATAAGTCCCATTATTGGGGAGTTGGTCTCCCATAGTATTTGCTTATGCCTTGCAAGCAAAAGCTGCCAAAAATTAGGAACCGAGCAACTTGCAATGCCTCTTACAAGAGCCATGCAGTACAGTATATTACAAACATAAGTCCCATTATTGGGGAGTGGGTCTCCCATAGTATTTGCTTATGCCTTGCAAGCAAAAGCTGCCAAAAATTAGGACGAAGCAACTTGCAATGCCCCTTACATGAGCCATGCAATACAGCATATTACAAACATAAGTCCCATTACTGGGGAGTGGGTGTCCCATAGTATTTGCTTATGCCTTGCAAGCAAAAGATGCCAAAAATTAGGACGGAGCAACTTGAAATGCCCCTTACAAGAGCCATGCAGTACAGCATATTACAAACATAAGTCCCATTATTGGGGAGTGGGTCTCCCATAGTATTTGCTTATGCTTTCCAAGCAAAAGCTGCAAAAAATTAGGACAGAGTAACTTGCAATGCCCCTTACAATAGCCATGCAGTACAGCATATTACAAACATAAGTCCCATTATTGGGGAGTGGGTCTCCCATAGTATTTGCTTATGCTTTCCAAGCAAAAGCTGCAAAAAATTAGGACAGAGCAACTTGCAATGCCCCTTACAATAGCCATGCAGTACAGCATATTACAAACATAAGTCCTATTATTGGGGAGTGGGTGTCCCATAGTATTTGCTTATGCCTTGCAAGCAAAAGCTGCCAAAAATAAGGACGGAGGAGCTTGCAATGCTGGCACCCTGGTGATATAGTGGTGGTGGAGGCTGAGGATAAGGAGAGGAAGATAAAACAGCTGAAACGAGGAAGCGTATACCCATGTGTGGGTGTGAAGTGGTGCATGTGAATACACCTCCCGAAATAACACAGTGGATTTGACTTTATGTTACTCTGCTGTCATTTGATGGTGATGAGAAGTCTGGCCCAATACAGCCCTTGTTCATTTTGATAAGGGTCAGCTTGTCAGCATTGTCAGTTGACAGGCGAGTGCGCTTTTCAGTTATAATTCCCCCAGCGGCACTAAAAACACGCTCCGATAACACGCTAGCGGCAGGGCAGGCCAGGACCTCCAAGACGTACAGAGCGAGTTCATTCCAAGTGTCCAGCTTGGATACCCAATAATTAAAAGGCACAGAGGAATCACGGAGGACGCTGGTACGGTCGGCAAGGTACTCCCTCACCATCTTTTGAAACTTTCCACTCCTTGTGAAAGTACCCCGCGCCTCAGGGCCTGTAAGCTGGGTGGGTGTCAGAAAACTGTCCCAGAACGTTGACAGTGTTCCCCTGCCTCTGCTGGATTGGAGTTGCATCTCTCTCGCCTGTACTCCTTGGTTGGGCAATGAACTGTGACCTCTGCCGATAGCGTGTTCAGATGGGAATTTTTTTAAGAGTTCTGCAGCAAGGGCCTTCTGGTACTGCCCCATTTTTGTAGACCTCTCCACCCCAGGAATAAGAGAGTGAAAGTTCTCCTTATAGTGGGGGTCTACAAGTGTCACCAACTAGTAATGACTGTCACCCAACATTTTGACAACGTGAGGGTCACGGTTAAGGCAGCGTAACATAAAGTCAGCCATGCGTGCCAGACTGGTAACGGGCAAGATTTCCGTGTCCTCACCAAGATGACGACTGACCATGCTCTCCTCCTCCTCTTCCTCCTCCCCCCTGTCCTCAGGCCACCCACGCTGAACCGACGATATGACACTTGTACAGGTACTACCGTCTACAACGCATGATAGCAGCTCCTGTTCTTCCTCCTCCTCCTCCTCCTCTCCCTCATCGTCCCCCAATGCACGTTGGGATGAGATGAGGCTGGGCTGTGTGTAATCGCCCGCTACGGCTTCTTGATCCATCTCATCATACTCTGGCTGCAATGCCTCCTCTTTAATTCTCTGCAGAGAGCGTTGCAAAAGACAGACAAGTGGGATGCTGACACTAATGATGGCGTCATCGCCACTCACCATCTTGGTGGCCCCCTCAAAGTTTGTCAGGATGGTACATATGTCAGACATCCAGGTCCACTCCTGAGGTCTTATGTGTGGAGTCTGACCTGAATATCGACGGCCTTGTTGCAGCTGGTACTCCACAGCTGCTCTCTTCTGCTCACAAATCCTTTGCAACATGTGGAGGGTAGAGTTCCAACGTGTGGGGACATCACACACCAGTCGCTGCAAACGCTGCTGCAACACAGCAAGGGCGGCGGAAGCTGTAGCCGACTTGCGAAAATGAGCTGACAGGCGGTGTACTTTCACGAGCAGATCTGGCAGCTCGGGGTACAATTTAAGAAACCGCTGAACCACGAGGTTAAGCACATGAGCCAGGCATGGTATGTGTGTGATCTCACATCGCCTCAGAGCCGCCACCAGGTTACGGCCATTGTCACACACGACCATGCCAGGATGTAGGTTCAGCGGTCTCAGCCACAGATCTGCCTGCTCTTTCACAGCTGTCCACAACTCACAAGCAGTGTGAGGTTTATCACCTAAGCTTATGAGTTTCAGCACAGCCTGTTGCCGCTTGGCGGAGGCAGTGTCATGGTTGTGTCGCCACGAAGATCGTCACGATTGCACAGCCTGACTTCTCGCAGCTGAGTTTTTGGTGTTTTGTGCTTTTCGGCAGTGAGGGAGTTAACTCTCTCTCTCTGTGCTAGACGAGGTCCAGCCTCGCCCAGCTGCAATCAATTCTGCAGTAGTGAGATTCCTTCATATGTCTGCTGCTCTGTTAGGGAAGTTGTCAGTGAAAGCATTTCATGCAGACTAACAGAGCGGATCGTGGTATTTGGAGTTTCAGAGATAAGTGTATTTGGAGTGTTTTTTCCCTTCCTCGCTTTATCATTTATCTCCTTTCCCGTTGGTGTTCCCTCTGTTGTAGTTGTGTAGTTTTTGTATGCAAGGTGGATTTGGTTTTACCCTTGTACTGTCTCGTTCGTCTAAGTACTGAATGTGGGCATATTATTACCTTTCCCCTTTTGTTGTGATTGGGGTCCTTCTCAGGACTAGATTACTTAGGTGCAGGGATCTTCAGGAGGTAGGGGTTACGCTGGCGTCCTGGACCTCTGTACCTTTAACAGTACCTCCAGGTAGAGGGATTAGTCTGGGCCCCAGCTTAGGGTCAGCTTAGGCCCCCTACCTCCATTACACAGAGACAGCGTAGCAGGCATTACTGCAATGCTTCCAGCTTGTAACTGATGTGGTGATATCTGAGATGGAGGCTGAACATGAGGAGGATGAGGATGCGCAGGAGCTGTACACTGTGGGGGCAACTCTGACTGACATAGGGCCCGCAATCCTTGGTGTGGGGAGGATGTGTTCCGTCCCAAGGTCCGACTGGGTCCCGGCTTCCACTATGTTTACCCAGTGTGCCGTCAGAGAGATGTACCATCCCTGGCCACAAGCACTTGTCCACGTGTCCGTTGTCAGGTGGACTCTCGCAGTAACTGCGTTGTTGAGGGCACGGCAGATGCTTTGGGACACGTGCTTGTGTAGTGCGGGGATGGCACACCGGGCAAAATAGTGTTGGCTGGGTACCGAGTACCGAGGGACGGCCACCTCCATAAGATAGCGGAAGGATTCCGTTTCCACCAGCCTAAAAGGCAGCATTTCCAACATAAGCAGTCGTGAAATGTGCGAATTTAGGACTGTGGCCTGTGGGGCGTTAGCTGCGAATTTCCGCTTTCATTCAAAGGTCTGGGATATGGACAATTGAACGCTGCGGTGGGACGTGGACGTGGACGTTGATGCTGTTTCTTGAGAAACTGCCTTAACAAGTGAAGACTGAGAGGAGGGGGCATCTTTACATGCAGTATGGACAGGGGATTGCCTTGCACACACAACATGGGGTTCTATTGCATGCACAACAGTGGAAGAAGCAGTGGTGACACCTGCTGACACTGGTCGTGGACCCTGGGTTTCGCCCCACAAAGTCGGGTGCTTTGCTGCCATGTGCCTGATCATGCTGGTGGTGGTCAGGCTGGTAGTTTTGTCACCCCTGCTGATGCTGGCATGGCAGGTGGAACATATGGCCTTTTTGGGGTTATCAGCAGAGTCTTTAAAAAAATTCCAGACTCTGGAAGACCTACCGCTTGTACTGGCAACGTCCCTCGTGTTGGTGTTACAGGGAACGGTTGCCTGCCTTCTGTCTGCGGCCACCACACTGCTTCTTCCTGCCTGTTGGGGTACTCTGCCTCCCTCCCCCTGTGTGCTGCTGGCCTCACTCTGCATGTCCTCCTTCCACGTTGGGTCAGTTACTAGATCATCCACCACCTCCTCCTCTTCCACTTGCGCACCACGATCCTTCTCCTCACTTCCTGGCAATTGTGTCTCGTCATCGTCCACCTCTTGTGACAGATTGCCAACGTCGACTTTCTGTGGCCGTGGCTGTTCAAATATTTGGGCATCGCAATATGGGATCTCCTCTTCCACCACTTCAAGCGTATCAGGCGAGGGGCCCAAATATGGAAATGGACCAGTGAACAGCTCTTCAGAGTGTCCAAGTGTGGGATCTCTTGCTGTCTGACGACACTCGGCATGGTGGGAGGAAGGAGCATCAGGGTGAGGAGGAGTATGCGGTGGAGACTCATGGCTACTAAGAGTTGACCGTGTGGAAGACAGGTCGGAGGTGGTGGTGCCCAGGTAACTGGAAGTATTATCTGCTATCCAATTAATAACCTGTTCACACTCATCAGTTCTCAATACTGGTGTTGTTCTGTGCTTCCCTAGTAATTCGGTCAAGAAGTGGGAGCGAGAAGATGTGGCTGATGGTTTTGGCACATTTTCACCTTGGCCACGGCCCCGTCCTCTGCACGAACCATCACCAGAACGTCCAGTTCCACGTCCCTTGCCACACACCTTGCCCATTGTAAATGAAGTAAAATAGCTTACACTTGCACTATCAATGGAAAAAGGGTAATAAAGAGTAGATTAGAACTGTGGAAGGCGAAAACCACAGTTATTGTTTACTGGGGTATACCACACTTTTTTAAATAGAGATATTTGCGGCTGAACAGTGAGCGACACACTCAAACTGCTTTTTTTTTTAGATACCAAAGGCCCAAAACTGGATAGTAAAGCGATTTGACCCATGGAACTGCGAAACCACACTGGGATGTCGGGCCTACACAAGACTATTTTCAACAGATATATTTTTGTGTCACAACAGTCAGGAGACACTACTGTTTTTCTTTGCGGAAAATATACCAAAACCTGAATAGTAGAGATTTTTTTACCATGGGATGGCAAAACCACAGTTATTGTTTACTGGGGTATACCACACTTTTTTAATATAGATTTGCGGCTGAACAGTGAGCGACACACTCAAACTGTTTTTTTTTTAGATACAAATGGCCCAAAATGGATAATACAGAGGTTTGAACCATGGAAGTGCAAAACAACACTTCTGTTTCTCTAGCCTACACCAGACTATTTTCAACAGTTCTATTTGTGTCTGAAAAATCAGAGACACACTTTTTTTTTGGGGGGGTGGGACACACCAAAAGGTTAATAAGACGGGTATTTGTACAGTGTGAAGGAGGAAAAAAAAAGGAGGATTTAGATGAAAAAAAAAAGGATTTTTCCTGGCCCCCGACACCTGGTGCTAAGTCCAGCAATTTCAGCAACAGGAGCACACAGGACTGTAATGCAGCGTTTGCTGGTATAACCACTGTGTCTCCTATACAGCCTGCCTGCCTGGTTTCTGGGATGGATATTAGTCCTGAAAAGGACTGTTTGTTTGTTCTGGCAGCCTTTACAGACCCTACACTAACTATTTCGCAGTTTATATCTCTCCCTAAATCAGCAGCGCTGTCCCTACACTGTCTAATCCGGAGCGACTGTGTCCAAGAAGGCGGCGCCCCTTTTTAAATACTCGAGGTGATGCTGTGCGGCAAGCCAATCACTGTAATGCCCAAAACCAACATGGCTGCAGCATTACAGTGACTGGCTGGCAATCCCTGCATGTTCATTGGCTCTGTAAAGAGCGCCAAACATGCAGGGCGGAGACCCGAGCTCCCGCCCGAGTAACCCGGAAATGCTCGGTGCTCACCGAACATCCCAAGTAGCGTGATGCTCGGGCGAGTACCGAGCAGTGTCGAGCATGTTCGCTCAACACTACTATTCATCCAAACGGTAACACGAGTCGTTCTAGTACTAATCCTCGTTGTAGTAGTCCGAACGCTAACCCTAGTCGTCACAGCGCTATCCCTAGTCGTCCTAACGCTATCCCTAGTCTTCCTAACGCTATCACTAGTTGTCCTAGCGCTAACCCTAGTCGTCCTAACTCTAACCCTAGTCATCCTAACGCTAACCCTAGTCGTCCTAGCGCTAACCCTAGTCATTCTAATGCTAACACAAGTCATCCTAGCGCTAAACCTAGAAGTCCTAGCGCTAACCCTAGATGTCCTGACTCTAACCTAGTCGTCCTAGCGCTAACCCAAGTCGTCCTAGCGCTAACCCTAGTCGTCCTAACATTAACCATAGCCATGCTAACGCTAACCCTAGTCGTCCTAGCAATAACCCTAGTCGTCCTAGCGCTAATCCTAGTCATCCTTGCGCTAACCCTAATCATCCTAACGCTAACCCTAGTTGTACTAGCGCTAACCCTAGTTGTCGTAACGATAACACTAGTCGTCCTAGCGATAACCCTAGTAGTCCTAAAGTTGACCCTAGTAGTCCTATTGCTAACCCTACTTGTCCTAACGCTATCCCTAGTCATCCTAATGCTATACCTAGTCGTCCTAGCACTAGCCCTAGTCATTATAGCTCTAACCCTAGTCGTCCTAGCGCTAACCCTAGTCGTCCTAAGGCTTAACATAGAAGTCATAGCGCTAACACTAGTCATTTTAGCGCTAACGCTATTCGTCCTAACGCTAACATTAGACGTCCTAGCGCCAACCTTAGTAATCCTAACGCTAACCCTTGTTCTCCTAACGCTAACCCTAACCGTCCTAGCGCTAAACATAGTAATCCTAACTCTAACGCTAGTCGTCCTAGCGCTAACCCTAGTCGTCTTACCGCTATCCCTAGTCATCCTAACGCAAACCTTAGTCATCCTAGCTCTAACCCTAGTCGTTCTAACGCTAACCTTAGTCATCCTAGAGAAAAACCCTAGTCGTCCTAACGCTAACACTAGAAGTCCTAGTGCTAACCCTAGTCATTCTAGAGCTAACCCTAGTTGTCGTAACGCTAACCCTAGTCGTCCTAACGCTTTCCCTGTTCATCCTAGCGCTAACCTCAGTCATCCTAGCTCTAACCCCAGTCGTCCTAATGCCAACCCTAGTCATCCTAATACTATCCCTAGTCATCCTAGCGCTAATCCTAGTCGTCCTAGCGCTAAACCTAGTGGTCCAAGCGCTAACCCTAGTCGTCCTAACTCTAACCCTAGTCGTCCTACCGCTAACCCTAGTCACTATAGCCCTAACCCTAGTTGTCCTAGCGCTAACCCTAGCCATCATAGTACTAACCCTAGTCATCCTAGCACTAACCCTCGCCCTCCTAAAGCTATCCATAGTCATTATAACGCTAACCCTAGTTATCCTAGCGCTAACCCTAGTCGTTCAAGCGCTAACCCTAGTCGTCCTAACTCTAACCCTAGCCGTCCTACCACTAACCCTAGTTACTATAGCGCTAACCCTAGTTGTCCGAGCGCTAGCCCTAGTCTTCCTAACGCTAACCCTATTCATCCTAGCGCTAACCCTAATCGTCTTAGCGCTATCCCTAGTCCTCCTAAAGCTATTCCTAGTCATCCAACCGCTAACCCTAGTCGTCCTAGTGCTAACCCTAGTCGTTCTAACACTATACCTAGTCGTCCTAGCGCTAATCCTAGTCATCCTAACGCTAATCCTAGTTGTCCAAGCGCTAACCCTAGTCGTCCTAACTCTAACCCAAGTCGTCCTACCACTAACCCTAGTCGCTATAGCGCTAACCCTAGCTGTCCTAGTGCTAACCCTAGTCGTCCTAACGCTAACCCTAGTCATCCTAGCGCTAAACCTAGTCCTTCTAAAGCTATCCCTAGTCATCCCAACAGTAACCCTAGTCGTCCTAGTGCTAACCCTAGTCATACAAGCGCTAACCCTAGTCGCCTTAACTCTAACCCTAGTCGTCCTACCGCTAACGCTAGTCGCTATAGCACTAACCCTAGTTGTCCTAGCGCTAGCGCTAGTCGTCCTAGCGCTAACCCTAGTCGTCCTAGCGCAAACCCTAGTCATCCTAAAGCTATCCCTAGTCATCCTAAAGCTATCCCTAGTCATCCTAACGCTAACCCTAGTCATCCTAGAGCTAACCCTAGTCATGCTAACACTATCCCAAGTCGTCCTAGCGCTAATCCCATTCGTCCTAACGCTAACCCTTGTGGTCCAAGCGCAAACCCTAGTCGTCCTAACTCTAAACCTTGTTGTCCTACCGCTAACCCTAGTCGCTATAGCTCTAACCCTAGTCGCTATAGCGCTAACCCTAGTCGTCCTAATGCTAACCCTAGTCGTCCTAGCGCTAACCCTAGTCATCATAAAGCTATCCCTAGTCATCCTAACACTAACCCTAGTCGACCTAGCGCTAACCCTATTCGTCCAAGAGCTAACCCTAGTCATTATAGCTCTAACCCTAGTCGTCTTAGCTCTAACCCTAGTCGTCCTTAGGCTTACCATAGAAGTCCTAGCGCTAACCCTAGTCGTTCTAGCGCTAACCCTATTCGTCCTAATGCTAACCTTAGTCATCCTAGCGCCAACCCTAGTAATTATAACGTTAACCCTTGTTGTCCTAACGCTAACCCTAATCATCCTAGCGCTAACCATAGTAGTCCTAACTCCAACGCTAGTCGTCCTAGCGCTAACCCTAGTCGTCTTAACGTTATCCCTAGTTATCCTAACGCAAACCTTAGTCATCCTAGCTCTAACCCTAGTCTTCCTAACGCTAACCTTAGTCGTCCCAGCGCTGTCTCTAGTCATCCTAACGCTAACACTAGAAGTCCTAGCGCTAACCCTAGTCATTCTAGCGCTAACACTAGTTGTCCTAACGCTAACCCTAGTCGTCGTAACGCTTTCCCTGTTCATCCTAGCGCTAACCCTAGTCATCCTAGCTCTAACCCTAGTCGTCCTAATGCCAACCCTAGTCATCCTAATACTATCCCTAGTCATCCTAGTCATCCTAACGCTAACCCTAGTAGTCCAAGCGCTAACCCTAGTCATCCTAACTCTTAATCTAGTCGTCCTACCGCTAACCCTAGTCACTATAGCCCTAACCCTAGTTGTCCTAGCGCTATCCCTAGCCATCATAGTAATAACCCTAGTCGTCCTAGCACTAACCCTAGTCCTCCTAAAGCTATCCCTAGTCATCCTTACGCTAACCCTAGTCATCCAAGCTCTAACCCTAGTCATCCAAGCTCTAACCCTAGTCGTCCTAACTCTAACCCTAGTCGTCCTAACTCTAACCCTAGTCGTCCTACCGCTAACCCTAGTCACTATAGGGCTAACCCTAGTTATCCAAGCGCTAGCCCTAGTCATCCTAGCGCTAACCCTAGTCATCCTAGCGCTAACCATAATCTTCCTAGCGCTACCCCTAGTCCTCCTAAAGCTACCCCTGGTCATCCTAACGCTAACCTAGTCGTCTTAGCGCTAACCCTAGTCGTACTAAAACTATACCTAGTCGTCCTAGCGCTAATCCTAGTCGTCCTAACGCTAACCCTAGTCGTCCAAGCGCTAACCCTAGTCGTCCTAACTCTAACCCTAGTCGTCCTACCGCTAACCCTAGTCGCTATAGCGCTAACCCTAGCTGTCCTAGTGCTAACCCTAGTCATCGTAACAGTAACCCTAGTCGTCCTATCTCTAACCCTAGTTGTCCTAGCGCTAGCGCTAGTCGTCCTAACTAGTGTTGAGCGAGCATGCTCGACACTGCTCGGTACTCGCCTGAGCATCACGCTACTCGGGATGTTCGGCGAGCACCGAGCATTTCCGGGTTACTCGGGCGGGAGCTCGGGTCTCCGACCTGCATGCTTGGCGCTCTTTACAGAGCCAATGAACATGCAGGGATTGCCAGCCAGTCACTGTAATGCTGCAGCCATGTTGGTTGTGGGAATTACAGTGATTGGCTGGCCGCACAGCGTCACCTCGAGTATTTAAAACGGGGCGCCGCCATCTTGGACACAGTCGCTCCGGATTAGACAGTGTAGGGACAGCGCTGCTGATTTAGGGAGAGATATAAACTGTGAAATAGTTAGTGTAGGGTCTGTAAAGGCTGACAGAACAAACAAACAGTCCTTTTCAGGACTAATATCCATCCCAGATACCAGGCAGGCAGGCTGTATAGGAGACACAGTGGTTATACCAGCAAACGCTGCATTACAGTCCTGTGTGCTCCTGTTGCTGAAATTGCTGGACTTAGCACCAGGTGTCGGGGGCCAGGAAAAATCCTTTTTTTTTCATCTAAATCCTCCTTTTTTTTTCCTCCTTCAGACTGTACAAATACCCGTCTTATTAACCGTTTGGTATGTCCGTGTCCCCCCCTCCCTCCCCCCCCAAAAAAAAGCGTGTCTCTGATTTTTCACACACAAATATAACTGTTGAAAATAGTCTGGTGTAGGCTAGAGAAACAGAAGTGTTGTTTTGCACTTCCACGGTTCAAACCTCTGTATTATCCATTTTGGGCCATTTGTATCTAAAAAAAAAAACAGTTTGAGTGTGTCGCTCACTGTTCAGCCGCAAATATCTCTATTTAAAAAAGTGTGGTATACCCCAGTAAACAATAACTGTGGTTTTCCTCTTCCACAGTTCTAATCTACTCTTTATTACCCTTTTTCCATTGATAGTGCAAGTGTAAGCTATTTTACTTCATTTACAATGGGCAAGGCGCGTGGCAAGGGACGTGGAAGTGGACGTTCTGGTGATGGTTCGTGCAGAGGACGGGGCCGTGGCCAAGGTGAAAATGTGCCAAAACCAACAGCCACATCTTCTCGCTCCCACTTCTTGACCGAATTACTAGGGAAGCACAGAACAACACCAGTATTGAGAACTGATGAGTGTGAACAGGTTATTAATTGGATAGCAGATAATACTTCCAGTTACCTGGGCACCACCACCTCCGGTCTGTCTTCCACACGGTCAACTCTTAGTAGCCTTGAGTCTCGACCGCATACTCCTCCTCACCCTGATGCTCCTTCCTCCCACCATGCCGAGTGTCGTCAGACAGCAAGTGATCCCACACTTGGACACTCTGAAGAGCTGTTCACTGGTCCATTTCCATATTTGGGCCCCTCGCCTGATATGCTTGAAGTGGTGGAAGAGGAGATCCCATGTTGCAATGCCCAAATATTTGAACAGCCACGGCCACAGGAAGTCGACGTTGGCAATCTGTCACAAGAGGTGGACGATGACGAGACACAATTGCCAGGAAGTGAGGAGGAGGATCGTGGTGCGCAAGTGGAAGAGGAGGAGGTGGTGGATGATCTAGTAACTGACCCAACGTGGAAAGAGGACATGCAGAGTGAGGCCAGCAGCACACAGGGGGAGGGAGGCAGAGTACCCCAACAGGCAGGAAGAAGCAGTGTGGTGGCCGCAGACAGAAGGCAGGCAACCGTTCCCCATAGCACCAACACGAGGGACGTTGCCAGTACAAGCGGTAGGTCTTCCAGAGTCTGGAATTTTTTTAAAGACTCTGCTGATAACCCCAAAAAGGCCATATGTTCCACCTGCCATGCCAGCATCAGCAGGGGTGACAAAACTACCAGCCTGATCACCACCAGCATGATCAGGCACATGGCAGCAAAGCACCCGACTTTGTGGGGCGAAACCCAGGGTCCACGACCAGTGTTAGCGGGTGTCACCACTGCTTCTTCCACTGTTGTGCGTGCAATATAACCCCCTGTTGTGTGTACAAGGCAATCCCCTGTCCATACTGCATGTAAAGATGCCCCCTCATCTCAGTCTTCACTTGTTATGGCAGTTTCTCAAAAAACAGCATCAACGTCCATGTCCACGTCCCACCGCAGCGTTCAATTGTCCATATCCCAGACCTTTGAATGAAAGCGGAAATTCGCAGCTAACGCCCCACAGGCCACAGTCCTAAATTCGCAAATTTCACGACTGCTTGCATTGGAAATGCTGCCTTTTAGGCTGGTGGAGACGGAATCCTTCCGCAATCTTATGGCGGTGGCCGTCCCTCAGTACTCGGTACCCAGCCGACACTATTTTGCCCGGTGTGCCATCCCCGCACTACACAAGCACGTGTCCCAAAGCATCTGCCGTGCCCTCAACAACGCAGTTACTGGGAGAGTCCACCTGACAACGGACACGTGGACAAGTGCTTGTGGCCAGGGATGGTACATCTCTCTGACGGCACAATGGGTAAACATAGTGGAAGCCGGGACCCAGTCGGACCTTGGGACGGAACACATCCTCCCCACACCGAGGATTGCGGGCCCTATGTCAGTCAGAGTTGCCCCCACAGTGTACAGCTCCTGCGCATCCTCCTCCTCCTCATGTTCAGCCTCCATCTCAGATATCACCACATCAGTTACAAGCTGGAAGCATTGCAGTACTGCCTCCGCCAAGCGGCAACAGGCTGTGCTGAAACTCATAAGCTTAGGTGATAAACCTCACACTGCTTGTGAGTTGTGGACAGCTGTGAAAGAGCAGGCAGATCTGTGGCTGAGACCGCTAAACCTACATCCTGGCATGGTCGTGTGTGACAATGGCCGTAACCTGGTGGCGGCTCTGAGGCGAGGTGAGATCACACCAAGCCTGGCTCTTGTGCTTAACCTCGTGGTTCAGCGAGTTGCCAGATCTGCTCGTGAAAGAACGCCACCTGTCAGCTCATTTTCGCAAGTCGGCTACAGCTTCCGCCGCCCTTGCTGTGTTGCAGCAGCGTTTGCAGCTTCCGGCACACCGACTGGTGTGTGATGTCCCCACACGTTGGAACTCTACCCTCCACATGTTGTAAAGGATTTGTGAGCAGAAGAGAGCAGTTGTGGAGTACCAGCTGCAACAAGGCTGTCGATATTCATGTCAGACTCCACACATAAGAACTCAGGAGTGGACCTGGATGTCTGACATATGTACTATCCTGACAAACTTTGAGGAGGCCACCAAGATGGTGAGTGGCGATGACGCCATCATTAGTGTCAGCATCCCACTTGTCTGTCTTTTGCAACGCTCTCTGCAGAGAATTAAAGAGGAGGCATTGCAGCCAGAGTATGATGAGATGGATCAAGAAGCCGTAGCAGGAGATTACACACAGCCCAGCCTCATCTCATCCCAACGTGCATTGGGGGACAATAAGGGAGAGGAGGAGGAGGAGGAGGAAGAACAGGAGCTGCTATCATGCGTTGTAGACGGTAGTACCTGTACAAGTGTCAAACCATCGGTTCAGCGTAGGTGGCCTGAGGACAGGGGGGAGGAGGAAGAGGAGGAGGAGGAGGATAACATGGTCATTCATCATCTTGGTGAGGACACGGAAATCTTGCCCGTTACCAGTCTGGCACGCATGGCTGACTTTATGTTACGCTGCCTTAACCGTGACCCTCGCGTTATCAAAATGTTGGGTGACAGTCATTACTGGTTGGTGACACTTGTAGACCCCCGCTACAAGGAGAACTTTCACTCTCTTATTCCTGAGGTGGAGAGGTCTACAAAAATGGGGCAGTACCAGAAGGCCCTTGCTGCAGAAATCTTAAAAAAATTCCCATCAGAACAAGCTAGCGGCAGAGGTCACAGTTCGCTGCCCAACCAGGCGAGAGAGATGCAACTCCAATCCAGCAGAGGCAGGGGAACACTGTCAACGTTCTGAGACCGTTTTCTGACACCCGCCCAGATTACAGGCCCTGAGGTGCGGGGTACTCTCACAAGGAGTGCAAAGTTTCAAAAGATGGTGAGGGAGTACCTTGCCGACCGTACCAGTGTCCTCCGTGATTCCTCTGTGCCTTTTAATTATTGGGTATCCAAGCTGGACACTTGGAATGAACTCGCTCTGTACGCCTTGGAGGTCTTGGCCTGCCCTGCCGCTAGCGTGTTATCGGAGCATGTTTTTAGTGCCGCTGGGGGAATTATAACTGATAAGCGCACTCGCCTGTCAACTGACAATGCTGACAAGCTGACCCTTATCAAAATGAACAAGGGCTGGATTGGGCCAGACTTCTCATCACCACCAAATGACAGCAGAGTAACATAAAGTCAAATCCACTGTCTTATTTCGGGAGGTGTATTCACATGCACCGCTTCACACCCACACATGGGTATATGCTTCCTCGTTTCGGCTGTTTTATCTTCCTCTCCTTACCCTCAGCCTCCACCAACACTATACCACCAGGGTGCCAGCATTGCAAGTTCCTCCGTCCTTATTTTTGGCAGCTTTTGCTTGCAAGGCATAAGCAAATACTATGGGAGACCCACTCCCCAATAATGGGACTTATGTTTGTAATATACTGTACTGCATGGCTCTTGTAAGAGGCATTGCAAGTTGCTCCGTCCTAATTTTTGGCAGCTTTTGCTTGGAAAGCATAAGCAAATACAATGGTAGACCCACTCCCCAATAATGGCAGTTATGTTTGTAATATGCTGTACTGCATGGCTCTTGTAAGGGGCATTGCAAGTTGCTCCGTCCTAATTTTTGGCAGCTTTTGCTTGGAAAGCATTATCAAATACTATGGGGCGCCCTCTCCCCAATAATGGGACTTATGTTTGTAATATGCTTTACTGCATGTGACGCACCCCCTGGGCCGTGTGTACACGTGTGTGGGATACCCGGTGCCGGGTCTCTGGGGTCTGTAGTCTCCGTGGCGGTGACCCGGTACCGTGGCTCAGGCTGGTCAAACCAGTGGCAGTCTTTCTTAGGTTTTGAGGTTAATTGTCCCACTGCACCACCCGTGGATTGCGGTCAGGGAGTACCACTGCTGCGAGGCAGACCGCTGAGGCTGGTGCTGTGTGCTCAGCAGAGAATGGGATAACTCCCCACGGGAGGAGTATATCCTCAGGGCAGTGAGTGTGGATGATGGGGGTGATGGTGCACGAGCGCAGCAGGAACGACTCAGAGTCTTTGCAGTGCATTTCAGGGTCTTTACTGATGATTATAAGGTAGACACTCCCGGGAGTACTGGCTAGCATAAGAGGCCTGGTCAGTCTGTGAGCAAGCAGGAGTTCCCCTGGTCAGGTGGAGTTGTAGGCCTCCCCGTCTGTCTGCACTCTTCCTGGCTACCTTGCTGTAAGCGGGTAGAAGTAGCCCACATCCCTGAGTGTACCGTGTAGTGCTCACCCGTATGGCTGGTGACTTGGGGCCTTCTGTTAGCCTCCGCTCCACGATGGCGGTGCTGGTCCCTTGCTTGTGACTGAGCCTCCGGGCTTCTATGGCCAGAGGACCTGAAATCCCCTGCTGGCTGGTTTCTGCTGTTGGATATATAAGTCCTCACAGCTTCGGACTCCTGTGTCCGGTTCCTATTGTCTTCTGCCAGGGCGAGCTCTGCTCAGCTTCCAGCCCCTGGTCTTTAGCTCCTAGCTCCTACAGAGCTCTTTGCTGTTACTTTCCATTGCTCTCACTCTGACTCTGACTGTTCTCTGTTCTCTGACTCACTCAACACAGCCCCAGATCCAGTTTATAAGGGCAGAATTCTCCCCTCCCAGGACTGGGGCAGGAGGATGTTGCATGTTTAAGGGATCCTGACCAGGAAACCTCCCACTTGCTCTCCGATGTAATATCTCTATTACTGTGGTGACCAGACCCCTGGGGTGCCACACATGGCTTTTGTAAGGGGCATTGCAGTTCCTCATAATTTTTGGAAAGCCTTCCATTCACTGCTTAGGCCAACAGTGCACAGGAGACCTAGTTGCTATAAATGGAAAAAAAGGTTTAGTTAGCGCCCTCTGACCTCCATGTCATTTCCAAGGGGCATTGGAGTGCCTCGAAATTTTTGGTAGGCATTGCACTCACTGTATGCCCTATATCTGTGTAGCCGAACCGCTCCTTTTGTTACAGAAACATATCCTACAAGACATATCTGGTTGACTGGCCTGATATTGATGTGAATGGTCTCTGTTCCTCCTGCTCTTTC
The DNA here is from genome assembly GCF_046119375.1 of Phyllobates terribilis. Classification (NCBI taxonomy): domain Eukaryota; kingdom Metazoa; phylum Chordata; class Amphibia; order Anura; family Dendrobatidae; genus Phyllobates; species Phyllobates terribilis. The sequence continues at coordinate 1,845,864 of NW_027363002.1, read as the reverse complement.
TCCTTTGCCACTACCTCATCCATCATTTATCACCTGAAGCTTTGTTTTAACGGGAGTCATAGAACTTGGATAGTAGCAGGAAAACATCCAGCAATCCTCGGAGGAGGTAGGATATGCGGCAAAACGCTGACCACCTCAGGCCTAGCCGCTACTACATACAGTACATGCTCTTGCATTACAATAAAACAAAGCAGATGCTAACTTCTATCATCATCATCATGCTCCTCACCTTGGAACTCTCAACTCCACCGATGGAGAAGTCAGGGCCCACCGGAGGAGTCTGGTTCTCTGGTGGGCTCGTCCAATGCTGCCTAAAGCAGGCCGGGCTAAGAAAAGTGTGTAGGGGGATGTTCCAAGGAGAAATAGGGGTGGCTGGGGACCGTTTATGGACACCCGGCTGCCCCCAGGCGGCTGGGCACCGTGTGTGGACACACGGCCGCGGGGCGGCCGGGGACCGAGTATGGACACCCGGCCGCCGGGCTGCTGGGGACTGAGTATGGATTCCAGGCCGCCAACACAGCCATGACGTGGTGGCCAGATTCCACCTCCACATGCCTAAAAGGCCCAATTTCAAGTTCAAGCAAGCAAGCAGTATGGTATTGCAGCCTGGGGGTGGGTGGGAGGCAGGCTGCATACTTGCGCTTGTATTGCAAGGAATTTGAGAGGTACAATTGAACACTGCCCTGGGACTAGAACTTGCATGGGGATAGGTGCAAGTCTGCATCTTCTGATGCGGCAAGGATCACTTATGATGGGCACACTTTTAGACAGTGACCTCGGAGTCAGAGATGCTTCCAGGGGTCTTCCCCATGCTGTTGCCATGTCTTTTCAGCACTTTATGCATGTGTCACACAGCACATGGCCAGATAAGGTTGTAAAATGTTAAAATGACATTTCCCGATGCATTTGTCATAGTTGAAAGCAATACAAAAGTGCAAAAACGCATAAAAAATGCTACTTGTGAACATAGCCGAAGGTGTGGAGGAGTATTTTTGTTTTTGGTCATTTATTTTAACTTATACACAAGTCTTTTCCCTGGAAAGGATGTTCCTTAACATATTTCACAGGAAAAAAGTTTCACTTTCGTTTTTGAATGTTTTATTGTGAGCCTGTAAAAGTGGCTTAATACCTCTGACCACGTTGTTGACAGCAGTGACCTGGGGGTCAGAAATGCTTCCTGGGGCGATCCCCATGCTGTCCCCATGTCATTTGAGCACTGTCACTATCGTTTTGGGCACTTGCTAGGCTTTTAAAAGACTCCCGGGGGTGCCACCGCAAAAATGCTCGAGTCTCCCATAGACTAACATTGGGCTCGTTGCTCGGGTCGAGCACCCGAGTATCACGGCGAGCTCGGCCCGAGCTTCGAGCATCCGAGCATTTTAGTGCTCGCTCAATACTAGTCCTAACGCTAACCCTAGTCGTCCTAGCGCAAACCCTAGTCATCCTAAAGTTATCCCTAGTCATCCTAACGCTAACCCTAGTCGTCCTAGCGCTAACCCTAGTCGTGCTAACACTATCCCTAGTCGTCCTAGCTCTAATCCTAGTCGTCCTAACGCTAACCCTTGTGGTCCAAGCGCTAACCCTAGTCATCCTAACTCTAACCCTAGTTGTCCTACCGCTAACCCTAGTCACTATAGCGCTAACCCTAGTTGTCCTAGCGCTAACCCTAGTCGTCCTAATGCTAACCCTAGTCATCCTAGCGCTAACTCTAGTTGTCATAAAGCTATCCCTAGTCATCCTAACGCAAACCCTAGTCGACCTAGCGCTAACCCTATTTGTCCAAGAGCTAACCCTAGTCGTCGTAACTCTAACTCTAACCCTAGTCGTCCTACCTCTAATCCAAGTCGCTATAGCGCTAACCCTAGTTGTCCTAGCGCTAGCCCTAGTCATCCTAACACTAACCCTAGTCAGTCTAACGCTAACCCTAGTCTTCCTAGCGCTAACCCTAGCCCTTCTAAAGCTATACCTAGTCATCCTTACGCTAAACGTAGTCGTCCTAGTGCTAACCCTAGTCGTCCTAACTCTAACCCTAGTCGTCCTAAGGGCTAACCCTAGTCGCCCTAGCGCTAACCCTAGTCACCCTAGCGCTAACCCTTGTCATCCTAACGCTAATCCTAGTCATCCTAGCCCTAACCCTAGTCACCCTAACGCTAACCCTAGTCACCCTAGCGCTAACCCTTGTTGTCCTAACTCTTACCCTAGTCATCCTAGCGCTAGCACTAGTCGTCCTAATGCTAACCCTACTCATCCCATCGCTAACCCTAGTCCTCCCAGCGCTAACCCTAGTTGTCCTAGCGCTAACCCTAGTCGTCCTAATGCTAACCCTAGTCATCCTAGCGCTAACCCTAGTTGTCATAAAGCTATCCCTAGTCATCCTAACGCTAACCCTAGTCGACCTAGCGCTAACCCTATTCGTCCAAGAGATAACCCTAGTCGTCGTAACTCTAACTCTAACCCTAGTCGTCCTACCTCTAACCCAAGTCGCTATAGCGCTAACCCTAGTTGTCCTAGCGCTAGCCCTAGTCATCCTAACTCTAACCCTAGTCAGTCTAACGCTAACCCTAGTCTTCCTAGCGCTAACCCTAGCCCTTCTAAAGCTATACCTAGTCATCCTTACGCTAAACGTAGTCGTCCTAGTGCTAACCCTAGTCGTCCTAACTCTAAACCTAGTCGTCCTAAGGGCTAACCCTAGTCGCCCTAGCGCTAATCCTTGTCATCCTAACTCTAATCGTAGTCGTCATAGCGCCAACCCTTGTCATCCTAGCCCTAACCCTAGTCACCCTAACGCTAACCCTAGTCACCCTAGTGCTAACCCTAGTTGTCCTAACTCTTACCCTAGTCATCCTAGCGCTAACACTAGTCGTCCTGACTCTAACCGCAGTCAACCTAGCGTTAACCCTAGTCGTCCTAACTCTAACCCTAGTAGTCATAGCGCTAACCCTTGTCATTAAATTCTATCCATGGTCATTCTAACGCTAACCCTAGTAATCCTAGCTCTAACCCTATTCATCCTACCTCTAACCCTAGTAGACATAGCGCCAACCCTAGTCATCCTAGCGATTACCCTATTCATCCTAATGTTAACCCTCGTCGTCCTAACGCTAACCCAAGTAGTCATAGCGCTAACCATTGTCGTCGTAGTGCTAACCCTAGTCGTCCTAGTGCTAACCCTAGTCGTCCTAGTGCTAACCCTAGTCGTCCTAGTGCTAACCCTAGTCGTCCTAGTGCTAACCCTAGTCGTCCTAACGCTAACCCTAGTCATCCTAACGTTAACCCTAGCCGTCCTAACGCTAACCCTAGTCATCCTTGCGCTAACCCTAATCGTCCTAACGCTAACCCTAGTTGTTCTAGCGCTAACCCTAGTCGTCATAACGATAACACTAGTCATCCTAGCGATAACCCTAGTAGTCCTAACGTTGACCGTAGTAGTCTATTCGCTAACCCTACTCGTCCTAACGCTATCCCTAGTCACCCTAGTGCTATCCCTAGTCGTCCTAGCACTAAGCCTAGACATTATAGCTCTAAAGCTAGTCGTCCTAGCGCTAACCCTAGTCGTCCTAAGGTTTACCCTAGAAGTCCTAGCGCTAACCCTAGTCGTTCTAGAGCTAACCCTATTTGTCCTAACGCTAACCTTAGTCATTCTAGCGCCAAACCTAGTAATCCTAATGCTAACCCTTGTTGTCCTAACGCTAACCCTATTCGTCCTAGCGCTAACCATAGTAGTCCTAACGCAAACCTTAGTCATCCTAGCTCTAATCCTAGTCGTCCTAATGCTAACGTTAGTCGTCCTAGCGCTAACTCTAGTCGTCCTAACGCTAACACTAGTAGTCCTAGCGCAAACCCTAGTCATCTAGCGCTAACCCTAGTTGTACTAATGCTAACCCTAGTCATCCTAACGCTTTGCCTGGCCATCCTAGTGCTAACCCTAGTCATCCTAGCTCTAACCCTAGTCGTCCTAACGCCAACCCTAGTCATTCTAATACTATCCCAAGTCGTCCTAGCGCTAATCCTATTCGTCCTAACGCTATCCCTAGTGGTCCAAGCGCTAACCCTAGTTGTCCTAACTCTAACCCTAGTTGTCCTACCGCTCACCCTATTCACTATAGCCCTAACCCTAGTTGTCCTAGCGCTAACCCTCGCCATCATAGTACTAACCCTAGTTGTCCTAGCCCTAACCCTAGTCCTCCTAAAGCTAACCCTAGTCATCCTAACGCTAACCCTAGTCATCCTGGCGCTAACCCTAGTCATCCTAACACTATACCTAGTCGTCCTACCGCTAACCCTAGTCACTTTAGCCCTAAGCCGTCATAGTACTAACCCTAGTCATCCTAGCACTAACCCTAGTCCTCCTAAAGCTATCCCTAGTCATCCTAACTCTAATGCTAGTCGTCCTAGCGCTAACCCTAGTCATCTTAACGCTATCCCTAGTCGTCCTAACGCAAACCTTAGTCATCCTAGCTCTAACCAAAGTCGTTCTAACGCTAACCTTAGTCGTCCTAGACGCTAACTCTAGTTGTCCTAACACTAACACTAGAAGTCCTAGCACAAACCCTAGTCATTCTAGCGCTAACCCTATTCGTTCTAACGCTAACCCTAGTCGTCCTAACGCTTTCCCTGGTCATCCTAGCGCTAACCCTAGTCATCCTAGCGCTAACCCTAGTCATCCTATCGCCAACCCTAGTCATCCTAACACTATCCCTAGTCATCCTAGCGCTAATCCTAGTCGTCCTAAAGCTAACCCTAGTTTTAGAAGCGCTAACTCTAGTTGTTCTAACTTTAACCCTAGTTGTTCTACCGCTAACTCTATTCATTATAGCCCTAACCCTAGTTGTCCTAGCGCTAACCCTAGCCGTCATAGTACTAACCCTAGTCGTCCTAGCACTAACCCTAGTCGTCCTAGCACTAACCCTGGTCCTCCTAAAGCTATCCCTAGTCATCCTAGCACTAACCCTAGTCGTCCAAGCACTCACCCTAGTCGTCCTAACTCTAACACTATTCGTCCTACCGCTAACACTAGTCACTATAGCGCTAACCCTAGTTGTCCTAGCGCTTGCCCAAGTCTTCCTATCGCTAACCCTAGTCTTCCTATCGCTAACCCTAATCATCCTAGCGCTAACCCTAATCATCCTAGCGCTAACCCTAGTCCTCCTAAAGCTATCCCTAGTCCTCCTAAAGCTATCCATAGTCCTCCTAAAGCTATCCCTAGTCGTCCTAACGCTAACCCTAGTCGTCCTAGCGCTAACCCTAGTCATCCTAACACTATACCTAGTCGTCCTAGCGCTAATCCTAGTCGTCCTAACGCTAACCCTAGTGGTCCAAGCGCTAACCCGAGTCATCCTAACTCTAACCCTAGTCCTCCTAACGCTAACCCTAGTCGCTGTAGCACTAACCCTAGTTGTCCTAGCGCTAGCGCTAGTCGTCCTAACGCTAACACTAGTCGTCCTAGCGCAAACCCTAATCATCCTAAAGCTATCCCTAGCCATCCTAACGCTAACCCTAGTCGTCCTAGCGCTAACCCTAGTCGTGCTAACACTATCCCTAGTCGTCCTAGCACTAATCTTAGTCGTCCTAACGCTAACCCTTGTGGTCCCAGCGCTAATCCTAGTCGTCCTAACCCTAACCCTAGCTGTCCTACCGCTAACCCTAGTCGCTTTAACGCTAACGCTAGTTGTTCTACCGCTAACCCTAGTCGCTATAGCGCTAACCCTAGTTGTCCAAGCGCTAAGCCTAGTCGCTATAGCGCTAACCCTAGTTGTCCTTGCGCTAACCCTAGTTCTCCTTGCGCTAACCCTAGTTGTCCTTGCGCTAACCCTAGTTGTCCTTGCGCTAACCCTAGTCGTCCTAATGCTAACACTAGTCGACCTAGCACTAACCCTAGTTGTCCTAAAGCTATCCCTAGTCATCCTAGCGCTAATCCTAGTCGACCTAGGGCTAACCCTAGTCGTCCAGGAGCTAACACTAGTCGTCCTAACTCTAACTCTAACCCTAGTCGTTCTAACGCTAACCCTAGTCGTTCTAACGCTAACCCTAGTCGTTCTAACGCTAACCCTAGTCGTTCTAACGCTAACCTTAGTCGTTCTAACGCTAACCCTAGTCGTTCTAACGCTAACCCTAGTCGTTCTAACGCTAACCCTAGTCGTTCTAACGCTAACCCTAGTCGTTCTAACGCTAACCCTAGTCGTTCTAACGCTAACCCTAGTCGTTCTAACGCTAACCCTAGTCGTTCTAACTAGTGTTGAGCCACCCCCGTAGTGTTCGAGTTCGGTTCGGTTCGTCGAACACCCGTGTGTTCGCCGAACTGTTCGTCGAACTGTTCGTCGTACACCTTCGAACACAGTTAAAACCAATGGCAGGCAAACAAAAACACATAGAAACACATAGAAAACACCTTCAAAGGTGTCCAAAAGCTGACAAAATGCTCAGAAGACACAACTAACACATGGAAAAGTGACAAGTACATATAGTCATGCGAAAAGAAAAGAGGTGGAGGAGTAAAAGGAGGGGGAGACACAGATATAGGCATGTCATGCCCTTCTAAAATCCAAAAAGTGAGAAGCCGACACGGCCAGTCCGCTCCTGCCCGTGCCACCTCCGTGTCGCCGGGTTTGTGCCAGAGCCGCGGTGAACCCTGACGGCCAGCCCCCCTCTCCCAATACTGGTGCCTGTCCGCTGGTGGGTCGAGAGAGCCCCCCTGTGGTGGAGGCAGCTCTAAGCTTTTTAATTTAAATTGTCTCTCTAATTTGAATGAATACACTTTAAATCCATTTACAAGGATCTATTGGAGGGCAAGTCTCATGCCAGCAGCCGCGTAATTCCAGCTCCAGTAGCGTCCACTAAAGCTGCTGCAGTTAAAAAGTTTTTATAAGGATCGAGCTCGGCTGTCCACCGCAAGGCATCCTACTGCCAGTCCCAGCCCCTATGCCTTGGGGTGCCTCCTGATGCTCTTCACTGAGTACCCCGTGGTCCCGAAGCATTTCCTTTGAAAAAATTAAGTGTCCAAACTACAGGTGGTGTAGCTTGCTTAACAGCCGGGATAATCCGCTGACTATCAGACACTGCTACTAGGCACAAAGTATTTCCTGGGCTAGATGCAGTTAAAAATTTGTAAGTAGATACTCTCGTTGGATGCTGAGAAAGCATTCCATAGAGTCTCCTGGCACGCCATATATGATTCTCTTAAAAAGCTTGGGGTAGGGGTCTAGGGGACCCTTTTATAGCCAAAATCACGGCCCTGTATCACAATACGTCACCTAGGCTGAAGATAAATGGAACTGTAGCACCGAGGGCTCGGTTGCTACAGACGTATTGCACCTCACCCAGAGGTGTGATATCTCACTCTCAGATAAGGATGGAGTGTGGATCAGGACCCGACACCTGCATGCATTACACCACATTGCCGTGGGGCAGGGCGACCAATATGCCCCTGAGATGGGCACGACAGTCCCTGTCCCTGGCTGGAGTGGGGGGAGGGAACACTGAGGAAGGGGAACCCTGCAGTGCAGGAGCAGGGAGGAAGCAGTTCCTGGGTGCATTGAGAAGGGAGTATAAAAGGTGGGCACCATCTTAGTTCAGTGCAGAGAAGTCTGAGCAGAAGTGGCAGGGAGCAGGGGCTCTGCATGAGCTCTGCTCCGGAGGCGGGCATAGTAACAGAGGCCCAGGCCTGCAAGAGGGAGAAGGAAGGAAGAGGAGCGGAGAAGGCTCCAGGAACGAGGAATGAAGGGATCCCAGGGGTGCGGACGGGCGAGTCGCCACCGCACACCCGAATCCACCTGCGTGGAGGGGTCAGGCCAAATGGGGAGACCGGTCCCCGAACTAGTGGAGGCAGGAAACGACCCTCAGCTAGAAACCGGAGGCTCTGACATTTTATGTGGCGCAGCCCCTTGCTACACCCGCTAGGAAGGCACCACATAGGGTCAGGGAAACTGGCGCCAAGTTTACCAAGAGGAGGCCCGAGGCAGCCGGACAGAAGTGTTGGTAAGAAAGGCCAGACAAAGGACACACAAAGGGGGTCCTGTGAAGCGTTCCAAAGTTATCTGGGAGTTGTCTGAGCCCCTCACCTGGTGAGCACAGTACGACGTGGGCAGCCGTTACCTGCAGACGTGGTCTGGATAATAAGAACTGTGAGTAAAGGCCCTGAACTGCATCACTGACTCCGTGTCGTTACTGCTGCTGCCCTGCACCATCACCCTCATCCTCCGCATACACTGCCCTGAGGCTATACTCCTCCCGTGGGGAGTTATGCTACGCTCTGCTGCACCCACAACACCAGCCTTAGCGGTCTGCCCTGTAGCGGCGGTTCACTCTGACTGCAATCCACGGGTGGCGTAGTCGGACATTTAAACATCAAAACCACATAAATAGTTCCGCCACTGGTTTGACCGCCCTGAGCCACGGAACCGGATCGCCGCCACGAAGACTACAACCACCAGCATCCACCAAAAAGGGTCCGGCTCCGGGTGTCCCAAGGCCCAGGGGGTGCGTCAGAACATTTTCATCACCTTTCACAATCACCAATGGGACAAGGCAGGGATGTCCTCTGTCCCCTCTCTTATACATCCTAGTGACGGAGCACCTGCTCTCATCAATTCGCCATAACCCCAATATTAGGTGGATTGAGGTGGGAGGCATCGAGTACAAGTGCTCTCTATTTGCTGATGATGTCCTAGTATATATCACTCAATCACATATATCCATCCATGCTGTTATGGCTGAAATAGATCACTTTGTTACATGGTCAAATTTTAAAATCAATGCAGCGAAGTCTGAGGCCCTCGATGTCTCCCTCCCCAAATCCATATAGGATTCCATCCAGTCCAACTTTCCCTTTGCCTGGCCCTCACAGGGTATCAAATACTTAGGAATTCCTATTCATAGAGACCTCTCCCATCTATGTTATCTTAATTTTGGGCCCTTTATTGAACAACTCCAGACAGACCACGGTTGGCAAGTTAGAACTGTAAGATTCACTACGTGAACCACTGGTGTTTTGTGGAAAAGCACATGTACACCGCGTTCCAAATTATTATGCAAAAAGTGTTTAGGAGTGATAAGGGAAGAATTTGTTTGTTTGTCAGTTAAACTCATTGATGGTGATGTGTGTCAGGGCTCTTTATATCACTGTAAGCAATTGCAGACACCTGTGCTAATTAGTTTGGCAGGTGTGTCCAATGAAAGGCAAGACTACTTAAGAAGGCTGTCTCACATTATTAAGCAGCCTACATTTTCTGCCAAAATGGGAAAGAAAAAGGATGTGTCGGCTGCTGAGAAGCAACAAATTGTGGAGTGTTTAGGTCAAGGCATGACTACAATCAACATTGTGCGATGATCAGGATGAAGTGTCTTTGCAATCAAGAAGTATGTAGCTGATTCACAGTACACACGTGTGCGTGCTGATAAGGGCAAATTGAGGACTCTTTCCTACAGTTAATTACGTCAGGTTGAAAGAGCAGCGGCAAAAAAGCCTTGTCATAGCAGCAGACAAGTTTTTGAAGCTGCTTGTGCCTCCAACGTCCCCCGAACAACAAGATGCAGGGTCCTTCAGAGGTTTGCAGCTGTGCATACGCCATCCTGTCGACCTCCTCTATCCACTTCACACAAGCAGAAACGGCTCCAGTGGGCCAAACATTACATGAAGACTGATTTCAAAACTGTTTTGTTCACGGATGAGTGCCGTGCAGCGCTTGATGGTCCAGATGGATGGAGTGGAGGATGGCTGGTTGATGGACACCCCACGCAAACACGACTACAGCGCCAACAAGGAGGAGGTGGAGTAATGTTTTGGCCTGGAATCATGGGGAGAGAGATTGTCGGCCCCTTTAGGATCCCTCAAGGCGCTAAAGATGAACTCCATAATGTATGTGGATTTTCTCAAACAGCACTTCCTGCCATGGTTTAAGAAGAAGAACCGTGTATTTCACAGCAAGATCATTTTTCTGCATGATAATGCACCATCTCATGCTGCACATAAAACATCTGCATCTCTGGCTGATATGGGCATAAAAGGGGACAAACTTATGGTGTGACCCCCATGCTCCCCTGACCTCTACCCCATTCAGAACCTTTGGAGCATTATTAAAAGGAGTGTCTATGATGGCGGGAGGCAGTTCACATCTAAGCAACAGCTCTGGGAGGGTATTCTGTCCTCATGCAAAACAATTGAAGCAGAAACCATCCAAAACCTGACAAATTCAATGGACGAGAGAGTTCAGAAGCTCCTTTCGAACAAGGGGTCATATGTGAAAATGTAACATCACCTAGAATAAAGTTTTGAGTTGAAAACTGTTTGATTTCAGTTTCTAACAACCTGCTAATGCTTATAATTTCAAAAATGACCATTTTTTTGGTCTTTATTAAAATGAAAAGGTTGATCGAAAAGTTTGGGGGATCTAAGAGTGTGGCAACCCAGTAGTCATGATTACTTCGAATTCTGACAATATGAGGGTCATGCTGCAGGTAGTGCAGCAAGAAGGCACTTATGTGTCTTGCGCATCTCGGAGCCCCAAAATTATTTTCCGGGCTAGATGCAGCTGAAAATTATTATTAATTTTAAATCTGGTGAAGCTTTAGTATAGATGGCCTAATAGGATCAGTGATGCACACTGCTACAAAGTCCAAATTATTTTCCAGTCAAGATACAGATAAACATGATTATTAATTTGAAAGCTTAAAACGGTTGGTAGGGTGATTTTAACCAATCATCAAGCTTTTACTCTCCCCAGGATGACACAGGGGTAGAAAAGTCGTTTCGGATCCATGATTTGTTCATCTTTATGAACGTGAGTCTGTCTACATTATCAGTGGAGAGCCGCGTGCGCTTATCTGTCAGCACACCACCAGCAGCGCTGAACACACGTTCAGACAGAACGCTGGCTGCGGGGCATGACAAGATCTCCAAGGCGTAAGTGGCTAGCTCCGGCCATTTATCCAGATTGGAAGCCCAAAAAGAGCAAGGGTCCAGTGACACAGTCGTGGCTTCAATGTTTACTTGGTGATACTCCTGTACCATCGTCTCTAGGCGGTGACTATGTGTCAGACTTCTTGTCTCCTGTGGCCTTGCAAAGGATGGGCTAAAAAAGTGGTGAAATGATTCCGCAAAATTGATGTTACCAGCAGATACTGTGGTTCTGTTACGGTTTGAGTGCTGAACACTTGACGGTCCCACGGTTGGCAAGTTGGAACTGTGAGATTCACTACGTGCACCACTGGTATTTTGTGGAAAAGCACATGTAAGATTCTGCAACAGTCTCTGCTGATACTCCTGCATGCGTGCATCCCTTTCTATGGCAGGAATAATTTCTGCAAATTTACTTTTGTACCGGGGATCTAACAGTGTGGCAACCCAGTAGTCAGGATTATTTCTAATTCTCACAATTCGAGGGTCATGTTGCAGGTAGTGCAGCAAGAAGGCACTCATGTGTGTTGCGCATCCAGGAGCACCAAGTCCCTGTTGTGTTGGTGGCAAGGTAACAATCATGCTTCCTTCCTCTGTCCTCTCCCCCCAACCTCGCACAACAGAAATGTGATCAAGGTCTCCCTCATCTGATGAGTCTTCCATCAGTTCGTCCTCCACTTCTTCCTGGGCTCCTGCACCTTCCTCACTAGTTTGGCTGCTACCATGCGCCCTGGTAAAATCATCTCCCCCACCCTCACATGCCTGCCGCCTTGGTGCTGCCGACCGTCTGGACCTTGCAGATGTTAGCCCTTCCGCATACAACTCCTCCTCCTCTACTTCCTCCACCTCCTCTTGTGCCACCACCTGACTCCGAATTCTGTTTAACATGTGCTCCAGCATGTAAATCACCGGAATAGTCATGCTGATAATGGCATCGTCAGCACTAAACATCTTCGTCGCCATTTCAAAACTGTGCAGAAGGGTGCATAGGTCCCTGATCTGAGACCACTCCTCCAGCGTGATTTGCCCCACCTCTGAATCTCGTTGGCCCAGGCTATACGTCAGAACGTATTGCACCAGGGCTTGTCGGTGCTGCCACAGTCGCTGCAACATGTGCAGAGTTGAATTCCACCGGGTAGGCACATCGCATTTTAGCCGGTGAAGTGGCAGGCCCAACGACTTCTGTAGAGATGTAAGTCGCTGAGCTGCGGGATGCGAACGGCGGAAGTGAGCACACAGCGACCGTGCCCTCTGCAGAAGGCCATCTAGTCTGGGATAGTGGGCTAAAAATTGCTGGACAACCAGGTTCAACACGTGAGCCATACAAGGCACGTGTGTGACATTGCCCCGGCGAAGGGCCGCACCCAGGTTTGCAGCATTGTCGCACACGGCCTTCCCTGGTTTCAGGTCCAGTGGAGACAACCATTCATGAAATTGGTTCTCCAGAGCTGACCACAACTCCTCAGCTGTGTGACTCACATTTCCCAGACATTTCAATGTAAAAACCGCCTGATGACGTTGAGCCCTACTGCCAGCATAGTAAGGAGGTGTGCAGGATCCCTTCTGCGCAGTTAGAAAGCTTGTGGCATGACCAGACAGGCTTTGGGTGCAGGTGGAAGACCGAGAGGAGGTTGAGGAGGCAGAAGCAGTGGAGGAACTTTGACATAAAGAGGATTGACGCACAACTCGTGGGGACGGCAAGACTTGGACAGCAGCCCCTTGTCCTGCTGTCACCATAGTTACCCAGTGCCCAGTCAGCGACATGTAACGCCCCTGTCCATGCCTACTCGTCCAAGTGTCTGTGGTGAAATGCACCCTGTCACACACAGAGTTTCTCAAAGAAGCGGTGATGTTGTGTGCGACATGCTGGTGGAGCGCAGGCACACCTTTCTTTGAGAAGTAGTGCCGACTGGGCATCTGGTACTGGCGCACTGCGACGGACATAAGGTCTCGAAAATCCTCTGTGTCCACCAGGCGGAAAGGCAGCATTTCTGTAGCCAAGAGCTTGCAGATGGTGAAATCCAACCTCTTAGCTTTCTCATGGCTAGGAGGAAATGGTCTTTTACTTGTCCACATCTGAGGGACCGAGGGCTGGCTATTGTGCTTAGACGGGGTTGATAAGGGTGTCCCCGGCAAACTGCCGGTCTGTGAGGAAGATGCAGGCGGACATGTTAGGTTGCCTTGATCCAAAGGTGGTGCTATCGATGTCGGACAGCGCTCAACACCAGCTGGTGTTACCACCTCCAAAGAAAATGATGACCTGCCAATCACGCTGGCTGTTGCGGGTAAAGAGGTGGCAGGTCTGCGCCCCAAAACAGGTGTGACTGCTGTCCCCCCAGTCACAGAGGATGAAGAGGCCGCGGATGCACAAGATATGGCAGACGGTGGTTGGCCCGGCCGGCTAGGCCGCATTGTAGCACACTGAGCTTCCCACTGCAACTTATGCTTCATGTCCATGTGCCGGTTCATGCATGAAGTACTCAAACTATGTATTTTTTGGCCTCTACTTAGCTTTTGCTGACAAGTGTTACAGATAACACGAGTTGGGTCATCTTTATCGATCTGAAAAAATGCCCAGGCTATGCAAGGCTTAGCACCCATGCGACCTGAAGAGCCACCACGACTTGTGGTGAGAGGCAGAGTTGTGTTTGAGGATGCAGTTGTTGACGTGCTTCCAGTACTACGTCTCTGTCCAGGAAGGCGCAACCTGACCTCGTCGTCACTAGCATCTTCCTCCACCTCCTCTGCTGACCTCATCTCTTGGCTGACTGTGGGTTGACAGTAAGTGGGATCTCCGACCTCATCATCATCACCCTGTGCGTTATCACACCCGTCGTCCTCAGAGCCAACCTGTTCCTGCCCTGACAAAAAACTAAAGTTGTCGCTCCAATCAGGTATTTGAGTCTTATCATCATCTTCCTCATTGTCTCCACCAACAGGAGTTACAGTTAGGGAATGAGGGTCTACATTATGGTCAGAACCTTCTGCGTCTGGTCCTGGATCCGACTCATAAAGATTCTGGGCATCAGTGCAGATCATTTCCTCGTCTGGATTCACAGAAGCGCTGGAGTCGACCTCTGATTCCCAGGCTATAGTCTGAGTAAACAGCTCTGCAGACTCAACCATCTGTTCTACCTCATACTCAGACGGGCAGCTGGAGATTTGGGAGCTGTGAGGAAGCAAGTGCGATTTGGGTGACACCTTTGAGGACTGGAGTATTTGTGATGTTGAAGTTGATGTGGAGGAGAGCCCACTTAAAGGAGCACTTGATATCCGTTGAAGCACCTGCTGTTTTTGTGCCTCATCTGGAATTTGTAGCGATTGGCGTGGCCGTAAGAAAGGGATCTTATCACATTGTCCGCTAAAAGAAGTAGACATTTTAGTTTGGCTGGAAGATGGTCTTTCTTCTGCACCTACCCCACGGACACAACCTTTTTTCCCCTTCCCAACACGCCTATTCCCCTTTCCACCAGCAGCAGGCCTTTTTCCACTCATTTTGGTGGTTAACTAATTCACAACTCTGGAGTTGTTTGCACAAAAAAACAATGGATGGTAACCGAGCAGAGCTGAGTGGCCAAACTGTGGTATTAGGCCAAAACTATTGGCTGGGTTAGATGCAGAAAAAAAATATTTTGAATTTGCAACCTGATGGAGGTCAGTATAGATGGACTAATACAACAAGTCCCACACACAGCTAGAAGCCGAATATTTTTTCAGAGGTAGATGCAGAAAAAAATATATTCAGTTTGCAACCTGATGGAGATCAGTATAGATGTACTAATACAACAAGTCCCACACACAGCTAGAAGCCCAAATATTTTTTCAGAGGTACTGTAGATGCAGATAAAAATTAGTTTTAATTTGCAACCTGATGGAGGTCAGTATAGGTGGAATAATAGAACAAGTCCCACACACTGCTAGAAGCCCAAATATTTTTTCAGAGCTAGATGCAGAAAAAAATTATATTCAATTTGCAACCTGCTGGAGGTCAGTATAGAAGGACTAATAGACCAAGTCCCACACACTGCTAGAAGCCCAATATTTTTTCAGAGGTAGATGCAGAAAAAAATATATTCAGTTTGCAACCTGATGGAGGTCAGTATAGATGGACTAATACAACAAGTCCCACACACAGCTAGAAGCCGAATATTTTTTCAGAGGTAGATGCAGAAAAAAATATATTCAGTTTGCAACCTGATGGAGGTCAGTATAGATGGACTAATAGACCAAGTCCCACACACTACTAGAAGGCCAAATATTTTTTCAGAGCTAGATGCAGAAAAAAAATATTTTTAATTTGCAACCTGATGGAGGTCAGTATAGATGGACTAATAGACCAAGTCCCACACACTGCTAGAAAGCCCAAATATTTTTTCAGAGCTAGATGCAGAAATTTTTTTTATTCAATTTGCAACCTGATGGAGGTCAGTATAGATGGACTAATAGACCAAGTCCCACACACTGCTAGAAGCCCAAATATTTTTTCAGAGCTAGATGCAGAAAAAAATTATTTTTAATTTGCAACCTGATGAAGGTCAGTATAGATGGACTAATAGACCAAGTCCCACACACTGCTAGAAGCCCAAATATTTTTTCAGAGCTAGATGCAGAAAAAAATTATATTCAGTTTGCAACCTGATGGAGGTCAGTATAGATGGATTAATAGAACAAGACCCACACACAGCTAGAAGCCCAATATTTTTTCAGAGGTAGATGCAGAAAAAAATATATTCAGTTTGCAACCTGATGGAGGTCAGTATAGATGGACTAATACAACAAGTCCCACACACAGCTAGAAGCCCAATATTTTTTCAGAGGTAGATGCAGAAAAAAATATATTCAGTTTGCAACCTGATGGAGGTCAGTATAGATGGACTAATACAACAAGTCCCACACACAGCTAGAAGCCGAATATTTTTTCAGAGGTAGATGCAGAAAAAAATATATTCAGTTTGCAACCTGATGGAGGTCAGTATAGATGGACTAATAGACCAAGTCTCACACACTGCTAGAAGCCCAAATATTTTTCAGAGCTAGATGCAGAAAAAAATTATTTTTAATTTGCAACCTGCTGGAGGTCAGTATAGATGGACTAATAGACCAAGTCCCACACACCGCTAGAAGCCCAAATATTTTTTCAGAGCTAGATGCAGAAAAAAATTATATTCAATTTGCAACCTGCTGGAGGTCAGTATAGAAGGACTAATAGAACAAGTCCCACACACTGCTAGAAGCCCAAATATTTTTTCAGAGCTAAATGAAGAAAAAAATTATTTTTAATTTGCAACCTGATGGAGGTCAGTATAGATGGACTAATAGACCAAGTCCCACACACTGCTAGAAGCCCAAATATTTTTTCAGAGCTAGATGCAGAAAATTTTTTTATTCAATTTGCAACCTGATGGAGGTCAGTATAGATGGACTAATAGACCAAGTCCCACACACTGCTAGAACCCCAAATATTTTTTCAGAGCTAGATGCAGAAAAAAATTTTTTTTAATTTGCAACCTGATGGAGGTCAGTATAGATGGACTAATAGACCAAGTCCCACACACCGCTAGAAGCCCAAATATTTTTTCAGAGCTAGATGCAGAAAAAAATTATATTCAGTTTGCAACCTGATGGAGGTCAGTATAGATGGACTAATAGAATGATGCTATGCCCAAAAGATTTTACTTCACTAGGTGCAGTAAGAAAATTGGTATTCTATACACAGGTGGTATATCTTGCAACACAGATAGGCTACTCCACTGACTAACACACTCTGCAATAGGCCAAAAAGGATTAGCTTTGCTAGATTCAGCCAAATGCTGTGAAAAAAACTTGCACAGCACTGGCACAGACCTGCCTGGCAAAAACTGATAGGAACTCATGTAACCTAGTCCTGAAAAGGACTCCAATTACAATTAGTCTTTACTCCCACAACCTATCTATTTAAGAGCACAGACCTCCCTGATAAAAGTCGTAGGAAATGCTGTAACCTAGTCCTTAAAAGGACTGCAATCACAACTATTCCCTACTCCCAAGCTATCTGTATATTTGTGCGAAAATTGGCTTGAAATTAACAAGGTATAGCGCACACAGCAACAGCGGTGCCGTCTAACACGCAGCTGCAGCAGTGAGAAAATGGTGGCGACGGGGAAAATGGCTTGGTCTTATAGGGCAAGGACATGTGACATACACTGCCAATGACACATGCCCTTGCTTGTGTGAAAAAAAGCACTTCGCTCCGTGTGTGCGCTGCTGATAGGCTGACAGATTGCACCTCCCCACTGCAAATGCGGAAAAGAGAAAAAAAAATGGAGATCTTCATTGTTCCTGCAGAGATCCATCCCCTGCCCCTCCCCCCACCCAGCTGTACACTCAAACTGCGTATTAACATTAATTTTCATCATTACTGAGAAAAAATCCAGTTATGATTTTGGTGCACGAACAGTTATCGAACATAACCTCGAACAGCCGAATTTTTCTCAAATTGTTCGTGTTCGCCGAACGGCTCGAACACCGCCCAAAACAGCTCGAATTTGAGATTGGCGAACAGTTCGAGTAGAACAACGCTCATCTCTAGTTCTAACGCTAACCCTAGTCGTTCTAACGCTAACCCTAGTCGTTCTAACGCTAACCCTAGTCGTTCTAACGCTAACCCTAGTCACTATAGCGCTAACCCTAGTTGTCCTAGCGCTAGCCCTGGTCTTCCTAACGCTAACCCTAGACATCCTAGCGCTAACCCTAATCTTCCTAGCGCTATCCCTAGTCCTCCTAAAGCTATCCTTAGTCATCCTAATGCTAACCCTAGTCGTCCTAGCGCTAACCCTAGTCATCCTAACACTATACTTAGTCGTCCTAGCGCCAATCCTAGTCATCCTAACGCTAACCCTAGTGGTACAAGCGGTAAACCTAGTCGTCCTAACTCTAACCCTAGTCGTCCTACCGCTAAGCCTAGTCGCTATATCGCTAACCCTAATTATCCTAGTGCTAACCCTAGTCATCCTAACTCTAAACCTAGTCGTCCTAACGCTAACCCTTGTCGCCCTAGCGCTAACCCTTGTTATCCTAACGCTAACCATAGTCATCCTAGCACCAACCCTAGTCATCCTAGCCCTAACCCTAGTCGCCCTAAAGGTAACCCTAGTCGCCCTAACGGTAACCCTAGTCATCCTAATGGTAACCCTAGTCATCCTAACGGTAACCCTAGTCATCCTAACGGTAACCCTAGTTGTCCTAACTCTTACCCTTGTCATCCTAGCGCTTACCCTAGTCGTCCTAGTGCTAACCCTAGTCGTCCTAGCGCTAACCCTAGTCGTCCTAGCGCTAACCCTAGTCGTCCTAGCGCTAACCCTAGTTGTTCTAGCGCTAACCCTAGTCGTCATAACTCTAACCGTAGTCAACCTAACGTTAACCCTAGTCGTCCTAAATTTAACCGTAGTAGTCATAGCGCTAACCCTTGTCGTTAAACGCTAACCCTAGTCATCCTAAAACTAACCCTAGACGTCCTTGTGCTAATCCAAGTCGTCCTAACGCTAACCCTTGTAATCCTACCTGTAACCCTAGTAGACATAGCGCCAACCCTAGTCATCCTAGCGCTAACCCTAGTCGTCCTAGCACTAACCGTAGTCCTCCTAAAGCTATCCCTAGTCATCCTAACGCTAACACTAGTTGTCCTAGCGCTAATCCTAATCATCCAAGCGCTAACCCTAGTCGTCCTAACTCTAACCCTAG
Organism: Phyllobates terribilis; assembly: GCF_046119375.1. Taxonomy (NCBI): domain Eukaryota; kingdom Metazoa; phylum Chordata; class Amphibia; order Anura; family Dendrobatidae; genus Phyllobates; species Phyllobates terribilis. Next base: position 1,827,254 of record NW_027363002.1, on the reverse strand, counting down.
TCGTCCTACCGCTAACCCTAGTCACTATAGCGCTAACCCTAGTTGTCCTAGCGCTAGCCCTAGTCTTCCTATCGCTAACCCTAGACATCCTAGCGCTAACCCTAATCGTCCTAGCGCTAACCCTAGTCCTCCTAAAGCTATCCCTAGTCATCCTAACGCTAACCCTAGTCATCCTAGCGCTAACCCTAGTCATCCTAACACTATACTTAATCGTCCTAGCGCCAATCCTAGTCGTCCTAACGCTAACCCTAGTGGTACAAGCGCTAAACCTAGTCGTCCTAACTCTAACCCTAGTCATCCTACCGCTAAGCCTAGTCGCTATATCGCTAACCCTAATTGTCCTAGTGCTATCCCTAGTCATCCTAAAGCTATCCCTAGTCATCCTTATGCTAACCCTTGTCGCCCTAGCGCTAACCCTTGTCATCCTAACGCTAACCCTAGTCATCCTAGCCCTAACCCTTGTCGCCCTAACGCTAACCCTAGTCATCCTAACGGTAACCCTAGTCATCCTAGCGCTAACCCTAGTTGTCCTAACTCTAACCCTAGTCATCCTAGCGCTAACCCTAGTCGTTCTAGCGCTAACCCAAGTTTTCCTAGCCCTAACCCTAGTCGTCCTAGCGCTAACCCTAGTTGTTCTAGCACTAACCATAGTCGTCCTAACTCTAACCGTAGTCAACCTAACGTTAACCCTAGTCGTCCTAAATGTAACCGTAGGAGTCATAGCGCTAACCCTTGTCATCCTAAAACTAACCCTAGACGTCCTTGTGCTAATCCAAGTCGTCCTAACGCTAACCCTTGTAATCCTAACTCTAACCCTAGTCAGCCTACCTCTAACCCTAGTAGACATAGCGCCAACCCTAGTCATCCTAGCGCTAACCCTATTTGTCCAATCGATTACCCTAGTCATCCTAATGTTAACCCTCGTCGTCCTAACGTTAACCCTTGTCGTCCTAGTGCTAACCCTAGTCGTCCTAACGCTAACCCTAGTCGTCCTAACGCTAACCCTAGTCATCCTAACGCTAACCCTAGTCGTCCTAACGCTAACCCTAGTCGTCCTAACGCTAACCCTAGTCGTCCTAATGCTAACCCTAGTCGTCCTAACGCTAACCCTAGTCGTCCTAACGCTAACCCTAGTCGTCCTAACGCAAACCCTAGTCGTCCTAACTCTAACCCTAGTCGTCCTAACGCTAACCCTAGTCGTCCTATTGCTAATCTTAGTCGTCCTTGCACTAATCCTAGTCGTCCTAACGATAACCCTAGTCATCCTAGCACTAACCGTAGTCCTCCTAAAGCTATCCCTAGTCATCCTAACGCTAACCCTAGTCATCCTAGCGCTAATCCTAATCGTCCAAGCGCTAACCCTAGTCGTCCTAACTCTAAACCTAGTCATTCTACCGCTAATCCTAGTCACTATAGCGCTAACCCTAGTTGTCCTAGCGCTAATCCTAGTCGTCCTAACGCTAACCCTAGTCGTCCTAACGCTAACCCTAGTTGTCCTAACGCTAATCTTAGCCGTCCTTGCACTAATCCTAGTCGTCCTAACGATAACCCTAGTCATCCTAGCACTAACCGTAGTCCTCCTAAAGCTATCCCTAGTCATCCTAACGCTAGCCCTAGTCATCCTAGCGCTAATCCTAATCGTCCAAGCGCTAACCCTAGTCGTCCTAACTCTAAACCTAGTCATTCTACCGCTAATCCTAGTCACTATAGCGCTAACCCTAGTTGTCCTAGCGCTAATCCTAGTCGTACTAGCTCTAACCCTAGTCCTCATAAAGCTATCCTTAGTCATCCTAACGCTAACCCTAGTCATCCTAGCGCTATAACTAGTTGTCCTAACACTATCCCTAGTTGTCCTAGAGCTAATCCTAGTCATCCTAACGCTAACCCTAGTGGTCCAAGCGCTAACCCTAGTCATCCTAACTCTAACCCTAGTCATCCTACCACTAACCCTAGTCGCTATAGCGCTAACCCTAGTTGTCCTAGTGCTAACCCTAGTCGTACTAACGCTAACCCAAGTCGTCCTAGCGCTAACCCTAGTCCTCCTAAAGCTATCCCTAGTCATCGTAACACTAACCCTATTCATCCTAGCGCTAACCCTAGTCTTTGAAGCGCTAACCCTAACCCTAGTCGTCTTATCGCTAACCCTAGTTGCTATAGCGCTAACCCTAGTTGTCCTAGCGCTAACGCTAGTCGTCCTAACGCTAACCCTAGTCGCCCTAACCCTAGTCGTCCTAGCGCAAACCCTAGTCCTCCTAAAGCTATCCCTAGTCATCCTAACGCTAATTCTAGTCGTCATAGCGCTAACCCTAGTCATCCTAACACTATTTCTAGTCATCCTAGCGATAATCCTAGTCGTCCTAACGCTAACCCTTGTGGTCCAAGCGCTATCTCTAGTCGTCCTAACTCTAACCCTAGTTGTTCTACCGCTAACCCTAGTCACTATAGCGCTAACCCTAGTTGTCCTAGCACTAATCCTAGTGGTCCTAGCGCTAATCCAAGTCGTCCCAACTCTAACCCTAGTCGTCCTAACGCTAACCCCAGTTGTCCTAGCGCTAACAATAGTCGTCCTACCGCTGACTCTATTCATCCTAGCGCTAACCCTAGTTGTCCTAGTGCTAACACTAGTCATCCTACCGCTAACCCTAGTCGTCCTAACGCTAACTCTAGTCGTCCTAGCGCTAAACCTTGTTGCCCTAACGCTAACCCTAGTCGTCCTAGCGCTAAACTAAGTCGCCCTAATGCGAACCCTAGTCATCCTAACGGTAACCCTAGTGATCATAGCGCTAACCCTAGTTGTCCTTACGCTAACCCTAGTCTTCCCAATGCTAACCCTAGTCGTCTTAGAACTATCCCTAGTCGTTCTAGCGCTATCCCTAGTTTTCCTAGTGCTAACCCTAGTTGTTCTAGCACTAACCCTAGTTGTTCTAGCGCTAACCCTAGTCGTCCTATCGCTATCCCTAGTCATCCTAAAGCTATCCCTAGTCATACTAACGCTAACCCTAGTTGTCCTATCGCTAACCCTAGTCTTCCTAACATTATCCCTAGTCATCCTAGCGCTAATCCTAGTCATCCTAACGCTAACCCTAGTCATCCTAGCGCTATAACTAGTTGTCCTAACACTATCCCTAGTTGTCCTAGCGCTAATCCTAGTCATCCTAACGCTAACCCTAGTGGTCCAAGCTCTAACCCTAGTCATCCTAACTCTAAACCTAGTCATCCTACCACTAACCCTAGTCGCTATAGCGCTAACCCTAGTTGTCCTAGTGCTAACCCTAGTCGTACTAACGCTAACCCAAGTCGTCCTAGCGCTAACCCTAGTCCTCCTAAAGCTATCCCTAGTCATCGTAACAGTAACCCTATTCATCCTAGCGCTAACCCTAGTCTTCCAAGCGCTAACCCTAACCCTAGTCGTCCTATCGCTAACCCTAGTCGCTATAGCGCTAACCCTAGTTGTCCTAGCGCTAACGCTAGTCGTCCTAACGCTAACCCTAGTCGCCCTAACCCTAGTCGTCCTAGCGCAAACCCTAGTCCTCCTAAAGCTATCCCTAGTCATCCTAACGCTAATTCTAGTCGTCATAGCGCTAACCCTAGTCATCCTAACACTATTCCTAGTCATCCTAGCGATAATCCTAGTCGTCCTAACGCTAACCCTTGTGGTCCAAGCGCTCTCTCTAGTCGTCCTAACTCTAACCCTAGTTGTCCTACCGCTAACCCTAGTCACTATAGCGCTAATCCTAGTTGTCCTAGCGCTAACTCTAGCCGTCCTAATTAGAGATGAGCGTTGTTCTACTCGAACTGTTCGCCAATCTCAAATTTGAGCTGTTTTGGGCGGTGTTCGAGTCGTTCGGCGAACACGAACAATTTGAGAAAAATTCGGCTGTTCGAGGTTATGTTCGAGAACTGTTCGTGCACCAAAATCATAACTGGATTTTTTATCAGTAATGATGAAAATTAATGTTAATACGCAGTTTGAGTGTACAGCGGGGTGGGGGGAGGGGCAGGGGATGGATCTCTGCAGGAAGCGTTCTGTCTGAACGTGTGTTCAGCGCTGCTGGTGGTGTGCTGACAGATAAGCGCACGCGGCTCTCCACTGATAATGTAGACAGACTCACGTTCATAAAGATGAACAAATCATGGATCCGAAACGACTTTTCTACCCCTGTGTCATCCTGGGGAGAGTAAAAGCTTGATGATTGGTTAAAATCACCCTACCAACCGTTTTAAGCTTTCAAATTACTAATCATGTTTATCTGTATCTTGACTGGAAAGTAATTTGGGCTTTGTAGCAGTGTGCAGCACTGATCCTATTAGGCCATCTATACTAAAGCTTCACCAGATTTAAAATTAAAAATAATTTTTAGCTGCATCTAGCCCGGAAAATAATTTTGGGGCTCCGAGATGCGCAAGACACATAAGTGCCTTCTTGCTGCACTACCTGCAGCATGACCCTCATATTGTCAGAATTCGAAGTAATCATGACTACTGGGTTGCCACACTCTTAGATCCCCCAAACTTTTCGATCAACCTTTTCATTTTAATAAAGACCAAAAAAATGGTCATTTTTGAAATTATAAGCATTAGCAGGTTGTTAGAAACTGAAATCAAACAGTTTTCAACTCAAAACTTTATTCTAGGTGATGTTACATTTTCACATAGGACCCCTTGTTCGAAAGGAGCTTCTGAACTCTCTCGTCCATTGAATTTGTCAGGTTTTGGATGGTTTCTGCTTCAATTGTTTTGCATTAGGACAGAATACCCTCCCAGAGCTGTTGCTTAGATGTGAACTGCCTCCCGCCATCATAGACACTCCTTTTAATGATGCTCCAAAGGTTCTGAATGGGGTAGAGGTCAGGGGAGCATGGGGGTCACACCATAAGTTTGTCCCCTTTTATGCCCATATCAGCCAGAGATGCAGATGTTTTATGTGCAGCATGAGATGGTGCATTATCATGCAGAAAAATGATCTTGCTGTGAAATACACGGTTCTTCTTCTTGAACCATGGCAGGAAGTGCTGTTTGAGAAAATCCACATACATTATGGAGTTCATCTTTAGCGCCTTCAGGGATCCTAAAGGGGCCGACAATCTCTCTCCCCATGATTCCAGCCCAAAACATTACTCCACCTCCTCCTTGTTGGCGCTGTAGCCGTGTTTGCGTGGGGTGTCCATCAACCAGCCATCCTCCACTCCATCCATCTGGACCATCGAGCGCTGCACGGCACTCATCCGTGAACAAAACAGTTTTGAAATCAGTCTTCATGTAATGTTTGGCCCACTGGAGCCGTTTCTGCTTGTGTGAAGTGGATAGAGGAGGTCGACAGGATGGCGTATGCACAGCTGCAAACCTCTGAAGGACCCTGCATCTTGTTGTTCGGGGGACGTTGGAGACACAAGCAGCTTCAAAAACTTGTCTGCTGCTATGACAAGGCTTTTTTGCCGCTGCTCTTTCAACCTGACGTAATTGCCTTTAGGAAAGAGTCCTCAATTTGCCCTTATCAGCACGCACACGTGTGTACTGTGAATCAGCTACATACTTCTTGATTGCCAAGACACTTCATCCTGATCATCGCACAATGTTGATTGTAGTCATGCCTTGACCTAAACACTCCACAATTTGTTGCTTCTCAGCAGCCGACACATCCTTTTTCTTTCCCATTTTGGCAGAAAATGTAGGCTGCTTAATAATGTGAGAGAGCCTTCTTAAGTAGTCTTGCCTTTCATTGGACACACCTGCCAAACTAATTAGCACAGGTGTCTGCAATTGCTTACAGTGATATAAAGAGCCCTGACACACATCACCATCAATGAGTTTAACTGACAAACAAACAAATTCTTCCCTTATCACTCCTAAACACTTTTTGCATAATAATTTGGAACGCAGTGTACATGTGCTTTTCCACAAAACACCAGTGGTTCACGTAGTGAATCTTACAGTTCTAACTTGCCAACCGTGGTCTGTATGGAGTTGTTCAATAAAGGGCCCAAAATTAAGATAACATAGATGGGAGAGGTCTCTATGAATAGGAATTCCGAAGTATTTGATACCCTGTGAGGGCCAGGCAAAGGGAAAGTTGGACTGGATGGAATCCTATATGGATTTGGGGAGGGAGACATCGAGGGCCTCAGACTTCACTGCATTGATTTTAAAATTTTACCATGTAACAGAGTGATCTATTTCAGCCATAACAGCATGGATGGATATATGTGATTGAGTGATATATACTAGGACATCATCAGCAAATAGAGAGCACTTGTACTCGGTGCCTCCCACCTCAATCCACCGAATATTGGGGTTATGGCGAATTGATGAGAGCAGGTGCTCCGTCACTAGGATGTATAAGAGAGGGGACAGAGGACATCCCTGCCTTGTCCCATTGGTGATTGTGAAAGGTGATGAAAATGTTCTGACGCACCCCCTGGGCCTTGGGACACCCGGAGCCGGACCCTTTTTGGTGGATGCTGGTGGTTGTAGTCTTCGTGGCGGCGACCCGGTTCCGTGGCTCAGGGCGGTCAAACCAGTGGCGGAACTATTTATGTGGTTTTGATGTTTAAATGTCCGACTACGCCACCCGTGGATTGCGGTCAGAGTGAACCGCCGCTACAGGGCAGACCGCTGAGGCTGGTGTTGTGGGTGCAGCAGAGCGTAGCATAACTCCCCACGGGAGGAGTATAGCCTCAGGGCAGTGTATGCGGAGGATGGGGGTGATGGTGCAGGGCAGCAGCAGTAACGACACGGAGTCAGTGATGCAGTTCAGGGCCTTTATTCACAGTTCTTATTATCCAGACCACGTCTGCAGGTAACGGCTGCCCACGTCGTACTGTGCTCACCAGGTGAGGGGCTCAGACAACTCCCAGATAACTTTGGAGCACTTCACAGAACCCCCTTTGTGTGTCCTTTGTCTGGCCTTTCTTACCAACACTTCTGTCCGGCTGCCTCGGGCCTCCTCTTGGTAAACTTGGCGCCAGTTTCCCTGACCCTATGTGGTGCCTTCCTAGCGGGTGTAGCGAGGGGCTGCGCCACATAAAATGTCAGAGCCTCCGGTTTCTAGCTGAGGGTCGTTTCCTGCCTCCACTAGTTCGGGGACCGGTCTCCCCCTTTGGCCTGACCCCTCCACGCAGGTGGATTCGGGCTTGCGGTGGCGACTCGCCCGTCCGCACCCCTGGGATCCCTTCATTCCTCGTTCCTGGAGCCTTCTCCGCTCCTCTTCCTTCCTTCTCCCTCTTCCAGGCCTGGGCCTCTGTTACTAGGCCCGCCTCCGGAGCAGAGCTCATGCAGAGCCCCTGCTCCCTGCCACTTCTGCTCAGACTTCTCTGCACTGAAATAAGATGGTGCCCACCTTTTATACTCCCTTCTCAATGCACCCAGGAACTGCTTCCTCCCTGCTCCTGCACTACATGGTTCCCCTTCCTCAGTGTTCCCTCCCCCCACTCCAGCCAGGGACAAGGACTGTCGTGCCCATCTCAGGGGCATATTGGTCGCCCTGCCCCACGGCAATGTGGTGTAATGCATGCAGGTGTCGGGTCCTGATTCACACTCCATCCTTACCTGAGAGTGAGATATCACACCTCTGGGTGAGGTGCAATACGTCTGTAGCAACCGAGCCCTCAGGGTGCTACAGTTCCATTTATCTTCAGCCTAGGTGACGTATTGTGATACAGGGCCGTGATTTTGGCTATAAAAGGGTCCCCTAGAGCCCTACCCCAAGCTTTTTAAGAGAATCATATATGGCGTGCCAGGAGACTCTATGGAATGCTTTCTCAGCATCCAACGAGAGTATCTAATTACAAATTTTTAACTGCATCTAGCCCAGGAAATACTTTGTGCCTAGTAGCAGTGTCTGCTAGTCAGCGGATTATCCCGGCTGTTAAGCAAGCTACACCACCTGTAGTTTAGACACTTAATTTTTTCAAAGGAAATGCTTCGGGACCATGGGATACTTAGTGAAGAGCATCAGGAGGCACCCCAAGGCATAGGGGCTGGGACTGGCAGTAGGATGCCTTGCGGTGGACAGCTGAGCTCGATCCTTATAAAAGCTTTTTAACTGCAGCAGCTTTAGTGGACGCTACTGGAGCTGGAATTACGCGGCTGCTGGCATGAGACTTGCCCTCCAATAGATCCTTGTAAATGGATTTAAAGTGTATTCATTCAAATTAGAGAGACAATTTAAATTAAAAAGCTTAGAGCTGCCTCCACCACAGGGGGGGCTCGCTCGACCCACCAGCGGACAGGCACCAGTATTGGGAGAGGGGGGCTGGCCATCAGGGTTCACCGCGGCTCTGGCACAAACCCGGCGACACGGAGGTGGCACGGGCAGGAGCGGACTGGACGTGTCGGCTTCTCACTTTTTGGATTTTAGAAGGGCATGACATGCCTATATCTGTGTCTCCCCCTCCTTTTACTCCACCTCTTTTATTTTCGCATGACTATATGTACTTGTCACTTTTCCATGTGTTAGTTATGTCTTCTGAGCAGTTTGTCAGCTTTTGGACACCTTTGAAGGTGTTTTCTATGTGTTTCTATGTGTTTTTGTTTGCCTGCCATTGGTTTTAACGGTGTTCGAAGGTGTTCGACGAACAGTTCGACGAACAGTTCGGCGAACACACGGGTGTTCGACGAACCGAACCGAACTCGAACACTACGGGGGTGGCTCAACACTAGTCCTAATGCTAACTCTAGTCGTCCTAACGCTAACCCTAGTCCCTTTAAAGCTATCCCTAGTCATCCTAACGCTAACCCTAGTCGCCCTAGCGCTAACCCTAGTAGTCAAAGCGCTAACCCTAGTCGTCCTACCTCTAACCCTACTAGACATAGCGCCAACCCTAGTCATCCTAGCGCTAATCCTAGTTGTCCAAGCGATTATCCTAGTCATCCTAACGTTAACCCTCGTCATCCTTACGTTAACCCTAGTAGTCATAGCGCTAACCTTTGTCGTCCTTGTGCTAACCCTAGTCCTACTGACGCTAACCTAGTCATCCAAACGCTAACCCTAGTTGTCCTTGCGTTAATCCTAGTCGCCCTAGCGCTAACCCTAGTCGCCCTAGCGCTAACCCTAGTCGCCCTAGCGCTAACCCTAGTCGCCCTAGCGCTAACCCTAGTCGCCCTGGCGCTAACCCTAGTCGTCCTAGCACTAACCCTAGTTATCCTAACGCTAATCCTAGTCCTCCTAGTGCTAACCTTAGTCATCCTAATGCTAACCCTAGTTGTCCTAACTCCAATCCTAGTCATCCTAGCGCTTACCCTAGTCGTCATAACGCTAACCCCAGTCGTCCTAGCGCTAACCCCAGTCGTCCTAGCGCTAACCCTAGTCCTCCTAAAGCTATCCTTAGTCATCCTAACGCTAACCCTAGTCATCCTAGCGCTAAACCTAGTCGTCCTAACACTATCCCTAGTCGTCCTAGCGCTAATCCTAGTCATCCTAACGCTCACCCTAGTGGTCCAAGCGCTAACACTAGTCATCCTAACTCTAACCCTAGTCGCTATAGTGCTAACCCTAGTCGCTATAGTGCTAACCCTAGTTGTCCTAGTGCTAACCCTAGTTGTCCTAACGCTAACCCTAGTCGTCCTAGCGCTAACCCTAGTCCTCCGAAAGCTATCCCTAGTCATCCTAACACTAACCGTAGTCGTCCTAGCGCTAACCCTAGTCTTCGAAGCGCCAACTCTAGTCCCCCTAAAGCTATCCCTAGTCGTCCTAGCGCTAACCCTAGTCGTCCTAGCACTAACCCTAGTCGTCCAAGTGCTAACCCTGGTCGTCCTGCTTCTAACCTTACTAGACATAGCGCCAACCCTAGTCATCCCAGCGCTAATCCTAGTTGTCCAAGCGATTACCCTAGCCATCCTAACGTTAACCCTCATCATCCTAACACTAACCCTAGTAGTCAAAGCGCTAACTCTTGTCGTCCTAGTGCTAACCCTAGTCATCCTGACGCTAACCCTTGTCGTCCTAACGCTAACCCTAGTCGTCCTTGTGTTAATCCTAGTCGTTCTAACGATAACCCTTGTCGTCCTAGCGCTAAACCTAGTCGTTCAAAGTCTAACCCTAGTCGTCCTAGCGCTAACCCTAGTCATCCTAATGCTAACCCTAGTCCTCCTAGTGCTAACCTTAGTCATCCTAACGCTAACCCTAGTTGTCCTAACTCCAATCCTAGTCATCCTAGCGCTTACCCTAGTGGTCCTAGCGCTAACCCAAGTCGTCCCAACTCTAACCCTAGTCGTCCTAACGCTAACCCCAGTTGTCCTAGCGCTAACCATAGTCGTCCTACCGCTGACTCTATTCATCCTAGCGCTAACCCTAGTTGTACTAGTGCTAACACTAGTCATCCTACCGCTAACCCTAGTCGTCCTAACGCTAACTCTAGTCGTCCTAGCGCTAAACCTTGTTGCCCTAACGCTAACCCTAGTCGTCCTAGCGCTAAACTAAGTCGCCCTAATGCTAACCCTAGTCATCCTAACGGTAACCCTAGTCATCATAGCGCTAACCCTAGTTGTCCTAACGCTAACCCTAGTCTTCCCAATGCTAACCCTAGTCGTCTTAGAACTACCCCTAGTCGTTCTAGCGCTATCCCTAGTTTTCCTAGTGCTAACCCTAGTTGTTCTAGCGCTATCCCTAGTCGTCCTATCGCTATCCCTAGTCGTCCTATCGCTATCCCTAGTCATCCTAAAGCTATCCCTAGTCATACTAACGCTAACCCTAGTTGTCCTATCGCTAACCCTAGTCTTCCTAACACTATCCCTAGTCATCCTAGCTCTAATCCTAGTCGTTCTAATGCTAACTCTAGTGGTCCAAGCGCTAACCCTAGTCGTCCTAACTCTAACCCTAGTCGTTCTACCACAAACCATAGTCGCTATAGCGCTAACCCTAGTTGTCCTAGTGCTAACCCTAGTCGTCCTAACGCTAACCCTAGTCATCCTAGCGCTAACCCTAGTTGCTATAGCGCTAACCCTAGTTGTCCTAGCGCTAGCGCTAGTCGTCCTAACGCTAACCATAGTCGTCCTACCACTAACCCTAGTCGCTATAGCGCTAACCCTAGTTGTCCTAGCGCTAGCGCTAGTCTTCCTAAAGCTAACTATAGTCGTCCAAGCGCTAACCCTAGTCGTCCTAACTCTAACCCAGGTTGTCCTATCGCTAACCCTAGTCGCTATAACGCTTACCCTAGTTGTCCTAGCGCTAGCCCTAGTCGTCTTAACGCTAACCCTAGTCTTCCTAGCGCTAACCCTAGTCCTTCTAAAGCTATCCCTAGTCATCCTTACGCTAACCCTAGTCATCCTAGCGATAACCCCAGTCATCCTAACTCTAACCCTAGTGGTCCTAACGCTAACCCTGGTCGCCCTAGCGCTAACCCTAGTCATCCTAAGTCTAACCCTAGTCGTCCTAGTGACAACCCTTGTCATCCCAGCCCTAACCCTAGTTGCCCTAATGCTAACCCTAGTCATCCTAACGGTAACCCTAGTCATCCTAGCCCTAACCACAGTTGTCCTAACTCTAACCCTAATCATCCTAGCGCTAACACTAGTCGTCCTAATGCTAACCCTACACGTCCCAACGCTAACCCTAGTCCTCCTAGCACTAACTCTAGTCCTCCTAGCGCTAACCCTAGTCGTTCTAGCGCTAACCCTAGTCGTTCTAGCGCTAACCCTAGTCGTACTAGAGCTAACCCTAGTCGTTCTAGCGCTAACCCTAGTTTTCCTAGCCCTAACCCTTGTCATCCTAGCACTAACCCTAGTTGTTCTAGCGCTAACTCTAGTCATCCTAACTCTAACCCTAGTCAACCTAACGTTAACCCTAGTCTTCCAAACTCTAACCCTAGTAGTCATAGCACTAACCATTGTCGTTAAACGCTAACCCTAGTCATCCTAACGCTAACCCTAGTCATCCTCACACTAACCCTAGTCATTCTAGCGCTAATCCTAGTCGTCCTAACGCTAACCCTTGTTGTCCTAACTCTAACCCTAGTCATCCTACCTCTAACTCTAGTAGACATAGCGCCAACCCTAGTCACCCGAGCGCTAACCCTAGTTGTCCAAGCGATTACCCTAGTCGTCCTAACGTTAACCCTCGTCGTCCTAATGCTAACCCTAGTTGTCCTAACGCTAACCCTAGTTGTCCTAACTCTAACCCTAGTTGTCCTAACGCTAACCCTAGTCGTCCTTGCGCTAACCCTAGACGTCCTTGCGCTAACCCTAGTCGTCCTTGTGCTAACCCTAGTCGTCCTTGCGCTTACCCTAGTCGTCCTAGCGCTAAACCCAGTCGTCCTAGCGCTAACCCTAGTCGTTCTACCATTAACTCTAGTCATCCTAGCGCAAAAACTAGTCATCCTAACGCTAACCCTAGTCGTCCTAAAGCTAACCCTAGTCGTCCTAGCACTAAACTTAGTTGCCCTAACTCTAACCCTAGTCATCCCAGCGCTAAACTTAGTCGCCCTAATGCTTATCCTAGTCATCCTAACGGTAACTCTAGTTGTCCTAACGGTAACTCTAGTTGTCCTAATGGTAACCCTAGTTGTCCTAACGGTAACCCTAGTTGTCCTAACGCTAACCCTAGTTGTCCTAACGCTAACCCTAGTTGTCCTAACGCTAACCCTAGTCTTCACAATGCTAACCCTATTCGTCCTAGCACTAACGCTAGTCATTCTAGCGCTATCCATAGTTTTCCTAGCGCTAACCCTAGTCATCCTAGCGCTAACCCTAGTCTTCCTAACGCTTGCCCTAGTCGTCCTAACGATAACCCTAGTCATCCTAATGCTAACCCTAGTAGTCATAGCGCTAACCCTAGTAGTCATAGCGCTAACCCTAGTCGTCCTATCGCTATCCCTAGTCGTCCTATCGCTATCCCTATTCATCCTAAAGCTATCCCTAGTCATACTAACGCTAACCCTAGTTGTCCTATCGCTAACCCTAGTCTTCCTAACACTATCCCTAGTCATCCTAGCTCTAATCCTAGTCGTTCTAATGCTAACTCTAGTGGTCCAAGCGCTAACCCTAGTCGTCCTAACTCTAACCCTAGTCGTTCTACCACTAACCATAGTCGCTATAGCGCTAACCCTAGTTGTCCTAGTGCTAACCCTAGTCGTCCTAACGCTAACCCTAGTCATCCTAGCGCTAACCCTAGTTGCTATAGCGCTAACCCTAGTTGTCCTAGCGCTAGCGCTAGTCGTCCTAACGCTAACTATAGTCGTCCTACCACTAACCCTAGTCGCTATAGCGCTAACCCTAGTTGTCCTAGCGCTAGCGCTAGTCTTCCTAAAGCTAACTATAGTCGTCCAAGCGCTAACCCTAGTCGTCCTAACTCTAACCCAGGTTGTCCTATCGCTAACCCTAGTCGCTATAACGCTTACCCTAGTTGTCCTAGCGCTAGCCCTAGTCGTCTTAACGCTAACCCTAGTCTTCCTAGCGCTAACCCTAGTCCTTCTAAAGCTATCCCTAGTCATCCTTACGCTAACCCTAGTCATCCTAGCGATAACCCCAGTCATCCTAACTCTAACCCTAGTGGTCCTAACGCTAACCCTGGTCGCCCTAGCGCTAACCCTAGTCATCCTAAGTCTAACCCTAGTCGTCCTAGTGACAACCCTTGTCATCCCAGCCCTAACCCTAGTTGCCCTAATGCTAACCCTAGTCATCCTAACGGTAACCCTAGTCATCCTAGCCCTAACCACAGTTGTCCTAACTCTAACCCTAATCATCCTAGCGCTAACACTAGTCGTCCTAATGCTAACCCTACACGTCCCAACGCTAACCCTAGTCCTCCTAGCACTAACTCTAGTCCTCCTAGCGCTAACCCTAGTCGTTCTAGCGCTAACCCTAGTCGTTCTAGCGCTAACCCTAGTCGTACTAGAGCTAACCCTAGTCGTTCTAGCGCTAACCCTAGTTTTCCTAGCCCTAACCCTTGTCATCCTAGCACTAACCCTAGTTGTTCTAGCGCTAACTCTAGTCATCCTAACTCTAACCCTAGTCAACCTAACGTTAACCCTAGTCTTCCAAACTCTAACCCTAGTAGTCATAGCACTAACCATTGTCGTTAAACGCTAACCCTAGTCATCCTAACGCTAACCCTAGTCATCCTCACACTAACCCTAGTCATTCTAGCGCTAATCCTAGTCGTCCTAACGCTAACCCTTGTTGTCCTAACTCTAACCCTAGTCATCCTACCTCTAACTCTAGTAGACATAGCGCCAACCCTAGTCACCCGAGCGCTAACCCTAGTTGTCCAAGCGATTACCCTAGTCGTCCTAACGTTAACCCTCGTCGTCCTAATGCTAACCCTAGTTGTCCTAACGCTAACCCTAGTTGTCCTAACTCTAACCCTAGTTGTCCTAACGCTAACCCTAGTCGTCCTTGCGCTAACCCTAGACGTCCTTGCGCTAACCCTAGTCGTCCTTGTGCTAACCCTAGTCGTCCTTGCGCTTACCCTAGTCGTCCTAGCGCTAAACCCAGTCGTCCTAGCGCTAACCCTAGTCGTTCTACCATTAACTCTAGTCATCCTAGCGCAAAAACTAGTCATCCTAACGCTAACCCTAGTCGTCCTAAAGCTAACCCTAGTCGTCCTAGCACTAAACTTAGTTGCCCTAACTCTAACCCTAGTCATCCCAGCGCTAAACTTAGTCGCCCTAATGCTTATCCTAGTCATCCTAACGGTAACTCTAGTTGTCCTAACGGTAACTCTAGTTGTCCTAATGGTAACCCTAGTTGTCCTAACGGTAACCCTAGTTGTCCTAACGCTAACCCTAGTTGTCCTAACGCTAACCCTAGTTGTCCTAACGCTAACCCTAGTCTTCACAATGCTAACCCTATTCGTCCTAGCACTAACGCTAGTCATTCTAGCGCTATCCATAGTTTTCCTAGCGCTAACCCTAGTCATCCTAGCGCTAACCCTAGTCTTCCTAACGCTTGCCCTAGTCGTCCTAACGATAACCCTAGTCATCCTAATGCTAACCCTAGTAGTCATAGCGCTAACCCTAGTAGTCATAGCGCTAACCCTAGTCGTCCTATCGCTATCCCTAGTCGTCCTATCGCTATCCCTATTCATCCTAAAGCTATCCCTAGTCATACTAACGCTAACCCTAGTTGTCCTATCGCTAACCCTAGTCTTCCTAACACTATCCCTAGTCATCCTAGCTCTAATCCTAGTCGTTCTAATGCTAACTCTAGTGGTCCAAGCGCTAACCCTAGTCGTCCTAACTCTAACCCTAGTCGTTCTACCACTAACCATAGTCGCTATAGCGCTAACCCTAGTTGTCCTAGTGCTAACCCTAGTCGTCCTAACGCTAACCCTAGTCATCCTAGCGCTAACCCTAGTTGCTATAGCGCTAACCCTAGTTGTCCTAGCGCTAGCGCTAGTCGTCCTAACGCTAACTATAGTCGTCCTACCACTAACCCTAGTCGCTATAGCGCTAACCCTAGTTGTCCTAGCGCTAGCGCTAGTCTTCCTAAAGCTAACTATAGTCGTCCAAGAGCTAACCCTAGTCGTCCTAACTCTAACCCAGGTCGTCCTATCGCTAACCCTAGTCGCTATAACGCTTACCCTAGTTGTCCTAGCGCTAGCCCTAGTCGTCTTAACGCTAACCCTAGTCTTCCTAGCGCTAACCCTAGTCCTTCTAAAGCTATCCCTAGTCATCCTTACGCTAACCCTAGTCATCCTAGCGATAACCCCAGTCATCCTAACTCTAACCCTAGTGGTCCTAACGCTAACCCTGCTCGCCCTAGCGCTAACCCTAGTCATCCTAAGTCTAACCCTAGTCGTCCTAGTGACAACCCTTGTCGTCCCAGCCCTAACCCTAGTTGCCCTAATGCTAACCCTAGTCATCCTAACGGTAACCCTAATCATCCTAGCCCTAACCACAGTTGTCCTAACTCTAACCCTAATCATCCTAGCGCTAACACTAGTCGTCCTAATGCTAACCCTACACGTCCCAACGCTAACCCTAGTCCTCCTAGCGCTAACCCTAGTCCTCCTAGCGCTAACCCTAGTCGTTCTAGCGCTAACCCTAGTCGTACTAGAGCTAACCCTAGTCGTTCTAGCGCTAACCCTAGTTTTCCTAGCCCTAACCCTTGTCATCCTAGCACTAACCCTAGTTGTTCTAGCGCTAACTCTAGTCATCCTAACTCTAACCCTAGTCAACCTAACGTTAACCCTAGTCTTCCAAACTCTAACCCTAGTAGTCATAGCACTAACCATTGTCGTTAAACGCTAACCCTAGTCATCCTAACGCTAACCCTAGTCATCCTCACACTAACCCTAGTCATTCTAGCGCTAATCCTAGTCGTCCTAACGCTAACCCTTGTTGTCCTAACTCTAACCCTAGTCATCCTACCTCTAACTCTAGTAGACATAGCGCCAACCCTAGTCATCCGAGCGCTAACCCTAGTTGTCCAAGCGATTACCCTAGTCGTCCTAACGTTAACCCTCGTCGTCCTAATGCTAACCCTAGTTGTCCTAACGCTAACCCTAGTTGTCCTAACGCTAACCCTAGTCGTCCTTGCGCTAACCCTAGACGTCCTTGCGCTAACCCTAGTCGTCCTTGTGCTAACCCTAGTCGTCCTTGCGCTTACCCTAGTCGTCCTAGCGCTAAACCCAGTCGTCCTAGCGCTAACCCTAGTCGTTCTACCGTTAACTCTAGTCATCCTAGCGCAAAAACTAGTCATCCTAACGCTAACCCTAGTCGTCCTAAAGCTAACCCTAGTCGTCCTAGCACTAAACTTAGTTGCCCTAACTCTAACCCTAGTCGTCCCAGCGCTAAACTTAGTCGCCCTAATGCTAATCCTAGTCATCCTAACGGTAACTCTAGTTGTCCTAACAGTAACTCTAGTTGTCCTAACGGTAACCCTAGTTGTCCTAACCCTAACCCTAGTTGTCCTAACGCTAACCCTAGTTGTCCTAACGCTAACCCTAGTCTTCACAATGCTAACCCTATTCGTCCTAGCACTAACGCTAGTCATTCTAGCGCTATCCATAGTTTTCCTAGCGCTAACCCTAGTCATCCTAGCGCTAACCCTAGTCTTCCTAACGCTTGCCCTAGTCGTCCTAACGATAACCCTAGTCATCCTAATGCTAACCCTAGTAGTCATAGCGCTAACCCTAGTAGTCATAGCGCTAACCCTAGTCGTCCTAGCGCTAACCCTAGTCGTCCTAACGCTAACCCTAGTCGTCGTAGCGCTAACCCTAGTCGTCCTAAGTCTAAGCCTAGTCGCTATAATGCTTACCCTAGTCGTCCTAGTGCTAACCTTAGTCGTCCTAACGCTCAACCTAGTTGTCCTAACTCAAATCCTAGTCGTCCTAGCGGTAACGCTAGTTGTCCTAGCACTAGCCCTAGTCGTCCTAACTCTAACCTTAGTCATCTTAACGCTAACCCAGTCATCCTAGCGCTAACCCCAGTCATCCTAGCGTGAACCCTCGTCACCCTAACGCTAACCCTAGTCGTTCTAATGCTAACCCTAGTCACCCTAATGCTAAACCTAGTCATCCTAACGCTAACCCTAGTCATCATGGTGCTAACACTAGCCATCTTAACGCTAAAACTAGCCATCTTAACGCTAACCCTAGTCATCCTCGAGCTAACCCTAGTCGTCCTAGAACTAACCCAGTCGTCCTAAGTCTAACCCTAGTCGTTCTACCGCTAACCCTAGTTGCCATAGCGCTAACCAAAGTCATCCTAACTCAATCCCTTGTCGTCCTAACCCAGTCGTCCTAACTCTATCTCTAGTCATCCTAACGCTAACCCAAGTCGTTCTAGCGCTAACCCTAGTCGTCCTAATGTTATCCCTAGACGTCCTAATGCAAACCCAGTCATCCTAGCTCTTACCCAAGTCGTTCTAACGCTAAACGTAGTCATCCTAGCGCTAACCCTAGTTGTCCAAACTATAACCCTAGTCGTCCTACCGCTAACCCTAGTCGTCCTACCGCTAACCCTAGTCGTCCTACCGCTAACCCTAGTCGTCCAAGCGCTAACCCTAGTGGTCCAAGCGCTAACCCTAGTCGTCCTACCGCTAACCCTAGTCGTCGTACCGCTAACCCTAGTCGTCCTACCGCTAACCCTAGTCGTCCTACCGCTAACCCTAGTCGCTATAATGCTTACCCTAGTTGTCCTAGCGCTAACCCTAGTCCTTCTAAAGCTATCCCTAGTCCTTCTAAAGCTATCCCTAGTCATCCTAGCGATAACCCCAGTCATCCTAACTCTAACCGTAGTGGTCCAAACGCTAACCCTGGTCGCCCTAGCGCTAACCCTAGTCATCCTAAGTCTAACCCTAGTCGTCCTAGTGACAACCCTTGTCATCCCAGCCCTAACTCTAGTTGCCCTAACGCTAACCCTAGTCATCCTAACGGTAACCCTAGTCATCCTAGCCCTAACCACAGTTGTCCAACTCTAACCCTAATCATCCTAGCGCTAACACTAGTCGTCCTAATGCTAACCCTACACGTTCCAACGCTAACCTTAGTCCTCCTTGCGCTAACCCTAGTCGTTCTAGCGCTAACCCTAGTCGTTCTAGCGCTAACCTTAGTCGTTCTAGCGCTAACCCTAGTTTTCCTAGCCCTAACCCTTGTCATACTAGCACTAACCCTAGTTGTTCTAGCGCTAACCCTAGTCATCCTAACTCTAACCCTAGTCAACCTAACGTTAACCCTAGTCTTCCTAACTCTAACCCTAGTAGTCATAGCACTAACCATAGTCATTCTAGCGCTAATCCTAGTCGTCCTAACGCTAACCCTTGTTGTCCTAACTCTAACCCTAGTCATCCTACCTCTAACTCTAGTAGACATAGCGCCAACCCTAGTCATCCTAGCGCTAACCCTAGTTGTCCAAGCGATTACCCTAGTCGTCCTAACGTTAACCCTCGTCGTCCTAATACTAACCCTAGTTGTCCTAACGCTAACCCTAGTTGTCCTTGCGCTAACCCTAGTCGTCCTTGCGCTAACCCTAGTCGTCCTTGCGCTAACCCTAGTCATCCTTGCGCTAACCCTAGTCGTCCTTGCGCTTACCCTAGTCGTCCTAGCGCTAACCCAAGTCGTCCCAACTCTTACCCTGGTCGTCCTAACGCTGACCCCAGTCGTCCTAGCGCTAAACCCAGTCGTCCTAGCGCTAACCCTAGTCGTTCTACCGTTAACTCTAGTCATCCTAGCGCAAAAACTAGTCATCCTAACGCTAACCCTAGTCGTCCTAAAGCTAACCCTCGTCGTCCTAGCACTAAACTTAATTGCCCTAACTCTAACCCTAGTCATCCCAGCGCTAAACTTAGTCGCCCTAATGCTAATCCTAGTCATCCTAACGGTAACCCTAGTTGTCCTAACGGTAACCCTAGTTGTCCTAACGCTAACCCTAGTTGTCCTAACGCTAACCCTAGTTGTCCTAACGCTAACCCTAGTTGTCCTAACGCTAACCCTAGTTGTCCTAATGCTAACCCTAGTTGTCCTAACGCTAACCCTAGTCTTCACAATGCTAACCCTATTCGTCCTAGCACTAACGCTAGTCATTCTAGCGCTATCCATAGTTTTCCTAGCGCTAACCCTAGTCATCCTAGCGCTAACCCTAGTTGCCATAGCGCTAACCAAAGTCATCCTAACTCAATCCCTTGTCGTCCTAACCCAGTCGTCCTAACTCTATCTCTAGTCATCCTAATGCTAACCCAAGTCGTTCTAGCGCTAACCCTAGTCGTCCTAATGTTATCCCTAGATGTCCTAATGCAAACCCAGTCATCCTAGCTCTTACCCAAGACGTTCTAACGCTAAACGTAGTCATCCTAGCACTAACCCTAGTTGTCCAAACTATAACCCTAGTCGTCCAAGCGCTAACCCTAGTCGTCCAAGCGCTAACCCTAGTCGTCCTACCGCTAACCCTAGTCGTCCTACCGCTAACCCTAGTCATCCTACCGCTAACCCTAGTCGTCCTACCGCTAACCCTAGTCGTCCTACCGCTAACCCTAGTCGTCCTAGTGCTAACCCTTTTCGTCCTAATGCTATCCCTAATCATTCTTGCGCTATCGCTAGTCGTCCAAGCGCTATCCCTAGTCGTCCTAACTCAAGCCCTAGTCGTCCTAACGCTAACCCTAGTCGCCCTAGCGCTAACACTAGCCGTCCTAACGCTAACCCTAGTCTCCGTAGCGCTAACCCGTTATTCTAACGCTAACAGTACTCGTCCTAACGCTAACCCTAGTCATCCTAGAGCTAACGCTAGTCGTCCTAGAACTAACCCAGTCGTCCTAAGTCTAACCCTAGTCGTTCTACCGCTAACCCTAGTTGCCATAGCGCTAACCAAAGTCATCCTAACTCAATCCCTTGTCGTCCTAACCCAGTCGTCCTAACTCTATCTCTAGTCTTCCTAACGCTAACCCAAGTCGTTCTAGCGCTAACCCTAGTCGTCCTAATGTTATCCCTAGATGTCCTAATGCAAACCCAGTCATCCTAGCTCTTACCCAAGTCGTTCTAACGCTAAATGTAGTCATCCTAGCGCTAACCCTAGTTGTCCAAACTATAACGATAGTCGTCCTACCGCTAACCCTAGTCGTCCTACCGCTAACTCTAGTTGTCCTACCGCTAACCCTAGTTGTCCTAACGCTAACCCTAGTTGTCCTAACGCTAACCCTAGTTGTCCTAACGCTAACCCTAGCTGTCCTAACGCTAACCCTAGTTGTCCTAACGCTAACCCTAGTTGTCCTAACGCTAACCCTAGTCTTCACAATGCTAACCCTATTCGTCCTAGCACTAACGCTAGTCATTCTAGCGCTATCCATAGTTTTCCTAGCGCTAACCCTAGTCATCCTAGTGCTAACCCTAGTTGCCATAGCGCTAACCAAAGTCATCCTAACTCAATCCCTTGTCGTCCTAACCCAGTAGTCCTAACTCTATCTCTAGTCATCCTAATGCTAACCCAAGTCGTTCTAGCGCTAACCCTAGTCGTCCTAATGTTATCCCTAGATGTCCTAATGTAAACCCAGTCATCCTAGTTCTTACCCAAGTCGTTCTAACGCTAAACGTAGTCATCCTAGCACTAACCCTAGTTGTCCAAACTATAACCCTAGTCGTCCAAGCGCTAACCCTAGTCGTCCAAGCGCTAACCCTAGTCGTCCTACCGCTAACCCTAGTCGTCCTACCGCTAACCCTAGTCGTCCTACCGCTAACCCTAGTCGTCCTACCGCTAACCCTAGTCGTCCTACCGCTAACCCTAGTTGTCCTAGTGCTAACCCTTTTCGTCCCAATGCTATCCCTAATCATTCTTGCGCTATCGCTAGTCGTCCAAGCGCTATCCCTAGTCGTCCTAACTCAAGCCCTAGTCGTCCTAACGCTAACCCTAGTCATCCTAGAGCTAACGCTAGTCGTCCTAGAACTAACCCAGTCGTCCTAAGTCTAACCCTAGTCGTTCTACCGCTAACCCTAGTTGCCATAGCGCTAACCAAAGTCATCCTAACTCAATCCCTTGTCGTCCTAACCCAGTCGTCCTAACTCTATCTCTAGTCTTCCTAACGCTAACCCAAGTCGTTCTAGCGCTAACCCTAGTCGTCCTAATGTTATCCCTAGATGTCCTAATGCAAACCCAGTCATCCTAGCTCTTACCCAAGTCGTTCTAACGCTAAATGTAGTCATCCTAGCGCTAACCCTAGTTGTCCAAACTATAACGATAGTCGTCCTACCGCTAACCCTAGTCGTCCTACCGCTAACTCTAGTTGTCCTACCGCTAACCCTAGTTGTCCTAACGCTAACCCTAGTTGTCCTAACGCTAACCCTAGTTGTCCTAACGCTAACCCTAGCTGTCCTAACGCTAACCCTAGTTGTCCTAACGCTAACCCTAGTTGTCCTAACGCTAACCCTAGTCTTCACAATGCTAACCCTATTCGTCCTAGCACTAACGCTAGTCATTCTAGCGCTATCCATAGTTTTCCTAGCGCTAACCCTAGTCATCCTAGTGCTAACCCTAGTTGCCATAGCGCTAACCAAAGTCATCCTAACTCAATCCCTTGTCGTCCTAACCCAGTAGTCCTAACTCTATCTCTAGTCATCCTAATGCTAACCCAAGTCGTTCTAGCGCTAACCCTAGTCGTCCTAATGTTATCCCTAGATGTCCTAATGCAAACCCAGTCATCCTAGTTCTTACCCAAGTCGTTCTAACGCTAAACGTAGTCATCCTAGCACTAACCCTAGTTGTCCAAACTATAACCCTAGTCGTCCAAGCGCTAACCCTAGTCGTCCAAGCGCTAACCCTAGTCGTCCTACCGCTAACCCTAGTCGTCCTACCGCTAACCCTAGTCGTCCTACCGCTAACCCTAGTCGTCCTACCGCTAACCCTAGTCGTCCTACCGCTAACCCTAGTTGTCCTAGTGCTAACCCTTTTCGTCCCAATGCTATCCCTAATCATTCTTGCGCTATCGCTAGTCGTCCAAGCGCTATCCCTAGTCGTCCTAACTCAAGCCCTAGTCGTCCTAACGCTAACCCTAGTCGCCCTAGCGCTAACACTAGCCGTCCTAACGCTAACCCTAGTCTCCGTAGCGCTAACCCGTTATTCTAACGCTAACAGTAGTCGTCCTAACGCTAACCCTAGTCATCCTAGAGCTAACGCTAGTCGTCCTAGAACTAACCCAGTCGTCCTAAGTCTAACCCTAGTCGTTCTACCGCTAACCCTAGTTGCCATAGCGCTAACCAAAGTCATCCTAACTCAATCCCTTGTCGTCCTAACCCAGTCGTCCTAACTCTATCTCTAGTCTTCCTAACGCTAACCCAAGTCGTTCTAGCGCTAACCCTAGTCGTCCTAATGTTATCCCTAGATGTCCTAATGCAAACCCAGTCATCCTAGCTCTTACCCAAGTCGTTCTAACGCTAAACGTAGTCATCCTAGCGCTAACCCTAGTTGTCCAAACTATAACACTAGTCGTCCTAACGCTAACCCTAGTCGTCGTAGCGCTAACACTATTCGTCCTAGCGCTACCCCTAGTCATCCTAAGTCTAACTCTAGTCGCCCTAATGCTTATCCTTGTCGTCCTAGCGAAAACCTTTGTCGTCCTAGTGCTAACCTTAGTTGTCCTAACTCCAATATTAGACATCCTAGCGGTAACCCTAGTCGTCCTAACTCTAACCACAGTCGTCCTAACTGTAACCCCAGTCATCCTAGCGCTAACCCCAGTCATCCTAGCGCTAACCTCAGTCATCCTAGCGCTAACCCCAGTCGTCCTAGCGCTAACCCTTTCGTCCTAACGCTAACCCTAGTCGTTCTAATGCTAACCCTACTCACCCTAACCCTAACACTAGTCATCCTAACGATAACCCTAGGCGTCCTAATGCCAACCCTAGTAGTCATAGCGCTAACCCTTGTAGTCCTAGCGCTAACCCTAGTTGTCCTAATGCTAACACTAGTCGTTCTTGCGCTATCCCTACTTTTCCTAGCGCTAACCCTAGTCATCCTAGCGGTAACCCTAGTTGTTCTAGCAGCTCTAACTCTAGTTATCCTAACTCTAAACCTAGTCAACCTAACGTTAACCCTTGTCGTCCTAACTCTAAAACTAGTAGTCATAGCACTAACCCTTGACACTAAGCGCTAACCCTAGTCATCCTAACCCTAACCCTAGTCATCCTCATACTAACCCTAGTCGTCCTTGCGCTAATCCTAGTCGTCCTAACGCTAACCCTAGTTGTCCTAACTCTAACCCTAGTCGTCCTACCTCTAACTATAGTAGACATAGCGCCAACCCTAGTCGTCCTAACGCTAACCCCAGTCATCCTATCACTAACCCTAGTCATCCTACCGCTAACTCTAGTCGTCATAGCGCTAACCCTAGTTGTCCTAACGCTATCCCTAGTCGTCCTAAAGCTAACACTAGTCGTCCTAGCGCTAAACCTAGTCGCCCTAACGCTAACCCTAGTCGTCCCAGCGCTAAACTTAGTCGCCCCAATGCTAATCCTAGTCATTCTAACGGTAACCCTAGTCGTCGTAGCGCTAACCCTAGTTGTCCTAACGCTAATACTAGTCGTCCTAACACTAACCCTAGTCGTTCAAGCGCTATCCATAGTATTCCTAGCGTTAACCCTAGTCATCCTAGCGCTAACCCTAGTTGTTCTAGCGCTAACCCTAGTCGTCCTAATGCTAACCTTAGTAGTCATAGCGCTAACCCTTGTAGTCCTATTGCTATACCTAGTCGTCCTAACGCTAACCCTAGTCATCATTGCACTAACCCTAGTCATCCTAGCGCTAAGCCTAGTCATCCTTAGTCTAACCCTAGTCGCCCTAATGCTTACCCTAGTCATCCTAGTGCTAACCTTAGTTGTCCTAAAGCTCACCCTAGTTGTCCTAACTCCAATCCTAGTCGTCCTAGCGGTAACCCTAGTTGTCCTAGCACTAGCCCTAGTCGTCCTAACTCTAACCCTCGTCATCCCATCCTAAAGCTAACCCAGTCGTCCTAGCACGAAACCTAGTCGTTCTAATGCTAACCCTAGTCACCCTAACGCTAAACCTAGTAGTCCTAGCGCTAAACCTAGTCATCCTAACGCTAACACTAGCCGTCTTAACGCTAACCCTAGTCATCCAAGCGCTAACCCTAGTCGTCCTACCACTAACCCAGTCGTCCTAAGTCTAACCCTAGTCGTTCTACCGCTAGCCCTAGTCGCCATAGCGCTAACCCTAGTCGTCCTAACTCAATCCCTAGTCGTTCTAACGCTTACCCAGTCGTCCTAAATCTATCCCTAGTCGTCCTAACGCTAACCCTAGTCGTCCAAATATTATCCAAACTCGTCTTAGCTCTAACCCTAGTCATCCTAGCTCTAACCCTAGTCACCATAGAGCTAACCCTAGTCGTCCAAGCGCTAACCCTAGTCATCATAGCGCTAACCCTAGTTGTCCTAGCGCTAACCCTATTCGTCCTAATGCTATCCATAGTCATCCTTGTCATCCAAGCGCTATACCTAGTCATCCTAACTCAAGCCCTAGTCATCCTAACGCTAACCCTAGTCACCCTAACGCTAAACCTAGTAGTCCTAGCGCTAAACCTAGTCATCCTAACGCTAACACTAGCCGTCTTAACGCTAACCCTAGTCGTCCAAGCGCTAACCCTAGTCTTCCTAACTCTAACCCTAGTCGTCCTACCGCTAACCCTAGTCATCATAGCGCTAACCCTAGTTGTCCTAGCGCTAACCCTATTCGTCCTAATGCTATCCATAGTCATCCTTGTCATCCAAGCGCTATACCTAGTCATCCTAACTCAAGCCCTAGTCATCCTAACGCTAACCCTAGTCACCCTAGCGCTAACCCTAGTCGTCCTAATGCTAACCATAGTCGCCATAGCGCTAACTTTAGTTGTTCTAATGCTAACAGTAGTCGTACTAACGCCAACCCTTGTCATCCCAAAGCTAACCCTAGCTGTCCTAGCGCTAACCCTAGTCATTCTAGCGCTTACCCTAGATTTCCTAGCGCTAGACCTTGTCATCATAGTGCTAACCCTAGTCGTCCTAACGCTAACCCTAGTCGTCCTAACGCTAACCCTAGTCGTCCTAACGCTAACCCTAGTAGTAATAACGCTAACCCTAGTCGTAATATTTTAACCCTAATCGTCCTAATGCTAACCCTAGTAGTCATAGCGCTAACCCTTGTAGTCATAGCGCTAACCCTTGTAGTCCTAGCGCTAACCCTAGTCATCCTAGTGCTAACCCTAGTCATCCAAGAGCTAACCCTAGTCGCCCTAGTGCTAACCCTAGTCGCCCTAGCGCTAACCCTAGTCGCCCTAGCGCTAACCCTAGTTGCCCTAGCGCTAACCCTTGTCGCCCTAGCGCTAACCCTAGTCGCCCTAGCGCTAACCCTAGTCACCCTAGCGCTAACCCTAGTCGCCCTAGCGCTAACCCTAGTCGCCCTAGCGCTAACCCTAGTCGCCCTAGCGCTAACCCTAGTCGTCCTAGCAGTAACCCTAGTCGTCCTAGCGCTAACCCTAGTTGTCCTAACTCCAATCCTAGTCGTACTAGCGGTAACCCTAGTTGTCCTAGCACTAACGCTAGTCGTTCTAACTCTAACCCTAGTCTTCCTAACGCTAACCCCAGTCGTCCTAGCGCTAACCCTAGTCGTCCTAGTACTAACCCTCGTCATCCTATCGCTAACCCTAGTCATTTTAATGCTAACCCTTGTCACCCTAACCCTAACCCTAGTCGTCCTAACGATAACCCTAGTTATCCTAATGCTAACCATAGTAGTCATAGCGCTAACCCTTGTAGTCCTAGCGCTATCCCTAGTCGTCCTAACGCTAACCCTAGTCGTTCTAGCGCTATACCTAGTTTTCCTAGTGCGAACCCTAGTCATCCTAGCGCTAACCCTAGTTGTTCTAGTGGTAACCCTAGTCGTCCTAACGCTAACCCTAGTAGTCATAGCGCTAACCCTTGTAGTCCTAGCCCTAACCCTAGTCGTCCTAACGATAACCCTAGTCGTCATAGCGCTTACCCTAGTCATCCTAGCGCTAACCATAGTCATCCTAAGTCTAACCCTAGTCGCCCTAATGCTTACCCTAGTCGTCCTAGCGCAAACCCTTGTCATCCCAGTGCTAACCTTAGTCGTCCTAACGCTCACCCTAGTTGTCCTAACTCCAATCCTAGTCGTCCTAGCGGTAACACTAGTTGTCCTAGCACTAACCCTAGTCATCCTAACTCTAACCCTAGTCATCCTAACGCTAACCCCAGTCGTCCTAGCGCTAACCCTAGTCATCCTAGCACTAACCCTAGTCGTCCTAGCGCTAATCCTAGTCGTCCTAAGTCTAACCCTTGTCACCCTAGTGCTAACCCTAGTCATCCTTGTGCTAACCTTAGTCGTCCTAACTAGTTTTGAACCACCCTCGTGGTGTTCGAGTTCAGTTCGTCGAACACCCGTATGTTCACCGAACTGTTCGTCGAACTGTTCGTCGAACACCTTCGAACACCGTTAAAACCAGTGGCAGGCAAACAAAAACACATAGAAACACATGGAAAACACATAGAAAACACTTCAAAGGTGTCCAAAAGCTGACAAACTGTTCAGAAGACACAACTAACACATGGAAAAGTGACAAGTACATATACAGTACAGACCAAAAGTTTGGACACACCTTCTCATTTAAAGATTTTTCTGCATTTTCATGACTATGAAAATTGTACATTCACACTGAAGGCATCAAAACTATGAATTAACACATGTGGAATTATATACTTAACAAAAAAGTGTGAAACAACGGAAAATATGTCTTATATTCTAGGTTCTTCAAAGTAGCCACCTTTTGCTTTGATGACGGCTCTTGGCATTCTCTTGATGAGCTTCAAGAGGTAGTCACCGGAAATGGTCTTCGAACAATCTTGAAGGAGTTCCCAGAGATGCTTAGCACTTGTTGGCCCTTTTGCCTTCACTCTGCGGTCCAGCTCACCCCAAACCATCTCGATTGGGTTCAGGTCTGGTGACTGTGGAGGCCAGGTCATCTGGCCTAGCACCCCATTACTCTCCTTCTTGGTCAAATAGCCCTTACATAGCCTGGAGGTGTGTTTGGGGTCATTGTCCTGTTGAAAAATAAATGATGGTCCAACTAAACGCAAACCGGATGGAATAGCATGCCGCTGCAAGATGCTGTGGTAGCCATGCTGGTTCAGTATGCCTTCAATTTTGAATAAATCCCCAACAGTGTCACCAGCAAAGCACCATCACACCTCCTCCTCTATGCTTCACGGTAAGAACCAGGCATGTAGAGTCCATCCGTTCACCTTTTCTGAGTCGCACAAAGACACGGTGGTTGGAACCAAAGATCTCAAATTTGGACTCATCAGACCAAAGCACAGATTTCCACTGGTCTAATGTCCATTCCTTGTGTTCTTTAGCCCAAACAAGTCTCTTCTGCTTGTTGCCTGTCCTTAGCAGTGGTTTCCTAGCAGCTATTTTACCATGAAGGCCTTTTGCACAAAGTCTCCTCTTAACAGTTGTTGTAGAGATGTGTCTGCTGCTAGAACTCTGTGTGGCATTGACCTGGTCTCTAATCTGAGCTGCTGTTAACCTGCAATTTCTGAGGCTGGTGACTCGGATAAACTTATCCTCAGAAGCAGAGGTGACTCTTGGTCTTCATTTCCTGGAGCGGTCCTCATGTGAGCGAGTTTCTTTGTAGCGCTTGATGGTTTTTGCAACTGCACTTGGGGACACTTGCAAAGTTTTCCCAATTTTTCGCACTGACTGACCTTCACTTCTTAAAGTAATGATGGCCACTCGTTTTTCTTTACTTAGCTGCTTTTTTTCTTGCCATAATACAAATTCTAACTGTCTATTCAGTAGGACTATCAGCTGTGTATCCACCAGAGTTCTGCACAACACAACTCATGGTCCCAACCCCATTTATAAGGCAAGAAATCCCACTTATTAAACCTGACAGGGCACACTTGTGAAGTGAAAACCATTTCCGGTGACTACCTCTTGAAGCTCATCAAGAGAATGCCAAGAGTGTTTCAAAGCAGTCATCAAAGCAAAAGGTGGCTACTTTGAAGAACCTAGAATACAAGACATATTTTCAGTTGTTTCACACTTTTTTGTTAAGTATATAATTCCACATGTGTTAATTCATAGTTTTGATGCCTTCAGTGTGAATGTACAATTTTCATAGTCATGAAAATACAGAAAAATCTTTAAATGAGAAGGTGTGTCCAAACTTTTGGTCTATACTGTAGTCATGCGAAAAGAAAAGAGGTGGAGGAGTAAAAGGAGGGGAAGACACAGATATAGGCATGTCATGCCCTTCTAAAATCAAGAAAGGCTGGATTAAAACTCTAAAATCAGCCTACCAACACCCAGATGTCGTGACAAGAAAATTAAAAAAATAAATATCTTTAGGTAGAATGGCGGTTCCATTCAGAACACTTTCCTTACAAGACGTAGTGGTATCCCCGTTGTGAGTTGTGCCAAAAACGGAACCCAATACATTCGGACTAATCCACCATTTGTCATATCCAAGGGGCAGGTCCGTAAACGACAACATCGACGCGGAACCAAGTACAGTAGTATATAA
The DNA here is from genome assembly GCF_046119375.1 of Phyllobates terribilis. Lineage (NCBI taxonomy): Eukaryota > Metazoa > Chordata > Amphibia > Anura > Dendrobatidae > Phyllobates > Phyllobates terribilis. The sequence continues at coordinate 1,798,301 of NW_027363002.1, read as the reverse complement.
TGTACATCCTTTGACAAGGCAATCAGGCAGATCAAGAAGTTGGGAAGGGTCACCCTAATGGCCAAAACAGACATTGATGCGGCGTTCCGGTTACTTACAACCTGTGCCTCCGAATAGTGTCCACCTATTGGGCTGCTTCTGGGAAGGAACATAATATATAGATCGCTGTTTGCCCATGGAGTGCTCCAGATCCTGCTCACTATTTAAGGCGTTTAGTTGCTTCCTCGAATGGGTTGTAATGAACGTTTCTAAGGGGGCACATATTATCCATTACCTCGACAACTTCTTATGCCTGGGCCCAAAAGATTCGCCACAGTGTGAATACAAGCGGTAGTCCACCTGTGAGAAGGAGAGAGCTGGAGGGAGAGTCGACACAAGAGAGCCAAGGGGTTAGATGGAGAATGGAAGAAGGAAAGAGGGCGTAAGGGAGTACAGTGGAAGGCCGACCTGAGCTCCTCCATGTTCCTGCTGGGCGGGGAACAGCCCTGGGAAGAAAAGCCACTAGTGCATCCCTTTGAGGTTACTGGCGCGAGCGGGCAGAGGGACTATGCTGGAGTGCGAAGCCGACACGGCCAGTCCGTTCCTGCCCGTGCGACCTCCGTGTCACCGGGTTTGTGCCAGAGCCGCGGTGGACCCTGACGGCCAGCCCCCTCTCCCAATACTGCTGACTGTCCGCTGGTGGGTCGAGCCCCCCCCGCGGAGGGGGGGGTAACATCTGCAGAAGAAAGACCATCTTCCAGCCAAGCTAAGATGTCTACTTCTTTTCGTGGACAGTGTGATATGATCCCTTTCTTACGGACATGCCCATCGCTACAAATTCCAGATGAGGCACAAAAACAGCAGGTGCTTCAACGGATATCAAGTGCTCCTTCAAGTGGGCTCTCCTCCACCTCAACTTCAACATCACAAATACTCCAGTCCTCAGAGGTGTCACCCCAATCGCACTTGCTTCCTCACATCTCCCAAGTCTCCAGCTGCCCGTCTGAGTATGGGGTAACACAGATGGTTGAGTCTGCACAGCTGTTTACTCATACTATAGCCTGGGAAACGGAGGTCTGCTCCAGAGCTTCTGTTAATCCAGACGAGGAAATGATCTGCACTGATGCCCAGAACCTTAATGAGTCGGATCCAGGACCAGATGAAGAAGGTTCTGAGGATAATGTAGACCCTCGTTTCCAAACTGTAACTCCTGTTGGTGGAGACAATGATGAAGACGATGATGAGACTCAAATACCTGATTGGAGCGACAACTTGACTTTTTGGTCAGGGTAGGAAGAGGTTGGCTCTGAGGACGACGGGTGTGAGAACACACAGGGTGATTGTTAGAACTCTCCTGTTAGGTTTTTTCTAGTTTGCTGGTCACATGACCATTTTTGCCTCTTTAATCCGGCTCCGCCCTCCTGGCCTTGCTGGACTTCATTGTATTTTCTACTCTTGAGCTAGCTTGGTACTCTGTTACCTTTCTCTGTTAGTTTTGCTAGGTCTTCTGACCTCTATGTTCTATATTGTGTGTTTGTCTTTACTGCTACAATTTCTGCTAGGAGGTGTCCAACTTTATCCCAGTCCCTAGTTCTTGTAGGGATCCCTCCCTTGCATCTATAGGTCTTCGTACAGACTAGCCTAGGACTTTAGCGGGTCTGATCGCAGGATCAGGTTCCCCGTTACATCGTAGGGATCCAGTTTAGTTCTATTGTAGGGACAGATCTCCTGTCTTTCCTTAGTGCTTGTAGCAGATCATAACAGTAAGTCCAGCCCAAAAAATTTCTCTAAGGAAAGACCTCCAGTTTCCATCATGGTCTCGGTTCAAGATTTGGCTCAACGCTTGCAGGGACTCTCTCTGGAGGTGGCCGAGCTCCAACAACACGTGAGTAGCTGCCCTGGAGCACATTTTGTAGAGCCAAAGGTACGTCTGCCTGATCTATTTTTTGGTGAACAACAAGATTTTTTTTCTTTTAAAAATGCTTGTTTATTGTATTTTCGTTTAAGACCCGGATCCTCTGGTGATGAATCACAGCGCATAGGGATCATAATGTCACTTTTGCGCAAGGATCCTCAGGGATGGGCTTTTTCTCTCCAACCTAGTGATCCGTGCTTTAGATCAGTGGATAGTTTTTTTTCTGCTTTGGGTTTGTTGTACGATGATCCTGATCGTGTCTCATCTGCTGAGTCTGAATTGAGACGTTTGAGGCAGGGATCAGGTAATGTGGAAAAATATTGTTCTCACTTCCGTCGGTGGTCTGCCCAGGTGGGGTGGAACGATTCAGCTTTGAAAAGTTTGCTTCTTGCGGGGCTAGGTGAAAGGGTTAAAGATTTGCTGATTGCTTATCTCACACCTGGAAACTTGCAGGAGGCTATGCAATTAGCTATACGGGTGGACAGGAGACTGCGTGCAAGGGTTAATGAGAGTAAATCCTCTGCCATATCAGCTCAAAGTCTTGAGAGGGTCTGTGCTGACAAAGGAGAGCCGATGGAGATTGGGGCGATGACACCCCGCTCTCAGGAAAAAGACCACAGGTTTTCTGAAGGTTTGTGCTTCTATTGTGGAAATTCTGGTCATTTTATTAAGAACTGTGTGCTTCGTATGAACAAAGAAAAAAAAATGGTCAGTTATGCCCGTATTGCCTGTTTAAATTCTAAGGGGGTATTCCTATCTGCTACTACCGCTGCTCAGGAAGAATTAATTGAATTTCGGGTATTTGTGGATTGTGGTTCTACTCTGAATGTGATTGATGGGGGATTCTTGGAAAAACTTACATTAAAACCTAAACCTTTGTCATCCCCTATTGCTGTGGTTTCTGTTGATGGCTCTCCCTTGAAGAGTGTTACTCTGTGAGTTTCCCCTCACTATTAATGGTGTTCATCAAGAGAATTTGGATTTGGTAGTATTGAATAATTTGCCTTCTCCAGTAATATTGTCATGATTGTGTCGCCACGAAGACCGCCACGATTGCACAGCCTGACTTCTCGCAGCTGTGTTTTTGGTGTTTTGTGCTTTTCGGCAGTGAGGGAGTTAACTCTCTCTCTCTGTGCTAGACAAGGTCCAGCCACGCCCAGCTGCAATCAATTCTGCAGTAGTGAGATTCCTTATTATGTCTGCTGATCTGTTAGGGAAGTTGTCGGTGAAAGCATTTCATGCAGACTAACAGAGCGGATCGTGGTATTTTGGAGTTCTAAGCTAAGTGTATTGGGAGTGGTTTTTCCCTTCCTCGCTTTATCATTTATCTCCTTTCCCATTGGTGTTCCCTCTGTTGTTGTTGTGTAGTTTTTGTATGCAAGGTGGTTTTGGTTTTACCCTTGTACTGTCTCGTTCATCTAAGTACTGAGTGTTGGCATATTATTACCTGTCCCCTTTTGTTGTGATCGGGGTCCTTCTCAGGACTAGATTACTTAGGTGCAGGGATCCTCAGGAGGTAGGGGTTACACTGGCGGCCTGGACCTCTGTACCTTTAACAGTACCTCCAGGTAGAGGGATTAGTCAGGGCCCCAGCTTAGGGTCAGCTTAGGCCCCCTACCTCCAGTACACAGAGACAGCGTGACAAATATTGGGGTTGCCCTGGTTAAAATTGCATAATCCTGTACTGGATTGGTCTACCAATGAAATTAAGTTCTGGAGCCCTAAATGTTATGACAAGTGTTGTAACGGACTTATTGCTGTGGTGGAAAAAGGGGAATTACGTGTACCTCTTTAGGATTTTTGGAGAGTTTTTTCTGAGGAGGAGTCACAAATTTTGCCTTCCCATAGAGACTATGATTGTACCACTGAATTTGTCCCTGGAGCGACTCTTCCTAAAAGTCGTTTATTTAATCTTACTATTCCTGAGAGGCTTTGGAGGAAAACATACAGACAAGCTTGGCCGCCGGTCACATTAGGCCTTCCAAGTCTCCTGTGGCTGTTGGATTTTTTTTTGTTAAAAAAAAAGATGGCGGTTTACATCCTTGTCTGGACTTTCGTGAGATTAATAAAATTACTGTACGCAATCCTTACCCACTGCCATTGTTTCCTGATTTGTTGAACCAGTTAGTGGGGGCCAAGTGGTTCTCTAAAATTGATCTCCGGGGGGCATACAATTTGTTGCGCATGAAGGAGGGTGATGAATGGAAGACTGCTTTTAACACTCCTGTGGGTCATTTTGATAATCTGGTTATGCCTTTTGGTCTCACCAATGCTCCAGCATTTTTTCAGAATCTTATTAATGACATCCTTAGACCTTTGATCGGCAAAAATGTGGTTGTGTATTTGGATGACATTCTGATTTATTCGCCTGATCTGGAGTCTCATTGGCGGAGCGTACGTGAGGTTTTACAGTTATTATTGGACAATTTGCTTTTTGCTAAGCTAGAGAAATGTGAGTTCGCTGTACAGAGAATTCGTTTTTTGGGTTACATTATCTCCAGTGAAGGTTTTCAGATGGACCCGGTGAAAGTTCAAGCTGTGCAGGAATGGGCTAGGCCTATTGGTTTGAAATCGATACAGAGGTTTTTGGGTTTCGCCAATTATTACAGAAAATTCATAAAAAATGTTTCTATTATTGTCAAACCACTGACCGATCTCACTAGGAAAGGTGCTAATGCGGTTCAGTGGACTTCTGAGGCCATTGAAGCTTTTGTGTTTCTAAAGGAGAGGTTCACCTCTTCTCCCATCCTTATGCAGCCTGATGTGACTAAGCCGTTTTTGGTTGAGGTTTATGCTTCTTCTGTGGGGGTTGGTGCGGTGTTGTCTCAGGAAAGCAAGGATGGAGTACATCCCTGTGCCTTTTTTTCAAAAAATTTTTCTGAGACTGAACTTAATTACGATATTGGTAATCGGGAATTGCTGGCTATAAAACTTGCATTTGAACACTGGCGTCATCTCTTGGAAGGTGCTGAATTTCCCATTCAGGTTTTCACTGATCATAAAAATCTCATCTATCTTGATGCTGCCAAGCGCTTGAATACCCGTCAGGCTAGGTGGGCACTTTTTTTCTCGCGGTTTAATTTTTCCGTTACTTACTAGAGATGAGCGTTGTTCGACTCGAACTGTTCGCCAATCTCAAATTCGAGCTGTTTTGGGCGGTGTTCGAGTTGTTCGACGAACCTGAACGATTTGAGAAAAATTCGGCTGTTTGAGGTCATGTTCGATAACTGTTCGTGCACCAAAATCATAACTGGATTTTTTCTCAGTAATGATGAAAATTAATGTTAATACGCAGTTTGAGTGTACAGCGGGGTGGGGGGAGGGGCAGGGGATGGATCTCTGCAGGAACAATGAAGATCTCCATTTTTTTTTCTCTTTCCCGCATTTGCAGTGGGGAGGTGCAATCTGTCAGCCTATCAGCAGCGCACACACGGAGCGAAGTGCTTTTTTTCACACAAGCAAGGGCATGTGTCATTGGCAGTGTATGTCACATGTCCTTGCCCTATAAGACCAAGCCATTTTCCCCGTCGCCACCATTTTCTCACTGCTGCAGCTGCGTGTTAGACGGCACCGCTGTTGCTGTGTGCGCTATACCTTGTTAATTTCAAGCCAATTTTCGCACAAATCTACAGATAGCTTGGGAGTAGGGAATAGTTGTGATTGCAGTCGTTTTAAGGACTAGGTTACAGCATTTTCTACGACTTTTATCAGGTAGGTCTGTGCTCTTAAATAGATAGATTGTGGGAGTAAAGACTAATTGTAATTGCAGTCCTTTTCAGGACTAGGTTACATCAGTTCCTATCAGTTTTTGCCAGGCAGGTCTGTGCCAGTGCTGTGCAAGTTTTTTTCACAGCATTTGGCTGAATCTAGCAAAGCTAATCCTTTTTGGCCTATTGCAGAGTGTGTTAGTCAGTGGAGTAGCCTATCTGTGTTGCAAGAGATACCACCTGTGTATAGAATACCAATTTTTTTACTGCACCTAGTGAAGTAAAATCTTTTGGGCATAGCATCGTTCTATTAGTCCATCTATACTGACCTCCATCAGGTTGCAAATTCAAAATAATTTTTTGTCTGCATCTAGCTCTGAAAAAATATTTGGCCTTCTAGCAGTGTGTGGGACTTTCTCTATTAGTCCATCTATACTGACCTCCATCAGGCTGCAAACTGAATATAATTTTTTGTCTGCATCTAGCTCTGAAAAAATATTTGGCCTTCTAGCAGTGTGTGGGACTTTCTCTATTAGTCCATCTATACTGACCTCCATCAGGCTGCAAACTGAATATAATTTTTTTCTGCATCTAGCTCTGAAAAAATATTTGGCCTTCTAGCAGTGTGTGGGACTTTCTCTATTAGTCCATCTATACTGACCTCCATCAGGTTGCAAATTAAAAATAATTTATATCTGCATCTAGCTCTGAAAAAATATTTGGCCTTCTAGCTGTGCGTGGGACTTGTTCTATTAGTCCATCTATACTGACCTCCATCAGGTTGCAAATTGAATATAATTTTTTTCTGCATCTAACCCAGCCAATAGTTTTGGCCTAATACCACAGTTTGGCCACTCAGCTCTGCTCGGTTCCCATCCATTGTTTTTTTGTGCAAACAACTCCAGAGTTGTGAATTAGTTAACCACCAAAATGAGTGGAAAAATGCCTGCTACTGGTGGAAAGGGGAATAGGCGTGTTGGGAAGGGGAAAAAAGGTTGTGTCCGTGGGGTAGGTGTTAAAGCAACAGTAACATCTGCAGAAGAAAGACCATCTTCCAGCCAAACTAAAATGTCTACTTCTTTTAGCGGACAATGTGATAAGATCCCTTTCTTACAGCCACGCCAATCGCTACAAATTCCAGATGAGGCACAAAAACAGCAGGTGCTTCAACGGATATCAAGTGCTCCTTTAAGTGGGCTCTCCTCCACATCAACTTCAACATCACAAATACTCCAGTCCTCAAAAGTGTCACCCCAATCGCACTTGCTTCCTCACAGCTCCCAAATCTCCAGCTGCCCGTCTGAGTATGAGGTAGAACAGATAGTTGAGTCTGCAGAGCTGTTTACTCATACTATAGCCTGGGAATCAGAGGTCGACTCCAGCGCTTCTGTGAATCCAGACGAGGAAATGATCTGCACTGATGCCCAGAATCTTTATGAGTCGGATCCAGGACCAGACGCAGAAGGTTCTGACCATAATGTAGACCCTCATTCCCAAACTGTAACTCCTGTTGGTGGAGACAATGAGGAAGACGATGATGAGACTCAAATACCTGATTGGAGCGACAACTTTAGTTTTTTGTCAGGGCAGGAACAGGTTGGCTCTGAGGACGACGGGTGTGATAACGCACAGGGTGATGATGATGAGGTTGGAGATCCCACTTACTGTCAACCCACAGTCAGCCAAGAGATGAGGTCAGCAGAGGAGGTGGAGGAAGATGCTAGTGACGACGAGGTCAGGTTGTGCCTTCCTGGACAGAGACGTAGTACTGGAACACGTCAACAACTGCATTCTCAAACACAACTCTGCCTCTCACCACAAGTCGTGGTGGCTCTTCAGATCGCATGGGTGCTAAGCCTTGCATAGCCTGGGCATTTTTTCAGATCGATAAAGATGACCCAACTCATGTTATCTGTAACATTTGTCAGCAAAAGCTAAGTAGAGGCCAAAAAATACATAGTTTGAGTACTTCATGCATGAACCGGCACATGGACATGAAACATAAGTTGCAGTGGGAAGCTCAGTGTGCTACAATGCGGCCTAGCCGGCCGGGCCAACCACCGTCTGCCATATCTTGTGCATCCGCGGCCTCTTCATCCTCTGTGACTGGGGGGACAGCAGTCACACCTGTTTTGGGGCGCAGACCTGCCACCTCTTTACCCGCAACAGCCAGCGTGATTGGCAGGTCATCATTTTCTTTGGAGGTGATAACACCAGCTGGTGTTGAGCGCTGTCCGACATCGATAGCACCACCTTTGGATCAAGGCAACCTAACATGTCCGCCTGCATCTTCCTCACAGATCGGCAGTTTGCCTGGGACACCCTTATCAACCCCGTCTAAGCACAATAGCCAGCCCTCGGTCCCTCAGATGTGGACAAGTAAAAGACCATTTCCTCCTAGCCATGAGAAAGCTAAGAGGTTGAATTTCACCATCTGCAAGCTCTTGGCTACAGAAATGCTGCCTTTCCGCCTGGTGGACACAGAGGATTTTCGAGACCTTATGTCCGTCGCAGTGCCCCAGTACCAGATGCCCAGTCGGCACTACTTCTCAAAGAAAGGTGTGCCTGCGCTCCACCATCATGTCGCACACAACATCACCGCTTCTTTGAGAAACTCTGTGTGTGACAGGGTGCATTTCACCACAGACACTTGGACGAGTAGGCATGGACAGGGGCGTTACATGTCGCTGACTGGGCACTGGGTAACTATGGTGACAGCAGGACAAGGGGCTGCTGTCCAAGTCTTGCCGTCCCCACGAGTTGTGCGTCAATCCTCTTTATGTCAAAGTTCCTCCACTGCTTCTGCCTCCTCAACCTCCTCTCGGTCTTCCACCTGCACCCAAAGCCTGTCTGGTCATGCCACAAGCTTTCTAACTGAGCAGAAGGGATCCTGCACACCTCCTTACTATGCTGGCAGTAGGGCTCAACGTCATCAGGCGGTTTTTACTTTGAAATGTCTGGGAAATGTGAGTCTCACAGCTGAGGAGTTGTGGTCAGCTCTGGAGAACCAATTTCATGAATGGTTGTCTCCACTGGACCTGAAACCAGGGAAGGCCGTGTGCGACAATGCTGCAAACCTGGGTGCGGCCCTTCGCCGGGGCAATGTCACACACGTGCCTTGTATGACTCACGTGTTGAACCTGGTTGTCCAGCAATTTTTAGCCCACTTTCCCAGACTAGATGGCCTTCTGCAGAGGGCACGGTCGCTGTGTGCTCACTTCCACCGTTCGCATCCCACAGCTCAGCGACTTACATCTCTACAGAAGTCGTTGGGCCTGCCAATTCACCGGCTAAAATGCGATGTGCCTACCCGGTGGAATTCAACTCTGCACATGTTGCAGCGACTGTGGCAGCACCGACAAGCCCTGGTGCAATACGTTCTGACGTATAGCCTGGGCCAACGAGATCCAGAGGTGGGGCAAATCACGCTGGAGGAGTGGTCTCAGATCAGGGACCTATGCACCCTTCTGCACAGTTTTGAAATGGCGACGAAGATGTTTAGTGCTGACGATGCCATTATCAGCATGACTATTCTGATGATTTACATGCTGGAGCACATGTTAAACAGAATTCAGAGTCAGGTGGTGGCACAAGAGGAGGTGGAGGAAGTAGAGGAGGAGGAGTTGTATGCGGAAGGGCTAACATCTGCAAGGTCCAGACGGTCGGCAGCACCAAGGGGGCAGGCATGCGAGGGTGGGGGAGATGGTTTTACCAGGGCGCATGGTAGCAGCCAAACTAGTGAGGAAGGTGCAGGAGCCCAGGAAGAAGTGGAGGACGAACTGATGGAAGATTCATCAGATGAGGGAGACCTTGATCACATTTCTGTTGTGCGAGGTTGGGGGGAGAGGACAGAGGAAGGAAGCATGATTGTTACCTCGCCACCAACACAACAGGGACTTGGTGCTCCTGGATGCGCAACACACATGAGTGCCTTCTTGCTGCACTACCTGCAACATGACCCTCGAATTGTGAGAATTAGAAATAATCCTGACTACTGGGTTGCCACACTGTTAGATCCCCGGTACAAAAGTAAATTTGCAGAAATTATTCCTGCCATAGAAAGGGATGCACGCATGCAGGAGTATCAGCAGAGACTGTTGCAGAATCTTACATGTGCTTTTCCACAAAACACCAGTGGTGCACGTAGTGAATCTCACAGTTCCAACTTGCCAACCGTGGGACCGTCAAGTGTTCAGCACTCAAACCGTAACAGAACCAAAGTATCTGCTGGTAACATAAATTTTGCGGAATCATTTCACCACTTTTTTAGCCCATCCTTTGCAAGGCCACAGGAGACAAGAAGTCTGACACATAGTCAACGCCTAGAGACGATGGTACAGGAGTATCTCCAAGTAAACATTGAAGCCATGACTGTGTCACTGGACCCTTGCTCTTTTTGGGCTTCCAATCTGGATAAATGGCCGGAGCTAGCCACTTACGCCTTGGAGATCTTGTCATGCCCCGCAGCCAGCGTTCTGTCTGAACGTGTGTTCAGCGCTGCTGGTGGTGTGCTGACAGATAAGCGCACGCGGCTCTCCACTGATAATGTAGACAGACTCACGTTCATAAAGATGAACAAATCATGGATCCGAAACGACTTTTCTACCCCTGTGTCATCCTGGGGAGAGTAAAAGCTTGATGATTGCATAAAATCACCCTACCAACTGTTTTAAGCTATCAAATTACTAATCATGTTTATCTGTATCTTGGCTGGAAAATAATTTGGGCTTTGTAGCAGTGTGCAGCACTGATCCTATTAGGCCATCTATACTAAGCTCCACCAGATTTAAAATTAATAATAATTTGTAGCTGCATCTAGCCCGGAAAATAATTTTGGGGCTCCGAGATGCGCAAGACACATAAGTGCCTTCTTGCTGCACTACCTGCAACATGACCCTCATATTGTCAGAATCCGAAGTAATCATGACTACTGGGTTGCCACACTCTTAGATCCCCCAAACTTTTCGATCAACCTTTTCATTTTAATAAAGACCAAAAAAATGGTCATTTTTGAAATTATAAGCATTAGCAGGTTATTAGAAACTGAAATCAAACAGTTTTCAACTCAAAACTTTATTCTAGGTGATGTTACATTTTCACATAGGACCCCTTGTTCGAAAGGAGCTTCTGAAGTCTCTCGTCCATTGAATTTGTCAGGTTTTGGATGGTTTCTGCTTCAATTGTTTTGCATGAGGACAGAATACCCTCCCAGAGCTGTTGCTTAGATGTGAACTGCCTCCCGCCATCATAGACACTCCTTTTGATGATGCTCCAGAGGTTCTGAATGGGGTAGAGGTCAGGGGAGCATGGGGGTCACACCATAAGTTTGTCCCCTTTTATGCTCATATCAGCCAGAGATGCAGATGTTTTATGTGCAGCATGAGATGGTGCATTATCATGCAAAAAAATGATCTTGCTGTGAAATACACGGTTCTTCTTCTTGAACCATGGCAGGAAGTGCTGTTTGAGAAAATCCACATACATTATGGAGTTCATCTTTAGCGCCTTCAGGGATCCTAAAGGGGCCGACAATCTCTCTCCCCATGATTCCAACCCAAAACATTACTCCACCTCCTCCTTGTTGGCGCTGTAGCCATGTTTGCGTGGGGTATCCATCAACCATCCATCCTCCACTCCATCCATCTGGACCATCGAGCGCTGCACGGCACTCATCCGTGAACAAAGCAGTTTTGAAATCAGTCTTCATGTAATGTTTGGCCCACTGGAGCCGTTTCTGCTTGTGTGAAGTGGATAGAGGAGGTCGACAGGATGGCGTATGCACAGCTGCAAACCTCTGAAGGACCCTGCATCTTGTTGTTCGGGGGACGTTGGAGGCACCAGCAGCTTCAAAAACTTGTCTGCTGCTATGACAAGGCTTTTTTGCCGCTGCTCTTTTAACCTGACGTAATTGCCTGTAGGAAAGAGTCCTCAATTTGCCCTTATCAGCACGCACACGTGTGTACTGTGAATCAGCTACATACTTCTTGATTGCCAAGACACTTCATCCTGATCATCGCACAATGTTGATTGTAGTCATGCCTTGACCTAAACACTCCACAATTTGTTGCTTCTCAGCAGCCGACACATCCTTTTTCTTTCCTATTTTGGCGGAAAATGTAGGCTGCTTAATAATGTGAGACAGCCTTCTTAAGTAGTCTTGCCTTTCGTTGGACACACCTGCCAAACTAATTAGCACAGGTGTCTGCAATTGCTTACAGTGATATAAAGAGCCCTGACACACATCACCATCAATGAGTTTAACTGACAAACAAACAAATTCTTCCCTTATCACTCCTGAACACTTTTTGCATAATAATTTGGAACACAGTGTACATGTGCTTTTCCACAAAACACCAATGGTTCACGTAGTGAATCTTACAGTTCTAACTTGCCAACTGTGGTCTGTATGGAGTTGTTCAATAAAGGGCCCAAAATTAAGATAACATAGATGGGAGAGGTCTCTATGAATAGGAATTCCTAAGTATTTGATACCCTGTGAGGGCCAGGCAAAGGGAAAGTTGGACTGGATGGAATCCTATATGGATTTGGGGAGGGAGACATCGAGGGCCTCAGACTTCGCTGCATTGATTTTAAAATTTGACCATGTAACAAAGTGATCTATTTCAGCCATAACAGCATGGATGGATATATGTGATTGAGTGATATATACTAGGACATCATCAGCAAATAGAGAGCACTTGTACTCGGTGCCTCCCACCTCAATCCACCTAATATTGGGGTTATGGCGAATTGATGAGAGCAGGTGCTCCGTCACTAGGATGTATAAGAGAGGGGACAGAGGACATCCCTGCCTTGTCCCATTGGTGATTGTAAAACCTACAAAAGACAAAAATATATCTCATACCCTACCATCATTATATATAAATGTAAAGCAAAGTTGCATAATAAATATAGGGTACTTAGTGAACTATTTTTGATCAAAAAAAGTTTACAAGCCGTCCCACCAGCTTGGTTTTGCTTCCTTTTGCTAGTGTGAACATGCTCCTATTTCTTGCATGTCTACCATCTTAGACCTCAGTTCACATTGCTTGTTTTTTTGTCTTGTTTGCATTCTGTGCAATTTAAGGGTGTGGCATCCCCTTTGTTGAGCTGATTGGTATATATGTAGCTTACCACGGGCCTAGGTGGTCTGGAGTTGGGACCCGGTCCTATTTGTCTACCCTTTTATATGCATTACTTCAACTTTGATATACAGTAAGGTTTTTAATATAGGCAGTATAGGTACCGTCCCAATTTAGGGTCACCTTGCCGCTGGTGGGACGGCTTGTATACTTTTTTTGATCAAAAATAGTTCACTAAGTACCCTATATTTATTATGCAACTTTGCTTTACATTTATATATAATGATGGTAGGGTATGAGATATATTTTTGTCTTTTGTAGGTTTTGCTTCTTTTTGCTAGTGTGAACATGCTCCTATTTCTTGCATGTCTACCATCTTAGACCTCAGTTCACATTGCTTGGTTTTTTGTCTTGTTTGCATTCTGTGCAATTTAAGGGTGTGGCATCCCCTTTGTTGAGCTGATTGGTATATATGTAGCTTACCACGGGCCTATGTGGTCTGGAGTTGGGACCCGGTCCTATTTGTCTACCCTTTTATATGCATTACTTCAACTTTGATATACAGTAAGGTTTTTAATATAGGCAGTATAGGTACCGTCCCAATTTAGGGTCACCTTGCCGCTGGTGGGACGGCTTGTATACTTTTTTTGATCAAAAATAGTTCACTAAGTACCCTATATTTATTATGCAACTTTGCTTTACATTTATATATAATGATGGTAGGGTATGAGATATATTTTTGTCTTTTGTAGGTTTTGCTTCTTTTTGCTAGTGTGAACATGCTCCTATTTCTTGCATGACTACCATCTTAGACCTCAGTTCACATTGCTTGGTTTTTTGTCTTGTTTGCATTCTGTGCAATTTAAGGGTGTGGCATCCCCTTTGTTGAGCTGATTGGTATATATGTAGCTTACCACGGGCCTAGGTGGTCTGGAGTTGGGACCCGGTCCTATTTGTCTACCCTTTTATATGCATTACTTCAACTTTGATATACAGTAAGGTTTTTAATATAGGCAGTATAGGTACCGTCCCAATTTAGGGTCACCTTGCCGCTGGTGGGAAGGCTTGTATACTTTTTTTGATCAAAAATATTTCACTAAGTACCCTATATTTATTATGCAACTTTGCTTTACATTTATATATAATGATGGTAGGGTATGAGATATATTTTTGTCTTTTGTATATTTTTATATTTTTGTCTTTTGTAGGTTTTGCTTCTTTTTGCTAGTGTGAACATGCTCCTATTTCTTGCATGTCTACCATCTTAGACCTCAGTTCACATTGCTTGGTCCATTGGTGATTGTGAAAGGTGATGAAAATGTTCTGATGCACCCCCTGGGCCTTGGGACACCCGGAGCCGGACCCTTTTTGGTGGATTCTGGTGGCTGTAGTCTTCGTGGCGGCGACCCGGTTCCGTGGCTAAGGGTGGTCAAACCAGTGGCGGAACTATTTATGTGGTTTTGATGTTTAAATGTCCGACTACGCCACCCGTGGATTGCGGTCAGAGTGAACCGCCGCTGCAGGGCAGACCGCTGAGGCTGGTGTTGTGGGTGCAGCAGAGCGTAGCATAACTCCCCAGGGGAGGAGTATAGCCTCAGGGCAGTGTATGCGGAGGATGGGGGTGATGGTGCAGGGCAGCAGCAGTAACGACACGGAGTCAGTGATGCAGTCCAGAGCCTTTACTCACAGTTCTTATTATCCAGACCACGTCTGCAGGTAACGGCTGCCCACTTCGTACTGTGCTCACCAGGTGAGGGGCTCAGACAACTCCCAGATAACTTTGGAGCGCTTCACAGAATCCCCTTTGTGTGTCCTTTGTTTGGCCTTTCTTACAAACCCTTCTGTCCGGCTGCCTCGGGCCTCCTCTTGGTAAACTTGGCGTCAGTTTCCCTGACCCTATGTGGTGCCTTCCTAGCGGGTGTAGCGAGGGGCTGCGCCACATAAAATGTCACAGCCTCCGGTTTCTAGCTGAGGGTCGTTTCCTGCCTCCACTAGTTTCGGGGACCGGTCTCCCCCTTTGGCCTGACCCCTCCACGCAGGTGGATTCGGGCGTGCGGTGGCGACTCGCCCGTCCGCACCCCTGGGATCCCTTCATTCCTCGTTCCTGGAGCCTTCTCTGCTCCTCTTCCTTCCTTCTCCCTCTTCCAGGCCTGGGCCTCTGTTACTAGGCCCGCCTCCGGAGCAGAGCTCATGCAGAGCCCCTGCTCCCTGCCACTTCTGCTCAGACTTCTCTGCACTGAACTAAGATGGTGCCCACCTTTTATACTCCCTTCTCAATGCACCCAGGAACTGCTTCCTCCCTGCTCCTGCACTACAGGGTTCCCCTTCCTCAGTGTTCGCTCCCCCCACTCCAGCCAGGGACATGGACTGTCATGCCCATCTCAGAGGCATATTGGTCGCCCTGCCCCACGGCAATGTGGTGTAATGCATGCAGGTGTCGGGTCCTGATCCACACTCCATCCTTACCTGAGAGTGAGATATCACACCTCTGGGTGAGGTGCAATACCTCTGTAGCAACCGAGCCCTCAGGGTGCTACAGTTCCATTCATCTTCAGCCTAGGTGACGTATTGTGATACAGGGCCGTGATTTTGGCTATAAAAGGGTCCCCTAGACCCCTACCCCAAGCTTTTTAAGAGAATCATATATGGCGTGCCAGGAGACTCTATGGAATGCATTCTCAGCATCCAACGAGAGTATCTAATTACAAATTTTTAACTGCATCTAGCCCAGAAAATACTTTGTGCCTAGTAGAAGTGTCTGCTAGTCAGCGGATTATCCCGGCTGTTAAGCAAGCTACACCACCTGTAGTTTGCACACTTAATTTTTTCAAAGGAAATGCTTCGGGACCACGGGATACTCAGTGAAGAGCATCAGGAGGCACCCCAAGGCATAGGGGCTGGGACTGGCAGTAGGATGCCTTGCGGTGGACAGCCGAGCTCGATCCTTATAAAAGCTTTTGAACTGCAGCAGCTTTAGGGGACGCTACTGGAGCTGGAATTACGCGGCTGCTGGCATGAGACTTGCCCTCCAATAGATCCTTGTAAATGGATTTAAAGTGTATTCATTCAAATTAGAGAGACAATTTAAATTAAAAAGCTTACAGCTGCCTCCACCACAGGGGGGCTCGCTCGACCCACCAGCGGACAGGCACCAGTATAGGGAGAGGGGGGCTGGCCGTCAGGGTTCACCGCGGCTCTGGCACAAACCCGGCGACACGGAGGTGGCATGGGCAGGAGCGGACTGAACGTGTCGGCTTCTCACATTTTGGATTTTAGAAGGGCATGACATGCCTATATCTGTGTCTCCCCCTCCTTTTACTCCTCCACCTCTTTTCTTTTCGCATGACTATATGTACTTGTCACTTTTCCATGTGTTAGTTGTGTCTTCTGAGCAGTTTGTCAGCTTTTGGACACCTTTGAAGGTGTTTTCTATGTGTTTCTATGTGTTTTTGTTTGCCTGCCATTGGTTTTAACGGTGTTCGACGAACAGTTCGGCGAACACACGGGTGTTTGACAAACCGAACCGAACTCGAACACTACGGGCGTGGCTCAACACTATTACTTACATCCCGGGTACCAAGAATGTTAAAGCGGATGCTTTGTCTCGCAGCTTTTCTCCCATGGTCAGTGCTGAGGAGGAGGAGGAGAGCATTTTACAAGAAGGTGTTGTGATTGCTGCTTTGGACTCCGTTTTGGAGGATGAGATTCTTAAAGCTTAGGAGAATGCCCCATCTAACACTCCCCATGGGAGGTTGTTTGTGCCTAGGACCTTTAGGAGAGATTTGTTTGTTGAGTGTCATGAGTCTCTGTTGGCAGGTCATCCAGGAATTTCTGAGACCAAGAGACTTGTGGGTCGCAGTTTTTGGTGGTCTGGACGGCAGAAGGAAGTCATTAAGTGGGTGCATCAATGTACTGTGTGTGCTAGATCTAAGTCTTCGCATGCTCCTGCTGCGGGGTTGCTTTGCCCTCTGGAGGTTCCTAGTGCACCTTGGACACATCTGGCTATGGACTTTATTACTGACCTTCCCAACTCTGAAGGTTTCACGGTCATCTGGGTGGTCGTGGACCGTTTTAGCAAGATGTGTCACTTGGTTCCCTTCATCAAACTGCCTTGCGCTAAGACACTCGCTAAGGCCTTTGTCAAGGAAATTGTCAGACTACATGGCATTCCTACTGACATTGTTTCTGATAGGGGACCTCAGTTCGTGGCTCGTTTTTGGCGTGCCTTTTGTGACAGGTTGGGAGTTCATTTGTCGTTTTCATCCAGATATCATCCTGAGTCTAATAGCCAGACAGAAAGAAAGAACCAGGATATTGAGCAGTTCTTGCGTTACTTTGTGGCAGACAATCAAGTGGGGTGGTCTGAGTTTCTGCCACTTGCTGAATTTGCTCTTAACAACCATACATCCTCTTCTGCTGGGTGTTCGCCTTTTTTTTGTTGTTCTGGGAGACATCCGTCATTTGGGTCATTCTCCAAATTGGTATCGGCTGTGCCTGAGGAGGAGAGTTTTTCCGGTGATTTGGAGAGAGTTTGGACGGATGTGCGTGATAATTTTCAGGAGGCAAACAAGAAATTTAAGAGGTACTTTGATAGGAAACGGCAAGAGGTTTTGTTTGCTATTGGTGACATGGTTTAGTTGTCCTCTAAGAATCTGCGATTGAGGATTCCTTCGAAAAAATTGGGTCCCAAGTTTGTAGGGCCCTTTAAGGTGCTTCAGATAGTTAACCAGTCTGCTGTTAGGTTGGAGGTTCCTACCTCCTGGAAGATTAATCCGGTGTTTAATGTTTCTCTGTTGAAAAAAGCTGATGTGACGCCTCTGCCACTGTTCCTCCGGGGGTGGAGGACGGGGAATATGAAATTTCCCGCATCCTAAATTCTAGACGGTATAGAGGGAGTTTGCAGTATCTCGTCGCTTGGAAGGGTTTCGGACCCGAGGATAACTCATGGGTGAGAGCGGATGATGTTTCTGCTTCCATACTTGTCAGAGCATTTCACAGGAGGTTTCCTGATAAGCCCGGTCCTAGGGGATCCGGAGGATCCTCTTAGAAGAGGGGGTACTGTTAGAACTCTCCTGTTAGGTTTTTTCTAGTTTGCTGGTCACATGACCATTTTTTGCCTATTTAATCCGTCTCCACCCTCCTGGCCTTGCTGGACTTCATTGTATTTTCTACTCTTGAGCTAGCTTGGTACTCTGTTACCTTTCTCTGTTAGTTTTGCTAGGTCTTCTGACCTCTATGTTCTATATTGTGTGTTTGTCTTTACTGCTACAATTTCTGCTAGGAGGTGTCCAACTTTATCCCAGTCCCTAGTTCTTGTAGGGATCCCTGCCTTGCATCTATAGGTCTTCGTACAGACTAGCCGAGGACTTTAGCGGGTCTGATCGCAGGATCAGGTTCCCCGTTACATCGTAGGGATCCAGTTTAGTTCTATTGTAGGGACAGATCTCCTGTCTTTCCTTAGTGCTTGTAGCAGATCATAACAGTAAGTCCAGCCCAAAAAATTTCTCTAAGGAAAGACCTTCAGTTTCCATCATGGTCTCGGTTCAAGATTTGGCTCAACGCTTGCAGGGACTCTCTCTGGAGGTGGCCGAGCTCCAACAACACGTGAGTAGCTGCCCTGGAGCACATTTTGTAGAGCCAAAGGTACGTCTGCCTGATCTATTTTTTGGTGAACAACAAGATTTTTTTTCTTTTAAAAATGCTTGTTTATTGTATTTTCGTTTAAGACCCGGATCCTCTGGTGATGAATCACAGCGCATAGGGATCATAATGTCACTTTTGCGCAAGGATCCTCAGGGATGGGCTTTTTCTCTCCAACCTAGTGATCCGTGCTTTAGATCAGTGGATAGTTTTTTTTCTGCTTTGGGTTTGTTGTACGATGATCCTGATCGTGTCTCATCTGCTGAGTCTGAATTGAGACGTTTGAGGCAGGGATCAGGTAATGTGGAAAAATATTGTTCTCACTTCCGTCGGTGGTCTGCCCAGGTGGGGTGGAACGATTCAGCTTTGAAAAGTTTGTTTCTTGCGGGGCTAGGTGAAAGGGTTAAAGATTTGCTGATTGCTTATCCCACACCTGGAAACTTGCAGGAGGCTATGCAATTAGCTATACGGGTGGACAGGAGACTGCGTGCAAGGGTTAATGAGAGTAAATCCTCTGCCATATCAGCTCAAAGTCTTGAGAGGGTCTGTGCTGACAAAGGAGAGCCGATGGAGATTGGGGCGATGACACCCCGCTCTCAGGAAAAAGACCACAGGTTTTCTGAAGGTTTGTGCTTCTATTGTGGAAATTCTGGTCATTTTATTAAGAACTGTGTGCTTCTTATGAACAAAGAAAAAAAAATGGTCAGTTATGCACGTATTGCCTGTTTAAATTTTAAGGGGGTATTCCTATCTGCTACTACCGCTGCTCAGGAAGAATTAATTGAATTTCGGGTATTTGTGGATTGTGGTTCTACTCTGAATGTGATTGATGGGGGATTCTTGGAAAAACTTACATTAAAACCTAAACCTTTGTCATCCCCTATTGCTGTGGTTTCTGTTGATGGCTCTCCATTGAAGAGTGTTACTCTGTGAGTTTCCCCTCACTATTAATGGTGTTCATCAAGAGAATTTGAATTTGGTAGTATTGAATAATTTGCCTTCTCCAGTAATATTGTCATGGTTGTGTCGCCACGAAGATCGTCACGATTGCACAGCCTGACTTCTCGCAGCTGAGTTTTTGGTGTTTTGTGCTTTTCGGCAGTGAGGGAGTTAACTCTCTCTCTCTGTGCTAGACAAGGTCCAGCCTCGCCCAGCTGCAATCAATTCTGCAGTAGTGAGATTCCTTCTTATGTCTACTGATCTGTTAGGGAAGTTGTCGGTGAAAGCATTTCTTAACTCATGGGTGAGAGCGGATGATGTTTCTGCTTCCAGACTTGTCAGAGCATTTCACAGGAGGTTTCCTGATAAGCCCGGTCCTAGGGGATCCGGAGGATCCTCTTAGAAGATGGGGTACTGTTAGAACTCTCCTGTTAGGTTTTTTCTAGTTTGCTGGTCACATGACCATTTTTGCCTATTTAATCCGGCTCCGCCCTCCTGGCCTTGCTGGACTTCATTGTATTTTCTACTCTTGAGCTAGCTTGGTACTCTGTTACCTTTCTCTGTTAGTTTTGCTAGGTCTTCTGACCTCTATGTTCTATATTGTGTGTTTGTCTTTACTGCTACAATTTCTGCTAGGAGGTGTCCAACTTATCCCAGTGCCTAGTTCTTGTAGGGATCCCTCCCTTGCATCTATAGGTCTTCGTACAGACTAGCCGAGGACTTTAGCGGGTCTGATCGCAGGATCAGGTTCCCCGTTACATCGTAGGGATCCAGTTTAGTTCTATTGTAGGGACAGATCTCCTGTCTTTCCTTAGTGCTTGTAGCAGATCAAAACAGTGATGATGATGAGGTTGGAGATCCCACTTACTGTCAACCCACAGTCAGCCAGTCGATGAGGTCAGCAGAGGAGGTAGAGGAGGTTGTGACTAGCCCAGGGGATGGGGATGACTCAGTACCCGTGCCTTTGCCTGGACTTTGGGATGTCGCGGTGGTCGGCTCCCGGGCCCGTACCCTGGAGTCACTCTTTAAAAGGTGGATAATTGTTAATTTTATAAGAGTTTGTGATGCCACCTGTGGTATCTGGTGAGAAGCACCAGCGCTGCAGCAGTCCACTGAGGCCGTTGATAAGGCAGCTCGATGGTATAGTTCCCCACAGGTGCAGCTAAGCCTCATAAGCCTCAGAAAAGCGTATGCAGGGGGAATGCAGGACAGGCGAGACCCAGCTGAGTCAGAGCAAGAACGGGAATGGACTCAGTAGTCACTTCAGTACCTTTTACTGGTGGAAATTCAGGCACATCCCGGAGCACTGTAGGGTGAAGGGTGCATATCAGGATCCTCCCCAATGAGCGGGTGTAGGGCCTCCTGTTTCTTGCCTCTGCGTAGTAAGTTTCTGACCTGCCTGGAGCTAGGCCTAACTTTGTCTCTGTCCTGCGCTGGCTGACCTTGTGGTAAGGCCTTCTCTTGGAGTTCACGCTCCCAGTATGCGGGGCCTAAACATCTCCTGGCCCTGTTACGTATCAGCATCTTAGCGATTCTTGGACTTGTAGTTCTCCAGGGATTCCGGTTATGCCTTACCGGGTCATAGAGATCCCGGTAAGCTCGGATCCGGTGTCCAGTAAATGCTTCGGGGTGAGCTGGTTAAGCTCCTCTGCCCCCTATGTACTAACTCTCTACTCGCCTTCTGCCTGCTCTGGCCCTCACTAGGCTTTACACACTAACTGCAGCTTGCGGCGCTTCACAGATTATATGGCGCCGGCACACCTTAAGCTCTAACTGGGCTACCTGAATCCAGCTAACAGGAGCCTCGTGCTCCACAGCTGAACTATTAACTCAGTTCTCTAGACTAGACTTAGCTCCACTGCAGACTGACCTCTCTTAGGCTTCTCTACTGCAGGAACTCTTCAGAGGAACTGAACTGCCTAGCTCCACCTTCCCCATTTATATCCCTAACGGGCTCCCTCTGTTGGTCTGAGGTGGAAGGTGGAGATGTGTGAATGTTTATGGGGGCCTCTTGTGGAGGATTCCATCAATGCACTCTTCTAGGATCTGTGATACCAAGCGCAGCTGGGCGTCACAGATGCTATTGACGACGAGGTTAGGTTGCGCCTTCCTGGACAGAGATGGAGTACTGGAAGCACGTCAACAACTGCATCCTCAACCACAACTCTGCCGCTGACCACAAGTCATAGTGGCTCTTCAGGTCGCATGGGCTCTAAGCCTTGCATAGCCTGGGCATTTTTTCTGATCGATAAGGATGACTCAACTCGTGTTATCTGTAATATTTGTCACCAAAAGCTAAGTAGAGGCCAAAAAATCCATAGTTTGAGTACTTCATGCATGAACCGTCACATGGATATGAAGCATAAGTTGCAGTGGGAAGCTCAGTGTGCTACAATACGGCCTAGCGAGCCGGGCCAACCACCGTCTGCCCCATCTTGTGCATTCGCGGCTTCTTCATTCTCTGTGACTGGGGGGACAGCAGTCACACATGTTTTTGGACGCAGACCTGCCACCTCTTTACCCGCAACAGCCAGTGTGATTGGCAGGTCATCATTTCATTTGGAAGTGGAAACACCAGCTGGTGTTGAGCGCTCTCCGACATCGAGAGCACCACCTTTGGATCAAGGCAACCTATCTTTTCCGCCTGCATCTTCCTCACAGACCGGCAAGTTTGCCGGGGACACCCTACTCAACCCCGTCTAATCACAACAGCCAGCCCTCGGTCCCTCAGATGTGGACAAGTAAAAGACCATTTCCTCCTAGCCATGACAAAGCTAAGAGGTTGAATTTCACCATCTGCAAGCTCTTGGCTACAGAAATGCTGCCTTTCCAAATGGTGGACACAGAGGATTTTCGAGACCTTAAGTCTGTCGCAGTGCCCCAGTACCAGATGCCCAATCGGCACTACTTCTCAAAGAAAGTTGTGCCTGCGCTCCAAAAGCATGTCGCACACAACATCACCGCTTCTTTGAGAAACTCTGTGTGTGACAGGGTGCATTTCACCACAGACACTTGGGCGAGTAGGCATGGACAGGGGCATTACATGTCGCTGACTGGGCACTGGCTAACTATGGTGACAGCAGGACAAGGGGCTGCTGTCCAAGTCTTGCCGTCCCCACGAGTTGTACGTCAATCCTCTTTATGTCAAAGTTCCTCCACTGCTTCTGCCTCCTCAACCTCCTCTTGGTCCTCCACCTGCACCCAAATCCTGTCTGGTAATGCCACCTGCTTTCTAACTGTGCAGAAAGAATCCTGCACACCTCCTTACTATGCTGGCAGCAGGGCTCAGCGGCATCAGGCAGTGTTTACTTTGAAATGTCTGGGAAATGTGAGTCACACAGCTGAGAAGTTGTGGTCAGCTCTGGAGACCCAGTTTCATGAATGGTTGTCTCCACTGGACCTGAAACCAGGGAAGGCCGTGTGCGACAATGCTGCAAATCTGGGTGCGGGCTTTCGCCGGGGCAATGTCACACACGTGCCTTGTATGGCTCACGTGTTGAACCTGGTTGTCCAGCAATTTTTAGCCCACTATCCCGGACTAGATGGCCTTCTACAGAGGGCATGGTCGCTGTGTGCTCACTTCTGCCGTTCGCTTCCCGCAGCTCAACGACTTACATCTCTACAGAAGTCGTTGGGCCTGCCAGTTCACCGGCTGAAATGCGATGTGCCGACATGGTGGAATTCAACTCTGCACATGTTGCAGCGACTGTGGCAGCACTGACAAGCCCTGGTGCAATACGTTCTGATGTATAGCCTGGGCCAACGAGATCCAGAGGTGGGGCAAATCACGCTGCAGGAGTGGTCTCAGATCAGGGACCTATGAAGATGACGCGCCCCCTGGGCCGTGTGGTACCCAGAGCCGGGCCGGTAGACGCTGGGGGTTGTTGTCACTGTGGCGGCGACCCGGTCCGTGACCCAGGGCGATCAATCCAAGGGTAATTTGTATAAATGGGTTATATAATGTCCGTCTACGCCACCTGTGGATTGCGGCCAAAGGGGCC
The DNA here is from genome assembly GCF_046119375.1 of Phyllobates terribilis. Classification (NCBI taxonomy): domain Eukaryota; kingdom Metazoa; phylum Chordata; class Amphibia; order Anura; family Dendrobatidae; genus Phyllobates; species Phyllobates terribilis. The sequence continues at coordinate 1,775,038 of NW_027363002.1, read as the reverse complement.
GCCGCTGCGGAACAGTCCTCTGAAGCTGGTGGTTTTGCAGCAATGGTATTATTACTCCCCACAGGAGGAGTGTAGCTTCAGGGCAGTGTGAGTGGATGAAGGTGGTTGTAGTGCAGGGAGTCAGTAATGAACACATAGTCCGTGTGATGCAGTCCCAAGATCTTTAATCACAGTTGTTGCAGTCCAGATTACAGGTACCAGAGCAATCTCCCCCATCGTGCTGTGCATACTCAGTAAGGGGCTCAGTCCACCCCCAGATAGCTCCGGAGTGCTTAGCAGGACCCCCTTCTGTGTGTCCTTTCTCTGGCCTCCTCCCTGCACCTCACACACAGTGACACTTCTATCCGGTATCCTCGAGCCTTGGCGGGCGACGTGTGTTTCGTCCCCTGGGTCCTATGTGGCTACCTTCTTAGTGAGACTGGTGTGGACTTTGGCCTGCAGTACATGAAATACTGCAGCCTCCGGTTTCTAGTTGAGCCTTGCTGTTTCTCCGCTAGCTGAGGATCCGGTTCCCCTTATGTGGCCTGACCCCTCTACCTCCTTGCAGCAGCGGGAGTACGGGTGGCCTTCTGCATGGCCTGTACCCCTAGGGTCCCTTCGGTTCCTGGTGCCTTCCTGCTCCCACTCCTCTCTTCTCTCCTTCAGTCCTGGGCCTCCCAGGCTAGGCCCACCTCCGGAGCAGAGCTCATGCTGAGCCTCTGCTACTGTCACTTCTATTCTGACTGGCATGCTCTTTCTAAGATGGCTTCCTATTTATACTCTCCCTGTCATGTAATCCCCTAAGCTGCTTTCTCCACCCACACCCACTACATAGGACCCTCCCACCAGCTCGGGACCTGGGACTATGCTCTCCCTTAGGAGCAATCTCGCCCTACCCCCACTGCGGGTATGTGTTGGATGCAGGTGTTAGGGTGCCGAGTCATACTCCTTCCTTACCTGAGGGTGAGATACCACTCCTCTGGGTGAGATGCAGTACCTCTGTGGCGACTGAACCCTCAGGGGCGCCACACACCCTTCTGCACAGTTTTGAAATGGTGACGAAGATGATTAGTGCTGACGACGATGCCATTATCAGCATGACTATTCTGGTGATTTACATGCTGGAGCACACGTTAAACAGAATTCAGAGTCAGGTGGTGGGACAAGAGGAGGTGGAGGAAGTAGAGGAGGAGTCGTATGCGGAAGGGATAACATCTGTAAGGTCCAGACAGTCGGCAGCACCAAGGCGGCAGGCATGGGAGGGTGGGGGAGAGGGATTAACCAGGGTGCATGGCAGCAGCCAAACTGTTGAGGAAGGTGCAGGAGCCGAGGAAGAAGTGGAGGACGAACTGGCGATGGGCATGGAAGACTCATCAGATGATGGAGACCTTGATCACATTTCTGTTGTGCGAGGTTGGGGGGAGAGGGCCGAGGAAGGAAGCATGATTCTTACCTCACTACCAGCACAACAAGGACTTGGTCCTCCTGGATGCGCAAGACACATGAGTGCCTTCTTGCTGCACTACCTGCAACATGACCCTCGGATTGTCAGAATTCGAAGTAATCCCGAATACTGGGTTGCCACACTCTTAGATCCCCGGTACAAAAGTAAATTTGCCAAAATAATTCCTGTCATAGAAAGGGATTCACGCATGCAGGAGTATCAGCAGAGGCTGTTGCAGAATCTTACATGTGCTTTTCCACAAAACACCAGTGGTGCACGTAGTGAATCTCACAGTTCTAACTTGCAAACCGTGGGACTGTCGAGACTTCATCACTCAAACCGTAACAGTAACACAGTATCTGCTGGTAACAGCAATTTTGTGGAATCGTTTCACCACATTTTTAGACCATCCTTTGTAAGGCCACAGGATACAAGAAGTCTGATACATAGTCAACGCCTAGAGAGGATGGTACAGGAGTATTTCCAAGTGAACATCGAAGCTATGACTGTGTCATTGGACCCTTGCTCATTTTGGGCTTCCAATCTGGAAAAATGGCCGGAGCTCGCCACTCACGCCTTGGAGATCTTGTCATGCCCTGCAGCCAGCATTCTCTCTGAACGTGTGTTCAGCACTGCTGGTGGTGTGCTGACAGATAAGCGCATGCGGCTGTCCACTGAGAATGTAGACAGACTCGCGTTCATAAAGATGAAAAAATCATGGATCCGCAAGGACTTTTCTACCCCTATGTCATCCTGGGGAGACTAAAAGCTTGAGTATTTGGTAAAATCACCTCACCAACAGTTTTAAGCAACTCTGGGGCAATTGATGTCACTTAAATGGTGTCTCTGCCACAATTTTTGGTAAAAATGGAGACTCTTTTTGGAGTCCCCTTGCTGTGTTTTATGTGACATTGGCATTGTCAATTCCAGGTGGGTTGGGTCGCTCTCCCCCCCTTTTAACTGTAAGAAACTACATACACTATGGCTTGGGGTAACACAGATGGTTGAGTCTGAAGAGCTGTTTACTCAGAGATCTGCTCCAAAGCTTCAGTGTCTGCTAGTCAGCGTAGAATTTTTAACTGCATCTAGCCTAGGCAATACTTTGGGCGTAGTAGCCCAGCTGTGAAGCAAGCTGCACCGCCTGTGTATCTAATAAGAATTTTTAAATGCATCTAGCCTAGGCAGACTGTGGGGACCCCCAACCAAACCCAGACGTTCAGCCCCCTTACCGCCCCCCTCCCCCCTTTTCTTGACAATACAATAATGTAACTCTTACAACTGGATGGGTGAGGATCGGTCACAGCTTTATTAACTCTTTATACTCATTCCATTAGAAAGGCATTTTATTTCTAAAATAATTCAGCTTGTTGCAGCATGCCCTGGGTCTCCACACCGGCAAATTGGCCAACAAGTGTAACTCTCCAACATGTCCTTTCTCCTGCATACGAGTACGGGGGATCCTGCGTACTCGTATGCAGGACTCTGACCCCCATCCATCACTCTTAATGCTTGCTCCACTCCATCCTGCAGTAATGACAGGAATATGTCCAGTCCAATATCCATTAAGTGAACGCCGTATGAGGCCTGCTTTATCTCCTTCCAGTTGTCAGTGTTGTATCACTACACCGCCTCTGTCTCTTCTAAATTTTGCAATCCGAATATTTATTACCCACCTTGTCCGTTCGATGGCCGTGATTTCTCGCGCACCTTGCCATACCGCTATCGGCACAATCTCTGACCATACTATAGTTAGTTTTGTGAAAAATTCTCTGAAGCGCTCAGTGTCTAGTTTCATTATTGCCATTAGTTATGCGCTCTTGTGATGACCTAGGTAATTTCCCCTGGCCTGTATAACTAAGATGACCGGACCTCTTGCCTCTCTCCCTACCGTGATTACCTCCATTAGAACCTGTGGCCATAGCAGGCCTCTAATACCTCTCCAGTTGAAATATGTGTTATGAAACTCTAATTTCCTCCCGCCTGGGCGGACTTTCGTCCCTTTTTGTGCCCAATATATATGCGAGTGGCCTATCACCCACACTGTTGGCTTAGCGTCACCTGTAAAAGAAACAAACCACGTTAGGATAATAAGTCCCGTAATTTTTGGGGTGGTTCCCTGCCGATGTTATGCATTTATTAAATATAGCTTGTAACTGGTATCTTGATAATGGCGTTCCATCAATGTGTGATAGGAAGAAATTACTTTGTGATCTGATGGTTATTTATGTTTTTACTATTGTTACCCGACTCAGTGTACTGTTTGTGGGTTGTAGAAGTACCCAAGTGCCCCTGCCCGCTGGAACAGTTTTCGATTTGCGTATGCGTAGACGTATTGCATTTTGGGTATGACTACGTCCTGGTGTAATAAGCCTCCACTGGTGTTATTTTTGGATTGAGGGACTAATTCGCTTATGCATAGTGCCCCGAAGAAGGCGATCACAAATGCAGTAGACAGTAGTGTTGCTTCAAATTGTGAGTGTCATGTTAATGGTGTTAGGGATATGATGTGAGAAATCAGTTTTAGTGACACGGTACGGGACGTCTACACTCCTGACTTGGCTGACCCCTTTTCCACCCTTTTATGGATTGTCTGAAGAATCTCTTTGTCACATCTCCCCAATTCAGTAGTTGGAAGTGAAATGCTTCTCTGGTCAGACACCGCTGCGCTGACGCCCCTGATATGCCCTTCATCATTAGCTGGTGGAGAAATTCTATGGTGACTTGTAATCTGGCTTGTTCACATTGGTCAACCTGTCTGCCTGCTACTAGTTGTGTCCACTCTTCCCATGCCTTACCGTATGCGACGGGGCAACTGACGCTCTGATTAATGGCATCAACTATTCGCCACTAGATCACATAGGGAGGGTGGGCAACTGTTGCCCGATGGGTTGGCATTGTGGAGGAGCTCTGTGAAAATCTGCCAATTGAATTGTGATAAAGCATTAACAGCAGCTTTAGACCCCTCAGCATCGTGGCTAGCGCGGACCCATACATTGTGTTTTAGGCACAGGAATGCTAGCCGGCGTAGACGGGAGAGACGATGATGCCATCTTATTAATGCAGTGCTCTAGGCTGGTGTTTCTTGTTATGAAGCGTATATTTTTGTTAGCCAGGAGCGCGTTCCATATTTCTATTGTACCACTATTGGTAAGAAGCAAAATTTTTAGGGCTAGATGCAGCTAAAAATTATTATTCATTTCAAAGCTGGTGGTGGAGCTTGGTATAGATGGCCTAATACAACGAGTACCACACACTGCTACTATGCCCAAAATTATTTTCCAGGCAAGATGCAGCTAAAAATTATTATTAATTTCAAAGCTGGTGGAGCTTAGTATAGATGGCCTAATAGAATGAGTACCACACACTGCTAATATGCCCAAAATTAGTTTACAGGCAAGATGCAGCTAAAAATTATTATTAATTTCAAAACTGGTGGAGCTTGGTATAGATGGCCTAATACAATGAGTACCACACACTGCTACTATGCCCAATATTATTTTCCGGGCAATATTCAGCTAAAAATTGTTATTAATTTGCAACCTGGAGGAGGTTAGTATAGATGGACTAATAGAACAAGTCCCACACACTGCTACAAGCCGAAGCCCAAATATTTGTGAAAAAATGCACTTCGCTATGTGTGTGCGCTTGCTGATAGGCTGACATTGCACCTCCACACTGTAAATGCGGGAAAGAGAAAAAAAGTTGGAGATCTTCATTATTTATGCAGAGATCCATCCCCTGCCCCTCCCCCCGCCCCACGGTACTCTCAAACTGCGTATTAGCATTAATTTTCAGCATTACTGAGAAAAAATCCAGTTATGATTTTGGTGCACGAACAGTTATCGAACATAACAGCCAAATTTTTTTCAAATTGTTCGTGTTCACCGAACGGCTCGAACACCGCCCAAAACAGCTCGAATTTGAGATTGGAGAACAGTTCGAGTCGAACACCGCTCATCTCTAGTCCTAACGCTAACCCTAGTTGTCCTAACTATCATCCTAGTTATCCTAGCGTTAACCCTAGTCATCCTAGCGCTAACCCTAGTCGTCCTAGCTCTAACCCTAGTCGTCCTAGCTCTAACCCCAGTCGTCCTAGCTCTAACCCCAGTTGTCCTAGCGCTAACCATCTTCGTCCTAACGCTAACCCTAGTCGTACTAATGCTAACCCTAGTCACCCTAACGCTAACCCTAGTCATCCTAAAGCTAACCCTAGTCGTCCTAATGCTAACCTTAGTCGTCCTAACGCTAACGCTAGCTGTATTAATGCTAACCCTAGTCGTCTTAGCGCTAACCCTAGTCGCCCTAGCGCTAGCTCAGTCATCCTAGCGTTAACACTAGTTGTCCTACCGCTTACCCTAGTCGCCATAGCGCTAACCCTAGTTGTCCTAGTGCTAACCCTAGTCGTCCTAGCCCTAACACTAGTCATCCTAACGCTAACCCTAGTCGTCCTAGCGCTAATCCTAGTCGTCCTAACGCCAACCCTAGTCATCGTAGCGCTAACCCTAGTCTTCCTACTACTAACCCTAATTGTCCTAACTTTAACCCTAGTTGTCCTAATGCTAACCATAGTCGCCCTAGCGATAACCCTAGTCATCCTAATACTAGCCCTAGTCATCCTAGCGCTATCCCCAGTCGTCCTAATGCTAACCTTAGTCGTTCTAAAGCTAACCCTAGTCAGCTTAGCGCTAACCCTTGTCGTCCTAATGCTAACCCTAGTCGCCCTAATGCTAACCCTAGTTGCCCTAATGCTAACCCTAGTCGTTCTAATGCTAACCCTAGTCGTCCTAGTGCTAACCCTAGTCATCCTTACGTTAACCCTAGTCGTCCTAACGCTAACCCTAGTCGTTCTAGCGCTAAACCGAGTCATCCTACCTCTAACCCTAGTCGACCTAGCGCTAACCCTAGTCGTCCTAACTCTAGTAACATAGTAACATAGTTTTAAGGTTGAAGGAAGACTAAGTCTATCTAGTTCAACCCATAGCCTAACATGTTGATCCAGAGGAAGGCAAAAAAAAACATGTGGCAAACACTAAGCTCCACATTGGGGAAAAAAATTCCCTGCTCCATACGACAATCAGACTAGTTCCCTGGATCAACGCCCTATCAAGGAATCTAGTATTTATAACCTGTAATATTATACTTTTCAAGAAAGGCATCCATGCTCCTTCTTAAATTTTAACAGTGAATCACTCATTACAACATCATGCGGCAGAGAGTTTCATAGTCTCACTGCTCTTACAGTAAATAAGCCCGTCTGTGTTTATGATTAAACCTTCTTTCCTCCAGACGTAGAAGATGCCCCCTTGTCCCCGTCTCAGGCCTCAGAGTAAAAAGATCAGTAGAAAGGTCTTTGTACTGTCCCCTCAAATACTTGTACATAGTAATAAGATCACCCCTAAGCCTTCTTTTTTCCACAGTAAATAACCTCAAGTGTAATAACCTGTCTTGGTATTACAGACCCCCCAGTCCTCTAATAACCTTGGTCGCTCTTTTCTGCACCCTCTCTAGTTCAGCTATGTCTTTCTTATACACCGGAGACCAGAACTGTACACAGTATTCTAAGTGTGGTCGCACTAATGACTTGTATAGAGGTAAAATTATGTTCTCCTCATGAGCATCTATGCCTCTTTTAATGCATCCCATTATTTTATTTGCCTTTGCAGCAGCTGCCTGACACTGGCCACTAAACGTGAGCTTGTCGTCCACCAATACACCCAGGTCTTTTTCAGTTACAGTTTTGCCCAGTGTTTTACAATTAAGCATATAATTACACATTTTATTTCCCCTGCCCAAGTGCATTACCTTACATTTATCCCCATTAAAGCTCATTTGCCATTTATCAGCCCAAGCTTCTAGTTTACATAGATCCTCCTGTAATATAATATTGTACTCCTCTGTATTGATTACCCTGCAGAGTTTAGTGTCATTTGCAAATATTGAAATATTACACTGTATGCCCCCTATAAGGTCATTAATAAATATGTTAAAAAGAAGGGGGCCCAATACTGACCCCTGTGGTACCCCACTGTTAACGGAGACCCAGTCTGAGTGTTTTCCATTAATAATCACCCTTTGTTTCCTATCACTGAGCCAATTCTCAACCCACATACATATATTTTCCCCTATCCCCATTGTTCTCATTTTATGTATCAACCTTTTGTGTGGAACCGTATCAAAAGCTTTTGAAAAGTCCATATACACAACATCCACTGCATTTCCTTGGTCCAGTCCAGAACTTGCCTCCTCATCAAAACTGATCAGATTAGTTTGACAGGAACGATCCCTCGTAAACCCATGTTGATATTGGGTCATGAGGTTATTCTTCTTCAGATACTCTATTATAGCATCTCTTAGGAAACCCTCCAGGATTTTACCCACAGTAGAGGTTAAGCTTACTGGCCTATAATTTCCAAGTTTGGTTTTTGTCCCCTTTTTGAATATTGGCACCACATTTGCTATACGCCAGTCCTGTGGTACAGACCCTGCTATTATGGAATCTTTAAAGATTAAAAATAATGGTCTATCTATGACGTTGCTTAATTACTGCAAAACTCGCGGGTGTATCCCATCCGGGCCCGGGGGTTTGTCAACTTTAGTGATTTTTAGACACTGCCGTACTTTCTGCTGGGTTACGTAAGTGACATTTAATGGAGAATTTTTGTTATCACTAATCATGTTTTCTGTCATGCGATTTTCTTGTGTAAATACGGTTGAAAAAAAATCATTTAGCATATTGGCTTTTTCCTCATCCTCATCCACAATCATCTAACCCTAGTCGTCCTAATGCTAACCCTAGTCGTCCTAATGCTAACCCTAGTCGTCCTAGCGCTAACCCTAGTCTTCCTAATGTTATCCCCAGTCGTCCTAATGCAAACCCTAGTCATCCTATCTCTAACCCTAGTCATTCTAACGCTAACCCTATTCGGCCTACAGCTAACGCTAGTCGTCCTAACTCTAACCCTAGTCATCCTAGTGCTAACCCTAGTCACCATAGAGCTAACCCTAGTCATCCTAGCGCTACCTCTAGTCGTCCAAGCGCTAACCCTAGTCGTCCTAACTTTAACCCTAGTCGTCCTACCGCTAACCATAGTCATCATAGCGCTAACACTAGTTGTCATAGCACTAACCCTAGACGTCCTAGCATTAACCCTAGTCGTCCTAACTCTGACCCTAGTCATCCTAAATCTAACCCTAGTCGCCCTAGCGCTAACCCTAGTCACCCTAGCGCTAACCCTAGTCGTCCAAATGCTAACCCTAATTGTCCTAGCGCTAACCCTAGTTGCCCTAACGCTAACCCTAGTCATCCTAGAGCTAATCCTAGTCGTCCTAATGCTAACCCTAGTCGTCATAACGTTAAACCTAGTCATCCTAGCGCTAACCCTAGTCATGCTAAGTCTAACCCTTGTCGCCCTAGTGCTAACCCTAGTCGTCCTAGCGCTAACTCTAGTCGTCCTAGTGCTAACCTTAGTCATCCTAACGCTAACCCTAGTTGTCCTAACTCCAATCCTAGTCGTCCTAGCGGTAACCCTAGTTGTCCTAGCACTAACCCTAGTCGACCTAACTCTAACCCTAGTCATCAAAACGCTAACCCTAGTCATCCTAGCGCTAACCCCAGTCATCCTAGCGCTAACCCTCGTCATCCTAACACTGACCCTAGTCGTTCTAAGTGCTAACCTTAGTCTTCCTAACGCTAACACTAGCCGTCCTAGCGCTAACCCTAGTCGTTCTAGCACTAATCCAGTCGTCCTAAATCTTACCCTAGTCGTCCTACCGCTTACCCTAGTCGCCGTAGCGCTAACCCTAGTCGTCCTAACGCTAGCACTAGTCATCCTAACGCTAACTCCAGTCGTCCTAGCGCTAATCGTAGTCGTCCTAACGCCAACCCTAGTCGTCGTAACGCTTACCCTAGTCTTCCTAGCACTAACCCTAGTTGTCCTAACTCTAACCCTAGTCGTCCTAATGCTAACCCAAGTCGTCCTAGCGCTAACCCCACTCATCCTAACGATTACCTTAGTCGTTCTAAAGCTAACCCTAGTCATCTTAGCGCTAACCCTTGTCGTGCTAACGATGACCCTAGTCGTCCTAATGCTAACCCTAGTCACCATAATGCTAACCCTAGTCATTCTAATGCTAACACTCTCCGTATTAACGCTAACCCTAGTCGTCCTAGCGCTAACCCAGTCGTCCTAACTCTAACCCTAGATGTCCTTCCGCTTACCCTAGTCACCATAGCGCTACCCCTATTCGCCCTAACGCTAACTCTAGTCATCCTAGTGGTAACACTAGTTGTCCTAACTCTAACCCTAGTCATCCTAACTCTAACCCTAGTCGTCCTAACTCTAACCCTAGTCGTCCTAACTCTAACCCTAGTCGTCCTAACTCTAACCCCTGTCGTCCTAGCGCTAACCCCTGTCGTCCTAGCGTTAACCCTCATCGTCCTAACGCGAACCCTCATCGTCCTAACGCGAACCCTCATCGTCCTAACGCGAACCCTCGTCGTTCTAACGCGAACCCTCGTCGTCCTAACGCGAACCCTCGTCGTCCTAACGCGAACCCTAGTCGTCCTAACGCGAACCCTAGTCGTCCTAACGCGAACCCTAGTCGTCCTAACGCGAATCCTAGTCGTCCTAACGCGAACCCTAGTCGTCCTAACGCGAACCCTGGTCGTCCTAACGCGAACCCTAGTCGTCCTAACGCGAACCCTAGTCGTCCTAACGCGAACCCTAGTCGTCCTAACGCGAACCCTAGTCGTCCTAACGCTAACCCTAGTCGTCCTAACGCTAACCCTAGTCGTCCTAACGCTAACCCTAGTCGTCCTAACGCTAACCCTAGTCGTCCTAACGCTAACCCTAGTCGTCCTAACGCTAACCCTAGTCGCCCTAACGCTAACTCTAGTCATCCTAGTGGTAACACTAGTTGTCATAACACTAACCCCTGTCGTCCTAGCGCTAACCCCTGTCGTCCTAGCGCTAACCTTAGTCGTCCTTACGTTAACCCTAGTCGTCCTAGCGCTAACCCCTGTCGTCCTAGCGCTAACCCCTGTCGTCCTAGCGCTAACCCTAATCATCCTAGCGATAACCCTAATTGTCCTAGTGCTAACCCCTGTCGTCCTAGCGCTAACCCTAATCATCCTAGCGATAACCCTAATTGTCCTAGTGCTAACACTAGTCGTCCCAACGCGAATCCTATTCATCCTAACGTCAACCCTACTCGTCGTAGCGCTAACCCTAGTCTTCCTAGAACTAACCCTAGTGGTTATAACTCTGACCATAGTCATCCTAATGCTAACCCTAGTCATCCTAGCTCTATCCCCAGTCATCCTAACACTAACCCTAGTCGTCTTAGCGCTAACCCTAGTCGTCCTAATGCTAACCCTAGTCGTCCTAATGCTAACCCTAGTCGTCCTAATGCTAACCCTAGTCATCGTAGTGCTAAACCTAGTCGCCCTAATGGTAACCCTAGTCATCCTAACACTAACCCTAGTCATCCTAGCGCTAACCCTAGTCATCCTAGCTCTATCCCCAGTCATCCTAACACTAACCGAAGTCATTCTAATGCTAACCCTAGTCGTCTTAGCGCTAACCCTAGTCGTCCTAATGCTAACCCTAGTCGTCTTAGCGCTAACCCTAGTCGTCCTAATGCTAACCCTAGTCGTCCTAATGCTAACCCTAGTCGTCCTAATGCTAACCCTAGTCGTCCTAATGCTAACCCTAGTCGTTCTAATGCTAATCCTAGTCGTTCTAATGCTAATCCTAGTCATGCTAATGCTAATCCTAGTCATATTTACCTTAACCCTAGTCGTCCTAACGCTCACGCTAGTCGTCCTAGCGCTAACCCGAGTCGTCCTAACTCTAACCCTAGTCGCCCTAGCGCTAAAGATAGTCGTCCTAACTCGAACCCTAGTTGTCCTAACGCTAACCCTAGTCAACTTAGTGCAAATCCTTGTCGTCCTAATGATAACCCTATTCGTCCTAATGATAACCCTTGTCACCCTAATGCTAACCCTAGTCGTTCTAATGCTAACCCTAGTCATCCTAGTGCTAACCTTAGTCATCCTTACGTTAACCCTAGTCGTCCTAACGCTAACCCTAGTCGTCCTAGCGCTAACCCGGGTCGTCCTAAGTCTAACCCTAGTCGCCAAAGCGCTAACCCTAGTCATCGTAGTGCTAAACCTAGTCGCCCTAATGGTAACCCTAGTCATCCTAACACTAACCCTAGTCATCCTAGCGCTAACCCTAGTCATCTAAACGATAACCCTAGTCGTCCTAATGCTTTCCCTAGTCGTCCTAACGCTAACCCTAGTCGTCCTAGCGCTAAACCTAGTCGTCCTAACAAAACCCCTAGTTATCCTGGTGCTAACCCTAGTCGTCCTAACGCTAACCCTAGTCGTCCTAACATTAACCCTAGTCGTCCTAATGCTAACCCTAGTCATGCTAGCGCTAACCCTAGTCGTACTAACTCTAACCCTAGTCATCCTAATATTAACCCTAGCCATCCTAACGCTAACCCTAGTCGTCCAAACCATAGCCCTCTTCGTCCTAGTACTAATCCTAGTCGTCCTAATGCTAACCCTAGTTGTACCAGCGCTAATCCTAGTCATCCTAACGCTAACTCAAGTCATCCTAGCGTTAACCCTAGTCGTCCTAGCACTAACCATGGTCGTGTTAACTCTAACCCTAATCATCCTAACGCTAACCATAGTCGCCCTAGCGCTAACCCTAGTCGTCCTAACGCTAACCCTAGTCATTCTAGCGCTAACCCTAGTCGTCCTAATGCTAACCATAGTCGTCCTAGCGCTAACCCTAGTCATCATAATGCTAACCCTAGTCAATCTAGCGCTAACCCTGGTGGTCCTAACGCTAACTCTAGAAATCCTAGCGCTAACCCTAGTCGTCCTTGCGCTAATCCTAGTCGTCCTAACGCTAACCCTAATCATCCTAGTGCTAACCCTTGTCGCCATAGCGTTAACGATAGTCGTCCTAGCGCTAACCCAAGTCATCCAAGCGCTAACACTAGTCATAATAACGCTAACCCTAGTCGTCCTAGTGCTAACCTTAGTCGTCCTAACGCTAACCCTAGTTGTCCTAACTCCAATCCTAGTCATCCTAGCGCTAACCCTAGTCAACCTTACTCTAACCCTAGTCATCCTAATGCTTACCCCAGTCGTCCTAGAGCTGACGCAAGTCGTCCTAGCGCTTACCCTAGTCATCTTAACGCTAACCCTAGTCGTACTAATGCTAACTCTAGTCACCCTATCGCTATCCCTAGTCGTCCTAATGTTAACTCTAGTCGTCCTAGTGCTAGCCCTAGTCGTCCTAACACTAAAACGAGCCATATTAATGCTAACCTTAGTCGTCCTAGCGCTAACCCTAGTCGTCCTAGCGCTAACCCTAGTCGTCCTAGCACTAACCCAGTAATCCTAACTCTAACCCTAGTCATCCTAACACTAACCCAGTCGTCCTAACTCTAACCCTAGTTGTCCTAGCGCTAACCTAGTCGTCCTAACTCTAACCCTAGTCATCCTACCTCTAACCCTAGTCGCCTTAGCGCTAAACCTTGTAGTCCTAGCGTTAACCCTAGTCGTCCTAACGCTAACCCTGTCATCCTAGCACTAACCTTAGTTATCCTAGTGCTGACCTTAGTCGTCCTAACTCTAACCCTAGTCATCCTATCTCTAACCCTAGTCGCCTTAGCGCTAACCCTTGTAGTCCTAGCGCTAACCCTAGTCGTCCTAACGCTAACCCCAGTCGTCCTAGGGCTAACCCCAGTCATCCTAGCGCTAACCCTCATCGTCCTAACGCTAACCCTAGTTGTCCTAGTGCTAACCCTGGTTGTCCTAACGCTAACACTAGCCTTATTAACGCTAACCCTAGTCGTCCTAGCGCTAACCCAGTCGTGCTAACTCTCACCATAGTCGTCCTTCCCCTTACCCTAGTCGCCATAGCGCTAACCCTAGTCGTCCTAACCCTAAAATTAGTCATCCTAGCGCTAACCCTAGTCGTCCTAGCGCTAACCCAGTCGTCCTAACTCTAACCTAGTCGTTCTTCCCCTTACCCTAGTCGCCATAGTGCTAACCCTAGTCGTCCTAATGCTAACCCTAGTCTTCCTAGCGCTAATCCTAGTCGTCCTAAAGCCAACCCTAGTTGTCATAGTGCTAAACCTAGTCTACCTAGCACTAACCCTAGTTGTCCTAACTCTAACCCTAGTCATCCTAATGCTAACCTTTGTCGCCCTAGCGATAACCCTAGTGGTCCTAACGCTAACCTTAGTCGTCCTAGCGCTAAACCCAGTCGTCCTAATGCAAACCTTAGTCGTTCTAACGCTAATCCTAGTCATCTTAGCGCTAACCCTTGTTGTCCTAACGATAACCCTAATCGTTCTAATGCTAACCCTAGTCACCCTAACGCTAACCCTAGTCGTTCTAATGCTAACCCTAGTCGTCCTAGTGCTAACCCTAGTCATCCTTACGTTAACCCTAGTCATCCTTACGTTAACCCTAGTTGTCCTATCGCTAACCCTAGTTGTCCTAGCGCTAACGCTAGTCGTCCTAGTGCTAAACCTCGTCGCCCTAACGGTAACCCTAGTCATCCTAACACTAACCCTAGTGATCCAAGCGCTAACCCTAGTCGTCTAAACGATAACACTAGTCGTCCTAGCGCTAACCCTAGTCGTCCTAATGCTAACCATAGTTGAATCCGTGCAAATCCTAGTCATCCTAACGCTAACTCTAGTCATCCTGGCGTTAACCCTAGTCGTCCTAGCACAAACCATAGTCGTCCTAACTCTAACCCTAGTCATCCTATTGCTAACCCTAGTCACCCTAGCGATAACCCTAGTCGCCCTAAAGCTAGCCCTAGTCATCCTAGCGCTAACCTCAGTCATCCTAACGCTAACCTTAGTCGTTCTAACGCTAACTATAGTCATCCTAACGCTAACCCTAGAAGTCATAGCGCTAACCGTAGTCATCCTTGAGCTAAACCTAGTCATCCTAATGCTAACCCTAGTTATTCTAGCGCTAACGCTAATCGTCCTAACTCTAACCCTAGTCGCCCTAGCGCAAACCCTAGTCGCCCTAGCGCAAACCCTAGTCGCCCTAGCGCAAACCCTAGTCGCCCTAGCGCAAACCCTAGTCGCCCTAGCGCAAACCCTAGTCGCCCTAGTGCAAACCCTAGTCGTCCTAGCGCAAACCCTAGTCGTCCTAGTGCTAACCCTAGTCATCCTAACGCTAACCCTAGTCATCCTAACTCCAATCCTAGTCGCCCTAGCGCTAACCCTAGTCATTCTAACTCTAACCTTAGTCGTCCTAATGCTAACCATAGTCGTCCTAGCGCTAACCCTGGTCGTCCTAACGCTAACTCTAGAAATCCTTGCGCTAACCCTAGTCATCCTTGCGCTAATCCTAGTCGTCCTAACGCTAACCCTAATCGTCCTAGTGCTAACCCTAGTCGTCCTAAGTCTAACCCTTGTCGCCATAGCGTTAACGATAGTCGTGCTAGCGCTAACCCAAGTCATCCAAGCGCAAACACTAGTCATAATAACGCTAACCCTAGTCGTCCTAGTGCTAACCTTAGTCGTCCTAACGCTAACCCTAGATGTCCTAACTCCAATCCTAGTCGTCCTAGCGCTAACCCTAGTCAACCTTACTCTAACCCTAGTCATCCTAATGCTTACCCCAGTCGTCCTAGAGCTGACCCTAGTCATCTTAACGCTTACCCTAGTCGTACTAATGCTAACTCTAGTCACCCTATCGCTATCCCTAGTCGTCCTAGCGCTAACCCTAGTCATCCTAGCGCTAACCCAGTCGTGCTAACTCTCACCATAGTCGTCCTTCCGCTTACCCTAGTCGCCATAGCGCTAACCCTAGTCGTCCTAACCCTAAAATTAGTCATCCTAGCGTTAACCCTAGTCGTCCTAGCGCTAACCCAGTTGTCCTAACTCTAACCTAGTCGTTCTTCCCCTTACCCTAGTCGCCATAGTACTAACCCTAGTCGTCCTAACGTTAACCCTAGTCGTCCTAACGTTAACCCTAGTCGTCCTAACGCTAACCCTAGTCATCCTAGCGCTAACCCTAGATGTCCTAGCGCTAACAATAGTCGTCCTAATGCTAACCCTAGTCGCCCTAGCGCTAATCCTAGTCGTCCTAACGCCAACCCTAGTTGTCATAGTGCTAAACCTAGTCTGCCTAGCACTAACCCTAGTTGTCCTAACTCTAACCCTAGTCATCCTAATGCTAACCTTAGTCGCCCTAGCGATAACCCTAGTGGTCCTAACGCTAACCTTAGTCGTCTTAGCGCTAAACCCAGTCGTCCTAATGCAAACCTTAGTCGTTCTAACGCTAATCCTAGTCATCTTAGCGCTAACCCTTGTTGTCCTAACGATAACCCTAGTCATCCTAACTCCAATTCTAGTCGCCCTAGCGCTAACCCTAGTCATTCTAACTCTAACCTTAGTCGTCCTAATGCTTACCCCAGTCGTCCTAGCGCTAACCCCAGTCATCCTAACGCTAAGCTTAGTTGTTCTAATGCTAACCCTAGTCATCTTAGCGCTAAACCTAGTCATCTTAACGCTAAACCTAGTCGTCCTAATGCTAACCCTAGTCACCCTAACGCTGTCCCTAGACGTCCTAACGCTAACCCTAGTCGTCCTAGTGCTAACCCTAGACGTCCTAACGCTAACACGAGCCGTGTTAATGCTAACCCTAGTCGTCCTAGCGCTAACCCTAGTCGTCGTAGCGCTAACTCAGTCATCCTAACTCTAACCCAGTCATCCTAACTCTAACCCAGTCATCCTAACGCTAACCCACTCATCCTAACTCTAACCCTAGTCGTCCTAGCGCTAAACCTAGTCATTCTAGTGCTAGCCCTAGTCATCTTAACGCTAACCCTAGTCGTCCTGGTGCTAACCCTAGTCGTCTTAACGCTAACCCTAGTCGTCTTAACGCTAACCCTAGTCGTACTAATGCTAACCCTAGTCACCCTAACACTATCGCTAGTCGTCCTAACGCTAACCCTAGTCATCCTAATGCTAACACAAGCAATATTAATACTAACCCTAGTCGTCCTAGCACTAACCCAGTCACCCTAACTCTAACCCAGTCATCTTAACGCTAACCCTAGTTATCCTAATGGTTTCCCTTGCCATACTAACGCTAACCCTAGTCGTCCTTTTGCTAACCCTAGTCGTCCTAACGCTAACCCTAGTTATTCTAGCTCTAACCCTAGTCGTCCTTGTGCTAACCATATTCGTCCTAACATTAACTCTAGTCGTCCTAGCGCTAACTCTAGTCGTCCTAGCGCTAACTCTACTCGTCCTAACGCTAACCCTAGTCGTCCTAACGCTAACCCTAGTCGTCCTAACGCTAACCCTAGTTGTCCTAACGCTAACCCTAGTTGTCCTAACGCTAACCCTAGTCGTCCTAACGCTAACCCTAGTCATCCTGACGCTAACCCTAGTTGTCCTGACGCTAACCCTAGTTGTCCTGACGCTAACCCTAGTTGTCCTGACGCTAACGCTAGTTGTCCTGACGCTAACCCTAGTTGTCCTGACGCTAACCCTAGTTGTCCTGACACTAACCCTAGTTGTCCTGACGCTAACCCTAGTTGTCCTGACGCTAACCCTAGTTGTCCTGACGCTAACCCTAGTTGTCCTGACGCTAACCCTAGTTGTCCTGACGCTAACCCTAGTTGTCCTGACGCTAACCCTAGTTGTCCTGACGCTCGCCCTAGTTGTCCTGACGCTCGCCCTAGTTGTCCTGACGCTCGCCCTAGTTGTCCTGACGCTCGCCCTAGTTGTCCTGGCGCTCGCCCTAGTTGTCCTGGCGCTCGCCCTAGTTGTCCTGGCGCAAGCCCTAGTTGTCCTGGCGCCAGCCCTAGTTGTCCTGGCGCCAGCCCTAGTTGTCCTGGCGCCAGCCCTAGTTGTCCTGGTGTCAGCCCTAGTTGTCCTGGCGCCAGCCCTAGTTGTCCTGACTAGTGTTGAGCATTCCGATACTGAAATATCGGGTATCGGCCGATATTCGCGGTATCGGAATTCCGATACTTAATTCCGATACTTTTACAATATCGAATACCGGAATCGGAAGTTCCCATAATGCCTGAGCTCTGCATTGTCTCTGAAGGATGACAAGTTGGATGGCAGCGCGATCCAGCCTGTCATCAGAATGCCATCCCAGCGGGGGAGAATTCTCCTGATTGTTTAAAAGCCGGCGCGCGGTAAAAAGCCGCCGGCTTTTAAACAATCACACAGCCCCATACTGCTTCCCCGCAGCCTCCCACCCCGATCCTCCGCTCCCCTCGCCACCTCCAATCCCAATCGTAAATTAGGACCGGGCGGGGAGCGCAGCACCAAGGAGCGAAGGACCCGGGCGGGGAAGCCGGCAGTGAAAAGACTTCACCGCCGGCTTTCCCGTTCTGTGCTGCGCTTTCCCGCCGGTTATTTCAAATGAACAGCTGAGGTATCAGGTGATGCCGATCAGCTGTTCATTTGAAGTCGCCGCGGTGTCCTCAGAGGGTTCATGTGAGTTCATGCTTGACTGCATGAACTCACATGAACTTTCCCACGGCCGCACAGGTCAGCCTCACCTCCCAGACCCGTCATGATTGGTGTGTGCGGGTGTCTGTGCGTGTGTCTGCGAGTGTGTGCGGTGTCTGTGAGATGTCTGCGAGTGTGTGCGGTGTCTGCGAGTGTGTGCGGGTGTGCGCGGTGTCTGTGCGATGTCTGCGTGTGTGTGCGGGGTGTCTGTGCGATGTTTGTGCGGGTGTGCGCGGTGTCTGTGCGTGCAGGCAGACATAGGCCGATGTGACACTACTACTCCCATCGGCCTATGTCTGTCCCCTGTCCACTCGTGCCAGCAGGATCAGCTCGATGGGAGCAGTAGTTCCCATCAGCCTGATCCTGCTATATAAATTGCCCTCCTGTGTCCCCAATAAATGTTAAATACATGTCATTGGTGGCCAGTGGTTACCTACAATAAATTAGTTCATACATTACCTGTCCCCGCCGATCGCCACCTAAAATAAAGTAAAAAATAAAATACTACAACTATACTCACCTAGACACCTAATTCCCCCAAGCCATCGATCTACTGTAATAAGATATAAAATAATAAACCACAACCTTATCCTTACCCCTTCGTAGTAGTCCACGAGTGTCCCACGAAGATCTCCAGTTCAGAGCAGCCACATAGAATGTGACCGCTCTGAACCGCTGCCGCCGCTAGAATGACGGGGCCGTAAGGGTTCGCCGGAGTTCAGGCAGCGCTGCTCCGGTTAGCTCCTTTACGGCCCTGCTGTATCGTGAGAAATTCCCACGGTACAGCACTGCCGTAAAGGAGGTCTCCGGAGCTGCGCTGCCTGAATGCACTCCGGTGACCTCAGTCAGTGGCTCCCGCTGCCGGGAGCGGACGTGTTCCCGGCAGTGTGAGCTTACAGCAGCCATGCACAGCTGTCACCATCTCCAGATGTGACAGCTGTGCATGGGAGATCAGCGCAGGAACGTGGACAGGTAACTATTTTTTTTAGTAAACTAAGAATTAAATAAAATTGTGTGTTTTATTTCAAATAAATTATTTTTTTCTGGGTGTAGTGTGTTTTTTCTTTTTAACACTTTGTAGGTTAGTAATGGGGGTGTCTTATAGACGCACATCATTACTAACCTGGGCTTCATGGCAGCTGGCGCTGACATGAACCCCACCACTATTACCCCCTGCCACCGCACCAGGGCAGCGTGGAAGAGCGAGGCTAAGTGCCAGAATTGGCGCATCATATGGATGCGCCATTTCTGGGGTGGCTGACGGCTGGTGTTTCTAGCCTGGGAGGGGGCCATTATTCATGGCACCCTTCCTGGGCTATTAATATCAGCCCCCAGCTGTCTGCCTAGCCTTTGCTATCTATTAAAATAGGGGGGACCCCACGTCATTTTTTGGGGGGGGTCCCCCATTTTAATAGATAGTAAAGGCTAGGTATTCAGCTGGGGGCTGATATTAGTAGCCTGGGAAGCTCCGTGGGTTTTACCCCCTTCCCAGGCTTCAAACATCTGACCCAGCCGTCTGCTTAACCTCCGCTAGAGCCTAAAATTATGGGGGATCCCACGCCATTTTTTTTTTAAATAAATCCTTTATTTTAACACTAAATGACATTTGAGGAGTTAATAAAGATGCAGTCCCTAAATTATTATTTATTTTTTAATTAATTTTTCCCAAAACTTTGGACGTGGGCTTCGCCATATTTTTGTATGCGAGCCAGGTACAGCATCCAGCTTCTAGGAACGCGCCATTTTCCGGGGCGGCTGCAGACTGCAATTTTCAGCGGGGGGAGGCAGAAAGCTTGGGCCTCCCTGCGCTGCAGATTCCATCCCCCAGCTGCCTAGTTGTACCTGGCTGGACACAAAAATAGGGAGAAGCTCCACGTTTTTTTTTTTTTAATTATTTCATGAAATTCATGGAATAATTAAGAAAAAAAGGGCTTCCCTATATTGTTGTGTCCAACCAGGTACAAATATGCTGCTGGTGGTTGGGGGCAGCCCGTTCCTGCCTGCTGTACCTGGCTGGACACAAATATAGTGCAAAGCCCCACGTCAATTTTTTTTTAATTATTTCAGGAAGTTCTTGAAATAATTAAAAAAAAATTATGTGGGGCTTCGCCCTATATTTGTGTCCAGTCAGGTACAGCAGGCAGGAACGGGCTGCCCCCAACCACCAGCTGCCTATTTGTACCTGGCCGGACACAACAATAAAGGGAAGCCCTTTTTTTCTTAATTATTCCATGAATTTCATGAAATAATTTAAAAAAAAAATACGGGGGCTTCGCCCTATTTTTGTGTCCAGCCAGGTACAACTAGGCAGCCGGGGGCTGGAATCTGCAGCGCAGGGAGGCCCAAGCTTTCTGGGCCCCACCCGCTGCAAATTGCAGTCCGCAGCTGCCCCGGAAAATGGCGCGTTCATAGAAGCGCCATCTTCTGGCGCTGTACCCAACTCATCCAGGGCCCTGGTGTGGTGGCTCACTGGGTAATAAAGGGGTTAAGGCCAGCTTGGCATTATCAGCTGGCCCTAAGCCCGAAATTCATGGGGTCACGCCAATATTAGACATGACCACCATGAATTTCTAGTAAAGTATTTAAAAAAAACACAAACACCCAGAAAAAAGTCCTTTAATTGAAATAAAGACACAATTCTTTATTGTTCTAAATTAAACCATACTTACCGTCACGCCCATTCCAGCTGAAGCCAACGATCTCCTTCAATAAAAGAAAAATAATAAAGCAACATCATCCTTACCTTTCCATGGTTCCCACGACAGCTTCAGCTCTGCTACATCGAGATGACAGGCTGGACCGCAGCAGAACGCTGCCATCCAGCCTGTCATCTCGCAGACACTGAGAAGTGCAGGCATGCTTGCGCTCCTCAGTGTCAGGCTGTGACGGCATAAAGATGAGCCGAGGTCATGTCCAATGAACTCAGCTCACCTCATGCACGTCACTGACACCGTGGGAAAATTCTCCTGCACTCAGCGCTTCAGCGTGAGAATTCTCCCACGCTGTCAGTAACATACATGAGGTGAGGTCATGTCCAATGAACTCAGCTCACCTCATGCACGTCACTGACAGCGTGGGAAAATTCTCCTGCACTCAGCGCTTCAGCGTGAGAATTCTCCCACGCTGTCAGTGACGTACATGAAGTGAGCTGAGTTCATTGGACATGACCTCGGCTCGTCTTTATGCCGTCACAGCCAGACACTGAGGAGCGCAAGCATGCCTGCGCTTCTCAGTGTCTGCGGGATGACAGGCTGGATGGCAGCGTTCTGCTGCGGTCCAGCCTGTCATCTCGATGTAGCAGAGCTGAAGCTGTCGTGGGAACCATGGAAAGGTAAGGATGAGGTTGGTTTATTATTTTTCTTTTATTTCAGGAGATCGTTGGCTTCAGCTGGAATGGGCGTGACTGTAAGTATGGTTTAATTTAGAACAATAAAGAATTGTGTGTTTATTTCAATTAAAGGACTTTTTTCTGGGTGTTTGTGTTTTTTTTAAATACTTTACTAGAAATTCATGGTGGTCATGTCTAATATTGGCGTGACCCCATGAATTTCGGGCTTAGGGCCAGCTGATAATGCCAAGCTGGCCTTAACCCCTTTATTACCCAGTGAGCCACCGCACCAGGGCCCTGGATGAGTTGGGTACAGCGCCAGAAGATGGCGCTTCTATGAACGCGCCATTTTCCGGGGCGGCTGCGGACTGCAATTTGCAGCGGGTGGGGCCCAGAAAGCTTGGGCCTC
Source organism: Phyllobates terribilis (assembly GCF_046119375.1). Taxonomy (NCBI): domain Eukaryota; kingdom Metazoa; phylum Chordata; class Amphibia; order Anura; family Dendrobatidae; genus Phyllobates; species Phyllobates terribilis. The sequence continues at coordinate 1,753,351 of NW_027363002.1, read as the reverse complement.
CCTGCGCTGCAGATTCCAGCCCCCAGCTGCCTAGTGGTACCTGGCTGGGCACAAAAATAGGGCGAAGCTCCACGTATTTTTTTTTTAAATTCATGAAATTCATGGAATAATTAAGAAAAAAAGGGTTTCCCTATATTGTTGTGTCCAGCTAGGTACAAATAGGCTGCTGGTGGTTGGGGGCAGCCCGTTCCTGCCTGTTGTACCTGACTGGACACAAATATAGGGCGAAGCCCCACATCAATTTTTTTTAATTATTTCATGAATTTCCTGAAATAATTAAAAAAAAATTGACGTGGGGCTTCTCCCTATTTTTGTGTCCAGCCAGGTACAACTAGGCAGCTGGGGGATGGAATCTGCAGCGCAGGGAGGCCCAAGCTTTCTGCCCCCCCCCCGCTGAAAATTGCAGTCCGCAGCCACCCCGGAAAATGGCGCGTTCATAGAAGCTGGATGCTGTACCTGGCTGGCATACAAAAATATGGCGAAGCCCACGTCAAAAGTTTTGGGAAAAATTAATTAAAAAATAAATAATAATTTAGGGACTGCATCTTTATTAACTCCTCAAATTTCATTTAGTGTTAAAATAAAGGATTTATTTAAAAAAAAATTGATGTGGGGCTTCGCCCTATATTTGTGTCCAGCCAGGCACAGCAGGCAGGAACGGGCTGCCCCCAACCACCAGCTGCCTATTTGTACCTGGTTGGACACAACAATATAGGGAAGCCCTTTTTTTCTTAATTATTCCATGAATTTCATGAAATAATTAAAAAAAAAAATGCGTGGGGCTTCGCCCTATTTTTCTGCCCAGCCAGGTACAACTAGGCAGCTGAGGGCTGGAATCCGCAGCGCAGTGAGACCCAAGCTTTCTGGGCCACCCCGCTGCAAATTGCAGTCCGCAGCCGCCCCAGAAAATGGCGCGTCCATAGAAGCGCCATCTTCTGGCGCTGTACCCAACTCATCCAGGGCCCTGGTGCGGTGGCTCACTGGGTAATAAAGGGGTTAAGGCCAGCTTGGCATTATCAGCTGGCCCTAAGCCCGAAATTCATGGGGTCACGCCAATATTAGACATGACCACCATAAATTTCTAGTAAAGTATTTAAAAAAACACAACACCCAGAATAAAGTCCTTTAATTGAAATAAACACACAATTCTTTATTGTTCTAAATTAAACCATACTTACCATCACGCCCATTCCAGCTGAAGCCAACGATCTCCTGCAATAAAAGTAAAATAATAAACCAACCTCATCCTTACCTTTCCATGGTTCCCAGGACAGCTTCAGCTCTGCTACATCGAGATGACAGGCTGGACCGCAGCAGAACGCTGCCATCCAGCCTGTCATCCCGCAGACACTGAGAAGCGCAGACATACTTGCACTCCTCAGTGTCTGGCTGTGACGGCATAAAGATGAGCCGAGGTCATGTCCAATGAACTCAGCCCACCTCATGCACGTCACTGACAGCGTGGGAAAATTCTCACGCTGAAGCGCTGAGTGCAGGAGAATATTCCCACGCTGTCAGTGACGTGCATGAGGTGAGGTCATGTCCAATGAACTCAGCTCACCTCATGCATGTCACTGACAGCGTGGGAAAATTCTCCTGCACTCAGCGCTTCAGCGTGAGAATTTTCCCACGCTGTCAGTGACGTGCATGAGGTGAGCTGAGTTCATTGGACATGACCTCACCTCATGTATGTCACTGACAGCGTGGGAGAATTCTCCTGCACTCAGCGCTTCAGCGTGAGAATTTTCCCACGCTGTCAGTGACGTGCATGAGGTGAGCTGAGTTCATTGGACATGACCTCGGCTCATCTTTATGCCGTCACAGCCAGACACTGAGGAGCGCAAGCATGCCTGCGCTTCTCAGTGTCCGCGGGATGACAGGCTGGATGGCAGCGTTCTGCTGCGGTCCAGCCTGTCATCTCGATGTAGCAGAGCTGAAGCTGTCGTGGGAACCATGGAAAGGTAAGGATGATGTTGCTTTATTATTTTTCTTTTATTGCAGGAGATCGTTGGCTTCAGCTGGAATGGGCGTGACTGTAAGTATGGTTTAATTTAGAACAATAAAGAATTGTGTCTTTATTTCAATTAAAGGACTTTATTCTGGGTGTTTGTGTTTTTCTTTAACTTTGACAATGGGGTTAGTAATGGGGGTGTCTTATAGACGCCTCTCCATTACTAACCTGGGCTTGATGTCAGCTGGCATTATAAGCTGACATCAACCCCAGCCCTATTACCCCACTGCCACCGCTACAGGGCAGTGGGAAGAGCGAGGCTAAGTGCCAGAATTGGCGCATCCTATGGATGCGCCATTTCTGGGGCGGCTGACGGCTGGTGTTTCTAGCCTGGGAGGGGGCCAATATTCATGGCACCCTTCCTGGGCTATTAAAATCAGCCCCCAGCTGTCTGCCTAGCCTTTGCTAGCTATTAAATTAGGGGGGACCCCACGTTATTTTTTTTGGAGGGTTCCCCCATTTTAATAGCTAGTAAAGGCTAGGTATTCAGCTGGGGGCTGATATTAGTAGCCTGGGAAGCTCCGTGGGTATTACCCCCTTCCCAGGCTTCAAACATTTGCCCCAGCTGTCTGCTTAACCTCCGCTAGAGCCTAAAATTAAGGGGAACCCCACGCCAATTTTTTTTTAAATAAATCCTTTATTTTAACACTAAATGACAAGTACAGTAACCAACACTATCACTGTACTTCATATATATGTGACTGACATGTTTCTATGTATCTAATCTATGTGTGAAGCTCTATTCTGTCTGTTATAAATTGTTGGGTACCGCTGCTGAATTGCCGGCCGGCTTTCTTAAAGAGACGATGCATGAAAACACTAATATTTTTTTAAATAAATCCTTTACACTAAATGACAAGTACAGTAAGCAACACTGTCACTGTACTTCATAGATATGTGACTGACATGTTTCTATCTATCTAATCTATGTGTGAAGCTCTATTCTGTCTGTTATAAATTGTCGGGTACAGATGCTGAATTGCCGGCCGGCTTTTTTAAAGAGACGGTGCATGAAAACACTAATATTTTTTTAAATAAATCCTTTACACTAAATGACAAGTTCTGTAAGCAACACTGTCACTGTACTTCATATATATGTGACTGACATGGTTCTATCTATCTAATCTATGTGTGAAGCTCTATTCTTTCTGTTGTAAATTGTCGGGAACAGGTGTATGCCGCTGCTGAATTGCCGGCTTTTCATGTCATTCTACATTATTCTTAGTTGTTTTACTTCATGTAGAATTAACCTACAAGGAAAGAAAGGGTTTATTTCCATTCCGATATTTGTGTCCCATTGACTTGCATTGGTTTCCGGTATCGGAATCGGCGATATCTGATACTTTTTGGGTATCGGCCCGATCCAATCCGATACGATATTTCCTGATATCGGAAGGTATCGCTCAACACTAGTCCTGACGCTAACCCTAGTTGTCCTGACGCTAACCCTAGTTGTCCTGACGCTAACCCTAGTTGTCCTGACGCTAACCCTAGTTGTCCTGACGCTAACCCTAGTTGTCCTGACGCTAACCCTAGTTGTCCTGACGCTAACCCTAGTTGTCCTGACTCTAACCCTAGTTGTCCTGACGCTAACCCTAGTTGTCCTGACGCTAACCCTAGTTGTCCTGACGCTAACCCAATTGTCCTGACGCTAACCCTAGTTGTCCTGACGCTAACCCTAGTTGTCCTGACGCTAACCCTAGTTGTCCTGACGCTAACCCTAGTTGTCCTGACGCTAACCCTAGTTGTCCTGGCCCTAACCCTAGTTGTCCTGACTAGTGTTGTGCATTCCGATACTGAAATATCGGGTATCGGCCGATATTCGCGGTATCGGAATTCCGATACTTAATTCCGATACTTTTACAATATCGAATACCGGAATCGGAAATTCCCATAATGCCTGAGCTCTGCATTGTCTCTGAAGGATGACAAGTTGGATGGCAGCGCGATCCAGCCTGTCATCAGAATGCCATCCCAGCGGGGGAGAATTCTCCTGATTGTTTAAAAGCCGGCGCGCGGTAAAAAGCCGCCGGCTTTTAAACAATCACACAGCCCCATACTGCTTCCCCGCAGCCTCCCACCCCGATCCTCCGCTCCCCTCGCCACCTCCAATCCCAATCGTAAATTAGGACCGGGCGGGGAGCGCAGCACCAAGGAGCGGGGAAGCCGGCAGTGAAAAGACTTCACCGCCGGCTTTCCCGTTCTGTGCTGCGCTTTCCCGCCGGTTATTTCAAATGAACAGCTGAGGTATCAGGTGATGCCGATCAGCTGTTCATTTGAAGTCGCCACGGTGTCCTCAGAGGGTTCATGTGAGTTCATGCTTGACTGCATGAACTCACATGAACTTTCCCACGGCCGCACAGGTCAGCCTCACCTCCCAGACCCGTCATGATTGGTGTGTGCAGGTGTCTGTGCGTGTGTCTGCGAGTGTGTGCGGTGTCTGTGAGATGTCTGCGAGTGTGTGCGGTGTCTGTGAGATGTCTGCGAGTGTGTGCGGTGTCTGTGAGATGTCTGCGAGTGTGTGCGGGCGTGTGCGGTGTCTGTGCGATGTGTCTGTGCGATGTCTGCGTGTGTGTGCTGGGTGTCTGTGCGATGTTTGTGCGGGTGTGCGCGGTGTCTGTGCGTGCAGGCAGACATAGGCCGATGTGACACTACTACTCCCATCGGCCTATGTCTGTCCCCTGTCCACTCGTGCCAGCAGGATCAGCTCGATGGGAGCAGTAGTTCCCATCAGCCTGATCCTGCTATATAAATTGCCCTACTGTGTCCCCAATAAATGTTAAATACATGTCATTGGTGGCCAGTGGTTACCTACAATAAATTAGTTCATACATTACCTGTCCCCGCCGATCGCCACCTAAAATAAAGTAAAAAATAAAAAACTACAACTATACTCACCTAGACACCTAATTCCCCGAAGCCATCGATCTCCTGTAATAAGATATAAAATAATAAACCACAACCTTATCCTTACCCCTCCATAGTAGTCCACGAGTGTCCCACGAAGATCTCCAGTTCAGAGCAGCCACGTAGAATGTGACCGCTCTGAACCGCTGCCGCCGCTAGAATGACGGGGCCGTAAGGGTTCGCCGGAGTTCAGGCAGCGCTGCTCCGGTTAGCTCCTTTACGGCCCTGCTGTATCGTGAGAAATTCCCACGGTACAGCACTGCCGTAAAGGAGGTCTCCGGAGCTGCGCTGCCTGAATGCACTCCGGTGACTTCAATCAGTGGCTCCCGCTGCCGGGAGCGGACGTGTTCCCGGCAGTGTGAGCTTACCGCAGCCATGCACAGCTGTCACCATCTCCAGATGTGACAGCTGTGCATGGGAGATCAGCGCAGGAACATGGACAGGTAACTATTATTTTTAGTAAACTAAGAATTAAATAAAATTGTGTGTTTTATTTCAAATAAATTATTTTTTTCTGGGTGTAGTGTGTTTTTTCTTTTTAACACTTTGTAGGTTAGTAATGGGGGTGTCTTATAGACGCACATCATTACTAACCTGGGCTTCATGCAGCTGGCGTTGACATGAACCCCACCACTATTACCCCCTGCCACCGCACCAGGGCAGCGTGGAAGAGCGAGGCTAAGTGCCAGAATTGGCGCATCATATGGATGCGCCATTTCTGGGGCGGCTGACGGCTGGTGTTTCTAGCCTGGGAGGGGGCCATTATTCATGGCACCCTTCCTGGGCTATTAATATCAGCCCCCAGCTGTCTGCCTAGACTTTGCTAGCTATTAAAATAGGGGGGACCCCACGTCATTTTTTGGGGGGGTCCCCCATTTTAATAGCTAGTAAAGGCTAGGTATTCAGCTGGGGGCTGATATTAGTAGCCTGGGAAGCTCCGAGGGTTTTACCCCCTTCCCAGGCTTCAAACATCTGCCCCAGCCGTATGCTTAACCTCCGCTAGAGACTAAAATTCTGGGGGATCCCACGCCATTTTTTTTTTAAATAAATCCTTTATTTTAACACTAAATGACATTTGAGGAGTTAATAAAGATGCAGTCCCTAAATTATTATTTATTTTTTAATTAATTTTTCCCAAAACTTTTGACGTGGGCTTCGCCATATTTTTGTATGCCAGCCAGGTACAGCATCCAGCTTCTATGAACGCGCCATTTTCCGGGGCGGCTGCAGACTGCAATTTTCAGCGGGGGGGGGGGAAGAAAGCTTGGGCCTCCCTGCGCTGCAGATTCCATCCCCCAGCTGCCTAGTTGTACCTGGCTGGACACAAAAATAGGGAGAAGCTCCACGTTTTTTTTTTTTTAATTATTTCATGAAATTCATGGAATAATTAAGAAAAAAAGGGCTTCCCTATATTGTTGTGTCCAACCAGGTACAAATAGGCAGCTGGTGGTTGGGGGCAGCCCGTTCCTGCCTGCTGTACCTGGCTGGACACAAATATAGTGCAAAGCCCCACGTCAATTTTTTTTAAATTATTTCAGGAAGTTCATGAAATAATTAGAAAAAATTTATGTGATGCTTCGCCCTATATTTGTGTCCAGTCAGGTACAGCAGGCAGGAACGGGCTGCCCCCAACCACCAGCTGCCTATTTGTACCTAGCCGGACACAACAATATAGGGAAGCCCTTTTTTTCTTAATTATTCCATGAATTTCATGAAATAATTTAAAAAAAAAATATGTGGGGCTTCGCCCTATTTTTGTGTCCAGCCAGGTACAACTAGGCAGCTGGGGGCAGGAATCTGCAGCGCAGGGAGGCCCAAGCTTTCTGGGCCCCACCCGCTGCAAATTGCAGTCCGCAGCCGCCCCGGAAAATGGCGCGTTCATAGAAGCGCCATCTTCTGGCGCTGTACCCAACTCATCCAGGGCCCTGGTGCGGTGGCTCACTGGGTAATAAAGGGGTTAAGGCCAGCTTGGCATTATCAGCTGGCCCTAAGCCCGAAATTCATGGGGTCACGCCAATATTAGACATGACCACCATGAATTTCTAGTAAAGTATTTAAAAAAACACAACACCCAGAATAAAGTCCTTTAATTGAAATAAACACACAATTCTTTATTGTTCTAAATTAAACCATACTTACCATCACGCCCATTCCAGCTGAAGCCAACGATCTCCTGCAATAAAAGTAAAATAATAAAGCAACCTCATCCTTACCTTTCCATGGCTCCCACGACAGCTTCAGCTCTGCTACATCGAGATGACAGGCTGGACCGCAGCAGAACGCTGCCATCCAGCCTGTCATCCCGCAGACACTGAGAAGCGCAGGCATGCTTGCACTCCTCAGTGTCTGGCTGTGACGGCATAAAGATAAGCCGAGGTCATGTCCAATGAACTCAGAACACCTCATGCACGTCACTGACAGCGTGGGAAAATTCTCACGCTGAAGCGCTGAGTGCAGGAGAATTTTCCCACGCTGTCAGTGACGTGCATGAGGTGAGGTCATGTCCAATGAACTCAGCTCACCTCATGCACGTCACTGACAGCGTGGGAAAATTCTCCTGCACTCAGCGCTTCAGCGTGAGAATTTTCCTATGGATGCGCCATTTCTGGGGCGGCTGACGGCTGGTGTTTCTAGCCTGGGAGGGGGCCAATATTCATGGCACCCTTCCTGGGCTATTAAAATCAGCCCCCAGCTGTCTGCCTAGCCTTTGCTAGCTATTAAATCAGGGGGGACCCCACGTTATTTTTTTTGGGGGGTTCCCCCATTTTAATAGCTAGTAAAGGCTAGGTATTCAGCTGGGGGCTGATATTAGTAGCCTGGGAAGCTCCGTGGGTATTACCCCCTTCCCAGGCTTCAAACATTTGCCCCAGCTGTCTGCTTAACCTCCGCTAGAGCCTAAAATTAAGGGGAACCCCACGCCAATCTTTTTTTAAATAAATCCTTTATTTTAACACTAAATGACAAGTACAGTAACCAACACTATCACTGTACTTCATATATATGTGACTGACATGTTTCTATGTATCTAATCTATGTGTGAAGCTCTATTCTGTCTGTTATAAATTGTCGGGTACCGCTGCTGAATTGCCGGCCGGCTTTCTTAAAGAGACGGTGCATGAAAACACTAATATTTTTTTAAATAAATCCTTTACACTAAATGACAAGTACAGTAAGCAACACTGTCACTGTACTTCATAGATATGTGACTGACATGTTTCTATCTATCTAATCTATGTGTGAAGCTCTATTCTGTCTGTTATAAATTGTCGGGTACAGATGCTGAATTGCCGGTCGGCTTTTTTAAAGAGACGGTGCATGAAAACACTAATATTTTTTTAAATAAATCCTTTACACTAAATGACAAGTTCTGTAAGCAACAGTGTCACTGTACTTCATATATATGTGACTGACATGGTTCTATCTATCTAATCTATGTGTGAAGCTCTATTCTTTCTGTTGTAAATTGTCGGGTACCGGTGTATGCCGCTGCTGAATTGCCGGCTTTTCATGTCATTCTACATTATTCTTAGTTGTTTTACTTCATGTAGAATTAACCTACAAGGAAAGAAAGGGTTTATTTTCATTCCGATATTTGTGTCCCATTGACTTGCACTGGTTTCCGGTATCGGAATCGGCGATATCCGATACTTTTTGGGTATCGGCCCGATCCAATCCGATACGATATTTCCTGATATCGGAAGGTATCGCTCAACACTAGTTGTCCTGACGCTAACCCTAGTTGTCCTGACGCTAACCCAAGTTGTCCTGACGCTAACCCTAGTTGTCCTGACGCTAAACCTAGTTGTCCTGACTAGTGTTGAGCCACCCCCGTAGTGTTCGAGTTCGGTTCGGTTCGTCGAACACCTTCGAACACCGTTAAAACCAATGGCAGGCAAACAAAAACACATAGAAACACATAGAAAACACCTTCAAAGGTGTCCAAAAGCTGACAAACTGCTCAGAAGACATAACTAACACATGGAAAAGTGACAAGTACATATAGTCATGCGAAAAGGAAAGAGGTGGAGGAGTAAAAGGAGGGGGAGACACAGATATAGGCATGTCATGCCCTTCTAAAATCCAAAAAGTGAGAAGCCGACACGGCCAGTCCGCTCCTGCCCGTGCCACCTCCGTGTCGCCGGGTTTGTGCCAGAGGTGAACCCTGATGGCCAGCCCCCCTCTCCCAATACTGGTGCCTGTCCGCTGGTGGGTCGAGCGAGCCCCCCCTGTGGTGGAGGCAGCTCTAAGCTTTTTAATTTAAATTGTCTCTCTAATTTGAATGAATACACTTTAAATCCATTTACAAGGATCTATTGGAGGGCAAGTCTCATGCCAGCAGCCGCGTAATTCCAGCTCCAGTAGCGTCCACTAAAGCTGCTGCAGATAAAAAGCTTTTATAAGGATCGAGCTCGGCTGTCCACCGCAAGGCATCCTACTGCCAGTCCCAGCCCCTATGCCTTGGGGTGCCTCCTGATGCTCTTCACTAAGTATCCCATGGTCCCGAAGCATTTCCTTTGAAAAAATTAAGTGTCTAAACTACAGGTGGTGTAGCTTGCTTAACAGCCGGGATAATCCGCTGACTAGCAGACACTGCTACTAGGCACAAAGTATTTCCTGGGCTTGATGCAGTTAAAAATTTGTAATTAGATACTCTCGTTGGATGCTGAGAAAGCATTCCATAGAGTCTCCTGGCACACCATATATGATTCTCTTAAAAAGCTTGGGGTAGGGGTCTAGGGGACCGTTTTATAGCCAAAATCACGGCCCTGTATCACAATACGTCACCTAGGCTGAAGATAAATGGAACTGTAGCACCCTGAGGGCTCGGTTGCTACAGAGGTATTGCACCTCACCCAGAGGTGTGATATCTCACTCTCAGGTAAGGATGGAGTGTGGATCAGGACCCGACACCTGCATGCATTACACCACATTGCCGTGGGGCAGGGCGACCAATATGCCCCTGAGATGGGCACGACAGTCCCTGTCCCTGGCTGGAGTGGGGGGAGGGAACACTGAGGAAGGGGAACCCTGTAGTGCAGGAGCAGGGAGGAAGCAGTTCCTGGGTGCATTGAGAAGGGAGTATAAAAGGTGGGCACCATCTTAGTTCAGTGCAGAGAAGTCTGAGCAGAAGTGGCAGGGAGCAGGGGCTCTGCATGAGCTCTGCTCCGGAGGCGGGCCTAGTAACAGAGGCCCAGGCCTGGAAGAGGGAGAAGGAAGGAAGAGGAGCGGAGAAAGCTCCAGGAACGAGGAATGAAGGGATCCCAGGGGTGCGGACGGGTGAGTCGCCACCGCACGCCCGAATCCACCTGCGTGGAGGGGTCAGGCCAAAGGGGGAGACCGGTCCCCGAACTAGTGGAGGCAGGAAACGACCCTCAGCTAGAAACCGGAGGCTCTGACATTTTATGTGGCGCAGCCCCTCGCTACACCCGCTAGGAAGGCACCACATAGGGTCAGGGAAACTGGCGCCAAGTTTACCAAGAGGAGGCCCGAGGCAGCCGGACAGAAGAGTTGGTAAGAAAGGCCAGACAAAGGACACACAAAGGGGGTCCTGTGAAGTGCTCCAAAGTTATCTGGGAGTTGTCTGAGCCCCTCACCTGGTGAGCACAGTACGACGTGGGCATCCGTTACCTGCAGACGTGGTCTGGATAATAAGAACTGTGAGTAAAGGCCCTGAACTGCATCACTGACTTCGTGTCGTTACTGCTGCTGCCCTGCACCATCACCCCCATCCTCCGCATTCACTGCCCTGAGTCTATACTCCTCCCATGGGGAGTTATGCTACGCTCTGCTGCACCCACAACACCAGCCTCAGCGGTCTGCCCTGTAGCGGCGGCTCACTCTGACCGCAATCCACGGGTGGCGTAGTCGGACATTTAAACATCAAAACCACATAAATAGTTCCGCCACTGGTTTGACCGCCCTGAGCCACGGAACCGGGTCGCCGCCACGAAGACTACAACCACCAGCATCCACCAAAAAGGGTCCGGCTCCGGGTGTCCCAAGGCCCAGGGGGTGCGTCAGAACATTTTCATCACCTTTCACAATCACCAATGGGACAAGGCAGGGATGTCCTCTGTCCCCTCTCTTATACATCCTAGTGACGGAGCACCTGCTCTCATCAATTCGCCATAACCCCAATATTAGGTGGATGGAGGTGGGAGGCACCGAGTACAAGTGCTCTCTATTTGCTGATGATGTCCTAGTATATATCACTCAATCACATATATCCATCCATGCTGTTATGGCTGAAATAGATCACTTTGTTACATGGTAAAATTTTAAAATCAATGCAGCGAAGTCTGAGGCCCTCGATGTCTCCCTCCCTAAATCCATATAGGATTCCATCCAGTCCAACTTTCCCTTTGCCTGGCCCTCACAGGGTATCAAATACTTAGGAATTCCTATTCATAGAGACCTCTCCCATCTATGTTATCTTAATTTTGGGCCCTTTATTGAACAACTCCATAGAGACCACGGTTGGCAAGTTAGAACTGTAAGATTCACTACGTGAACCACTGGTGTTTTGTGCAAAAGCACATGTACACTGCGTTCCAAATTATTATGCAAAAAGTGTTTAGGAGTGATAAGGGAAGAATTTGTTTGTTTGTCAGTTAAACTCATTGATGGTGATGTGTGTCAGGGCTCTTTATATCACTGTAAGCAATTGCAGACACCTGTGCTAATTAGTTTGGCAGGTGTGTCCAATGAAAGGCAAGACTACTTAAGAAGGCTCTCTCACATTATTAAGCAGCCTACATTTTCTGCCAAAATGGGAAAGAAAAAGGATGTGTCGGCTGCTGAGAAGCAACAAATTGTGGAGTGTTTAGGTCAAGGCATGACTACAATCAACATTGTGCGATGATCAGGATGAAGTGTCTTGGCAATCAAGAAGTATGTAGCTGATTCACAGTACACACGTGTGCGTGCTGATAAGGGCAAATTGAGGACTCTTTCCTACAGGCAATTACGTCAGGTTGAAAGAGCAGCGGCAAAAAAGCCTTGTCATAGCAGCAGACAAGTTTTTGAAGCTGCTTGTGCCTCCAACGTCCCCCGAACAACAAGATGCAGGGTCCTTCAGAGGTTTGCAGCTGTGCATACGCCATCCTGTCGACCTCCTCTATCCACTTCACACAAGCAGAAACAGCTCCAGTGGGCCAAACATTACATGAAGACTGATTTCAAAACTGTTTTGTTCACGGATGAGTGCCGTGCAGCGCTTGATGGTCCAGATGGATGGAGTGGAGGATGGCTGGTTGATGGACACCCCACGCAAACACGGCTACAGCGCCAACAAGGAGGAGGTGGAGTAATGTTTAGGCTGGAATCATGGGGAGAGAGATTGTTGGCCCCTTTAGGATCCCTGAAGGCGCTAAAGATGAACTCCATAATGTATGTGGATTTTCTCAAACAGCACTTCCTGCCATGGTTCAAGAAGAAGAACCGTGTATTTCACAGCAAGATCATTTTTCTGCATGATAATGCACCATCTCATGCTGCACATAAAACATCTGCATCTCTGGCTGATATGGGCATAAAAGGGGACAAACTTATGGTGTGACCCCCATGCTCCCCTGACCTCTACCCCATTCAGAAACTTTGGAGCATCATTAAAAGGAGTGTCTATGATGGCGGGAGGCAGTTCACATCTAAGCAACAGCTCTGGGAGGGTATTCTGTCCTCATGCAAAACAATTGAAGCAGAAACCATCCAAAACCTGACAAATTCAATGGACGATTGAGTTCAGAAGCTCCTTTCGAACAAGGGGTCCTATGTGAAAATGTAACATCACCTAGAATAAAGTTTTGAGTTGAAAACTGTTTGATTTCAGTTTCTAACAACCTGCTAATGCTTATAATTTCAAAAATGACCATTTTTTTGGTCTTTATTAAAATGAAAAGGTTGATCGAAAAGTTTGGGGGATCTAAGAGTGTGGCAACCCAGTAGTCATGATTACTTCGAATTCTGACAATATGAGGGTCATGCTGCAGGTAGTGCAGCAAGAAGGCACTTATGTGTCTTGCGCATCTCGGAGCCCCAAAATTATTTTCCGGGCTAGATGCAGCTAAAAATTATTTTTAATTTTAAATCTGGTGAAGCTTTAGTATAGATGGCCTAATAGGATCAGTGCTGCACACTGCTACAAAGCCCAAATTATTTTCCAGTCAAGATACAGATAAACTTGATTAGTAATTTGAAAGCTTAAAACGGTTGGTAGGGTGATTTTAAGCAATCATCAAGCTTTTACTCTCCCCAGGATGACACAGGGGTAGAAAAGTCATTTCGGATCCATGATTTGTTCATCTTTATGAACGTGAGTCTGTCTACATTATCAGTGGAGAGCCGCGTGCGCTTATCTGTCAGCACACCACCAGCAGCGCTGAACACACGTTCAGACAGAATGCTGGCTGCGGGGCATGACAAGATCTCCAAGGCGTAAGTGGCTAGCTCCGGCCATTTATCCAGATTGGAAGCCCAAAAAGAGCAAGGGTCCAGTGACACAGTCGTGGCTTCAATGTTTACTTGGAGATACTCCTGTACCATCGTCTCTAGGCGTTGACTATGTGTCAGACTTCTTGTCTCCTGTGGCCTTGCAAAGGATGGGCTAAAAAAGTGGTGAAATTATTCCGCAAAATTGATGTTACCAGCAGATACTGTGGTTCTGTTACGGTTTGAGTGCTGAACACTTGACGGTCCCACGGTTGGCAAGTTGGAACTGTGAGATTCACTACGTGCACCACTAGTATTTTGTGGAAAAGCACATGTAAGATTCTGCAACAGTCTCTGCTGATACTCCTGCATGCGTGCATCCCTTTCTATGGCAGGAATAATTTCTGCAAATTTACTTTTGTACCGGGGATCTAACAGTGTGGCAACCCAGTAGTCAGGATTATTTCTAATTCTCACAATTCGAGGGTCATGTTGCAGGTAGTGCAGCAAGAAGGCACTCATGTGTGTTGCGCATCCAGGAGCACCAAGTCCCTGTTGTGTTGGTGGCGAGGTAACAATCATGCTTCCTTCCTCTGTCCTCTCCCCCCAACCTCGCACAACAGAAATGTGATCAAGGTCTCCCTCATCTGATGAGTCTTCCATCAGTTCGTCCTCCACTTCTTCCTGGGCTCCTGCACCTTCCTCACTAGTTTGGCTGCTACCATGCGCCCTGGTAAAATCATCTCCCCCACCCTCACATGCCTGCCGCCTTGGTGCTGCCGACCGTCTGGACCTTGCAGATGTTAGCACTTCCGCATACAACTCCTCCTCCTCTACTTCCTCCACCTCCTCTTGTGCCACCACCTGACTCCGAATTCTGTTTAACATGTGCTCCAGCATGTAAATCACCGGAATAGTCATGCTGATAATGGCATCGTCAGCACTAAACATCTTCGTCGCCATTTCAAAACTGTGCAGAAGGGTTCATAGGTCCCTGATCTGAGACCACTCCTCCAGCGTGATTTGCCCCACCTCTGAATCTCGTTGGCCCAGGCTATACGTCAGAACGTATTGCACCAGGGCTTGTCGGTGCTGCCACAGTCGCTGCAACATGTGCAGAGTTGAATTCCACCGGGTAGGCACATCGCATTTTAGCCGGTGAAGTGGCAGGCCCAACGACTTCTGTAGAGATGTAAGTCGCTGAGCTGCGGGATGCGAACGGCGGAAGTGAGCACACAGCGACCGTGCCCTCTGCAGAAGGCCATCTAGTCTGGGATAGTGGGCTAAAAATTGCTGGACAACCAGGTTCAACACGTGAGCCATACAAGGCACGTGTGTGACATTGCCCCGGCGAAGGGCCGCACCCAGGTTTGCAGCATTGTCGCACACGGCCTTCCCTGGTTTCAGGTCCAGTGGAGACAACCATTCATGAAATTGGTTCTCCAGAGCTGACCACAACTCCTCAGCTGTGTGACTCACATTTCCCAGACATTTCAATGTAAAAAACGCCTGATGACGTTGAGCCCTACTGCCAGCATAGTAAGGAGGTGTGCAGGATCCCTTCTGCGCAGTTAGAAAGCTTGTGGCATGACCAGACAGGCTTTGGGTGCAGGTGGAAGACCGAGAGGAGGTTGAGGAGGCAGAAGCAGTGGAGGAACTTTGACATAAAGAGGATTGACGCACAACTCGTGGGGACGGCAAGACTTGGACAGCAGCCCCTTGTCCTGCTGTCACCATAGTTACCCAGTGCCCAGTCAGCGACATGTAACGCCCCTGTCCATGCCTACTCGTCCAAGTGTCTGTGGTGAAATGCACCCTGTCACACACAGAGTTTCTCAAAGAAGCGGTGATGTTGTGTGCGACATGCTGGTGGAGTGCAGGCACACCTTTCTTTGAGAAGTAGTGCCGACTGGGCATCTGGTACTGGGGCACTGCGACGGACATAAGGTCTCGAAAATCCTCTGTGTCCACCAGGCGGAAAGGCAGCATTTCTGTAGCCAAGAGCTTGCAGATGGTGAAATTCAACCTCTTAGCTTTCTCATGGCTAGGAGGAAATGGTCTTTTACTTGTCCACATCTGAGGGACCGAGGGCTGGCTATTGTGTATAGACGGGGTTGATAAGGGTGTCCCCGGCAAACTGCCGGTCTGTGAGGAAGATGCAGGCGGACATGTTAGGTTGCCTTGATCCAAAGGTGGTGCTATCGATGTCGGACAGCGCTCTACACCAGCTGGTGTTACCACCTCCAAAGAAAATGATGACCTGCCAATCACGCTGGCTGTTGCGGGTAAAGAGGTGGCAGGTCTGCGCCCCAAAACAGGTGTGACTGCTGTCCCCCCAGTCACAGAGGATGAAGAGGCCGCGGATGCACAAGATATGGCAGACGGTGGTTGGCCCGGCCGGCTAGGCCGCATTGTAGCACACTGAGCTTCCCACTGCAACTTATGCTTCATGTCCATGTGCCGGTTCATGCATGAAGTACTCAAACTATGTATTTTTTGGCCTCTACTTAGCTTTTGCTGACAAATGTTACAGATAACACGAGTTGAGTCATCTTTATCGATCTGAAAAAATGCCCAGGCTATGCAAGGCTTAGCACCCATGCGACCTGAAGAGCCACCACGACTTGTGGTGAGAGGCAGAGTTGTGTTTGAGGATGCAGTTGTTGACGTGCTTCCAGTACTACGTCTCTGTCCAGGAAGGCGCAACGTGACCTCGTCGTCACTAGCATCTTCCTCCACCTCCTCTGCTGACCTCATCTCTTGGCTGACTGTGGGTTGACAGTAAGTGGGATCTCCGAACTCATCATCATCACCCTGTGCGTTATCACACCCGTCATCCTCAGAGCCAACCTGTTCCTGCCCTGACAAAAAACTAAAGTTGTCGCTCCAATCAGGTATTTGAGTCTTATCATCGTCTTCCTCATTGTCTCCACCAACAGGAGTTACAGTTTGGGAATGAGGGTCTACATTATGGTCAGAACCTTCTGCGTCTGGTCCTGGATCCGACTCATAAAGATTCTGGGCATCAGTGCAGATCATTTCCTCATCTGGATTCACAGAAGCGCTGGAGTCGACCTCTGATTCCCAGGCTATAGTATGAGTAAACAGCTCTGCAGACTCAACCATCTGTTCTCCTTCATACTCAGACGGGCAGCTGGAGATTTGGGAGCTGTGAGGAAGCAAGTGCGATTGGGGTGACACCTTTGAGGACTGGAGTATTTGTGATGTTGAAGTTGATGTGGAGGAGAGCCCACTTAAAGGAGCACTTGATATCCGTTGAAGCACCTGCTGTTTTTGTGCCTCATCTGGAATTTGTAGCGATTGGGGTGGCCGTAAGAAAGGGATCTTATCACATTGTCCGCTAAAAGAAGTAGACATTTTAGTTTGGCTGGAAGATGGTCTTTCTTCTGCAGATGTTACTGTTGCTTTAACACCTACCCCACGGACACAACCTTTTTTCCCCTTCCCAACACGCCTATTCCCCTTTCCACCAGCAGCAGGCCTTTTTCCACTCATTT
Organism: Phyllobates terribilis; assembly: GCF_046119375.1. Taxonomy (NCBI): domain Eukaryota; kingdom Metazoa; phylum Chordata; class Amphibia; order Anura; family Dendrobatidae; genus Phyllobates; species Phyllobates terribilis. The sequence goes on along the minus strand of NW_027363002.1, from coordinate 1,736,488 downwards.
TGGTGGTTAACTAATTCACAACTCTGGAGTTGTTTGCACAAAAAAACAATGGATGGTAACCGAGCAGAGCTGAGTGGCCAAACTGTGGTATTAGGCCAAAACTATTGGCTGGGTTAGATGCAGAAAAAAATTATATTCAATTTGCAACCTGATGGAGGTCAGTATAGATGGACTAATGCAACAAGTCCCACACACAGCTAGAAGCCCAAATATTTTTTCAGAGGTACTGTAGATGCAGATAAAAATTATTTTTAATTTGCAACCTGATGGAGGTCAGTATAGATGGACTAATAGAGAAAGTCCGACACACTGCTAGAAGGCCAAATATTTTTTCAGAGCTAGATGCAGAAAAAAATTATATTCAGTTTGCAACCTGATGGAGGTCAGTATAGATGGACTAACAGAGAAAGTCCCACACACTACTAGAAGGCCAAATATTTTTTCAGAGCTAGATGCATACAAAAAATTATTTTGAATATGCAACCTGATGGAGGTCAGTATAGGTGGACTAATAGAACAAGTCCCACACACTGCTAGAAGGCCAAATATTTTTTCAGAGCTAGATGCAGAAAAAAATTATATTCAGTTTGCAACCTGATGGAGGTCTGTATAGATGGATTAATAGAACAAGACCCACACACAGCTAGAAGCCCAATATTTTTTCATAGGTAGATGCAGAAAAAAATATATTCAGTTTGCAACCTGATGGAGGTCAGTATAGATGGACTAATACAACAAGTCCCACACACAGCTAGAAGCCCAGTATTTTTTCAGAGGTAGATGCAGAAAAAAATATATTCAGTTTGCAACCTGATGGAGGTCAGTATAGATGGACTAATACAACAAGTCCCACACACAGCTAGAAGCCCAATATTTTTTCAGAGGTAGATGCAGAAAAAAATATATTCAGTTTGCAACCTGATGGAGGTCAGTATAGATGGATTAATACAACAAGTCCCACACACAGCTAGAAGCCCAAATATTTTTTCAGAGGTAGATGCAGATAAAAATTATTTTTAATTTGCAACCTGATGGAGGTCAGTATAGATGGACTAATAGAGAAAGTCCGACACACTGCTAGAAGGCCAAATATTTTTTCAGAGCTAGATGCAGAAAAAAATTATATTCAGTTTGCAACCTGATGGAGGTCAGTATAGATGGACTAACAGAGAAATTCCCACACACTACTAGAAGGCCAAATATTTTTTCAGAGCTAGATGCATAGAAAAAATTATTTTGAATTTGCAACCTGATGGAGGTCAGTATAGGTGGACTAATAGAACAAGTCCCACACACTGCTAGAAGGCCAAATATTTTTTCAGAGCTAGATGCAGAAAAAAATTATATTCAGTTTTCAACCTGATGGAGGTCTGTATAGATGGATTAATAGAACAAGACCCACACACAGCTTGAAGCCCAATATTTTTTCAGAGGTAGATGCAGAAAAAAATATATTCAGTTTGCAACCTGATGGAGGTCAGTATAGATGGACTAATAGAATGATGCTATGCCCAAAAGATTTTACTTCACTAGGTGCAGTAAAAAAATTGGAATTCTATACACAGGTGGTATATCTTGCAACACAGATAGGCTACTCCACTGACTAACACACTCTGCAATAGGCCAAAAAGGATTAGCTTTGCTAGATTCAGCCAAATGCTGTGAAAAAAACTTGCACAGCACTGGCACAGACCTGCCTGGCAAAAACTGATAGGAACTGATGTAACCTAGTCCTGAAAAGGACTCCAATTACAATTAGTCTTTACTCCCACAATCTATCTATTTAAGAGCACAGACCTCCCTGATAAAAGTCGTAGGAAATGCTGTAACCTAGTCCTTAAAAGGACTGCAATCACAACTATTCCCTACTCCCAAGCTATCTGTATATTTGTGCGAAAATTGGCTTGAAATTTGAAATTAACAAGGTATAGCACACACAGCAACAGCGATGCCGACTAACACGCAGCTGCAGCAGTGAGAAAATGGTGGCGACGGGGAAAATGGCTTGGTCTTATAGGGCAAGGACATGTGACATACACTGCCAATGACACATGCCCTTGCTTGTGTGAAAAAAAGCACTTCGCTCCGTGTGTGCGCTGCTGATAGGCTGACAGATTGCACCTCCCCACTGCAAATGCGGGAAAGAGAAAAAAAAATGGAGATCTTCATTGTTCCTGCAGAGATCCATCCCCTGCCCCTCCCCCCACCCCGCTGTACACTCAAACTGCGTATTAACATTAATTTTCATCATTACTGAGAAAAAATCCAGTTATGATTTTTGTGCACGAACAGTTATCGAACATAACCTCGAACAGCCGAATTTTTTTCAAATTGTTCGTGTTCGCCGAACGACTCGAACACCGCCCAAAACAGCTCGAATTTGAGATTGGCGAACAGTTCGAGTAGAACAACGCTCATCTCTAGTCCTGACGCTAACCCTAGTTGTCCTGTCGCTAACCCTAGTTGTCCTGACGCTAACCCTAGTTGTCCTGACGCTAACCCTAGTTGTCCTGACGCTAACCCGAGTTGTCCTGACGCTAACCCGAGTTGTCCTGACGCTAACCCGAGTTGTCCTGATGCTAACCCTAGTTGTCCTGACGCTAACCCTAGTTGTCCTGACGCTAACCCTACTTGTACTGACGCTAACCCTAGTTGTCCGGACGCTAACCCTAGTTGTCCTGACGCTAACCCTAGTTGTCCTGACGCTAACCCTAGTTGTCCTGACGCTAACCCTAGTTGTCCTGACGCTAACCCGAGTTGTCCTGACGCTAACCCTAGTTGTCCTGACGCTAACCCTAGTTGTCCTGACGCTAACCCTAGTTGTCCTGACGCTAACCCGAGTTGTCCTGATGCTAACCCTAGTTGTCCTGACGCTAACCCGAGTTGTCCTGACGCTAACCCGAGTTGTCCTGACGCTAACCCGAGTTGTCCTGACGCTAACCCGAGTTGTCCTGACGCTAACCCGAGTTGTCCTGACGCTAATCCGAGTTGTCCTGACGCTAACCCGAGTTGTCCTGACGCTAACCCGAGTTGTCCTGACGCTAAACCGAGTTGTCCTGACGCTAACCCGAGTTGTCCTGACGCAAACCCGAGTTGTCCTGACGCTAACCCTAGTTGTCCTGACGCTAACCCTAGTTGTCCTGACGCTAACCCTAGTTGTCCTGACGCTGACCCTAGTTGTCCTGACGCTAACCCTAGTTGTCCTGACGCTAACCCTAGTTGTCCTGACGCTAACCCTAGTTGTCCTGACTAGTGTTGAGCCACCCCCGTAGTGTTCGAGTTCGGTTCGGTTCGTCGAACACCCGTGTGTTCGCCGAACTGTTCGTCGAACTGTTCGTCGAACACCTTCGAACACCGTTAAAACCAATGGCAGGCAAACAAAAACACATAGAAACACATAGAAAACACCTTCAAAGGTGTCCAAAAGCTGACAAACTGCTCAGAAGACATAACTAACACATGGAAAAGTGACAAGTACATATAGTCATGCGAAAAGAAAAGAGGTGGAGGAGTAAAAGGAGGGGGAGACACAGATATAGGCATGTCATGCCCTTCTAAAATCCAAAAAGTGAGAAGCCGACAAGGCCAGTCCGCTCCTGCCCGTGCCACCTCCGTGTCGCCGGGTTTGTGCCAGAGCCGCGGTGAACCCTGATGGCCAGCCCCCCTCTCCCAATACTGGTGCCTGTCCGCTGGTGGGTCGAGCGAGCCCCCATGTGGTGGAGGCAGCTCTAAGCTTTTTAATTTAAATTGTCTCTCTAATTTGAATGAATACACTTTAAATCCATTTACAAGGATCTATTGGAGGGCAAGTCTCATGCCAGCAGCCGCGTAATTCCAGCTCCAGTAGCGTCCACTAAAGCTGCTGCAGTTAAAAATCTTTTATAAGGATCGAGCTCGGCTGTCCACCGCAAGGCATCCTACTGCCAGTCCCAGCCCCTATGCCTTGGGGTGCCTCCTGATGCTCTTCACTAAGTATCCCATGGTCCCGAAGCATTTCCTTTGAAAAAATTAAGTGTCTAAACTACAGGTGGTGTAGCTTGCTTAACAGCCGGGATAATCCGCTGACTAGCAGACACTGCTACTAGGCACAAAGTATTTCCTGGGCTAGATGCAGTTAAAAATTTGTAATTAGATACTCTCGTTGGATGCTCAGAAAGCATTCCATAAAGTCTCCTGGCACGCCATATATGATTCTCTTAAAAAGCTTGGGGTAGGGGTCTAGGGGACCCTTTTATAGCCAAAATCACGGCCCTGTATCACAATACGTCACCTAGGCTGAAGATAAATGGAACTGTAGCACCCTGAGGACTCGGTTGCTACAGAGGTATTGCACCTCACCCAGAGGTGTGATATCTCACTCTCAGGTAAGGATGGAGTGTGGATCAGGACCCGACACCTGCATGCATTACACCACATTGCCGTGGGGCAGGGCGACCAATATGCCCCTGAGATGGGCACGACAGTCCCTGTCCCTGGCTGGAGGGAGTGGGGGGAGGGAACACTGAGGAAGGGGAACCCTGTAGTGCAGGAGCAGGGAGGAAGCAGTTCCTGGGTGCATTGAGAAGGAAGTATAAAAGGTGGGCACCATCTTATTTCAGTGCAGAGAAGTCTGAGCAGAAGTGGCAGGGAGCAGGGGCTCTGCATGAGCTCTGCTCCGGAGGCGGGCCTAGTAACAGAGGCCCAGGCCTGGAAGAGGGAGAAGGAAGGAAGAGGAGCGGAGAAGGCTCCAGGAATGAGGAATGAAGGGATCCCAGGGGTGCGGACGGGCGAGTCGCCACCGCACGCCCGAATCCACCTGCGTGGAGGGGTCAGGCCAAAGGGGGAGACCGGTCCCCGAACTAGTGGAGGCAGGAAACGACCCTCAGCTAAAAACCGGAGGCCCTGACATTTTATGTGGCGCAGCCCCTCGCTACACCCGCTAGGAAGGCACCACATAGGGTCAGGGAAACTGGCGCCAAGTTTACCAAGAGGAGGCCCGAGGCAGCCGGACAGAAGAGTTGGTAAGAAAGGCCAGACAAAGGACATACAAAGGGGGTCCTGTGAAGTGCTCCAAAATTATCTGGGAGTTGTCTGAGCCCCTCACCTGGTGAGCACAGTACGACGTGGGCAGCCGTTACCTGCAGACGTGGTCTGGATAATAAGAACTGTGAGTAAAGGCCCTGAACTGCATCACTGACTCCGTGTCGTTACTGCTGCTGCCCTGCACCATCACCCCCATCCTCCGCATACACTGCCCTGAGGCTATACTCCTCCCATGGGGAGTTATGCTACGCTCTGCTGCAACCACAACACCAGCCTCAGCGGTCTGCCCTGTAGCGGCGGTTCACTCTGACCGCAATCCACGGGTGGCGTAGTCGGACATTTAAACATCAAAACCACATAAATAGTTCCGCCACTGGTTTGACCGCCCTGATCCACGGAACCGGGTCGCCGCCACGAAGACTACAACCACCAGCATCCACCAAAAAGGGTCCGGCTCCGGGTGTCCCAAGGCCCAGGGGGTGCGTCAGAACATTTTCATCACCTTTCACAATCACCAATGGGACAAGGCAGGGATGTCCTCTGTCCCCTCTCTTATACATCCTAGTGACGGAGCACCTGCTCTCATCAATTCGCCATAACCCCAATATTAGGTGGATTGAGGTGGGAGGCACCGAGTACAAGTGCTCTCTATTTGCTGATGATGTCCTAGTATATATCACTCAATCACATATATCCATCCATGCTGTTATGGCTGAAATAGATCACTTTGTTACATGGTAAAATTTTAAAATCAATGCAGCGAAGTCTGAGGCCCTCGATGTCTCCCTCCCTAAATCCATATAGGATTCCATCCAGTCCAACTTTCCCTTTGCCTGGCCCTCACAGGGTATCAAATACTTAGGAATTCCTGTTCATAGAGACCTCTCCCATCTATGTTATCTTAATTTTGGGCCCTTTATTGAACAACTCCATACAGACCACGGTTGGCAAGTTAGAACTGTAAGATTCACTACGTGAACCACTGGTGTTTTGTGGAAAAGCACATGTACACTGCGTTCCAAATTATTATGCAAAAAGTGTTTAGGAGTGATAAGGGAAGAATTTGTTTGTTTGTCAGTTAAACTCATTGATGGTGATGTGTGTCAGGGCTCTTTATATCACTGTGAGCAATTGCAGACACCTGTGCTAATTAGTTTGGCAGGTGTGTCCAATGAAAGGCAAGACTACTTAAGAAGGCTCTCTCACATTATTAAGCAGCCTACATTTTCTGCCAAAATGGGAAAGAAAAAGGATGTGTCGGCTGCTGAGAAGCAACAAATTGTGGAGTGTTTAGGTCAAGGCATGACTACAATCAACATTGTGCGATGATCAGGATGAAGTGTCTTGGCAATCAAGAAGTATGTAGCTGATTCACAGTATACACGTGTGCGTGCTGATAAGAGCAAATTGAGGACTCTTTCCTACAGGCAATTACGTCAGGTTGAAAGAGCAGCGGCAAAAAAGCCTTGTCATAGCAGCAGACAAGTTTTTGAAGCTGCTTGTGCCTCCAACGTCCCCCGAACAACAAGATGCAGGGTTCTTCAGAGGTTTGCAGCTGTGCATACGCCATCCTGTCGACCTCCTCTATCCACTTCACACAAGCAGAAACGGCTCCAGTGGGCCAAACATTACATGAAGACTGATTTCAAAACTGTTTTGTTCACGGATGAGTGCCGTGCAGCGCTCGATGGTCCAGATGGATGGAGTGGAGGATGGCTGGTTGATGGACACCCCACGCAAACACGGCTACAGCGCCAACAAGGAGGAGGTGGAGTAATGTTTAGGCTGGAATCATGGGGAGAGAGATTGTCGGCCCCTTTAGGATCCCTGAAGGCGCTAAAGATGAACTCCATAATGTATGTGGATTTTCTCAAACAGCACTTCCTGCCATGGTTCAAGAAGAAGAACCGTGTATTTCACAGCAAGATCATTTTTCTGCATGATAATGCACCATCTCATGCTGCACATAAAACATCTGCATCTCTGGCTGATATGGACATAAAAGGGGACAAACTTATGGTGTGACCCCCATGCTCCCCTGACCTCTACCCCATTCAGAACCTTTGGAGCATCATTAAAAGGAGTGTCTATGATGGCGGGAGGCAGTTCACATCTAAGCAACAGCTCTGGGAGGGTATTCTGTCCTCATGCAAAACAATTGAAGCAGAAACCATCCAAAACCTGACAAATTCAATGGACGATAGAGTTCAGAAGCTCCTTTCGAACAAGGGGTCCTATGTGAAAATGTAACATCACCTAGAATAAAGTTTTGAGTTGAAAACTGTTTGATTTCAGTTTCTAACAACCTGCTAATGCTTATAATTTCAAAAATGACCATTTTTTTGGTCTTTATTAAAATGAAAAGGTTGATCGAAAAGTTTGGGGGATCTAAGAGTGTGGCAACCCAGTAGTCATGATTACTTCGAATTCTGACAATATGAGGGTCATGCTGCAGGTAGTGCAGCAAGAAGGCACTTATGTGTCTTGCGCATCTCGGAGCCCCAAAATTATTTTCCGGGCTAGATGCAGCTAAAAATTATTTTTAATTTTAAATCTGGTGAAGCTTTAGTATAGATGGCCTAATAGGATCAGTGCTGCACACTGCTACAAAGCCCAAATTATTTTCCAGTCAAGATACAGATAAACATGATTAGTAATTTGAAAGCTTAAAACGGTTGGTAGGGTGATTTTAACCAATCATCAAGCTTTTACTCTCCCCAGGATGACACAGGGGTAGAAAAGTCGTTTCGGATCCATGATTTGTTCATCTTTATGAACGTGAGTCTGTCTACATTATCAGTGGAGAGCCGCGTGCGCTTATCTGTCAGCACACCACCAGCAGCGCTGAACACACGTTCAGACAGAATGCTGGCTGCGGGGCATGACAAGATCTCCAAGGCGTAAGTGGCTAGCTCCGGCCATTTATCCAGATTGGAAGCCCAAAAAGAGCAAGGGTCCAGTGACACAGTCGTGGCTTCAATGTTTACTTGGAGATACTCCTGTACCATCGTCTCTAGGCGTTGACTATGTGTCAGACTTCTTGTCTCCTGTGGCCTTGCAAAGGATGGGCTAAAAAAGTGGTGAAATGATTCCGCAAAATTGATGTTACCAGCAGATACTGTGGTTCTGTTACGGTTTGAGTGCTGAACACTTGACGGTCCCACGGTTGGCAAGTTGGAACTGTGAGATTCACTACGTGCACCACTGGTATTTTGTGGAAAAGCACATGTAAGATTCTGCAACAGTCTCTGCTGATACTCCTGCATGCGTGCATCCCTTTCTATGGCAGGAATAATTTCTGCAAATTTACTTTTGTACCGGTGATCTAACAGTGTGGCAACCCAGTAGTCAGGATTATTTCTAATTCTCACAATTCGAGGGTCATGTTGCAGGTAGTGCAGCAAGAAGGCACTCATGTGTGTTGCGCATCCAGGAGCACCAATTCCCTGTTGTGTTGGTGGCGAGGTAACAATCATGCTTCCTTCCTCTGTCCTCTCCCCCCAACCTCGCACAACAGAAATGTGATCAAGGTCTCCCTCATCTGATGAGTCTTCCATCAGTTCGTCCTCCACTTCTTCCTGGGCTCCTGCACCTTCCTCACTAGTTTGGCTGCTACCATGCGCCCTGGTAAAACCATCTCCCCCACCCTCACATGCCTGCCGCCTTGGTGCTGCCGACCGTCTGGACCTTGCAGATGTTAGCCCTTCCGCATACAACTCCTCCTCCTCTACTTCCTCCACCTCCTCTTGTGCCACCACCTGACTCCGAATTCTGTTTAACATGTGCTCCAGCATGTAAATCACCGGAATAGTCATGCTGATAATGGCATCGTCAGCACTAAACATCTTCGTCGCCATTTCAAAACTGTGCAGAAGGGTGTATAGGTCCCTGATCTGAGACCACTCCTCCAGCGTGATTTGCCCCACCTCTGAATCTCGTTGGCCCAGGCTATACGTCAGAACGTATTGCACCAGGGCTTGTCGGTGCTGCCACAGTCGCTGCAACATGTGCAGAGTTGAATTCCACCGGGTAGGCACATCGCATTTTAGCCGGTGAAGTGGCAGGCCCAACGACTTCTGTAGAGATGTAAGTCGCTGAGCTGCGGGATGCGAACGGCGGAAGTGAGCACACAGCGACCGTGCCCTCTGCAGAAGGCCATCTAGTCTGGGATAGTGGGCTAAAAATTGCTGGACAACCAGGTTCAACACGTGAGCCATACAAGGCACGTGTGTGACATTGCCCCGGCGAAGGGCCGCACCCAGGTTTGCAGCATTGTCGCACACGGCCTTCCCTGGTTTCAGGTCCAGTGGAGACAACCATTCATGAAATTGGTTCTCCAGAGCTGACCACAACTCCTCAGCTGTGTGATTCACATTTCCCAGACATTTCAATGTAAAAACCGCCTGATGACGTTGAGCCCTACTGCCAGCATAGTAAGGAGGTGTGCAGGATCCCTTCTGCGCAGTTAGAAAGCTTGTGGCATGACCAGACAGGCTTTGGGTGCAGGTGGAAGACCGAGAGGAGGTTGAGGAGGCAGAAGCAGTGGAGGAACTTTGACATAAAGAGGATTGACGCACAACTCGTGGGGACGGCAAGACTTGGACAGCAGCCCCTTGTCCTGCTGTCACCATAGTTACCCAGTGCCCAGTCAGCGACATGTAACGCCCCTGTCCATGCCTACTCGTCCAAGTGTCTGTGGTGAAATGCACCCTGTCACACACAGAGTTTCTCAAAGAAGCGGTGATGTTGTGTGCGACATGCTGGTGGAGTGCAGGCACACCTTTCTTTGAGAAGTAGTGCCGACTGGGCATCTGGTACTGGGGCACTGCGACGGACATAAGGTCTCGAAAATCCTCTGTGTCCACCAGGCGGAAAGGCAGCATTTCTGTAGCCAAGAGCTTGCAGATGGTGAAATTCAACCTCTTAGCTTTCTCATGGCTAGGAGGAAATGGTCTTTTACTTGTCCACATGTGAGGGACCGAGGGCTGGCTATTGTGCTTAGACGGGGTTGATAAGGGTGTCCCCGGCAAACTGCCGGTCTGTGAGGAAGATGCAGGCGGACATGTTAGGTTGCCTTGAACCAAAGGTGGTGCTATCGATGTCGGACAGCGCTCTACACCAGCTGGTGTTACCACCTCCAAAGAAAATGATGACCTGCCAATCACGCTGGCTGTTGCGGGTAAAGAGGTGGCAGGTCTGCGCCCCAAAACAGGTGTGACTGCTGTCCCCCCAGTCACAGAGGATGAAGAGGCCGCGGATGCACAAGATATGGCAGACGGTGGTTGGCCCGGCCGGCTAGGCCGCATTGTAGCACACTGAGCTTCCCACTGCAACTTATGCTTCATGTCCATGTGCCGATTCATGCATGAAGTACTCAAACTATGTATTTTTTGGCCTCTACTTAGCTTTTGCTGACAAATGTTACAGATAACACGAGTTGGGTCATCTTTATCGATCTGAAAAAATGCCCAGGCTATGCAAGGCTTAGCACCCATGAGACCTGAAGAGCCACCACGACTTGTGGTGAGAGGCAGAGTTGTGTTTGAGGATGCAGTTGTTGACGTGCTTCCAGTACTACGTCTCTGTCCAGGAAGGCGCAACCTGACCTCGTCGTCACTAGCATCTTCCTCCACCTCCTCTGGTGACCTCATCTCTTGGCTGACTGTGGGTTGACAGTAAGTGGGATCTCCAACCTCATCATCATCACCCTGTGCGTTATCACACCCGTCGTCCTCAGAGCCAACCTGTTCCTGCCCTGACAAAAAACTAAAGTTGTCGCTCCAATCAGGTATTTGAGTCTTATCATCGTCTTCCTCATTGTCTCCACCAACAGGAGTTACAGTTTGGGAATGAGGGTCTACATTATGGTCAGAACCTTCTGCGTCTGGTCCTGGATCCGACTCATAAAGATTCTGGGCATCAGTGCAGATCATTTCCTCATCTGGATTCACAGAAGCGCTGGAGTCGACCTCTGATTCCCAGGCTATAGTATGAGTAAACAGCTCTGCAGACTCAACCATCTGTTCTACCTCATACTCAGACGGGCAGCTGGAGATTTGGGAGCTGTGAGGAAGCAAGTGCGATTGGGGTGACACCTTTGAGGACTGGAGTATTTTTGATGTTGAAGTTGATGTGGAGGAGAGCCCACTTAAAGGAGCACTTGATATCCGTTGAAGCACCTGCTGTTTTTGTGCCTCATCTGGATTTTGTAGCGATTGGCGTGGCCGTAAGAAAGGGATCTTATCACATTGTCCGCTAAAAGAAGTGGACATTTTAGTTTGGCTGGAAGATGGTCTTTCTTCTGCAGATGTTACTGTTGCTTTAACACCTACCCCACGGACACAACCTTTTTTCCCCTTCCCAACACGCCTATTCCCCTTTCCACCAGCAGCAGGCCTTTTTCCACTCATTTTGGTGGTTAACTAATTCACAACTCTGGAGTTGTTTGCACAAAAAAACAATGGATGGTAACCGAGCAGAGCTGAGTGGCCAAACTGTGGTATTAGGCCAAAACTATTGGCTGGGTTAGATGCAGAAAAAAATTATATTCAATTTGCAACCTGATGGAGGTCAGTATAGATGGACTAATGCAACAAGTCCCACACACAGCTAGAAGCCCAAATATTTTTTCAGAGGTACTGTAGATGCAGATAAAAATTATTTTTAATTTGCAACCTGATGGAGGTCAGTATAGATGGACTAATAGAGAAAGTCCGACACACTGCTAGAAGGCCAAATATTTTTTCAGAGCTAGATGCAGAAAAAAATTATATTCAGTTTGCAACCTGATGGAGGTCTGTATAGATGGATTAATAGAACAAGACCCACACACAGCTAGAAGCCCAATATTTTTTCAGAGGTAGATGCAGAAAAAAATTATATTCAGTTTGCAACCTGATGGAGGTCAGTATAGATGGACTAATAGAATGATGCTATGCCCAAAAGATTTTACTTCACTAGGTGCAGTAAAAAAATTGGTATTCTATACACAGGTGGTATATCTTGCAACACAGATAGGCTACTCCACTGACTAACACACTCTGCAATAGGCCAAAAAGGATTAGCTTTGCTAGATTCAGCCAAATGCTGTGAAAAAAACTTGCACAGCACTGGCACAGACCTGCCTGGCAAAAACTGATAGGAACTGATGTAACCTAGTCCTGAAAAGGACTCCAATTACAATTAGTCTTTACTCCCACAATCTATTTAAGAGCACAGACCTCCCTGATAAAAGTCGTAGGAAATGCTGTAACCTAGTCCTTAAAAGGACTGCAATCACAACTATTCCCTACTCCCAAGCTATCTGTATATTTGTGCGAAAATTGGCTTGAAATTAACAAGGTATAGCGCACACAGCAACAGCGGTGCTGTCTAACACGCAGCTGCAGCAGTGAGAAAATGGTGGCGACGGGGAAAATGGCTTGGTCTTATAGGGCAAGGACATGTGACATACACTGCCAATGACACATGCCCTTGCTTGTGTGAAAAAAAAGCACTTCACTCCGTGTGTGCGCTGCTGAAAGGCTGACAGATTGCACCTCCCCACTGCAAATGCGGGAAAGAGAAAAAAAAATGGAGATCTTCATTGTTCCTGCAGAGATCCATCCCCTGCCCCTCCCCCCACCCCGCTGTACACTCAAACTGCGTATTAACATTAATTTTCATCATTACTGAGAAAAAATCCAGATATGATTTTGGTGCACGAACAGTTATCGAACATAACCTCGAACAGCCAAATTTTTCTCAAATTGTTCGTGTTCGCCGAACGGCTCGAACACCGCCCAAAACAGCTCGAATTTGAGATTGGCGAACAGTTCGAGTAGAACAACGCTCAGCTCTAGTCCTGACGCTAACCCTAGTTGTCCTGACGCTAACCCTAGTTGTCCTGACGCTAACCCTAGTTGTCCTGACGCTAACCCTAGTTGTCCTGACGCTAACCCTACTTGTCCTGACGCTAACCCTACTTGTCCTGACGCTAACCCTAGTTGTCCTGACGCTAACCCTACTTGTCCTGACGCTAAGCCTAGTTGTCCTGACGCTAACCCTAGTTGTCCTGACGCTAACCCTAGTTGTCCTGACGCTAACCGTGGTTGTCCTGACGCTAACCCTAGTTGTCCTGACGCTAACCCTAGTTGTCCTGACGCTAACCCTAGCTGTCCTGACGCTAACCCTAGTTGTCCTGACGCTAACCCTAGTTGTCCTGACGCTAAACCTAGCTGTCCTGACGCTAACCCTAGCTGTCCTGACGCTAACCCTAGTTGTCCTGACGCTAACCCTAGTTGTCCTGACGCTAACCCTAGTTGTCCTGACGCTAACCCTAGCTGTCCTGACGCTAACACTAGTTGTCCTGACGCTAACCCTAGTTGTCCTGACGCTAAACCTAGCTGTCCTGACGCTAACCCTAGCTGTCCTGACGCTAACCCTAGTTGTCCTGACGCTAACCCTAGTTGTCCTGACGCTAACCCTAGTTGTCCTGACGCTAACCCTACTTGTCCTGACGCTAACCCTACTTGTCCTGACGCTAACCCTACTTGTCCTGACGCTAACCCTAGTTGTCCTGATGCTAACCCTAGTTGTCCTGACGCTAACCCTAGTTGTCCTGACGCTAACCCTAGTTGTCCTGACGCTAACCCTACTTGTCCTGACGCTAACCCTACTTGTCCTGACGCTAACCCTAGTTGTCCTGACGCTAACCCTAGTTGTCCTGACGCTAACCCTACTTGTCCTGACGCTAACCCTACTTGTCCTGACGCTAACCCTAGTTGTCCTGACGCTAACCCTACTTGTCCTGACGCTAACCCTACTTGTCCTGACGCTAACCCTACTTGTCCTGACGCTAACCCTAGTTGTCCTGATGCTAACCCTAGTTGTCCTGACGCTAACCCTCGTTGTCCTGACGCTAACCCTAGTTGTCCTGACGCTAACCCTACTTGTCCTGACGCTAACCCTACTTGTCCTGACGCTAACCCTAGTTGTCCTGACGCTAACCCTAGTTGTCCTGACGCTAACCCTACTTGTCCTGACGCTAACCCTACTTGTCCTGACGCTAACCCTAGTTGTCCTGACGCTAACCCTACTTGTCCTGACGCTAACCCTACTTGTCCTGACGCTAACCCTACTTGTCCTGACGCTAACCCTAGTTGTCCTGACGCTAACCCTAGTTGTCCTGACGCTAACCCAAGTTGTCCTGACGCTAACCCTAGTTGTCCTGACGCTAACCCTAGTTGTCCTGACGCTAACCCTACTTGTCCTGACGCTAACCCTACTTGTCCTGACGCTAACCCTAGTTGTCCTGACGCTAACCCTACTTGTCCTGACGCTAACCCTAGTTGTCCTGACGCTAACCCTAGTTGTCCTGACGCTAACCCTAGTTGTCCTGACTCTAACCCTAGTTGTCCTGACGCTAACCCTACTTGTCCTGACGCTAACCCTACTTGTCCTGACGCTAACCCTAGTTGTCCTGACGCTAACCCTACTTGCCCTGACGCTAACCCTACTTGTCCTGACGCTAACCCTAGTTGTCCTGATGCTAACCCTAGTTGTCCTGACGCTAACCCTAGTTGTCCTGACGCTAACCCTAGTTGTCCTGACGCTAACCCTAGTTGTCCTGACGCTAACCCTAGTTGTCCTGACGCTAACCCTACTTGTCCTGACGTTAACCCTACTTGTCCTGACGCTAACCCTAGTTGTCCTGACGCTAACCCTAGTTGTCCTGACGCTAACCCTAGTTGTCCTGACGCTAACCCTACTTGTCCTGATGCTAACCCTACTTGTCCTGACGCTAACCCTAGTTGTCCTGACGCTAACCCTAGTTGTCCTGACGCTAACCCTACTTGTCCTGACGCTAACCCTAGTTGCCCTGACGCTAACCCTACTTGTCCTGACGCTAACCCTACTTGTCCTGACGCTAACCCTACTTGTCCTGATGCTAACCCTACTTGTCCTGACGCTCACCCTACTTGTCCTGACGCTAACCCTAGTTGTCCTGACGCTAACCCTAGTTCTCCTGACGCTAAGCCTACTTGTCCTGACGCTAACCCTAGTTGTCCTGACGCTAACCCTAGTTTTCCTGACGCTAACCCTAGTTGTCCTGACGCTAACCCTAGTTGTCCTGACGCTAACCCTAGTTTTCCTGACGCTAACCCTAGTTGTCCTGACGCTAACCCTAGTTGTCCTGACGCTAACCCTACTTGTCCTGACGCTAACCCTAGTTGTCCTGACGCTAACCCTACTTGTCCTGACGCTAACCCTAGTTGTCCTGACGCTAACCCTAGTTGTCCTGACGCTAACCCTAGTTGTCCTGACTCTAACCCTAGTTGTCCTGACGCTAACCCTAGTTGTCCTGACTAGAGATGAGCGTTGTTCTACTCGAACTATTCGCCAATCTCAAATTCGAGCTGTTTTGGGCGGTGTTCGAGCCGTTCGGCGAACACGAACAATTTGAGAAAAATTCGGCTGTTCGAGGTTATGTTCGATAACTGATCGTGCACCAAAATCATAAATGGATTTTTTCTCAGTAATGATGAAAATTAATGTTAATACGCAGTTTGAGTGTACAGCGGGGTGGGGGGAGGGGCAGGGGATGGATCTCTGCAGGAACAATGAAGATCTCCATTTTTTTTCTCTTTCCCGCATTTGCAGTGGGGAGGTGCAATCTGTCAGCCTATCAGCAGCGCACACACGGAGCGAAGTGCTTTTTTTCACACAAGCAAGGGCATGTGTCATTGGCAGTGTATGTCACATGTCCTTGCCCTATAAGACCAAGCCATTTTCCCCGTCGCCACCATTTTCTCACTGCTGCAGCTGCGTGTTAGACGGCACCGCTGTTGCTGTGTGCGCTATACCTTGTTAATTTCAAGCCAATTTTCGCACAAATATACAGATAGCTTGGGAGTAGGGAACAGTTGTGATTGCAGTCCTTTTAAGGACTAGGTTACAGCATTTCCTACGACTTTTATCAGGGAGGTCTGTGCTCTTAAATAGATAGGTTGTGGGAGTAAAGACTAATTGTAATTGGAGTCCTTTTCAGGACTAGGTTACATAAGTTCCTATCAGTTTTTGCCAGGCAGGTCTGTGCCAGTGCTGTGCAAGTTTTTTTCACAGCATTTGGCTGAATCTAGCAAAGCTAATCCTTTTTGGCCTATTGCAGAGTGTGTTAGTCAGTGGAGTAGCCTATCTGTGTTGCAAGATATACCACCTGTGTATAGAATACCAATTTTTTTACTGCACCTAGTGAAGTAAAATTTTTTGGGCATAGCATCATTATATTAGTCCATCTATACTGACCTCCATCAGGTTGCAAACTGAATATAATTTTTTCTGCATCTAGCTCTGAAAAAATATTTGGGCTTCTAGCAGTGTGTGGGACTTGGTCTATTAGTCCATCTATACTGACCTCCATCAGGTTGCAAATTAAAAATATTTTTTTTCTGCATCTAGCTCTGAAAAAATTTTTGGGCTTCTAGCAGTGTGTGGGACTTGGTCTATTAGTCCATCTATACTGACCTCCATCAGGTTGCAAATTGAATAAAAAAATTTTCTGCATCTAGCTCTGAAAAAATATTTGGGCTTCTAGCAGTGTGTGGGACTTGGTCTATTAGTCCATCTATACTGACCTCCATCAGGTTGCAAATTAAAAATAATTTTTTTCTTCATTTAGCTCTGAAAAAATATTTGGGCTTCTAGCAGTGTGTGGGACTTGTTCTATTAGTCCTTCTATACTGACCTCCAGCAGGTTGCAAATTGAATATAATTTTTTTCTGCATCTAGCTCTGAAAAAATATTTGGGCTTCTAGCGGTGTGTGGGACTTGGTCTATTAGTCCATCTATACTGACCTCCATCAGGTTGCAAACTGAATATATTTTTTTCTGCATCTACCTCTGAAAAAATATTCGGCTTCTAGCTGTGTGTGGGACTTGTTGTATTAGTCCATCTATACTGACCTCCATCAGGTTGCAAACTGAATATATTTTTTTCTGCATCTACCTCTGAAAAAATATTGGGCTTCTAGCAGTGTGTGGGACTTGGCCTATTAGTCCTTCTATACTGACCTCCAGCAGGTTGCAAATTGAATATAATTTTTTTCTGCATCTAGCTCTGAAAAAATATTTGGGCTTCTAGCAGTGTGTGGGACTTGTTCTATTAGTCCACCTATACTGACCTCCATCAGGTTGCAAATTAAAACTAATTTTTGTCTGCATCTACAGTACCTCTGAAAAAATATTTGGGCTTCTAGCTGTGTGTGGGACTTGTTGTATTAGTCCATCTATACTGACCTCCATCAGGTTGCAAACTGAATATATTTTTTTCTGCATCTACCTCTGAAAAAATATTCGGCTTCTAGCTGTGTGTGGGACTTGTTGTATTAGTCCATCTATACTGACCTCCATCAGGTTGCAAATTCAAAATAATTTTTTTCTGCATCTAACCCAGCCAATAGTTTTGGCCTAATACCACAGTTTGGCCACTCAGCTCTGCTCGGTTACCATCCATTGTTTTTTTGTGCAAACAACTCCAGAGTTGTGAATTAGTTAACCACCAAAATGAGTGGAAAAAGGCCTGCTGCTGGTGGAAAGGGGAATAGGCCTGTTGGGAAGGGGAAAAAAGGTTGTGTCCGTGGGGTAGGTGCAGAAGAAAGACCATCTTCCAGCCAAACTAAAATGTCTACTTCTTTTAGCGGACAATGTGATAAGATCCCTTTCTTACGGCCACGCCAATCGCTACAAATTCCAGATGAGGCACAAAAACAGCAGGTGCTTCAACGGATATCAAGTGCTCCTTTAAGTGGGCTCTCCTCCACATCAACTTCAACATCACAAATACTCCAGTCCTCAAAGGTGTCACCCAAATCGCACTTGCTTCCTCACAGCTCCCAAATCTCCAGCTGCCCGTCTGAGTATGAGGTAGAACAGATGGTTGAGTCTGCAGAGATGTTTACTCATACTATAGCCTGGGAATCAGAGGTCGACTCCAGCGCTTCTGTGAATCCAGACGAGGAAATGATCTGCACTGATGCCCAGAATCTTTATGAGTCGGATCCAGGACCAGACGCAGAAGGTTCTGAACATAATGTAGACCCTCATTCCCAAACTGTAACTCCTGTTGGTGGAGACAATGAGGAAAACGATGATAAGACTCAAATACCTGATTGGAGCGACAACTTTAGTTTTTTGTCAGGGCAGGAACAGGTTGGCTTTGAGGACGACGGGTGTGATAACGCACAGGGTGATGATGATGAGGTCGGAGATCCCACTTACTGTCAGCCCACAGTCAGCCAAGAGATGAGGTCAGCAGAGGAGGTGGAGGAAGATGCAAGTGACGACGAGGTCAGGTTGCGCCTTCCTGGACAGAGACGTAGTACTGGAAGCACGTCAACAACTGCATCCTCAAACACAACTCTGCCTCTCACCACAAGTCGTGGTGGCTCTTCAGGTCGCATGGGTGCTAAGCCTTGCATAGCCTGGGCATTTTTTCAGATCGATAAAGATGACCCAACTCGTGTTATCTGTAACATTTGTCAGCAAAAGCTAAGTAGAGGCCAAAAAATACATAGTTTGAGTACTTCATGCATGAACCGGCACATGGACATGAAACATAAGTTGCAGTGGGAAGCTCAGTGTGCTACAATGCGGCCTAGCCGGCCGGGCCAACCACAGTCTGCCATATCTTGTGCATCCGCGGCCTCTTCATCCTCTGTGACTGGGGGGACAGCAGTCACACCTGTTTTGGGGCGCAGACCTGCCACCTCTTTACCCGCAACAGCCAGCGTGATTGGCATGTCATCATTTTCTTTGGAGGTGGTAACACCAGCTGGTGTTGAGCGCTGTCCGACATCGATAGCACCACCTTTGGATCAAGGCAACCTAACATGTCCGCCTGCATCTTCCTCACAGACCGGCAGTTTGCCGGGGACACCCTTATCAACCCCGTCTAAGCACAATAGCCAGCCCTCGGTCCCTCAGATGTGGACAAGTAAAAGACCATTTCCTCCTAGCCATGAGAAAGCTAAGAGGTTGAATTTCACCATCTGCAAGCTCTTGGCTACAGAAATGCTGCCTTTCCGCCTGGTGGACACAGAGGATTTTCGAGACCTTATGTCCGTCGCAGTGCCCCAGTACCAGATGCCCAGTCGGCACTACTTCTCAAAGAAAGGTGTGCCTGCGCTCCACCAGCATGTCGCACACAACATCACCGCTTCTTTGAGAAACTCTGTGTGTGACAGGGTGCATTTCACCACAGACACTTGGACGAGTAGGCATGGACAGGGGCGTTACATGTCGCTGACTGGGCACTGGGTAACTATGGTGACAGCAGGACAAGGGGCTGCTGTCCAAGTCTTGCCGTCCCCACGAGTTGTGCGTCAATCCTCTTTATGTCAAAGTTCCTCCACTGCTTCTGCCTCCTCAACCTCCTCTCGGTCTTCCACCTGCACCCAAAGCCTGTCTGGTCATGCCACAAGCTTTCTAACTGCGCAGAAGGGATCCTGCACACCTCCTTACTATGCTGGCAGTAGGGCTCAACGTCATCAGGCGGTTTTTACATTGAAATGTCTGGGAAATGTGAGTCACACAGCTGAGGAGTTGTGGTCAACTCTGGAGAACCAATTTCATGAATGGTTGTCTCCACTGGACCTGAAACCAGGGAAGGCCGTGTGCGACAATGCTGCAAACCTGGGTGCGGCCCTTCGCCGGGGCAATGTCACACACGTGCCTTGTATGGCTCACGTGTTGAACCTGGTTGTCCAGCAATTTTTAGCCCACTATCCCAGACTAGATGGCCTTCTGCAGAGGGCACGGTCGCTGTGTGCTCACTTCCGCCGTTCGCATCCCGCAGCTCAGCGACTTACATCTCTACAGAAGTCGTTGGGCCTGCCACTTCACCGGCTAAAATGCGATGTGCCTACCCGGTGGAATTCAACTCTGCACATGTTGCAGCGACTGTGGCAGCACCGACAAGCCCTGGTGCAATACGTTCTGACGTATAGCCTGGGCCAACGAGATTCAGAGGTGGGGCAAATCACGCTGGAGGATTGGTCTCAGATCAGGGACCTATGCACCCTTCTGCACAGTTTTGAAATGGCGACGAAGATGTTTAGTGCTGACGATGCCATTATCAGCATGACTATTCCGGTGATTTACATGCTGGAGCACATGTTAAACAGAATTCGGAGTCAGGTGGTGGCACAAGAGGAGGTGGAGGAAGTAGAGGAGGAGGAGTTGTATGCGGAAGGGCTAACATCTGCAAGGTCCAGACGGTCGGCAGCACCAAGGCGGCAGGCATGTGAGGGTGGGGGAGATGATTTTACCAGGGCGCATGGTAGCAGCCAAACTAGTGAGGAAGGTGCAGGAGCCCAGGAAGAAGTGGAGGACGAACTGATGGAAGACTCATCAGATGAGGGAGACCTTGATCACATTTCTGTTGTGCGAGGTTGGGGGGAGAGGACAGAGGAAGGAAGCATGATTGTTACCTCGCCACCAACACAACAGGGACTTGGTGCTCCTGGATGCGCAACACACATGAGTGCCTTCTTGCTGCACTACCTGCAACATGACCCTCGAATTGTGAGAATTAGAAATAATCCTGACTACTGGGTTGCCACACTGTTAGATCCCCGGTACAAAAGTAAATTTGCAGAAATTATTCCTGCCATAGAAAGGGATGCACGCATGCAGGAGTATCAGCAGAGACTGTTGCAGAATCTTACATGTGCTTTTCCACAAAATACCAGTGGTGCACGTAGTGAATCTCACAGTTCCAACTTGCCAACCGTGGGACCGTCAAGTGTTCAGCACTCAAACCGTAACAGAACCACAGTATCTGCTGGTAACATCAATTTTGCGGAATCATTTCACCACTTTTTTAGCCCATCCTTTGCAAGGCCACAGGAGACAAGAAGTCTGACACATAGTCAACGCCTAGAGACGATGGTAAAGGAGTATCTCCAAGTAAACATTGAAGCCACGACTGTGTCACTGGACCCTTGCTCTTTTTGGGCTTCCAATCTGGATAAATGGCCGGAGCTAGCCACTTACGCCTTGGAGATCTTGTCATGCCCCGCAGCCAGCGTTCTGTCTGAACGTGTGTTCAGCGCTGCTGGTGGTGTGCTGACAGATAAGCGCACGCGGCTCTCCACTGATAATGTAGACAGACTCACGTTCATAAAGATGAACAAATCATGGATCCGAAACGACTTTTCTACCCCTGTGTCATCCTGGGGAGAGTAAAAGCTTGATGATTGGTTAAAATCACCCTACCAACCATTTTAATCTTTCAAATTACTAATCATGTTTATGTGTATCTTGACTGGAAAATAATTTGGGCTTTGTAGCAGTGTGCAGCACTGATCCTATTAGGCCATCTATACTAAAGCTTCAACAGATTTAAAATTAATAATAATTTTCAGCTGCATCTAGCCCGGAAAATAATTTTGGGGCTCCGAGATGCGCAAGACACATAAGTGCCTTCTTGCTGCACTACCTGCAGCATGACCCTCATATTGTCAGAATTCGAAGTAATTATGACTACTGGGTTGCCACACTCTTAGATCCCCCAAACTTTTCGATCAAACTTTTCATTTTAATAAAGACCAAAAAAATGGTCATTTTTGAAATTATAATCATTAGCAGGTTGTTAGAAACTGAAATCAAACAGTTTTCAACTCAAAACTTTATTCTAGGTGATGTTACATTTTCACATAGGACCCCTTGTTCGAAAGGAGCTTCTGAACTCTCTTGTCCATTGAATTTGTCAGGTTTTGGATGATTTCTGCTTCAATTGTTTTGCATGAGGACAGAATACCCTCCCAGAGCTGTTGCTTAGATGTGAACTGCCTCCCGCCATCATAGACACTCCTTTTAATGATGCTCCAAAGGTTCTGAATGGGGTAGAGGTCAGGGGAGCATGGGGGTCACACCATAAGTTTGTCCCCTTTTATGCCCATATCAGCCAGAGATGCAGATGTTTTATGTGCAGCATGAGATGGTGCATTATCATGCAGAAAAATGATCTTGCTGTGAAATACACGGTTCTTCTTCTTAAACCATGGCAGGAAGTGCTGTTTGAGAAAATCCACATACATTATGGAGTTCATCTTTAGCGCCTTCAGGGATCCTAAAGGGGCCGACAATCTCTCTCCCCATGATTCCAGGCCAAAACATTACTCCACCTCCTCCTTGTTGGCGCTGTAGTCGTGTTTGCGTGGGGTGTCCATCAACCAGCCATCCTCCACTCCATCCATCTGGACCATCGAGCGCTGCACGGCACTCATCCGTGAACAAAACAGTTTTGAAATCAGTCTTCATGTAATGTTTGGCCCACTGGAGCCGTTTCTGCTTGTGTGAAGTGGATAGAGGAGGTCGACAGGATGGCGTATGCACAGCTGCAAACCTCTGAAGGACCCTGCATCTTGTTGTTCGGGGGACGTTGGAGGCACAAGCAGCTTCAAAAACTTGTCTGCTGCTATGACAAGGCTTTTTTGCCGCTGCTCTTTCAACCTGACGTAATTGCCTGTAGGAAAGAGTCCTCAATTTGCCCTTATCAGCACGCACACGTGTGTACTGTGAATCAGCTACATACTTCTTGATTGCCAAGACACTTCATCCTGATCATCGCACAATGTTGATTGTAGTCATGCCTTGACCTAAACACTCCACAATTTGTTGCTTCTCAGCAGCCGACACATCCTTTTTCTTTCCCATTTTGGTAGAAAATGTAGGCTGCTTAATAATGTGAGACAGCCTTCTTAAGTAGTCTTGCCTTTCATTGGACACACCTGCCAAACTAATTAGCACAGGTGTCTGCAATTGCTTACAGTGATATAAAGAGCCCTGACACACATCACCATCAATGAGTTTAACTGACAAACAAACAAATTCTTCCCTTATCACTCCTAAACACTTTTTGCATAATAATTTGGAACGCAGTGTACATGTGCTTTTCCACAAAACACCAGTGGTTCACGTAGTGAATCTTACAGGTCTAACTTGCCAACCGTGGTCTGTATGGAGTTGTTCAATAAAGGGCCCAAAATTAAGATAACATAGATGGGAGAGGTCTCTATGAATAGGAATTCCTAAGTATTTGATACCCTGTGAGGGCCAGGCAAAGGGAAAGTTGGACTGGATGGAATCCTATATGGATTTGGGGAGGGAGACATCGAGGGCCTCAGACTTCGCTGCATTGATTTTAAAATTTGACCATGTAACAAAGTGATCTATTTCAGCCATAACAGCATGGATGGATATATGTGATTGAGTGATATATACTAGGACATCATCAGCAAATAGAGAGCACTTGTACTCGGTGCCTCCCACCTCAATCCACCTAATATTGGGGTTATGGCGAATTGATGAGAGCAGGTGCTCCGTCACTAGGATGTATAAGAGAGGGGACAGAGGACATCCCTGCCTTGTCCCATGGGTGATTGTGAAAGCTGATGAAAATGTTCTGACGCACCCCCTGGGCCTTGGGACACCCGGAGCCGGACCCTTTTTGGTGGATGCTGGTGGTTGTAGTCTTCGTGGCGGCGATCCGGTTCCGTGGCTCAGGGCGGTCAAACCAGTGGCGGAACTATTTATGTGGTTTTGATGTTTAAATGTCCGACTACGCCACCCGTGGATTGCGGTCAGAGTGAACCGCCGCTACAGGGCAGACCGCTAAGGCTGGTGTTGTGGGTGCAGCAGAGCGTAGCATAACTCCCCACGGGAGAAGTATAGCCTCAGGGCAGTGTATGCGGAGGATCGTGGTGATGGTGCAGGGCAGCAGCAGTAACGACACGGAGTCAGTGATGCAGTTCAGGGCCTTTACTCACAGTTCTTATTATCCAGACCACGTCTGCAGGTAACGGCTGCCCACGTCGTACTGTGCTCACCAGGTGAGGGGCTCAGACAACTCCCAGATAACTTTGGAGCGCTTCACAGGACCCCCTTTGTGTGTCCTTTGTCTGGCCTTTCTTACCAACACTTCTGTCCGGCTGCCTCGGGCCTCCTCTTGGTAAACTTGGCGCCAGTTTCCCTGACCCTATGTGGTGCCTTCCTAGCGGGTGTAGCAAGGGGCTGCGCCACATAAAATGTCAGAGCCTCCGGTTTCTAGCTGAGGGTCGTTTCCTGCCTCCACTAGTTCGGGGACCGGTCTCCCCCTTTGGCCTGACCCCTCCACGCAGGTGGATTCGGGCGTGCGGTGGCGACTCGCCCGTCCGCACCCCTGGGATCCCTTCATTCCTCGTTCCTGGAGCCTTCTCCGCTCCTCTTCCTTCCTTCTCCCTCTTGCAGGCCTGGGCCTCTGTTACTAGGCCCGCCTCCGGAGCAGAGCTCATGCAGAGCCCCTGCTCCCTGCCACTTCTGCTCAGACTTCTCTGCACTGAACTAAGATGGTGCCCACCTTTTATACTCCCTTCTCAATGCACCCAGGAACTGCTTCCTCCCTGCTCCTGCACTGCAGGGTTCCCCTTCCTCAGTGTTCCCCTTCCTCAGTGTTCCCTCCCCCCACTCCAGCCAGGGACAGGGACTGTCGTGCCCATCTCAGGGGCATATTGGACGCCCTGCCCCACGGCAATGTGGTGTAATGCATGCAGGTGTCGGGTCCTGATCCACACTCCATCCTTATCTGAGAGTGAGATATCACACCTCTGGGTGAGGTGCAATACGTCTGTAGCAACCAAGCCCTCGGTGCTACAGTTCCATTTATCTTCAGCCTAGGTGACATATTGTGATACAGGGCCGTGATTTAGGCTATAAAAGGGTCCCCTAGACCCCTACCCCAAGCTTTTTAAGAGAATCATATATGGCGTGCCAGGAGACTCTATGGAATGCTTTCTCAGCATCCAACGAGAGTATCTACTTACAAATTTTTAACTGCATCTAGCCCAGGAAATACTTTGTGCCTAGTAGCAGTGTCTGCTAGTCAGCGGATTATCCCGGCTGTTAAGCAAGCTACACCACCTGTAGTTTGGACACTTAATTTTTTCAAAGGAAATGCTTCGGGACCACGGGATACTCAGTGAAGAGCATCAGGAGGCACCCCAAGGCATAGGGGCTGGGACTGGCAGTAGGATGCCTTGCGGTGGACAGCCGAGCTCGATCCTTATAAAAGCTTTTTAACTGCAGCAGCTTTAGTGGACGCTACTGAAGCTGGAATTACGCGGCTGCTGGCATGAGACTTGCCCTCCAATAGATCCTTGTAAATGGATTTAAAGTGTATTCATTCAAATTAGAGAGACAATTTAAATTAAAAAGCTTAGAGCTGCCTCCACCACAGGGGGGCTCTCTCGACCCACCAGCGGACAGGCACCAGTATTGGGAGAGGGGGGCTGGTCGTCAGGGTTCACCGCGGCTCTGGCACAAACCCGGCGACACGGAGGTGGCACGGGCAGGAGCGGACTGGCCGTGTCGGCTTCTCACTTTTTGGATTTTAGAAGGGCATGACATGCCTATATCTGTGTCTCCCCCTCCTTTTACTCCTCCACCTCTTTTCTTTTCACATGACTATATGTACTTGTCACTTTTCCATGTGTTAGTTGTGTCTTCTGAGCAGTTTGTCAGCTTTTGGACACCTTTGAAGGTGTTTTCTATGTGTTTCTATGTGTTTTTGTTTGCCTGCCATTGGTTTTAACGGTGTTCGAAGGTGTTCGTCGAACAGTTCGACGAACAGTTCGGCGAACACACGGGTGTTAGACGAACCGAACCGAACTCGAACACTACGGGGGTGGCTCAACACTAGTCCTGACGCTAACCCTAGTTGTCCTGACGCTAACCCTAGTTGTCCTGACGCTAACCCTACTTGTCCTGACGCTAACCCTAGTTGTCCTGACGCTAACCCTAGTTGTCCTGACGCTAACCCTAGTTGTCCTGACGCTAAAACTAGTTGTCCTGACGCTAACCCTAGTTCTCCTGACGCTAACCCTACTTGTCCTGACGCTAACCCTACTTGTCCTGACGCTAACCCTACTTGTCCTGACGCTAACCCTACTTGTCCTGACGCTAACCCTAGTTGTCCTGACGCTAACCCTAGTTGTCCTGACGCTAACCCTAGTTGTCCTGACGCTAACCCTACTTGTCCTGACGCTAACCCTAATTGTCCTGACGCTAACCCTAGTTGTCCTGACGCTAACCCTAGTTGTCCTGATGCTAACCCTAGTTGTCCTGACGCTAACATTACTTGTCCTGACGCTAACCCTAGTTGTCCTGACGCTAACCCTACTTGTCCTGACGCTAACCCTAGTTGTCCTGACGCTAACCCTAGTTGTCCTGATGCTAACCCTACTTGTCCTGACGCTAACCCTAGTTGTCCTGACGCTAACCCTAGTTGTCCTGACGCTAACCCTAGTTGTCCTGACGCTAACCCTACTTGTCCTGACGCTAACCCTACTTGTCCTGACGCTAACCCTAGTTGTCCTGATGCTAACCCTACTTGTCCTGACTCTAACCCTCCTTGTCCTGACGCTAACCCTACTTGTCCTGACGCTAACCCTAGTTGTCCTGACGCTAACCCTAGTTGTCCTGACGCTAACCCTAATTGTCCTGACGCTAACCCTAGTTGTCCTGACGCTAACCCTAGTTGTCCTGACGCTAACCCTAGTTGTCCTGATGCTAACCCTAGTTGTCCTGACGCTCACCCTAGTTGTCCTGACGCTAACCCTAGTTGTTCTGACGCTAACCCTAGTTGTCCTGACGCTAACCCTAGTTGTCCTGACGCTAACCCTACTTGTCCTGACGCTAACCCTAATTGTCCTGACGCTAACCCTAGTTGTCCTGACGCTAACCCTAGTTGTCCTGACGCTAACCCTAGTTGTCCTGACGCTAACCCAAGTTGTCCTGACGCTAACCCTAGTTGTCCTGACGCTAAGCCTACTTGTCCTGACGCTAACCCTAGTTGTCCTGACGCTAACCCTAGTTGTCCTGACGCTAACCCTAGTTGTCCTGACGCTAACCCTAGTTGTCCTGACGCTAAGCCTAGTTGTCCTGGCGCTAACCCTAGTTGTCCTGACGCTAACCCTACTTGTCCTGACGCTAACCCTACTTGTCCTGACGCTAACCCTACCTGTCCTGACGCTAACCCTAGTTGTCCTGACGCTAACCCTATTTGTCCTGACGCTAACCCTAGTTGTCCTGACGCTAACCCTACTTGTCCTGACGCTAACCCTACTTGTCCTGACGCTAACCTTAGTTGTCCTGACGCTAACCCTACTTGTCCTGACGCTAACCCTACTTGTCCTGACGCTAACCCTAGTTGTCCTGACGCTAACCCTAGTTATCCTGACGCGAACCCTAGTTGTCCTGACGCTAACCCTACTTGTCCTGACGCTAACCCTACTTGTCCTGACGCTAACCCTAGTTGTCCTGACGCTAACCCTAGTTGTGCTGACGCTAACCCTACTTGTCCTGACGCTAACCCTAGTTGTCCTGACGCTAACCCTACTTGTCCTGACGCTAACCCTACTTGTCCTGACACTAACTCTACTTGTCCTGACGCTAACCCTAGTTGTCCTGACGCTAACCCTAGTTGTCCTGACGCTAACCCTAGTTGTCCTGACGCTAACCCTACTTGTCCTGACGCTAACCCTAGTTGTCCTGAAGCTAACCCTAGTTGTCCTGACGCTAACCCTACTTGTCCTGACGCTAACCCTAGTTGTCCTGATGCTAACCCTAGTTGTCCTGACGCTAACCCTAGTTGTACTGACGCTAACCCTAGTTGTCCTGACGCTAACCCTACTTGTCCTGACGCTAACCCTAGTTGTCCTGACGCTAACCCTACTTGTCCTGACGCTAACCCTACTTGTCCTGACGCTAACCCTAGTTGTCCTGATGCTAACCCTAGTTGTCCTTACGCTAACCCTACTTGTCCTGACGCTAACCCTAGTTGTCCTGACGCTAACCCTACTTGTCCTGACGCTAACCCTACTTGTCCTGACGCTAACCCTAGTTGTCCTGACGCTAACCCTAGTTGTCCTGACGCTAACCCTAGTTGTCCTGACGCTAACCCTACTTGTCCTGATGCTAACCCTAGTTGTCCTGACGCTAACCCTAGTTGTCCTGATGCTAACCTTAGTTGTCCTGACGCTAACCCTAGTTGTCCTGACGCTAACCCTAGTTGTCCTGACGCTAACCCAAGTTGTCCTGACGCTAACCCTAGTTGTCCTGACGCTAACCCTAGTTGTCCTGATGCTAACCCTAGTTGTCCTGACGCTAACCATACTAGTCCTGACGCTAACCCTACTTGTCCTGACGCTAACCCTAGTTGTCCTGACGCTAACCCTAGTTGTCCTGACGCTAACCCTAGTTGTCCTGACGCTAACCCTACTTGTCCTGACGCTAACCCTAGTTGTCCTGAGGCTAACCCTACTTGTCCTGACGCTAAACCTACTTGTCCTGACGCTAACGCTAGTTGTCCTGACGCTAACCCTACTTGTCCTGACGCTAACCCTACTTGTCCTGACGCTAACCCTAGTTGTCCTGACGCTAACCCTAGTTGTCCTGACGCTAACCCTACTTGTCCTGACGCTAACCCTACTTGTCCTGACGCTAACCCTACTTGTCCTGACGCTAACCCTAGTTGTCCTGACGCTAACCCTACTTGTCCTGACGCTAACCCTACTTGTCCTGACGCTAACCCTACTTGTCCTGACGCTAACCCTAGTTGTCCTGACGCTAACCCTAGTTGTCCTGACGCTAACCCTAGTTGTCCTGACGCTAACCCTAATTGACCTGACGCTAACCCTACTTGTCCTGACGCTAACCCTACTTGACCTGACGCTAACCCTACTTGTCCTGACGCTAACCCTAGTTGTCCTGACGCTAACAAAAGTTGTCCTGACGCTAACCCTAGTTGTCCTGACGCTAACCCTACTTGTCCTGACGCTAACCCTAGTTGTCCTGACGCTAACCCTAGTTGTCCTGACGTTAACCCGAGTTGTCCTGACGCTAACCCTAGTTGTCCTGACGCTAACCCTAGTTGTCCTGACGCTAACCCTAGTTGTCCTGACGCTAACCCTAGTTGTCCTGAGGCTAACCCTACTTGTCCTGACGCTAAACCTACTTGTCCTGACGCTAACCCTAGTTGTCCTGACGCTAACCCTACTTGTCCTGACGCTAACCCTACTTGTCCTGACGCTAACCCTAGCTGTCCTGACGCTAACCCTAGTTCTCCTGACGCTAACCCTAGTTGTCCTGACGCTAACCCTACTTGTCCTGACGCTAACCCTACTTGTCCTGACGCTAACCCTACTTGTCCTGACGCTAACCCTAGTTGTCCTGACGCTAACCCTACTTGTCCTGACGCTAACCCTAGTTGTCCTGACGCTAACCCTACTTGTCCTGACGCTAACCCTACTTGTCCTGACGCTAACCCTAGTTGTCCTGACGCTAACCCTACTTGTCCTGACGCTAACCCTAGTTGTCCTGACGCTAACCCTAGTTGTCCTGACGCTAACCCTACTTGTCCTGACGCTAACCCTACTTGACCTGACGCTAACCCTACTTGTCCTGACGCTAACCCTAGTTGTCCTGACGCTAACCCTAGTTGTCCTGACGTTAACCCGAGTTGTCCTGACGCTAACCCTAGTTGTCCTGACGCTAACCCTAGTTGTCCTGACGCTAACCCTAGTTGTCCTGACGCTAACCCTAGTTGTCCTGAGGCTAACCCTACTTGTCCTGACGCTAAACCTACTTGTCCTGACGCTAACCCTAGTTGTCCTGACGCTAACCCTACTTGTCCTGACGCTAACCCTACTTGACCTGACGCTAACCCTACTTGTCCTGACGCTAACCCTAGTTGTCCTGACGCTAACCCTAGTTGTCCTGACGCTAACCCTACTTGTCCTGACGCTAACCCTACTTGTCCTGACGCTAACCCTAGTTGTCCTGACGCTAACCCTAGTTGTCCTGACGCTAACCCTACTTGTCCTGACGCTAACCCTAGTTGTCCTGACGCTAACCCTACTTGTCCTGACGCTAACCCTACTTGTCCTGACTCTAACCCTAGTTGTCCTGACGCTAACCCTAGTTGTCCTGACGCTAACCCTAGTTGTCCTGACGCTAACCCTAGTTGTCCTGACGCTAACCCTAGTTGACCTGACGCTAACCCTACTTGTCCTGACGCTAACCCTACTTGACCTGACGCTAACCCTACTTGTCCTGACGCTAACCCTAGTTGTCCTGACGCTAACCCTAGTTGTCCTGACGCTAACCCTACTTGTCCTGACGCTAACCCTAGTTGTCCTGACGCTAACCCTAGTTGTCCTGACGCTAACCCTAGTTGTCCTGACGCTAACCCTACTTGTCCTGACGCTAACCCTAGTTGTCCTGAGGCTAACCCTACTTGTCCTGACGCTAAACCTACTTGTCCTGACGCTAACCCTAGTTGTCCTGACGCTAACCCTACTTGTCCTGACGCTAACCCTACTTGTCCTGACGCTAACCCTAGTTGTCCTGACGCTAACCCTAGTTGTCCTGACGCTAACCCTACTTGTCCTGACGCTAACCCTACTTGTCCTGACGCTAACCCTACTTGTCCTGATGCTAACCCTGGTTGTCCTGACGCTAACCCTACTTGTCCTGACGCTAACCCTAGTTGTCCTGACGCTAACCCTACTTGTCCTGACGCTAACCCTACTTGTCCTGACGCTAACCCTACTTGTCCTGACGCTAACCCTAGTTGTCCTGACGCTAACCCTAGTTGTCCTGACGCTAACCCTAGTTGTCCTGACGCTTACCCGAATTGACCTGACGCTAACCCTACTTGTCCTGACGCTAACCCTACTTGACCTGACGCTAACCCTAGTTGTCCTGACGCTAACCCTAGTTGTCCTGACGCTAACCCTAGTTGTCCTGACGCTAACCCTAGTTGTCCTGACGCTAACCCTACTTGTCCTGACGCTAACCCTAGTTGTCCTGACGCTAACCCTAGTTGTCCTGACGCTAACCCGAGTTGTCCTGACGCTAACCCTACTTGTCCTGACGCTAACCCTAGTTGTCCTGACGCTAACCCTAGTTGTCCTGACGCTAACCCTAGTTGTCCTGAGGCTAACCCTACTTGTCCTGATGCTAAACCTACTTGTCCTGACGCTAACCCTAGTTGTCCTGACGCTAACCCTACTTGTCCTGACGCTAACCCTACTTGTCCTGACGCTAACCCTAGCTGTCCTGACGCTAACCCTAGTTCTCCTGACGCTAACCCTAGTTGTCCTGACGCTAACCCTACTTGTCCTGACGCTAACCCTACTTGTCCTGACGCTAACCCTAGTTGTCCTGACGCTAACCCTACTTGTCCTGACGCTAACCCTACTTGTCCTGACGCTAACCCTAGTTGTCCTGACGCTAACCCTACTTGTCCTGACGCTAACCCTAGTTGTCCTGACGCTAACCCTAGTTGTCCTGACGCTAACCCTACTTGTCCTGACGCTAACCCTACTTGACCTGACGCTAACCCTACTTGTCCTGACGCTAACCCTAGTTGTCCTGACGCTAACCCTAGTTGTCCTGACGCTAACACTACTTGTCCTGACGCTAACCCTAGTTGTCCTGACGCTAACCCTAGTTGTCCTGACGCTAACCCGAGTTGTCCTGACGCTAACCCTACTTGTCCTGACGCTAACCCTACTTGTCCTGACGCTAACCCTAGTTGTCCTGACGCTAACCCTAGTTGTCCTGACGCTAACCCTACTTGTCCTGACGCTAACCCTACTTGTCCTGACGCTAACCCTAGTTGTCCTGACGCTAACCCTAGTTGTCCTGACGCTAACCCTACTTGTCCTGACGCTAACCCTAGTTGTCCTGACGCTAACCCTACTTGTCCTGACGCTAACCCTACTTGTCCTGACTATAACCCTAGTTGTCCTGACGCTAACCCTAGTTGTCCTGACGCTAACCCTAGTTGTCCTGACGCTAACCCTAGTTGTCCTGACGCTAACCCTAGTTGACCTGACGCTAACCCTACTTGTCCTGACGCTAACCCTACTTGACCTGACGCTAACCCTACTTGTCCTGACGCTAACCCTAGTTGTCCTGACGCTAACCCTACTTGTCCTGACGCTAACCCTAGTTGTCCTGACGCTAACCCTACTTGTCCTGACGCTAACCCTACTTGTCCTGACGCTAACCCTACTTGTCCTGACGCTAACCCTAGCTGTCCTGACGCTAACCCTAGTTCTCCTGACGCTAACCCTAGTTGTCCTGACGCTAACCCTACTTGTCCTGACGCTAACCCTAGTTGTCCTGACGCTAACCCTAC
This sequence comes from Phyllobates terribilis, assembly GCF_046119375.1. Classification (NCBI taxonomy): domain Eukaryota; kingdom Metazoa; phylum Chordata; class Amphibia; order Anura; family Dendrobatidae; genus Phyllobates; species Phyllobates terribilis. The sequence continues at coordinate 1,704,243 of NW_027363002.1, read as the reverse complement.
TTGTCCTGACGCTAACCCTAGTTGTCCTGACGGGAATCCTACTTGTCCTGACGCTAACCCTAGTTGTCCTGACGCTAACCCTAGTTGTCCTGACGCTAACCCTACTTGTCCTGACGCTAACCCTAGTTGTCCTGACGCTAACCCTAGTTGTCCTGACGCTAACCCGAGTTGTCCTGACGCTAACCCTACTTGTCCTGACGCTAACCCTAGTTGTCCTGACGCTAACCCTAGTTGTCCTGACGCTAACCCTAGTTGTCCTGACGCTAACCCTACTTGTCCTGACGCTAACCCTACTTGTCCTGACGCTAACCCTAGTTGTCCTGACGCTAACCCTAGTTGTCCTGACGCTAACCCTACTTGTCCTGACGCTAACCCTAGTTGTCCTGACGCTAACCCTACTTGTCCTGACGCTAACCCTACTTGTCCTGACTCTAACCCTAGTTGTCCTGATGCTAACCCTAGTTGTCCTGACGCTAACCCTAGTTGTCCTGACGCTAACCCTAGTTGTCCTGACGCTAACCCTAGTTGACCTGACGCTAACCCTACTTGTCCTGACGCTAACCCTACTTGACCTGACGCTAACCCTAGTTGTCCTGACGCTAACCCTAGTTGTCCTGACGCTAACCCTACTTGTCCTGACGCTAACCCTAGTTGTCCTGACGCTAACCCTACTTGTCCTGACGCTAACCCTACTTGTCCTGACGCTAACCCTACTTGTCCTGACGCTAACCCTAGCTGTCCTGACGCTAACCCTAGTTCTCCTGACGCTAACCCTAGTTGTCCTGACGCTAACCCTACTTGTCCTGACGCTAACCCTAGTTGTCCTGACGCTAACCCTAGTTGTCCTGACGCTAACCCTACTTGTCCTGACGCTAACCCTAGTTGTCCTGACGCTAACCCTACTTGTCCTGACGCTAACCCTACTTGTCCTGACTCTAACCCTAGTTGTCCTGACGCTAACCCTAGTTGTCCTGACGCTAACCCTAGTTGTCCTGACGCTAACCCTAGTTGTCCTGACGCTAACCCTAGTTGACCTGACGCTAACCCTACTTGTCCTGACGCTAACCCTACTTGACCTGACGCTAACCCTACTTGTCCTGACGCTAACCCTAGTTGTCCTGACGCTAACCCTACTTGTCCTGACGCTAACCCTAGTTGTCCTGACGCTAACCCTACTTGTCCTGACGCTAACCCTACTTGTCCTGACGCTAACCCTACTTGTCCTGACGCTAACCCTAGCTGTCCTGACGCTAACCCTAGTTCTCCTGACGCTAACCCTAGTTGTCCTGACGCTAACCCTACTTGTCCTGACGCTAACCCTACTTGTCCTGACGCTAACCCTACTTGTCCTGACGCTAACCCTAGTTGTCCTGACGCTAACCCTACTTGTCCTGACGCTAACCCTACTTGTCCTGACGCTAACCCTACTTGTCCTGACGCTAACCCTACTTGTCCTGACGCTAACCCTAGTTGTCCTGACGCTAACCCTACTTGTCCTGACGCTAACCCTAGTTGTCCTGACGCTAACCCTACTTCTCCTGACGCTAACCCTACTTGTCCTGACGCTAACCCTAGTTGTCCTGACGCTAACCCTACTTGTCCTGACGCTAACCCTAGTTGTCCTGACACTAACCCTAGTTGTCCTGACGCTAACCCTACTTATCCTGACGCTAACCCTACTTGACCTGACGCTAACCCTACTTGTCCTGACGCTAACCCTAGTTGTCCTGACGCTAACCCTAGTTGTCCTGACGCTAACCCTACTTGTCCTGACGCTAACCCTAGTTGTCCTGACGCTAACCCTAGTTGTCCTGACGCTAACCCGAGTTGTCCTGACGCTAACCCTACTTGTCCTGACGCTAACCCTAGTTGTCCTGACGCTAACCCTAGTTGTCCTGACGCTAACCCTAGTTGTCCTGACGCTAACCCTACTTGTCCTGACGCTAACCCTAGTTGTCCTGACGCTAACCCTAGTTGTCCTGACGCTAACCCTACTTGTCCTGACGCTAACCCTAGTTGTCCTGACGCTAACCCTACTTGTCCTGACGCTAACCCTACTTGTCCTGACTCTAACCCTAGTTGTCCTGACGCTAACCCTAGTTGTCCTGACGCTAACCCTAGTTGTCCTGACGCTAACCCTAGTTGTCCTGACGCTAACCCTAGTTGACCTGACGCTAACCCTACTTGTCCTGACGCTAACCCTACTTGACCTGACGCTAACCCTACTTGTCCTGACGCTAACCCTAGTTGTCCTGACGCTAACCCTACTTGTCCTGACGCTAACCCTAGTTGTCCTGACGCTAACCCTACTTGTCCTGACGCTAACCCTACTTGTCCTGACGCTAACCCTACTTGTCCTGACGCTAACCCTAGCTGTCCTGACGCTAACCCTAGTTCTCCTGACGCTAACCCTAGTTGTCCTGACGCTAACCCTACTTGTCCTGACGCTAACCCTACTTGTCCTGACGCTAACCCTACTTGTCCTGACGCTAACCCTAGTTGTCCTGACGCTAACCCTACTTGTCCTGACGCTAACCCTACTTGTCCTGACGCTAACCCTACTTGTCCTGACGCTAACCCTACTTGTCCTGACGCTAACCCTAGTTGTCCTGACGCTAACCCTACTTGTCCTGACGCTAACCCTAGTTGTCCTGACGCTAACCCTACTTGTCCTGACGCTAACCCTACTTGTCCTGACGCTAACCCTAGTTGTCCTGACGCTAACCCTACTTGTCCTGACGCTAACCCTAGTTGTCCTGACACTAACCCTAGTTGTCCTGACGCTAACCCTACTTATCCTGACGCTAACCCTACTTGACCTGACGCTAACCCTACTTGTCCTGACGCTAACCCTAGTTGTCCTGACGCTAACCCTAGTTGTCCTGACGCTAACCCTACTTGTCCTGACGCTAACCCTAGTTGTCCTGACGCTAACCCTAGTTGTCCTGACGCTAACCCGAGTTGTCCTGACGCTAACCCTACTTGTCCTGACGCTAACCCTAGTTGTCCTGACGCTAACCCTAGTTGTCCTGACGCTAACCCTAGTTGTCCTGACGCTAACCCTACTTGTCCTGACGCTAACCCTAGTTGTCCTGACGCTAACCCTAGTTGTCCTGACGCTAACCCTACTTGTCCTGACGCTAACCCTAGTTGTCCTGACGCTAACCCTACTTGTCCTGACGCTAACCCTACTTGTCCTGACTCTAACCCTAGTTGTCCTGACGCTAACCCTAGTTGTCCTGACGCTAACCCTAGTTGTCCTGACGCTAACCCTAGTTGACCTGACGCTAACCCTACTTGTCTTGACGCTAACCCTACTTGACCTGACGCTAACCCTACTTGTCCTGACGCTAACCCTAGTTGTCCTGACGCTAACCCTAGTTGTCCTGACGCTAACCCTACTTGTCCTGACGCTAACCCTAGTTGTCCTGACGCTAACCCTAGTTGTCCTGACGCTAACCCTAGTTGTCCTGACGCTAACCCGAGTTGTCCTGACGCTAACCCTACTTGTCCTGACGCTAACCCTAGTTGTCCTGACGCTAACCCTAGTTGTCCTGACGCTAACCCTACTTGTCCTGACGCTAACCCTAGTTGTCCTGATGCTAACCCTAGTTGTCCTGACGCTAACCCTAGTTGTCCTGACGCTAACCCTAGTTGTCCTGACGCTAACCCTACGCTAACCCTAGTTGTCCTGACGCTAACCCTAGTTGTCCTGACGCTAACCCTACTTGTCCTGACGCTAACCCTACTTGTCCTGACGCTAACCCTACTTGTCCTGACGCTAACCCTACTTGTCCTGACGCTAACCCTAGTTGTCCTGACGCTAACCCTAGTTGTCCTGACGCTAACCCTAGTTGTCCTGATGCTAACCCTAGTTGTCCTGACGCTAACCCTTGTTGTCCTGACGCTAACCCTAGTTCTCCTGACGCTAACCCTAGTTGTCCTGACGCTAACCCTAGTTGTCCTGACGCTAACCCTACTTGTCCTGATGCTAACCCTACTTGTCCTGACGCTAACCCTAGTTGTCCTGACGCTAACCCTAGTTGTCCTGACGCTAACCCTACTTGTCCTGACGCTAACCCTACTTGTCCTGACGCTAACCCTAGTTGTCCTGACGCTAACCCTAGTTGTCCTGACGCTAACCTTAGTTGTCCTGACGCTAACCCTACTTGTCCTGACGCTAAGCCTAGTTGTCCTGACGCTAACCCTACTTGTCCTGACGCTAACCCTACTGGTCCTGACGCTAACCCTAGTTGTCCTGACGCTAACCCTAGTTATCCTGACGCTAACCCTACTTGTCCTGACGCTAACCCTAGTTGGCCTGACGCTAACCCTAGTTGTCCTGACGCTAACCCTAGTTGTCCTGACGCTAACCCTAGTTGTCCTGACGCTAACCCTGGATGTCCTGACGCTAACCCTAGTTGTCCTGACGCTAACCCTAGTTGTCCTGACGCTAACCCTACTTGTCCTGATGCTAACCCTACATGTCCTGACGCTAACCCTAGTTGTCCTGACACTAACCCTAGTTGTCCTGACGCTAACCCTAGTTGTCCTGACGCTAACCCTACTTGTCCTGACGCTAACCTTACTTGTCCTGACGCTAACCCTACTTGTCCTGACGCTAACCCTAGTTGTCCTGACGCTAACCCTAGTTGTCCTGACGCTAACCCTAGTTGTCCTGATGCTAACCCTACTTGTCCTGACGCTAACCCTAGTTGTCCTGACGCTAACCCTAGTTGTCCTGACGCTAACCCTACTTGTCCTGACGCCAACCGTAGTTGTCCTGACGCTAACCCTAGTTGTCCTGACGCTAACCCTAGTTGTCCTGACGCTAACCCTAATTGTCCTGACGCTAACCCTAGTTGTCCTGACGCTAACACTAGTTGTCCTGACGCTAACCCTACTTGTCCTGACGCCAACCGTAGTTGTCCTGACGCTAACCCTAGTTGTCCTGACGCTAACCCTAGTTGTCCTGACGCTAACCCTACTTGTCCTGACGCTAACCCTAGTTGTCCTGACGCTAACCCTAGTTGTCCTGACGCTAACCCTACTTGTCCTGACGCTAACCCTAGTTGTCTTGACGCTAACCCTAGTTGTCCTGACGCTAACCCTAGTTATCCTGACGCTGACCCTAGTTGTCCTGACGCTAACCCTAGTTGTCCTGACGCTAACCCTAGTTGTCCTGACGCTAACCCTACTTGTCCTGACGCTAACCCTAGTTGTCCTGACGCTAACCCTAGTTGTCCTGACGCTAACCCTAGTTGTCCTGACGCTAACCCTAGTTGTCCTGATGCTAACCCTACTTGTCCTGACGCTAACCCTAGTTGTCCTGACGTTAACCCTACTTGTCCTGACGCTAACCCTACTTGTCCTGACGCTAACCCTACTTGTCCTGACGCTAACCCTAGTTGTGCTGACGCTAACCCTAGTTGTCCTGACGCTAACCCTAGTTGTCCTGACGCTAACCCTAGTTGTCCTGACGCTAACCCTACTTGTCCTGACGCTAACCCTACTTGACCTGACGATAACCCTACTTGTCCTGACGCTAACCCTAGTTGTCCTGACGCTAACCCTAGTTGTCCTGACGCTAACCCTACTTGTCCTGACACTAACCCTAGTTGTCCTGACGCTAACCCTAGTTGTCCTGACGCTAACCCTAGTTGTCCTGATGCTAACCCGAGTTGTCCTGACGCTAACCCTACTTGTCCTGACGCTAACCCTAGTTGACCTGTCTCTAACCCTAGTTGTCCTGACGCTAACCCTAGTTGTCCTGATGCTAACCCTAGTTGTCCTGATGCTAACCCTAGTTGTCCTGACGCTAACCCTAGTTCTCCTGACGCTAACCCTAGTTGTCCTGACGCTAACCCTAGTTGTCCTGACGCTAACCCTAGTTGTCCTGACGCTAACCCTAGTTGTCCTGACGCTAACCCTACTTGTCCTGACGCTAACCCTAGTTGTCCTGACACTAACCCTACTTGTCCTGACGCTAACCCTACTTGTCCTGACGCTAACCCTACTTGTCCTGACGCTAACCCTAGTTGTCCTGACGCTAACCCTAGTTGTCCTGACGCTAACCTTACTTGTCCTGACGCTAACCCTAGTTGTCCTGACGCTAACCCTACTTGTCCTGACGCTAACCCTACTTGTCCTGATGCTAACCCTAGTTGTCCTGACGCTAACCCTAGTTATCCTGACGCTAACCCTACTTGTCCTGACGCTAACCCTAGTTGTCCTGACGCTAACCCTAGTTGTCCTGACGCTAACCCTAGTTGTCCTGACGCTAACCCTAGTTGTCCTGACGCTAACCCTAGTTGTCCTGACGCTAACCCTACTTGTCCTGACGCTAACCCTAGTTGTCCTGACGCTAACCCTAGTTGTCCTGACGCTAATCCTACTTGTCCTGACGCCAACCCTAGTTGTCCTGACGCTAACCCTAGTTGTCCTGACGCTAACCCTAGTTGTCCTGACGCTAACCCTACTTGTCCTGACGCTAACCCTAGTTGTCCTGACGCTAACCCTAGTTGTCCTGACGGTAACCCTACTTGTCCTGACGCTAACCCTAGTTGTCCTGACGCTAACCCTAGTTGTCCTGACGCTAACTCTAGTTGTCCTGACGCTAACCCTAGTTGTCTTGAGGCTAACCCTACTTGTCCTGACGCTAAACCTACTTGTCCTGACGCTAACCCTAGTTGTCCTGACGCTAACCCTACTTGTCCTGACGCTAACCCTACTTGTCCTGACGCTAACCGTAGCTGTCCTGACGCTAACCCTAGTTGTCCTGACGCTAACCCTAGTTGTCCTGACGCTAACCCTACTTGTCCTGACGCTAACCCTACTTGTCCTGACGCTAACCCTACTTGTCCTGACGCTAACCCTAGTTGTCCTGATGCTAACCCTACTTGTCCTGACGCTAACCCTAGTTGTCCTGACGCTAACCCTACTTGTCCTGACGCTAACCCTACTTGTCCTGACGCTAACCCTAGTTGTCCTGACGCTAACCCTACTTGTCCTGACGCTAACCCTAGTTGTCCTGACGCTAACCCTAGTTGTCCTGACGCTAACCCTAGTTGTCCTGACGCTAACCCTAGTTGACCTGACGCTAACCCTACTTGTCCTGACGCTAACCCTACTTGACCTGACGCTAACCCTACTTGTCCTGACGCTAACCCTAGTTGTCCTGACGCTAACCCAAAGTTGTTCTGACGCTAACCCTAGTTGTCCTGACGCTAACCCTACTTGTCCTGACGCTAACCCTAGTTGTCCTGACGCTAACCCTAGTTGTCCTGACGCTAACCCGAGTTGTCCTGACGCTAACCCTACTTGTCCTGACGCTAAACCTAGTTGTCCTGACGCTAACCCTAGTTGTCCTGACGCTAACCCTACTTGTCCTGACGCTAACCCTACTTGTCCTGACGCTAACCCTAGTTGTCCTGACGCTAACCCTAGTTGTCCTGACGCTAACCCTACTTGTCCTGACGCTAACCCTAGTTGTCCTGACGCTAACCCTAGTTGTCCTGACGCTAACCCTAGTTGTGCTGACGCTAACCCTAGTTGACCTGACACTAACCCTACTTGTCCTGACGCTAACCCTACTTGACCTGACGCTAACCCTACTTGTCCTGACGCTAACCCTAGTTGTCCTGACGCTAACCCTAGTTGTCCTGACGCTAACCCTAGTTGTCCTGACGCTAACCCTACTTGTCCTGACGCTAACCCTAGTTGTCCTGACGCTAACCCTAGTTGTCCTGACGCTAACCCTAGTTGTCCTGACGCTAACCCGAGTTGTCCTGACGCTAACCCTACTTGTCCTGACGCTAACCCTAGTTGTCCTGACGCTAACCCTAGTTGTCCTGACACTAACCCTACTTGTCCTGACGCTAACCCTACTTGTCCTGACGCTAACCCTAGTTGTCCTGATGCTAACCCTATTTGTCCTGACGCTAACCCTAGTTGTCCTGATGCTAACCCTAGTTGTTCTGACGCTAACCCTACTTGTCCTGATGCTAACCCTACTTGTCCTGACGCTAACCCTACTTGTCCTGACGCTAACCCTACTTGTCCTGACGCTAACCCTAGTTGTCCTGACGCTAACCCTAGTTGTCCTGACGCTAACACTAGTTGTCCTGACGCTAACCCTACTTGTCCTGACGTCAACCGTAGTTGTCCTGACGCTAACCCTAGTTGTCCTGACGCTAACCCTAGCTGTCCTGACGCTAACCCTACTTGTCCTGACGCTAACCCTAGTTGTCCTGACGCTAACCCTAGTTGTCCTGACGCTAACCCTACTTGTCCTGACGCTAACCCTAGTTGTCTTGACGCTAACCCTAGTTGTCCTGACGCTAACCCTAGTTATCCTGACGCTAACCCTAGTTGTCCTGACGCTAACCCTAGTTGTCCTGATGCTAACCCTAGTTGTCCTGACGCTAACCCTACTTGTCCTGACGCTAACCCTAGTTGTCCTGACGCTAACCCTAGTTGTCCTGACGCTAACCCTAGTTGTCCTGACGCTAACCATAGTTGTCCTGATGCTAACCCTACTTGTCCTGACGCTAACCCTAGTTGTCCTGACGTTAACCCTACTTGTCCTGACGCTAACCCTACTTGTCCTGACGCTAACCCTACTTGTCCTGACGCTAACCCTACTTGTCCTAACGCTAACCCTAGTTGTGCTGACGCTAACCCTAGTTGTCCTGACGCTAACCCTAGTTGTCCTGACGCTAACCCTAGTTGTCCTGACGCTAACCCTAGTTGTCCTGACGCTAACCCTAGTTGACCTGACGCTAACCCTACTTGTCCTGACGCTAACCCTACTTGACCTGACGATAACCCTACTTGTCCTGACGCTAACCCTAGTTGTCCTGACGCTAACCCTAGTTGTCCTGACGCTAACCCTAGTTGTCCTGACGCTAACCCTACTTGTCCTGACACTAACCCTAGTTGTCCTGACGCTAACCCTAGTTGTCCTGACGCTAACCCTAGTTGTCCTGACGCTAACCCGAGTTGTCCTGACGCTAACCCTACTTGTCCTGACGCTAACCCTAGTTGACCTGTCTCTAACCCTAGTTGTCCTGACGCTAACCCTAGTTGTCCTGACGCTAACCCTAGTTGTCCTGATGCTAACCCTAGTTGTCCTGATGCTAACCCTAGTTGTCCTGACGCTAACCCTAGTTCTCCTGACGCTAACCCTAGTTGTCCTGACGCTAACCCTAGTTGTCCTGACGCTAACCCTAGTTGTCCTGACGCTAACCCTAGTTGTCCTGACGCTAACCCTACTTGTCCTGACGCTAACCCTAGTTGTCCTGACGCTAACCCTACTTGTCCTGACGCTAACCCTACTTGTCCTGACGCTAACCCTAGTTGTCCTGACGCTAACCCTAGTTGTCCTGACGCTAACCTTACTTGTCCTGACGCTAACCCTAGTTGTCCTGACGCTAACCCTACTTGTCCTGACGCTAACCCTACTTGTCCTGATGCTAACCCTAGTTGTCCTGACGCTAACCCTAGTTGTCCTGACGCTAACCCTAGTTATCCTGACGCTAACCCTACTTGTCCTGACGCTAACCCTAGTTGTCCTGACGCTAACCCTAGTTGTCCTGACGCTAACCCTAGTTGTCCTGACGCTAACCCTACTTGTCCTGATGTTAACCCTACTTGTCCTGACGCTAACCCTAGTTGTCCTGACGCTAACCCTAGTTGTCCTGACGCTAACCCTAGTTGTCCTTACGCTAACCCTAGTTGTCCTGACGCTAACCCTACTTGTCCTGACGCTAACCCTAGTTGTCCTGACGCTAATCCTACTTGTCCTGACGCCAACCCTAGTTGTCCTGACGCTAACCCTAGTTGTCCTGACGCTAACCCTAGTTGTCCTGACGCTAACCCTACTTGTCCTGACGCTAACCCTAGTTGTCCTGACGCTAACCCTAGTTGTCCTGACGCTAACCCTACTTGTCCTGACGCTAACCCTAGTTGTCCTGACGCTAACCCTAGTTGTCCTGACGCTAACTCTAGTTGTCCTGACGCTAACCCTAGTTGTCCTGAGGCTAACCCTACTTGTCCTGACGCTAAACCTACTTGTCCTGACGCTAACCCTAGTTGTCCTGACGCTAACCCTACTTGTCCTGATGCTAACCCTACTTGTCCTGACGCTAACCCTAGCTGTCCTGACGCTAACCCTAGCTGTCCTGACGCTAACCCTAGTTGTCCTGACGCTAACCCTACTTGTCCTGACGCTAACCCTACTAGTCCTGACGCTAACCCTAGTTGTCCTGACGCTAACCCTACTTGTCCTGACGCTAACCCTAGTTGTCCTGACGCTAACCCTACTTGTCCTGACGCTAACCCTACTTGTCCTGACGCTAACCCTAGTTGTCCTGACGCTAACCCTACTTGTCCTGACGCTAACCCTAGTTGTCCTGACGCTAACCCTAGTTGTCCTGACGCTAACCCTAGTTGTCCTGACGCTAACCCTAGTTGACCTGACGCTAACCCTACTTGTCCTGACGCTAACCCTACTTGACCTGACGCTAACCCTACTTGTCCTGACGCTAACCCTAGTTGTCCTGACGCTAACCCTAGTTGTCATGACGCTAACCCTAGTTGTCCTGACGCTAACCCTACTTGTCCTGACGCTAACCCTAGTTGTCCTGACGCTAACCCTAGTTGTCCTGACGCTAACCCGAGTTGTCCTGACGCTAACCCTACTTGTCCTGACGCTAACCCTAGTTGTCCTGACGCTAACCCTAGTTGTCCTGACGCTAACCCTACTTGTCCTGACGCTAACCCTACTTGTCCTGACGCTAACCCTAGTTGTCCTGACGCTAACCCTAGTTGTCCTGACGCTAACCCTACTTGTCCTGACGCTAACCCTAGTTGTCCTGACGCTAACCCTAGTTGTCCTGACGCTAACCCTAGTTGTCCTGACGCTAACCCTAGTTGTCCTGACGCTAACCATAGTTGACCTGACGCTAACCCTACTTGTCCTGACGCTAACCCTACTTGTCCTGACGCTAACCCTAGTTGTCCTGACGCTAACCCTAGTTGTCCTGACGCTAACCCTAGTTGTCCTGACGCTAACCCTACTTGTCCTGACGCTAACCCTAGTTGTCCTGACGCTAACCCTAGTTGTCCTGACGCTAACCCTAGTTGTCCTGACGCTAACCCGAGTTGTCCTGACGCTAACCCTACTTGTCCTGATGCTAACCCTAGTTGTCCTGACGCTAACCCTAGTTGTCCTGACGCTAACCCTACTTGTCCTGACGCTAACCCTAGTTGTCCTGTTGCTAACCCTAGTTGTCCTGACGCTAACCCTAGTAGTCCTGATGCTAACCCTAGTTGCTCTGACGCTAACCCTACTTGTCCTGACGCTAACCCTACTTGTCCTGACACTAACCCTAGTTGTCCTGACGCTAACCCTAGTTGTCCTGACGCTAACCCGAGTTGTCCTGACGCTAACCCTACTTGTCCTGACGCTAACCCTAGTTGACCTGTCTCTAACCCTAGTTGTCCTGACGCTAACCCTAGTTGTCCTGACGCTAACCCTAGTTGTCCTGACGCTAACCCTAGTTGTCCTGACGCTAACCCTACTTGTCCTGACGCTAACCCTAGTTGTCCTGACGCTAACCCTAGTTGTCCTGACGCTAACCCTACTTGTCCTGACGCTAACCCTACTTGTCCTGACGCTAACCCTAGTTGTCCTGACGCTAACCCTAGTTGTCCTGACGCTAACCCTACTTGTCCTGACGCTAACCCTACTTGTCCTGACACTAACCCTAGTTGTCCTGACGCTAACCCTAGTTGTCCTGACGCTAACCCGAGTTGTCCTGACGCTAACCCTACTTGTCCTGACGCTAACCCTAGTTGACCTGTCTCTAACCCTAGTTGTCCTGACGCTAACCCTAGTTGTCCTGACGCTAACCCTAGTTGTCCTGATGCTAACCCTAGTTGTCCTGATGCTAACCCTAGTTGTCCTGACGCTAACCCTAGTTGTCCTGACGCTAACCCTAGTTGTCCTGACGCTAATCCTACTTGTCCTGACGCCAACCCTAGTTGTCCTGACGCTAACCCTAGTTGTCCTGACGCTAACCCTAGTTGTCCTGACGCTAACCCTACTTGTCCTGACGCTAACCCTAGTTGTCCTGACGCTAACCCTAGTTGTCCTGACGCTAACCCTACTTGTCCTGACGCTAACCCTAGTTGTCCTGACGCTAACCCTAGTTGTCCTGACGCTAACTCTAGTTGTCCTGACGCTAACCCTAGTTGTCCTGAGGCTAACCCTACTTGTCCTGACGCTAAACCTACTTGTCCTGACGCTAACCCTAGTTGTCCTGACGCTAACCCTACTTGTCCTGATGCTAACCCTACTTGTCCTGACGCTAACCCTAGCTGTCCTGACGCTAACCCTAGCTGTCCTGACGCTAACCCTAGTTGTCCTGACGCTAACCCTACTTGTCCTGACGCTAACCCTACTTGTCCTGACGCTAACCCTAGTTGTCCTGACGCTAACCCTACTTGTCCTGACGCTAACCCTAGTTGTCCTGACGCTAACCCTACTTGTCCTGACGCTAACCCTACTTGTCCTGACGCTAACCCTACTTGTCCTGACGCTAACCCTAGTTGTCCTGACGCTAACCCTACTTGTCCTGACGCTAACCCTAGTTGTCCTGACGCTAACCCTAGTTGTCCTGACGCTAACCCTACTTGTCCTGACGCTAACCCTAGTTGTCCTGACGCTAACCCTAGTTGTCCTGACGCTAACCCTAGTTGTCCTGACGCTAACCCTAGTTGTCCTGACGCTAACCCTAGTTGACCTGACGCTAACCCTACTTGTCCTGACGCTAACCCTACTTGTCCTGACGCTAACCCTAGTTGTCCTGACGCTAACCCTAGTTGTCCTGACGCTAACCCTAGTTGTCCTGACGCTAACCCTACTTGTCCTGACGCTAACCCTAGTTGTCCTGACGCTAACCCTAGTTGTCCTGACGCTAACCCGAGTTGTCCTGACGCTAACCCTACTTGTCCTGACGCTAACCCTAGTTGTCCTGACGCTAACCCTAGTTGTCCTGACGCTAACCCTACTTGTCCTGACGCTAACCCTAGTTGTCCTGTTGCTAACCCTAGTTGTCCTGACGCTAACCCTAGTAGTCCTGATGCTAACCCTAGTTGCTCTGACGCTAACCCTACTTGTCCTGACGCTAACCCTACTTGTCCTGACACTAACCCTAGTTGTCCTGACGTTAACCCTAGTTGTCCTGACGCTAACCCGAGTTGTCCTGACGCTAACCCTACTTGTCCTGACGCTAACCCTAGTTGACCTGTCTCTAACCCTAGTTGTCCTGACGCTAACCCTAGTTGTCCTGACGCTAACCCTAGTTGTCCTGATGCTAACCCTAGTTGTCCTGATGCTAACCCTAGTTGTCCTGACGCTAACCCTAGTTCTCCTGACGCTAACCCTAGTTGTCCTGACGCTAACCCTAGTTGTCCTGACGCTAACCCTAGTTGTCCTGACGCTAACCCTACTTGTCCTGACGCTAACCCTTGTTGTCCTGACGCTAACCCTACTTGTCCTGACGCTAACCCTACTTGTCCTGACGCTAACCCTAGTTGTCCTGACGCTAACCCTAGTTGTCCTGACGCTAACCTTACTTGTCCTGACGCTAACCCTAGTTGTCCTGACGCTAACCCTACTTGTCCTGACGCTAACCCTACTTGTCCTGATGCTAACCCTAGTTGTCCTGACGCTAACCCTAGTTATCCTGACGCTAACCCTACTTGTCCTGACGCTAACCCTAGTTGTCCTGACGCTAACCCTAGTTGTCCTGACGCTAACCCTAGTTGTCCTGACGCTAACCCTACTTGTCCTGATGTTAACCCTACTTGTCCTGACGCTAACCCTAGTTGTCCTGACGCTAACCCTAGTTGTCCTGACGCTAACCCTAGTTGTCCTTACGCTAACCCTAGTTGTCCTGACGCTAACCCTACTTGTCCTGACGCTAACCCTAGTTGTCCTGACGCTAACCCTAGTTGTCCTGACGCTAATCCTACTTGTCCTGACGCCAACCCTAGTTGTCCTGACGCTAACCCTAGTTGTCCTGACGCTAACCCTAGTTGTCCTGACGCTAACCCTACTTGTCCTGACGCTAACCCTAGTTGTCCTGACGCTAACCCTAGTTGTCCTGACGCTAACCCTACTTGTCCTGACGCTAACCCTAGTTGTCCTGACGCTAACCCTAGTTGTCCTGACGCTAACTCTAGTTGTCCTGACGCTAACCCTAGTTGTCCTGAGGCTAACCCTACTTGTCCTGACGCTAAACCTACTTGTCCTGACGCTAACCCTAGTTGTCCTGACGCTAACCCTACTTGTCCTGATGCTAACCCTACTTGTCCTGACGCTAACCCTAGCTGTCCTGACGCTAACCCTAGTTGTCCTGACGCTAACCCTACTTGTCCTGACGCTAACCCTACTTGTCCTGACGCTAACCCTACTTGTCCTGACGCTAACCCTAGTTGTCCTGACGCTAACCCTACTTGTCCTGACGCTAACCCTAGTTGTCCTGACGCTAACCCTACTTGTCCTGACGCTAACCCTACTTGTCCTGACGCTAACCCTAGTTGTCCTGACGCTAACCCTACTTGTCCTGACGCTAACCCTAGTTGTCCTGACGCTAACCCTAGTTGTCCTGACGCTAACCCTAGTTGTCCTGACGCTAACCCTAGTTGACCTGACGCTAACCCTACTTGTCCTGACGCTAACCCTACTTGACCTGACGCTAACCCTACTTGTCCTGACGCTAACCCTAGCTGTCCTGACGCTAACCCTAGCTGTCCTGACGCTAACCCTAGTTGTCCTGACGCTAACCCTACTTGTCCTGACGCTAACCCTACTTGTCCTGACGCTAACCCTAGTTGTCCTGACGCTAACCCTACTTGTCCTGACGCTAACCCTAGTTGTCCTGACGCTAACCCTACTTGTCCTGACGCTAACCCTACTTGTCCTGACGCTAACCCTACTTGTCCTGACGATAACCCTAGTTGTCCTGACGCTAACCCTACTTGTCCTGACGCTAACCCTAGTTGTCCTGACGCTAAGCCTAGTTGTCCTGACGCTAACCCTAATTGTCCTGACGCTAACCCTAGTTGTCCTGACGCTAACCCTAGTTGTCCTGACGCTAACCCTAGTTGTCCTGACGCTAACCCTAGTTGTCCTGACGCTAACCCTAGTTGACCTGACGCTAACCCTACTTGTCCTGACGCTAACCCTACTTGTCCTGACGCTAACCCTAGTTGTCCTGACGCTAACCCTAGTTGTCCTGACGCTAACCCTAGTTGTCCTGACGCTAACCCTACTTGTCCTGACGCTAACCCTAGTTGTCCTGACGCTAACCCTAGTTGTCCTGACGCTAACCCTAGTTGTCCTGACGCTAACCCGAGTTGTCCTGACGCTAACCCTACTTGTCCTGACGCTAACCCTAGTTGTCCTGACGCTAACCCTAGTTGTCCTGACGCTAACCCTACTTGTCCTGACGCTAACCCTAGTTGTCCTGTTGCTAACCCTAGTTGTCCTGACGCTAACCCTAGTAGTCCTGATGCTAACCCTAGTTGCTCTGACGCTAACCCTACTTGTCCTGACGCTAACCCTACTTGTCCTGACACTAACCCTATTTGTCCTGACGTTAACCCTAGTTGTCCTGACGCTAACCCGAGTTGTCCTGACGCTAACCCTACTTGTCCTGACGCTAACCCTAGTTGACCTGTCTCTAACCCTAGTTGTCCTGACGCTAACCCTAGTTGTCCTGACGCTAACCCTAGTTGTCCTGATGCTAACCCTAGTTGTCCTGATGCTAACCCTAGTTGTCCTGACGCTAACCCTAGTTCTCCTGACGCTAACCCTAGTTGTCCTGACGCTAACCCTAGTTGTCCTGACGCTAACCCTAGTTGTCCTGACGCTAACCCTAGTTGTCCTGACGCTAACCCTACTTGTCCTGACGCTAACCCTAGTTGTCCTGACGCTAACCCTACTTGTCCTGACGCTAACCCTACTTGTCCTGACGCTAACCCTAGTTGTCCTGACGCTAACCCTAGTTGTCCTGACGCTAACCTTACTTGTCCTGACGCTAACCCTAGTTGTCCTGACGCTAACCCTACTTGTCCTGACGCTAACCCTACTTGTCCTGATGCTAACCCTAGTTGTCCTGACGCTAACCCTAGTTATCCTGACGCTAACCCTACTTGTCCTGACGCTAACCCTAGTTGTCCTGACGCTAACCCTAGTTGTCCTGACGCTAACCCTAGTTGTCCTGACGCTAACCCTACTTGTCCTGATGTTAACCCTACTTGTCCTGACGCTAACCCTAGTTGTCCTGACGCTAACCCTAGTTGTCCTGACGCTAACCCTAGTTGTCCTTACGCTAACCCTAGTTGTCCTGACGCTAACCCTACTTGTCCTGACGCTAACCCTAGTTGTCCTGACGCTAACCCTAGTTGTCCTGACGCTAATCCTACTTGTCCTGACGCCAACCCTAGTTGTCCTGACGCTAACCCTAGTTGTCCTGACGCTAACCCTAGTTGTCCTGACGCTAACCCTACTTGTCCTGACGCTAACCCTAGTTGTCCTGACGCTAACCCTAGTTGTCCTGACGCTAACCCTACTTGTCCTGACGCTAACCCTAGTTGTCCTGACGCTAACCCTAGTTGTCCTGACGCTAACTCTAGTTGTCCTGACGCTAACCCTAGTTGTCCTGAGGCTAACCCTACTTGTCCTGACGCTAAACCTACTTGTCCTGACGCTAACCCTAGTTGTCCTGACGCTAACCCTACTTGTCCTGATGCTAACCCTACTTGTCCTGACGCTAACCCTAGCTGTCCTGACGCTAACCCTAGTTGTCCTGACGCTAACCCTACTTGTCCTGACGCTAACCCTACTTGTCCTGACGCTAACCCTACTTGTCCTGACGCTAACCCTAGTTGTCCTGACGCTAACCCTACTTGTCCTGACGCTAACCCTAGTTGTCCTGACGCTAACCCTACTTGTCCTGACGCTAACCCTACTTGTCCTGACGCTAACCCTAGTTGTCCTGACGCTAACCCTACTTGTCCTGACGCTAACCCTAGTTGTCCTGACGCTAACCCTAGTTGTCCTGACGCTAACCCTAGTTGTCCTGACGCTAACCCTAGTTGACCTGACGCTAACCCTACTTGTCCTGACGCTAACCCTACTTGACCTGACGCTAACCCTACTTGTCCTGACGCTAACCCTAGTTGTCCTGACGCTAACCCTAGTTGTCCTGACGCTAACCCTAGTTGTCCTGACGCTAACCCTACTTGTCCTGACGCTAACCCTAGTTGTCCTGACGCTAACCCTACTTGTCCTGACGCTAACCCTAGTTGTCCTGACGCTAACCCTACTTGTCCTGACGCTAACCCTACTTGTCCTGACGCTAACCCTAGTTGTCCTGACGCTAACCCTAGTTGTCCTGATGCTAACCTTACTTGTCCTGACGCTAACCCTAGTTGTCCTGACGCTAACCCTACTTGTCCTGATGCTAACCCTACTTGTCCTGATGCTAACCCTAGTTGTCCTGACGCTAACCCTAGTTATCCTGACGCTAACCCTACTTGTCCTGACGCTAACCCTAGTTGTCCTGACGCTAACCCTAGTTGTCCTGACGCTAACCCTACTTGTCCTGACGCTAACCCTACTTGTCCTGACGCTAACCCTAGTTGTCCTGACGCTAACCCTAGTTGTCCTGACGCTAACCCTAGTTGTCCTGACGCTAACCCTAGTTGACCTGACGCTAACCCTACTTGTCCTGACGCTAACCCTACTTGACCTGACGCTAACCCTACTTGTCCTGACGCTAACCCTAGTTGTCCTGACGCTAACCCTAGTTGTCCTGACGCTAACCCTAGTTGTCCTGACGCTAACCCTACTTGTCCTGACGCTAACCCTAGTTGTCCTGACGCTAACCCTAGTTGTCCTGACGCTAACCCGAGTTGTCCTGACGCTAACCCTACTTGTCCTGACGCTAACCCTAGTTGTCCTGATGCTAACCCTAGTTGTCCTGACGCTAACCCTAGTTGTCCTGACGCTAACCCTACTTGTCCTGACGCTAACCCTACTTGTCCTGACGCTAACCCTAGTTGTCCTGACGCTAACCCTAGTTGTCCTGACGCTAACCCTACTTGTCCTGACGCTAACCCTAGTTGTCCTGACGCTAACCCTAGTTGTCCTGACGCTAACCCTAGTTGTCCTGACGCTAACCCTAGTTGTCCTGACGCTAACCCTAGTTGTCCTGACGCTAACCCTAGTTGACCTGACGCTAACCCTACTTGTCCTGACGCTAACCCTAGTTGTCCTGACGCTAACCCTAGTTGTCCTGACGCTAACCCTAGTTGTCCTGACGCTAACCCTAGTTGACCTGACGCTAACCCTACTTGTCCTGACGCTAACCCTACTTGACCTGACGCTAACCCTACTTGTCCTGACGCTAACCCTAGTTGTCCTGACGCTAACCCTAGTTGTCCTGACGCTAACCCTAGTTGTCCTGACGCTAACCCTACTTGTCCTGACGCTAACCCTAGTTGTCCTGACGCTAACCCTAGTTGTCCTGACGCTATCCCGAGTTGTCCTGACGCTAACCCTACTTGTCCTGTCGCTAACCCTAGTTGTCCTGACGCTAACCCTAGTTGTCCTGACGCTAACCCTAGTTGTCCTGACGCTAACCCTACTTGTCCTGACGCTAACCCTACTTGTCCTGACGCTAACCCTAGTTGTCCTGACGCTAACCCTAGTTGTCCTGACGCTAACCCTAGTTGTCCTGACGCTAACTCTAGTTGTCCTGACGCTAACCCTAGTTGTCCTGAGGCTAACCCTACTTGTCCTGACGCTAAACCTACTTGTCCTGACGCTAACCCTAGTTGTCCTGACGCTAACCCTACTTGTCCTGATGCTAACCCTACTTGTCCTGACGCTAACCCTAGCTGTCCTGACGCTAACCCTAGTTGTCCTGACGCTAACCCTAGTTGTCCTGACGCTAACCCTACTTGTCCTGACGCTAACCCTACTTGTCCTGACGCTAACCCTAGTTGTCCTGACGCTAACCCTACTTGTCCTGACGCTAACCCTAGTTGTCCTGACGCTAACCCTACTTGTCCTGACGCTAACCCTACTTGTCCTGACGCTAACCCTAGTTGTCCTGACGCTAACCCTACTTGTCCTGACGCTAACCCTAGTTGTCCTGACGCTAACCCTAGTTGTCCTGACGCTAACCCTAGTTGTCCTGACGCTAACCCTAGTTGACCTGACGCTAACCCTACTTGTCCTGACGCTAACCCTACTTGACCTGACGCTAACCCTACTTGTCCTGACGCTAACCCTAGTTGTCCTGACGCTAACCCTAGTTGTCCTGACGCTAACCCTAGTTGTCCTGACGCTAACCCTAGTTGTCCTGACGCTAACCCTAGTTGTCCTGACGCTAACCCTACTTGTCCTGACGCTAACCCTAGTTGTCCTGACGCTAACCCTAGTTGTCCTGACGCTAACCCGAGTTGTCCTGACGCTAACCCTACTTGTCCTGACGCTAACCCTAGTTGTCCTGACGCTAACCCTAGTTGTCCTGACGCTAACCCTAGTTGTCCTGACGCTAACCCTACTTGTCCTGACGCTAACCCTACTTGTCCTGACGCTAACCCTAGTTGTCCTGACGCTAACCCTAGTTGTCCTGACGCTAACCCTACTTGTCCTGACGCTAACCCTAGTTGTCCTGACGCTAACCCTAGTTGTCCTGACGCTAACCCTAGTTGTCCTGACGCTAACCCTAGTTGTCCTGACGCTAACCCTAGTTGTCCTGACGCTAACCCTAGTTGACCTGACGCTAACCCTACTTGTCCTGACGCTAACCCTACTTGTCCTGACGCTAACCCTAGTTGTCCTGACGCTAACCCTAGTTGTCCTGACGCTAACCCTAGTTGTCCTGACGCTAACCCTACTTGTCCTGACGCTAACCCTAGTTGTCCTGACGCTAACCCTAGTTGTCCTGACGCTAACCCTAGTTGTCCTGACGCTAACCCGAGTTGTCCTGACGCTAACCCTACTTGTCCTGACGCTAACCCTAGTTGTCCTGACGCTAACCCTAGTTGTCCTGACGCTAACCCTACTTGTCCTGACGCTAACCCTAGTTGTCCTGTTGCTAACCCTAGTTGTCCTGACGCTAACCCTAGTTGTCCTGATGCTAACCCTAGTTGCTCTGACGCTAACCCTAGTTGTCCTGACGCTAACCCTAGTTGTCCTGACGCTAACCCGAGTTGTCCTGACGCTAACCCTACTTGTCCTGACGCTAACCCTAGTTGACCTGTCTCTAACCCTAGTTGTCCTGACGCTAACCCTAGTTGTCCTGACGCTAACCCTAGTTGTCCTGATGCTAACCCTAGTTGTCCTGATGCTAACCCTAGTTGTCCTGATGCTAACCCTAGTTCTCCTGACGCTAACCCTAGTTGTCCTGACGCTAACCCTAGTTGTCCTGACGCTAACCCTAGTTGTCCTGACGCTAACCCTACTTGTCCTGACGCTAACCCTAGTTGTCCTGACGCTAACCCTACTTGTCCTGACGCTAACCCTACTTGTCCTGACGCTAACCCTACTTGTCCTGACGCTAACCCTAGTTGTCCTGACGCTAACCCTAGTTGTCCTGACGCTAACCTTACTTGTCCTGACGCTAACCCTAGTTGTCCTGACGCTAACCCTACTTGTCCTGACGCTAACCCTACTTGTCCTGATGCTAACCCTAGTTGTCCTGACGCTAACCCTAGTTATCCTGACGCTAACCCTACTTGTCCTGACGCTAACCCTAGTTGTCCTGACGCTAACCCTAGTTGTCCTGACGCTAACCCTAGTTGTCCTGACGCTAACCCTAGTTGTCCTGACGCTAACCCTACTTGTCCTGATGCTAACCCTACTTGTCCTGACGCTAAGCCTAGTTGTCCTGACGCTAACCCTAGTTGTCCTTACGCTAACCCTAGTTGTCCTGATGCTAACCCTACTTGTCCTGACGCTAACCCTAGTTGTCCTGACGCTAACCCTAGTTGTCCTGACGCTAATCCTACTTGTCCTGACGCCAACCCTAGTTGTCCTGACGCTAACCCTAGTTGTCCTGACGCTAACCCTAGTTGTCCTGACGCTAACCCTACTTGTCCTGACGCTAACCCTAGTTGTCCTGACGCTAACCCTAGTTGTCCTGACGCTAACCCTACTTGTCCTGACGCTAACCCTAGTTGTCCTGACGCTAACCCTAGTTGTCCTGACGCTAACTCTAGTTGTCCTGACGCTAACCCTAGTTGTCCTGAGGCTAACCCTACTTGTCCTGATGCTAAACCTACTTGTCCTGACGCTAACCCTAGTTGTCCTGACGCTAACCCTACTTGTCCTGACGCTAACCCTACTTGTCCTGACTCTAACCCTAGCTGTCCTGACGCTAACCCTAGTTGTCCTGACGCTAACCCTAGTTGTCCTGACGCTAACCCTACTTGTCCTGACGCTAACCCTACTTGTCCTGACGCTAACCCTACTTGTCCTGACGCTAACCCTAGTTGTCCTGACGCTAACCCTACTTGTCCTGACGCTAACCCTAGTTGTCCTGACGCTAACCCTACTTGTCCTGACGCTAACCCTACTTGTCCTGACGCTAACCCTAGTTGTCCTGACGCTAACCCTACTTGTTCTGACGCTAACCCTAGTTGTCCTGACGCTAACCCTAGTTGTCCTGACGCTAACCCTAGTTGACCTGACGCTAACCCTACTTGTCCTGTCGCTAACCCTACTTGACCTGACGCTAACCCTACTTGTCCTGACGCTAACCCTAGTTGTCCTGATGCTAACCCTAGTTGTCCTGACGCTAACCCTAGTTGTCCTGACGCTAACCCTACTTGTCCTGACGCTAACCCTAGTTGTCCTGACGCTAACCCTAGTTGTCCTGACGCTAACCCGAGTTGTCCTGACGCTAACCCTACTTGTCCTGACGCTAACCCTAGTTGTCCTGACGCTAACCCTAGTTGTCCTGACGCTAACCCTAATTGTCCTGACGCTAACCCTACTTGTCCTGACGCTAACCCTACTTGTCCTGACGCTAACCCTAGTTGTCCTGATGCTAACCCTAGTTGTCCTGACGCTAACCCTAGTTGTCCTGATGCTAACCCTAGTTGCTCTGACGCTAACCCTACTTGTCCTGACGCTAACCCTACTTGTCCTGACGCTAACCCTACTTGTCCTGACGCTAACCCTACTTGTCCTGACGCTAACCCTAGTTGTCCTGACGCTAACCCTAGTTGTCCTGACGCTAACCCTAGTTGTCCTGATGCTAACCCTAGTTGTCCTGACGCTAACCCTAGTTGTCCTGACGCTAACCCTAGTTCTCCTGACGCTAACCCTAGTTGTCCTGACGCTAACCCTACTTGTCCTGATGCTAACCCTACTTGTCCTGACGCTAACCCTAGTTGTCCTGACGCTAACCCTAGTTGTCCTGATGCTAACCCTACTTGTCCTGACGCTAACCCTAGTTGTCCTGACGCTAACCCTAGTTGTCCTGACGCTAACCCTACTTGTCCTGACGCCAACCCTAGTTGTCCTGACGCTAACCCTAGTTGTCCTGACGCTAACCCTAGTTGTCCTGACGCTAACCCTAATTGTCCTGACGCTAACCCTAGTTGTCCTGACGCTAACACTAGTTGTCCTGACGCTAACCCTACTTGTCCTGACGCCAACCGTAGTTGTCCTGACGCTAACCCTAGTTGTCCTGACGCTAACCCTAGTTGTCCTGACGCTAACCCTACTTGTCCTGACGCTAACCCTAGTTGTCCTGACGCTAACCCTAGTTGTCCTGACGCTAACCCTACTTGTCCTGACGCTAACCCTAGTTGTCTTGACGCTAACCCTAGTTGTCCTGACGCTAACCCTAGTTATCCTGACGCTAACCCTAGTTGTCCTGATGCTAACCCTAGTTGTCCTGACGCTAACCCTAGTTGTCCTGACGCTAACCCTACTTGTCCTGACGCTAACCCTAGTTGTCCTGACGCTAACCCTAGTTGTCCTGACGCTAACCCTAGTTGTCCTGATGCTAACCCTACTTGTCCTGACGCTAACCCTAGTTGTCCTGACGTTAACCCTACTTGTCCTGACGCTAACCCTACTTGTCCTGACGCTAACCCTACTTGTCCTGACGCTAACCCTAGTTGTGCTGACGCTAACCCTAGTTGTCCTGACGCTAACCCTAGTTGTCCTGACGCTAACCCTACTTGTCCTGACGCTAACCCTAGTTGTCCTGACGCTAACCCTAGTTGACCTGACGCTAACCCTACTTGTCCTGACGCTAACCCTACTTGACCTGACGATAACCCTACTTGTCCTGACGCTAACCCTAGTTGTCCTGACGCTAACCCTAGTTGTCCTGACGCTAACCCTAGTTGTCCTGACGCTAACCCTACTTGTCCTGACACTAACCCTAGTTGTCCTGACGCTAACCCTAGTTGTCCTGACGCTAACCCTAGTTGTCCTGACGCTAACCCGAGTTGTCCTGACGCTAACCCTACTTGTCCTGACGCTAACCCTAGTTGTCCTGTCTCTAACCCTAGTTGTCCTGACGCTAACCCTAGTTGTCCTGACGCTAACCCTAGTTGTCCTGATGCTAACCCTAGTTGTCCTGATGCTAACCCTAGTTGTCCTGACGCTAACCCTAGTTCTCCTGATGCTAACCCTAGTTGTCCTGACGCTAACCCTAGTTGTCCTGACGCTAACCCTAGTTGTCCTGACGCTAACCCTAGTTGTCCTGATGCTAACCCTACTTGTCCTGACGCTAACCCTAGTTGTCCTGACGCTAACCCTACTTGTCCTGACGCTAATCCTACTTGTTCTGACGCTAACCCTACTTGTCCTGACGCTAACCCTAGTTGTCCTGACGCTAACCCTAGTTGTCCTGACGCTAACCCTAGTTGTCCTGACGCTAACCCTACTTGTCCTGATGCTAACCCTACTTGTCCTGACGCTAACCCTAGTTGTCCTGACGCTAACCCTAGTTGTCCTGACGCTAACCCTAGTTGTCCTTACGCTAACCCTAGTTGTCCTGACGCTAACCCTACTTGTCCTGACGCTAACCCTAGTTGTCCTGACGCTAACCCTAGTTGTCCTGACGCTAATCCTACTTGTCCTGACGCCAACCCTAGTTGTCCTGACGCTAACCCTAGTTGTCCTGACGCTAACCCTAGTTGTCCTGACGCTAACCCTACTTGTCCTGACGCTAACCCTAGTTGTCCTGACGCTAACCCTAGTTGTCCTGACGCTAACCCTACTTGTCCTGACGCTAACCCTAGTTGTCCTGACGCTAACCCTAGTTGTCCTGACGCTAACTCTAGTTGTCCTGACGCTAACCCTAGTTGTCCTGAGGCTAACCCTACTTGTCCTGACGCTAAACCTACTTGTCCTGACGCTAACCCTAGTTGTCCTGACGCTAACCCTACTTGTCCTGACGCTAACCCTACTTGTCCTGACGCTAACCCTAGCTGTCCTGACGCTAACCCTAGTTGTCCTGACGCTAACTCTAGTTGTCCTGACGCTAACCCTAGTTGTCCTGACGCTAACCCTACTTGTCCTGACGCTAACCCTACTTGTCCTGACGCTAACCCTAGTTGTCCTGACGTTAACCCTACTTGTCCTGACGCTAACCCTACTTGTCCTGACGCTAACCCTACTTGTCCTGACGCTAACCCTAGTTGTGGTGACGCTAACCCTAGTTGTCCTGACGCTAACCCTAGTTGTCCTGACGCTAACCCTAGTTGTCCTGACGCTAACCCTAGTTGACCTGACGCTAACCCTACTTGTCCTGACGCTAACCCTACTTGACCTGACGATAACCCTACTTGTCCTGACGCTAACCCTAGTTGTCCTGACGCTAACCCTAGTTGTCCTGACGCTAACCCTAGTTGTCCTGACGCTAACCCTACTTGTCCTGACACTAACCCTAGTTGTCCTGACGCTAACCCTAGTTGTCCTGACGCTAACCCTAGTTGTCCTGACGCTAAACCGAGTTGTCCTGATGCTAACCCTACTTGTCCTGACGCTAACCCTAGTTGTCCTGTCTCTAACCCTAGTTGTCCTGACGCTAACCCTAGTTGTCCTGACGCTAACCCTAGTTGTCCTGATGCTAACCCTAGTTGTCCTGACGCTAACCCTAGTTCTCCTGACGCTAACCCTAGTTGTCCTGACGCTAACCCTAGTTGTCCTGACGCTAACCCTAGTTGTCCTGACGCTAACCCTACTTGTCCTGACGCTAACCCTAGTTGTCCTGACGCTAACCCTACTTGTCCTGACGCTAACCCTTCTTGTCCTGACGCTAACCCTACTTGTCCTGACGCTAACCCTAGTTGTCCTGACGCTAACCCTAGTTTTCCTGACGCTAACCTTACTTGTCCTGACGCTAACCCTAGTTGTCCTGATGCTAATCCTACTTGTCCTGACGCTAACCCTACTTGTCCTGATGCTAACCCTAGTTGTCCTGACGCTAACCCTAGTTATCCTGACGCTAACCCTACTTGTCCTGACGCTAACCCTAGTTGTCCTGACGCTAACCCTAGTTGTCCTGACGCTAACCCTAGTTGTCTTGACGCTAACCCTAGTTGTCCTGACGCTAACCCTAGTTGTCCTGACGCTAACCCTACTTGTCCTGATGCTAACCCTACTTGTCCTGACGCTAACCCTAGTTGTCCTGACGCTAACCCTAGTTGTCCTGACGCTAACCCTAGTTGTCCTTACGCTAACCCTAGTTGTCCTGACGCTAACCCTACTTGTCCTGACGCTAACCCTAGTTGTCCTGACGCTAACCCTAGTTGTCCTGACGCTAATCCTACTTGTCCTGACGCCAACCCTAGTTGTCCTGACGCTAACCCTAGTTGTCCTGACGCTAACCCTAGTTGTCCTGACGCAAACCCTACTTGTCCTGACGCTAACCCTAGTTGTCCTGACGCTAACCCTAGTTGTCCTGAAGCTAACCCTACTTGTCCTGACGCTAACCCTAGTTGTCCTGACGCTAACCCTAGTTGTCCTGACGCTAACTCTAGTTGTCCTGACGCTAACCCTAGTTGTCCTGAGGCTAACCCTACTTGTCCTGACGCTAAACCTACTTGTCCTGACGCTAACCCTAGTTGTCCTGACGCTAACCCTACTTGTCCTGACGCTAACCCTACTTGTCCTGACGCTAACCCTAGCTGTCCTGACGCTAACCCTAGTTGTCCTGACGCTAACCCTACTTGTCCTGACGCTAACCCTACTTGCCCTGACGCTAACCCTATTTGTCCCGACGCTAACCCTAGTTGTCCTGACGCTAACCCTACTTGTCCTGACGCTAACCCTACTTGTCCTGACGCTAACCGTACTTGTCCTGACGCTAACCCTACTTGTCCTGACGCTAACCCTAGTTGTCCTGACGCTAACCCTAGTTGTCCTGACGCTAACCCTAGTTGTACTGACGCTAACCCTAGTTGACCTGACGCTAACCCTACTTGTCCTGACGCTAACCCTACTTGTCCTGACGCTAACCCTAGCTGTCCTGACGCTAACCCTAGTTGTCCTGACGCTAACCCTAGTTGTCCTGACGCTAACCCTACTTGTCCTGACGCTAACCCTACTTGTCCTGACGCTAACCCTACTTGTCCTGACGCTAACCCTAGTTGTCCTGACGCTAACCCTACTTGTCCTGACGCTAACCCTAGTTGTCCTGACGCTAACCCTACTTGTCCTGACGCTAACCCTACTTGTCCTGACGCTAACCCTAGTTGTCCTGACGCTAACCCTACTTGTCCTGACGCTAACCCTAGTTGTCCTGACGCTAACCCTAGTTGTCCTGACGCTAACCCTAGTTGTCCTGACGCTAACCCTAGTTGACCTGACGCTAACCCTACTTGTCCTGACGCTAACCCTACTTGACCTGACGCTAACCCTACTTGTCCTGACGCTAACCCTAGTTGTCCTGACGCTAACCCTAGTTGTCCTGACGCTAACCCTAGTTGTCCTGACGCTAACCCTACTTGTCCTGACGCTAACCCTAGTTGTCCTGACGCTAACCCTAGTTGTCCTGACGCTAACCCGAGTTGTCCTGACGCTAACCCTACTTGTCCTGACGCTAACCCTAGTTGTCCTGACGCTAACCCTAGTTGTCCTGACGCTAACCCTAGTTGTCCTGACGCTAACCCTACTTGTCCTGACGCTAACCCTACTTGTCCTGACGCTAACCCAAGTTGTCCTGACGCTAACCCTACTTGTCCTGACGCTAACCCTACTTGTCCTGACGCTAACCCTAGTTGTCCTGACGCTAACCCTAGTTGTCCTGACGCTAACCCTAGTTGTCCTGACGCTAACCCTAGTTGTCCTGACGCTAACCCTACTTGTCCTGACGCTAACCCTACTTGTCCTGACGCTAACCCTAGTTGTCCTGACGCTAACCCTAGTTGTCCTGACGCTAACCCTAGTTGTCCTGACGCTAACCCTACTTGTCCTGACGCTAACCCTAGTTGTCCTGACGCTAACCCTAGTTGTCCTGACGCTAACCCTAGTTGTCCTGACGCTAACCCGAGTTGTCCTGACGCTAACCCTACTTGTCCTGACGCTAACCCTAGTTGTCCTGACGCTAACCCTATTTGTCCTGACGCTAACCCTACTTGTCCTGACGCTAACCCTAGTTGTCCTGTTGCTAACCCTAGTTGTCCTGACGCTAACCCTAGTTGTCCTGATGCTAACCCTAGTTGCTCTGACGCTAACCCTAGTTGTCCTGACGCTAACCCTAGTTGTCCTGACGCTAACCCGAGTTGTCCTGACGCTAACCCTACTTGTCCTGACGCTAACCCTAGTTGACCTGTCTCTAACCCTAGTTGTCCTGACGCTAACCCTAGTTGTCCTGACGCTAACCCTAGTTGTCCTGATGCTAACCCTAGTTGTCCTGATGCTAACCCTAGTTGTCCTGATGCTAACCCTAGTTCTCCTGACGCTAACCCTAGTTGTCCTGACGCTAACCCTAGTTGTCCTGACGCTAACCCTAGTTGTCCTGACGCTAACCCTAGTTGTCCTGACGCTAACCCTACTTGTCCTGACGCTAACCCTAGTTGTCCTGACGCTAACCCTACTTGTCCTGACGCTAACCCTACTTGTCCTGACGCTAACCCTACTTGTCCTGACGCTAACCCTAGTTGTCCTGACGCTAACCCTAGTTGTCCTGACGCTAACCTTACTTGTCCTGACGCTAACCCTAGTTGTCCTGACGCTAACCCTACTTGTCCTGACGCTAACCCTACTTGTCCTGATGCTAACCCTAGTTGTCCTGACGCTAACCCTAGTTATCCTGACGCTAACCCTACTTGTCCTGACGCTAACCCTAGTTGTCCTGACGCTAACCCTCGTTGTCCTGACGCTAACCCTAGTTGTCCTGACGCTAACCCTAGTTGTCCTGACGCTAACCCTACTTGTCCTGATGCTAACCCTACTTGTCCTGACGCTAACCCTAGTTGTCCTGACGCTAACCCTAGTTGTCCTTACGCTAACCCTAGTTGTCCTGATGCTAACCCTACTTGTCCTGACGCTAACCCTAGTTGTCCTGACGCTAACCCTAGTTGTCCTGACGCTAATCCTACTTGTCCTGACGCCAACCCTAGTTGTCCTGACGCTAACCCTAGTTGTCCTGACGCTAACCCTAGTTGTCCTGACGCTAACCCTACTTGTCCTGACACTAACCCTAGTTGTCCTGACGCTAACCCTAGTTGTCCTGACGCTAACCCTACTTGTCCTGACGCTAACCCTAGTTGTCCTGACGCTAACCCTAGTTGTCCTGACGCTAACTCTAGTTGTCCTGACGCTAACCCTAGTTGTCCTGAGGCTAAAACTACTTGTCCTGATGCTAAACCTACTTGTCCTGACGCTAACCCTAGTTGTCCTGACGCTAACCCTACTTGTCCTGACGCTAACCCTACTTGTCCTGACGCTAACCCTAGCTGTCCTGACGCTAACCCTAGTTGTCCTGACGCTAACCCTAGTTGTCCTGACGCTAACCCTACTTGTCCTGACGCTAACCCTACTTGTCCTGACGCTAACCCTACTTGTCCTGACGCTAACCCTAGTTGTCCTGACGCTAACCCTACTTGTCCTGACGCTTACCCTAGTTGTCCTGACGCTAACCCTACTTGTCCTGACGCTAACCCTACTTGTCCTGACGCTAACCCTAGTTGTCCTGACGCTAACCCTACTTGTTCTGACGCTAACCCTAGTTGTCCTGACGCTAACCCTAGTTGTCCTGACGCTAACCCTAGTTGACCTGACGCTAACCCTACTTGTCCTGTCGCTAACCCTACTTGACCTGACGCTAACCCTACTTGTCCTGACGCTAACCCTAGTTGTCCTGATGCTAACCCTAGTTGTCCTGACGCTAACCCCAGTTGTCCTGACGCTAACCCTACTTGTCCTGACGCTAACCCTAGTTGTCCTGACGCTAACCCTAGTTGTCCTGACGCTAACCCGAGTTGTCCTGACGCTAACCCTACTTGTCCTGACGCTAACCCTAGTTGTCCTGACGCTAACCCTAGTTGTCCTGACGCTAACCCTAGTTGTCCTGACGCTAACCCTACTTGTCCTGACGCTAACCCTAGTTGTCCTGACGCTAACCCTACTTGTCCTGACGCTAACCCTAGTTGTCCTGACGCTAACCCTAGTTGTCCTGACGCTAACCCTAGTTGTCCTGACGCTAACCCTAGTTGACCTGACGCTAACCCTACTTGTCCTGACGCTAACCCTACTTGACCTGACGCTAACCCTACTTGTCCTGACGCTAACCCTAGTTGTCCTGACGCTAACCCTAGTTGTCCTGACGCTAACCCTAGTTGTCCTGACGCTAACCCTACTTGTCCTGACGCTAACCCTAGTTGTCCTGACGCTAACCCTAGTTGTCCTGACGCTAACCCGAGTTGTCCTGACGCTAACCCTACTTGTCCTGACGCTAACCCTAGTTGTCCTGACGCTAACCCTAGTTGTCCTGACGCTAACCCTAGTTGTCCTGACGCTAACCCTACTTGTCCTGACGCTAACCCTACTTGTCCTGACGCTAACCCAAGTTGTCCTGACGCTAACCCTACTTGTCCTGACGCTAACCCTACTTGTCCTGACGCTAACCCTAGTTGTCCTGACGCTAACCCTAGTTGTCCTGACGCTAACCCTAGTTGTCCTGACGCTAACCCTAGTTGTCCTGACGCTAACCCTACTTGTCCTGACGCTAACCCTACTTGTCCTGACGCTAACCCTAGTTGTCCTGACGCTAACCCTAGTTGTCCTGACGCTAACCCTAGTTGTCCTGACGCTAACCCTACTTGTCCTGACGCTAACCCTAGTTGTCCTGACGCTAACCCTAGTTGTCCTGACGCTAACCCTAGTTGTCCTGACGCTAACCCGAGTTGTCCTGACGCTAACCCTACTTGTCCTGACGCTAACCCTAGTTGTCCTGACGCTAACCCTATTTGTCCTGACGCTAACCCTACTTGTCCTGACGCTAACCCTAGTTGTCCTGTTGCTAACCCTAGTTGTCCTGACGCTAACCCTAGTTGTCCTGATGCTAACCCTAGTTGCTCTGACGCTAACCCTAGTTGTCCTGACGCTAACCCTAGTTGTCCTGACGCTAACCCGAGTTGTCCTGACGCTAACCCTACTTGTCCTGACGCTAACCCTAGTTGACCTGTCTCTAACCCTAGTTGTCCTGACGCTAACCCTAGTTGTCCTGATGCTAACCCTAGTTGTCCTGATGCTAACCCTAGTTGTCCTGATGCTAACCCTAGTTCTCCTGACGCTAACCCTAGTTGTCCTGACGCTAACCCTAGTTGTCCTGACGCTAACCCTAGTTGTCCTGACGCTAACCCTAGTTGTCCTGACGCTAACCCTACTTGTCCTGACGCTAACCCTAGTTGTCCTGACGCTAACCCTACTTGTCCTGACGCTAACCCTACTTGTCCTGACGCTAACCCTACTTGTCCTGACGCTAACCCTAGTTGTCCTGACGCTAACCCTAGTTGTCCTGACGCTAACCTTACTTGTCCTGACGCTAACCCTAGTTGTCCTGACGCTAACCCTACTTGTCCTGACGCTAACCCTACTTGTCCTGATGCTAACCCTAGTTGTCCTGACGCTAACCCTAGTTATCCTGACGCTAACCCTACTTGTCCTGACGCTAACCCTAGTTGTCCTGACGCTAACCCTCGTTGTCCTGACGCTAACCCTAGTTGTCCTGACGCTAACCCTAGTTGTCCTGACGCTAACCCTACTTGTCCTGATGCTAACCCTACTTGTCCTGACGCTAACCCTAGTTGTCCTGACGCTAACCCTAGTTGTCCTTACGCTAACCCTAGTTGTCCTGATGCTAACCCTACTTGTCCTGACGCTAACCCTAGTTGTCCTGACGCTAACCCTAGTTGTCCTGACGCTAATCCTACTTGTCCTGACGCCAACCCTAGTTGTCCTGACGCTAACCCTAGTTGTCCTGACGCTAACCCTAGTTGTCCTGACGCTAACCCTACTTGTCCTGACACTAACCCTAGTTGTCCTGACGCTAACCCTAGTTGTCCTGACGCTAACCCTACTTGTCCTGACGCTAACCCTAGTTGTCCTGACGCTAACCCTAGTTGTCCTGACGCTAACTCTAGTTGTCCTGACGCTAACCCTAGTTGTCCTGAGGCTAAAACTACTTGTCCTGATGCTAAACCTACTTGTCCTGACGCTAACCCTAGTTGTCCTGACGCTAACCCTACTTGTCCTGACGCTAACCCTACTTGTCCTGACGCTAACCCTAGCTGTCCTGACGCTAACCCTAGTTGTCCTGACGCTAACCCTAGTTGTCCTGACGCTAACCCTACTTGTCCTGACGCTAACCCTACTTGTCCTGACGCTAACCCTACTTGTCCTGACGCTAACCCTAGTTGTCCTGACGCTAACCCTACTTGTCCTGACGCTTACCCTAGTTGTCCTGACGCTAACCCTACTTGTCCTGACGCTAACCCTACTTGTCCTGACGCTAACCCTAGTTGTCCTGACGCTAACCCTACTTGTTCTGACGCTAACCCTAGTTGTCATGACGCTAACCCTAGTTGTCCTGACGCTAACCCTAGTTGACCTGACGCTAACCCTACTTGTCCTGTCGCTAACCCTACTTGACCTGACGCTAACCCTACTTGTCCTGACGCTAACCCTAGTTGTCCTGATGCTAACCCTAGTTGTCCTGACGCTAACCCCAGTTGTCCTGACGCTAACCCTACTTGTCCTGACGCTAACCCTAGTTGTCCTGACGCTAACCCTAGTTGTCCTGACGCTAACCCGAGTTGTCCTGACGCTAACCCTACTTGTCCTGACGCTAACCCTAGTTGTCCTGACGCTAACCCTAGTTGTCCTGACGCTAACCCTAGTTGTCCTGACGCTAACCCTACTTGTCCTGACGCTAACCCTACTTGTCCTGACGCTAACCCTAGTTGTCCTGATGCTAACCCTAGTTGTCCTGACGCTAACCCTAGTTGTCCTGATGCTAACCCTAGTTGCTCTGACGCTAACCCTAGTTGTCCTGACGCTAACCCTAGTTGTCCTGACGCTAACCCTACTTGTCCTGACACTAACCCTAGTTGTCCTGACGCTAACCCTAGTTGTCCTGACGCTAACCCTAGTTGTCC
Source organism: Phyllobates terribilis (assembly GCF_046119375.1). Classification (NCBI taxonomy): domain Eukaryota; kingdom Metazoa; phylum Chordata; class Amphibia; order Anura; family Dendrobatidae; genus Phyllobates; species Phyllobates terribilis. Next base: position 1,671,528 of record NW_027363002.1, on the reverse strand, counting down.
TGACGCTAAACCGAGTTGTCCTGACGCTAACCCTACTTGTCCTGACGCTAACCCTAGTTGTCCTGTCTCTAACCCTAGTTGTCCTGACGCTAACCCTAGTTGTCCTGACGCTAACCCTAGTTGTCCTGATGCTAACCCTAGTTGTCCTGAGGCTAACCCTAGTTCTCCTGACGCTAACCCTAGTTGTCCTGACGCTAACCCTAGTTGTCCTGACGCTAACCCTAGTTGTCCTGACGCTAACCCTACTTGTCCTGACGCTAACCCTAGTTGTCCTGACGCTAACCCTACTTGTCCTGACGCTAACCCTTCTTGTCCTGACGCTAACCCTACTTGTCCTGACGCTAACCCTAGTTGTCCTGACGCTAACCCTAGTTTTCCTGACGCTAACCTTACTTGTCCTGACGCTAACCCTAGTTGTCCTGACGCTAATCCTACTTGTCCTGACGCTAACCCTACTTGTCCTGATGCTAACCCTAGTTGTCCTGACGCTAACCCTAGTTATCCTGACGCTAACCCTACTTGTCCTGACGCTAACCCTAGTTGTCCTGACGCTAACCCTAGTTGTCCTGACGCTAACCCTAGTTGTCTTGACGCTAACCCTAGTTGTCCTGACGCTAACCCTAGTTGTCCTGACGCTAACCCTACTTGTCCTGATGCTAACCCTACTTGTCCTGACGCTAACCCTAGTTGTCCTGACGCTAACCCTAGTTGTCCTGACGCTAACCCTAGTTGTCCTTACGCTAACCCTAGTTGTCCTGACGCTAACCCTACTTGTCCTGACGCTAACCCTAGTTGTCCTGACGCTAACCCTAGTTGTCCTGACGCTAATCCTACTTGTCCTGACGCCAACCCTAGTTGTCCTGACGCTAACCCTAGTTGTCCTGACGCTAACCCTAGTTGTCCTGACGCAAACCCTACTTGTCCTGACGCTAACCCTAGTTGTCCTGACGCTAACCCTAGTTGTCCTGAAGCTAACCCTACTTGTCCTGACGCTAACCCTAGTTGTCCTGACGCTAACCCTAGTTGTCCTGACGCTAACTCTAGTTGTCCTGACGCTAACCCTAGTTGTCCTGAGGCTAACCCTAGTTGTCCTGACGCTAACCCTACTTGTCCTGACGCTAACCCTAGTTGTCCTGATGCTAACCCTAGTTGTCCTGACGCTAACTCTAGTTGTCCTGACGCTAACCCTAGTTGTCCTGACGCTAACCCTACTTGTCCTGACGCTAACCCTACTTGTCCTGACGCTAACCCTAGTTGTCCTGATGCTAACCCTAGTTGTCCTGACGCTAACCCTAGTTGTCCTGATGCTAACCCTAGTTGCTCTGACGCTAACCCTAGTTGTCCTGACGCTAACCCTAGTTGTCCTGACGCTAACCCTACTTGTCCTGACACTAACCCTAGTTGTCCTGACGCTAACCCTAGTTGTCCTGACGCTAACCCTAGTTGTCCTGACGCTAAACCGAGTTGTCCTGACGCTAACCCTACTTGTCCTGACGCTAACCCTAGTTGTCCTGTCTCTAACCCTAGTTGTCCTGACGCTAACCCTAGTTGTCCTGACGCTAACCCTAGTTGTCCTGATGCTAACCCTAGTTGTCCTGAGGCTAACCCTAGTTCTCCTGACGCTAACCCTAGTTGTCCTGACGCTAACCCTAGTTGTCCTGACGCTAACCCTAGTTGTCCTGACGCTAACCCTACTTGTCCTGACGCTAACCCTAGTTGTCCTGACGCTAACCCTACTTGTCCTGACGCTAACCCTTCTTGTCCTGACGCTAACCCTACTTGTCCTGACGCTAACCCTAGTTGTCCTGACGCTAACCCTAGTTTTCCTGACGCTAACCTTACTTGTCCTGACGCTAACCCTAGTTGTCCTGACGCTAATCCTACTTGTCCTGACGCTAACCCTACTTGTCCTGATGCTAACCCTAGTTGTCCTGACGCTAACCCTAGTTATCCTGACGCTAACCCTACTTGTCCTGACGCTAACCCTAGTTGTCCTGACGCTAACCCTAGTTGTCCTGACGCTAACCCTAGTTGTCTTGACGCTAACCCTAGTTGTCCTGACGCTAACCCTAGTTGTCCTGACGCTAACCCTACTTGTCCTGATGCTAACCCTACTTGTCCTGACGCTAACCCTAGTTGTCCTGACGCTAACCCTAGTTGTCCTGACGCTAACCCTAGTTGTCCTTACGCTAACCCTAGTTGTCCTGACGCTAACCCTACTTGTCCTGACGCTAACCCTAGTTGTCCTGACGCTAACCCTAGTTGTCCTGACGCTAATCCTACTTGTCCTGACGCCAACCCTAGTTGTCCTGACGCTAACCCTAGTTGTCCTGACGCTAACCCTAGTTGTCCTGACGCAAACCCTACTTGTCCTGACGCTAACCCTAGTTGTCCTGACGCTAACCCTAGTTGTCCTGAAGCTAACCCTACTTGTCCTGACGCTAACCCTAGTTGTCCTGACGCTAACCCTAGTTGTCCTGACGCTAACTCTAGTTGTCCTGACGCTAACCCTAGTTGTCCTGAGGCTAACCCTACTTGTCCTGACGCTAAACCTACTTGTCCTGACGCTAACCCTAGTTGTCCTGACGCTAACCCTACTTGTCCTGACGCTAACCCTACTTGTCCTGACGCTAACCCTAGCTGTCCTGACGCTAACCCTAGTTGTCCTGACGCTAACCCTACTTGTCCTGACTCTAACCCTACTTGCCCTGACGCTAACCCTATTTGTCCCGACGCTAACCCTAGTTGTCCTGACGCTAACCCTACTTGTCCTGACGCTAACCCTACTTGTCCTGACGCTAACCCTACTTGTCCTGACGCTAACTCTACTTGTCCTGACGCTAACCCTAGTTGTCCTGACGCTAACCCTAGTTGTCCTGACGCTAACCCTAGTTGTCCTGACGCTAACCCTAGTTGACCTGACGCTAACCCTAGTTGTCCTGACGCTAACCCTACTTGACCTGACGCTAACCCTACTTGTCCTGACGCTAACCCTATTTGACCTGACGATAACCCTACTTGTCCTGACGCTAACCCTAGTTGTCCTGACGCTAACCCTAGTTGTCCTGACGCTAACCCTAGTTGTCCTGACGCTAACCCTACTTGTCCTGACGCTAACCCTAGTTGTCCTGACGCTAACCCTAGTTGTCCTGACGCTAACCCTAGTTGTCCTGACGCTAAACCGAGTTGTCCTGACGCTAACCCTACTTGTCCTGACGCTAACCCTAGTTGTCCTGTCTCTAACCCTAGTTGTCCTGACGCTAACCCTAGTTGTCCTGACGCTAACCCTAGTTGTCCTGATGCTAACCCTAGTTGTCCTGATGCTAACCCTAGTTGTCCTGATGCTAACCCTAGTTCTCCTGACGCTAACCCTAGTTGTCCTGACGCTAACCCTAGTTGTCCTGACGCTAACCCTAGTTGTCCTGATGCTAACCCTACTTGTCCTGACGCTAACCCTAGTTGTCCTGACGCTAACCCTACTTGTCCTGACGCTAACCCTACTTGTCCTGACGCTAACCCTACTTGTCCTGACGCTAACCCTAGTTGTCCTGACGCTAACCCTAGTTGTCCTGACGCTAACCTTACTTGTCCTGACGCTAACCCTAGTTGTCCTGACGCTAATCCTAATTGTCCTGACGCTAACCCTACTTGTCCTGATGCTAACCCTAGTTGTCCTGACGCTAACCCTAGTTATCCTGACGCTAACCCTACTTGTCCTGACGCTAACCCTAGTTGTCCTGACGCTAACCCTAGTTGTCCTGACGCTAACCCTAGTTGTTTTGACGCTAACCCTAGTTGTCCTGACGCTAACCCTAGTTGTCCTGACGCTAACCCTACTTGTCCTGATGCTAACCCTACTTGTCCTGACGCTAACCCTAGTTGTCCTGACGCTAACCCTAGTTGTCCTGACGCTAACCCTAGTTGTCCTTACGCTAACCCTAGTTGTCCTGACGCTAACCCTACTTGTCCTGACGCTAACCCTAGTTGTCCTGACGCTAACCCTAGTTGTCCTGACGCTAATCCTACTTGTCCTGACGCCAACCCTAGTTGTCCTGACGCTAACCCTAGTTGTCCTGACGCTAACCCTAGTTGTCCTGACGCTAACCCTACTTGTCCTGATGCTAACCCTAGTTGTCCTGACGCTAACCCTAGTTGTCCTGAAGCTAACCCTACTTGTCCTGACGCTAACCCTAGTTGTCCTGACGCTAACCCTAGTTGTCCTGACGCTAACTCTAGTTGTCCTGACGCTAACCCTAGTTGTCCTGAGGCTAACCCTACTTGTCCTGACGCTAAACCTACTTGTCCTGACGCTAACCCTAGTTGTCCTGACGCTAACCCTACTTGTCCTGACGCTAACCCTACTTGTCTTGACGCTAACCCTAGCTGTCCTGACGCTAACCCTAGTTGTCCTGACGCTAACCCTAGTTGTCCTGACGCTAACCCTACTTGTCCTGACGCTAACCCTACTTGTCCTGACGCTAACCCTACTTGTCCCGATGCTAACCCTAGTTGTCCTGACGCTAACCCTACTTGTCCTGACGCTAACCCTAGTTGTCCTGACGCTAACCCTACTTGTCCTGACGCTAACTCTACTTGTCCTGACGCTAACCCTACTTGTCCTGACGCTAACCCTACTTGTCCTGACGCTAACCCTAGTTGTCCTGACGCTAACCCTAGTTGTCCTGACGCTAACCCTAGTTGACCTGACGCTAACCCTACTTGTCCTGACGCTAACCCTACTTGACCTGACGCTAACCCTACTTGTCCTGACGCTAACCCTAGTAGTCCTGACGCTAACCCTAGTTGTCCTGACGCTAACCCTAGTTGTCCTGACGCTAACCCTACTTGTCCTGACGCTAACCCTAGTTGTCCTGACGCTAACCCTACTTGTCCTGACGCTAACCCTAGTTGTCCTGACGCTAACCCTAGTTGTCCTGATGCTAACCCTAGTTGTCCTGACGCTAACCCTAGTTGTCCTGACGCTAACCCTAGTTGTCCTGACGCTAACCCGAGTTGTCCTGACGCTAACCCTACTTGTCCTGACGCTAACCCTAGTTGTCCTGACGCTAACCCTAGTTGTCCTGACGCTAACCCTACTTGTCCTGACGCTAACCCTAGTTGTCCTGATGCTAACCCTAGTTGTCCTGACGCTAACCCTAGTTGTCCTGATGCTAACCCTAGTTGTTCTGACGCTAACCCTACTTGTCCTGACGCTAACCCTACTTGTCCTGACGCTAACCCTACTTGTCCTGACGCTAACCCTACTTGTCCTGACGCTAACCCTAGTTGTCCTGACGCTAACCCTAGTTGTCCTGACGCTAACCCTAGTTGTCCTGATGCTAACCCTAGTTGTCCTGACGCTAACCCTAGTTGTCCTGACGCTAACCCTACTTGTCCTGACGCTAACCCTAGTTGTCCTGACGCTAACCCTAGTTGTCCTGACGCTAACCCTACTTGTCCTGATGCTAACCCTACTTGTCCTGACGCTAACCCTAGTTGTCCTGACGCTAACCCTACTTGTCCTGACGCTAACCCTACTTGTCCTGACGCTAACCCTACTTGTCCTGACGCTAACCCTAGTTGTCCTGACGCTAACCCTAGTTGTCCTGATGCTAACCCTAGTTGTCCTGACGCTAACCCTACTTGTCCTGACGCTAAGCCTAGTTGTCCTGACGCTAACCCTACTTGTCCTGACGCTAACCCTAGTAGTCCTGACGCTAACCCTAGTTATCCTGACGCTAACCCTACTTGTCCTGACGCTAACCCTAGTTGTCCTGACGCTAACCCTAGTTGTCCTGACGCTAACCCTAGTTGTCCTGACGCTAACCCTAGTTGTCCTGACGCTAACCCTAGTTGTCCTGACGCTAACCCTACTTGTCCTGATGCTAACCCTACTTGTCCTGACGCTAACCCTAGTTGTCCTGACGCTAACCCTAGTTGTCCTGATGCTAACCCTAGTTGTCCTGACGCTAACCCTACTTGTCCTGACGCTAACCTTACTTGTCCTGACGCTAACCCTACTTGTCCTGACGCTAACCCTAGTTGTCCTGACGCTAACCCTAGTTGTCCTGACGCTAACCCTAGTTGTCCTGACGCTAACCCTACTTGTCCTGACGCTAACCCTAGTTGTCCTGACGCTAACCCTAGTTGTCCTGACGCTAACCCTACTTGTCCTGACGCCAACCCTAGTTGTCCTGACGCTAACCCTAGTTGTCCTGACGCTAACCCTAGTTGTCCTGACGCTAACCCTAATTGTCCTGACGCTAACCCTAGTTGTCCTGACGCTAACACTAGTTGTCCTGACGCTAACCCTACTTGTCCTGACACCAACCGTAGTTGTCCTGACGCTAACCCTAGTTGTCCTGACGCTAACCCTAGTTATCCTGACGCTAACCCTACTTGTCCTGACGCTAACCCTAGTTGTCCTGACGCTAACCCTAGTTGTCCTGACGCTAACCCTACTTGTCCTGACGCTAACCCTAGTTGTCCTGACGCTAACCCTAGTTGTCCTGATGCTAACCCTAGTTGTCCTGACGCTAACCCTAGTTGTCCTGACGCTAACCCTAGTTGTCCTGATGCTAACCCTACTTGTCCTGACGCTAACCCTAGTTGTCCTGACGTTAACCCTACTTGTCCTGACGCTAACCCTACTTGTCCTGACGCTAACCCTACTTGTCCTGACGCTAACCCTAGTTGTCCTGACGCTAACCCTAGTTGTCCTGACGCTAACCCTAGTTGTCCTGACGCTAACCCTAGTTGTCCTGACGCTAACCCTAGTTGTCCTGACGCTAACCCTAGTTGACCTGACGCTAACCCTACTTGTCCTGACGCTAACCCTACTTGACCTGACGCTAACCCTACTTGTCCTGACGCTAACCCTAGTTGTCCTGACGCTAACCCTAGTTGTCCTGACGCTAACCCTAGTTGTCCTGACGCTAACCCTACTTGTCCTGACACTAACCCTAGTTGTCCTGACGCTAACCCTAGTTGTCCTGACGCTAACCCGAGTTGTCCTGACGCTAACCCTACTTGTCCCGACGCTAACCCTAGTTGTCCTGTCTCTAACCCTAGTTGTCCTGATGCTAACCCTAGTTGTCCTGACGCTAACCCTAGTTGTCCTGACGCTAACCCTAGTTGTCCTGATGCTAACCCTAGTTGTCCTGACGCTAACCCTAGTTGTCCTGACGCTAACCCTACTTGTCCTGACGCTAACCCTACTTGTCCTGACGCTAACCCTACTTGTCCTGACGCTAACCCTACTTGTCCTGACGCTAACCCTAGTTGTCCTGACGCTAACCTTACTTGTCCTGACGCTAACCCTAGTTGTCCTGACGCTAACCCTACTTGTCCTGACGCTAACCCTACTTGTCCTGATGCTAACCCTAGTTGTCCTGACGCTAACCCTAGTTATCCTGACGCTAACCCTACTTGTCCTGACGCTAACCCTAGTTGTCCTGACGCTAACCCTAGTTGTCCTGACGCTAACCCTAGTTGTCCTGACGCTAACCCTACTTGTCCTGATGCTAACCCTACTTGTCCTGACGCTAACCCTAGTTGTCCTGACGCTAACCCTAGTTGTCCTGACGCTAACCCTAGTTGTCCTTACGCTAACCCTAGTTGTCCTGACGCTAACCCTACTTGTCCTGATGCTAACCCTAGTTGTCCTGACGCTAACCCTAGTTGTCCTGACGCTAATCCTACTTGTCCTGACGCCAACCCTAGTTGTCCTGACGCTAACCTTAGTTGTCCTGACGCTAACCCTAGTTGTCCTGACGCTAACCCTACTTGTCCTGACGCTAACCCTAGTTGTCCTGACGCTTACCCTAGTTGTCCTGACGCTAACCCTACTTGTCCTGACGCTAACCCTAGTTGTCCTGACGCTAACCCTACTTGTCCTGACGCTAACCCTAGTTGTCCTGACGCTAACCCTAGTTGTCCTGACGCTAACCCTAGTTGTCCTGACGCTAACCCTAGTTCTCCTGACGCTAACCCTAGTTGTCCTGACGCTAACCCTAGTTGTCCTGACGCTAACCCTACTTGTCCTGACGCTAACCCTACTTGTCCTGACGCTAACCCTAGTTGTCCTGACGCTAACCCTAGTTGTCCTGACGCTAACCCTACTTGTCCTGATGCTAACCCTACTTGTCCTGACGCTAACCCTAGTTGTCCTGACGCTAACCCTAGTTGTCATGACGCTAACCCTAGTTGTCCTGACGCTAACCCTAGTTGTCCTGACGCTAACCCTAGTTGTCCTGACGCTAACCCTAGTTGACCTGACGCTAAACCTACTTGTCCTGACGCTAACCCTACTTGACCTGACGCTAACCCTACTTGTCCTGACGCTAACCCTAGTTGTCCTGACGCTAACCCTAGTTGTCCTGACGCTAACCCTAGTTGTCCTGACACTAACCCTAGTTGTCCTGACGCTAACCCTAGTTGTACTGACGCTAACCCTAGTTGTCCTGACGCTAACCCTACTTGTCCTGACGCTAACCCTAGTTGTCCTGACGCTAACCTTACTTGTCCTGACGCTAACAATAGTTGTCCTGACGCTAACCCTACTTGTCCTGACGCTAACCCTACTTGTCCTGACGCTAACCCTAGTTGTCCTGACGCTAACCCTAGTTGTCCTGACGCTAACCCTAGTTGTCCTGACGCTAACCCTAGTTGTCCTGACGCTAACCCTAGTTGTCCTGACGCTAACCCTACTTGTCCTGATGCTAACCCTACTTGTCCTGACGCTAACCCTAGTTGTCCTGACGCTAACCCTAGTTGTCCTGACGCTAACCCTAGTTGTCCTGACGCAAACCCTAGTTGTCCTTACGCTAACCCTAGTTGTCCTGACGCTAACCCTACTTGTCCTGACGCTAACCCTAGTTGTCCTGACGCTAACCCTAGTTGTCCTGACGCTAATCCTACTTGTCCTGACGCCAACCCTAGTTGTCCTGACGCTAACCTTAGTTGTCCTGACGCTAACCCTAGTTGTCCTGACGCTAACCCTACTTGTCCTGACGCTAACCCTAGTTGTCCTGACGCTAACCCTAGTTGTCCTGACGCTAACCCTACTTGTCCTGACGCTAACCCTAGTTGTCCTGACGCTAACCCTACTTGTCCTGACGCTAACCCTAGTTGTCCTGACGCTAACCCTAGTTGTCCTGACGCTAACCCTAGTTGTCCTGACGGTAATCCTACTTGTCCTGACGCCAACCCTAGTTGTCCTGACGCTAACCTTAGTTGTCCTGACGCTAACCCTAGTTGTCCTGACGCTAACCCTACTTGTCCTGACGCTAACCCTAGTTGTCCTGACGCTAACCCTAGTTGTCCTGACGCTAACCCTAGTTGTCCTGACGCTAACCCTAGTTGTCCTGACGCTAACCCTACTTGTCCTGATGCTAACCCTACTTGTCCTGACGCTAACCCTAGTTGTCCTGACGCTAACCCTACTTGTCCTGATGCTAACCCTACTTGTCCTGACGCTAACCCTAGTTGTCCTGACGCTAACCCTAGTTGTCCTGACGCTAACAATAGTTGTCCTGACGCTAACCCTAGTTGTCCTTACGCTAACCCTAGTTGTCCTGACGCTAACCCTACTTGTCCTGATGCTAACCCTAGTTGTCCTGACGCTAACCCTAGTTGTCCTGACGCTAATCCTACTTGTCCTGACGCCAACCCTAGTTGTCCTGACGCTAACCTTAGTTGTCCTGACGCTAACCCTAGTTGTCCTGACGCTAACCCTACTTGTCCTGACGCTAACCCTAGTTGTCCTGACGCTAACCCTAGTTGTCCTGACGCTAACCCTACTTGTCCTGACGCTAACCCTAGTTGTCCTGACGCTAACCCTACTTGTCCTGACGCTAACCCTAGTTGTCCTGACGCTAACCCTAGTTGTCCTGACGCTAACCCTAGTTCTCCTGACGCTAACCCTAGTTGTCCTGACGCTAACCCTACTTGTCCTGACGCTAACCCTACTTGTCCTGACGCTAACCCTAGTTGTCCTGACGCTAACCCTAGTTGTCCTGACGCTAACCCTACTTGTCCTGATACTAACCCTACTTGTCCTGACGCTAACCCTAGTTGTCCTGACCCTAACCCTAGTTGTCATGACGCTAACCCTAGTTGTCCTGACGCTAACCCTACTTGACCTGACGCTAACCCTACTTGTCCTGACGCTAACCCTAGTTGTCCTGACGCTAACCCTAGTTGTCCTGACGCTAACCCTAGTAGTCCTGACGCTAACCCTAGTTATCCTGACGCTAACCCTACTTGTCCTGACGCTAACCCTAGTTGTCCTGACGCTAACCCTAGTTGTCCTGACGCTAACCCTAGTTGTCCTGACGCTAACCCTAGTTGTCCTGACGCTAACCCTAGTTGTCCTGACGCTAACCCTACTTGTCCTGATGCTAACCCTACTTGTCCTGACGCTAACCCTAGTTGTCCTGACGCTAACCCTAGTTGTCCTGATGCTAACCCTAGTTGTCCTGACGCTAACCCTACTTGTCCTGACGCTAACCTTACTTGTCCTGACGCTAACCCTACTTGTCCTGACGCTAACCCTAGTTGTCCTGACGCTAACCCTAGTTGTCCTGACGCTAACCCTAGTTGTCCTGACGCTAACCCTACTTGTCCTGACGCTAACCCTAGTTGTCCTGACGCTAACCCTAGTTGTCCTGACGCTAACCCTACTTGTCCTGACGCCAACCCTAGTTGTCCTGACGCTAACCCTAGTTGTCCTGACGCTAACCCTAGTTGTCCTGACGCTAACCCTAATTGTCCTGACGCTAACCCTAGTTGTCCTGACGCTAACACTAGTTGTCCTGACGCTAACCCTACTTGTCCTGACACCAACCGTAGTTGTCCTGACGCTAACCCTAGTTGTCCTGACGCTAACCCTAGTTATCCTGACGCTAACCCTACTTGTCCTGACGCTAACCCTAGTTGTCCTGACGCTAACCCTAGTTGTCCTGACGCTAACCCTACTTGTCCTGACGCTAACCCTAGTTGTCCTGACGCTAACCCTAGTTGTCCTGATGCTAACCCTAGTTGTCCTGACGCTAACCCTAGTTGTCCTGACGCTAACCCTAGTTGTCCTGATGCTAACCCTACTTGTCCTGACGCTAACCCTAGTTGTCCTGACGTTAACCCTACTTGTCCTGACGCTAACCCTACTTGTCCTGACGCTAACCCTACTTGTCCTGACGCTAACCCTAGTTGTCCTGACGCTAACCCTAGTTGTCCTGACGCTAACCCTAGTTGTCCTGACGCTAACCCTAGTTGTCCTGACGCTAACCCTAGTTGTCCTGACGCTAACCCTAGTTGACCTGACGCTAACCCTACTTGTCCTGACGCTAACCCTACTTGACCTGACGCTAACCCTACTTGTCCTGACGCTAACCCTAGTTGTCCTGACGCTAACCCTAGTTGTCCTGACGCTAACCCTAGTTGTCCTGACGCTAACCCTACTTGTCCTGACACTAACCCTAGTTGTCCTGACGCTAACCCTAGTTGTCCTGACGCTAACCCGAGTTGTCCTGACGCTAACCCTACTTGTCCCGACGCTAACCCTAGTTGTCCTGTCTCTAACCCTAGTTGTCCTGATGCTAACCCTAGTTGTCCTGACGCTAACCCTAGTTGTCCTGACGCTAACCCTAGTTGTCCTGATGCTAACCCTAGTTGTCCTGACGCTAACCCTAGTTGTCCTGACGCTAACCCTAGTTGTCCTGACGCTAACCCTACTTGTCCTGACGCTAACCCTACTTGTCCTGACGCTAACCCTACTTGTCCTGACGCTAACCCTAGTTGTCCTGACGCTAACCTTACTTGTCCTGACGCTAACCCTAGTTGTCCTGACGCTAACCCTACTTGTCCTGACGCTAACCCTACTTGTCCTGATGCTAACCCTAGTTGTCCTGACGCTAACCCTAGTTATCCTGACGCTAACCCTACTTGTCCTGACGCTAACCCTAGTTGTCCTGACGCTAACCCTAGTTGTCCTGACGCTAACCCTACTTGTCCTGATGCTAACCCTACTTGTCCTGACGCTAACCCTAGTTGTCCTGACGCTAACCCTAGTTGTCCTGACGCTAACCCTAGTTGTCCTTACGCTAACCCTAGTTGTCCTGACGCTAACCCTACTTGTCCTGATGCTAACCCTAGTTGTCCTGACGCTAACCCTAGTTGTCCTGACGCTAATCCTACTTGTCCTGACGCCAACCCTAGTTGTCCTGACGCTAACCTTAGTTGTCCTGACGCTAACCCTAGTTGTCCTGACGCTAACCCTACTTGTCCTGACGCTAACCCTAGTTGTCCTGACGCTTACCCTAGTTGTCCTGACGCTAACCCTACTTGTCCTGACGCTAACCCTAGTTGTCCTGACGCTAACCCTACTTGTCCTGACGCTAACCCTAGTTGTCCTGACGCTAACCCTAGTTGTCCTGACGCTAACCCTAGTTGTCCTGACGCTAACCCTAGTTCTCCTGACGCTAACCCTAGTTGTCCTGACGCTAACCCTAGTTGTCCTGACGCTAACCCTACTTGTCCTGACGCTAACCCTACTTGTCCTGACGCTAACCCTAGTTGTCCTGACGCTAACCCTAGTTGTCCTGACGCTAACCCTACTTGTCCTGATGCTAACCCTACTTGTCCTGACGCTAACCCTAGTTGTCCTGACGCTAACCCTAGTTGTCATGACGCTAACCCTAGTTGTCCTGACGCTAACCCTAGTTGTCCTGACGCTAACCCTAGTTGTCCTGACGCTAACCCTAGTTGACCTGACGCTAAACCTACTTGTCCTGACGCTAACCCTACTTGACCTGACGCTAACCCTACTTGTCCTGACGCTAACCCTAGTTGTCCTGACGCTAACCCTAGTTGTCCTGACGCTAACCCTAGTTGTCCTGACACTAACCCTAGTTGTCCTGACGCTAACCCTAGTTGTACTGACGCTAACCCTAGTTGTCCTGACGCTAACCCTACTTGTCCTGACGCTAACCCTAGTTGTCCTGACGCTAACCTTACTTGTCCTGACGCTAACAATAGTTGTCCTGACGCTAACCCTACTTGTCCTGACGCTAACCCTACTTGTCCTGACGCTAACCCTAGTTGTCCTGACGCTAACCCTAGTTGTCCTGACGCTAACCCTAGTTGTCCTGACGCTAACCCTAGTTGTCCTGACGCTAACCCTACTTGTCCTGATGCTAACCCTACTTGTCCTGACGCTAACCCTAGTTGTCCTGACGCTAACCCTAGTTGTCCTGACGCTAACCCTAGTTGTCCTGACGCAAACCCTAGTTGTCCTTACGCTAACCCTAGTTGTCCTGACGCTAACCCTACTTGTCCTGACGCTAACCCTAGTTGTTCTGACGCTAACCCTAGTTGTCCTGACGCTAATCCTACTTGTCCTGACGCCAACCCTAGTTGTCCTGACGCTAACCTTAGTTGTCCTGACGCTAACCCTAGTTGTCCTGACGCTAACCCTACTTGTCCTGACGCTAACCCTAGTTGTCCTGACGCTAACCCTAGTTGTCCTGACGCTAACCCTACTTGTCCTGACGCTAACCCTAGTTGTCCTGACGCTAACCCTACTTGTCCTGACGCTAACCCTAGTTGTCCTGACGCTAACCCTAGTTGTCCTGACGCTAACCCTAGTTGTCCTGACGCTAATCCTACTTGTCCTGACGCTAACCCTAGTTGTCCTGACGCTAACCTTAGTTGTCCTGACGCTAACCCTAGTTGTCCTGACGCTAACCCTACTTGTCCTGACGCTAACCCTAGTTGTCCTGACGCTAACCCTAGTTGTCCTGACGCTAACCCTAGTTGTCCTGACGCTAACCCTAGTTGTCCTGACGCTAACCCTACTTGTCCTGATGCTAACCCTACTTGTCCTGACGCTAACCCTAGTTGTCCTGACGCTAACCCTACTTGTCCTGATGCTAACCCTACTTGTCCTGACGCTAACCCTAGTTGTCCTGACGCTAACCCTAGTTGTCCTGACGCTAACAATAGTTGTCCTGACGCTAACCCTACTTGTCCTTACGCTAACCCTAGTTGTCCTGACGCTAACCCTACTTGTCCTGATGCTAACCCTAGTTGTCCTGACGCTAACCCTAGTTGTCCTGACGCTAATCCTACTTGTCCTGACGCCAACCCTAGTTGTCCTGACGCTAACCTTAGTTGTCCTGACGCTAACCCTAGTTGTCCTGACGCTAACCCTACTTGTCCTGACGCTAACCCTAGTTGTCCTGACGCTAACCCTAGTTGTCCTGACGCTAACCCTACTTGTCCTGACGCTAACCCTAGTTGTCCTGACGCTAACCCTACTTGTCCTGACGCTAACCCTAGTTGTCCTGACGCTAACCCTAGTTGTCCTGACGCTAACCCTAGTTCTCCTGACGCTAACCCTAGTTGTCCTGACGCTAACCCTACTTGTCCTGACGCTAACCCTACTTGTCCTGACGCTAACCCTAGTTGTCCTGACGCTAACCCTAGTTGTCCTGACGCTAACCCTACTTGTCCTGATACTAACCCTACTTGTCCTGACGCTAACCCTAGTTGTCCTGACCCTAACCCTAGTTGTCATGACGCTAACCCTAGTTGTCCTGACGCTAACCCTAGTTGTCCTGACGCTAACCCAAGTTGACCTGACGCTAACCCTACTTGTCCTGACGCTAACCCTACTTGACCTGACGCTAACCCTACTTGTCCTGACGCTAACCCTAGTTGTCCTGACGCTAACCCTAGTTGTCCTGACGCTAACCCTAGTTGTGCTGACGCTAACCCTAGTTGTCCTGACGCTAACCCTACTTGTCCTGTCTCTAACCCTAGCTGTCCTGACGCTAACCCTAGTTGTCCTGACGCTAACCCTACTTGTCCTGTCTCTAACCCTAGTTGTCCTGACGCTAACCCTAGTTGTCCTGTCGCTAACCCTAGTTGTCCTGACGCTAACCCTAGTTGTCCTGATGCTAACCCTAGTTGTCCTGATGCTAACCCTAGTTGTCCTGACGCAAACCCTAGTTCTCCTGACGCTAACCCTAGTTGTCCTGATGCTAACCCTAGTTGTCCTGACGCTAACCCTAGTTGTCCTGACGCTAACCCTACTTGTCCTGACGCTAACCCTAGTTGTCCTGACGTTAACCCTACTTGTCCTGACGCTAACCCTACTTGTCCTGACGCTAACCCTACTTGTCCTGACGCTAACCCTAGTTGTCCTGACGCTAACCCTAGTTGTCCTGACGCTAACCCTAGTTGTCCTGACGCTAACCCTAGTTGACCTGACGCTAACCCTACTTGTCCTGACGCTAACTCTACTTGACCTGACGCTAACCCTACTTGTCCTGACGCTAACCCTAGTTGTCCTGACGGTAACCCTAGTTGTCCTGACGCTAACCCTAGTTGTCCTGACGCTAACCCTACTTGTCCTGACACTAACCCTAGTTGTCCTGACGCTAACCCTAGTTGTCCTGACGCTAACCCGAGTTGTCCTGACGCTAACCCTACTTGTCCTGACGCTAACCCTAGTTGTCCTGTCTCTAACCCTAGTTGTCCTGACGCTAACCCTAGTTGTCCTGACGCTAACCCTAGTTGTCCTGACGCTAACCCTAGTTGTCCTGATGCTAACCCTAGTTGTCCTGATGCTAACCCTAGTTGTCCTGACGCTAACCCTAGTTGTCCTGACGCTAACCCTAGTTGTCCAGATGCTAACCCTAGTTGTCCTGACGCTAACCCTAGTTGTCCTGACGCTAACCCTACTTGTCCTGACGCTAACCCTAGTTGTCCTGACGCTAACCCTACTTGTCCTGACGCTAACCCTACTTGTCCTGACGCTAACCCTACTTGTCCTGACGCTAACCCTAGTTGTCCTGACGCTAACCCTAGTTGTCCTGACGCTAACCTTACTTGTCCTGACGCTAACCCTAGTTGTCCTGACGCTAACCCTACTTGTCCTGACACTAACCCTACTTGTCCTGATGCTAACCCTAGTTGTCCTGACGCTAACCCTAGTTATCCTGACGCTAACCCTACTTGTCCTGACGCTAACCCTAGTTGTCCTGACGCTAACCCTAGTTGTCCTGACGCTAACCCTAGTTGTCCTGACGCTAACCCTAGTTGTCCTGACGCTAACCCTACTTGTCCTGATGCTAACCCTACTTGTCCTGACGCTAACCCTAGTTGTCCTGACGCTAACCCTAGTTGTCCTGACGCCAACCCTAGTTGTCCTTACGCTAACCCTAGTTGTCCTGACGCTAACCCTACTTGTCCTGACGCTAACCCTAGTTGTCCTGACGCTAACCCTAGTTGTCCTGACGCTAATCCTACTTGTCCTGACGCCAACCCTAGTTGTCCTGACGCTAACCCTAGTTGTCCTGACGCTAACCCTAGTTGTCCTGACGCTAACCCTACTTGTCCTGACGCTAACCCTAGTTGTCCTGACGCTAACCCTAGTTGTCCTGACGCTAACCCTACTTGTCCTGACGCTAACCCTAGTTGTCCTGACGCTAACCCTAGTTGTCCTGACGCTAACTCTAGTTATCCTGACGCTAACCCTAGTTGTCCTGACGCTAACCCTAGTTGTCCTGACGCTATCCCTACTTGTCCTGATGCTAACCCTAGTTGTCCTGACGCTAACCCTACTTGTCCTGACGCTAACCCTAGTTGTCCTGACGCTAACCCTAGTTGTCCTGACGCTAACCCTACTTGTCCTGACGCTAACCCTAGTTGTCCTGACGCTAACCCTACTTGTCCTGACGCTAACCCTAGTTGTCCTGACGCTAACCCTAGTTGTCCTGACGCTAACCCTAGTTGTCCTGACGCTAACCCTAGTTGTCCTGACGCCAACCCTAGTTGTCCTGACGCTAACCCTAGTTGTCCTGACACTAACCCTAGTTGTCCTGACGCTAACCCTAGTTGTCCTGACGCTAACCCTAGTTGACCTGACGCTAACCCTACTTGTCCTGACGCTAACCCTACTTGACCTGACGCTAACCCTACTTGTCCTGACGCTAACCCTAGTTGTCCTGACGCTAACCCTAGTTGTCCTGACGCTAACCCTAGTTGTCCTGACGCTAACCCTACTTGTCCTGACGCTAACCCTAGTTGTCCTGACGCTAACCCTAGTTGTCCTGACGCTAACCCGAGTTGTCCTGACGCTAACCCTACTTGTCCTGACGCTAACTCTAGTTGTCCTGACGCTAACCCTAGTTGTCCTGACGCTAACCCTACTTGTCCTGACGCTAACCCTAGTTGTCCTGACGCTAACCCTAGTTGTCCTGACGCTAACCCTAGTTGTCCTGACGCTAACCCTACTTGTCCTGACGCTAACCCTACTTGTCCTGACGCTAACCCTAGTTGTCCTGACGCTAATCCTACTTGTCCTGACGCCAACCCTAGTTGTCCTGACGCTAACCCTAGTTGTCCTGACGCTAACCCTAGTTGTCCTGACGCTAACCCTACTTGTCCTGACGCTAACCCTACTTGTCCTGACGCTAACACTAGTTGTCCTGACGCTAACCCTACTTGTCCTGACGCTAACCCTAGTTGTCCTGACGCTAACCCTAGTTGTCCTGACGCTAACTCTAGTTATCCTGACGCTAACCCTAGTTGTCCTGACGCTAACCCTAGTTGTCCTGACGCTAACCCTTGTTGTCCTGACGCTAACCCTACTTGTCCTGACGCTAACCCTAGTTGTCCTGACGCTAACCCTAGTTGTCCTGACGCTAACCCTAGTTGTCCTGACGCTAACCCTAGTTGTCCTGAAGCTAACCCTACTTGTCCTGACGCTAACCCTAGTTGTCCTGACGCTAACCCTACTTGTCCTGACGCTAACCCTAGTTGTCCTGACGCTAACCCTAGTTGTCCTGACGCTAACCCTAGTTGTCCTGACGCTAACTCTAGTTGTCCTGACGCTAACCCTAGTTGTCCTGACGCCAACCCTAGTTGTCCTGACGCTAACCCTAGTTGTCCTGACGCTAACCCTAGTTGTCCTGACGCTAACCCTAGTTGTCCTGACGCTAACCCTAGTTGACCTGACGCTAACCCTACTTGTCCTGACGCTAACCCTACTTGACCTGACGCTAACCCTACTTGTCCTGACGCTAACCCTAGTTGTCCTGACGCTAACCCTAGTTGTCCTGACGCAAACCCTACTTGTCCTGACGCTAACCCTAGTTGTCCTGACGCTAACCCTAGTTGTCCTGACGCTAACCCGAGTTGTCCTGACGCTAACCCTACTTGTCCTGATGCTAACTCTAGATGTCCTGACGCTAGCCCTAGTTGTCCTGACGCTAACCCTACTTGTCCTGACGCTAACCCTAGTTGTCCTGACGCTAACCCTAGTTGTCCTGACGCTAACCCTAGTTGTCCTGACGCTAACCCTACTTGTCCTGACGCTAACCCTACTTGTCCTGACGCTAACCCATTTTGTCCTGACGCTAACCCTAGTTGTCCTGACGCTAACCCTAGTTGTCCTGACGCTAACCCTAGTTGTCCTGACGCTAACCCTAGTTGACCTGACGCTAACCCTACTTGTCCTGACGCTAACCCTACTTGACCTGACGCTAACCCTACTTGTCCTGACGCTAACCCTAGTTGTCCTGACGCTAACCCTAGTTGTCCTGACGCTAACCCTAGTTGTCCTGACGCTAACCCTAGTTGTCCTGACACTAACCCTAGTTGTCCTGACGCTAACCCTAGTTGTCCTGACGCTAACCCTAGTTGTCCTGACGCTAACCCGAGTTGTCCTGACGCTAACCCTACTTGTCCTGACGCTAACCCTACTTGTCCTGTCTCTAACCCTAGTTGTCCTGACGCTAACCCTAGTTGTCCTGTCGCTAACCCTAGTTGTCCTGACGCTAACCCTAGTTGTCCTGACGCTAACCCTAGTTGTCCTGATGCTAACCCTAGTTGTCCTGACGCTAACCCTAGTTCTCCTGACGCTAACCCTAGTTGTCCTGATGCTAACCCTAGTTGTCCTGACGCTAACCCTAGTTGTCCTGACGCTAACCCTAGTTGTCCTGACGCTAACCCTACTTGTCCTGACGCTAACCCTAGTTGTCCTGACGCTAACCCTACTTGTCCTGACGCTAACCCTACTTGTCCTGACGCTAACCCTACTTGTCCTGACGCTAACCCTACTTGTCCTGACGCTAACCCTAGTTGTCCTGACGCTAACCCTAGTTGTCCTGACGCTAACCTTACTTTTCCTGACGCTAACCCTAGTTGTCCTGACGCTAACCCTACTTGTCCTGACGCTAACCCTACTTGTCCTGATGCTAACACTAGTTGTCCTGACGCTAACCCTAGTTATCCTGACGCTAACCCTACTTGTCCTGATGCTAACCCTAGTTCTCCTGACGCTAACCCTAGTTGTCCTGACGCTAACCCTAGTTGTCCTGACGCTAACCCTACTTGTCCTGACGCTAACCCTACTTGTCCTGACGCTAACCCTAGTTGTCCTGACGCTAACCCTAGTTGTCCTGACGCTAACCCTAGTTGTCCTGACGCTAACCCTGGTTGTCCTGACGCTAACCCTGGTTGTCCTGATGCTAACCCTAGTTGTCCTGACGCTAACCCTAGTTGTCCTGACGCTAACCCTACTTGTCCTGATGCTAACCCTACTTGTCCTGACGCTAACCCTAGTTGTCCTGACGCTAACCCTAGTTGTCCTGACGCTAACCCTACTTGTCCTGACGCTAACCCTACTTGTCCTGACGCTAACCCTAGTTGTCCTGACGCTAACCCTAGTTGTCCTGACGCTGACTCTAGTTGTCCTGACGCTAACCCTACTTGTCCTGACGCTAACCCTAGTTCTCCTGACGCTAACCCTAGTTGTCCTGACGCTAACCCTACTTGTCCTGACGCTAACCCTACTTGTCCTGACGCTAACCCTAGTTGTCCTGACGCTAACCCTAGTTGTCCTGACGCTAACCCTACTTGTCCTGATACTAACCCTACTTGTCCTGACGCTAACCCTAGTTGTCCTGACCCTAACCCTAGTTGTCATGACGCTAACCCTAGTTGTCCTGACGCTAACCCTAGTTGTCCTGACGCTAACCCAAGTTGACCTGACGCTAACCCTACTTGTCCTGACGCTAACCCTACTTGACCTGACGCTAACCCTACTTGTCCTGACGCTAACCCTAGTTGTCCTGACGCTAACCCTAGTTGTCCTGACGCTAACCCTAGTTGTGCTGACGCTAACCCTAGTTGTCCTGACACTAACCCTAGTTGTCCTGACGCTAACCCTAGTTGTCCTGACGCTAACCCTAGTTGTCCTGACGCTAACCCGAGTTGTCCTGACGCTAACCCTACTTGTCCTGACGCTAACCCTACTTGTCCTGTCTCTAACCCTAGTTGTCCTGACGCTAACCCTAGTTGTCCTGTCGCTAACCCTAGTTGTCCTGACGCTAACCCTAGTTGTCCTGATGCTAACCCTAGTTGTCCTGATGCTAACCCTAGTTGTCCTGACGCAAACCCTAGTTCTCCTGACGCTAACCCTAGTTGTCCTGATGCTAACCCTAGTTGTCCTGACGCTAACCCTAGTTGTCCTGACGCTAACCCTACTTGTCCTGACGCTAACCCTAGTTGTCCTGACGTTAACCCTACTTGTCCTGACGCTAACCCTACTTGTCCTGACGCTAACCCTACTTGTCCTGACGCTAACCCTAGTTGTCCTGACGCTAACCCTAGTTGTCCTGACGCTAACCCTAGTTGTCCTGACGCTAACCCTAGTTGACCTGACGCTAACCCTACTTGTCCTGACGCTAACTCTACTTGACCTGACGCTAACCCTACTTGTCCTGACGCTAACCCTAGTTGTCCTGACGGTAACCCTAGTTGTCCTGACGCTAACCCTAGTTGTCCTGACGCTAACCCTACTTGTCCTGACACTAACCCTAGTTGTCCTGACGCTAACCCTAGTTGTCCTGACGCTAACCCGAGTTGTCCTGACGCTAACCCTACTTGTCCTGACGCTAACCCTAGTTGTCCTGTCTCTAACCCTAGTTGTCCTGACGCTAACCCTAGTTGTCCTGACGCTAACCCTAGTTGTCCTGACGCTAACCCTAGTTGTCCTGATGCTAACCCTAGTTGTCCTGATGCTAACCCTAGTTGTCCTGACGCTAACCCTAGTTGTCCTGACGCTAACCCTAGTTGTCCAGATGCTAACCCTAGTTGTCCTGACGCTAACCCTAGTTGTCCTGACGCTAACCCTACTTGTCCTGACGCTAACCCTAGTTGTCCTGACGCTAACCCTACTTGTCCTGACGCTAACCCTACTTGTCCTGACGCTAACCCTACTTGTCCTGACGCTAACCCTAGTTGTCCTGACGCTAACCCTAGTTGTCCTGACGCTAACCTTACTTGTCCTGACGCTAACCCTAGTTGTCCTGACGCTAACCCTACTTGTCCTGACACTAACCCTACTTGTCCTGATGCTAACCCTAGTTGTCCTGACGCTAACCCTAGTTATCCTGACGCTAACCCTACTTGTCCTGACGCTAACCCTAGTTGTCCTGACGCTAACCCTAGTTGTCCTGACGCTAACCCTAGTTGTCCTGACGCTAACCCTAGTTGTCCTGACGCTAACCCTACTTGTCCTGATGCTAACCCTACTTGTCCTGACGCTAACCCTAGTTGTCCTGACGCTAACCCTAGTTGTCCTGACGCTAACCCTAGTTGTCCTTACGCTAACCCTAGTTGTCCTGACGCTAACCCTACTTGTCCTGACGCTAACCCTAGTTGTCCTGACGCTAACCCTAGTTGTCCTGACGCTAATCCTACTTGTCCTGACGCCAACCCTAGTTGTCCTGACGCTAACCCTAGTTGTCCTGACGCTAACCCTAGTTGTCCTGACGCTAACCCTACTTGTCCTGACGCTAACCCTAGTTGTCCTGACGCTAACCCTAGTTGTCCTGACGCTAACCCTACTTGTCCTGACGCTAACCCTAGTTGTCCTGACGCTAACCCTAGTTGTCCTGACGCTAACTCTAGTTATCCTGACGCTAACCCTAGTTGTCCTGACGCTAACCCTAGTTGTCCTGACGCTATCCCTACTTGTCCTGATGCTAACCCTAGTTGTCCTGACGCTAACCCTACTTGTCCTGACGCTAACCCTAGTTGTCCTGACGCTAACCCTAGTTGTCCTGACGCTAACCCTACTTGTCCTGACGCTAACCCTAGTTGTCCTGACGCTAACCCTACTTGTCCTGACGCTAACCCTAGTTGTCCTGACGCTAACCCTAGTTGTCCTGACGCTAACCCTAGTTGTCCTGACGCTAACCCTAGTTGTCCTGACGCCAACCCTAGTTGTCCTGACGCTAACCCTAGTTGTCCTGACACTAACCCTAGTTGTCCTGACGCTAACCCTAGTTGTCCTGACGCTAACCCTAGTTGACCTGACGCTAACCCTACTTGTCCTGACGCTAACCCTACTTGACCTGACGCTAACCCTACTTGTCCTGACGCTAACCCTAGTTGTCCTGACGCTAACCCTAGTTGTCCTGACGCTAACCCTAGTTGTCCTGACGCTAACCCTACTTGTCCTGACGCTAACCCTAGTTGTCCTGACGCTAACCCTAGTTGTCCTGACGCTAACCCGAGTTGTCCTGACGCTAACCCTACTTGTCCTGACGCTAACTCTAGTTGTCCTGACGCTAACCCTAGTTGTCCTGACGCTAACCCTACTTGTCCTGACGCTAACCCTAGTTGTCCTGACGCTAACCCTAGTTGTCCTGACGCTAACCCTAGTTGTCCTGACGCTAACCCTACTTGTCCTGACGCTAACCCTAGTTGTCCTGACGCTAATCCTACTTGTCCTGACGCCAACCCTAGTTGTCCTGACGCTAACCCTAGTTGTCCTGACGCTAACCCTAGTTGTCCTGACGCTAACCCTACTTGTCCTGACGCTAACCCTACTTGTCCTGACGCTAACCCTAGTTGTCCTGACGCTAATCCTACTTGTCCTGACGCCAACCCTAGTTGTCCTGACGCTAACCCTAGTTGTCCTGACGCTAACCCTAGTTGTCCTGACGCTAACCCTACTTGTCCTGACGCTAACCCTACTTGTCCTGACGCTAACACTAGTTGTCCTGACGCTAACCCTACTTGTCCTGACGCTAACCCTAGTTGTCCTGACGCTAACCCTAGTTGTCCTGACGCTAACTCTAGTTATCCTGACGCTAACCCTAGTTGTCCTGACGCTAACCCTAGTTGTCCTGACGCTAACCCTTGTTGTCCTGACGCTAACCCTACTTGTCCTGACGCTAACCCTAGTTGTCCTGACGCTAACCCTAGTTGTCCTGACGCTAACCCTAGTTGTCCTGACGCTAACCCTAGTTGTCCTGAAGCTAACCCTACTTGTCCTGACGCTAACCCTAGTTGTCCTGACGCTAACCCTACTTGTCCTGACGCTAACCCTAGTTGTCCTGACGCTAACCCTAGTTGTCCTGACGCTAACCCTAGTTGTCCTGACGCTAACTCTAGTTGTCCTGACGCTAACCCTAGTTGTCCTGACGCCAACCCTAGTTGTCCTGACGCTAACCCTAGTTGTCCTGACGCTAACCCTAGTTGTCCTGACGCTAACCCTAGTTGTCCTGACGCTAACCCTAGTTGACCTGACGCTAACCCTACTTGTCCTGACGCTAACCCTACTTGACCTGACGCTAACCCTACTTGTCCTGACGCTAACCCTAGTTGTCCTGACGCTAACCCTAGTTGTCCTGACGCAAACCCTACTTGTCCTGACGCTAACCCTAGTTGTCCTGACGCTAACCCTAGTTGTCCTGACGCTAACCCGAGTTGTCCTGACGCTAACCCTACTTGTCCTGATGCTAACTCTAGATGTCCTGACGCTAGCCCTAGTTGTCCTGACGCTAACCGTACTTGTCCTGACGCTAACCCTAGTTGTCCTGACGCTAACCCTAGTTGTCCTGACGCTAACCCTAGTTGTCCTGACGCTAACCCTACTTGTCCTGACGCTAACCCTACTTGTCCTGACGCTAACCCATTTTGTCCTGACGCTAACCCTAGTTGTCCTGACGCTAACCCTAGTTGTCCTGACGCTAACCCTAGTTGTCCTGACGCTAACCCTAGTTGACCTGACGCTAACCCTACTTGTCCTGACGCTAACCCTACTTGACCTGACGCTAACCCTACTTGTCCTGACGCTAACCCTAGTTGTCCTGACGCTAACCCTAGTTGTCCTGACGCTAACCCTAGTTGTCCTGACACTAACCCTAGTTGTCCTGACGCTAACCCTAGTTGTCCTGACGCTAACCCTAGTTGTCCTGACGCTAACCCGAGTTGTCCTGACGCTAACCCTACTTGTCCTGACGCTAACCCTACTTGTCCTGTCTCTAACCCTAGTTGTCCTGACGCTAACCCTAGTTGTCCTGTCGCTAACCCTAGTTGTCCTGACGCTAACCCTAGTTGTCCTGACGCTAACCCTAGTTGTCCTGATGCTAACCCTAGTTGTCCTGACGCTAACCCTAGTTCTCCTGACGCTAACCCTAGTTGTCCTGATGCTAACCCTAGTTGTCCTGACGCTAACCCTAGTTGTCCTGACGCTAACCCTAGTTGTCCTGACGCTAACCCTACTTGTCCTGACGCTAACCCTAGTTGTCCTGACGCTAACCCTACTTGTCCTGACGCTAACCCTACTTGTCCTGACGCTAACCCTACTTGTCCTGACGCTAACCCTACTTGTCCTGACGCTAACCCTAGTTGTCCTGACGCTAACCCTAGTTGTCCTGACGCTAACCTTACTTGTCCTGACGCTAACCCTAGTTGTCCTGACGCTAACCCTACTTGTCCTGACGCTAACCCTACTTGTCCTGATGCTAACCCTAGTTGTCCTGACGCTAACCCTAGTTATCCTGACGCTAACCCTACTTGTCCTGATGCTAACCCTAGTTCTCCTGACGCTAACCCTAGTTGTCCTGACGCTAACCCTAGTTGTCCTGACGCTAACCCTACTTGTCCTGACGCTAACCCTACTTGTCCTGACGCTAACCCTAGTTGTCCTGACGCTAACCCTAGTTGTCCTGACGCTAACCCTAGTTGTCCTGACGCTAACCCTGGTTGTCCTGATGCTAACCCTAGTTGTCCTGACGCTAACCCTAGTTGTCCTGACGCTAACCCTACTTGTCCTGATGCTAACCCTACTTGTCCTGACGCTAACCCTAGTTGTCCTGACGCTAACCCTAGTTGTCCTGACGCTAACCCTACTTGTCCTGACGCTAACCCTACTTGTCCTGACGCTAACCCTAGTTGTCCTGACGCTAACCCTAGTTGTCCTGACGCTGACTCTAGTTGTCCTGACGCTAACCCTACTTGTCCTGACGCTAACCCTAGTTGTCCTGACGCTAACCCTAGTTGTCCTGACGCTAACCCTAGTTGTCCTGACGCTAACCCTAGTTGTCCTGACGCTAACCCTAGTTGTCCTGACACTAACCCTAGTTGTCCTGACGCTAACCCTACTTGTCCTGACGCTAACCCTAGTTGTCCTGACGCTAACCCTAGTTGTCCTGACGCTAACTCTAGTTATCCTGACGCTAACCCTAGTTGTCCTGACGCTAACCCTAGTTGTCCTGACGCTAACCCTAGTTGTCCTGACGCTAACCCTACTTGTCCTGACGCTAACCCTAGTTGTCCTGACGCTAACCCTAGTTGTCCTGACGCTAACCCTAGTTGTCCTGACGCTAACCCTACTTGTCCTGACGCTAACCCTAGTTGTCCTGACGCTAACCCTACTTGTCCTGACGCTAACCCTAGTTGTCCTGACGCTAACCCTAGTTGTCCTGACGCTAACCCTACTTGTCCTGACGCTAACCCTAGTTGTCCTGACGCTAACCCTACTTGTCCTGACGCTAACCCTACTTGTCCTGACGCTAACCCTACTTGTCCTGACGCTAACCCTACTTGTCCTGACGCTAACCCTAGTTGTCCTGACGCTAACCCTAGTTGTCCTGACGCTAACCTTACTTGTCCTGACGCTAACCCTAGTTGTCCTGACGCTAACCCTACTTGTCCTGACGCTAACCCTACTTGTCCTGATGCTAACCCTAGTTGTCCTGACGCTAACCCTAGTTATCCTGACGCTAACCCTACTTGTCCTGATGCTAACCCTAGTTGTCCTGACGCTAACCCTAGTTGTCCTGACGCTAACCCTAGTTGTCCTGACGCTAACCCTACTTGTCCTGACGCTAACCCTACTTGTCCTGACGCTAACCCTAGTTGTCCTGACGCTAACCCTAGTTGTCCTGACGCTAACCCTAGTTGTCCTGACGCTAACCCTGGTTGTCCTGATGCTAACCCTAGTTGTCCTGACGCTAACCCTAGTTGTCCTGACGCTAACCCTACTTGTCCTGATGCTAACCCTACTTGTCCTGACGCTAACCCTAGTTGTCCTGACGCTAACCCTAGTTGTCCTGACGCTAACCCTACTTGTCCTGACGCTAACCCTACTTGTCCTGACGCTAACCCTAGTTGTCCTGACGCTAACCCTAGTTGTCCTGACGCTGACTCTAGTTGTCCTGACGCTAACCCTACTTGTCCTGACGCTAACCCTATTTGTCCTGACGCTAACCCTAGTTGTCCTGACGCTAACCCTAGTTGTCCTGACTCTAACCCTAGTTGTCCTTACGCTAACCCTAGTTGTCCTGACGCTAACCCTACTTGTCCTGACGCTAACCCTAGTTGTCCTGACGCTAACCCTAGTTGTCCTGACGCTAATCCTACTTGTCCTGATGCCAACCCTAGTTGTCCTGACGCTAACCCTAGTTGTCCTGACGCTAACCCTACTTGTCCTGACGCTAACCCTAGTTGTCCTGACGCTAACCCTAGTTGTCCTGACGCTAACCCTACTTGTCCTGACGCTAACCCTAGTTGTCCTGACGCTAACCCTAGTTGTCCTGACGCTAACTCTAGTTATCCTGACGCTAACCCTAGTTGTCCTGACGCTAACCCTAGTTGTCCTGACGCTAACCCTAGTTGTCCTGACGCTAACCCTACTTGTCCTGACGCTAACCCTAGTTGTCCTGACGCTAACCCTAGTTGTCCTGACGCTAACCCTAGTTGTCCTGACGCTAACCCTACTTGTCCTGACGCTAACCCTAGTTGTCCTGACGCTAACCCTACTTGTCCTGACGCTAACCCTAGTTGTCCTGACGCTAACCCTAGTTGTCCTGACGCTAACCCTACTTGTCCTGACGCTAACCCTAGTTGTCCTGACGCTAACCCTACTTGTCCTGACGCTAACCCTACTTGTCCTGACGCTAACCCTACTTGTCCTGACGCTAACCCTACTTGTCCTGACGCTAACCCTAGTTGTCCTGACGCTAACCCTAGTTGTCCTGACGCTAACCTTACTTGTCCTGACGCTAACCCTAGTTGTCCTGACGCTAACCCTACTTGTCCTGACGCTAACCCTACTTGTCCTGATGCTAACCCTAGTTGTCCTGACGCTAACCCTAGTTATCCTGACGCTAACCCTACTTGTCCTGATGCTAACCCTAGTTGTCCTGACGCTAACCCTAGTTGTCCTGACGCTAACCCTAGTTGTCCTGACGCTAACCCTACTTGTCCTGACGCTAACCCTACTTGTCCTGACGCTAACCCTAGTTGTCCTGACGCTAACCCTAGTTGTCCTGACGCTAACCCTAGTTGTCCTGACGCTAACCCTGGTTGTCCTGATGCTAACCCTAGTTGTCCTGACGCTAACCCTAGTTGTCCTGACGCTAACCCTACTTGTCCTGATGCTAACCCTACTTGTCCTGACGCTAACCCTAGTTGTCCTGACGCTAACCCTAGTTGTCCTGACGCTAACCCTACTTGTCCTGACGCTAACCCTACTTGTCCTGACGCTAACCCTAGTTGTCCTGACGCTAACCCTAGTTGTCCTGACGCTGACTCTAGTTGTCCTGACGCTAACCCTACTTGTCCTGACGCTAACCCTAGTTGTCCTGACGCTAACCCTAGTTGTCCTGACGCTAACCCTAGTTGTCCTGACTCTAACCCTAGTTGTCCTTACGCTAACCCTAGTTGTCCTGACGCTAACCCTACTTGTCCTGACGCTAACCCTAGTTGTCCTGACGCTAACCCTAGTTGTCCTGACGCTAATCCTACTTGTCCTGATGCCAACCCTAGTTGTCCTGACGCTAACCCTAGTTGTCCTGACGCTAACCCTAGTTGTCCTGACGCTAACCCTACTTGTCCTGACGCTAACCCTAGTTGTCCTGACGCTAACCCTAGTTGTCCTGACGCTAACCCTACTTGTCCTGACGCTAACCCTAGTTGTCCTGACGCTAACCCTAGTTGTCCTGACGCTAACTCTAGTTATCCTGACGCTAACCCTAGTTGTCCTGACGCTAACCCTAGTTGTCCTGACGCTAACCCTAGTTGTCCTGACGCTAACCCTACTTGTCCTGACGCTAACCCTAGTTGTCCTGACGCTAACCCTAGTTGTCCTGACGCTAACCCTAGTTGTCCTGACGCTAACCCTACTTGTCCTGACGCTAACCCTAGTTGTCCTGACGCTAACCCTACTTGTCCTGACGCTAACCCTAGTTGTCCTGACGCTAACCCTAGTTGTCCTGACGCTAACCCTAGTTGTCCTGACGCTAACCCTAGTTGTCCTGACGCTAACCCTAGTTGTCCTGACGCCAACCCTAGTTGTCCTGACGCTAACCCTAGTTGTCCTGACGCTAACCCTAGTTGTCCTGACGCTAACCCTAGTTGACCTGACGCTAACCCTACTTGTCCTGACGCTAACCCTACTTGACCTGACGCTAACCCTACTTGTCCTGACGCTAACCCTAGTTGTCCTGACGCTAACCCTAGTTGTCCTGACGCTAACCCTAGTTGTCCTGATGCTAACCCTAGTTGTCCTGACGCTAACCCTACTTGTCCTGACGCTAACCCTAGTTGTCCTGACGCTAACCCGAGTTGTCCTGACGCTAACCCTACTTGTCCTGACGCTAACTCTAGTTGTCCTGACGCTAACCCTAGTTGTCCTGACGCTAACCCTACTTGTCCTGACGCTAACCCTAGTTGTCCTGACGCTAACCCTAGTTGTCCTGACGCTAACCCTAGTTGTCCTGACGCTAACCCTAGTTGTCCTGACGCTAACCCTACTTGTCCTGACGCTAACCCTAGTTGTCCTGACGCTAATCCTACTTGTCCTGACGCCAACCCTAGTTGTCCTGACGCTAACCCTAGTTGTCCTGACGCTAACCCTAGTTGTCCTGACGCTAACCCTACTTGTCCTGACGCTAACCCTAGTTGTCCTGACGCTAACCCTAGTTGTCCTGACGCTAACCCTACTTGTCCTGACGCTAACCCTAGTTGTCCTGACGCTAATCCTACTTGTCCTGACGCCAACCCTAGTTGTCCTGACGCTAACCCTAGTTGT
This sequence comes from Phyllobates terribilis, assembly GCF_046119375.1. NCBI lineage: Eukaryota > Metazoa > Chordata > Amphibia > Anura > Dendrobatidae > Phyllobates > Phyllobates terribilis. Next base: position 1,642,130 of record NW_027363002.1, on the reverse strand, counting down.
CCTGACGCTAACCCTAGTTGTCCTGACGCTAACCCTACTTGTCCTGACGCTAACCCTAGTTGTCCTGACGCTAACCCTACTTGTCCTGACGCTAACCCTAGTTGTCCTGACGCTAACACTAGTTGTCCTGACGCTAACCCTAGTTGTCCTGACGCTAACCCTAGTTGTCCTGACGCTAACCCTAGTTGTCCTGACGCTAACCCTAGTTGTCCTCACGCTAACCCTACTTGTCCTGACGCTAACCCTAGTTGTCCTGACGCTAACCCTACTTGTCCTGACGCTAACCCTAGTTGTCCTGACGCTAACACTAGTTGTCCTGACGCTAACCCTAGTTGTCCTGACGCTAACCCTAGTTGTCCTGACGCTAACCCTAGTTGTCCTGACGCCAACCCTAGTTGTCCTGACGCTAACCCTAGTTGTCCTGACGCTAACCCTAGTTGTCCTGACGCTAACCCTAGTTGTCCTGACGCTAACCCTAGTTGACCTGACGCTAACCCTACTTGTGCTGACGCTAACCCTACTTGACCTGACGCTAACCCTACTTGTCCTGACGCTAACCCTAGTTGTCCTGACGCTAACCCTAGTTGTCCTGACGCTAACCCTACTTGTCCTGACGCTAACCCTAGTTGTCCTGACGCTAACCCTAGTTGTCCTGACGCTAACCCTACTTGTCCTGACGCTAACCCTACTTGTCCTGACGCTAACCCTAGTTGTCCTGACGCTAACCCTAGTTGTCCTGACGCTAACCCTAGTTGTCCTGACGCTAACCCTAGTTGTCCTGACGCTAACCCTAGTTGACCTGACGCTAACCCTACTTGTCCTGACGCTAACCCTACTTGACCTGACGCTAACCCTACTTGTCCTGACGCTAACCCTAGTTGTCCTGACGCTAACCCTAGTTGTCCTGACGCTAACCCTAGTTGTCCTGACGCTAACCCTAGTTGTCCTGACACTAACCCTAGTTGTCCTGACGCTAACCCTAGTTGTCCTGACGCTAACCCTAGTTGTCCTGACGCTAACCCGAGTTGTCCTGACGCTAACCCTACTTGTCCTGACGCTAACCCTACTTGTCCTGTCTCTAACCCTAGTTGTCCTGATGCTAACCCTAGTTGTCCTGTCGCTAACCCTAGTTGTCCTGACGCTAACCCTAGTTGTCCTGATGCTAACCCTAGTTGTCCTGACGCTAACCCTAGTTCTCCTGACGCTACCCCTAGTTGTCCTGATGCTAACCCTAGTTGTCCTGACGCTAACCCTAGTTGTCCTGACGCTAACCCTAGTTGTCCTGATGCTAACCCTACTTGTCCTGACGCTAACCCTACTTGTCCTGACGCTAACCCTACTTGTCCTGACGCTAACCCTATTGTCCTGACGCTAACCCTAGTTGTCCTGACGCTAACCCTAGTTGTACTGACGCTAACCTTACTTGTCCTGACGCTAACCCTAGTTGTCCTGACGCTAACCCTACTTGTCCTGACGCTAACCCTACTTGTCCTGATGCTAACCCTAGTTGTCCTGACGCTAACCCTAGTTATCCTGACGCTAACCCTACTTGTCCTGATGCTAACCCTAGTTGTCCTGACGCTAACCCTAGTTGTCCTGACGCTAACCCTAGTTGTCCTGACGCTAACCCTACTTGTCCTGACGCTAACCCTACTTGTCCTGACGCTAACCCTAGTTGTCCTGACGCTAACCCTAGTTGTCCTGACGCTAACCCTAGTTGTCCTGACGCTAACCCTGGTTGTCCTGATGCTAACCCTAGTTGTCCTGACGCTAACCCTAGTTGTCCTGACGCTAACCCTACTTGTCCTGATGCTAACCCTACTTGTCCTGACGCTAACCCTAGTTGTCCTGACGCTAACCCTAGTTGTCCTGACGCTAACCCTACTTGTCCTGACACTAACCCTACTTGTCCTGACGCTAACCCTAGTTGTCCTGACGCTAACCCTAGTTGTCCTGACGCTAACTCTAGTTGTCCTGACGCTAACCCTACTTGTCCTGACGCTAACCCTACTTGTCCTGACGCTAACCCTAGTTGTCCTGACGCTAACCCTAGTTGTCCTGACGCTAACCCTAGTTGTCCTGACTCTAACCCTAGTTGTCCTTACGCTAACCCTAGTTGTCCTGACGCTAACCCTACTTGTCCTGACGCTAACCCTAGTTGTCCTGACGCTAACCCTAGTTGTCCTGACGCTAATCCTACTTGTCCTGATGCCAACCCTAGTTGTCCTGACGCTAACCCTAGTTGTCCTGACGCTAACCCTAGTTGTCCTGACGCTAACCCTACTTGTCCTGACGCTAACCCTAGTTGTCCTGACGCTAACCCTAGTTGTCCTGACGCTAACCCTACTTGTCCTGACGCTAACCCTAGTTGTCCTGACGCTAACCCTAGTTGTCCTGACGCTAACTCTAGTTATCCTGACGCTAACCCTAGTTGTCCTGACGCTAACCCTAGTTGTCCTGACGCTAACCCTAGTTGTCCTGACGCTAACCCTACTTGTCCTGACGCTAACCCTAGTTGTCCTGACGCTAACCCTAGTTGTCCTGACGCTAACCCTAGTTGTCCTGACGCTAACCCTACTTGTCCTGACGCTAACCCTAGTTGTCCTGACGCTAACCCTACTTGTCCTGACGCTAACCCTAGTTGTCCTGACGCTAACCCTAGTTGTCCTGACGCTAACCCTAGTTGTCCTGACGCTAACCCTAGTTGTCCTGACGCCAACCCTAGTTGTCCTGACGCTAACCCTAGTTGTCCTGACGCTAACCCTAGTTGTCCTGACGCTAACCCTAGTTGACCTGACGCTAACCCTACTTGTCCTGACGCTAACCCTACTTGACCTGACGCTAACCCTACTTGTCCTGACGCTAACCCTAGTTGTCCTGACGCTAACCCTAGTTGTCCTGACGCTAACCCTAGTTGTCCTGATGCTAACCCTAGTTGTCCTGACGCTAACCCTACTTGTCCTGACGCTAACCCTAGTTGTCCTGACGCTAACCCGAGTTGTCCTGACGCTAACCCTAGTTGTCCTGACGCTAACCCTAGTTGTCCTGACGCTAACCCTACTTGTCCTGACGCTAACCCTAGTTGTCCTGACGCTAATCCTACTTGTCCTGACGCCAACCCTAGTTGTCCTGACGCTAACCCTAGTTGTCCTGATGCTAACCCTAGTTGTCCTGACGCTAACCCTACTTGTCCTGACGCTAACCCTAGTTGTCCTGACGCTAACCCTAGTTGTCCTGACGCTAACTCTACCTGTCCTGACGCTAACCCTAGTTGTCCTGACGCTAACCCTAGTTGTCCTGATGCTAACTCTAGTTATCCTGACGCTAACCCTAGTTGTCCTGACGCTATCCCTAGTTGTCCTGACGCTAACCCTACTTGTCCTGACGCTAACCCTAGTTGTCCTGACGCTAACCCTAGTTGTCCTGACGCTAACCCTAGTTGTCCTGACGCTAACCCTAGTTGTCCTGACGCTAACCCTACTTGTCCTGACGCTAACCCTAGTTGTCCTGACGCTAACCCTACTTGTCCTGACGCTAACCCTAGTTGTCCTGACGCTAACACTAGTTGTCCTGACGCTAACCCTAGTTGTCCTGACGCTAACCCTAGTTGTCCTGACGCTAACCCTAGTTGTCCTGACGCCAACCCTAGTTGTCCTGACGCTAACCCTAGTTGTCCTGACGCTAACCCTAGTTGTCCTGACGCTAACCCTAGTTGTCCTGACGCTAACCCTAGTTGACCTGACGCTAACCCTACTTGTCCTGACGCTAACCCTACTTGACCTGACGCTAACCCTACTTGTCCTGACGCTAACCCTAGTTGTCCTGACGCTAACCCTAGTTGTCCTGACGCTAACCCTACTTGTCCTGACGCTAACCCTACTTGTCCTGACGCTAACCTTAGTTGTCCTGACGCTAACCCTAGTTGTCCTGACGCTAACCCTAGTTGTCCTGACGCTAACCCTACTTGTCCTGACGCTAACCCTACTTGTCCTGACGCTAACCCTAGTTGTCCTGACGCTAACCCTAGTTGTCCTGACGCTAACCCTAGTTGTCCTGACGCTAACCCTAGTTGTCCTGACGCTAACCCTAGTTGACCTGACGCTAACCCTAGTTGTCCTGACGCTAACCCAAGTTGTCCTGACGCTAACCCTAGTTGTCCTGACGCTAACCCTACTTGTCCTGACGCTAACCCTAGTTGTCCTGACGCTAACCCTACTTGTCCTGACGCTAACCCTAGTTGTCCTGACGCTAACACTAGTTGTCCTGACGCTAACCCTAGTTGTCCTGACGCTAACCCTAGTTGTCCTGACGCTAACCCTAGTTGTCCTGACGCCAACCCTAGTTGTCCTGACGCTAACCCTAGTTGTCCTGACGCTAACCCTAGTTGTCCTGACGCTAACCCTAGTTGTCCTGACGCTAACCCTAGTTGACCTGACGCTAACCCTACTTGTCCTGACGCTAACCCTACTTGACCTGACGCTAACCCTACTTGTCCTGACGCTAACCCTAGTTGTCCTGACGCTAACCCTAGTTGTCCTGACGCTAACCCTACTTGTCCTGACGCTAACCCTACTTGTCCTGACGCTAACCCTAGTTGTCCTGACGCTAACCCTAGTTGTCCTGACGCTAACCCTAGTTGTCCTGACGCTAACCCTAGTTGTCCTGACGCTAACCCTACTTGTCCTGACGCTAACCCTAGTTGTCCTGACGCTAACCCTAGTTGTCCTGACGCTAACCCTAGTTGTCCTGACGCTAACCCTAGTTGACCTGACGCTAACCCTACTTGTCCTGACGCTAACCCTACTTGTCCTGTCTCTAACCCTAGTTGTCCTGACGCTAACCCTAGTTGTCCTGTCGCTAACCCTAGTTGTCCTGACGCTAACCCTAGTTGTCCTGATGCTAACCCTAGTTGTCCTGACGCTAACCCTAGTTGTCCTGACGCTAACCCTAGTTGTCCTGATGCTAACCCTAGTTGTCCTGACGCTAACCCTAGTTGTCCTGACGCTAACCCTAGTTGTTCTGATGCTAACCCTACTTGTCCTGATGCTAACCCTAGTTGTCCTGACGCTAACCCTACTTGTCCTGACGCTAACCCTACTTGTCCTGACGCTAACCCTACTTGTCCTGACGCTAACCCTACTTGTCCTGACGCTAACCCTAGTTGTCCTGACGCTAACCCTAGTTGTCCTGACGCTAACCTTACTTGTCCTGACGCTAACCCTAGTTGTCCTGACGCTAACCCTACTTGTCCTGACGCTAACCCTACTTGTCCTGATGCTAACCCTAGTTGTCCTGACGCTAACCCTAGTTATCCTGACGCTAACCCTAGTTGTCCTGACGCTAACCCTAGTTGTCCTGACGCTAACCCTAGTTGTCCTGACGCTAACCCTAGTTGTCCTGACGCTAACCCTACTTGTCCTGACGCTAACCCTACTTGTCCTGACGCTAACCCTAGTTGTCCTGACGCTAACCCTAGTTGTCCTGACGCTAACCCTAGTTGTCCTGACGCTAACCCTGGTTGTCCTGACGCTAACCCTAGTTGTCCTGACGCTAACCCTACTTGTCCTGACGCTAACCCTACTTGTCCTGACGCTAACCCTAGTTGTCCTGACGCTAACACTAGTTGTCCTGACGCTAACCCTAGTTGTCCTGACGCTAACCCTAGTTGTCCTGACGCTAACCCTAGTTGTCCTGACGCCAACCCTAGTTGTCCTGACGCTAACCCTAGTTGTCCTGACGCTAACCCTAGTTGTCCTGACGCTAACCCTAGTTGTCCTGACGCTAACCCTAGTTGACCTGACGCTAACCCTACTTGTCCTGACGCTAACCCTACTTGACCTGACGCTAACCCTACTTGTCCTGACGCTAACCCTAGTTGTCCTGACGCTAACCCTAGTTGTCCTGACGCTAACCCTACTTGTCCTGACGCTAACCCTACTTGTCCTGACGCTAACCCTAGTTGTCCTGACGCTAACCCTAGTTGTCCTGACGCTAACCCTACTTGTCCTGACGCTAACCCTACTTGTCCTGACGCTAACCCTAGTTGTCCTGACGCTAACCCTAGTTGTCCTGACGCTAACCCTAGTTGTCCTGACGCTAACCCTAGTTGTCCTGACGCTAACCCTAGTTGACCTGACGCTAACCCTACTTGTCCTGACGCTAACCCTACTTTTCCTGTCTCTAACCCTAGTTGTCCTGACGCTAACCCTAGTTGTCCTGTCGCTAACCCTAGTTGTCCTGACGCTAACCCTAGTTGTCCTGATGCTAACCCTAGTTGTCCTGACACTAACCCTAGTTCTCCTGACGCTAACCCTAGTTGTCCTGATGCTAACCCTAGTTGTCCTGACGCTAATCCTACTTGTCCTGACGCCAACCCTAGTTGTCCTGACGCTAACCCTAGTTGTCCTGACGCTAACCCTACTTGTCCTGACGCTAACCCTAGTTGTCCTGACGCTAACCCTAGTTGTCCTGACGCTAACTCTACCTGTCCTGACGCTAACCCTAGTTGTCCTGACGCTAACCCTAGTTGTCCTGATGCTAACTCTAGTTATCCTGACGCTAACCCTAGTTGTCCTGACGCTATCCCTAGTTGTCCTGACGCTAACCCTACTTGTCCTGACGCTAACCCTAGTTGTCCTGACGCTAACCCTAGTTGTCCTGACGCTAACCCAAGTTGTCCTGACGCTAACCCTAGTTGTCCTGACGCTAACCCTACTTGTCCTGACGCTAACCCTAGTTGTCCTGACGCTAACCCTACTTGTCCTGACGCTAACACTAGTTGTCCTGACGCTAACCCTAGTTGTCCTGACGCTAACCCTAGTTGTCCTGACGCTAACCCTAGTTGTCCTGACGCCAACCCTAGTTGTCCTGACGCTAACCCTAGTTGTCCTGACGCTAACCCTAGTTGTCCTGACGCTAACCCTAGTTGTCCTGACGCTAACCCTAGTTGACCTGACGCTAACCCTACTTGTCCTGACGCTAACCCTACTTGACCTGACGCTAACCCTACTTGTCCTGACGCTAACCCTAGTTGTCCTGACGCTAACCCTAGTTGTCCTGACGCTAACCCTACTTGTCCTGACGCTAACCCTACTTGTCCTGACGCTAACCCTAGTTGTCCTGACGCTAACCCTAGTTGTCCTGACGCTAACCCTAGTTGTCCTGACGCTAACCCTAGTTGTCCTGACGCTAACCCTACTTGTCCTGACGCTAACCCTAGTTGTCCTGACGCTAACCCTAGTTGTCCTGACGCTAACCCTAGTTGTCCTGACGCTAACCCTAGTTGTCCTGACGCTAACCCTAGTTGACCTGACGCTAACCCTACTTGTCCTGACGCTAACCCTACTTGTCCTGTCTCTAACCCTAGTTGTCCTGACGCTAACCCTAGTTGTCCTGTCGCTAACCCTAGTTGTCCTGACGCTAACCCTAGTTGTCCTGATGCTAACCCTAGTTGTCCTGACGCTCACCCTAGTTCTCCTGACGCTAACCCTAGTTGTCCTGATGCTAACCCTAGTTGTCCTGACGCTAACCCTAGTTGTCCTGACGCTAACCCTAGTTGTCCTGATGCTAACCCTACTTGTCCTGATGCTAACCCTAGTTGTCCTGACGCTAACCCTACTTGTCCTGACGCTAACCCTACTTGTCCTGACGCTAACCCTACTTGTCCTGACGCTAACCCTACTTGTCCTGACGCTAACCCTAGTTGTCCTGACGCTAACCCTAGTTGTCCTGACGCTAACCTTACTTGTCCTGACGCTAACCCTAGTTGTCCTGACACTAACCCTACTTGTCCTGACGCTAACCCTACTTGTCCTGATGCTAACCCTAGTTGTCCTGACGCTAACCCTAGTTATCCTGACGCTAACCCTAGTTGTCCTGACGCTAACCCTAGTTGTCCTGACGCTAACCCTAGTTGTCCTGACGCTAACCCTAGTTGTCCTGACGCTAACCCTACTTGTCCTGACGCTAACCCTACTTGTCCTGACGCTAACCCTAGTTGTCCTGACGCTAACCCTAGTTGTCCTGACGCTAACCCTAGTTGTCCTGACGCTAACCCTGGTTGTCCTGACGCTAACCCTAGTTGTCCTGACGCTAACCCTAGTTGTCCTGACGCTAACCCTACTTGTCCTGATGCTAACCCTACTTGTCCTGACGCTAACCCTAGTTGTCCTGACGCTAACCCTAGTTGTCCTGATGCTAACCCTAGTTGTCCTGACGCTAACCCTACTTGTCCTGACGCTAACCCTACTTGTCCTGACGCTAACCCTAGTTGTCCTGACGCTAACCCTAGTTGTCCTGACGCTAACCCTAGTTGTCCTGACGCTAACCCTAGTTGTCCTGACGCTAACCCTACTTGTCCTGACGCTAACCCTAGTTGTCCTGCCGCTAACCCTAGTTGTCCTGATGCTAACCCTACTTGTCCTGACGCCAACCCTAGTTGTCCTGACGCTAACCCTAGTTGTCCTGACGCTAACCCTAGTTGTCCTGACGCTAACCCTAATTGTCCTGACGCTAACCCTAGTTGTCCTGACGCTAACACTAGTTGTCCTGACGCTAACCCTACTTGTCCTGACGCCAACCGTAGTTGTCCTGACGCTAACCCTAGTTGTTCTGACGCTAACCCTAGTTGTCCTGACGCTAACCCTACTTGTCCTGATGCTAACCCTAGTTGTCCTGACGCTAACCCTAGTTGTCCTGACGCTAACCCTACTTGTCCTGACGCTAACCCTAGTTGTCTTGACGCTAACCCTAGTTGTCCTGACGCTAACCCTAGTTATCCTGACGCTAACCCTAGTTGTCCTGATGCTAACCCTAGTTGTCCTGACGCTAACCCTAGTTGTCCTGACGCTAACCCTACTTGTCCTGACGCTAACCCTAGTTGTCCTGACGCTAACCCTAGTTGTACTGACGCTAACCCTAGTTGTCCTGACGCTAACCCTAGTTGTCCTGACGCTAACTCTAGTTGTCCTGATGCTAACCCTACTTGTCCTGACGCTAACTCTAGTTGTCCTGATGCTAACCCTAGTTGTCCTGACGCTAACCCTAGTTGTCCTGACGCTAACCCTACTTGTCCTGACGCTAACCCTAGTTGTCTTGACGCTAACCCTTGTTGTCCTGACGCTAACCCTAGTTATCCTGACGCTAACCCTAGTTGTCCTGATGCTAACCCTAGTTGTCCTGACGCTAACCCTAGTTGTCCTGACGCTAACCCTACTTGTCCTGACGCTAACCCTAGTTGTCCTGACGCTAACCCTAGTTGTACTGACGCTAACCCTAGTTGTCCTGACGCTAACCCTAGTTGTCCTGACGCTAACTCTAGTTGTCCTGATGCTAACCCTACTTGTCCTGACGCTAACCCTAGTTGTCCTGACGTTAACCCTAGTTGTCCTGACGCTAACCCTAGTTGTCCTGACGCTAACCCGAGTTGTCCTGACGCTAACCCTACTTGTCCTGACGCTAACTCTAGTTGTCCTGACGCTAACCCTAGTTGTCCTGACGCTAACCCTACTTGTCCTGACGCTAACCCTTTTTGTCCTGACGCTAACCCTAGTTGTCCTGACGCTAACCCTAGTTGTCCTGACGCTAACCCTAGTTGTCCTGACGCTAACCCTACTTGTCCTGACGCTAACCCTACTTGTCCTGATGCTAACCCTAGTTCTCCTGACGCTAATCCTACTTGTCCTGACGCCAACCCTAGTTGTCCTGACGCTAACCCTAGTTGTACTGACGCTAACCCTAGTTGTCCTGACGCTAACCCTAGTTGTCCTGACGCTAACCCTAGTTGACCTGATGCTAACCCTACTTGTCCTGACGCTAACCCTACTTGACCTGACGCTAACCCTACTTGTCCTGACGCTAACCCTAGTTGTCCTGACGCTAACCCTAGTTGTCCTGACGCTAACCCTAGTTGTCCTGACGCTAACCCTACTTGTCCTGACGCTAACCCTAGTTGTCCTGACGCTAACCCTAGTTGTCCTGACGCTAACCCGAGTTGTCCTGACGCTAACCCTACTTGTCCTGACGCTAACTCTAGTTGTCCTGACGCTAACCCTAGTTGTCCTGACGCTAACCCTACTTGTCCTGACGCTAACCCTAGTTGTCCTGACGCTAACCCTAGTTGTCCTGACGCTAACCCTAGTTGTCCTGACGCTAACCCTAGTTGTCCTGACGCTAACCCGAGTTGTCCTGACGCTAACCCTACTTGTCCTGACGCTAACTCTAGTTGTCCTGACGCTAACCCTAGTTGTCCTGACGCTAACCCTAGTTGTCCTGACGCTAACCCTAGTTGTCCTGACGCTAACCCTAGTTGTCCTGACGCTAACCCTAGTTGTCCTGATGCTAACCCTACTTGTCCTGACGCTAACCCTACTTGTCCTGACGCTAACCCTAGTTGTCCTGACGCTAACCCTAGTTGTCCTGACGCTAACCCTAGTTGTCCTGACGCTAACCCTAGTTGACCTGACGCTAACCCTACTTGTCCTGACGCTAACCCTACTTGACCTGACGCTAACCCTACTTGTCCTGACGCTAACCCTAGTTGTCCTGACGCTAACCCTAGTTGTCCTGACGCTAACCCTAGTTGTCCTGACGCTAACCCTAGTTGTCCTGACACTAACCCTAGTTGTCCTGACGCTAACCCTAGTTGTCCTGACGCTAACCCTAGTTGTCCTGACGCTAACCCGAGTTGTCCTGACGCTAACCCTACTTGTCCTGACGCAAACCCTACTTGTCCTGTTTCTAACCCTAGTTGTCCTGACGCTAACCCTAGTTGTCCTGTCGCTAACCCTAGTTGTCCTGACGCTAACCCTAGTTGTCCTGATGCTAACCCTAGTTGTCCTGACGCTAACCCTAGTTCTCCTGACGCTAACCCTAGTTGTCCTGATGCTAACCCTAGATGTCCTGACGCTAACCCTAGTTGTCCTGACGCTAACCCTAGTTGTCCTGATGCTAACCCTACTTGTCCTGACGCTAACCCTACTTGTCCTGACGCTAACCCTAGTTGTCCTGACGCTAACCCTAGTTGTCCTGACGCTAACCCTAGTTGTCCTGACGCTAACCCTACTTGTCCTGACGCTAACCCTACTTGTCCTGACGCTAACCCTAGTTGTCCTGACGCTAATCCTACTTGTCCTGACGCCAACCCTAGTTGTCCTGACGCTAACCCTAGTTGTCCTGACGCTAACCCTAGTTGTCCTGACGCTAACCCTACTTGTCCTGACGCTAACCCTAGTTGTCCTGACGCTAACCCTAGTTGTCCTGACGCTAACCCTACTTGTCCTGACGCTAACCCTAGTTGTCCTGACGCTAACTCTAGTTATCCTGACGCTAACCCTAGTTGTCCTGACGCTAACCCTAGTTGTCCTGACGCTAACCCTAGTTGTCCTGACGCTAACCCTACTTGTCCTGACGCTAACCCTAGTTGTCCTGACGCTAACCCTAGTTGTCCTGACGCTAACCCTAGTTGTCCTGACGCTAACCCTACTTGTCCTGACGTTAACCCTAGTTGTCCTGACGCTAACCCTACTTGTCCTGACGCTAACCCTAGTTGTCCTGACGCTAACACTAGTTGTCCTGACGCTAACCCTAGTTGTCCTGACGCTAACCCTAGTTGTCCTGACGCTAACCCTAGTTGTCCTGACGCCAACCCTAGTTGTCCTGACGCTAACCCTAGTTGTCCTGACGCTAACCCTAGTTGTCCTGACGCTAACCCTAGTTGTCCTGACGCTAACCCTAGTTGACCTGATGCTAACCCTACTTGTCCTGACGCTAACCCTACTTGACCTGACGCTAACCCTACTTGTCCTGACGCTAACCCTAGTTGTCCTGATGCTAACCCTAGTTGTCCTGACGCTAACCCTAGTTGTCCTGACGCTAACCCTACTTGTCCTGACGCTAACCCTAGTTGTCCTGACGCTAACCCTAGTTGTCCTGACGCTAACCCGAGTTGTCCTGACGCTAACCCTACTTGTCCTGACGCTAACTCTAGTTGTCCTGACGTTAACCCTAGTTGTCCTGACGCTAACCCTACTTGTCCTGACGCTAACCCTAGTTGTCCTGACGCTAACCCTAGTTGTCCTGACGCTAACCCTAGTTGTCCTGACGCTAACCCTAGTTGTCCTGATGCTAACCCTACTTGTCCTGACGCTAACCCTACTTGTCCTGACGCTAACCCTAGTTGTCCTGACGCTAACCCTAGTTGTCCTGACGCTAACCCTAGTTGTCCTGACGCTAACCCTACTTGACCTGACGCTAACCCTACTTGTCCTGACGCTAACCCTAGTTGTCCTGACGCTAACCCTAGTTGTCCTGACGCTAACCCTAGTTGTCCTGACGCTAACCCTAGTTGTCCTGACACTAACCCTAGTTGTCCTGACGCTAACCCTAGTTGTCCTGACGCTAACCCTAGTTGTCCTGACGCTAACCCGAGTTGTCCTGACGCTAACCCTACTTGTCCTGACGCAAACCCTACTTGTCCTGTTTCTAACCGTCGTTGTCCTGACGCTAACCCTAGTTGTCCTGTCGCTAACCCTAGTTGTCCTGACGCTAACCCTAGTTGTCCTGATGCTAACCCTAGTTGTCCTGACGCTAACCCTAGTTCTCCTGACGCTAACCCTAGTTGTCCTGATGCTAACCCTAGATGTCCTGACGCTAACCCTAGTTGTCCTGACGCTAACCCTAGTTGTCCTGACGCTAACCCTACTTGTCCTGACGCTAACCCTAGTTGTCCTGACGCTAACCCTACTTGTCCTGACGCTAACCCTACTTGTCCTGACGCTAACCCTACTTGTCCTGACGCTAACCCTACTTGTCCTGACGCTAACCCTAGTTGTCCTGACGCTAACCCTAGTTGTCCTGACGCTAACCTAACTTGTCCTGACGCTAACCCTACTTGACCTGACGTTAACCCTACTTGTCCTGACGCTAACCCTAGTTGTCCTGACGCTAACCCTAGTTGTCCTGACGCTAACCCTAGTTGTCCTGACGCTAACCCTAGTTGTCCTGACACTAACCCTAGTTGTCCTGACGCTAACCCTAGTTGTCCTGACGCTAACCCTAGTTGTCCTGACGCTAACCCGAGTTGTCCTGACGCTAACCCTACTTGTCCTGACGCAAACCCTACTTGTCCTGTTTCTAACCCTAGTTGTCCTGACGCTAACCCTAGTTGTCCTGTCGCTAACCCTAGTTGTCCTGACGCTAACCCTAGTTGTCCTGATGCTAACCCTAGTTGTCCTGACGCTAACCCTAGTTCTCCTGACGCTAACCCTAGTTGTCCTGATGCTAACCCTAGATGTCCTGACGCTAACCCTAGTTGTCCTGACGCTAACCCTAGTTGTCCTGACGCTAACCCTACTTGTCCTGATGCTAACCCTAGTTGTCCTGACGCTAACCCTACTTGTCCTGACGCTAACCCTACTTGTCCTGAAGCTAACCCTACTTGTCCTGACGCTAACCCTACTTGTCCTGACGCTAACCCTAGTTGTCCTGACGCTAACCCTAGTTGTCCTGACGCTAACCTAACTTGTCCTGACGCTAACCCTAGTTGTCCTGACGCTAACCCTACTTGTCCTGACGCTAACCCTACTTGTCCTGATGCTAACCCTAGTTGTCCTGACGCTAACCCTAGTTATCCTGACGCTAACCCTACTTGTCCTGACGCTAACCCTAGTTGTCCTGACGCTAACCCTAGTTGTCCTGACGCTAACCCTAGTTGTCCTGACGCTAACCCTACTTGTCCTGACGCTAACCCTACTTGTCCTGACGCTAACCCTAGTTGTCCTGACGCTAACCCTAGTTGTCCTGACGCTAACCCTAGTTGTCCTGACGCTAACCCTGGTTGTCCTGACGCTAACCCTAGTTGTCCTGACGCTAACCCTAGTTGTCCTGACGCTAACCCTAGTTGTCCTGACGCTAACCCTGGTTGTCCTGACGCTAACCCTAGTTGTCCTGACGCTAACCCTAGTTGTCCTGACGCTAACCCTACTTGTCCTGATGCTAACCCTACTTGTCCTGACGCTAACCCTAGTTGTCCTGACGCTAACCCTAGTTGTCCTGATGCTAACCCTAGTTGTCCTGACGCTAACCCTACTTGTCCTGACGCTAACCCTACTTGTCCTGACGCTAACCCTAGTTGTCCTGACGCTAACCCTAGTTGTCCTGACGCTAACCCTAGTTGTCCTGACGCTAACCCTACTTGTCCTGACGCTAACCCTAGTTGTCCTGCCGCTAACCCTAGTTGTCCTGATGCTAACCCTACTTGTCCTGACGCCAACCCTAGTTGTCCTGACGCTAACCCTAGTTGTCCTGACGCTAACCCTAGTTGTCCTGACGCTAACCCTAATTGTCCTGACGCTAACTCTAGTTGTCCTGACGCTAACACTAGTTGTCCTGACGCTAACCCTACTTGTCCTGACGCCAACCGTAGTTGTCCTGACGCTAACCCTAGTTGTCCTGACGCTAACCCTAGTTGTCCTGACGCTAACCCTACTTGTCCTGACGCTAACCCTAGTTGTCCTGACGCTAACCCTAGTTGTCCTGACGCTAACCCTAGTTGTCCTGACGCTAACCCTACTTGTCCTGACGCTAACCCTAGTTGTCCTGACGCTAACCCTAGTTGTACTGACGCTAACCCTAGTTATCCTGACTCTAACCCTAGTTGTCCTGATGCTAACCCTACTTGTCCTGACGCTAACCCTAGTTGTCCTGACGTTAACCCTAGTTGTCCTGACGCTAACCCTAGTTGTCCTGACGCTAACCCGAGTAGTCCTGACGCTAACCCTACTTGTCCTGACGCTAACCCTAGTTGTCCTGTCTCTAACCCTAGTTGTCCTGACGCTAACCCTAGTTGTCCTGACGCTAACCCTAGTTGTCCTGACGCTAACCCTAGTTGTCCTGATGCTAACCCTAGTTGTCCTGACGATAACCCTAGTTCTCCTGACGCTAACCCTAGTTGTCCTGACGCTAACCCTAGTTGTCCTGACGCTAACCCTAGTTGTCCTGACGCTAACCCTAGTTGTCCTGACGCTAACCCTAGTTGTCCTGACGCTAACCCTACTTGTCCTGACGCTAACCCTAGTTGTCCTGACGCTAACCCTACTTGTCCTGACGCTAACCCTACTTGTCCTCACGCTAACCCTACTTGTCCTGACGCTAACCCTACTTGTCCTGATGCTAACCCTAGTTGTCCTGACGCTAACCCTAGTTATCCTGACGCTAACCCTACTTGTCCTGACGCTAACGCTAGTTGTCCTGACGCTAACCCTAGTTGTCCTGACGCTAACCCTAGTTGTCCTGACGCTAACCCTACTTGTCCTGATGCTAACCCTACTTGTCCTGACGCTAACCCTAGTTGTCCTGACGCTAACCCTAGTTGTCCTGACGCTAACCCTAGTTGTCCTTACGCTAACCCTAGTTGTCCTGACGCTAACCCTACTTGTCCTGACGCTAACCCTAGTTGTCCTGACGCTAACCCTAGTTGTCCTGACGCTAATCCTACTTGTCCTGACGCCAACCCTAGTTGTCCTGACGCTAACCCTAGTTGTCCTGACGCTAACCCTAGTTGTCCTGACGCTAACCCTACTTGTCCTGACGCTAACCCTAGTTGTCCTGACTCTAACCCTACTTGTCCTGACGCTAACCCTAGTTGTCCTGTCTCTAACCCTACTTGTCCTGACGCTAACCCTAGTTGTCCTGACGCTAACCCTAGTTGTCCTGACGCTAACCCTACTTGTCCTGATGCTAACCCTACTTGTCCTGACGCTAACCCTAGTTGTCCTGACGCTAACCCTAGTTGTCCTGACGCTAACCCTAGTTGTCCTGATGCTAACCCTAGTTGTCCTGACGCTAACCCTACTTGTCCTGACGCTAACCTTACTTGTCCTGACGCTAACCCTACTTGTCCTGACGCTAACCCTAGTTGTCCTGACGCTAACCCTAGTTGTCCTGACGCTAACCCTACTTGTCCTGACGCTAACCCTACTTGTCCTGACGCTAACCCTAGTTGTCCTGACGCTAACCCTACTTGTCCTGACGCCAACCCTAGTTGTCCTGAGGCTAACCCTAGTTGTCCTGACGCTAACCCTAGTTGTCCTGACGCTAACCCTAATTGTCCTGACGCTAACCCTAGTTGTCCTGACGCTAACACTAGTTGTCCTGACGCTAACCCTACTTGTCCTGACGCCAACCGTAGTTGTCCTGACGCTAACCCTAGTTGTCCTGACGCTAACCCTAGTTGTCCTGACGCTAACCCTACTTGTCCTGACGCTAACCCTAGTTGTCCTGACGCTAACCCTAGTTGTCCTGACTCTAACCCTACTTGTCCTGACGCTAACCCTAGTTGTCTTGACGCTAACCCTTGTTGTCCTGACGCTAACCCTAGTTATCCTGACGCTAACCCTAGTTGTCCTGATGCTAACCCTAGTTGTCCTGACGCTAACCCTAGTTGTCCTGACGCTAACCCTACTTGTCCTGACGCTAACCCTAGTTGTCCTGACGCTAACCCTAGTTGTCCTGACGCTAACCCTAGTTGTCCTGACGCTAACCCTAGTTGTCCTGATGCTAACCCTACTTGTCCTGACGCTAACCCTAGTTGTCTTGATGTTAACCCTACTTGTCCTGACGCTAACCCTACTTGTCCTGACGCTAACCCTAGTTGTCCTGACGCTAACCCTAGTTGTCCTGACGCTAACCCTAGTTGTCCTGACGCTAACCCTAGTTGTCCTGACGCTAACCCTAGTTGTCCTGACGCTAACCCTAGTTGACCTGACGCTAACCCTACTTGTCCTGACGCTAACCCTACTTGACCTGACGCTAACCCTACTTGTCCTGACGCTAACCCTAGTTGTCCTGACGCTAACCCTAGTTGTCCTGACGCTAACCCGAGTTGTCCTGACGCTAACCCTACTTGTCCTGACGCTAACCCTAGTTGTCCTGTCTCTAACCCTAGTTGTCCTGACGCTAACCCTAGTTGTCCTGACGATAACCCTAGTTGTCCTGACGCTAACCCTAGTTGTCCTGACGCTAACCCTAGTTGTCCTGACGCTAACCCTAGTTGTCCTGACGCTAACCCTAATTGTCCTGACGCTAACCCTAGTTGTCCTGACGCTAACACTAGTTGTCCTGACGCTAACCCTACTTGTCCTGACGCCAACCGTAGTTGTCCTGACGCTAACCCTAGTTGTCCTGACGCTAACCCTAGTTGTCCTGACGCTAACCCTACTTGTCCTGACGCTAACCCTAGTTGTCCTGACGCTAACCCTAGTTGTCCTGACTCTAACCCTACTTGTCCTGACGCTAACCCTAGTTGTCTTGACGCTAACCCTTGTTGTCCTGACGCTAACCCTAGTTATCCTGACGCTAACCCTAGTTGTCCTGATGCTAACCCTAGTTGTCCTGACGCTAACCCTAGTTGTCCTGACGCTAACCCTACTTGTCCTGACGCTAACCCTAGTTGTCCTGACGCTAACCCTAGTTGTCCTGACGCTAACCCTAGTTGTCCTGACGCTAACCCTAGTTGTCCTGATGCTAACCCTACTTGTCCTGACGCTAACCCTAGTTGTCTTGATGTTAACCCTACTTGTCCTGACGCTAACCCTACTTGTCCTGACGCTAACCCTAGTTGTCCTGACGCTAACCCTAGTTGTCCTGACGCTAACCCTAGTTGTCCTGACGCTAACCCTAGTTGTCCTGACGCTAACCCTAGTTGTCCTGACGCTAACCCTAGTTGACCTGACGCTAACCCTACTTGTCCTGACGCTAACCCTACTTGACCTGACGCTAACCCTACTTGTCCTGACGCTAACCCTAGTTGTCCTGACGCTAACCCTAGTTGTCCTGACGCTAACCCGAGTTGTCCTGACGCTAACCCTACTTGTCCTGACGCTAACCCTAGTTGTCCTGTCTCTAACCCTAGTTGTCCTGACGCTAACCCTAGTTGTCCTGACGATAACCCTAGTTGTCCTGACGCTAACCCTAGTTGTCCTGATGCTTACCCTAGTTGTCCTGACGCTAACCCTAGTTCTCCTGACGCTAACCCTAGTTGTCCTGACGCTAACCCTAGTTGTCCTGACGCTAACCCTACTTGTCCTGACGCTAACCCTACTTGTCCTGACGCTAACCCTACTTGTCCTGACGCTAACCCTACTTGTCCTGATGCTAACCCTAGTTGTCCTTACGCTAACCCTAGTTGTCCTGACGCTAACCCTACTTGTCCTGACGCTAACCCTAGTTGTCCTGACGCTAACCCTAGTTGTCCTGACGCTAATCCTACTTGTCCTGACGCCAACCCTAGTTGTCCTGACGCTAACCCTAGTTGTCCTGACGCTAACCCTAGTTGTCCTGACGCTAACCCTAGTTGTCCTGACGCTAACCCTAGTTGTCCTGATGCTAACCCTACTTGTCCTGACGCTAACCCTAGTTGTCTTGACGTTAACCCTACTTGTCCTGACGCTAACCCTACTTGTCCTGACGCTAACCCTAGTTGTCCTGACGCTAACCCTAGTTGTCCTGACGCTAACCCTAGTTGTCCTGACGCTAACCCTAGTTGTCCTGACGCTAACCCTAGTTGTCCTGACGCTAACCCTAGTTGTCCTGACGCTAACCCTAGTTGACCTGACGCTAACCCTACTTGTCCTGACGCTAACCCTACTTGACCTGACGCTAACCCTACTTGTCCTGACGCTGACCCTAGTTGTCCTGACGCTAACCCTAGTTGTCCTGACGCTAACCCTAGTTGTCCTGACGCTAACCCTACTTGTCCTGACACTAACCCTAGTTGTCCTGACGCTAACCCTAGTTGTCCTGACGCTAACCCTAGTTGTCCTGACGCTAACCCGAGTTGTCCTGACGCTAACCCTACTTGTCCTGACGCTAACCCTAGTTGTCCTGTCTCTAACCCTAGTTGTCCTGACGCTAACCCTAGTTGTTCTGACGCTAACCCTAGTTGTCCTGACGCTAACCCTAGTTGTCCTGATGCTAACCCTAGTTGTCCTGACGCTAACCCTAGTTCTCCTGACGCTAACCCTAGTTGTCCTGATGCTAACCCTAGTTGTCCTGACGCTAACCCTAGTTGTCCTGACGCTAACCCTACTTGTCCTGAGGCTAACCCTACTTGTCCTGACGCTAACCCTACTTGTCCTGACGCTAACCCTACTTGTCCTGACGCTAACCCTACTTGTCCTGACGCTAACCCTACTTGTCCTGATGCTAACCCTAGTTGTCCTTACGCTAACCCTAGTTGTCCTGACGCTAACCCTACTTGTCCTGACGCTAACCCTAGTTGTCCTGACGCTAACCCTAGTTGTCCTGACGCTAATCCTACTTGTCCTGACGCCAACCCTAGTTGTCCTGACGCTAACCCTAGTTGTCCTGACGCTAACCCTAGTTGTCCTGATGCTAACCCTACTTGTCCTGACGCTAACCCTAGTTGTCCTGACGCTAACCCTAGTTGTCCTGACGCTAACCCTACTTGTCCTGACGCTAACCCTAGTTGTCCTGACGCTAACCCTAGTTGTCCTGACGCTAACTCTAGTTATCCTGACGCTAACCCTAGTTGTCCTGACGCTAACCCTAGTTGTCCTGACGCTAACCCTAGTTGTCCTGACGCTAACCCTACTTGTCCTGACGCTAACCCTAGTTGTCCTGACTCTAACCCTAGTTGTCCTGACGCTAACCCTAGTTGTCCTGACGCTAACCCTACTTGTCCTGACGCTAACCCTAGTTGTCCTGACGCTAACCCTACTTGTCCTGACGCTAACCCTACTTGTCCTGACGCTAACCCTACTTGTCCTGACGCTAACCCTACTTGTCCTGATGCTAAACCTAGTTGTCCTGACGCTAACCCTAGTTATCCTGACGCTAACCCTACTTGTCCTGACGCTAACCCTAGTTGTCCTGACGCTAACCCTAGTTGTCCTGACGCTAACCCTAGTTGTCCTGACGCTAACCCTACTTGTCCTGATGCTAACCCTACTTGTCCTGACGCTAACCCTAGTTGTCCTGACGCTAACCCTAGTTGTCCTGATGCTAACCCTAGTTGTCCTGACGCTAACCCTAGTTGTCCTTACGCTAAGCCTAGTTGTCCTGACGCTAACCCTACTTGTCCTGACGCTAACCCTAGTTGTCCTGACGCTAACCCTAGTTGTCCTGACGCTAACCCTAGTTGTCCTGACGCTAACCCTACTTGTCCTGACGCTAACCCTAGTTGTCCTGACGCTAACCCTACTTGTCCTGACGCTAACCCTACTTGTCCTGACGCTAACCCTAGTTGTCCTGACGCTAACCCTACTTGTCCTGACGCTAACCCTAGTTGTCCTGACGCTAACCCTACTTGTCCTGACGCTAACGCTAGTTGTCCTGACGCTAACCCTAGTTGTCCTGACGCTAATCCTACTTGTCCTGACGCCAACCCTAGTTGTCCTGACGCTAACCCTAGTTGTCCTGACGCTAACCCTAGTTGTCCTGACGCTAACCCTACTTGTCCTGATGCTAACCCTAGTTGTCCTGACGCTAACCCTAGTTGTCCTGATGCTAAACCTACTTGTCCAGACGCTAACCCTAGTTGTCCTGACGCTAACCCTAGTTGTCCTGACGCTAACCCTACTTGTCCTGACGCTAACCCTTGTTGTCCTGACGCTAACCCTACTTGTCCTGACGCTAACCCTACTTGTCCTGACGCTAACCCTAGTTGTCCTGACGCTAACCCTAGTTGTCCTGACGCTAACCCTAGTTGTCCTGACGCTAACCCTACTTGTCCTGACGCTAACCCTAGTTGTCCTGACGCCAACATTAGTTGTCCTGACGCTAACCCTAGTTGTCCTGACGCTAACCCTAGTTGTCCTGACGCTAACCCTAGTTGTCCTGACGCTAACCCTAGTTGACCTGACGCTAACCCTACTTGTCCTGACGCTAACCCTACTTGACCTGACGCTAACCCTACTTGTCCTGACGCTAACCCTAGTTGTCCTGACGCTAACCCTAGTTGTCCTGATGCTAACCCTAGTTGACCTGACGCCAACCCTAGTTGTCCTGACGCTAACCCTAGTTGTCCTGACGCTAACCCTAGTTGTCCTGACGCTAACCCTAGTTGTCCTGACGCTAACCCTAGTTGTCCTGACGCTAACCCTACTTGTCCTGACGCTAACCCTAGTTGTCCTGACGCTAACCCTAGTTGTCCTGACGCTAACCCGAGTTGTCCTGACGCTAACCCTACTTGTCCTGACGCTAACTCTAGTTGTCCTGACGCTAACCCTAGTTGTCCTGATGCTAACCCTACTTGTCCTGACGCTAACCCTAGTTGTCCTGACGCTAACCCTAGTTGTCCTGACGCTAACCCTAGTTGTCCTGATGCTAACCCTAGTTGTCCTGACGCTATCCCTACTTGTCCTGACGCTAACCCTACTTGTCCTGACGCTAACCCTAGTTGTCCTGACGCTAACCTAGTTGTCCTGACGCTAACCCTAGTTGTCCTGACGCTAACCCTAGTTTTCCTGACGCTAACCCAAGTTGTCCTGACGCTAACCCTAGTTCTCCTGACGCTAACCCTAGTTGTCCTGACGCTAACCCTAGTTGTCCTGACGCTAACCCTACTTGTCCTGACGCTAACCCTACTTGTCCTGACGCTAACCCTAGTTGTCCTGACGCTAACCCTAGTTCTCCTGACGCTAACCCTAGTTGTCCTGACGCTAACCCTAGTTGTCCTGACGCTAACCCTACTTGTCCTGACGCTAACCCTACTTGTCCTGACGCTAACCCTAGTTGTCCTGACGCTAACCCTAGTTGTCCTGATGCTAACCCTAGTTGTCCTGACGCTAACCCTAGTTCTCCTGACGCTAACCCTAGTTGTCCTGACGCTAACCCTAGTTGTCCTGACGCTAACCCTAGTTGTCCTGACTCTAACCCTACTTGTCCTGACGCTAACCCTACTTGTCCTGACGCTAACCCTACTTGTCCTGACGCTAACCCTACTTGTCCTGACGCTAACCCTACTTGTCCTGACGCTAACCCTACTTGTCCTGATGCTAACCCTACTTGTCCTGACGCTAACCCTAGTTGTCCTGACGCTAACCCTAGTTGTCCTGACGCTAACCCTAGTTGTCCTTACGCTAAGCCTACTTGTCCTGACGCTAACCCTAGTTGTCCTGACGCTAACCCTAGTTGTCCTGACGCTAACCCTACTTGTCCTGACGCTAACCCTAGTTGTCCTGACGCTAACCCTAGTTGTCCTGACGCTAACCCTACTTGTCCTGACGCTAACCCTAGTTGTCCTGACGCTAACCCTAGTTGTCCTGACGCTAACCCTACTTGTCCTGACGCTAACCCTAGTTGTCCTGACGCTAACCCTACTTGTCCTGACGCTAACGCTAGTTGTCCTGACGCTAACCCTAGTTGTCCTGACGCTAATCCTACTTGTCCTGACGCCAACCCTAGTTGTCCTGACGCTAACCCTAGTTGTCCTGACGCTAACCCTAGTTGTCCTGACGCTAACCCTACTTGTCCTGACGCTAACCCTAGTTGTCCTGACGCTAACCCTAGTTGTCCTGACGCTAAACCTACTTGTCCAGACGCTAACCCTAGTTGTCCTGACGTTAACCCTAGTTGTCCTGACGCTAACCCTACTTCTCCTGACGCTAACCCTAGTTGTCCTGACGCTAACCCTACTTGTCCTGACGCTAACCCTAGTTGTCCTGACGCTAACCCTAGTTGTCCTGACGCTAACCCTAGTTGTCCTGACGCTAACCCTACTTGTCCTGACGCTAACCCTAGTTGTCCTGACGCTAACCCTAGTTGTCCTGACGCTAACCCTACTTGTCCTGACGCTAACCCTAGTTGTCCTGACGCTAACCCTAGTTGTCCTGACGCTAAACCTACTTGTCCAGACGCTAACCCTAGTTGTCCTGACGCTAACCCTAGTTGTCCTGACGCTAACCCTACTTGTCCTGACGCTAACCCTAGTTGTCCTGACGCTAACCCTACTTGTCCTGACGCTAACCCTACTTGTCCTGACGCTAACCCTAGTTGTCCTGACGCTAACCCTAGTTGTCCTGACGCTAACCCTAGTTGTCCTGACGCTAACCCTACTTGTCCTGACGCTAACCCTAGTTGTCCTGACGCTAACCCTACTTGTCCTGACGCTAACGCTAGTTGTCCTGACGCTAACCCTAGTTGTCCTGACGCTAACCCTACTTGTCCTGACGCTAACCCTAGTTGTCCTGACGCCAACATTAGTTGTCCTGACGCTAACCCTAGTTGTCCTGACGCTAACCCTAGTTGTCCTGACGCTAACCCTAGTTGTCCTGACGCTAACCCTAGTTGTCCTGACGCTAACCCTAGTTGACCTGACGCTAACCCTACTTGTCCTGACGCTAACCCTACTTGACCTGACGCTAACCCTACTTGTCCTGACGCTAACCCTAGTTGTCCTGACGCTAACCCTAGTTGTCCTGATGCTAACCCTAGTTGACCTGACGCCAACCCTAGTTGTCCTGATGCTAACCCTAGTTGTCCTGACGCTAACCCTAGTTGTCCTGACGCTAACCCTAGTTGTCCTGACGCTAACCCTAGTTGTCCTGACGCTAACCCTACTTGTCCTGACGCTAACCCTAGTTGTCCTGACGCTAACCCTAGTTGTCCTGACGCTAACCCGAGTTGTCCTGACGCTAACCCTACTTGTCCTGACGCTAACTCTAGTTGTCCTGACGCTAACCCTAGTTGTCCTGATGCTAACCCTACTTGTCCTGACGCTAACCCTAGTTGTCCTGACGCTAACCCTAGTTGTCCTGACGCTAACCCTAGTTGTCCTGATGCTAACCCTAGTTGTCCTGACGCTATCCCTACTTGTCCTGACGCTAACCCTACTTGTCCTGACGCTAACCCTAGTTGTCCTGACGCTAACCTAGTTGTCCTGACGCTAACCCTAGTTGTCCTGACGCTAACCCTAGTTGTCCTGACGCTAACCCAAGTTGTCCTGACGCTAACCCTAGTTCTCCTGACGCTAACCCTAGTTGTCCTGACGCTAACCCTAGTTGTCCTGACGCTAACCCTAGTTGTCCTGACGCTAACCCTACTTGTCCTGACGCTAACCCTAGTTGTCCTGACGCTAACCCTAGTTGTCCTGACGCTAACCCTACTTGTCCTGACGCTAACCCTAGTTGTCCTGACGCTAACCCTAGTTGTCCTGACGCTAACTCTAGTTATCCTGACGCTAACCCTAGTTGTCCTGACGCTAACCCTAGTTGTCCTGACGCTAACCCTAGTTGTCCTGACGCTAACCCTACTTGTCCTGACGCTAACCCTAGTTGTCCTGACTCTAACCCTAGTTGTCCTGACGCTAACCCTAGTTGTCCTGACGCTAACCCTACTTGTCCTGACGCTAACCCTAGTTGTCCTGACGCTAACCCTACTTGTCCTGACGCTAACCCTACTTGTCCTGACGCTAACCCTACTTGTCCTGACGCTAACCCTACTTGTCCTGATGCTAAACCTAGTTGTCCTGACGCTAACCCTAGTTATCCTGACGCTAACCCTACTTGTCCTGACGCTAACCCTAGTTGTCCTGACGCTAACCCTAGTTGTCCTGACGCTAACCCTAGTTGTCCTGACGCTAACCCTACTTGTCCTGATGCTAACCCTACTTGTCCTGACGCTAACCCTAGTTGTCCTGACGCTAACCCTAGTTGTCCTGATGCTAACCCTAGTTGTCCTGACGCTAACCCTAGTTGTCCTTACGCTAAGCCTAGTTGTCCTGACGCTAACCCTACTTGTCCTGACGCTAACCCTAGTTGTCCTGACGCTAACCCTAGTTGTCCTGACGCTAACCCTAGTTGTCCTGACGCTAACCCTACTTGTCCTGACGCTAACCCTAGTTGTCCTGACGCTAACCCTACTTGTCCTGACGCTAACCCTACTTGTCCTGACGCTAACCCTAGTTGTCCTGACGCTAACCCTACTTGTCCTGACGCTAACCCTAGTTGTCCTGACGCTAACCCTACTTGTCCTGACGCTAACGCTAGTTGTCCTGACGCTAACCCTAGTTGTCCTGACGCTAATCCTACTTGTCCTGACGCCAACCCTAGTTGTCCTGACGCTAACCCTAGTTGTCCTGACGCTAACCCTAGTTGTCCTGACGCTAACCCTACTTGTCCTGATGCTAACCCTAGTTGTCCTGACGCTAACCCTAGTTGTCCTGACGCTAACCCTACTTGTCCTGATGCTAACCCTACTTGTCCTGACGCTAACCCTAGTTGTCCTGACGCTAACCCTAGTTGTCCTGATGCTAACCCTAGTTGTCCTGACGCTAACCCTAGTTGTCCTTACGCTAAGCCTAGTTGTCCTGACGCTAACCCTACTTGTCCTGACGCTAACCCTAGTTGTCCTGACGCTAACCCTAGTTGTCCTGACGCTAACCCTAGTTGTCCTGACGCTAACCCTACTTGTCCTGACGCTAACCCTAGTTGTCCTGACGCTAACCCTACTTGTCCTGACGCTAACCCTACTTGTCCTGACGCTAACCCTAGTTGTCCTGACGCTAACCCTACTTGTCCTGACGCTAACCCTAGTTGTCCTGACGCTAACCCTACTTGTCCTGACGCTAACGCTAGTTGTCCTGACGCTAACCCTAGTTGTCCTGACGCTAATCCTACTTGTCCTGACGCCAACCCTAGTTGTCCTGACGCTAACCCTAGTTGTCCTGACGCTAACCCTAGTTGTCCTGACGCTAACCCTACTTGTCCTGATGCTAACCCTAGTTGTCCTGACGCTAACCCTAGTTGTCCTGATGCTAAACCTACTTGTCCAGACGCTAACCCTAGTTGTCCTGACGCTAACCCTAGTTGTCCTGACGCTAACCCTACTTGTCCTGACGCTAACCCTTGTTGTCCTGACGCTAACCCTACTTGTCCTGACGCTAACCCTACTTGTCCTGACGCTAACCCTAGTTGTCCTGACGCTAACCCTAGTTGTCCTGACGCTAACCCTAGTTGTCCTGACGCTAACCCTACTTGTCCTGACGCTAACCCTAGTTGTCCTGACGCCAACATTAGTTGTCCTGACGCTAACCCTAGTTGTCCTGACGCTAACCCTAGTTGTCCTGACGCTAACCCTAGTTGTCCTGACGCTAACCCTAGTTGACCTGACGCTAACCCTACTTGTCCTGACGCTAACCCTACTTGACCTGACGCTAACCCTACTTGTCCTGACGCTAACCCTAGTTGTCCTGACGCTAACCCTAGTTGTCCTGATGCTAACCCTAGTTGACCTGACGCCAACCCTAGTTGTCCTGACGCTAACCCTAGTTGTCCTGACGCTAACCCTAGTTGTCCTGACGCTAACCCTAGTTGTCCTGACGCTAACCCTAGTTGTCCTGACGCTAACCCTACTTGTCCTGACGCTAACCCTAGTTGTCCTGACGCTAACCCTAGTTGTCCTGACGCTAACCCGAGTTGTCCTGACGCTAACCCTACTTGTCCTGACGCTAACTCTAGTTGTCCTGACGCTAACCCTAGTTGTCCTGATGCTAACCCTACTTGTCCTGACGCTAACCCTAGTTGTCCTGACGCTAACCCTAGTTGTCCTGACGCTAACCCTAGTTGTCCTGATGCTAACCCTAGTTGTCCTGACGCTATCCCTACTTGTCCTGACGCTAACCCTACTTGTCCTGACGCTAACCCTAGTTGTCCTGACGCTAACCTAGTTGTCCTGACGCTAACCCTAGTTGTCCTGACGCTAACCCTAGTTTTCCTGACGCTAACCCAAGTTGTCCTGACGCTAACCCTAGTTCTCCTGACGCTAACCCTAGTTGTCCTGACGCTAACCCTAGTTGTCCTGACGCTAACCCTACTTGTCCTGACGCTAACCCTACTTGTCCTGACGCTAACCCTAGTTGTCCTGACGCTAACCCTAGTTCTCCTGACGCTAACCCTAGTTGTCCTGACGCTAACCCTAGTTGTCCTGACGCTAACCCTACTTGTCCTGACGCTAACCCTACTTGTCCTGACGCTAACCCTAGTTGTCCTGACGCTAACCCTAGTTGTCCTGATGCTAACCCTAGTTGTCCTGACGCTAACCCTAGTTCTCCTGACGCTAACCCTAGTTGTCCTGACGCTAACCCTAGTTGTCCTGACGCTAACCCTAGTTGTCCTGACTCTAACCCTACTTGTCCTGACGCTAACCCTACTTGTCCTGACGCTAACCCTACTTGTCCTGACGCTAACCCTACTTGTCCTGACGCTAACCCTACTTGTCCTGACGCTAACCCTACTTGTCCTGATGCTAACCCTACTTGTCCTGACGCTAACCCTAGTTGTCCTGACGCTAACCCTAGTTGTCCTGACGCTAACCCTAGTTGTCCTTACGCTAAGCCTACTTGTCCTGACGCTAACCCTAGTTGTCCTGACGCTAACCCTAGTTGTCCTGACGCTAACCCTACTTGTCCTGACGCTAACCCTAGTTGTCCTGACGCTAACCCTAGTTGTCCTGACGCTAACCCTACTTGTCCTGACGCTAACCCTAGTTGTCCTGACGCTAACCCTAGTTGTCCTGACGCTAACCCTACTTGTCCTGACGCTAACCCTAGTTGTCCTGACGCTAACCCTACTTGTCCTGACGCTAACGCTAGTTGTCCTGACGCTAACCCTAGTTGTCCTGACGCTAATCCTACTTGTCCTGACGCCAACCCTAGTTGTCCTGACGCTAACCCTAGTTGTCCTGACGCTAACCCTAGTTGTCCTGACGCTAACCCTACTTGTCCTGACGCTAACCATAGTTGTCCTGACGCTAACCCTAGTTGTCCTGACGCTAAACCTACTTGTCCAGACGCTAACCCTAGTTGTCCTGACGTTAACCCTAGTTGTCCTGACGCTAACCCTACTTCTCCTGACGCTAACCCTAGTTGTCCTGACGCTAACCCTACTTGTCCTGACGCTAACCCTAGTTGTCCTGACGCTAACCCTAGTTGTCCTGACGCTAACCCTAGTTGTCCTGACGCTAACCCTACTTGTCCTGACGCTAACCCTAGTTGTCCTGACGCTAACCCTAGTTGTCCTGACGCTAACCCTACTTGTCCTGACGCTAACCCTAGTTGTCCTGACGCTAACCCTAGTTGTCCTGACGCTAAACCTACTTGTCCAGACGCTAACCCTAGTTGTCCTGACGCTAACCCTAGTTGTCCTGACGCTAACCCTACTTGTCCTGACGCTAACCCTAGTTGTCCTGACGCTAACCCTACTTGTCCTGACGCTAACCCTACTTGTCCTGACGCTAACCCTAGTTGTCCTGACGCTAACCCTAGTTGTCCTGACGCTAACCCTAGTTGTCCTGACGCTAACCCTACTTGTCCTGACGCTAACCCTAGTTGTCCTGACGCTAACCCTACTTGTCCTGACGCTAACGCTAGTTGTCCTGACGCTAACCCTAGTTGTCCTGACGCTAACCCTACTTGTCCTGACGCTAACCCTAGTTGTCCTGACGCCAACATTAGTTGTCCTGACGCTAACCCTAGTTGTCCTGACGCTAACCCTAGTTGTCCTGACGCTAACCCTAGTTGTCCTGACGCTAACCCTAGTTGTCCTGACGCTAACCCTAGTTGACCTGACGCTAACCCTACTTGTCCTGACGCTAACCCTACTTGACCTGACGCTAACCCTACTTGTCCTGACGCTAACCCTAGTTGTCCTGACGCTAACCCTAGTTGTCCTGATGCTAACCCTAGTTGACCTGACGCCAACCCTAGTTGTCCTGATGCTAACCCTAGTTGTCCTGACGCTAACCCTAGTTGTCCTGACGCTAACCCTAGTTGTCCTGACGCTAACCCTAGTTGTCCTGACGCTAACCCTACTTGTCCTGACGCTAACCCTAGTTGTCCTGACGCTAACCCTAGTTGTCCTGACGCTAACCCGAGTTGTCCTGACGCTAACCCTACTTGTCCTGACGCTAACTCTAGTTGTCCTGACGCTAACCCTAGTTGTCCTGATGCTAACCCTACTTGTCCTGACGCTAACCCTAGTTGTCCTGACGCTAACCCTAGTTGTCCTGACGCTAACCCTAGTTGTCCTGATGCTAACCCTAGTTGTCCTGACGCTATCCCTACTTGTCCTGACGCTAACCCTACTTGTCCTGACGCTAACCCTAGTTGTCCTGACGCTAACCTAGTTGTCCTGACGCTAACCCTAGTTGTCCTGACGCTAACCCTAGTTGTCCTGACGCTAACCCAAGTTGTCCTGACGCTAACCCTAGTTCTCCTGACGCTAACCCTAGTTGTCCTGACGCTAACCCTAGTTGTCCTGACGCTAACCCTAGTTGTCCTGACGCTAACCCTACTTGTCCTGACGCTAACCCTACTTGTCCTGACGCTAACCCTAGTTGTCCTGACGCTAACCCTAGTTCTCCTGACGCTAACCCTAGTTGTCCTGACGCTAACCCTAGTTGTCCTGACGCTAACCCTACTTGTCCTGACGCTAACCCTACTTGTCCTGACGCTAACCCTAGTTGTCCTGACGCTAACCCTAGTTGTCCTGACGCTAACCCTAGTTGTCCTGATGCTAACCCTAGTTGTCCTGATGCTAACACTACTTGTCCTGACGCTAACCCTAGTTGTCCTGACGCTAACCCTAGTTGTCCTGTCTCTAACCCTAGTTGTCCTGACGCTAACCCTAGTTGTCCTGACGCTAACCCTACTTGTCCTGATGCTAACCCTACTTGTCCTGACGCTAACCCTAGTTGTCCTGACGTTAACCCTACTTGTCCTGACGCTAACCCTACTTGTCCTGACGCTAACCCTACTTGTCCTGACGCTAACCCTAGTTGTCCTGACTCTAACCCTAGTTGTCCTGACGCTAACCCTAGTTGTCCTGATGCTAACCCTAGTTGTCCTGACGCTAACCCTAGTTGTCCTGACGCTAACCCTAGTTGTCCTGACGCTAACCCTAGTTGACCTGACGCTAACCCTACTTGTCCTGACGCTAACCCTACTTGACCTGACGCTAACCCTACTTGTCCTGACGCTAACCCTAGTTGTCCTGACGCTAACCCTAGTTGTCCTGACGCTAACCCTAATTGTCCTGACGCTAACCCTACTTGTCCTGACACTAACCCTAGTTGTCCTGACACTAACCCTAGTTGTCCTGACGCTAACCCGAGTTGTCCTGACGCTAACCCTACTTGTCCTGAGGCTAACCCTAGTTGTCCTGTCTCTAACCCTAGTTGTCCTGACGCTAACCCTAGTTGTCCTGACGCTAACCCTAGTTGTCCTGACGCTAACCCTAGTTGTCCTGATGCTAACCCTAGTTGTCCTGATGCTAACCCTAGTTGTCCTGACGCTAACCCTAGTTCTCCTGACGCTAACCCTAGTTGTCCTGACGCTAACCCTAGTTGTCCTGACGCTAACCCTAGTTGTCCTGACGCTAACCCTAGTTGTCCTGACGCTAACCCTACTTGTCCTGACGCTAACCCTAGTTGTCCTGACGCTAACCATACTTGTCCTGACGCTAACCCTACTTGTCCTGACGCTAACCCTAGTTGTCCTGACGCTAACCCTAGTTGTCCTGACGCTAACCCTACTTGTCCTGATGCTAACCCTAGTTGTCCTGACGCTAACCCTAGTTATCCTGACGCTAACCCTACTTGTCCTGACGCTAACCCTAGTTGTCCTGACACTAACCCTAGTTGTCCTGACGCTAACCCTAGTTGTCCTGACGCTAACCCTAGTTGTCCTGACGCTAACCCTAGTTGTCCTGACGCTAACCCTACTTGTCCTGATGCTAACCCTACTTGTCCTGAGGCTAACCCTAGTTGTCCTGACGCTAACCCTAGTTGTCCTGACGCTAACCCTAGTTGTCCTGACGCTAACCCTAGTTGTCCTTACGCTAACCCTAGTTGTCCTGACGCTAACCCTACTTGTCCTGACGCCAACCTTAGTTGTCCTGATGCTAACCCTAGTTGTCCTGACGCTAACCCTAGTTGTCCTGACGCTAACCCTACTTGTCCTGACGCTAACCCTAGTTGTCCTGACGCTAACCCTAGTTGTCCTGACGCTAACCCTACTTGTCCTGACGCTAACCCTAGTTGTCCTGACGCTAACCCTAGTTGTCCTGACGCTAACTCTAGTTATCCTGACGCTAACCCTAGTTGTCCTGACGCTAACCCTAGTTGTCCTGACGCTAACCCTACTTGTCCTGACGCTAACCCTACTTGTCCTGACGCTAACCCTAGTTGTCCTGACGCTAACCCTAGTTGTCCTGACGCTAACCCTAGTTGTCTTGATGCTAACCCTACTTGTCCTGACGCTAACTCTAGTTGTCCTGACGCTAACCCTAGTTGTCCTGACGCTAACCCTACTTGTCCTGACGCTAACCCTACTTGTCCTGACGCTAACCCTAGTTGTCCTGACGCTAACCCTAGTTGTCCTGACGCTAACCCTAGTTGTCCTGACGCTAACCCTACTTGTCCTGACGCTAACCCTACTTGTCCTGACGCTAACCCTAGTTGTCCTGACGCTAACCCTAGTTGTCCTGACACTAACCCTAGTTGTCCTGACGCTAAACCTAGTTCTCCTGACGCTAACCCTAGTTGTCCTGACGCTAACCCTAGTTGTAATGACGCTAACCCTAGTTGTCCTGACGCTAACCCTACTTGTCCTGACGCTAACCCTACTTGTCCTGACGCTAACCGTAGTTGTCCTGACGCTAACCCTAGTTGTCCTGACGCTAACCCTACTTGTCCTGACGCTAACCCTACTTGTCCTGACGCTAACCCTAGTTGTCCTGACGCTAACCCTACTTGTCCTGAGGCTAACCCTAGTTGTCCTGTCTCTAACCCTAGTTGTCCTGACGCTAACCCTAGTTGTCCTGACGCTAACCCTAGTTGTCCTGACGCTAACCCTAGTTGTCCTGATGCTAACCCTAGTTGTCCTGATGCTAACCCTAGTTGTCCTGACGCTAACCCTAGTTCTCCTGACGCTAACCCTAGTTGTCCTGACGCTAACCCTAGTTGTCCTGACGCTAACCCTAGTTGTCCTGACGCTAACCCTAGTTGTCCTGACGCTAACCCTACTTGTCCTGACGCTAACCCTAGTTGTCCTGACGCTAACCATACTTGTCCTGACGCTAACCCTACTTGTCCTGACGCTAACCCTAGTTGTCCTGACGCTAACCCTAGTTGTCCTGACGCTAACCCTACTTGTCCTGATGCTAACCCTAGTTGTCCTGACGCTAACCCTAGTTATCCTGACGCTAACCCTACTTGTCCTGACGCTAACCCTAGTTGTCCTGACACTAACCCTAGTTGTCCTGACGCTAACCCTAGTTGTCCTGACGCTAACCCTAGTTGTCCTGACGCTAACCCTAGTTGTCCTGACGCTAACCCTACTTGTCCTGATGCTAACCCTACTTGTCCTGACGCTAACCCTAGTTGTCCTGACGCTAACCCTAGTTGTCCTGACGCTAACCCTAGTTGTCCTGACGCTAACCCTAGTTGTCCTTACGCTAACCCTAGTTGTCCTGACGCTAACCCTACTTGTCCTGACGCCAACCTTAGTTGTCCTGACGCTAACCCTAGTTGTCCTGACGCTAACCCTAGTTGTCCTGACGCTAACCCTACTTGTCCTGACGCTAACCCTAGTTGTCCTGACGCTAACCCTAGTTGTCCTGACGCTAACCCTACTTGTCCTGACGCTAACCCTAGTTGTCCTGACGCTAACCCTAGTTGTCCTGACGCTAACTCTAGTTATCCTGACGCTAACCCTAGTTGTCCTGACGCTAACCCTAGTTGTCCTGACGCTAACCCTACTTGTCCTGACGCTAACCCTACTTGTCCTGACGCTAACCCTAGTTGTCCTGACGCTAACCCTAGTTGTCCTGACGCTAACCCTAGTTGTCTTGATGCTAACCCTAGTTGTCCTGACGCTAACCCTAGTTGTCCTGACGCTAACCCTAGTTGACCTGACGCTAACCCTACTTGTCCTGACGCTAACCCTACTTGACCTGACGCTAACCCTACTTGTCCTGACGCTAACCCTAGTTGTCCTGACGCTAACCCTAGTTGTCCTGACGCTAACCCTAGTTGTCCTGACGCTAACCCTACTTGTCCTGACGCTAACCCTAGTTGTCCTGACGCTAACCCGAGTTGTCCTGACGCTAACCCTACTTGTCCTGACGCTAACTCTAGTTGTCCTGACGCTAACCCTAGTTGTCCTGACGCTAACCCTACTTGTCCTGACGCTAACCCTACTTGTCCTGACGCTAACCCTAGTTGTCCTGACGCTAACCCTAGTTGTCCTGACGCTAACCCTAGTTGTCCTGACGCTAACCCTACTTGTCCTGACGCTAACCCTACTTGTCCTGACGCTAACCCTAGTTGTCCTGACGCTAACCCTAGTTGTCCTGACACTAACCCTAGTTGTCCTGACGCTAAACCTAGTTCTCCTGACGCTAACCCTAGTTGTCCTGACGCTAACCCTAGTTGTAATGACGCTAACCCTAGTTGTCCTGACGCTAACCCTACTTGTCCTGACGCTAACCCTACTTGTCCTGACGCTAACCCTAGTTGTCCTGACGCTAACCCTAGTTGTCCTGACGCTAACCCTACTTGTCCTGACGCTAACCCTACTTGTCCTGACGCTAACCCTAGTTGTCCTGACGCTAACCCTACTTGTCCTGACGCTAACCCTAGTTGTCCTGACGCTAACCCTAGTTGTCCTGACGCTAACCCTACTTGTCCTGACGCTAACCCTAGTTGTCCTGACGCTAACCCTAGTTGTCCTGACGCTAACCCTACTTGTCCTGACGCTAACCCTAGTTGTCCTGACGCTAACCCTACTTGTCCTGACGCTAACGCTAGTTGTCCTGACGCTAACCCTAGTTGTCCTGACGCTAATCCTACTTGTCCTGACGCCAACCCTAGTTGTCCTGACGCTAACCCTAGTTGTCCTGACGCTAACCCTAGTTGTCCTGACGCTAACCCTACTTGTCCTGACGCTAACCCTAGTTGTCCTGACGCTAACCCTAGTTGTCCTGACGCTAAACCTACTTGTCCAGACGCTAACCCTAGTTGTCCTGACGTTAACCCTAGTTGTCCTGACGCTAACCCTACTTGTCCTGACGCTAACCCTAGTTGTCCTGACGCTAACCCTACTTGTCCTGACGCTAACCCTACTTGTCCTGACGCTAACCCTAGTTGTCCTGACGCTAACCCTAGTTGTCCTGACGCTAACCCTAGTTGTCCTGACGCTAACCCTACTTGTCCTGACGCTAACCCTAGTTGTCCTGACGCTAACCCTAGTTGTCCTGACGCTAACCCTACTTGTCCTGACGCTAACCCTAGTTGTCCTGACGCTAACCCTAGTTGTCCTGACGCTAAACCTACTTGTCCAGACGCTAACCCTAGTTGTCCTGACGTTAACCCTAGTTGTCCTGACGCTAACCCTACTTGTCCTGACGCTAACCCTAGTTGTCCTGACGCTAACCCTACTTGTCCTGATGCTAACCCTACTTGTCCTGACGCTAACCCTAGTTGTCCTGACGCTAACCCTAGTTGTCCTGACGCTAACCCTAGTTGTCCTGACGCTAACCCTAGTTGTCCTGACGCTAACCCTAGTTGTCCTGACGCTAACCCTACTTGTCCTGACGCTAACGCTAGTTGTCCTGACGCTAATCCTACTTGTCCTGACGCCAACCCTAGTTGTCCTGACGCTAACCCTAGTTGTCCTGACGCTAACCCTAGTTGTCCTGACGCTAACCCTACTTGTCCTGACGCTAACCCTAGTTGTCCTGACGCTAACCCTAGTTGTCCTGACGCTAAACCTACTTGTCCAGACGCTAACCCTAGTTGTCCTGACGTTAACCCTAGTTGTCCTGACGCTAACCCTACTTGTCCTGACGCTAACCCTAGTTGTCCTGACGCTAACCCTACTTGTCCTGACGCTAACCCTACTTGTCCTGACGCTAACCCTAGTTGTCCTGACGCTAACCCTAGTTGTCCTGACGCTAACCCTAGTTGTCCTGACGCTAACCCTACTTGTCCTGACGCTAACCCTAGTTGTCCTGACGCCAACATTAGTTGTCCTGACGCTAACCCTAGTTGTCCTGACGCTAACCCTAGTTGTCCTGACGCTAACCCTAGTTGTCCTGACGCTAACCCTAGTTGTCCTGACGCTAACCCTAGTTGACCTGACGCTAACCCTACTTGTCCTGACGCTAACCCTACTTGACCTGACGCTAACCCTACTTGTCCTGACGCTAACCCTAGTTGTCCTGACGCTAACCCTAGTTGTCCTGACGCTAACCCTAGTTGTCCTGACGCTAACCCTACTTGTCCTGACGCTAACCCTAGTTGTCCTGACGCTAACCATACTTGTCCTGACGCTAACCCTACTTGTCCTGACGCTAACCCTAGTTGTCCTGACGCTAACCCTAGTTGTCCTGACGCTAACCCTACTTGTCCTGATGCTAACCCTAGTTGTCCTGACGCTAACCCTAGTTATCCTGACGCTAACCCTACTTGTCCTGACGCTAACCCTAGTTGTCCTGACACTAACCCTAGTTGTCCTGACGCTAACCCTAGTTGTCCTGACGCTAACCCTAGTTGTCCTGACGCTAACCCTAGTTGTCCTGACGCTAACCCTACTTGTCCTGATGCTAACCCTACTTGTCCTGACGCTAACCCTAGTTGTCCTGACGCTAAGCCTAGTTGTCCTGACGCTAACCCTAGTTGTCCTTACGCTAACCCTAGTTGTCCTGACGCTAACCCTACTTGTCCTGACGCCAACCTTAGTTGTCCTGACGCTAACCCTAGTTGTCCTGACGCTAACCCTAGTTGTCCTGACGCTAACCCTACTTGTCCTGACGCTAACCCTAGTTGTCCTGACGCTAACCCTACTTGTCCTGACGCTAACCCTACTTGTCCTGACGCTAACCCTAGTTGTCCTGACGCTAACCCTAGTTGTCCTGACGCTAACTCTAGTTATCCTGACGCTAACCCTAGTTGTCCTGACGCTAACCCTAGTTGTCCTGACGCTAACCCTACTTGTCCTGACGCTAACCCTACTTGTCCTGACGCTAACCCTAGTTGTCCTGACGCTAACCCTAGTTGTCCTGACGCTAACCCTAGTTGTCTTGATGCTAACCCTAGTTGTCCTGACGCTAACCCTAGTTGTCCTGACGCTAACCCTAGTTGACCTGACGCTAACCCTACTTGTCCTGACGCTAACCCTACTTGACCTGACGCTAACCCTACTTGTCCTGACGCTAACCCTAGTTGTCCTGACGCTAACCCTAGTTGTCCTGACGCTAACCCTAGTTGTCCTGACGCTAACCCTAGTTGTCCTGACGCTAACCCTACTTGTCCTGACGCTAACCCTACTTGTCCTGACGCTAACCCTAGTTGTCCTGACGCTAACCCTAGTTGTCCTGACGCTAACCCTAGTTGTCTTGATGCTAACCCTAGTTGTCCTGACGCTAACCCTAGTTGTCCTGACGCTAACCCTAGTTGACCTGACGCTAACCCTACTTGTCCTGACGCTAACCCTACTTGACCTGACGCTAACCCTACTTGTCCTGACGCTAACCCTAGTTGTCCTGACGCTAACCCTAGTTGTCCTGACGCTAACCCTAGTTGTCCTGACGCTAACCCTACTTGTCCTGACGCTAACCCTAGTTGTCCTGACGCTAACCCGAGTTGTCCTGACGCTAACCCTACTTGTCCTGACGCTAACTCTAGTTGTCCTGACGCTAACCCTAGTTGTCCTGACGCTAACCCTACTTGTCCTGACGCTAACCCTACTTGTCCTGACGCTAACCCTAGTTGTCCTGACGCTAACCCTAGTTGTCCTGACGCTAACCCTAGTTGTCCTGACGCTAACCCTACTTGTCCTGACGCTAACCCTACTTGTCCTGACGCTAACCCTAGTTGTCCTGACGCTAACCCTAGTTGTCCTGACACTAACCCTAGTTGTCCTGACGCTAAACCTAGTTCTCCTGACGCTAACCCTAGTTGTCCTGACGCTAACCCTAGTTGTAATGACGCTAACCCTAGTTGTCCTGACGCTAACCCTACTTGTCCTGACGCTAACCCTACTTGTCCTGACGCTAACCCTAGTTGTCCTGACGCTAACCCTAGTTGTCCTGACGCTAACCCTACTTGTCCTGACGCTAACCCTACTTGTCCTGACGCTAACCCTAGTTGTCCTGACGCTAACCCTACTTGTCCTGACTCTAACCCTAGTTGTCCTGACGCTAACCCTAGTTGTCCTGACGCTAACCCTACTTGTCCTGACGCTAACCCTAGTTGTCCTGACGCTAACCCTAGTTGTCCTGACGCTAACCCTACTTGTCCTGACGCTAACCCTAGTTGTCCTGACGCTAACCCTACTTGTCCTGACGCTAACGCTAGTTGTCCTGACGCTAACCCTAGTTGTCCTGACGCTAATCCTACTTGTCCTGACGCCAACCCTAGTTGTCCTGACGCTAACCCTAGTTGTCCTGACGCTAACCCTAGTTGTCCTGACGCTAACCCTACTTGTCCTGACGCTAACCCTAGTTGTCCTGACGCTAACCCTAGTTGTCCTGACGCTAAACCTACTTGTCCAGACGCTAACCCTAGTTGTCCTGACGTTAACCCTAGTTGTCCTGACGCTAACCCTACTTGTCCTGACGCTAACCCTAGTTGTCCTGACGCTAACCCTACTTGTCCTGACGCTAACCCTACTTGTCCTGACGCTAACCCTAGTTGTCCTGACGCTAACCCTAGTTGTCCTGACGCTAACCCTAGTTGTCCTGACGCTAACCCTACTTGTCCTGACGCTAACCCTAGTTGTCCTGACGCTAACCCTAGTTGTCCTGACGCTAACCCTACTTGTCCTGACGCTAACCCTAGTTGTCCTGACGCTAACCCTAGTTGTCCTGACGCTAAACCTACTTGTCCAGACGCTAACCCTAGTTGTCCTGACGTTAACCCTAGTTGTCCTGACGCTAACCCTACTTGTCCTGACGCTAACCCTAGTTGTCCTGACGCTAACCCTACTTGTCCTGACGCTAACCCTACTTGTCCTGACGCTAACCCTAGTTGTCCTGACGCTAACCCTAGTTGTCCTGACGCTAACCCTAGTTGTCCTGACGCTAACCCTAGTTGTCCTGACGCTAACCCTACTTGTCCTGACGCTAACGCTAGTTGTCCTGACGCTAATCCTACTTGTCCTGACGCCAACCCTAGTTGTCCTGACGCTAACCCTAGTTGTCCTGACGCTAACCCTAGTTGTCCTGACGCTAACCCTACTTGTCCTGACTCTAACCCTAGTTGTCCTGACGCTAACCCTAGTTGTCCTGACGCTAAACCTACTTGTCCAGACGCTAACCCTAGTTGTCCTGACGTTAACCCTAGTTGTCCTGACGCTAACCCTACTTGTCCTGACGCTAACCCTAGTTGTCCTGACGCTAACCCTACTTGTCCTGACGCTAACCCTACTTGTCCTGACGCTAACCCTAGTTGTCCTGACGCTAACCCTAGTTGTCCTGACGCTAACCCTAGTTGTCCTGACGCTAACCCTACTTGTCCTGACGCTAACCCTAGTTGTCCTGACGCCAACATTAGTTGTCCTGACGCTAACCCTAGTTGTCCTGACGCTAACCCTAGTTGTCCTGACGCTAACCCTAGTTGTCCTGACGCTAACCCTAGTTGTCCTGACGCTAACCCTAGTTGACCTGACGCTAACCCTACTTGTCCTGACGCTAACCCTACTTGACCTGACGCTAACCCTACTTGTCCTGACGCTAACCCTAGTTGTCCTGACGCTAACCCTAGTTGTCCTGATGCTAACCCTAGTTGACCTGACGCCAACCCTAGTTGTCCTGATGCTAACCCTAGTTGTCCTGACGCTAACCCTAGTTGTCCTGACGCTAACCCTAGTTGTCCTGACGCTAACCCTAGTTGTCCTGACGCTAACCCTACTTGTCCTGACGCTAACCCTAGTTGTCCTGACGCTAACCCTAGTTGTCCTGACGCTAACCCGAGTTGTCCTGACGCTAACCCTACTTGTCCTGACGCTAACTCTAGTTGTCCTGACGCTAACCCTAGTTGTCCTGATGCTAACCCTACTTGTCCTGACGCTAACCCTAGTTGTCCTGACGCTAACCCTAGTTGTCCTGACGCTAACCCTAGTTGTCCTGATGCTAACCCTAGTTGTCCTGACGCTATCCCTACTTGTCCTGACGCTAACCCTACTTGTCCTGACGCTAACCCTAGTTGTCCTGACGCTAACCTAGTTGTCCTGACGCTAACCCTAGTTGTCCTGACGCTAACCCTAGTTGTCCTGATGCTAACCCAAGTTGTCCTGACGCTAACCCTAGTTCTCCTGACGCTAACCCTAGTTGTCCTGACGCTAACCCTAGTTGTCCTGACGCTAACCCTAGTTGTCCTGACGCTAACCCTACTTGTCCTGACGCTAACCCTACTTGTCCTGACGCTAACCCTAGTTGTCCTGACGCTAACCCTAGTTCTCCTGACGCTAACCCTAGTTGTCCTGACGCTAACCCTAGTTGTCCTGACGCTAACCCTACTTGTCCTGACGCTATCCCTACTTGTCCTGACGCTAACCCTAGTTGTCCTGACGCTAACCCTAGTTGTCCTGACGCTAACCCTAGTTGTCCTGATGCTAACCCTAGTTGTCCTGATGCTAACACTACTTGTCCTGACGCTAACCCTAGTTGTCCTGACGCTAACCCTAGTTGTCCTGTCTCTAACCCTAGTTGTCCTGACGCTAACCCTAGTTGTCCTGACGCTAACCCTACTTGTCCTGATGCTAACCCTACTTGTCCTGACGCTAACCCTAGTTGTCCTGACGTTAACCCTACTTGTCCTGACGCTAACCCTACTTGTCCTGACGCTAACCCTACTTGTCCTGACGATAACCCTAGTTGTCCTGACGCTAACCCTAGTTGTCCTGACGCTAACCCTAGTTGTCCTGATGCTAACCCTAGTTGTCCTGACGCTAACCCTAGTTGTCCTGACGCTAACCCTAGTTGTCCTGACGCTAACCCTAGTTGACCTGACGCTAACCCTACTTGTCCTGACGGTAACCCTACTTGACCTGACGCTAACCCTACTTGTCCTGACGCTAACCCTAGTTGTCCTGACGCTAACCCTAGTTGTCCTGACGCTAGCCCTAATTGTCCTGACGCTAACCCTACTTGTCCTGACACTAACCCTAGTTGTCCTGACACTAACCCTAGTTGTCCTGACGCTAACCCGAGTTGTCCTGACGCTAACCCTACTTGTCCTGAGGCTAACCCTAGTTGTCCTGTCTCTAACCCTAGTTGTCCTGACGCTAACCCTAGTTGTCCTGACGCTAACCCTAGTTGTCCTGACGCTAACCCTAGTTGTCCTGATGCTAACCCTAGTTGTCCTGATGCTAACCCTAGTTGTCCTGACGCTAACCCTAGTTCTCCTGACGCTAACCCTAGTTGTCCTGACGCTAACCCTAGTTGTCCTGACGCTAACCCTAGTTGTCCTGACGCTAACCCTAGTTGTCCTGACGCTAACCCTACTTGTCCTGACGCTAACCCTAGTTGTCCTGACGCTAACCATACTTGTCCTGACGCTAACCCTACTTGTCCTGACGCTAACCCTAGTTGTCCTGACGCTAACCCTAGTTGTCCTGACGCTAACCCTACTTGTCCTGATGCTAACCCTAGTTGTCCTGACGCTAACCCTAGTTATCCTGACGCTAACCCTACTTGTCCTGACGCTAACCCTAGTTGTCCTGACACTAACCCTAGTTGTCCTGACGCTAACCCTAGTTGTCCTGACGCTAACCCTAGTTGTCCTGATGCTAACCCTAGTTGTCCTGACGCTAACCCTACTTGTCCTGATGCTAACCCTACTTGTCCTGACGCTAACCCTAGTTGTCCTGACGCTAACCCTAGTTGTCCTGACGCTAACCCTAGTTGTCCTGACGCTAACCCTAGTTGTCCTTACGCTAACCCTACTTGTCCTGACGCCAACCTTAGTTGTCCTGACGCTAACCCTAGTTGTCCTGACGCTAACCCTAGTTGTCCTGACGCTAACCCTACTTGTCCTGACGCTAACCCTAGTTGTCCTGACGCTAACCCTAGTTGTCCTGACGCTAACCCTACTTGTCCTGACGCTAACCCTAGTTGTCCTGACGCTAACCCTAGTTGTCCTGACGCTAACTCTAGTTATCCTGACGCTAACCCTAGTTGTCCTGACGCTAACCCTAGTTGTCCTGATGCTAACCCTACTTGTCCTGACGCTAACCCTACTTGTCCTGACGCTAACCCTAGTTGTCCTGACGCTAACCCTAGTTGTCCTGACGCTAACCCTAGTTGTCTTGATGCTAACCCTAGTTGTCCTGACGCTAACCCTAGTTGTCCTGACGCTAACCCTAGTTGACCTGACGCTAACCCTACTTGTCCTGACGCTAACCCTACTTGACCTGACGCTAACCCTACTTGTCCTGACGCTAACCCTAGTTGTCCTGACGCTAACCCTAGTTGTCCTGACGCTAACCCTAGTTGTCCTGACGCTAACCCTACTTGTCCTGACGCTAACCCTAGTTGTCCTGACGCTAACCCGAGTTGTCCTGACGCTAACCCTACTTGTCCTGACGCTAACTCTAGTTGTCCTGACGCTAACCCTAGTTGTCCTGACGCTAACCCTACTTGTCCTGACGCTAACCCTACTTGTCCTGACGCTAACCCTAGTTGTCCTGACGCTAACCCTAGTTGTCCTGACGCTAACCCTAGTTGTCCTGACGCTAACCCTACTTGTCCTGACGCTAACCCTACTTGTCCTGACGCTAACCCTAGTTGTCCTGATGCTAACCCTAGTTGTCCTGACACTAACCCTAGTTGTCCTGACGCTAAACCTAGTTCTGCTGACGCTAACCCTAGTTGTCCTGACGCTAACCCTAGTTGTAATGACGCTAACCCTAGTTGTCCTGACGCTAACCCTACTTGTCCTGACGCTAACCCTACTTGTCCTGACGCTAACCCTAGTTGTCCTGACGCTAACCCTAGTTGTCCTGACGCTAACCCTACTTGTCCTGACGCTAACCCTAGTTGTCCTGACGCTAACCCTAGTTGTCCTGACGCTAACCCTAGTTGTCCTGACGCTAACCCTAGTTGTCCTGACGCTAACCCTACTTGTCCTGACGCTAACCCTAGTTGTCCTGACGCTAACCCTACTTGTCCTGACGCTAACCCTAGTTGTCCTGACGCTAACCCTAGTTATCCTGACGCTAACCCTACTTGTCCTGACGCTAACCCTAGTTATCCTGACGCTAAATCTAGTTGTCCGGACGCTAACCCTAGTTGTTCTGACTCTAACCCTAGTTGTCCTGACGCTAACCCTAGTTGTCCTGACGCTAATCCTACTTGTCCTGACGCCAACCCTAGTTGTCCTGACGCTAACCCTAGTTGTCCTGACGCTAACCCTAGTTGTCCTGACGCTAACCCTACTTGTCCTGACGCTAACCCTAGTTGTCCTGACGCTAACCCTAGTTGTCCTGACGCTAAACCTACTTGTCCAGACGCTAACCCTAGTTGTCCTGACGTTAACCCTAGTTGTCCTGACGCTAACCCTACTTGTCCTGACGCTAACCCTAGTTGTCCTGACGCTAACCCTACTTGTCCTGACGCTAACCCTACTTGTCCTGACGCTAACCCTAGTTGTCCTGACGCTAACCCTAGTTGTCCTGACGCTAACCCTAGTTGTCCTGACGCTAACCCTACTTGTCCTGACGCTAACCCTAGTTGTCCTGACGCTAACCCTAGTTGTCCTGACGCTAACCCTACTTGTCCTGACGCTAACCCTAGTTGTCCTGACGCTAACCCTAGTTGTCCTGACGCTAAACCTACTTGTCCAGACGCTAACCCTAGTTGTCCTGACGTTAACCCTAGTTGTCCTGACGCTAACCCTACTTGTCCTGACGCTAACCCTAGTTGTCCTGACGCTAACCCTACTTGTCCTGACGCTAACCCTACTTGTCCTGACGCTAACCCTAGTTGTCCTGACGCTAACCCTAGTTGTCCTGACGCTAACCCTAGTTGTCCTGACGCTAACCCTACTTGTCCTGACGCTAACGCTAGTTGTCCTGACGCTAATCCTACTTGTCCTGACGCCAACCCTAGTTGTCCTGACGCTAACCCTAGTTGTCCTGACGCTAACCCTAGTTGTCCTGACGCTAACCCTACTTGTCCTGACTCTAACCCTAGTTGTCCTGACGCTAACCCTAGTTGTCCTGACGCTAAACCTACTTGTCCAGACGCTAACCCTAGTTGTCCTGACGTTAACTCTAGTTGTCCTGACGCTAACCCTACTTGTCCTGACGCTAACCCTAGTTGTCCTGACGCTAACCCTACTTGTCCTGACGCTAACCCTACTTGTCCTGACGCTAACCCTAGTTGTCCTGACGCTAACCCTAGTTGTCCTGACGCTAACCCTAGTTGTCCTGACGCTAACCCTACTTGTCCTGACGCTAACCCTAGTTGTCCTGACGCCAACATTAGTTGTCCTGACGCTAACCCTAGTTGTCCTGACGCTAACCCTAGTTGTCCTGACGCTAACCCTAGTTGTCCTGACGCTAACCCTAGTTGTCCTGACGCTAACCCTAGTTGACCTGACGCTAACCCTACTTGTCCTGACGCTAACCCTACTTGACCTGACGCTAACCCTACTTGTCCTGACGCTAACCCTAGTTGTCCTGACGCTAACCCTAGTTGTCCTGATGCTAACCCTAGTTGACCTGACGCCAACCCTAGTTGTCCTGATGCTAACCCTAGTTGTCCTGACGCTAACCCTAGTTGTCCTGACGCTAACCCTAGTTGTCCTGACGCTAACCCTAGTTGTCCTGACGCTAACCCTACTTGTCCTGACGCTAACCCT
This sequence comes from Phyllobates terribilis, assembly GCF_046119375.1. Taxonomy (NCBI): domain Eukaryota; kingdom Metazoa; phylum Chordata; class Amphibia; order Anura; family Dendrobatidae; genus Phyllobates; species Phyllobates terribilis. The sequence continues at coordinate 1,598,252 of NW_027363002.1, read as the reverse complement.
AGTTGTCCTGACGCTAACCCTAGTTGTCCTGACGCTAACCCGAGTTGTCCTGACGCTAACCCTACTTGTCCTGACGCTAACTCTAGTTGTCCTGACGCTAACCCTAGTTGTCCTGATGCTAACCCTACTTGTCCTGACGCTAACCCTAGTTGTCCTGACGCTAACCCTAGTTGTCCTGACGCTAACCCTAGTTGTCCTGATGCTAACCCTAGTTGTCCTGACGCTATCCCTACTTGTCCTGACGCTAACCCTACTTGTCCTGACGCTAACCCTAGTTGTCCTGACGCTAACCTAGTTGTCCTGACGCTAACCCTAGTTGTCCTGACGCTAACCCTAGTTGTCCTGATGCTAACCCAAGTTGTCCTGACGCTAACCCTAGTTCTCCTGACGCTAACCCTAGTTGTCCTGACGCTAACCCTAGTTGTCCTGACGCTAACCCTAGTTGTCCTGACGCTAACCCTACTTGTCCTGACGCTAACCCTACTTGTCCTGACGCTAACCCTAGTTGTCCTGACGCTAACCCTAGTTGTCCTGACGCTAACCCTAGTTGTCCTGACGCTAACCCTACTTGTCCTGACGCTAACCCTACTTGTCCTGACGCTAACCCTAGTTGTCCTGACGCTAACCCTAGTTGTCCTGACGCTAACCCTAGTTGTCCTGATGCTAACCCTAGTTGTCCTGATGCTAACACTACTTGTCCTGACGCTAACCCTAGTTGTCCTGACGCTAACCCTAGTTGTCCTGTCTCTAACCCTAGTTGTCCTGACGCTAACCCTAGTTGTCCTGACGCTAACCCTACTTGTCCTGATGCTAACCCTACTTGTCCTGACGCTAACCCTAGTTGTCCTGACGTTAACCCTACTTGTCCTGACGCTAACCCTACTTGTCCTGACGCTAACCCTACTTGTCCTGACGATAACCCTAGTTGTCCTGACGCTAACCCTAGTTGTCCTGACGCTAACCCTAGTTGTCCTGATGCTAACCCTAGTTGTCCTGACGCTAACCCTAGTTGTCCTGACGCTAACCCTAGTTGTCCTGACGCTAACCCTAGTTGACCTGACGCTAACCCTACTTGTCCTGACGGTAACCCTACTTGACCTGACGCTAACCCTACTTGTCCTGACGCTAACCCTAGTTGTCCTGACGCTAACCCTAGTTGTCCTGACGCTAACCCTAATTGTCCTGACGCTAACCCTACTTGTCCTGACACTAACCCTAGTTGTCCTGACACTAACCCTAGTTGTCCTGACGCTAACCCGAGTTGTCCTGACGCTAACCCTACTTGTCCTGAGGCTAACCCTAGTTGTCCTGTCTCTAACCCTAGTTGTCCTGACGCTAACCCTAGTTGTCCTGACGCTAACCCTAGTTGTCCTGACGCTAACCCTAGTTGTCCTGATGCTAACCCTAGTTGTCCTGATGCTAACCCTAGTTGTCCTGACGCTAACCCTAGTTCTCCTGACGCTAACCCTAGTTGTCCTGACGCTAACCCTAGTTGTCCTGACGCTAACCCTAGTTGTCCTGACGCTAACCCTAGTTGTCCTGACGCTAACCCTACTTGTCCTGACGCTAACCCTAGTTGTCCTGACGCTAACCCTAGTTGTCCTGATGCTAACCCTACTTGTCCTGACGCTAACCCTACTTGTCCTGACGCTAACCCTAGTTGTCCTGACGCTAACCCTAGTTGTCCTGACGCTAACCCTAGTTGTCTTGATGCTAACCCTAGTTGTCCTGACGCTAACCCTAGTTGTCCTGACGCTAACCCTAGTTGACCTGACGCTAACCCTACTTGTCCTGACGCTAACCCTACTTGACCTGACGCTAACCCTACTTGTCCTGACGCTAACCCTAGTTGTCCTGACGCTAACCCTAGTTGTCCTGACGCTAACCCTAGTTGTCCTGACGCTAACCCTACTTGTCCTGACGCTAACCCTAGTTGTCCTGACGCTAACCCGAGTTGTCCTGACGCTAACCCTACTTGTCCTGACGCTAACTCTAGTTGTCCTGACGCTAACCCTAGTTGTCCTGACGCTAACCCTACTTGTCCTGACGCTAACCCTACTTGTCCTGACGCTAACCCTAGTTGTCCTGACGCTAACCCTAGTTGTCCTGACGCTAACCCTAGTTGTCCTGACGCTAACCCTACTTGTCCTGACGCTAACCCTACTTGTCCTGACGCTAACCCTAGTTGTCCTGATGCTAACCCTAGTTGTCCTGACACTAACCCTAGTTGTCCTGACGCTAAACCTAGTTCTGCTGACGCTAACCCTAGTTGTCCTGACGCTAACCCTAGTTGTAATGACGCTAACCCTAGTTGTCCTGACGCTAACCCTACTTGTCCTGACGCTAACCCTACTTGTCCTGACGCTAACCCTAGTTGTCCTGACGCTAACCCTAGTTGTCCTGACGCTAACCCTACTTGTCCTGACGCTAACCCTAGTTGTCCTGACGCTAACCCTAGTTGTCCTGACGCTAACCCTAGTTGTCCTGACGCTAACCCTAGTTGTCCTGACGCTAACCCTACTTGTCCTGACGCTAACCCTAGTTGTCCTGACGCTAACCCTACTTGTCCTGACGCTAACCCTAGTTGTCCTGACGCTAACCCTAGTTATCCTGACGCTAACCCTACTTGTCCTGACGCTAACCCTAGTTATCCTGACGCTAAATCTAGTTGTCCGGACGCTAACCCTAGTTGTTCTGACTCTAACCCTAGTTGTCCTGACGCTAACCCTAGTTGTCCTGACGCTAATCCTACTTGTCCTGACGCCAACCCTAGTTGTCCTGACGCTAACCCTAGTTGTCCTGACGCTAACCCTAGTTGTCCTGACGCTAACCCTACTTGTCCTGACGCTAACCCTAGTTGTCCTGACGCTAACCCTAGTTGTCCTGACGCTAAACCTACTTGTCCAGACGCTAACCCTAGTTGTCCTGACGTTAACCCTAGTTGTCCTGACGCTAACCCTACTTGTCCTGACGCTAACCCTAGTTGTCCTGACGCTAACCCTACTTGTCCTGACGCTAACCCTACTTGTCCTGACGCTAACCCTAGTTGTCCTGACGCTAACCCTAGTTGTCCTGACGCTAACCCTAGTTGTCCTGACGCTAACCCTACTTGTCCTGACGCTAACCCTAGTTGTCCTGACGCTAACCCTAGTTGTCCTGACGCTAACCCTACTTGTCCTGACGCTAACCCTAGTTGTCCTGACGCTAACCCTAGTTGTCCTGACGCTAAACCTACTTGTCCAGACGCTAACCCTAGTTGTCCTGACGTTAACCCTAGTTGTCCTGACGCTAACCCTACTTGTCCTGACGCTAACCCTAGTTGTCCTGACGCTAACCCTACTTGTCCTGACGCTAACCCTACTTGTCCTGACGCTAACCCTAGTTGTCCTGACGCTAACCCTAGTTGTCCTGACGCTAACCCTAGTTGTCCTGACGCTAACCCTACTTGTCCTGACGCTAACGCTAGTTGTCCTGACGCTAATCCTACTTGTCCTGACGCCAACCCTAGTTGTCCTGACGCTAACCCTAGTTGTCCTGACGCTAACCCTAGTTGTCCTGACGCTAACCCTACTTGTCCTGACTCTAACCCTAGTTGTCCTGACGCTAACCCTAGTTGTCCTGACGCTAAACCTACTTGTCCAGACGCTAACCCTAGTTGTCCTGACGTTAACCCTAGTTGTCCTGACGCTAACCCTACTTGTCCTGACGCTAACCCTAGTTGTCCTGACGCTAACCCTACTTGTCCTGACGCTAACCCTACTTGTCCTGACGCTAACCCTAGTTGTCCTGACGCTAACCCTAGTTGTCCTGACGCTAACCCTAGTTGTCCTGACGCTAACCCTACTTGTCCTGACGCTAACCCTAGTTGTCCTGACGCCAACATTAGTTGTCCTGACGCTAACCCTAGTTGTCCTGACGCTAACCCTAGTTGTCCTGACGCTAACCCTAGTTGTCCTGACGCTAACCCTAGTTGTCCTGACGCTAACCCTAGTTGACCTGACGCTAACCCTACTTGTCCTGACGCTAACCCTACTTGACCTGACGCTAACCCTACTTGTCCTGACGCTAACCCTAGTTGTCCTGACGCTAACCCTAGTTGTCCTGATGCTAACCCTAGTTGACCTGACGCCAACCCTAGTTGTCCTGATGCTAACCCTAGTTGTCCTGACGCTAACCCTAGTTGTCCTGACGCTAACCCTAGTTGTCCTGACGCTAACCCTAGTTGTCCTGACGCTAACCCTACTTGTCCTGACGCTAACCCTAGTTGTCCTGACGCTAACCCTAGTTGTCCTGACGCTAACCCGAGTTGTCCTGACGCTAACCCTACTTGTCCTGACGCTAACTCTAGTTGTCCTGACGCTAACCCTAGTTGTCCTGATGCTAACCCTACTTGTCCTGACGCTAACCCTAGTTGTCCTGACGCTAACCCTAGTTGTCCTGACGCTAACCCTAGTTGTCCTGATGCTAACCCTAGTTGTCCTGACGCTATCCCTACTTGTCCTGACGCTAACCCTACTTGTCCTGACGCTAACCCTAGTTGTCCTGACGCTAACCTAGTTGTCCTGACGCTAACCCTAGTTGTCCTGACGCTAACCCTAGTTGTCCTGATGCTAACCCAAGTTGTCCTGACGCTAACCCTAGTTCTCCTGACGCTAACCCTAGTTGTCCTGACGCTAACCCTAGTTGTCCTGACGCTAACCCTAGTTGTCCTGACGCTAACCCTACTTGTCCTGACGCTAACCCTACTTGTCCTGACGCTAACCCTAGTTGTCCTGACGCTAACCCTAGTTGTCCTGACGCTAACCCTAGTTGTCCTGACGCTAACCCTACTTGTCCTGACGCTAACCCTACTTGTCCTGACGCTAACCCTAGTTGTCCTGACGCTAACCCTAGTTGTCCTGACGCTAACCCTAGTTGTCCTGATGCTAACCCTAGTTGTCCTGATGCTAACACTACTTGTCCTGACGCTAACCCTAGTTGTCCTGACGCTAACCCTAGTTGTCCTGTCTCTAACCCTAGTTGTCCTGACGCTAACCCTAGTTGTCCTGACGCTAACCCTACTTGTCCTGATGCTAACCCTACTTGTCCTGACGCTAACCCTAGTTGTCCTGACGTTAACCCTACTTGTCCTGACGCTAACCCTACTTGTCCTGACGCTAACCCTACTTGTCCTGACGATAACCCTAGTTGTCCTGACGCTAACCCTAGTTGTCCTGACGCTAACCCTAGTTGTCCTGATGCTAACCCTAGTTGTCCTGACGCTAACCCTAGTTGTCCTGACGCTAACCCTAGTTGTCCTGACGCTAACCCTAGTTGACCTGACGCTAACCCTACTTGTCCTGACGGTAACCCTACTTGACCTGACGCTAACCCTACTTGTCCTGACGCTAACCCTAGTTGTCCTGACGCTAACCCTAGTTGTCCTGACGCTAACCCTAATTGTCCTGACGCTAACCCTACTTGTCCTGACACTAACCCTAGTTGTCCTGACACTAACCCTAGTTGTCCTGACGCTAACCCGAGTTGTCCTGACGCTAACCCTACTTGTCCTGAGGCTAACCCTAGTTGTCCTGTCTCTAACCCTAGTTGTCCTGACGCTAACCCTAGTTGTCCTGACGCTAACCCTAGTTGTCCTGACGCTAACCCTAGTTGTCCTGATGCTAACCCTAGTTGTCCTGATGCTAACCCTAGTTGTCCTGACGCTAACCCTAGTTCTCCTGACGCTAACCCTAGTTGTCCTGACGCTAACCCTAGTTGTCCTGACGCTAACCCTAGTTGTCCTGACGCTAACCCTAGTTGTCCTGACGCTAACCCTACTTGTCCTGACGCTAACCCTAGTTGTCCTGACGCTAACCATACTTGTCCTGATGCTAACCCTACTTGTCCTGACGCTAACCCTAGTTGTCCTGACGCTAACCCTAGTTGTCCTGACGCTAACCCTACTTGTCCTGATGCTAACCCTAGTTGTCCTGACGCTAACCCTAGTTATCCTGACGCTAACCCTACTTGTCCTGACGCTAACCCTAGTTGTCCTGACACTAACCCTAGTTGTCCTGACGCTAACCCTAGTTGTCCTGACGCTAACCCTAGTTGTCCTGACGCTAACCCTAGTTGTCCTGACGCTAACCCTACTTGTCCTGATGCTAACCCTACTTGTCCTGACGCTAACCCTAGTTGTCCTGACGCTAACCCTAGTTGTCCTGACGCTAACCCTAGTTGTCCTGACGCTAACCCTAGTTGTCCTTACGCTAACCCTACTTGTCCTGACGCCAACCTTAGTTGTCCTGACGCTAACCCTAGTTGTCCTGACGCTAACCCTAGTTGTCCTGACGCTAACCCTACTTGTCCTGACGCTAACCCTAGTTGTCCTGACGCTAACCCTAGTTGTCCTGACGCTAACCCTACTTGTCCTGACGCTAACCCTAGTTGTCCTGACGCTAACCCTAGTTGTCCTGACGCTAACTCTAGTTATCCTGACGCTAACCCTAGTTGTCCTGACGCTAACCCTAGTTGTCCTGATGCTAACCCTACTTGTCCTGACGCTAACCCTACTTGTCCTGACGCTAACCCTAGTTGTCCTGACGCTAACCCTAGTTGTCCTGACGCTAACCCTAGTTGTCTTGATGCTAACCCTAGTTGTCCTGACGCTAACCCTAGTTGTCCTGACGCTAACCCTAGTTGACCTGACGCTAACCCTACTTGTCCTGACGCTAACCCTACTTGACCTGACGCTAACCCTACTTGTCCTGACGCTAACCCTAGTTGTCCTGACGCTAACCCTAGTTGTCCTGACGCTAACCCTAGTTGTCCTGACGCTAACCCTACTTGTCCTGACGCTAACCCTAGTTGTCCTGACGCTAACCCGAGTTGTCCTGACGCTAACCCTACTTGTCCTGACGCTAACTCTAGTTGTCCTGACGCTAACCCTAGTTGTCCTGACGCTAACCCTACTTGTCCTGACGCTAACCCTACTTGTCCTGACGCTAACCCTAGTTGTCCTGACGCTAACCCTAGTTGTCCTGACGCTAACCCTAGTTGTCCTGACGCTAACCCTACTTGTCCTGACGCTAACCCTACTTGTCCTGACGCTAACCCTAGTTGTCCTGATGCTAACCCTAGTTGTCCTGACACTAACCCTAGTTGTCCTGACGCTAAACCTAGTTCTGCTGACGCTAACCCTAGTTGTCCTGACGCTAACCCTAGTTGTAATGACGCTAACCCTAGTTGTCCTGACGCTAACCCTACTTGTCCTGACGCTAACCCTACTTGTCCTGACGCTAACCCTAGTTGTCCTGACGCTAACCCTAGTTGTCCTGACGCTAACCCTACTTGTCCTGACGCTAACCCTAGTTGTCCTGACGCTAACCCTAGTTGTCCTGACGCTAACCCTAGTTGTCCTGACGCTAACCCTAGTTGTCCTGACGCTAACCCTACTTGTCCTGACGCTAACCCTAGTTGTCCTGACGCTAACCCTACTTGTCCTGACGCTAACCCTAGTTGTCCTGACGCTAACCCTAGTTATCCTGACGCTAACCCTACTTGTCCTGACGCTAACCCTAGTTATCCTGACGCTAAATCTAGTTGTCCGGACGCTAACCCTAGTTGTTCTGACTCTAACCCTAGTTGTCCTGACGCTAACCCTAGTTGTCCTGACGCTAACCCTAGTTGTTCTGACGCTAACCCTAGTTGTCCTGACGCTAACCCTACTTGTCCTGACGCTAACCCTACTTTTCCTGACGCTAACCCTAGTTGTCCTGACGCTAACCCTAGTTGTCCTGACGATAATCCTAGTTGTCCTGACGCTAACCCTACTTGTCCTGACGCTAACTCTACTTGTCCTGACGCTAACCCTAGTTGTCCTGACGCTAACCCTAGTTGTCCTGACGCTAACCCTAGTTGTCCTGACGCTAACCCTAGTTGTCCTGACGCTAACCCTCATTGTCCTGACGCTAACCCTACTTGTCCTGACGCTAACCCTACTTGTCCTGACGCTAACCCTAGTTGTCCTGACGCTAAACCTAGTTGTCCTGACGCTAACCCTAGTTGTCCTGATGCTAACCCTAGTTGTCCTGATGCTAACCCTACTTGTCCTGACGCTAACCCTAGTTGTCCTGACGCTAACCCTAGTTGTCCTGTCTCTAACCCTAGTTGTCCTGACGCTAACCCTAGTTGTCCTGACGCTAACCCTACTTGTCCTGATGCTAACCCTACTTGTCCTGACGCTAACCCTAGTTGTCCTGACGTTAACCCTACTTGTCCTGACGCTAACCCTACTTGTCCTGACGCTAACCCTAGTTGTCCTGACGCTAACCCTAGTTGTCCTGACGCTAACCCTAGTTGTCCTGACGCTAACCCTAGTTGACCTGACGCTAACCCTACTTGTCCTGACGCTAACCCTACTTGACCTGACGCTAACCCTACTTGTCCTGACGCTAACCCTAGTTGTCCTGACGCTAACCCTAGTTGTCCTGACGCTAACCCTAGTTGTCCTGACGCTAACCCTACTTGTCCTGACACTAACCCTAGTTGTCCTGACGCTAACCCTAGTTGTCCTGACGCTAACCCGAGTTGTCCTGACGCTAACCCTACTTGTCCTGACGCTAACCCTAGTTGTCCTGTCTCTAACCCTAGTTGTCCTGACGCTAACCCTAGTTGTCCTGACGCTAACCCTAGTTGTCCTGACGCTAACCCTAGTTGTCCTGATGCTAACCCTAGTTGTCCTGATGCTAACCCTAGTTGTCCTGACGCTAACCCTAGTTCTCCTGAGGCTAACCCTAGTTGTCCTGACGCTAACCCTAGTTGTCCTGACGCTAACCCTAGTTGTCCTGACGCTAACCCTAGTTGTCCTGATGCTAACCCTACTTGTCCTGACGCTAACCCTAGTTGTCCTGACGCTAACCCTAGTTGTCCTGACGCTAACCCTACTTGTCCTGACCCTAACCCTAGTTGTCCTGACGCTAACCATACTTGTCCTGACGCTAACCCTACTTGTCCTGACGCTAACCCTACTTGTCCTGATGCTAACCCTAGTTGTCCTGACGCTAACCCTAGTTGTCCTGACGCTAACCTTACTTGTCCTGACGCTAACCCTAGTTGTCCTGACGCTAACCCTACTTGTCCTGACGCTAACCCTACTTGTCCTGATGCTAACCCTAGTTGTCCTGACGCTAACCCTAGTTATCCTGACGCTAACCCTACTTGTCCTGATGCTAACCCTAGTTGTCCTGACGCTAACCCTAGTTGTCCTGACGCTAACCCTAGTTGTCCTGACGCTAACCCTAGTTGTCCTGACGCTAACCCTACTTGTCCTGATGCTAACCCTACTTGTCCTGACGCTAACCCTAGTTGTCCTGACGCTAACCCTAGTTGTCCTGACGCTAACCCTAGTTGTCCTGACGCTAACCCTAGTTGTCCTTACGCTAACCCTAGTTGTCCTGACGCTAACCCTACTTGTCCTGACGCTAACCCTAGTTGTCCTGACGCTAACCCTAGTTGTCCTGACGCTAATCCTACTTGTCCTGACGCCAACCCTAGTTGTCCTGACGCTAACCCTAGTTGTCCTGACGCTAACCCTAGTTGTCCTGACGCTAACCCTACTTGTCCTGACGCTAACCCTAGTTGTCCTGACGCTAACCCTACTTGTCCTGACGCTAACCCTAGTTGTCCTGACGCTAACCCTAGTTGTCCTGACGCTAACTCTAGTTATCCTGACGCTAACCCTAGTTGTCCTGACGCTAACCCTAGTTGTCCTGACGCTAACCCTACTTGTCCTGACGCTAACCCTACTAGTCCTGACGCTAACCCTAGTTGTCCTGACGCTAACCCTAGTTGTCCTGACGCTAACCCTAGTTGTCCTGACGCTAACCCTAGTTGTCCTGACGCTAACCCTACTTGTCCTGACGCTAACCCTAGTTGTCCTGACGCTAACCCTACTTGTCCTGACGCTAACCCTACTTGTCCTGACGCTAACCCTAGTTGTCCTGACGCTAACCCTAGTTGTCCTGACGCTAACCCTAGTTGTCCTGATGCCAACCCTAGTTGTCCTGACGCTAACCCGAGTTGTCCTGACGCTAACCCTAGTTGTCCTGACGCTAACCCTAGTTGTCCTGACGCTAACCCTAGTTGACATGACGCTAACCCTACTTGTCCTGACGCTAACCCTACTTGACCTGACGCTAACCCTACTTGTCCTGACGCTAAATCTAGTTGTCCTGACGCTAACCCTAGTTGTCCTGACGCTAACCCTAGTTGTCCAGACGCTAACCCTAGTTGTCCTGACGCTAACCCGAGTTGTCCTGACGCTAACCCTACTTGTCCTGACGCTAACTCTAGTTGTCCTGACGCTAACCCTAGTTGTCCTGACGCTAACCCTACTTGTCCTGACGCTAACCCTACTTGTCCTGACGCTAACCCTAGTTGTCCTGACGCTAACCCTAGTTGTCCTGACGCTAACCCTAGTTGTCCTGACGCTAACCCTACTTGTCCTGACGCTAACCCTAGTTGTCCTGACGCTAACCCTAGTTGTCCTGACGCTAACCCTAGTTGTCCTGACACTAACCCTAGTTGTCCTGACGCTAAACCTCGTTCTCCTGACGCTAACCCTAGTTGTCCTGACGCTAACCCTAGTTGTCCTGACGCTAACCCTAGTTGTCCTGACGCTAACCCTACTTGTCCTGACGCTAACCCTACTTGTCCTGACGCTAACCCTAGTTGTCCTGACGCTAACCCTAGTTGTCATGACGCTAACCCTACTTGTCCAGACGCTAACCCTACTTGTCCTGACGCTAACCCTAGTTGTCCTGACGCTAACCCTAGTTGTCCTGACGCTAACCCTAGTTCTCCTGACGCTAACCCTACTTGTCCTGACGCTAACCCTAGTTGTCCTGACGCTAACCCTACTTGTCCTGACGCTAACCCTAGTTGTCCTGACGCTAACCCTAGTTATCCTGACGCTAACCCTACTTGTCCTGACGCTAACCCTAGTTGTCCTGACGCTAAATCTAGTTGTCCGGACGCTAACCCTAGTTGTTCTGACTCTAACCCTAGTTGTCCTGACGCTAACCCTAGTTGTCCTGACGCTAACCCTAGTTGTCCTGACGCTAACCCTACTTGTCCTGACGCTAACCCTACTTGTCCTGACGCTAACCCTAGTTGTCCTGACGCTAACCCTAGTTGTCCTGACGATAACCCTAGTTGTCCTGACGCTAACCCTACTTGTCCTGACGCTAACTCTACTTGTCCTGACGCTAACCCTAGTTGTCCTGACGCTAACCCTAGTTGTCCTGACGCTAACCCTAGTTGTCCTGACGCTAACCCTAGTTGTCCTGACGCTAACCCTACTTGTCCTGACGCTAACCCTAGTTGTCCTGACGCTAACCCTAGTTGTCCTGACACTAACCCTACTTGTCCTGACGCCAACCCTAGTTGTCCTGACGCTAACCCTAGTTGTCCTGACGCTAACCCTAGTTGTCCTGACGCTAACCCTACTTGTCCTGACGCTAACCCTAGTTGTCCTGACGCTAACCCTAGTTGTCCTGACGCTAACCCTAGTTATCCTGACGCTAACCCTAGTTGTCCTGACGCTAACCCTAGTTGTCCTGACGCTAACCCTACTTGTCCTGACGCTAACCCTACTTGTCCTGACGCTAACCCTACTTGACCTGACGCTGACCCTACTTGTCCTGACGCTAACCCTAGTTGTCCTGACGCTAACCCTAGTTGTCCTGACGCTAACCCTACTTGTCCTGACGCTAACCCTAGTTTTCCTGATGCTAACCCTAGTTGTCCTGACGCTAACCCTAGTTGTCCTGACGCTAACCCTAGTTGTCCTGACGCTAACCCTACTTGTCCTGACGCTAACCCTAGTTGTCCTGACTCTAACCCTAGTTGTCCTGACGCTAACCCTAGTTGTCCTGACGCTAACCCTAGTTGTCCTGACTCTAACCCTACTTGTCCTGACGCTAACCCTACTTGTCCTGACGCTAACCCTAGTTGTCCTGACGCTAACCCTAGTTGTCCTGACGATAACCCTAGTTGTCCTGACGCTAACCCTACTTGTCCTGACGCTAACCCTACTTGTCCTGACGCTAACCCTAGTTGTCCTGACGCTAACCCTAGTTGTCCTGACGCTAACCCTACTTGTCCTGACGCTAACCCTAGTTGTCCTGACGCTAACCCTAGTTGTCCTGACACTAACCCTACTTGTCCTGACGCCAACCCTAGTTGTCCTGACGCTAACCCTAGTTGTCCTGACGCTAACCCTAGTTGTCCTGACGCTAACCCTACTTGTCCTGACGCTAACCCTAGTTGTCCTGACGCTAACCCTAGTTGTCCTGACGCTAACCCTACTTGTCCTGACGCTAACCCTAGTTGTCCTGACGCTAACCCTAGTTGTCCTGACGCTAACCCTAGTTGTCCTGACGCTAACCCTAGTTATCCTGACGCTAACCCTAGTTGTCCTGACGCTAACCCTAGTTGTCCTGACGCTAACCCTAGTTGTCCTGACGCTAACCCTAGTTGTCCTGACGCTAACCCTAGTTGTCCTGACGCTAACCCTAGTTGTCCTGACGCTAACCCTAGTTGTCCTGACGCTAACCCTACTTGTCCTGACGCTAACCCTACTTGTCCTGACGCCAACCCTAGTTGTCCTGACGCTAACCCTAGTTGTCCTGACGCTAACCCTACTTGTCCTGACGCTAACCCTACTTGTCCTGACGCTAACCCCACTTGTCCTGACGCTAACCCTACTTGTCCTGACGCTAACCCTAGTTGTCCTGACGCTAACCCTAGTTGTCCTGACGCTAACCCTAGTTGTCCTGACGCTAACCCTAGTTGTCCTGACGCTAACCCTACTTGTCCTGACGCTAACCCTACTTGTCCTGACGCTCACCCTACTTGACCTGACGCTAACCCTACTTGTCCTGACGCTAACCCTACTTGTCCTGACGCTAACCCTAGTTGTCCTGACGCTAACCCTAGTTGTCCTGACGCTAACCCTAGTTGTCCTGACGCTAACCCTACTTGTCCTGACGCTAACCCTACTTGTCCTGACGCTAACCCTAGTTGTCCTGACGCTAACCCTACTTGTCCTGACGCTAACCCTACTTGACCTGACGCTAACCCTACTTGTCCTAACGCTAACCCTAGTTGTCCTGATGCTAACCCTAGTTGTCCTGACGCTAACCCTAGTTGTCCTGATGCTAACCCTAGTTGTCCTGACGCTAACCCTACTTGTCCTGACGCTAACCCTACTTGTCCTGACGCTAACCCTAGTTGTCCTGACGCTAACCCTACTTGTCCTGACGCTAACCCTAGTTGTCCTGACGCTAACCCTAGTTGTCCTGACGCTAACCCTAGTTGTCCTGACGCTAACCATAGCTGTCCTGACGCTAACCCTACTTGTCCTGACGCTAACCCTAGTTGTCCTGACTCTAACCCTACTTGTCCTGATGCTAACCCTAGTTGTCCTGACGCTAACCCTACTTGTCCTGACGCTAACCCTACTTGTCCTGACGCTAACCCTAGTTGTCCTGACGCTAACCCTAGTTGTCCTGACGCTAACCCTACTTGTCCTGACGCTAACCCTAGTTGTCCTGACGCTAACCCTAGTTGTCCTGACGCTAACCCTAGTTGTCCTGACGCTAACACTACTTGTCCTGACGCTAACCCTACTTGTCCTGACGCTAACCCTACTAGTCCTGACGCTAACCCTAGTTGTCCTGACGCTAACCCTAGTTGTCCTGACGCTAACCGTAGTTGTCCTGACCCTAACCCTAGTTGTCCTGACGCTAACCCTAGTTGTCCTGACGGTAACCCTAGCTGTCCTGACGCTAACCCTAGCTGTCCTGACGCTAACCCTAGTTGTCCTGACGCTAACCCTAGTTGTCCTGACGCTAACCCTAGTTGTCCTGACGATAACCCTAGTTGTCCTGACGCTAACTCTAGTTGTCCTGACGCTAACACTACTTGTCCTGACGCTAACCCTACTTGTACTGACGCTAATCCTACTTGTCCTGACGCTAACCCTACTTGTCCTGACGCTAACCCTAGTTGTCCTGACGCTAACCCTAGTTGTCCTGACGCTAACCCTAGTTGTCCTGACGCTAACCCTACTTGTCCTGACGATAACCCTAGTTGTCCTGACGCTAACCCTAGTTGTCCTGACGCTAACCCTACTTGTCCTGACGCTAACCCTACATGTCCTGACTCTAACCCTAGTTGTCCTGACGCTAACCCTAGTTGTCCTGACGCTAACCCTAGTTGTCCTGACGCTAACCCTAGTTGTCCTGACGCTAACCCTACTTGTCCTGACGCTAACCCTACTTGTCCTGACGCTAACCCTAGTTGTCCTGACGCTAACCCTAGTTGTCCTGACGCTAACCCTACTTGTCCTGACGCTAACCCTAGTTGTCCTGACGCTAACCCTAGTTGTCCTGACGCTAACCCTAGTTGTCCTGATGCTAACCCTACTTGTCCTGACGCTAACCCTACTTGTCCTGACGCTAACACTAGTTGTCCTGACGCTAACCCTAGTTGTCCTGATGCTAACCCTAGTTGTCCTGACGCTAACCCTAGTTGTCCTGACGCTAACCCTACTTGTCCTGACGCTAAACCTACTTGTCCTGACGCTAACCCTAGTTGTCCTGACGCTAACCCTAGTTGTCCTGACGCTAACCCTAGTTGTAATGACGCTAACCCTACTTGTCCTGACGCTAACCCTACTTGTCCTGACGCTAACCCTACTTGTCCTGACGCTAACCCTAGTTGTCCTGACGCTAACCCTAGTTGTCCTGACGCTAACCCTACTTGTCCTGACGCTAACCCTACTTGTCCTGACGCTAACCCTACTTGTCCTGACGCTAACCCTAGTTGTCCTGACGCTAACCCTAGTTGTCCTGACGCTAACCCTACTTGTCCTGACGCCAACCCTAGTTGTCCTGACGCTAACCCTAGTTGTCCTGACGCTAACCCTAGTTGTCCTGACTCTAACCCTAGTTGTCCTGACGCTAACCCTAGTTGTCCTGACGCTAACCCTACTTGTCCTGACGCTAACCCTACTTGTCCTGACGCTAACCCTAGTTGTCCTGACGCTAACCCTAGTTATCCTGACGCTAACCCTAGTTGTCCTGACGCTAACACTACTTGTCCTGACGCTAACCCTACTTGTCCTGACGCTAATCCTACTTGTCCTGACGCTAACCCTACTTGTCCTGACGCTAACCCTAGTTATCCTGACGCTAACCCTAGTTGTCCTGACGCTAACCCTAGTTGTCCTGACGCTAACCCTACTTGTCCTGACGATAACCCTAGTTGTCCTGACGCTAACCCTAGTTGTCCTGACGATAACCCTAGTTGTCCTGACGCTAACCCTAGTTGTCCTGATGCTAACCCTACTTGTCCTGACTCTAACCCTAGTTGTCCTGACGCTAACCCTAGTTTTCCTTACGCTAACCCTAGTTGTCCTGACGCTAACCCTAGTTGTCCTGACGCTAACCCTACTTGTCCTGACGCTAACCCTAGTTGTCCTGACGCTAACCCTAGTTGTCCTGACGCTAACCCTAGTTGTCCTGACGCTAACCCTACTTGTCCTGATGCTAAACCTACTTGTCCTGACGCTAACCCTAGTTGTCCTGACGCTAAACCTACTTGTCCTGACGCTAACCCTACTTGTCCTGACGCTAACCCTAGTTGTCCTGACGCTAACCCTACTTGTCCTGACGCTAACCCTAGTTGTCCTGATGCTAACCCTAATTGTCCTGACGCTAACCCTAGTTGTCCTGACGCTAACCATAGCTGTCCTGACGCTAACCCTACTTGTCCTGACGCTAAATCTAGTTGTCCTGACTCTAACCCTACTTGTCCTGACGCTAACCCTAGTTGTCCTGACGCTAACCCTAGTTGTTCTGACGCTAACCCTACTTGTCCTGACGCTAACCCTACTTGTCCTGACGCTAACCCTAGTTGTCCTGACGCTAACCCTAGTTGTCCTGACGCTAACCCTACTTGTCCTGACGCTAACCCTAGTTGTCCTGACGCTAGCCCTAGTTGTCCTGACGCTAACCCTAGTTGTCCTGACGCTAACACTACTTGTCCTGACGCTAACCCTACTTGTCCTGACGCTAACCCTACTAGTCCTGACGCTAACCCTAGTTGTCCTGACGCTAACCCTAGTTGTCCTGACGCTAACCCTAGTTGTCCTGACCCTAACCCTAGTTGTCCTGACGCTAACCCTAGTTGTCCTGACGGTAACCCTAGCTGTCCTGACGCTAACCCTAGCTGTCCTGACGCTAACCCTAGTTGTCCTGACGCTAACCCTAGTTGTCCTGACTCTAACCCTAGTTGTCCTGACGCTAACCCTAGTTGTCCTGACGCTAACCCTACTTGTCCTGACGCTAACCCTACTTGTCCTGACGCTAACCCTAGTTGTCCTGACGCTAACCCTAGTTATCCTGACGCTAACCCTAGTTGTCCTGACGCTAACACTACTTGTCCTGACGCTAACCCTACTTGTCCTGACGCTAATCCTACTTGTCCTGACGCTAACCCTACTTGTCCTGACGCTAACCCTAGTTATCCTGACGCTAACCCTAGTTGTCCTGACGCTAACCCTAGTTGTCCTGACGCTAACCCTACTTGTCCTGACGATAACCCTAGTTGTCCTGACGCTAACCCTAGTTGTCCTGACGATAACCCTAGTTGTCCTGACGCTAACCCTAGTTGTCCTGATGCTAACCCTACTTGTCCTGACTCTAACCCTAGTTGTCCTGACGCTAACCCTAGTTGTCCTTACGCTAACCCTAGTTGTCCTGACGCTAACCCTAGTTGTCCTGACGCTAACCCTAGTTGTCCTGACGCTAACCCTACTTGTCCTGACGCTAACCCTAGTTGTCCTGACGATAACCCTAGTTGTCCTGACGCTAACCATAGTTGTCCTGACGCTAACCCTAGTTGTCCTGACGCTAACCCTACTTGTCCTGACGCTAACCCTAGTTGTCCTGACGCTAACCCTAGTTGTCCTGACGCTAACCCTAGTTGTCCTGACGCTAACCCTAGTTGTCCTGACGCTAACCCTACTTGTCCTGATGCTAAACCTACTTGTCCTGACGCTAACCCTAGTTGTCCTGACGCTAACCCTAGTTGTCCTGACGCTAATCCTAGTTGTCCTGACGCTAACCCTACTTGTCCTGACGCTAACCCTACTTGTCCTGACGCTAACCCTAGTTGTCCTGACGTTAACCCTAGTTGTCCTGACGCTAACCCTAGTTGTCCTGATGCTAACCCTAGTTGTCCTGACGCTAACCCTACTTGTCCTGACACTAAACCTAGTTGTCCTGACGCTAACCCTAGTTGTCCTGACGCTAACCCTAGTTGTCCTGACGCTAACCCTAGTTTTCCTTACGCTAACCCTAGTTGTCCTGACGCTAGCCCTAGTTGTCCTGACGCTAACCCTAGTTGTCCTGACGCTAACCCTACTTGTCCTGACGCTAACCCTAGTTGTCCTGACGCTAACCCTAGTTGTCCTGACGCTAACCCTAGTTGTCCTGACGCTAACCCTACTTGTCCTGACGCTAACCCTAGTTGTCCTGACGCTAACCCTAGTTGTCCTGACGCTAACCCTAGTTGTCCTGACGCTAACCCTACTTGTCCTGATGCTAAACCTACTTGTCCTGACGCTAACCCTGGTTGTCCTGATGCTAACCCTAGTTGTCCTGACGCTAACCCTACTTGTCCTGACGCTAACCCTACTTGTCCTGACGCTAACCCTAGTTGTCCTGACGCTAACCCTACTTGTCCTGACGCTAACCCTAGTTGTCCTGACGCTAACCCTAGTTGTCCTGACGCTAACCCTAGTTGTCCTGACGCTAACCATAGCTGTCCTGACGCTAACCCTACTTGTCCTGACGCTAACCCTAGTTGTCCTGACTCTAACCCTACTTGTCCTGACGCTAACCCTAGTTGTCCTGACGCTAACCCTACTTGTCCTGACGCTAACCCTACTTGTCCTGACGCTAACCCTAGTTGTCCTGATGCTAACCCTAGTTGTCCTGACGCTAACCCTACTTGTCCTGACGCTAACCCTAGTTGTCCTGACGCTAACCCTAGTTGTCCTGACGCTAACCCTAGTTGTCCTGACGCTAAGACTACTTGTCCTGACGCTAACCCTACTTGTCCTGACGCTAACCCTACTAGTCCTGACGCTAACCCTAGTTGTCCTGACGCTAACCCTAGTTGTCCTGACGCTAACCCTAGTTGTCCTGACCCTAACCCTAGTTGTCCTGACGCTAACCCTAGTTGTCCTGACGGTAACCCTAGCTGTCCTGACGCTAACCCTAGTTGTCCTGACGCTAACCCTAGTTGTCCTGACGCTAACCCTAGTTGTCCTGACGCTAACCCTAGTTGTCCTGACGCTAACCCTACTTGTCCTGACGCTAACCCTACATGTCCTGACTCTAACCCTAGTTGTCCTGACGCTAACCCTAGTTGTCCTGACGCTAACCCTAGTTGTCCTGACGCTAAGCCTAGTTGTCCTGACGCTAACCCTACTTGTCCTGACGCTAACCCTACTTGTCCTGACGATAACCCTAGTTGTCCTGACGCTAACCCTAGTTGTCCTGGCGCTAACCCTACTTGTCCTGACGCTAACCCTACATGTCCTGACTCTAACCCTAGTTGTCCTGACGCTAACCCTAGTTGTCCTGACGCTAAGCCTAGTTGTCCTGACGCTAACCCTACTTGTCCTGACGCTAACCCTACTTGTCCTGACGCTAACCCTAGTTGTCCTGACGCTAACCCTAGTTGTCCTGACGCTAACCCTACTTGTCCTGACGCTAACCCTAGTTGTCCTGACGCTAACCCAAGTTGTCCTGACGCTAACCATAGTTGTCCTGACGCTAACCCTAGTTGTCCTGACGCTAACCCTACTTGTCCTGACGCTAACCCTAGTTGTCCTGACGCTAACCCTAGTTGTCCTGACGCTAACCCTAGTTGTCCTGACGCTAACCCTAGTTGTCCTGATGCTAACCCTACTTGTCCTGACGCTAAACCTACTTGTCCTGACGCTAACCCTAGTTGTCCTGACGCTAACCCTAGTTGTCCTGACGCTAACCCTAGTTGTAATGACGCTAACCCTACTTGTCCTGACGCTAACCCTACTTGTCCTGACGCTAACCCTACTTGTACTGACGCTAACCCTAGTTGTCCTGACGCTAACCCTAGTTGTCCTGACGCTAACCCTACTTGTCCTGACGCTAACCCTACTTGTCCTGACGCTAACCCCAGTTGTCCTGACGCTAACCCTAGTTGTCCTGACGCTAACCCTACTTGTCCTGACGCCAACCCTAGTTGTCCTGACGCTAACCCTAGTTGTCCTGACGCTAACCCTAGTTGTCCTGACTCTAACCCTAGTTGTCCTGACGCTAACCCTAGTTGTCCTGATGCTAACCCTACTTGTCCTGACGCTAACCCTACTTGTCCTGACGCTAACCCTAGTTGTCCTGACGCTAACCCTAGTTATCCTGACGCTAACCCTAGTTGTCCTGACGCTAACACTACTTGTCCTGACGCTAACCCTACTTGTCCTGACGCTAATCCTACTTGTCCTGACGCTAACCCTACTTGTCCTGACGCTAACCCTAGTTATCCTGACGCTAACCCTAGTTGTCCTGACGCTAACCCTAGTTGTCCTGACGCTAACCCTACTTGTCCTGACGATAACCCTAGTTGTCCTGACGCTAACCCTAGTTGTCCTGACGATAACCCTAGTTGTCCTGACGCTAACCCTAGTTGTCCTGATGCTAACCCTACTTGTCCTGACTCTAACCCTAGTTGTCCTGACGCTAACCCTAGTTGTCCTTACGCTAACCCTAGTTGTCCTGACGCTAACCCTAGTTGTCCTGACGCTAACCCTAGTTGTCCTGACGCTAACCCTACTTGTCCTGACGCTAACCCTAGTTGTCCTGACGCTAACCCTAGTTGTCCTGACGCTAACCCTAGTTGTCCTGACGCTAACCCTAGTTGTCCTGACGCTAACCCTACTTGTCCTGACGCTAACCCTAGTTGTCCTGACGCTAACCCTAGTTGTCCTGACGCTAACCCTAGTTGTCCTGACGCTAACCCTAGTTGTCCTGACGCTAACCCTACTTGTCCTGATGCTAAACCTACTTGTCCTGAAGCTAACCCTAGTTGTCCTGACGCTAACCCTAGTTGTCCTGACGCTAACCCTAGTTGTCCTGACGCTAACCCTACTTGTCCTGACGCTAACCCTACTTGTCCTGACGCTAACCCTAGTTGTCCTGACGCTAACCCTAGTTGTCCTGACGCTAACCCTAGTTGTCCTGATGCTAACCCTAGTTGTCATGACGCTAACCCTACTTGTCCTGACGCTAAACCTAGTTGTCCTGACGCTAACCCTAGTTGTCCTGACGCTAACCCTACTTGTCCTGACGCCAACCCTAGTTGTCCTGACGCTAACCCTAGTTGTCCTGACGCTAACCCTAGTTGTCCTGACGCTAACCCTACTTGTCCTGACGCTAACCCTAGTTGCCCTGACGCTAACCCTAGTTGTCCTGACGCTAACCCTAGTTGTCCTGACGCTAACCCTACTTGTCCTGACGCTAACCCTAGTTGCCCTGACGCTAACCCTAGTTGTCCTGACACTATCCTTACTTGTCCTGACGCTAACCCTAGTTGTCCTGACGCTAACCCTAGTTGTCCTGACGCTAACCCTAGTTGTCCTGACGCTAACACTACTTGTCCTGACGCTAACCCTAGTTGTCCTGACGCTAACCCTAGTTGTCCTGACGCTAACACTACTTGTCCTGACGCTAACCCTACTTGTCCTGACGCTACTCCTACTTGTCCTCAGGCTAACCCTACTTGTCCTGACGCTAACCCTAGTTGTCCTGACGCTAACCCTAGTTGTCCTGATGCTAACCCTAGTTGTCCTGACGCTAACCCTAGTTGTCCTGACGCTAACCCTAGTTGTCCTGACGCTAACCCTACTTGTCCTGACGATAACCCTAGTTGTCCTGACGCTAACCCTAGTTGTCCAGACGCTAACCCTACTTGTCCTGACTCTAACCCTAGTTGTCCTGACGCTAACCCTAGCTGTCCTGATGCTAACCCTAGTTGTCCTGATGCTAACCCTAGTTGTCCTGACGCTAACCCTACTTGTCCTGACGCTAAACCTACTTGTCCTGACGCTAACCCTAGTTGTCCTGACGCTAACCCTAGTTGTCCTGACGCTAACCCTAGTTGTCCTGACGCTAACCCTACTTGTCCTGACGATAACCCTAGTTGTCCTGACGCTAACCCTAGTTGTCCAGACGCTAACCCTACTTGTCCTGACTCTAACCCTAGTTGTCCTGACGCTAACCCTAGCTGTGCTGACGCTAACCCTAGTTGTCCTGACGCTAACCCTAGTTGTCCTGACGCTAACCCTAGTTGTCCTGACGCTAACCCTAGTTGTCCTGACGCTAACCCTAGTTGTCCTGACGCTAACCCTAGTTGTCCTGAGGCTAACCCTAGTTGTCCTGAAGCTAACCCTACTTGTCCTGACGCTAACCCTAGTTGTCCTGACTCTAACCCTAGTTGTCCTGACGCCAACCCTAGTTGTCCTGACGCCAACCCTACTTGTCCTGACGCCAACCCTAGTTGTCCTGACGCTAACCCTAGTTGTCCTGACGCTAACCCTACTTGTCCTGACGCTAACCCTAGTTGTCCTGATGCTAACCCTAGTTGTCCTGACGCTAACCCTACTTGTCCTGACGCTAACCCTAGTTGCCCTGATGCTAACCCTAGTTGTCCTGACACTATCCTTACTTGTCCTGACGCTAACCCTAGTTGTCCTGACGCTAACCCTAGTTGTCCTGACGCTAACCCTAGTTATCCTGACGCTAACCCTAGTTGTCCTGACGCTAACCCTAGTTGTCCTGACGCTAACCCTAGTTGTCCTGAAGCTAACACTACTTGTCCTGACGCTAACCCTACTTGTCCTGACGCTACTCCTACTTGTCCTGAGGCTAACCCTACTTGTCCTGACGCTAACCCTAGTTGTCCTGACGCTAACCCTAGTTGTCCTGATGCTAACCCTAGTTGTCCTGACGCTAACCCTAGTTGTCCTGACGCTAACCCTAGTTGTCCTGACGCTAACCCTACTTGTCCTGACGATAACCCTAGTTGTCCTGACGCTAACCCTAGTTGTCCAGACGCTAACCCTACTTGTCCTGACTCTAACCCTAGTTGTCCTGACGCTAACCCTAGCTGTCCTGACGCTAACCCTAGTTGTCCTGACGCTAACCCTAGTTGTCCTGACGCTAACCCTAGTTGTCCTGACGCTAACCCTACTTGTCCTGACGCTAAACCTACTTGTCCTGACGCTAACCCTAGTTGTCCTGACGCTAACCCTAGTTGTCCTGACGCTAACCCTAGTTGTCCTGACGCTAACCCTACTTGTCCTGACGATAACCCTAGTTGTCCTGACGCTAACCCTAGTTGTCCAGACGCTAACCCTACTTGTCCTGACTCTAACCCTAGTTGTCCTGACGCTAACCCTAGCTGTCCTGACGCTAACACTACTTGTCCTGACGCTAACCCTACTTGTCCTGACGCTACTCCTACTTGTCCTGAGGCTAACCCTACTTGTCCTGACGCTAACCCTAGTTGTCCTGATGCTAACCCTAGTTGTCCTGATGCTAAACCTAGTTGTCGTGACGCTAACCCTAGTTGTCCTGACGCTAACCCTAGTTGTCCTGACGCTAACCCTACTTGTCCTGACGATAACCCTAGTTGTCCTGACGCTAACCCTAGTTGTCCAGACGCTAACCCTACTTGTCCTGACTCTAACCCTAGTTGTCCTGACGCTAACCCTAGCTGTCCTGACGCTAACCCTAGTTGTCCTGACGCTAACCCTAGTTGTCCTGACGCTAACCCTAGTTGTCCTGACGCTAACCCTACTTGTCCTGACGCTAAACCTACTTGTCCTGACGCTAACCCTAGTTGTCCTGACGCTAACCCTAGTTGTCCTGACGCTAACCCTAGTTGTCCTGACGCTAACCCTAGTTGTCCTGACGCTAACCCTACTTGTCCTGACGATAACCCTAGTTGTCCTGACGCTAACCCTAGTTGTCCAGACGCTAACCCTACTTGTCCTGACTCTAACCCTAGTTGTCCTGACGCTAACCCTAGCTGTCCTGACGCTAACCCTAGTTGTCCTGACGCTAACACTAGTTGTCCTGACGCTAACCCTAGTTGTCCTGACGCTAACCCTACTTGTCCTGACGCTAAACCTACTTGTCCTGACGCTAACCCTAGTTGTCCTGACGCTAACCCTAGTTGTCCTGACGCTAACCCTAGTTGTCCTGACGCTAACCCTAGTTGTCCTGATGCTAACCCTAGTTGTCCTGACGCTAACCCTACTTGTCCTGACGCTAACCCTAGTTGTCCTGACTCTAACCCTAGTTGTCCTGACGCCAACCCTAGTTGTCCTGACGCCAACCCTACTTGTCCTGACGCCAACCCTAGTTGTCCTGACGCTAACCCTAGTTGTCCTGACGCTAACCCTAGTTGTCCTGACGCTAACCCTACTTGTCCTGACGCTAACCCTAGTTGTCCTGACGCTAACCCTAGTTGTCCTGACGCTAACCCTAGTTGTCCTGGCGCTAACCCTAGTTGTCCTGACGCTAACCCTAGTTGTCCTGACGCTAACACTACTTGTCCTGACGCTAACCCTAGTTGTCCTGATGCTAACCCTAGTTGTCCTGACGATAACCCTAGTTGTCCTGACGCTAACACTACTTGTCCTGACGCTAACCCTACTTGTCCTGACGCTAATCCTACTTGTCCTGAGGCTAACCATACTTGTCCTGACGCTAACCCTAGTTGTCCTGACGCTAACCCTAGTTGTCCTGACGCTAACCCTAGTTGTCCTGACGCTAACCGTAGTTGTCCTGACGATAACCCTAGTTGTCCTGACGCTAACTCTTGTTGTCCTGACGCTAACCCTACTTTTCCTTACTCTAACCCTAGTTGTCCTGATGCTAACCCTAGTTGTCCTGACGCTAACCCTAGTTGTCCTGACGCTAACCCTAGTTGTCCTGACGCTAACCCTAGTTGTCCTGACGCTAACCCTAGTTGTCCTGACGATAACCCTAGTTGTCCTGACGCTAACCCTTGTTGTCCTGACGCTAACCCTACTTTTCCTTACTCTAACCCTAGTTGTCCTGATGCTAACCCTACTTGTCCTGACGCTAACCCTAGTTGTCCTGACGCTAACCCTAGTTGTCCTGAAGCTAACCCTAGTTGTCCTGACGCTAACCCTAGTTGTCCTGACGCTAACCCTACTTGTCCTGACGCTAACCCTAGTTGTCCTGACGCTAACCCTAGTTGTCCTGATGCTAACCCTAGTTGTCCTGACGCTAACCCTAGTTGTCCTGACGCTAACCCTACTTGTCCTGATGCTAAACCTACTTGTCCTGAAGCTAACCCTAGTTGTCCTGACGCTAACCCTAGTTGTCCTGACGCTAACCCTAGTTGTCCTGACGCTAACCCTACTTGTCCTGACGCTAACCCTACTTGTCCTGACGCTAACCCTAGTTGTCCTGACGCTAACCCTAGTTGTCCTGACGCTAACCCTAGTTGTCCTGATGCTAACCCTAGTTGTCCTGACGCTAACCCTACTTGTCCTGACGCTAAACCTAGTTGTCCTGACGCTAACCCTAGTTGTCCTGACGCTAACCCTACTTGTCCTGACGCCAACCCTAGTTGTCCTGACGCTAACCCTAGTTGTCCTGACGCTAACCCTAGTTGTCCTGACGCTAACCCTACTTGTCCTGACGCTAACCCTAGTTGCCCTGACGCTAACCCTAGTTGTCCTGACACTATCCTTACTTGTCCTGACGCTAACCCTAGTTGTCCTGACGCTAACCCTAGTTGTCCTGACGCTAACCCTAGTTATCCTGACGCTAACCCTAGTTGTCCTGACGCTAACCCTAGTTGTCCTGACGCTAACCCTAGTTGTCCTGACGCTAACACTACTTGTCCTGACGCTAACCCTAGTTGTCCTGACGCTAACCCTAGTTGTCCTGACGCTAACACTACTTGTCCTGACGCTAACCCTACTTGTCCTGACGCTACTCCTACTTGTCCTCAGGCTAACCCTACTTGTCCTGACGCTAACCCTAGTTGTCCTGACGCTAACCCTATTTGTCCTGATGCTAACCCTAGTTGTCCTGACGCTAACCCTAGTTGTCCTGACGCTAACCCTAGTTGTCCTGACGCTAACCCTACTTGTCCTGACGATAACCCTAGTTGTCCAGACGCTAACCCTACTTGTCCTGACTCTAACCCTAGTTGTCCTGACGCTAACCCTAGCTGTCCTGATGCTAACCCTAGTTGTCCTGATGCTAGCCCTAGTTGTCCTGACGCTAACCCTACTTGTCCTGACGCTAAACCTACTTGTCCTGACGCTAACCCTAGTTGTCCTGACGCTAACCCTAGTTGTCCTGACGCTAACCCTAGTTGTCCTGACGCTAACCCTACTTGTCCTGACGATAACCCTAGTTGTCCTGACGCTAACCCTAGTTGTCCAGACGCTAACCCTACTTGTCCTGACTCTAACCCTAGTTGTCCTGACGCTAACCCTAGCTGTGCTGACGCTAACCCTAGTTGTCCTGACGCTAACCCTAGTTGTCCTGACGCTAACCCTAGTTGTCCTGACGCTAACCCTACTTGTCCTGACGCTAAACCTACTTGTCCTGACGCTAACCCTAGTTGTCCTGACGCTAACCCTAGTTGTCCTGACGCTAACCCTAGTTGTCCTGACGCTAACCCTAGTTGTCCTGAGGCTAACCCTAGTTGTCCTGACGCTAACCCTACTTGTCCTGACGCTAACCCTAGTTGTCCTGACTCTAACCCTAGTTGTCCTGACGCCAACCCTAGTTGTCCTGACGCCAACCCTACTTGTCCTGACGCCAACCCTAGTTGTCCTGACGCTAACCCTAGTTGTCCTGACGCTAACCCTACTTGTCCTGACGCTAACCCTAGTTGTCCTGACGCTAACCCTAGTTGTCCTGACGCTAACCCTACTTGTCCTGACGCTAACCCTAGTTGCCCTGATGCTAACCCTAGTTGTCCTGACACTATCCTTACGTGTCCTGACGCTAACCCTAGTTGTCCTGACGCTAACCCTAGTTGTCCTGACGCTAACCCTACTTGTCCTGACGATAACCCTAGTTGTCCTGACGCTAACCCTAGTTGTCCAGACGCTAACCCTACTTGTCCTGACTCTAACCCTAGTTGTCCTGACGCTAACCCTAGCTGTGCTGACGCTAACCCTAGTTGTCCTGACGCTAACCCTAGTTGTCCTGACGCTAACCCTACTTGTCCTGACGCTAACCCTACTTGTCCTGACGCTAAACCTACTTGTCCTGACGCTAACCCTAGTTGTCCTGACGCTAACCCTAGTTGTCCTGACGCTAACCCTAGTTGTCCTGACGCTAACCCTAGTTGTCCTGAGGCTAACCCTAGTTGTCCTGACGCTAACCCTACTTGTCCTGACGCTAACCCTAGTTGTCCTGACTCTAACCCTAGTTGTCCTGACGCCAACCCTAGTTGTCCTGACGCCAACCCTACTTGTCCTGACGCCAACCCTAGTTGTCCTGACGCTAACCCTAGTTGTCCTGACGCTAACCCTACTTGTCCTGACGCTAACCCTAGTTGTCCTGACGCTAACCCTAGTTGTCCTGACGCTAACCCTACTTGTCCTGACGCTAACCCTAGTTGCCCTGATGCTAACCCTAGTTGTCCTGACACTATCCTTACGTGTCCTGACGCTAACCCTAGTTGTCCTGACGCTAACCCTAGTTGTCCTGACGCTAACCCTAGTTATCCTGACGCTAACCCTAGTTGTCCTGACGCTAACCCTAGTTGTCCTGACGCTAACCCTAGTTGTCCTGACGCTAACACTACTTGTCCTGACGCTAACCCTAGTTGTCCTGACGCTAACCCTAGTTGTCCTGACGCTAACACTACTTGTCCTGACGCTAACCCTACTTGTCCTGACGCTACTCCTACTTGTCCTGAGGCTAACCCTACTTGTCCTGACGCTAACCCTAGTTGTCCTGACGCTAACCCTAGTTGTCCTGATGCTAACCCTAGTTGTCCTGACGCTAACCCTAGTTGTCCTGACGCTAACCCTAGTTGTCCTGACGCTAACCCTACTTGTCCTGACGATAACCCTAGTTGTCCTGACGCTAACCCTAGTTGTCCAGACGCTAACCCTACTTGTCCTGACTCTAACCCTAGTTGTCCTGACGCTAACCCTAGCTGTCCTGACGCTAACCCTAGTTGTCCTGACGCTAACCCTAGTTGTCCTGACGCTAACCCTAGTTGTCCTGACGCTAACCCTACTTGTCCTGACGCTAAACCTACTTGTCCTAACGCTAACCCTAGTTGTCCTGACGCTAACCCTAGTTGTCCTGACGCTAACCCTAGTTGTCCTGACGCTAACCCTAGTTGTCCTGACGCTAACCCTACTTGTCCTGACGATAACCCTAGTTGTCCTGACGCTAACCCTAGTTGTCCAGACGCTAACCCTACTTGTCCTGACTCTAACCCTAGTTGTCCTGACGCTAACCCTAGCTGTCCTGACGCTAACCCTAGTTGTCCTGACGCTAACACTAGTTGTCCTGACGCTAACCCTAGTTGTCCTGACGCTAACCCTACTTGTCCTGACGCTAAACCTACTTGTCCTGACGCTAACCCTAGTTGTCCTGACGCTAACCCTAGTTGTCCTGACGCTAACCCTAGTTGTCCTGATGCTAACCCTAGTTGTCCTGACGCTAACCCTACTTGTCCTGACGCTAACCCTAGTTGTCCTGACTCTAACCCTAGTTGTCCTGACGCCAACCCTAGTTGTCCTGACGCCAACCCTACTTGTCCTGACGCCAACCCTAGTTGTCCTGACGCTAAACCTAGTTGTCCTGACGCTAACCCTAGTTGTCCTGACGCTAACCCTACTTGTCCTGACGCTAACCCTAGTTGTCCTGACGCTAACCCTAGTTGTCCTGACGCTAACCCTAGTTGTCCTGACGCTAACCCTAGTTGTCCTGACGCTAACCCTAGTTGTCCTGACGCTAACACTACTTGTCCTGACGCTAACCCTAGTTGTCCTGACGCTAACCCTAGTTGTCCTGACGCTAACCCTAGTTGTCCTGACGCTAACACTACTTGTCCTGACGCTAACCCTACTTGTCCTGACGCTAATCCTACTTGTCCTGAGGCTAACCCTACTTGTCCTGACGCTAACCCTAGTTGTCCTGACGCTAACCCTAGTTGTCCTGACGCTAACCCTAGTTGTCCTGACGATAACCCTAGTTGTCCTGACGCTAACCCTTGTTGTCCTGACGCTAACCCTACTTTTCCTTACTCTAACCCTAGTTGTCCTGATGCTAACCCTAGTTGTCCTGACGCTAACCCTAGTTGTCCTGACGCTAACCCTAGTTGTCCTGACGCTAACCCTACTTGTCCTGACGCTAACCCTACTTGTCCTGATGCTAACCCTAGTTGTCCTGATGCTAACCCTAGTTGTCCTGACGCTAACCCTACTTGTCCTGACGCTAACCACAGTTGTCCTGACGCTAACCATAGTTGTCCTGACGCTAACCCTACTTGTCCTGACGCTAACCCTACTTGTCCTGACGCTAACCCTAGTTGTCCTGACGCTAACCCTAGTTATCCTGACGCTAACGCTAGTTGTCCTGACGCTAACCCTAGTTGTCCTGACGCTAACCCTAGTTGTCCTGACGCTAACACTACTTGTCCTGACGCTAACCCTAGTTGTCCTGACGCTAACACTACTTGTCCTGACGCTAACCCTACTTGTCCTGACGCTAATCCTACTTGTCCTGAGGCTAACCCTACTTGTCCTGACGCTAACCCTAGTTGTCCTGACGCTAACCCTAGTTGTCCTGACGCTAACCCTAGTTGTCCTGACGCTAACCCTACTTGTCCTGACGCTAACCCTACTTGTCCTGACGATAACCCTAGTTGTCCTGACGCTAACCCTAGTTGTCCTGACGCTAACCCTACTTGTCCTTACTCTAACCCTAGTTGTCCTGACGCTAACCCTAGTTGCCCTGACGCTAACCCTAGTTGTCCTGACGCTAACCCTAGTTGTCCTGACGCTAACCCTACTTGTCCTGACGCTAACCCTAGTTGTCCTGACGCTAACCCTAGTTGTCCTGACGCTAACCCTACTTTTCCTTACTCTAACCCTAGTTGTCCTGACGCTAACCCTAGTTGTCCTGACGCTAACCCTAGTTGTCCTGACGCTAACCCTAGTTGTCCTGACGCTAACCCTACTTGTCCTGACGCTAACCCTACTTGTCCTGATGCTAATCCTAGTAGTCCTGACGCTAACCCTAGTTGTCCTGACGCTAACCCTACTTTTCCTTACTCTAACCCTAGTTGTCCTGACACTAACCCTACTTGTCCTGATGCTAACCCTAGTTGTCCTGGCGCTAACCCTAGTTGTCCTGACGCTAACCCTAGATGTCCTAACGCTAACCCTAGTTGTCCTGACGCTAACCCTACTTGTCCTGACGCTAACCCTACTTGTCCTGACGCTAACCCTACTTGTCCTGACGCTAACCCCACTTGTCCTGACGCTAACCCCACTTGTCCTGACGCTAACCCTACTTGTCCTGACGCTAACCCTAGTTGTCCTGACGCTAACCCTAGTTGTCCTGACGCTAACCCTAGTTGTCCTGACGCTAACCCTACTTGTCCTGACGCTAACCCTACTTGTCCTGACGCTAACCCTACTTGACCTGACGCTAACCCTACTTTTCCTGACGCTAACCCTAGTTGTCCTGACGCTAACCCTACTTGTCCTGACGCTAACCCTACTTGTCCTGATGCTAATCCTAGTAGTCCTGACGCTAACCCTAGTTGTCCTGACGCTAACCCTACTTTTCCTTACTCTAACCCTAGTTGTCCTGACGCTAACCCTACTTGTCCTGATGCTAACCCTAGTTGTCCTGGCGCTAACCCTAGTTGTCCTGACGCTAACCCTAGATGTCCTAACGCTAACCCTAGTTGTCCTGACGCTAACCCTACTTGTCCTGACGCTAACCCTACTTGTCCTGACGCTAACCCTACTTGTCCTGACGCTAACCCCACTTGTCCTGACGCTAACCCCACTTCTCCTGACGCTAACCCTACTTGTCCTGACGCTAACCCTAGTTGTCCTGACGCTAACCCTAGTTGTCCTGACGCTAACCCTAGTTGTCCTGACGCTAACCCTACTTGTCCTGACGCTAACCCTACTTGTCCTGACGCTAACCCTACTTGACCTGACGCTAACCCTACTTTTCCTGACGCTAACCCTAGTTGTCCTGACGCTAACCCTTGTTGTCCTGACGCTAACCCTACTTTTCCTTACTCTAACCCTAGTTGTCCTGATGCTAACCCTAGTTGTCCTGACGCTAACCCTAGTTGTCCTGACGCTAACCCTAGTTGTCCTGACGCTAACCCTACTTGTCCTGACGCTAACCCTACTTGTCCTGATGCTAACCCTAGTTGTCCTGATGCTAACCCTAGTTGTCCTGACGCTAACCCTACTTGTCCTGACGCTAACCCTAGTTGTCCTGACGCTAACCATAGTTGTCCTGACGCTAACCCTACTTGTCCTGACGCTAACCCTACTTGTCCTGACGCTAACCCTAGTTGTCCTGACGCTAACCCTAGTTATCCTGACGCTAACGCTAGTTGTCCTGACGCTAACCCTAGTTGTCCTGACGCTAACCCTAGTTGTCCTGACGCTAACCCTAGTTGTCCTGACGCTAACCATAGTTGTCCTGACGCTAACCCTACTTGTCCTGACGCTAACCCTACTTGTCCTGACGCTAACCCTAGTTGTCCTGACGCTAACCCTAGTTATCCTGACGCTAACGCTAGTTGTCCTGACGCTAACCCTAGTTGTCCTGACGCTAACACTACTTGTCCTGACGCTAACCCTACTTGTCCTGACGCTAATCCTACTTGTCCTGAGGCTAACCCTACTTGTCCTGACGCTAACCCTAGTTGTCCTGACGCTAACCCTAGTTGTCCTGACGCTAACCCTAGTTGTCCTGACGCTAACCCTAGTTGTCCTGACGCTAACCCTACTTGTCCTGACGATAACCCTAGTTGTCCTGACGCTAACCCTAGTTGTCCTGACGCTAACCCTACTTGTCCTTACTCTAACCCTAGTTGTCCTGACGCTAACCCTAGTTGCCCTGACGCTAACCCTAGTTGTCCTGACGCTAACCCTAGTTGTCCTGACGCTAACCCTACTTGTCCTGACGCTAACCCTAGTTGTCCTGACGCTAACCCTAGTTGTCCTGACGCTAACCCTACTTTTCCTTACTCTAACCCTAGTTGTCCTGACGCTAACCCTAGTTGTCCTGACGCTAACCCTAGTTGTCCTGACGCTAACCCTACTTGTCCTGACGCTAACCCTACTTGTCCTGATGCTAATCCTAGTAGTCCTGACGCTAACCCTAGTTGTCCTGACGCTAACCCTACTTTTCCTTACTCTAACCCTAGTTGTCCTGACGCTAACCCTACTTGTCCTGATGCTAACCCTAGTTGTCCTGGCGCTAACCCTAGTTGTCCTGACGCTAACCCTAGATGTCCTAACGCTAACCCTAGTTGTCCTGACGCTAACCCTACTTGTCCTGACGCTAACCCTACTTGTCCTGACGCTAACCCTACTTGTCCTGACGCTAACCCCACTTGTCCTGACGCTAACCCCACTTGTCCTGACGCTAACCCTACTTGTCCTGACGCTAACCCTAGTTGTCCTGACGCTAACCCTAGTTGTCCTGACGCTAACCCTAGTTGTCCTGACGCTAACCCTACTTGTCCTGACGCTAACCCTACTTGTCCTGACGCTAACCCTACTTGACCTGACGCTAACCCTACTTTTCCTGACGCTAACCCTAGTTGTCCTGACGCTAACCCTAGTTGTCCTGACGCTAACCCTAGTTGTCCTGACGCTAACCATACTTGTCTTGACGCTAACCCTACTTGTCCTGACGCTAACCCTAGTTGTCCTGACGCTAACCTCACTTGTCCTGACGCTAACCCTACTTGACCTGACGCTAACCCTACTTGTCCTAACGCTAACCCTAGTTGTCCTGACGCTAACCCTAGTTGTCCTGACGCTAACCCTAGTTGTCCTGATGCTAACCCTAGTTGTCCTGACGCTAACCCTACTTGTCCTGACACTAACCCTACTTGTCCTGACGCTAACCCTAGTTGTCCTGACGCTAACCCTACTTGTCCTGACGCTAACCCTAGTTGTCCTGATGCTAACCCTAGTTGTCCTGACGCTAACCATAGCTGTCCTGACGCTAACCCTACTTGTCCTGACGCTAACCCTAGTTGTCCTGACTCTAACCCTACTTGTCCTGACGCTAACCCTAGTTGTCCTGACGCTAACCCTAGCTGTCCTGACGCTAACCCTACTTGTCCTGACGCTAACCCTACTTGTCCTGACGCTAACCCTAGTTGTCCTGACGCTAACCCTAGTTGTCCTGACGCTAACCCTACTTGTCCTGACGCTAACCCTAGTTGTCCTGACGCTAACCCTAGTTGTCCTGACGCTAACCCTAGTTGTCCTGACGCTAACACTACTTGTCCTGACGCTAACCCTACTTGTCCTGACGCTAACCCTACTTGTCCTGACGCTAACCCTAGTTGTCCTGACGCTAACCCTAGTTGTCCTGACGCTAACCCTAGTTGTCCTGACCCTAACCCTAGTTGTCCTGACGCTAACCCTAGTTGTCCTGACGGTAACCCTAGCTGTCCTGACGCTAACCCTAGCTGTCCTGACGCTAACCCTAGTTGTCCTGACGCTAACCCTAGTTGTCCTGACGCTAACCCTAGTTGTCCTGACGCTAACCCTAGTTGTCCTGACGCTAACTCTAGTTGTCCTGACGCTAACACTACTTGTCCTGACGCTAACCCTACTTGTACTGACGCTAATCCTACTTGTCCTGACGCTAACCCTACTTGTCCTGACGCTAACCCTAGTTGTCCTGACGCTAACCCTAGTTGTCCTGACGCTAACCCTACTTGTCCTGACGCTAACCCTACTTGTCCTGACGCTAACCCTACTTGTCCTGACGATAACCCTAGTTGTCCTGACGCTAACCCTAGTTGTCCTGACGCTAACCCTACTTGTCCTGACGCTAACCCTACATGTCCTGACTCTAACCCTAGTTGTCCTGACGCTAACCCTAGTTGTCCTGACGCTAACCCTAGTTGTCCTGACGCTATCCCTAGTTGTCCTGACGCTAACCCTACTTGTCCTGACGCTAACCCTAGTTGTCCTGACGCTAACCCTAGTTGTCCTGACGCTAACCCTAGTTGTCCTGACTCTAACCCTACTTGTCCTGACGCTAACCCTAGTTGTCCTGACGCTAACCCTAGTTGTCCTGACGCTAACCCTAGTTGTCCTGACGCTAACCCTAGTTGTCCTGACGCTAACCCTAGTTGTCCTGACGCTAACCCTACTTGTCCTGACGCTAAACCTACTTGTCCTGACGCTAACCCTAGTTGTCCTGACGCTAACCCTAGTTGTCCTGACGCTAACCCTAGTTGTAATGACGCTAACCCTACTTGTCCTGACGCTAACCCTACTTGTCCTGACGCTAACCCTACTTGTCCTGACGCTAACCCTAGTTGTCCTGACGCTAACCCTAGTTGTCCTGACGCTAACCCTAGTTGTCCTGACGCTAACCCTACTTGTCCTGACGCTAACCCTACTTGTCCTGACGCTAACCCTAGTTGTGCTGAAGCTAACCCTACTTGTCCTGACGCTAACCCTACTTGTCCTGACGCCAACCCTAGTTGTCCTGACGCTAACCCTAGTTGTCCTGACGCTAACCCTAGTTGTCCTGACTCTAACCCTAGTTGTCCTGATGCTAACCCTAGTTGTCCTGACGCTAACCCTACTTGTCCTGACGCTAACCCTACTTGTCCTGACGCTAACCCTAGTTGTCCTGACGCTAACCCTAGTTATCCTGACGCTAACCCTAGTTGTCCTGACGCTAACACTACTTGTCCTGACGCTAACCCTACTTGTCCTGACGCTAATCCTACTTGTCCTGACGCTAACCCTACTTGTCCTGACGCTAACCCTAGATATCCTGACGCTAACCCTAGTTGTCCTGACGCTAACCCTAGTTGTCCTGACGCTAACCCTAGTTGTCCTGACGCTAACCCTAGTTGTCCTGACGCTAACCCTACTTGTCCTGACGATAACCCTAGTTGTCCTGACGCTAACCCTAGTTGTCCTGATGCTAACCCTACTTGTCCTGACGCTAACCGTAGTTGTCCTTACGCTAATCCTAGTTGTCCTGACGCTAACCCTAGTTGTCCTGACGCTAACCCTAGTTGTCCTGACGCTAACCCTACTTGTCCTGACGCTAACCCTAGTTGTCCTGACGCTAACCCTAGTTGTCCTGACGTTAACCCTAGTTGTCCTGACGCTAACCCTACTTGTCCTGACGCTAACCCTAGTTGTCCTGACGCTAACCCTACTTGTCCTGACGCTAACCCTAGTTGTCCTGACGCTAACCCTAGTTGTCCTGACGCTAACCCTACTTGTCCTGATGCTAAACCTACTTGTCCTGACGCTAACCCTAGTTGTCCTGACGCTAACCCTAGTTGTCCTGAAGCTAACCCTAGTTGTCCTGACGCTAACCCTAGTTGTCCTGACGCTAACCCTACTTGTCCTGACGCTAACCCTACTTGTCCTGACGCTAACCCTACTTGTCCTGACGCTAACCCTAGTTGTCCTGACGCTAACCCTAGTTGTCCTGATGCTAACCCTAGTTGTCCTGACGCTAACCCTTCTTGTCCTGACGCTAACCCTAGTTGTCCTGACGCTAACCCTAGTTGTCCTGACGCTAACCCTACTTGTCCTGACGCCAACCCTAGTTGTCCTGACGCTAACCCTAGTTGTCCTGACGCTAACCCTAGTTGTCCTGACGCTAACCCTACTTGTCCTGACGCTAACCCTAGTTGCCCTGACGCTAACCCTAGTTGTCCTGACACTATCCCTACTTGACCTGACGCTAACCCTACTTTTCCTGACGATAACCCTAGTTGTCCTGACGCTAACCCTAGTTGTCCTGACGCTAACCCTAGTTGTCCTGACGCTAACCCTACTTGTCCTGACGCTAACCCTACTTGTCCTGACGCTAACCCTAGTTGTCCTGACGCTAATCTCACTTGTCCTGACGCTAACCCTACTTGACCTGACGCTAACCCTACTTGTCCTAACGCTAACCCTAGTTGTCCTGACGCTAACCCTAGTTGTCCTGACGCTAACCCTAGTTGTCCTGATGCTAACCCTAGTTGTCCTGACGCTAACCCTACTTGTCCTGACACTAACCCTACTTGTCCTGACGCTAACCCTAGTTGTCCTGACGCTAACCCTACTTGTCCTGACGCTAACCCTAGTTGTCCTGACGCTAACCCTAGTTGTCCTGACGCTAACCCTAGTTGTCCTGACGCTAACCATAGCTGTCCTGACGCTAACCCTACTTGTCCTGACGCTAACCCTAGTTGTCCTGACTCTAACCCTACTTGTCCTGATGCTAACCCTAGTTGTCCTGACGCTAACCTTAGTTGTCCTGATGCTAACCCTACTTGTCCTGACGCTAACCCTACTTGTCCTGACGCTAACCCTAGTTGTCCTGACGCTAACCCTAGTTGTCCTGACGCTAACCCTACTTGTCCTGACGCTAACCCTAGTTGTCCTGACGCTAACCCTAGTTGTCCTGACGCTAACCCTAGTTGTCCTGACGCTAACACTACTTGTCCTGATGCTAACCCTACTTGTCCTGACGCTAACCCTACTTGTCCTGACGCTAACCCTAGTTGTCCTGACGCTAACCCTAGTTGTCCTGACGCTAACCCTAGTTGTCCTGACCCTAACCCTAGTTGTCCTGACGCTAACCCTAGTTGTCCTGACGGTAACCCTAGCTGTCCTGACGCTAACCCTAGCTGTGATGACGCTAACCCTAGTTGTCCTGACGCTAACCCTAGTTGTCCTGACGCTAACCCTAGTTGTCCTGACGCTAACCCTAGTTGTCCTGACGCTAACTCTAGTTGTCCTGACGCTAACACTACTTGTCCTGACGCTAACCCTACTTGTACTGACGCTAATCCTACTTGTCCTGACGCTAACCCTACTTGTCCTGACGCTAACCCTAGTTGTCCTGACGCTAACCCTAGTTGTCCTGACGCTAACCCTACTTGTCCTGACGCTAACCCTACTTGTCCTGACGCTAACCCTACTTGTCCTGACGATAACCCTAGTTGTCCTGACGCTAACCCTAGTTGTCCTGACGCTAACCCTACTTGTCCTGACGCTAACCCTACATGTCCTGACTCTAACCCTAGTTGTCCTGACGCTAACCCTAGTTGTCCTGACGCTAACCCTAGTTGTCCTGACGCTAACCCTACTTGTCCTGACGCTAACCCTACTTGTCCTGACGCTAACCCTAGTTGTCCTGACGCTAACCCTAGTTGTCCTGACGCTAACCCTACTTGTCCTGACGCTAACCCTAGTTGTCCTGACGCTAACCCTAGTTGTCCTGACGCTAACCCTAGTTGTCCTGACGCTAACCCTACTTGTCCTGACGCTAACCCTAGTTGTCCTGACGCTAACCCTAGTTGTCCTGACGCTAACCCTAGTTGTGCTGACGCTAACCCTACTTGTCCTGACGCTAACCCTACTTGTCCTGACGCTAACCCTAGTTGTCCTGAAGCTAACCCTAGTTGTCCTGATGCTAACCCTACTTGTCCTGACGCCAACCCTAGTTGTCCTGACGCTAACCCTAGTTGTCCTGACGCTAACCCTAGTTGTCCTGACTCTAACCCTAGTTGTCCTGATGCTAACCCTAGTTGTCCTGACGCTAACCCTACTTGTCCTGACGCTAACCCTACTTGTCCTGACGCTAACCCTAGTTGTCCTGACGCTAACCCTAGTTATCCTGACGCTAACCCTAGTTGTCCTGACGCTAACACTACTTGTCCTGACGCTAACCCTACTTGTCCTGACGCTAATCCTACTTGTCCTGACGCTAACCCTACTTGTCCTGACGCTAACCCTAGATATCCTGATGCTAACCCTAGTTGTCCTGACGCTAACCCTAGTTGTCCTGACGCTAACCCTTGTTGTCCTGACGCTAACCCTAGTTGTCCTGACGCTAACCCTAGTTGTCCTGACGCTAACCCTACTTGTCCTGACGATAACCCTAGTTGTCCTGACGCTAACCCTAGTTGTCCTGACGCTAACCCTAGTTGTCCTGACGCTAACCCTAGTTGTCCTGATGCTAACCCTAGTTGTCCTGACGCTAACCCTACTTGTCCTGACGCTAACCCTAGTTGTCCTGACGCTAACCCTAGTTGTCCTGACGCTAACCCTACTTGTCCTGACGCCAACCCTAGTTGTCCTGACGCTAACCCTAGTTGTCCTGACGCTAACCCTAGTTGTCCTGACGCTAACCCTACTTGTCCTGACGCTAACCCTAGTTGCCCTGACGCTAACCCTAGTTGTCCTGACACTATCCCTACTTGTCCTGACGCTAACCCTAGTTGTCCTGACGCTAACCCTAGTTGTCCTGACGCTAACCCTAGTTATCCTGACGCTAACCCTAGTTGTCCTGACGCTAACCCTAGTTGTCCTGACGCTAACCCTAGTTGTCCTGACGCTAACACTACTTGTCCTGACGCTAACCCTAGTTGTCCTGACGCTAACCCTAGTTGTCCTGACGCTAACACTACTTGTCCTGACGCTAACCCTACTTGTCCTGACGCTACTCCTACTTGTCCTGAGGCTAACCCTACTTGTCCTGACGCTAACCCTAGTTGTCCTGACGCTAACCCTAGTTGTCCTGATGCTAACCCTAGTTGTCCTGACGCTAACCCTAGTTGTCCTGACGCTAACCCTAGTTGTCCTGACGCTAACCCTACTTGTCCTGACGATAACCCTAGTTGTCCTGACGCTAACCCTAGTTGTCCAGACGCTAACTCTACTTGTCCTCACTCTAACCCTAGTTGTCCTGACGCTAACCCTAGCTGTCCTGACGCTAACCCTAGTTGTCCTGACGCTAACCCTAGTTGTCCTGACACTATCCCTACTTGTCCTGACGCTAACCCTAGTTGTCCTGACGCTAACCCTAGTTGTCCTGACGCTAACCCTAGTTGTCCTGACGCTAACCCTACTTGTCCTGACGCTAAACCTACTTGTCCTGACGCTAACCCTAGTTGTCCTGACGCTAACCCTAGTTGTCCTGACGCTAACCCTAGTTGTCCTGACGCTAACCCTAGTTGTCCTGACGCTAACCCTACTTGTCCTGACGATAACCCTAGTTGTCCTGACGCTAACCCTAGTTGTCCAGACGCTAACCCTACTTGTCCTGACTCTAACCCTAGTTGTCCTGACGCTAACCCTAGCTGTAATGATGCTAACCCTAGTTGTCCTGACGCTAACCCTAGTTGTCCTGACGCTAACCCTACTTGTCCTGACGCTAAACCTACTTGTCCTGACGCTAACCCTAGTTGTCCTGACGCTAACCCTAGTTGTCCTGACGCTAACCCTAGTTGTCCTGACGCTAACCCTAGTTGTCCTGATGCTAACCCTAGTTGTCCTGACGCTAACCCTACTTGTCCTGACGCTAACCCTAGTTGTCCTGACTCTAACCCTAGTTGTCCTGACGCCAACCCTAGTTGTCCTGACGCCAACCCTACTTGTCCTGACGCCAACCCTAGTTGTCCTGACACTAACCCTAGTTGTCCTGACGCTAACCCTAGTTGTCCTGACGCTAACCCTACTTGTCCTGACGCTAACCCTAGTTGTCCTGACGCTAACCCTAGTTGTCCTGACGCTAACCCTAGTTGTCCTGACCCTAACCCTAGTTGTCCTGACGCTAACCCTAGTTGTCCTGACGGTAACCCTAGCTGTCCTGACGCTAACCCTAGCTGTGATGACGCTAACCCTAGTTGTCCTGACGCTAACCCTAGTTGTCCTGACGCTAACCCTAGTTGTCCTGACGCTAACCCTAGTTGTCCTGACGCTAACTCTAGTTGTCCTGACGCTAACACTACTTGTCCTGACGCTAACCCTACTTGTACTGACGCTAATCCTACTTGTCCTGACGCTAACCCTACTTGTCCTGACGCTAACCCTAGTTGTCCTGACGCTAACCCTAGTTGTCCTGACGCTAACCCTACTTGTCCTGACGCTAACCCTACTTGTCCTGACGCTAACCCTACTTGTCCTGACGATAACCCTAGTTGTCCTGACGCTAACCCTAGTTGTCCTGACGCTAACCCTACTTGTCCTGACGCTAACCCTACATGTCCTGACTCTAACCCTAGTTGTCCTGACGCTAACCCTAGTTGTCCTGACGCTAACCCTAGTTGTCCTGACGCTAACCCTACTTGTCCTGACGCTAACCCTACTTGTCCTGACGCTAACCCTAGTTGTCCTGACGCTAACCCTAGTTGTCCTGACGCTAACCCTACTTGTCCTGACGCTAACCCTAGTTGTCCTGACGCTAACCCTAGTTGTCCTGACGCTAACCCTAGTTGTCCTGGCGCTAACCCTACTTGTCCTGACGCTAACCCTAGTTGTCCTGACGCTAACCCTAGTTGTCCTGACGCTAACCCTAGTTGTGCTGACGCTAACCCTACTTGTCCTGACGCTAACCCTACTTGTCCTGACGCTAACCCTAGTTGTCCTGAAGCTAACCCTAGTTGTCCTGATGCTAACCCTACTTGTCCTGACGCCAACCCTAGTTGTCCTGACGCTAACCCTAGTTGTCCTGACGCTAACCCTAGTTGTCCTGACTCTAACCCTAGTTGTCCTGATGCTAACCCTAGTTGTCCTGACGCTAACCCTACTTGTCCTGACGCTAACCCTACTTGTCCTGACGCTAACCCTAGTTGTCCTGACGCTAACCCTAGTTATCCTGACGCTAACCCTAGTTGTCCTGACGCTAACACTACTTGTCCTGACGCTAACCCTACTTGTCCTGACGCTAATCCTACTTGTCCTGACGCTAACCCTACTTGTCCTGACGCTAACCCTAGATATCCTGATGCTAACCCTAGTTGTCCTGACGCTAACCCTAGTTGTCCTGACGCTAACCCTTGTTGTCCTGACGCTAACCCTAGTTGTCCTGACGCTAACCCTAGTTGTCCTGACGCTAACCCTACTTGTCCTGACGATAACCCTAGTTGTCCTGACGCTAACCCTAGTTGTCCTGACGCTAACCCTAGTTGTCCTGACGCTAACCCTAGTTGTCCTGATGCTAACCCTAGTTGTCCTGACGCTAACCCTACTTGTCCTGACGCTAACCCTAGTTGTCCTGACGCTAACCCTAGTTGTCCTGACGCTAACCCTACTTGTCCTGACGCCAACCCTAGTTGTCCTGACGCTAACCCTAGTTGTCCTGACGCTAACCCTAGTTGTCCTGACGCTAACCCTACTTGTCCTGACGCTAACCCTAGTTGCCCTGACGCTAACCCTAGTTGTCCTGACACTATCCCTACTTGTCCTGACGCTAACCCTAGTTGTCCTGACGCTAACCCTAGTTGTCCTGACGCTAACCCTAGTTATCCTGACGCTAACCCTAGTTGTCCTGACGCTAACCCTAGTTGTCCTGACGCTAACCCTAGTTGTCCTGACGCTAACACTACTTGTCCTGACGCTAACCCTAGTTGTCCTGACGCTAACCCTAGTTGTCCTGACGCTAACACTACTTGTCCTGACGCTAACCCTACTTGTCCTGACGCTACTCCTACTTGTCCTGAGGCTAACCCTACTTGTCCTGACGCTAACCCTAGTTGTCCTGACGCTAACCCTAGTTGTCCTGATGCTAACCCTAGTTGTCCTGACGCTAACCCTAGTTGTCCTGACGCTAACCCTAGTTGTCCTGACGCTAACCCTACTTGTCCTGACGATAACCCTAGTTGTCCTGACGCTAACCCTAGTTGTCCAGACGCTAACTCTACTTGTCCTCACTCTAACCCTAGTTGTCCTGACGCTAACCCTAGCTGTCCTGACGCTAACCCTAGTTGTCCTGACGCTAACCCTAGTTGTCCTGACACTATCCCTACTTGTCCTGACGCTAACCCTAGTTGTCCTGACGCTAACCCTAGTTGTCCTGACGCTAACCCTAGTTGTCCTGACGCTAACCCTACTTGTCCTGACGCTAAACCTACTTGTCCTGACGCTAACCCTAGTTGTCCTGACGCTAACCCTAGTTGTCCTGACGCTAACCCTAGTTGTCCTGACGCTAACCCTAGTTGTCCTGACGCTAACCCTACTTGTCCTGACGATAACCCTAGTTGTCCTGACGCTAACCCTAGTTGTCCAGACGCTAACCCTACTTGTCCTGACTCTAACCCTAGTTGTCCTGACGCTAACCCTAGCTGTAATGATGCTAACCCTAGTTGTCCTGACGCTAACCCTAGTTGTCCTGACGCTAACCCTACTTGTCCTGACGCTAAACCTACTTGTCCTGACGCTAACCCTAGTTGTCC
Organism: Phyllobates terribilis; assembly: GCF_046119375.1. Lineage (NCBI taxonomy): Eukaryota > Metazoa > Chordata > Amphibia > Anura > Dendrobatidae > Phyllobates > Phyllobates terribilis. The sequence goes on along the minus strand of NW_027363002.1, from coordinate 1,556,645 downwards.
TGACGCTAACCCTAGTTGTCCTGACGCTAACCCTAGTTGTCCTGACGCTAACCCTAGTTGTCCTGATGCTAACCCTAGTTGTCCTGACGCTAACCCTACTTGTCCTGACGCTAACCCTAGTTGTCCTGACTCTAACCCTAGTTGTCCTGACGCCAACCCTAGTTGTCCTGACGCCAACCCTACTTGTCCTGACGCCAACCCTAGTTGTCCTGACACTAACCCTAGTTGTCCTGACGCTAACCCTAGTTGTCCTGACGCTAACCCTACTTGTCCTGACGCTAACCCTAGTTGTCCTGACGCTAACCCTAGTTGTCCTGACGCTAACCCTAGTTGTCCTGACGCTAACCCTAGTTGTCCTGACGCTAACCCTACTTGTCCTGACGCTAACCCTAGTTGTCCTGACGCTAACCCTAGTTGTCCTGACGCTAACCCTACTTGTCCTGACGCTAACCCTAGTTGTCCTGACGCTAACCCTAGTTGTCCTGACGCTAACCCTAGTTGTCCTGACGCTAACCCTACTTGTCCTGACGCTAAACCTACTTGTCCTGACGCTAACCCTAGTTGTCCTGACGCTAACCCTAGTTGTCCTGACGCTAACCCTAGTTGTAATGACGCTAACCCTACTTGTCCTGACGCTAACCCTACTTGTCCTGACGCTAACCCTACTTGTCCTGACGCTAACCCTAGTTGTCCTAACGCTAACCCTAGTTGTCCTGACGCTAACCCTAGTTGTCCTGACGCTAACCCTACTTGTCCTGACGCTAACCCTACTTGTCCTGACGCTAACCCTAGTTGTCCTAAAGCTAACCCTAGTTGTCCTGACGCTAACCCTACTTGTCCTGACGCCAACCCTAGTTGTCCTGACGCTAACCCTAGTTGTCCTGACGCTAACCCTAGTTGTCCTGACTCTAACCCTAGTTGTCCTGATGCTAACCCTAGTTGTCCTGACGCTAACCCTACTTGTCCTGACGCTAACCCTACTTGTCCTGACGCTAACCCTAGTTGTCCTGACGCTAACCCTAGTTATCCTGACGCTAACCCTAGTTGTCCTGACGCTAACACTACTTGTCCTGACGCTAACCCTACTTGTCCTGACCCTAATCCTACTTGTCCTGACGCTAACCCTACTTGTCCTGACGCTAACCCTAGATATCCTGACGCTAACCCTAGTTGTCCTGACGCTAACCCTAGTTGTCCTGACGCTAACCCTAGTTGTCCTGACGCTAACCCTAGTTGTCCTGACGCTAACCCTACTTGTCCTGACGATAACCCTAGTTGTCCTGACGCGAACCCTAGTTGTCCTGACGCTAACCCTAGTTGTCCTGACGCTAACCCTAGTTGTCCTGATGCTAACCCTAGTTGTCCTGACGCTAACCCTACTTGTCCTGACGCTAACCCTAGTTGTCCTGACGCTAACCCTAGTTGTCCTGACGCTAACCCTACTTGTCCTGACGCCAACCCTAGTTGTCCTGACGCTAACCCTAGTTGTCCTGACGCTAACCCTAGTTGTCCTGACGCTAACCCTACTTGTCCTGACGCTAACCCTAGTTGCCCTGACGCTAACCCTAGTTGTCCTGACACTATCCCTACTTGTCCTGACGCTAACCCTAGTTGTCCTGACGCTAACCCTAGTTGTCCTGACGCTAACCCTAGTTATCCTGACGCTAACCCTAGTTGTCCTGACGCTAACCCTAGTTGTCCTGACGCTAACCCTAGTTGTCCTGACGCTAACACTACTTGTCCTGACGCTAACCCTAGTTGTCCTGACGCTAACCCTAGTTGTCCTGACGTAAACACTACTTGTCCTGACGCTAACCCTACTTGTCCTGACGCTAACCCTAGTTGTCCTGACGCTAACACTACTTGTCCTGACGCTAACCCTAGTTGTCCTGACGCTAACCCTAGTTGTCCTGACGCTAACCCTAGTTGTCCTGACGCTAACCCTAGTTGTCCTGACGCTAACCCTACTTGTCCTGACGATAACCCTAGTTGTCCTGACGCTAACCCTAGTTGTCCAGACGCTAACCCTACTTGTCCTCACTCTAACCCTAGTTGTCCTGACGCTAACCCTAGCTGTCCTGACGCTAACCCTAGTTGTCCTGACGCTAACCCTACTTGTCCTGACGCTAAACCTACTTGTCCTGACGCTAACCCTAGTTGTCCTGACGCTAACCCTAGTTGTCCTGACGCTAACCCTAGTTGTCCTGACGCTAACCCTAGTTGTCCTGACGCTAACCCTACTTGTCCTGACGATAACCCTAGTTGTCCTGACGCTAACCCTAGTTGTCCAGACGCTAACCCTACTTGTCCTGACTCTAACCCTAGTTGTCCTGACGCTAACCCTAGCTGTAATGACGCTAACCCTAGTTGTCCTGACGCTAACCCTAGTTGTCCTGACGCTAACCCTACTTGTCCTGACGCTAAACCTACTTGTCCTGACGCTAACCCTAGTTGTCCTGACGCTAACCCTAGTTGTCCTGACGCTAACCCTACTTGTCCTGACGCTAACCCTAGTTGTCCTGACGCTAACCCTAGTTGTCCTGACGCTAACCCTAGTTGTCCTGACGCTAACCCTAGTTGTCCTGACGCTAACCCTAGTTGTCCTGACGCTAACACTACTTGTCCTGACGCTAACCCTAGTTGTCCTGACGCTAATCCTAGTTGTCCTGACGCTAACCCTAGTTGTCCTGAAGCTAACACTACTTGTCCTGACGCTAACCCTACTTGTCCTGACGCTAATCCTACTTGTCCTGAGGCTAACCCTACTTGTCCTGACGCTAACCCTAGTTGTCCTGACGCTAACCCTAGTTGTCCTGACGCTAACCCTAGTTGTCCTGACGCTAACCCTAGTTGTCCTGACGATAACCCTAGTTGTCCTGACGCTAACCCTAGTTGTCCTGATGCTAACCCTACTTTTCCTTACTCTAACCCTAGTTGTCCTGATGCTAACCCTAGTTGTCCTGACGCTAACCCTAGTTGTCCTGACGCTAACCCTACTTGTCCTGACGCTAACCCTACTTGTCCTGATGCTAACCCTAGTTGTCCTGATGCTAACCCTAGTTGTCCTGACGCTAACCCTACTTGTCCTGACGCTAACCCTAGTTGTCCTGACGCTAACCCTAGTTGTCCTGACGCTAACCCTACTTGTCCTGACGCTAACCCTAGTTGTCCTGACGCTAACCCTAGTTGTCCTGACGCTAACCCTAGTTATCTTGACGCTAACGCTAGTTGTCCTGACGCTAACCCTAGTTGTCCTGACGGTAACCCTAGTTGTCCTGACGCTAACACTACTTGTCCTGACGCTAACCCTAGTTGTCCTGACGCTAACCCTAGTTGTCCTTACTCTAACCCTAGTTGTCCTGACGCTAACCCTAGTTGTCCTGACGCTAACCCTAGTTGTCCTGACGCTAACCCTACTTGTCCTGACGCTAACCCTACTTGTGCTGATGCCAACCCTAGTTGTCCTGATGCTAACCCTAGTTGTCCTGACGCTAACCCTACTTGTCCTGACGCTAACCCTAGTTGTTCTGACGCTAACCCTAGTTGTCCTGACGCTAACCCTAGTTGTCCTGACGCTAACCCTAGTTGTCCTGATGCTAACTCTACTTGTCCTGACGCTAACCCTAGTTGTCCTGACGCTAACCCTAGTTGTCCTGACGATAACCCTAGTTGTCCTGACGCTAACCCTAGTTGTCCTGACGCTAACCCTACTTTTCCTTACTCTAACCCTAGTTGTCCTGACGCTAACCCTAGTTGTCCTGACGCTAAACCTAGTTGTCCTGACGCTAACCCTACTTTTCCTTACTCTAACCCTAGTTGTCCTGATGCTAACCCTAGTTGTCCTGACGCTAACCCTAGTTGTCCTGACGCTAACCCTACTTGTCCTGACGCTAACCCTACTTGTCCTGATGCTAACCCTAGTTGTCCTGATGCTAACCCTAGTTGTCCTGACGCTAACCCTACTTGTCCTGACGCTAACCCTAGTTGTCCTGACGCTAACCCTAGTTGTCCTGACGCTAACCCTACTTGTCCTGACGCTAACCCTAGTTGTCCTGACGCTAACCCTAGTTGTCCTGACGCTAACCCTAGTTATCTTGACGCTAACGCTAGTTGTCCTGACGCTAACCCTAGTTGTCCTGACGCTAACCCTAGTTGTCCTGACGCTAACACTACTTGTCCTGACGCTAACCCTAGTTGTCCTGACGCTAACCCTAGTTGTCCTTACTCTAACCCTAGTTGTCCTGACGCTAACCCTAGTTGTCCTGACGCTAACCCTAGTTGTCCTGACGCTAACCCTACTTGTCCTGACGCTAACCCTACTTGTCCTGATGCCAACCCTAGTTGTCCTGATGCTAACCCTAGTTGTCCTGACGCTAACCCTACTTGTCCTGACGCTAACCCTAGTTGTTCTGACGCTAACCCTAGTTGTCCTGACGCTAACCCTAGTTGTCCTGACGCTAACCCTAGTTGTCCTGACGCTAACCCTACTTGTCCTGACGCTAACCCTAGTTGTCCTGACGCTAACCCTAGTTGTCCTGACGATAACCCTAGTTGTCCTGACGCTAACCCTAGTTGTCCTGACGCTAACCCTACTTTTCCTTACTCTAACCCTAGTTGTCCTGACGCTAACCCTAGTTGTCCTGACGCTAACCCTAGTTGTCCTGACGCTAACCCTAGTTGTCCTGACGCTAACCCTACTTGTCCTGACGCTAACCCTACTTGTCCTGATGCTAACCCTAGTTGTCCTGATGCTAACCCTAGTTGTCCTGACGCTAACCCTACTTGTCCTGACGCTAACCCTAGTTGTCCTGACGCTAACCCTAGTTGTCCTGACGCTAACCCTACTTGTCCTGACGCTAACCCTAGTTGTCCTGACGCTAACCCTAGTTATCCTGACGCTAACGCTAGTTGTCCTGACGCTATCCCTAGTTGTCCTGACGCTAACCCTAGTTGTCCTGACGCTAACACTACTTGTCCTGACGCTAACCCTAGTTGTCCTGACGCTAACCCTAATTGTCCTGACGCTAACCCTAGTTGTCCTGATGCTAACACTACTTGTCCTGACGCTAACCCTACTTGTCCTGACGCTAATCCTACTTGTCCTGAGGCTAACCCTACTTGTCCTGACGCTAACCCTAGTTGTCCTGACGCTAACCCTAGTTGTCCTGACGCTAACCCTACTTGTCCTGACGCTAACCCTAGTTGTCCTGACGCTAACCCTAGTTGTCCTGACGCTAACCCTACTTGTCCTGACGATAACCCTAGTTGTCCTGACGCTAACCCTAGTTGTCCTGACGCTAACCCTACTTGTCCTTACTCTAACCCTAGTTGTCCTGACGCTAACCCTAATTGTCCTGACGCTAACCCTAGTTGTCCTGACGCTAACACTACTTGTCCTGACGCTAACCCTACTTGTCCTGACGCTAATCCTACTTGTCCTGAGGCTAACCCTACTTGTCCTGACGCTAACCCTAGTTGTCCTGACGCTAACCCTAGTTGTCCTGACGCTAACCCTAGTTGTCCTGACGCTAACCCTAGTTGTCCTGACGCTAACCCTACTTGTCCTGACGATAACCCTAGTTGTCCTGACGCTAACCCTAGTTGTCCTGACGCTAACCCTACTTGTCCTTACTCTAACCCTAGTTGTCCTGACGCTAACCCTAGTTGTCCTGACGCTAACCCTAGTTGTCCTGACGCTAACCCTACTTGTCCTGATGCTAACCCTAGTTGTCCTGATGCTAACCCTAGTTGTCCTGACGCTAAACCTACTTGTCCTGACGCTAACCCTAGTTGTCCTGACGCTAACCCTACTTGTCCTGACGCTAACCCTAGTTGTCCTGATGCTAACCCTACTTGTCCTGACGCTAACCCTAGTTGTCCTGACGCTAACCCTAGTTGTCCTGACGCTAACCCTAGTTGTCCTGACGCTAACCCTACTTGTCCTGACGCCAACCCTAGTTGTCCTGACGCTAACCCTCGTTGTCCTGACGCTAACCCTCGTTGTCCTGACGCTAACCCTACTTGTCCTGACGCTAACCCTAGTTGTCCTGACGCTAACCCTAGTTGTCCTGACGCTAACCCTACTTGTCCTGACGCTAACCCTAGTTGTCCTGATGCTAACCCTAGTTGTCCTGACGCTCACCCTAGTTATCCTGACGCTAACCCTAGTTGTCCTGACGCTAACCCTAGTTGTCCTGACGCTAACCCTAGTTGTCCTGACGCTAACCCTACTTGTCCTGACGCTAACCCTAGTTGTCCTGACGCTAACCCTAGTTGTCCTGACGCTAACCCTAGTTGTCCTGACGCTAACCCAACTTGTCCTGACTCTAACCCTAGTTGTCCTGACGCTAACCCTAGTTGTCCTGACGCTAACCCTACTTGTCCTGACGCTAACCCTACTTGTCCTGATGCTAACCCTAGTTGTCCTGACGCTAACCCTAGTTGTCCTGACGCTAACCCTACTTGTCCTGACGCTAACCCTAGTTATCCTGACGCTAACGCTAGTTGTCCTGACGCTAACCCTAGTTGTCCTGACGCTAACCCTAGTTGTCCTGACGCTAACACTACTTGTCCTGACGCTAACCCTAGTTGTCCTGACGCTAACCCTAATTGTCCTGACGCTAACCCTAGTTGTCCTGACGCTAACACTACTTGTCCTGACGCTAACCCTACTTGTCCTGACGCTAATCCTACTTGTCCTGAGGCTAACCCTACTTGTCCTGACGCTAACCCTAGTTGTCCTGACGCTAACCCTAGTTGTCCTGACGCTAACCCTAGTTGTCCTGACGCTAACCCTAGTTGTCCTGACGCTAACCCTACTTGTCCTGACGATAACCCTAGTTGTCCTGACGCTAACCCTAGTTGTCCTGACGCTAACCCTACTTGTCCTTACTCTAACCCTAGTTGTCCTGACGCTAACCCTAGTTGTCCTGACGCTAACCCTAGTTGTCCTGACGCTAACCCTAGTTGTCCTGACGCTAACCCTACTTGTCCTGATGCTAACCCTAGTTGTCCTGATGCTAACCCTAGTTGTCCTGACGCTAACCCTACTTGTCCTGACGCTAACCCTAGTTGTCCTGACGCTAACCCTACTTGTCCTGACGCTAACCCTAGTTGTCCTGATGCTAACCCTACTTGTCCTGACGCTAACCCTAGTTGTCCTGACGCTAACCCTAGTTGTCCTGACGCTAACCCTACTTGTCCTGACGCCAACCCTAGTTGTCCTGACGCTAACCCTAGTTGTCCTGACGCTAACCCTACTTGTCCTGACGCTAACCCTAGTTGTCCTGACGCTAACCCAAGTTGTCCTGACGCTAACCATAGTTGTCCTGACGCTAACCCTAGTTGTCCTGACGCTAACCCTACTTGTCCTGACGCTAACCCTAGTTGTCCTGACGCTAACCCTAGTTGTCCTGACGCTAACCCTAGTTGTCCTGACGCTAACCCTAGTTGTCCTGATGCTAACCCTACTTGTCCTGACGCTAAACCTACTTGTCCTGACGCTAACCCTAGTTGTCCTGACGCTAACCCTAGTTGTCCTGACGCTAACCCTAGTTGTAATGACGCTAACCCTACTTGTCCTGACGCTAACCCTACTTGTCCTGACGCTAACCCTACTTGTACTGACGCTAACCCTAGTTGTCCTGACGCTAACCCTAGTTGTCCTGACGCTAACCCTACTTGTCCTGACGCTAACCCTACTTGTCCTGACGCTAACCCCAGTTGTCCTGACGCTAACCCTAGTTGTCCTGACGCTAACCCTACTTGTCCTGACGCCAACCCTAGTTGTCCTGACGCTAACCCTAGTTGTCCTGACGCTAACCCTAGTTGTCCTGACTCTAACCCTAGTTGTCCTGACGCTAACCCTAGTTGTCCTGATGCTAACCCTACTTGTCCTGACGCTAACCCTACTTGTCCTGACGCTAACCCTAGTTGTCCTGACGCTAACCCTAGTTATCCTGACGCTAACCCTAGTTGTCCTGACGCTAACACTACTTGTCCTGACGCTAACCCTACTTGTCCTGACGCTAATCCTACTTGTCCTGACGCTAACCCTACTTGTCCTGACGCTAACCCTAGTTATCCTGACGCTAACCCTAGTTGTCCTGACGCTAACCCTAGTTGTCCTGACGCTAACCCTACTTGTCCTGACGATAACCCTAGTTGTCCTGACGCTAACCCTAGTTGTCCTGACGATAACCCTAGTTGTCCTGACGCTAACCCTAGTTGTCCTGATGCTAACCCTACTTGTCCTGACTCTAACCCTAGTTGTCCTGACGCTAACCCTAGTTGTCCTTACGCTAACCCTAGTTGTCCTGACGCTAACCCTAGTTGTCCTGACGCTAACCCTAGTTGTCCTGACGCTAACCCTACTTGTCCTGACGCTAACCCTAGTTGTCCTGACGCTAACCCTAGTTGTCCTGACGCTAACCCTAGTTGTCCTGACGCTAACCCTAGTTGTCCTGACGCTAACCCTACTTGTCCTGACGCTAACCCTAGTTGTCCTGACGCTAACCCTAGTTGTCCTGACGCTAACCCTAGTTGTCCTGACGCTAACCCTAGTTGTCCTGACGCTAACCCTACTTGTCCTGATGCTAAACCTACTTGTCCTGAAGCTAACCCTAGTTGTCCTGACGCTAACCCTAGTTGTCCTGACGCTAACCCTAGTTGTCCTGACGCTAACCCTACTTGTCCTGACGCTAACCCTACTTGTCCTGACGCTAACCCTAGTTGTCCTGACGCTAACCCTAGTTGTCCTGACGCTAACCCTAGTTGTCCTGATGCTAACCCTAGTTGTCATGACGCTAACCCTACTTGTCCTGACGCTAAACCTAGTTGTCCTGACGCTAACCCTAGTTGTCCTGACGCTAACCCTACTTGTCCTGACGCCAACCCTAGTTGTCCTGACGCTAACCCTAGTTGTCCTGACGCTAACCCTAGTTGTCCTGACGCTAACCCTACTTGTCCTGACGCTAACCCTAGTTGCCCTGACGCTAACCCTAGTTGTCCTGACGCTAACCCTAGTTGTCCTGACGCTAACCCTACTTGTCCTGACGCTAACCCTAGTTGCCCTGACGCTAACCCTAGTTGTCCTGACACTATCCTTACTTGTCCTGACGCTAACCCTAGTTGTCCTGACGCTAACCCTAGTTGTCCTGACGCTAACCCTAGTTGTCCTGACGCTAACACTACTTGTCCTGACGCTAACCCTAGTTGTCCTGACGCTAACCCTAGTTGTCCTGACGCTAACACTACTTGTCCTGACGCTAACCCTACTTGTCCTGACGCTACTCCTACTTGTCCTCAGGCTAACCCTACTTGTCCTGACGCTAACCCTAGTTGTCCTGACGCTAACCCTAGTTGTCCTGATGCTAACCCTAGTTGTCCTGACGCTAACCCTAGTTGTCCTGACGCTAACCCTAGTTGTCCTGACGCTAACCCTACTTGTCCTGACGATAACCCTAGTTGTCCTGACGCTAACCCTAGTTGTCCAGACGCTAACCCTACTTGTCCTGACTCTAACCCTAGTTGTCCTGACGCTAACCCTAGCTGTCCTGATGCTAACCCTAGTTGTCCTGATGCTAACCCTAGTTGTCCTGACGCTAACCCTACTTGTCCTGACGCTAAACCTACTTGTCCTGACGCTAACCCTAGTTGTCCTGACGCTAACCCTAGTTGTCCTGACGCTAACCCTAGTTGTCCTGACGCTAACCCTACTTGTCCTGACGATAACCCTAGTTGTCCTGACGCTAACCCTAGTTGTCCAGACGCTAACCCTACTTGTCCTGACTCTAACCCTAGTTGTCCTGACGCTAACCCTAGCTGTGCTGACGCTAACCCTAGTTGTCCTGACGCTAACCCTAGTTGTCCTGACGCTAACCCTAGTTGTCCTGACGCTAACCCTAGTTGTCCTGACGCTAACCCTAGTTGTCCTGACGCTAACCCTAGTTGTCCTGAGGCTAACCCTAGTTGTCCTGAAGCTAACCCTACTTGTCCTGACGCTAACCCTAGTTGTCCTGACTCTAACCCTAGTTGTCCTGACGCCAACCCTAGTTGTCCTGACGCCAACCCTACTTGTCCTGACGCCAACCCTAGTTGTCCTGACGCTAACCCTAGTTGTCCTGACGCTAACCCTACTTGTCCTGACGCTAACCCTAGTTGTCCTGATGCTAACCCTAGTTGTCCTGACGCTAACCCTACTTGTCCTGACGCTAACCCTAGTTGCCCTGATGCTAACCCTAGTTGTCCTGACACTATCCTTACTTGTCCTGACGCTAACCCTAGTTGTCCTGACGCTAACCCTAGTTGTCCTGACGCTAACCCTAGTTATCCTGACGCTAACCCTAGTTGTCCTGACGCTAACCCTAGTTGTCCTGACGCTAACCCTAGTTGTCCTGAAGCTAACACTACTTGTCCTGACGCTAACCCTACTTGTCCTGACGCTACTCCTACTTGTCCTGAGGCTAACCCTACTTGTCCTGACGCTAACCCTAGTTGTCCTGACGCTAACCCTAGTTGTCCTGATGCTAACCCTAGTTGTCCTGACGCTAACCCTAGTTGTCCTGACGCTAACCCTAGTTGTCCTGACGCTAACCCTACTTGTCCTGACGATAACCCTAGTTGTCCTGACGCTAACCCTAGTTGTCCAGACGCTAACCCTACTTGTCCTGACTCTAACCCTAGTTGTCCTGACGCTAACCCTAGCTGTCCTGACGCTAACCCTAGTTGTCCTGACGCTAACCCTAGTTGTCCTGACGCTAACCCTAGTTGTCCTGACGCTAACCCTACTTGTCCTGACGCTAAACCTACTTGTCCTGACGCTAACCCTAGTTGTCCTGACGCTAACCCTAGTTGTCCTGACGCTAACCCTAGTTGTCCTGACGCTAACCCTACTTGTCCTGACGATAACCCTAGTTGTCCTGACGCTAACCCTAGTTGTCCAGACGCTAACCCTACTTGTCCTGACTCTAACCCTAGTTGTCCTGACGCTAACCCTAGCTGTCCTGACGCTAACACTACTTGTCCTGACGCTAACCCTACTTGTCCTGACGCTACTCCTACTTGTCCTGAGGCTAACCCTACTTGTCCTGACGCTAACCCTAGTTGTCCTGATGCTAACCCTAGTTGTCCTGATGCTAAACCTAGTTGTCGTGACGCTAACCCTAGTTGTCCTGACGCTAACCCTAGTTGTCCTGACGCTAACCCTACTTGTCCTGACGATAACCCTAGTTGTCCTGACGCTAACCCTAGTTGTCCAGACGCTAACCCTACTTGTCCTGACTCTAACCCTAGTTGTCCTGACGCTAACCCTAGCTGTCCTGACGCTAACCCTAGTTGTCCTGACGCTAACCCTAGTTGTCCTGACGCTAACCCTAGTTGTCCTGACGCTAACCCTACTTGTCCTGACGCTAAACCTACTTGTCCTGACGCTAACCCTAGTTGTCCTGACGCTAACCCTAGTTGTCCTGACGCTAACCCTAGTTGTCCTGACGCTAACCCTAGTTGTCCTGACGCTAACCCTACTTGTCCTGACGATAACCCTAGTTGTCCTGACGCTAACCCTAGTTGTCCAGACGCTAACCCTACTTGTCCTGACTCTAACCCTAGTTGTCCTGACGCTAACCCTAGCTGTCCTGACGCTAACCCTAGTTGTCCTGACGCTAACACTAGTTGTCCTGACGCTAACCCTAGTTGTCCTGACGCTAACCCTACTTGTCCTGACGCTAAACCTACTTGTCCTGACGCTAACCCTAGTTGTCCTGACGCTAACCCTAGTTGTCCTGACGCTAACCCTAGTTGTCCTGACGCTAACCCTAGTTGTCCTGATGCTAACCCTAGTTGTCCTGACGCTAACCCTACTTGTCCTGACGCTAACCCTAGTTGTCCTGACTCTAACCCTAGTTGTCCTGACGCCAACCCTAGTTGTCCTGACGCCAACCCTACTTGTCCTGACGCCAACCCTAGTTGTCCTGACGCTAACCCTAGTTGTCCTGACGCTAACCCTAGTTGTCCTGACGCTAACCCTACTTGTCCTGACGCTAACCCTAGTTGTCCTGACGCTAACCCTAGTTGTCCTGACGCTAACCCTAGTTGTCCTGGCGCTAACCCTAGTTGTCCTGACGCTAACCCTAGTTGTCCTGACGCTAACACTACTTGTCCTGACGCTAACCCTAGTTGTCCTGATGCTAACCCTAGTTGTCCTGACGATAACCCTAGTTGTCCTGACGCTAACACTACTTGTCCTGACGCTAACCCTACTTGTCCTGACGCTAATCCTACTTGTCCTGAGGCTAACCATACTTGTCCTGACGCTAACCCTAGTTGTCCTGACGCTAACCCTAGTTGTCCTGACGCTAACCCTAGTTGTCCTGACGCTAACCGTAGTTGTCCTGACGATAACCCTAGTTGTCCTGACGCTAACTCTTGTTGTCCTGACGCTAACCCTACTTTTCCTTACTCTAACCCTAGTTGTCCTGATGCTAACCCTAGTTGTCCTGACGCTAACCCTAGTTGTCCTGACGCTAACCCTAGTTGTCCTGACGCTAACCCTAGTTGTCCTGACGCTAACCCTAGTTGTCCTGACGATAACCCTAGTTGTCCTGACGCTAACCCTTGTTGTCCTGACGCTAACCCTACTTTTCCTTACTCTAACCCTAGTTGTCCTGATGCTAACCCTACTTGTCCTGACGCTAACCCTAGTTGTCCTGACGCTAACCCTAGTTGTCCTGAAGCTAACCCTAGTTGTCCTGACGCTAACCCTAGTTGTCCTGACGCTAACCCTACTTGTCCTGACGCTAACCCTAGTTGTCCTGACGCTAACCCTAGTTGTCCTGATGCTAACCCTAGTTGTCCTGACGCTAACCCTAGTTGTCCTGACGCTAACCCTACTTGTCCTGATGCTAAACCTACTTGTCCTGAAGCTAACCCTAGTTGTCCTGACGCTAACCCTAGTTGTCCTGACGCTAACCCTAGTTGTCCTGACGCTAACCCTACTTGTCCTGACGCTAACCCTACTTGTCCTGACGCTAACCCTAGTTGTCCTGACGCTAACCCTAGTTGTCCTGACGCTAACCCTAGTTGTCCTGATGCTAACCCTAGTTGTCCTGACGCTAACCCTACTTGTCCTGACGCTAAACCTAGTTGTCCTGACGCTAACCCTAGTTGTCCTGACGCTAACCCTACTTGTCCTGACGCCAACCCTAGTTGTCCTGACGCTAACCCTAGTTGTCCTGACGCTAACCCTAGTTGTCCTGACGCTAACCCTACTTGTCCTGACGCTAACCCTAGTTGCCCTGACGCTAACCCTAGTTGTCCTGACACTATCCTTACTTGTCCTGACGCTAACCCTAGTTGTCCTGACGCTAACCCTAGTTGTCCTGACGCTAACCCTAGTTATCCTGACGCTAACCCTAGTTGTCCTGACGCTAACCCTAGTTGTCCTGACGCTAACCCTAGTTGTCCTGACGCTAACACTACTTGTCCTGACGCTAACCCTAGTTGTCCTGACGCTAACCCTAGTTGTCCTGACGCTAACACTACTTGTCCTGACGCTAACCCTACTTGTCCTGACGCTACTCCTACTTGTCCTCAGGCTAACCCTACTTGTCCTGACGCTAACCCTAGTTGTCCTGACGCTAACCCTATTTGTCCTGATGCTAACCCTAGTTGTCCTGACGCTAACCCTAGTTGTCCTGACGCTAACCCTAGTTGTCCTGACGCTAACCCTACTTGTCCTGACGATAACCCTAGTTGTCCAGACGCTAACCCTACTTGTCCTGACTCTAACCCTAGTTGTCCTGACGCTAACCCTAGCTGTCCTGATGCTAACCCTAGTTGTCCTGATGCTAGCCCTAGTTGTCCTGACGCTAACCCTACTTGTCCTGACGCTAAACCTACTTGTCCTGACGCTAACCCTAGTTGTCCTGACGCTAACCCTAGTTGTCCTGACGCTAACCCTAGTTGTCCTGACGCTAACCCTACTTGTCCTGACGATAACCCTAGTTGTCCTGACGCTAACCCTAGTTGTCCAGACGCTAACCCTACTTGTCCTGACTCTAACCCTAGTTGTCCTGACGCTAACCCTAGCTGTGCTGACGCTAACCCTAGTTGTCCTGACGCTAACCCTAGTTGTCCTGACGCTAACCCTAGTTGTCCTGACGCTAACCCTACTTGTCCTGACGCTAAACCTACTTGTCCTGACGCTAACCCTAGTTGTCCTGACGCTAACCCTAGTTGTCCTGACGCTAACCCTAGTTGTCCTGACGCTAACCCTAGTTGTCCTGAGGCTAACCCTAGTTGTCCTGACGCTAACCCTACTTGTCCTGACGCTAACCCTAGTTGTCCTGACTCTAACCCTAGTTGTCCTGACGCCAACCCTAGTTGTCCTGACGCCAACCCTACTTGTCCTGACGCCAACCCTAGTTGTCCTGACGCTAACCCTAGTTGTCCTGACGCTAACCCTACTTGTCCTGACGCTAACCCTAGTTGTCCTGACGCTAACCCTAGTTGTCCTGACGCTAACCCTACTTGTCCTGACGCTAACCCTAGTTGCCCTGATGCTAACCCTAGTTGTCCTGACACTATCCTTACGTGTCCTGACGCTAACCCTAGTTGTCCTGACGCTAACCCTAGTTGTCCTGACGCTAACCCTACTTGTCCTGACGATAACCCTAGTTGTCCTGACGCTAACCCTAGTTGTCCAGACGCTAACCCTACTTGTCCTGACTCTAACCCTAGTTGTCCTGACGCTAACCCTAGCTGTGCTGACGCTAACCCTAGTTGTCCTGACGCTAACCCTAGTTGTCCTGACGCTAACCCTACTTGTCCTGACGCTAACCCTACTTGTCCTGACGCTAAACCTACTTGTCCTGACGCTAACCCTAGTTGTCCTGACGCTAACCCTAGTTGTCCTGACGCTAACCCTAGTTGTCCTGACGCTAACCCTAGTTGTCCTGAGGCTAACCCTAGTTGTCCTGACGCTAACCCTACTTGTCCTGACGCTAACCCTAGTTGTCCTGACTCTAACCCTAGTTGTCCTGACGCCAACCCTAGTTGTCCTGACGCCAACCCTACTTGTCCTGACGCCAACCCTAGTTGTCCTGACGCTAACCCTAGTTGTCCTGACGCTAACCCTACTTGTCCTGACGCTAACCCTAGTTGTCCTGACGCTAACCCTAGTTGTCCTGACGCTAACCCTACTTGTCCTGACGCTAACCCTAGTTGCCCTGATGCTAACCCTAGTTGTCCTGACACTATCCTTACGTGTCCTGACGCTAACCCTAGTTGTCCTGACGCTAACCCTAGTTGTCCTGACGCTAACCCTAGTTATCCTGACGCTAACCCTAGTTGTCCTGACGCTAACCCTAGTTGTCCTGACGCTAACCCTAGTTGTCCTGACGCTAACACTACTTGTCCTGACGCTAACCCTAGTTGTCCTGACGCTAACCCTAGTTGTCCTGACGCTAACACTACTTGTCCTGACGCTAACCCTACTTGTCCTGACGCTACTCCTACTTGTCCTGAGGCTAACCCTACTTGTCCTGACGCTAACCCTAGTTGTCCTGACGCTAACCCTAGTTGTCCTGATGCTAACCCTAGTTGTCCTGACGCTAACCCTAGTTGTCCTGACGCTAACCCTAGTTGTCCTGACGCTAACCCTACTTGTCCTGACGATAACCCTAGTTGTCCTGACGCTAACCCTAGTTGTCCAGACGCTAACCCTACTTGTCCTGACTCTAACCCTAGTTGTCCTGACGCTAACCCTAGCTGTCCTGACGCTAACCCTAGTTGTCCTGACGCTAACCCTAGTTGTCCTGACGCTAACCCTAGTTGTCCTGACGCTAACCCTACTTGTCCTGACGCTAAACCTACTTGTCCTAACGCTAACCCTAGTTGTCCTGACGCTAACCCTAGTTGTCCTGACGCTAACCCTAGTTGTCCTGACGCTAACCCTAGTTGTCCTGACGCTAACCCTACTTGTCCTGACGATAACCCTAGTTGTCCTGACGCTAACCCTAGTTGTCCAGACGCTAACCCTACTTGTCCTGACTCTAACCCTAGTTGTCCTGACGCTAACCCTAGCTGTCCTGACGCTAACCCTAGTTGTCCTGACGCTAACACTAGTTGTCCTGACGCTAACCCTAGTTGTCCTGACGCTAACCCTACTTGTCCTGACGCTAAACCTACTTGTCCTGACGCTAACCCTAGTTGTCCTGACGCTAACCCTAGTTGTCCTGACGCTAACCCTAGTTGTCCTGATGCTAACCCTAGTTGTCCTGACGCTAACCCTACTTGTCCTGACGCTAACCCTAGTTGTCCTGACTCTAACCCTAGTTGTCCTGACGCCAACCCTAGTTGTCCTGACGCCAACCCTACTTGTCCTGACGCCAACCCTAGTTGTCCTGACGCTAAACCTAGTTGTCCTGACGCTAACCCTAGTTGTCCTGACGCTAACCCTACTTGTCCTGACGCTAACCCTAGTTGTCCTGACGCTAACCCTAGTTGTCCTGACGCTAACCCTAGTTGTCCTGACGCTAACCCTAGTTGTCCTGACGCTAACCCTAGTTGTCCTGACGCTAACACTACTTGTCCTGACGCTAACCCTAGTTGTCCTGACGCTAACCCTAGTTGTCCTGACGCTAACCCTAGTTGTCCTGACGCTAACACTACTTGTCCTGACGCTAACCCTACTTGTCCTGACGCTAATCCTACTTGTCCTGAGGCTAACCCTACTTGTCCTGACGCTAACCCTAGTTGTCCTGACGCTAACCCTAGTTGTCCTGACGCTAACCCTAGTTGTCCTGACGATAACCCTAGTTGTCCTGACGCTAACCCTTGTTGTCCTGACGCTAACCCTACTTTTCCTTACTCTAACCCTAGTTGTCCTGATGCTAACCCTAGTTGTCCTGACGCTAACCCTAGTTGTCCTGACGCTAACCCTAGTTGTCCTGACGCTAACCCTACTTGTCCTGACGCTAACCCTACTTGTCCTGATGCTAACCCTAGTTGTCCTGATGCTAACCCTAGTTGTCCTGACGCTAACCCTACTTGTCCTGACGCTAACCACAGTTGTCCTGACGCTAACCATAGTTGTCCTGACGCTAACCCTACTTGTCCTGACGCTAACCCTACTTGTCCTGACGCTAACCCTAGTTGTCCTGACGCTAACCCTAGTTATCCTGACGCTAACGCTAGTTGTCCTGACGCTAACCCTAGTTGTCCTGACGCTAACCCTAGTTGTCCTGACGCTAACACTACTTGTCCTGACGCTAACCCTAGTTGTCCTGACGCTAACACTACTTGTCCTGACGCTAACCCTACTTGTCCTGACGCTAATCCTACTTGTCCTGAGGCTAACCCTACTTGTCCTGACGCTAACCCTAGTTGTCCTGACGCTAACCCTAGTTGTCCTGACGCTAACCCTAGTTGTCCTGACGCTAACCCTACTTGTCCTGACGCTAACCCTACTTGTCCTGACGATAACCCTAGTTGTCCTGACGCTAACCCTAGTTGTCCTGACGCTAACCCTACTTGTCCTTACTCTAACCCTAGTTGTCCTGACGCTAACCCTAGTTGCCCTGACGCTAACCCTAGTTGTCCTGACGCTAACCCTAGTTGTCCTGACGCTAACCCTACTTGTCCTGACGCTAACCCTAGTTGTCCTGACGCTAACCCTAGTTGTCCTGACGCTAACCCTACTTTTCCTTACTCTAACCCTAGTTGTCCTGACGCTAACCCTAGTTGTCCTGACGCTAACCCTAGTTGTCCTGACGCTAACCCTAGTTGTCCTGACGCTAACCCTACTTGTCCTGACGCTAACCCTACTTGTCCTGATGCTAATCCTAGTAGTCCTGACGCTAACCCTAGTTGTCCTGACGCTAACCCTACTTTTCCTTACTCTAACCCTAGTTGTCCTGACACTAACCCTACTTGTCCTGATGCTAACCCTAGTTGTCCTGGCGCTAACCCTAGTTGTCCTGACGCTAACCCTAGATGTCCTAACGCTAACCCTAGTTGTCCTGACGCTAACCCTACTTGTCCTGACGCTAACCCTACTTGTCCTGACGCTAACCCTACTTGTCCTGACGCTAACCCCACTTGTCCTGACGCTAACCCCACTTGTCCTGACGCTAACCCTACTTGTCCTGACGCTAACCCTAGTTGTCCTGACGCTAACCCTAGTTGTCCTGACGCTAACCCTAGTTGTCCTGACGCTAACCCTACTTGTCCTGACGCTAACCCTACTTGTCCTGACGCTAACCCTACTTGACCTGACGCTAACCCTACTTTTCCTGACGCTAACCCTAGTTGTCCTGACGCTAACCCTACTTGTCCTGACGCTAACCCTACTTGTCCTGATGCTAATCCTAGTAGTCCTGACGCTAACCCTAGTTGTCCTGACGCTAACCCTACTTTTCCTTACTCTAACCCTAGTTGTCCTGACGCTAACCCTACTTGTCCTGATGCTAACCCTAGTTGTCCTGGCGCTAACCCTAGTTGTCCTGACGCTAACCCTAGATGTCCTAACGCTAACCCTAGTTGTCCTGACGCTAACCCTACTTGTCCTGACGCTAACCCTACTTGTCCTGACGCTAACCCTACTTGTCCTGACGCTAACCCCACTTGTCCTGACGCTAACCCCACTTCTCCTGACGCTAACCCTACTTGTCCTGACGCTAACCCTAGTTGTCCTGACGCTAACCCTAGTTGTCCTGACGCTAACCCTAGTTGTCCTGACGCTAACCCTACTTGTCCTGACGCTAACCCTACTTGTCCTGACGCTAACCCTACTTGACCTGACGCTAACCCTACTTTTCCTGACGCTAACCCTAGTTGTCCTGACGCTAACCCTTGTTGTCCTGACGCTAACCCTACTTTTCCTTACTCTAACCCTAGTTGTCCTGATGCTAACCCTAGTTGTCCTGACGCTAACCCTAGTTGTCCTGACGCTAACCCTAGTTGTCCTGACGCTAACCCTACTTGTCCTGACGCTAACCCTACTTGTCCTGATGCTAACCCTAGTTGTCCTGATGCTAACCCTAGTTGTCCTGACGCTAACCCTACTTGTCCTGACGCTAACCCTAGTTGTCCTGACGCTAACCATAGTTGTCCTGACGCTAACCCTACTTGTCCTGACGCTAACCCTACTTGTCCTGACGCTAACCCTAGTTGTCCTGACGCTAACCCTAGTTATCCTGACGCTAACGCTAGTTGTCCTGACGCTAACCCTAGTTGTCCTGACGCTAACCCTAGTTGTCCTGACGCTAACCCTAGTTGTCCTGACGCTAACCATAGTTGTCCTGACGCTAACCCTACTTGTCCTGACGCTAACCCTACTTGTCCTGACGCTAACCCTAGTTGTCCTGACGCTAACCCTAGTTATCCTGACGCTAACGCTAGTTGTCCTGACGCTAACCCTAGTTGTCCTGACGCTAACACTACTTGTCCTGACGCTAACCCTACTTGTCCTGACGCTAATCCTACTTGTCCTGAGGCTAACCCTACTTGTCCTGACGCTAACCCTAGTTGTCCTGACGCTAACCCTAGTTGTCCTGACGCTAACCCTAGTTGTCCTGACGCTAACCCTAGTTGTCCTGACGCTAACCCTACTTGTCCTGACGATAACCCTAGTTGTCCTGACGCTAACCCTAGTTGTCCTGACGCTAACCCTACTTGTCCTTACTCTAACCCTAGTTGTCCTGACGCTAACCCTAGTTGCCCTGACGCTAACCCTAGTTGTCCTGACGCTAACCCTAGTTGTCCTGACGCTAACCCTACTTGTCCTGACGCTAACCCTAGTTGTCCTGACGCTAACCCTAGTTGTCCTGACGCTAACCCTACTTTTCCTTACTCTAACCCTAGTTGTCCTGACGCTAACCCTAGTTGTCCTGACGCTAACCCTAGTTGTCCTGACGCTAACCCTACTTGTCCTGACGCTAACCCTACTTGTCCTGATGCTAATCCTAGTAGTCCTGACGCTAACCCTAGTTGTCCTGACGCTAACCCTACTTTTCCTTACTCTAACCCTAGTTGTCCTGACGCTAACCCTACTTGTCCTGATGCTAACCCTAGTTGTCCTGGCGCTAACCCTAGTTGTCCTGACGCTAACCCTAGATGTCCTAACGCTAACCCTAGTTGTCCTGACGCTAACCCTACTTGTCCTGACGCTAACCCTACTTGTCCTGACGCTAACCCTACTTGTCCTGACGCTAACCCCACTTGTCCTGACGCTAACCCCACTTGTCCTGACGCTAACCCTACTTGTCCTGACGCTAACCCTAGTTGTCCTGACGCTAACCCTAGTTGTCCTGACGCTAACCCTAGTTGTCCTGACGCTAACCCTACTTGTCCTGACGCTAACCCTACTTGTCCTGACGCTAACCCTACTTGACCTGACGCTAACCCTACTTTTCCTGACGCTAACCCTAGTTGTCCTGACGCTAACCCTAGTTGTCCTGACGCTAACCCTAGTTGTCCTGACGCTAACCATACTTGTCTTGACGCTAACCCTACTTGTCCTGACGCTAACCCTAGTTGTCCTGACGCTAACCTCACTTGTCCTGACGCTAACCCTACTTGACCTGACGCTAACCCTACTTGTCCTAACGCTAACCCTAGTTGTCCTGACGCTAACCCTAGTTGTCCTGACGCTAACCCTAGTTGTCCTGATGCTAACCCTAGTTGTCCTGACGCTAACCCTACTTGTCCTGACACTAACCCTACTTGTCCTGACGCTAACCCTAGTTGTCCTGACGCTAACCCTACTTGTCCTGACGCTAACCCTAGTTGTCCTGATGCTAACCCTAGTTGTCCTGACGCTAACCATAGCTGTCCTGACGCTAACCCTACTTGTCCTGACGCTAACCCTAGTTGTCCTGACTCTAACCCTACTTGTCCTGACGCTAACCCTAGTTGTCCTGACGCTAACCCTAGCTGTCCTGACGCTAACCCTACTTGTCCTGACGCTAACCCTACTTGTCCTGACGCTAACCCTAGTTGTCCTGACGCTAACCCTAGTTGTCCTGACGCTAACCCTACTTGTCCTGACGCTAACCCTAGTTGTCCTGACGCTAACCCTAGTTGTCCTGACGCTAACCCTAGTTGTCCTGACGCTAACACTACTTGTCCTGACGCTAACCCTACTTGTCCTGACGCTAACCCTACTTGTCCTGACGCTAACCCTAGTTGTCCTGACGCTAACCCTAGTTGTCCTGACGCTAACCCTAGTTGTCCTGACCCTAACCCTAGTTGTCCTGACGCTAACCCTAGTTGTCCTGACGGTAACCCTAGCTGTCCTGACGCTAACCCTAGCTGTCCTGACGCTAACCCTAGTTGTCCTGACGCTAACCCTAGTTGTCCTGACGCTAACCCTAGTTGTCCTGACGCTAACCCTAGTTGTCCTGACGCTAACTCTAGTTGTCCTGACGCTAACACTACTTGTCCTGACGCTAACCCTACTTGTACTGACGCTAATCCTACTTGTCCTGACGCTAACCCTACTTGTCCTGACGCTAACCCTAGTTGTCCTGACGCTAACCCTAGTTGTCCTGACGCTAACCCTACTTGTCCTGACGCTAACCCTACTTGTCCTGACGCTAACCCTACTTGTCCTGACGATAACCCTAGTTGTCCTGACGCTAACCCTAGTTGTCCTGACGCTAACCCTACTTGTCCTGACGCTAACCCTACATGTCCTGACTCTAACCCTAGTTGTCCTGACGCTAACCCTAGTTGTCCTGACGCTAACCCTAGTTGTCCTGACGCTATCCCTAGTTGTCCTGACGCTAACCCTACTTGTCCTCACGCTAACCCTACTTGTCCTGACGCTAACCCTAGTTGTCCTGACGCTAACCCTACTTGTCCTGACGCTAACCCTAGTTGTCCTGACGCTAACCCTAGTTGTCCTGACGCTAACCCTAGTTGTCCTGACTCTAACCCTACTTGTCCTGACGCTAACCCTAGTTGTCCTGACGCTAACCCTAGTTGTCCTGACGCTAACCCTAGTTGTCCTGACGCTAACCCTAGTTGTCCTGACGCTAACCCTAGTTGTCCTGACGCTAACCCTACTTGTCCTGACGCTAAACCTACTTGTCCTGACGCTAACCCTAGTTGTCCTGACGCTAACCCTAGTTGTCCTGACGCTAACCCTAGTTGTAATGACGCTAACCCTACTTGTCCTGACGCTAACCCTACTTGTCCTGACGCTAACCCTACTTGTCCTGACGCTAACCCTAGTTGTCCTGACGCTAACCCTAGTTGTCCTGACGCTAACCCTAGTTGTCCTGACGCTAACCCTACTTGTCCTGACGCTAACCCTACTTGTCCTGACGCTAACCCTAGTTGTGCTGAAGCTAACCCTACTTGTCCTGACGCTAACCCTACTTGTCCTGACGCCAACCCTAGTTGTCCTGACGCTAACCCTAGTTGTCCTGACGCTAACCCTAGTTGTCCTGACTCTAACCCTAGTTGTCCTGATGCTAACCCTAGTTGTCCTGACGCTAACCCTACTTGTCCTGACGCTAACCCTACTTGTCCTGACGCTAACCCTAGTTGTCCTGACGCTAACCCTAGTTATCCTGACGCTAACCCTAGTTGTCCTGACGCTAACACTACTTGTCCTGACGCTAACCCTACTTGTCCTGACGCTAATCCTACTTGTCCTGACGCTAACCCTACTTGTCCTGACGCTAACCCTAGATATCCTGACGCTAACCCTAGTTGTCCTGACGCTAACCCTAGTTGTCCTGACGCTAACCCTAGTTGTCCTGACGCTAACCCTAGTTGTCCTGACGCTAACCCTACTTGTCCTGACGATAACCCTAGTTGTCCTGACGCTAACCCTAGTTGTCCTGATGCTAACCCTACTTGTCCTGACGCTAACCGTAGTTGTCCTTACGCTAATCCTAGTTGTCCTGACGCTAACCCTAGTTGTCCTGACGCTAACCCTAGTTGTCCTGACGCTAACCCTACTTGTCCTGACGCTAACCCTAGTTGTCCTGACGCTAACCCTAGTTGTCCTGACGTTAACCCTAGTTGTCCTGACGCTAACCCTACTTGTCCTGACGCTAACCCTAGTTGTCCTGACGCTAACCCTACTTGTCCTGACGCTAACCCTAGTTGTCCTGACGCTAACCCTAGTTGTCCTGACGCTAACCCTACTTGTCCTGATGCTAAACCTACTTGTCCTGACGCTAACCCTAGTTGTCCTGACGCTAATCCTAGTTGTCCTGAAGCTAACCCTAGTTGTCCTGACGCTAACCCTAGTTGTCCTGACGCTAACCCTACTTGTCCTGACGCTAACCCTACTTGTCCTGACGCTAACCCTACTTGTCCTGACGCTAACCCTAGTTGTCCTGACGCTAACCCTAGTTGTCCTGATGCTAACCCTAGTTGTCCTGACGCTAACCCTTCTTGTCCTGACGCTAACCCTAGTTGTCCTGACGCTAACCCTAGTTGTCCTGACGCTAACCCTACTTGTCCTGACGCCAACCCTAGTTGTCCTGACGCTAACCCTAGTTGTCCTGACGCTAACCCTAGTTGTCCTGACGCTAACCCTACTTGTCCTGACGCTAACCCTAGTTGCCCTGACGCTAACCCTAGTTGTCCTGACACTATCCCTACTTGACCTGACGCTAACCCTACTTTTCCTGACGATAACCCTAGTTGTCCTGACGCTAACCCTAGTTGTCCTGACGCTAACCCTAGTTGTCCTGACGCTAACCCTACTTGTCCTGACGCTAACCCTACTTGTCCTGACGCTAACCCTAGTTGTCCTGACGCTAATCTCACTTGTCCTGACGCTAACCCTACTTGACCTGACGCTAACCCTACTTGTCCTAACGCTAACCCTAGTTGTCCTGACGCTAACCCTAGTTGTCCTGACGCTAACCCTAGTTGTCCTGATGCTAACCCTAGTTGTCCTGACGCTAACCCTACTTGTCCTGACACTAACCCTACTTGTCCTGACGCTAACCCTAGTTGTCCTGACGCTAACCCTACTTGTCCTGACGCTAACCCTAGTTGTCCTGACGCTAACCCTAGTTGTCCTGACGCTAACCCTAGTTGTCCTGACGCTAACCATAGCTGTCCTGACGCTAACCCTACTTGTCCTGACGCTAACCCTAGTTGTCCTGACTCTAACCCTACTTGTCCTGATGCTAACCCTAGTTGTCCTGACGCTAACCTTAGTTGTCCTGATGCTAACCCTACTTGTCCTGACGCTAACCCTACTTGTCCTGACGCTAACCCTAGTTGTCCTGACGCTAACCCTAGTTGTCCTGACGCTAACCCTACTTGTCCTGACGCTAACCCTAGTTGTCCTGACGCTAACCCTAGTTGTCCTGACGCTAACCCTAGTTGTCCTGACGCTAACACTACTTGTCCTGATGCTAACCCTACTTGTCCTGACGCTAA
This sequence comes from Phyllobates terribilis, assembly GCF_046119375.1. Taxonomy (NCBI): domain Eukaryota; kingdom Metazoa; phylum Chordata; class Amphibia; order Anura; family Dendrobatidae; genus Phyllobates; species Phyllobates terribilis. Next base: position 1,532,234 of record NW_027363002.1, on the reverse strand, counting down.
CCCTACTTGTCCTGACGCTAACCCTAGTTGTCCTGACGCTAACCCTAGTTGTCCTGACGCTAACCCTAGTTGTCCTGACCCTAACCCTAGTTGTCCTGACGCTAACCCTAGTTGTCCTGACGGTAACCCTAGCTGTCCTGACGCTAACCCTAGCTGTGATGACGCTAACCCTAGTTGTCCTGACGCTAACCCTAGTTGTCCTGACGCTAACCCTAGTTGTCCTGACGCTAACCCTAGTTGTCCTGACGCTAACTCTAGTTGTCCTGACGCTAACACTACTTGTCCTGACGCTAACCCTACTTGTACTGACGCTAATCCTACTTGTCCTGACGCTAACCCTACTTGTCCTGACGCTAACCCTAGTTGTCCTGACGCTAACCCTAGTTGTCCTGACGCTAACCCTACTTGTCCTGACGCTAACCCTACTTGTCCTGACGCTAACCCTACTTGTCCTGACGATAACCCTAGTTGTCCTGACGCTAACCCTAGTTGTCCTGACGCTAACCCTACTTGTCCTGACGCTAACCCTACATGTCCTGACTCTAACCCTAGTTGTCCTGACGCTAACCCTAGTTGTCCTGACGCTAACCCTAGTTGTCCTGACGCTAACCCTACTTGTCCTGACGCTAACCCTACTTGTCCTGACGCTAACCCTAGTTGTCCTGACGCTAACCCTAGTTGTCCTGACGCTAACCCTACTTGTCCTGACGCTAACCCTAGTTGTCCTGACGCTAACCCTAGTTGTCCTGACGCTAACCCTAGTTGTCCTGACGCTAACCCTACTTGTCCTGACGCTAACCCTAGTTGTCCTGACGCTAACCCTAGTTGTCCTGACGCTAACCCTAGTTGTGCTGACGCTAACCCTACTTGTCCTGACGCTAACCCTACTTGTCCTGACGCTAACCCTAGTTGTCCTGAAGCTAACCCTAGTTGTCCTGATGCTAACCCTACTTGTCCTGACGCCAACCCTAGTTGTCCTGACGCTAACCCTAGTTGTCCTGACGCTAACCCTAGTTGTCCTGACTCTAACCCTAGTTGTCCTGATGCTAACCCTAGTTGTCCTGACGCTAACCCTACTTGTCCTGACGCTAACCCTACTTGTCCTGACGCTAACCCTAGTTGTCCTGACGCTAACCCTAGTTATCCTGACGCTAACCCTAGTTGTCCTGACGCTAACACTACTTGTCCTGACGCTAACCCTACTTGTCCTGACGCTAATCCTACTTGTCCTGACGCTAACCCTACTTGTCCTGACGCTAACCCTAGATATCCTGATGCTAACCCTAGTTGTCCTGACGCTAACCCTAGTTGTCCTGACGCTAACCCTTGTTGTCCTGACGCTAACCCTAGTTGTCCTGACGCTAACCCTAGTTGTCCTGACGCTAACCCTACTTGTCCTGACGATAACCCTAGTTGTCCTGACGCTAACCCTAGTTGTCCTGACGCTAACCCTAGTTGTCCTGACGCTAACCCTAGTTGTCCTGATGCTAACCCTAGTTGTCCTGACGCTAACCCTACTTGTCCTGACGCTAACCCTAGTTGTCCTGACGCTAACCCTAGTTGTCCTGACGCTAACCCTACTTGTCCTGACGCCAACCCTAGTTGTCCTGACGCTAACCCTAGTTGTCCTGACGCTAACCCTAGTTGTCCTGACGCTAACCCTACTTGTCCTGACGCTAACCCTAGTTGCCCTGACGCTAACCCTAGTTGTCCTGACACTATCCCTACTTGTCCTGACGCTAACCCTAGTTGTCCTGACGCTAACCCTAGTTGTCCTGACGCTAACCCTAGTTATCCTGACGCTAACCCTAGTTGTCCTGACGCTAACCCTAGTTGTCCTGACGCTAACCCTAGTTGTCCTGACGCTAACACTACTTGTCCTGACGCTAACCCTAGTTGTCCTGACGCTAACCCTAGTTGTCCTGACGCTAACACTACTTGTCCTGACGCTAACCCTACTTGTCCTGACGCTACTCCTACTTGTCCTGAGGCTAACCCTACTTGTCCTGACGCTAACCCTAGTTGTCCTGACGCTAACCCTAGTTGTCCTGATGCTAACCCTAGTTGTCCTGACGCTAACCCTAGTTGTCCTGACGCTAACCCTAGTTGTCCTGACGCTAACCCTACTTGTCCTGACGATAACCCTAGTTGTCCTGACGCTAACCCTAGTTGTCCAGACGCTAACTCTACTTGTCCTCACTCTAACCCTAGTTGTCCTGACGCTAACCCTAGCTGTCCTGACGCTAACCCTAGTTGTCCTGACGCTAACCCTAGTTGTCCTGACACTATCCCTACTTGTCCTGACGCTAACCCTAGTTGTCCTGACGCTAACCCTAGTTGTCCTGACGCTAACCCTAGTTGTCCTGACGCTAACCCTACTTGTCCTGACGCTAAACCTACTTGTCCTGACGCTAACCCTAGTTGTCCTGACGCTAACCCTAGTTGTCCTGACGCTAACCCTAGTTGTCCTGACGCTAACCCTAGTTGTCCTGACGCTAACCCTACTTGTCCTGACGATAACCCTAGTTGTCCTGACGCTAACCCTAGTTGTCCAGACGCTAACCCTACTTGTCCTGACTCTAACCCTAGTTGTCCTGACGCTAACCCTAGCTGTAATGATGCTAACCCTAGTTGTCCTGACGCTAACCCTAGTTGTCCTGACGCTAACCCTACTTGTCCTGACGCTAAACCTACTTGTCCTGACGCTAACCCTAGTTGTCCTGACGCTAACCCTAGTTGTCCTGACGCTAACCCTAGTTGTCCTGACGCTAACCCTAGTTGTCCTGATGCTAACCCTAGTTGTCCTGACGCTAACCCTACTTGTCCTGACGCTAACCCTAGTTGTCCTGACTCTAACCCTAGTTGTCCTGACGCCAACCCTAGTTGTCCTGACGCCAACCCTACTTGTCCTGACGCCAACCCTAGTTGTCCTGACACTAACCCTAGTTGTCCTGACGCTAACCCTAGTTGTCCTGACGCTAACCCTACTTGTCCTGACGCTAACCCTAGTTGTCCTGACGCTAACCCTAGTTGTCCTGACGCTAACCCTAGTTGTCCTGACGCTAACCCTAGTTGTCCTGACGCTAACCCTACTTGTCCTGACGCTAACCCTAGTTGTCCTGACGCTAACCCTAGTTGTCCTGACGCTAACCCTACTTGTCCTGACGCTAACCCTAGTTGTCCTGACGCTAACCCTAGTTGTCCTGACGCTAACCCTAGTTGTCCTGACGCTAACCCTACTTGTCCTGACGCTAAACCTACTTGTCCTGACGCTAACCCTAGTTGTCCTGACGCTAACCCTAGTTGTCCTGACGCTAACCCTAGTTGTAATGACGCTAACCCTACTTGTCCTGACGCTAACCCTACTTGTCCTGACGCTAACCCTACTTGTCCTGACGCTAACCCTAGTTGTCCTAACGCTAACCCTAGTTGTCCTGACGCTAACCCTAGTTGTCCTGACGCTAACCCTACTTGTCCTGACGCTAACCCTACTTGTCCTGACGCTAACCCTAGTTGTCCTAAAGCTAACCCTAGTTGTCCTGACGCTAACCCTACTTGTCCTGACGCCAACCCTAGTTGTCCTGACGCTAACCCTAGTTGTCCTGACGCTAACCCTAGTTGTCCTGACTCTAACCCTAGTTGTCCTGATGCTAACCCTAGTTGTCCTGACGCTAACCCTACTTGTCCTGACGCTAACCCTACTTGTCCTGACGCTAACCCTAGTTGTCCTGACGCTAACCCTAGTTATCCTGACGCTAACCCTAGTTGTCCTGACGCTAACACTACTTGTCCTGACGCTAACCCTACTTGTCCTGACCCTAATCCTACTTGTCCTGACGCTAACCCTACTTGTCCTGACGCTAACCCTAGATATCCTGACGCTAACCCTAGTTGTCCTGACGCTAACCCTAGTTGTCCTGACGCTAACCCTAGTTGTCCTGACGCTAACCCTAGTTGTCCTGACGCTAACCCTACTTGTCCTGACGATAACCCTAGTTGTCCTGACGCGAACCCTAGTTGTCCTGACGCTAACCCTAGTTGTCCTGACGCTAACCCTAGTTGTCCTGATGCTAACCCTAGTTGTCCTGACGCTAACCCTACTTGTCCTGACGCTAACCCTAGTTGTCCTGACGCTAACCCTAGTTGTCCTGACGCTAACCCTACTTGTCCTGACGCCAACCCTAGTTGTCCTGACGCTAACCCTAGTTGTCCTGACGCTAACCCTAGTTGTCCTGACGCTAACCCTACTTGTCCTGACGCTAACCCTAGTTGCCCTGACGCTAACCCTAGTTGTCCTGACACTATCCCTACTTGTCCTGACGCTAACCCTAGTTGTCCTGACGCTAACCCTAGTTGTCCTGACGCTAACCCTAGTTATCCTGACGCTAACCCTAGTTGTCCTGACGCTAACCCTAGTTGTCCTGACGCTAACCCTAGTTGTCCTGACGCTAACACTACTTGTCCTGACGCTAACCCTAGTTGTCCTGACGCTAACCCTAGTTGTCCTGACGTAAACACTACTTGTCCTGACGCTAACCCTACTTGTCCTGACGCTAACCCTAGTTGTCCTGACGCTAACACTACTTGTCCTGACGCTAACCCTAGTTGTCCTGACGCTAACCCTAGTTGTCCTGACGCTAACCCTAGTTGTCCTGACGCTAACCCTAGTTGTCCTGACGCTAACCCTACTTGTCCTGACGATAACCCTAGTTGTCCTGACGCTAACCCTAGTTGTCCAGACGCTAACCCTACTTGTCCTCACTCTAACCCTAGTTGTCCTGACGCTAACCCTAGCTGTCCTGACGCTAACCCTAGTTGTCCTGACGCTAACCCTACTTGTCCTGACGCTAAACCTACTTGTCCTGACGCTAACCCTAGTTGTCCTGACGCTAACCCTAGTTGTCCTGACGCTAACCCTAGTTGTCCTGACGCTAACCCTAGTTGTCCTGACGCTAACCCTACTTGTCCTGACGATAACCCTAGTTGTCCTGACGCTAACCCTAGTTGTCCAGACGCTAACCCTACTTGTCCTGACTCTAACCCTAGTTGTCCTGACGCTAACCCTAGCTGTAATGACGCTAACCCTAGTTGTCCTGACGCTAACCCTAGTTGTCCTGACGCTAACCCTACTTGTCCTGACGCTAAACCTACTTGTCCTGACGCTAACCCTAGTTGTCCTGACGCTAACCCTAGTTGTCCTGACGCTAACCCTACTTGTCCTGACGCTAACCCTAGTTGTCCTGACGCTAACCCTAGTTGTCCTGACGCTAACCCTAGTTGTCCTGACGCTAACCCTAGTTGTCCTGACGCTAACCCTAGTTGTCCTGACGCTAACACTACTTGTCCTGACGCTAACCCTAGTTGTCCTGACGCTAATCCTAGTTGTCCTGACGCTAACCCTAGTTGTCCTGAAGCTAACACTACTTGTCCTGACGCTAACCCTACTTGTCCTGACGCTAATCCTACTTGTCCTGAGGCTAACCCTACTTGTCCTGACGCTAACCCTAGTTGTCCTGACGCTAACCCTAGTTGTCCTGACGCTAACCCTAGTTGTCCTGACGCTAACCCTAGTTGTCCTGACGATAACCCTAGTTGTCCTGACGCTAACCCTAGTTGTCCTGATGCTAACCCTACTTTTCCTTACTCTAACCCTAGTTGTCCTGATGCTAACCCTAGTTGTCCTGACGCTAACCCTAGTTGTCCTGACGCTAACCCTAGTTGTCCTGACGCTAACCCTACTTGTCCTGACGCTAACCCTACTTGTCCTGATGCTAACCCTAGTTGTCCTGATGCTAACCCTAGTTGTCCTGACGCTAACCCTACTTGTCCTGACGCTAACCCTAGTTGTCCTGACGCTAACCCTAGTTGTCCTGACGCTAACCCTACTTGTCCTGACGCTAACCCTAGTTGTCCTGACGCTAACCCTAGTTGTCCTGACGCTAACCCTAGTTATCTTGACGCTAACGCTAGTTGTCCTGACGCTAACCCTAGTTGTCCTGACGGTAACCCTAGTTGTCCTGACGCTAACACTACTTGTCCTGACGCTAACCCTAGTTGTCCTGACGCTAACCCTAGTTGTCCTTACTCTAACCCTAGTTGTCCTGACGCTAACCCTAGTTGTCCTGACGCTAACCCTAGTTGTCCTGACGCTAACCCTACTTGTCCTGACGCTAACCCTACTTGTGCTGATGCCAACCCTAGTTGTCCTGATGCTAACCCTAGTTGTCCTGACGCTAACCCTACTTGTCCTGACGCTAACCCTAGTTGTTCTGACGCTAACCCTAGTTGTCCTGACGCTAACCCTAGTTGTCCTGACGCTAACCCTAGTTGTCCTGATGCTAACTCTACTTGTCCTGACGCTAACCCTAGTTGTCCTGACGCTAACCCTAGTTGTCCTGACGATAACCCTAGTTGTCCTGACGCTAACCCTAGTTGTCCTGACGCTAACCCTACTTTTCCTTACTCTAACCCTAGTTGTCCTGACGCTAACCCTAGTTGTCCTGACGCTAAACCTAGTTGTCCTGACGCTAACCCTACTTTTCCTTACTCTAACCCTAGTTGTCCTGATGCTAACCCTAGTTGTCCTGACGCTAACCCTAGTTGTCCTGACGCTAACCCTACTTGTCCTGACGCTAACCCTACTTGTCCTGATGCTAACCCTAGTTGTCCTGATGCTAACCCTAGTTGTCCTGACGCTAACCCTACTTGTCCTGACGCTAACCCTAGTTGTCCTGACGCTAACCCTAGTTGTCCTGACGCTAACCCTACTTGTCCTGACGCTAACCCTAGTTGTCCTGACGCTAACCCTAGTTGTCCTGACGCTAACCCTAGTTATCTTGACGCTAACGCTAGTTGTCCTGACGCTAACCCTAGTTGTCCTGACGCTAACCCTAGTTGTCCTGACGCTAACACTACTTGTCCTGACGCTAACCCTAGTTGTCCTGACGCTAACCCTAGTTGTCCTTACTCTAACCCTAGTTGTCCTGACGCTAACCCTAGTTGTCCTGACGCTAACCCTAGTTGTCCTGACGCTAACCCTACTTGTCCTGACGCTAACCCTACTTGTCCTGATGCCAACCCTAGTTGTCCTGATGCTAACCCTAGTTGTCCTGACGCTAACCCTACTTGTCCTGACGCTAACCCTAGTTGTTCTGACGCTAACCCTAGTTGTCCTGACGCTAACCCTAGTTGTCCTGACGCTAACCCTAGTTGTCCTGACGCTAACCCTACTTGTCCTGACGCTAACCCTAGTTGTCCTGACGCTAACCCTAGTTGTCCTGACGATAACCCTAGTTGTCCTGACGCTAACCCTAGTTGTCCTGACGCTAACCCTACTTTTCCTTACTCTAACCCTAGTTGTCCTGACGCTAACCCTAGTTGTCCTGACGCTAACCCTAGTTGTCCTGACGCTAACCCTAGTTGTCCTGACGCTAACCCTACTTGTCCTGACGCTAACCCTACTTGTCCTGATGCTAACCCTAGTTGTCCTGATGCTAACCCTAGTTGTCCTGACGCTAACCCTACTTGTCCTGACGCTAACCCTAGTTGTCCTGACGCTAACCCTAGTTGTCCTGACGCTAACCCTACTTGTCCTGACGCTAACCCTAGTTGTCCTGACGCTAACCCTAGTTATCCTGACGCTAACGCTAGTTGTCCTGACGCTATCCCTAGTTGTCCTGACGCTAACCCTAGTTGTCCTGACGCTAACACTACTTGTCCTGACGCTAACCCTAGTTGTCCTGACGCTAACCCTAATTGTCCTGACGCTAACCCTAGTTGTCCTGATGCTAACACTACTTGTCCTGACGCTAACCCTACTTGTCCTGACGCTAATCCTACTTGTCCTGAGGCTAACCCTACTTGTCCTGACGCTAACCCTAGTTGTCCTGACGCTAACCCTAGTTGTCCTGACGCTAACCCTACTTGTCCTGACGCTAACCCTAGTTGTCCTGACGCTAACCCTAGTTGTCCTGACGCTAACCCTACTTGTCCTGACGATAACCCTAGTTGTCCTGACGCTAACCCTAGTTGTCCTGACGCTAACCCTACTTGTCCTTACTCTAACCCTAGTTGTCCTGACGCTAACCCTAATTGTCCTGACGCTAACCCTAGTTGTCCTGACGCTAACACTACTTGTCCTGACGCTAACCCTACTTGTCCTGACGCTAATCCTACTTGTCCTGAGGCTAACCCTACTTGTCCTGACGCTAACCCTAGTTGTCCTGACGCTAACCCTAGTTGTCCTGACGCTAACCCTAGTTGTCCTGACGCTAACCCTAGTTGTCCTGACGCTAACCCTACTTGTCCTGACGATAACCCTAGTTGTCCTGATGCTAACCCTAGTTGTCCTGACGCTAACCCTACTTGTCCTTACTCTAACCCTAGTTGTCCTGACGCTAACCCTAGTTGTCCTGACGCTAACCCTAGTTGTCCTGACGCTAACCCTACTTGTCCTGATGCTAACCCTAGTTGTCCTGATGCTAACCCTAGTTGTCCTGACGCTAAACCTACTTGTCCTGACGCTAACCCTAGTTGTCCTGACGCTAACCCTACTTGTCCTGACGCTAACCCTAGTTGTCCTGATGCTAACCCTACTTGTCCTGACGCTAACCCTAGTTGTCCTGACGCTAACCCTAGTTGTCCTGACGCTAACCCTAGTTGTCCTGACGCTAACCCTACTTGTCCTGACGCCAACCCTAGTTGTCCTGACGCTAACCCTCGTTGTCCTGACGCTAACCCTCGTTGTCCTGACGCTAACCCTACTTGTCCTGACGCTAACCCTAGTTGTCCTGACGCTAACCCTAGTTGTCCTGACGCTAACCCTACTTGTCCTGACGCTAACCCTAGTTGTCCTGATGCTAACCCTAGTTGTCCTGACGCTCACCCTAGTTATCCTGACGCTAACCCTAGTTGTCCTGACGCTAACCCTAGTTGTCCTGACGCTAACCCTAGTTGTCCTGACGCTAACCCTACTTGTCCTGACGCTAACCCTAGTTGTCCTGACGCTAACCCTAGTTGTCCTGACGCTAACCCTAGTTGTCCTGACGCTAACCCAACTTGTCCTGACTCTAACCCTAGTTGTCCTGACGCTAACCCTAGTTGTCCTGACGCTAACCCTACTTGTCCTGACGCTAACCCTACTTGTCCTGATGCTAACCCTAGTTGTCCTGACGCTAACCCTAGTTGTCCTGACGCTAACCCTACTTGTCCTGACGCTAACCCTAGTTATCCTGACGCTAACGCTAGTTGTCCTGACGCTAACCCTAGTTGTCCTGACGCTAACCCTAGTTGTCCTGACGCTAACACTACTTGTCCTGACGCTAACCCTAGTTGTCCTGACGCTAACCCTAATTGTCCTGACGCTAACCCTAGTTGTCCTGACGCTAACACTACTTGTCCTGACGCTAACCCTACTTGTCCTGACGCTAATCCTACTTGTCCTGAGGCTAACCCTACTTGTCCTGACGCTAACCCTAGTTGTCCTGACGCTAACCCTAGTTGTCCTGACGCTAACCCTAGTTGTCCTGACGCTAACCCTAGTTGTCCTGACGCTAACCCTACTTGTCCTGACGATAACCCTAGTTGTCCTGACGCTAACCCTAGTTGTCCTGACGCTAACCCTACTTGTCCTTACTCTAACCCTAGTTGTCCTGACGCTAACCCTAGTTGTCCTGACGCTAACCCTAGTTGTCCTGACGCTAACCCTACTTGTCCTGATGCTAACCCTAGTTGTCCTGATGCTAACCCTAGTTGTCCTGACGCTAACCCTACTTGTCCTGACGCTAACCCTAGTTGTCCTGACGCTAACCCTACTTGTCCTGACGCTAACCCTAGTTGTCCTGATGCTAACCCTACTTGTCCTGACGCTAACCCTAGTTGTCCTGACGCTAACCCTAGTTGTCCTGACGCTAACCCTACTTGTCCTGACGCCAACCCTAGTTGTCCTGATGCTAACCCTCGTTGTCCTGACGCTAACCCTCGTTGTCCTGACGCTAACCCTACTTGTCCTGACGCTAACCCTAGTTGTCCTGACGCTAACCCTAGTTGTCCTGACGCTAACACTACTTGTCCTGACGCTAACCCTAGTTGTCCTGACGCTAACCCTAGTTGTCCTGACGCTCACCCTAGTTATCCTGACGCTAACCCTAGTTGTCCTGACGCTAACCCTAGTTGTCCTGACGCTAACCCTACTTGTCCTGACGCTAACCCTAGTTGTCCTGACGCTAACCCTAGTTGTCCTGACGCTAACCCTAGTTGTCCTGACGCTAACCCAACTTGTCCTGACTCTAACCCTAGTTGTCCTGACGCTAACCCTAGTTGTCCTGACGCTAACCCTAGTTGTCCTGACGCTAACCCTACTTGTCCTGACGCTAACCCTACTTGTCCTGACGCTAACCCTAGTTGTCCTGATGCTAACCCTAGTTGTCCTGACGCTAACCCTACTTGTCCTGACGCTAACCCTAGTTGTCCTGACGCTAACCCTAGTTGTCCTGACGCTAACCCTAGTTGTCCTGATGCTAACCCTAGTTGTCCTGATGCTAACCCTAGTTGTCCTGACGCTAACCCTACTTGTCCTGACGCTAACCCTAGTTGTTCTGACGCTAACCCTAGTTGTCCTGATGCTAACCCTAATTGTCCTGACGCTAACCCTAGTTGTCCAGATGCTAACCCTAGTTGTCCTGACGCTAACCCTAGTTGTCCTGATGCTAACCCTAGTTGTCCTGACGCTAACCCTAGTTGTCCTGACGCTAACCCTAGTTGTCCAGATGCTAACCCTAGTTGTCCTGACGCTAACCCTAGTTGTCCTGGCGCTAACCCTAGTTGTCCTGGCGCTAACCCTAGTTGTCCTGGCGCTAACCCTAGTTGTCCTGACGCTAACCCTAGTTGTCCTGATGCTAACCCTAGTTGTCCTGACGCTAACCCTATTTGTCCTGACGCTAACCCTACTTGTCCTGACGCTAACCCTACTTGTCCTGACGCTAACTCTAGTTGTCCTGACGCTAACCCTAGTTGTCCTGACGCTAACCCTACTTGTCCTGACGCTAACCCTAGTTGTCCTGACGCTAACCCTAGTTGTCCTGACGCTAACCCTAGTTGTCCTGACGCTAACCCTACTTGTCCTGATGCTAACCCTAGTTGTCCTGATGCTAACCCTAGTTGTCCTGACGCTAACCCTACTTGTCCTGACGCTAACCCTAGTTGTTCTGACGCTAACCCTAGTTGTCCTGATGCTAACCCTAATTGTCCTGACGCTAACCCTAGTTGTCCAGATGCTAACCCTAGTTGTCCTGACGCTAACCCTAGTTGTCCTGACGCTAACCCTAGTTGTCCAGATGCTAACCCTAGTTGTCCTGACGCTAACCCTAGTTGTCCTGGCTCTAACCCTAGTTGTCCTGGCGCTAACCCTAGTTGTCCTGGCGCTAACCCTAGTTGTCCTGACGCTAACCCTAGTTGTCCTGGCGCTAACCCTAGTTGTCCTGGCGCTAACCCTAGTTGTCCTCACGCTAAGCCTAGTTGTCCTGACGCTAACCCTAGTTGTCCTGGCGCTAACCCTAGTTGTCCTGACGCTAACCCTAGTTGTCCTGACGCTAACCCTACTTGTCCTGATGCTAACCCTAGTTGTCCTGATGCTAACCCTAGTTGTCCTGACGCTAACCCTACTTGTCCTGACGCTAACCCTAGTTGTCCTGACGCTAACCCTACTTGTCTTGACGCTAACCCTACTTGTCCTGATGCTAACCCTAGTTGTCCTGATGCTAACCCTAGTTGTCCTGACGCTAACCCTACTTGTCCTGACGCTAACCCTAGTTGTCCTGACGCTAACCCTAGTTGTCCTGACGCTAACCCTACTTGTCCTGACGCTAACCCTAGTTGTCCTGACGCTAACCCTAGTTGTCCTGGCGCTAACCCTAGTTGTCCTGACGCTAACCCTAGTTGTCCTGGCGCTAACCCTAGTTGTCCTGGCGCTAACCCTAGTTGTCCTCACGCTAAGCCTAGTTGTCCTGACGCTAACCCTAGTTGTCCTGGCGCTAACCCTAGTTGTCCTGACGCTAACCCTAGTTGTCCTGACGCTAACCCTACTTGTCCTGATGCTAACCCTAGTTGTCCTGATGCTAACCCTAGTTGTCCTGACGCTAACCCTACTTGTCCTGACGCTAACCCTAGTTGTCCTGACGCTAACCCTACTTGTCCTGACGCTAACCCTACTTGTCCTGTTGCTAACCCTAGTTGTCCTGATGCTAACCCTAGTTGTCCTGACGCTAACCCTACTTGTCCTGACGCTAACCCTAGTTGTCCTGACGCTAACCCTAGTTGTCCTGACGCTAACCCTACTTGTCCTGACGCTAACCCTAGTTGTCCTGACGCTAACCCTAGTTGTCCTGACGCTAACCCTAGTTATCTTGACGCTAACGCTAGTTGACCTGACGCTAACCCTAGTTGTCCTGACGCTAACCCTAGTTGTCCTGACGCTAACACTACTTGTCCTGACGCTAACCCTAGTTGTCCTGACGCTAACCGTAGTTGTCCTTACTCTAACCCTAGTTGTCCTGACGCTAACCCTAGTTGTCCTGACGCTAACCCTAGTTGTCCTGACGCTAACCCTACTTGTCCTGACGCTAACCCTACTTGTCCTGATGCCAACCCTAGTTGTCCTGATGCTAACCCTAGTTGTCCTGACGCTAACCCTACTTGTCCTGACGCTAACCCTAGTTGTTCTGACGCTAACCCTAGTTGTCCTGGCGCTAACCCTAGTTGTCCTGACGCTAACCCTAGTTGTCCTGGCGCTAACCCTAGTTCTCCTGGCGCTAACCCTAGTTGTCCTCACGCTAAGCCTAGTTGTCCTGACGCTAACCCTAGTTGTCCTGGCGCTAACCCTAGTTGTCCTGACGCTAACCCTAGTTGTCCTGACGCTAACCCTACTTGTCCTGACGCTAACCCTAGTTGTCCTGATGCTAACCCTAGTTGTCCTGACGCTAACCCTACTTGTCCTGACGCTAACCCTAGTTGTCCTGACGCTAACCCTAGTTGTCCTGACGCTAACCCTAGTTGTCCTGACGCTAACCCTACTTGTCCTGACGATAACCCTAGTTGTCCTGACGCTAACCCTAGTTGTCCTGACGCTAACCCTACTTGTCCTTACTCTAACCCTAGTTGTCCTGACGCTAACCCTAGTTGTCCTGACGCTAACCCTAGTTGTCCTGACGCTAACCCTAGTTGTCCTGGCGCTAACCCTAGTTGTCCTGACGCTAACCCTAGTTGTCCTGGCGCTAACCCTAGTTGTCCTGGCGCTAACCCTAGTTGTCCTCACGCTAAGCCTAGTTGTCCTGACGCTAACCCTAGTTGTCCTGGCGCTAACCCTAGTTGTCCTGACGCTAACCCTAGTTGTCCTGACGCTAACCCTACTTGTCCTGACGCTAACCCTAGTTGTCCTGATGCTAACCCTAGTTGTCCTGACGCTAACCCTACTTGTCCTGACGCTCACCCTAGTTGTCCTGACGCTAACCCTAGTTGTCCTGACGCTAACCCTAGTTGTCCTGACGCTAACCCTAGTTGTCCTGACGCTAACCCTACTTGTCCTGACGATAACCCTAGTTGTCCTGACGCTAACCCTAGTTGTCCTGACGCTAACCCTACTTGTCCTTACTCTAACCCTAGTTGTCCTGACGCTAACCCTAGTTGTCCTGACGCTAACCCTAGTTGTCCTGACGCTAACCCTAGTTGTCCTGACGCTAACCCTACTTGTCCTGATGCTAACCCTAGTTGTCCTGATGCTAACCCTAGTTGTCCTGACGCTAACCCTACTTGTCCTGACGCTAACCCTAGTTGTCCTGACGCTAACCCTACTTGTCCTGACGCTAACCCTAGTTGTCCTGATGCTAACCCTACTTGTCCTGACGCTAACCCTAGTTGTCCTGACGCTAACCCTAGTTGTCCTGACGCTAACCCTACTTGTCCTGACGCCAACCCTAGTTGTCCTGATGCTAACCCTCGTTGTCCTGACGCTAACCCTCGTTGTCCTGACGCTAACCCTACTTGTCCTGACGCTAACCCTAGTTGTCCTGACGCTAACCCTAGTTGTCCTGACGCTAACACTACTTGTCCTGACGCTAACCCTAGTTGTCCTGACGCTAACCCTAGTTGTCCTGACGCTCACCCTAGTTATCCTGACGCTAACCCTAGTTGTCCTGACGCTAACACTAGTTGTCCTGACGCTAACCCTACTTGTCCTGACGCTAACCCTAGTTGTCCTGACGCTAACCCTAGTTGTCCTGACGCTAACCCTAGTTGTCCTGACGCTAACCCAACTTGTCCTGACTCTAACCCTAGTTGTCCTGACGCTAACCCTAGTTGTCCTGACGCTAACCCTAGTTGTCCTGACGCTAACCCTACTTGTCCTGACGCTAACCCTACTTGTCCTGACGCTAACCCTAGTTGTCCTGATGCTAACCCTAGTTGTCCTGACGCTAACCCTACTTGTCCTGACGCTAACCCTAGTTGTCCTGACGCTAACCCTAGTTGTCCTGACGCTAACCCTAGTTGTCCTGACGCTAACCCTACTTGTCCTGACGCTAACCCTAGTTGTCCAGATGCTAACCCTAGTTGTCCTGACGCTAACCCTAGTTGTCCTGGCGCTAACCCTAGTTGTCCTGGCGCTAACCCTAGTTGTCCTGACGCTAACCCTAGTTGTCCTGGCGCTAACCCTAGTTGTCCTGACGCTAACCCAACTTGTACTGACTCTAACCCTAGTTGTCCTGACGCTAACCCTAGTTGTCCTGACGCTAACCCTAGTTGTCCTGACGCTAACCCTACTTGTCCTGACGCTAACCCTACTTGTCCTGACGCTAACCCTAGTTGTCCTGATGCTAACCCTAGTTGTCCTGACGCTAACCCTACTTGTCCTGACGCTAACCCTAGTTGCCTGACGCTAACCCTAGTTGTCCTGACGCTAACCCTACTTGTCCTGACGCTAACCCTACTTGTCCTGATGCTAACCCTAGTTGTCCTGATGCTAACCCTAGTTGTCCTGACGCTAACCCTACTTGTCCTGACGCTAACCCTAGTTGTTCTGACGCTAACCCTAGTTGTCCTGATGCTAACCCTAATTGTCCTGACGCTAACCCTAGTTGTCCAGATGCTAACCCTAGTTGTCCTGACGCTAACCCTAGTTGTCCTGATGCTAACCCTAGTTGTCCTGACGCTAACCCTAGTTGTCCTGACGCTAACCCTAGTTGTCCAGATGCTAACCCTAGTTGTCCTGACGCTAACCCTAGTTGTCCTGGCGCTAACCCTAGTTGTCCTGGCGCTAACCCTAGTTGTCCTGGCGCTAACCCTAGTTGTCCTGACGCTAACCCTAGTTGTCCTGGCGCTAACCCTAGTTGTCCTGGCGCTAACCCTAGTTGTCCTCACGCTAAGCCTAGTTGTCCTGACGCTAACCCTAGTTGTCCTGGCGCTAACCCTAGTTGTCCTGACGCTAACCCTAGTTGTCCTGACGCTAACCCTACTTGTCCTGATGCTAACCCTAGTTGTCCTGATGCTAACCCTAGTTGTCCTGACGCTAACCCTACTTGTCCTGACGCTAACCCTAGTTGTCCTGACGCTAACCCTACTTGTCCTGACGCTAACCCTACTTGTCCTGATGCTAACCCTAGTTGTCCTGATGCTAACCCTAGTTGTCCTGACGCTAACCCTACTTGTCCTGACGCTAACCCTAGTTGTCCTGACGCTAACCCTAGTTGTCCTGACGCTAACCCTACTTGTCCTGACGCTAACCCTAGTTGTCCTGACGCTAACCCTAGTTGTCCTGGCGCTAACCCTAGTTGTCCTGACGCTAACCCTAGTTGTCCTGGCGCTAACCCTAGTTGTCCTGACGCTAACCCTAGTTGTCCTGGCGCTAACCCTAGTTGTCCTGGCGCTAACCCTAGTTGTCCACACGCTAAGCCTAGTTGTCCTGACGCTAACCCTAGTTGTCCTGGCGCTAACCCTAGTTGTCCTGACGCTAACCCTAGTTGTCCTGACGCTAACCCTACTTGTCCTGATGCTAACCCTAGTTGTCCTGATGCTAACCCTAGTTGTCCTGACGCTAACCCTACTTGTCCTGACGCTAACCCTACTTGTCCTGACGCTAACCCTACTTGTCCTGACGCTAACCCTACTTGTCCTGATGCTAACCCTAGTTGTCCTGACGCTAACCCTAGTTGTCCTGACGCTAACCCTACTTGTCCTGACGCTAACCCTAGTTGTCCTGACGCTAACCCTAGTTGTCCTGACGCTAACCCTACTTGTCCTGACGCTAACCCTAGTTGTCAAGACGCTAACCCTAGTTGTCCTGACGCTAACCCTAGTTATCTTGACGCTAACGCTAGTTGTCCTGACGCTAACCCTAGTTATCCTGACGCTAACCCTAGTTGTCCTGACGCTAACACTACTTGTCCTGACGCTAACCCTAGTTGTCCTGACGCTAACCCTAGTTGTCCTTACTCTAACCCTAGTTGTCCTGACGCTAACCCTAGTTGTCCTGACGCTAACCCTAGTTGTCCTGATGCTAACCCTACTTGTCCTGACGCTAACCCTACTTGTCCTGATGCCAACCCTAGTTGTCCTGATGCTAACCCTAGTTGTCCTGACGCTAACCCTAGTTGTCCTGGCGCTAACCCTAGTTGTCCTGGCGCTAACCCTAGTTGTCCTGGCGCTAACCCTAGTTGTCCTGACGCTAACCCTAGTTGTCCTGGCGCTAACCCTAGTTGTCCTGACGCTAACCCAACTTGTACTGACTCTAACCCTAGTTGTCCTGACGCTAACCCTAGTTGTCCTGACGCTAACCCTAGTTGTCCTGACGCTAACCCTACTTGTCCTGACGCTAACCCTACTTGTCCTGACGCTAACCCTAGTTGTCCTGATGCTAACCCTAGTTGTCCTGACGCTAACCCTACTTGTCCTGACGCTAACCCTAGTTGCCTGACGCTAACCCTAGTTGTCCTGACGCTAACCCTACTTGTCCTGACGCTAACCCTACTTGTCCTGATGCTAACCCTAGTTGTCCTGATGCTAACCCTAGTTGTCCTGACGCTAACCCTACTTGTCCTGACGCTAACCCTAGTTGTTCTGACGCTAACCCTAGTTGTCCTGATGCTAACCCTAATTGTCCTGACGCTAACCCTAGTTGTCCAGATGCTAACCCTAGTTGTCCTGACGCTAACCCTAGTTGTCCTGATGCTAACCCTAGTTGTCCTGACGCTAACCCTAGTTGTCCTGACGCTAACCCTAGTTGTCCAGATGCTAACCCTAGTTGTCCTGACGCTAACCCTAGTTGTCCTGGCGCTAACCCTAGTTGTCCTGGCGCTAACCCTAGTTGTCCTGGCGCTAACCCTAGTTGTCCTGACGCTAACCCTAGTTGTCCTGGCGCTAACCCTAGTTGTCCTGGCGCTAACCCTAGTTGTCCTCACGCTAAGCCTAGTTGTCCTGACGCTAACCCTAGTTGTCCTGGCGCTAACCCTAGTTGTCCTGACGCTAACCCTAGTTGTCCTGACGCTAACCCTACTTGTCCTGATGCTAACCCTAGTTGTCCTGATGCTAACCCTAGTTGTCCTGACGCTAACCCTACTTGTCCTGACGCTAACCCTAGTTGTCCTGACGCTAACCCTACTTGTCCTGACGCTAACCCTACTTGTCCTGATGCTAACCCTAGTTGTCCTGATGCTAACCCTAGTTGTCCTGACGCTAACCCTACTTGTCCTGACGCTAACCCTAGTTGTCCTGACGCTAACCCTAGTTGTCCTGACGCTAACCCTACTTGTCCTGACGCTAACCCTAGTTGTCCTGACGCTAACCCTAGTTGTCCTGGCGCTAACCCTAGTTGTCCTGACGCTAACCCTAGTTGTCCTGGCGCTAACCCTAGTTGTCCTGACGCTAACCCTAGTTGTCCTGGCGCTAACCCTAGTTGTCCTGGCGCTAACCCTAGTTGTCCACACGCTAAGCCTAGTTGTCCTGACGCTAACCCTAGTTGTCCTGGCGCTAACCCTAGT
This sequence comes from Phyllobates terribilis, assembly GCF_046119375.1. NCBI lineage: Eukaryota > Metazoa > Chordata > Amphibia > Anura > Dendrobatidae > Phyllobates > Phyllobates terribilis. Next base: position 1,514,211 of record NW_027363002.1, on the reverse strand, counting down.
TGTCCTGACGCTAACCCTAGTTGTCCTGACGCTAACCCTACTTGTCCTGATGCTAACCCTAGTTGTCCTGATGCTAACCCTAGTTGTCCTGACGCTAACCCTACTTGTCCTGACGCTAACCCTACTTGTCCTGACGCTAACCCTACTTGTCCTGACGCTAACCCTACTTGTCCTGATGCTAACCCTAGTTGTCCTGACGCTAACCCTAGTTGTCCTGACGCTAACCCTACTTGTCCTGACGCTAACCCTAGTTGTCCTGACGCTAACCCTAGTTGTCCTGACGCTAACCCTACTTGTCCTGACGCTAACCCTAGTTGTCAAGACGCTAACCCTAGTTGTCCTGACGCTAACCCTAGTTATCTTGACGCTAACGCTAGTTGTCCTGACGCTAACCCTAGTTATCCTGACGCTAACCCTAGTTGTCCTGACGCTAACACTACTTGTCCTGACGCTAACCCTAGTTGTCCTGACGCTAACCCTAGTTGTCCTTACTCTAACCCTAGTTGTCCTGACGCTAACCCTAGTTGTCCTGACGCTAACCCTAGTTGTCCTGATGCTAACCCTACTTGTCCTGACGCTAACCCTACTTGTCCTGATGCCAACCCTAGTTGTCCTGATGCTAACCCTAGTTGTCCTGACGCTAACCCTACTTGTCCTGACGCTAACCCTAGTTGTTCTGACGCTAACCCTAGTTGTCCTGACGCTAACCCTAGTTGTCCTGACGCTAACCCTAGTTGTCCTGACGCTAACTCTACTTGTCCTGACGCTAACCCTAGTTGTCCTGACGATAACCCTAGTTGTCCTGACGATAACCCTAGTTGTCCTGACGCTAACCCTAGTTGTCCTGACGCTAACCCTACTTTTCCTTACTCTAACCCTAGTTGTCCTGACGCTAACCCTAGTTGTCCTGACGCTAACCCTAGTTGTCCTGACGCTAACCCTAGTTGTCCTGACGCTAACCCTACTTGTCCTGATGCTAACCCTAGTTGTCCTGATGCTAACCCTAGTTGTCCTGACGCTAACCCTACTTGTCCTGACGCTAACCCTAGTTGTCCTGACGCTAACCCTACTTGTCCTGACGCTAACCCTAGTTGTCCTGATGCTAACCCTACTTGTCCTGACGCTAACCCTAGTTGTCCTGACGCTAACCCTAGTTGTCCTGACGCTAACCCTACTTGTCCTGACGCCAACCCAAGTTGTCCTGATGCTAACCCTCGTTGTCCTGACGCTAACCCTCGTTGTCCTGACGCTAACCCTACTTGTCCTGACGCTAACCCTAGTTGTCCTGACGCTAACCCTAGTTGTCCTGACGCTAACCCTACTTGTCCTGACGCTAACCCTAGTTGTCCTGACGCTAACAATAGTTGTCCTGACGCTCACCCTAGTTATCCTGACGCTAACCCTAGTTGTCCTGACGCTAACCCTAGTTGTCCTGACGCTAACCCTACTTGTCCTGACGCTAACCCTAGTTGTCCTGACGCTAACCCTAGTTGTCCTGACGCTAACCCTAGTTGTCCTGACGCTAACCCAACTTGTCCTGACTCTAACCCTAGTTGTCCTGACGCTAACCCTAGTTATCTTGACGCTAACGCTAGTTGACCTGACGCTAACCCTAGTTGTCCTGACGCTAACCCTAGTTGTCCTGACGCTAACACTACTTGTCCTGACGCTAACCCTAGTTGTCCTGACGCTAACCCTAGTTGTCCTTACTCTAACCCTAGTTGTCCTGACGCTAACCCTAGTTGTCCTGACGCTAACCCTAGTTGTCCTGACGCTAACCCTACTTGTCCTGACGCTAACCCTACTTGTCCTGATGCCAACCCTAGTTGTCCTGATGCTAACCCTAGTTGTCCTGACGCTAACCCTACTTGTCCTGACGCTAACCCTAGTTGTTCTGACGCTAACCCTAGTTGTCCTGGCGCTAACCCTAGTTGTCCTGACGCTAACCCTAGTTGTCCTGGCGCTAACCCTAGTTGTCCTGGCGCTAACCCTAGTTGTCCTCACGCTAAGCCTAGTTGTCCTGACGCTAACCCTAGTTGTCCTGGCGCTAACCCTAGTTGTCCTGACGCTAACCCTCGTTGTCCTGACGCTAACCCTACTTGTCCTGACGCTAACCCTAGTTGTCCTGACGCTAACCCTAGTTGTCCTGACGCTAACACTACTTGTCCTGACGCTAACCCTAGTTGTCCTGACGCTCACCCTAGTTATCCTGACGCTAACCCTAGTTGTCCTGACGCTAACACTAGTTGTCCTGACGCTAACCCTACTTGTCCTGACGCTAACCCTAGTTGTCCTGACGCTAACCCTAGTTGTCCTGACGCTAACCCTAGTTGTCCTGACGCTAACCCAACTTGTCCTGACTCTAACCCTAGTTGTCCTGACGCTAACCCTAGTTGTCCTGACGCTAACCCTAGTTGTCCTGACGCTAACCCTACTTGTCCTGACGCTAACCCTACTTGTCCTGACGCTAACCCTAGTTGTCCTGATGCTAACCCTAGTTGTCCTGACGCTAACCCTACTTGTCCTGACGCTAACCCTAGTTGTCCTGACGCTAACCCTAGTTGTCCTGACGCTAACCCTAGTTGTCCTGACGCTAACCCTACTTGTCCTGACGCTAACCCTAGTTGTCCAGATGCTAACCCTAGTTGTCCTGACGCTAACCCTAGTTGTCCTGGCGCTAACCCTAGTTGTCCTGGCGCTAACCCTAGTTGTCCTGACGCTAACCCTAGTTGTCCTGGCGCTAACCCTAGTTGTCCTGACGCTAACCCAACTTGTACTGACTCTAACCCTAGTTGTCCTGACGCTAACCCTAGTTGTCCTGACGCTAACCCTAGTTGTCCTGACGCTAACCCTACTTGTCCTGACGCTAACCCTACTTGTCCTGACGCTAACCCTAGTTGTCCTGATGCTAACCCTAGTTGTCCTGACGCTAACCCTACTTGTCCTGACGCTAACCCTAGTTGCCTGACGCTAACCCTAGTTGTCCTGACGCTAACCCTACTTGTCCTGACGCTAACCCTACTTGTCCTGATGCTAACCCTAGTTGTCCTGATGCTAACCCTAGTTGTCCTGACGCTAACCCTACTTGTCCTGACGCTAACCCTAGTTGTTCTGACGCTAACCCTAGTTGTCCTGATGCTAACCCTAATTGTCCTGACGCTAACCCTAGTTGTCCAGATGCTAACCCTAGTTGTCCTGACGCTAACCCTAGTTGTCCTGATGCTAACCCTAGTTGTCCTGACGCTAACCCTAGTTGTCCTGACGCTAACCCTAGTTGTCCAGATGCTAACCCTAGTTGTCCTGACGCTAACCCTAGTTGTCCTGGCGCTAACCCTAGTTGTCCTGGCGCTAACCCTAGTTGTCCTGGCGCTAACCCTAGTTGTCCTGACGCTAACCCTAGTTGTCCTGGCGCTAACCCTAGTTGTCCTGGCGCTAACCCTAGTTGTCCTCACGCTAAGCCTAGTTGTCCTGACGCTAACCCTAGTTGTCCTGGCGCTAACCCTAGTTGTCCTGACGCTAACCCTAGTTGTCCTGACGCTAACCCTACTTGTCCTGATGCTAACCCTAGTTGTCCTGATGCTAACCCTAGTTGTCCTGACGCTAACCCTACTTGTCCTGACGCTAACCCTAGTTGTCCTGACGCTAACCCTACTTGTCCTGACGCTAACCCTACTTGTCCTGATGCTAACCCTAGTTGTCCTGATGCTAACCCTAGTTGTCCTGACGCTAACCCTACTTGTCCTGACGCTAACCCTAGTTGTCCTGACGCTAACCCTAGTTGTCCTGACGCTAACCCTACTTGTCCTGACGCTAACCCTAGTTGTCCTGACGCTAACCCTAGTTGTCCTGGCGCTAACCCTAGTTGTCCTGACGCTAACCCTAGTTGTCCTGGCGCTAACCCTAGTTGTCCTGACGCTAACCCTAGTTGTCCTGGCGCTAACCCTAGTTGTCCTGGCGCTAACCCTAGTTGTCCACACGCTAAGCCTAGTTGTCCTGACGCTAACCCTAGTTGTCCTGGCGCTAACCCTAGTTGTCCTGACGCTAACCCTAGTTGTCCTGACGCTAACCCTACTTGTCCTGATGCTAACCCTAGTTGTCCTGATGCTAACCCTAGTTGTCCTGACGCTAACCCTACTTGTCCTGACGCTAACCCTACTTGTCCTGACGCTAACCCTACTTGTCCTGACGCTAACCCTACTTGTCCTGATGCTAACCCTAGTTGTCCTGACGCTAACCCTAGTTGTCCTGACGCTAACCCTACTTGTCCTGACGCTAACCCTAGTTGTCCTGACGCTAACCCTAGTTGTCCTGACGCTAACCCTACTTGTCCTGACGCTAACCCTAGTTGTCAAGACGCTAACCCTAGTTGTCCTGACGCTAACCCTAGTTATCTTGACGCTAACGCTAGTTGTCCTGACGCTAACCCTAGTTATCCTGACGCTAACCCTAGTTGTCCTGACGCTAACACTACTTGTCCTGACGCTAACCCTAGTTGTCCTGACGCTAACCCTAGTTGTCCTTACTCTAACCCTAGTTGTCCTGACGCTAACCCTAGTTGTCCTGACGCTAACCCTAGTTGTCCTGATGCTAACCCTACTTGTCCTGACGCTAACCCTACTTGTCCTGATGCCAACCCTAGTTGTCCTGATGCTAACCCTAGTTGTCCTGACGCTAACCCTAGTTGTCCTGGCGCTAACCCTAGTTGTCCTGGCGCTAACCCTAGTTGTCCTGGCGCTAACCCTAGTTGTCCTGACGCTAACCCTAGTTGTCCTGGCGCTAACCCTAGTTGTCCTGACGCTAACCCAACTTGTACTGACTCTAACCCTAGTTGTCCTGACGCTAACCCTAGTTGTCCTGACGCTAACCCTAGTTGTCCTGACGCTAACCCTACTTGTCCTGATGCTAACCCTACTTGTCCTGACGCTAACCCTAGTTGTCCTGATGCTAACCCTAGTTGTCCTGACGCTAACCCTACTTGTCCTGACGCTAACCCTACTTGTCCTGATGCTAACCCTAGTTGTCCTGATGCTAACCCTAGTTGTCCTGACGCTAACCCTACTTGTCCTGACGCTAACCCTAGTTGTTCTGACGCTAACCCTAGTTGTCCTGATGCTAACCCTAATTGTCCTGACGCTAACCCTAGTTGTCCAGATGCTAACCCTAGTTGTCCTGACGCTAACCCTAGTTGTCCTGATGCTAACCCTAGTTGTCCTGACGCTAACCCTAGTTGTCCTGACGCTAACCCTAGTTGTCCAGATGCTAACCCTAGTTGTCCTGACGCTAACCCTAGTTGTCCTGGCGCTAACCCTAGTTGTCCTGGCGCTAACCCTAGTTGTCCTGGCGCTAACCCTAGTTGTCCTGACGCTAACCCTAGTTGTCCTGGCGCTAACCCTAGTTGTCCTGGCGCTAACCCTAGTTGTCCTCACGCTAAGCCTAGTTGTCCTGACGCTAACCCTAGTTGTCCTGGCGCTAACCCTAGTTGTCCTGACGCTAACCCTAGTTGTCCTGACGCTAACCCTACTTGTCCTGATGCTAACCCTAGTTGTCCTGATGCTAACCCTAGTTGTCCTGACGCTAACCCTACTTGTCCTGACGCTAACCCTAGTTGTCCTGACGCTAACCCTACTTGTCCTGACGCTAACCCTACTTGTCCTGATGCTAACCCTAGTTGTCCTGATGCTAACCCTAGTTGTCCTGACGCTAACCCTACTTGTCCTGACGCTAACCCTAGTTGTCCTGACGCTAACCCTAGTTGTCCTGACGCTAACCCTACTTGTCCTGACGCTAACCCTAGTTGTCCTGACGCTAACCCTAGTTGTCCTGGCGCTAACCCTAGTTGTCCTGACGCTAACCCTAGTTGTCCTGGCGCTAACCCTAGTTGTCCTGACGCTAACCCTAGTTGTCCTGGCGCTAACCCTAGTTGTCCTGGCGCTAACCCTAGTTGTCCACACGCTAAGCCTAGTTGTCCTGACGCTAACCCTAGTTGTCCTGGCGCTAACCCTAGTTGTCCTGACGCTAACCCTAGTTGTCCTGACGCTAACCCTACTTGTCCTGATGCTAACCCTAGTTGTCCTGATGCTAACCCTAGTTGTCCTGACGCTAACCCTACTTGTCCTGACGCTAACCCTACTTGTCCTGACGCTAACCCTACTTGTCCTGACGCTAACCCTACTTGTCCTGATGCTAACCCTAGTTGTCCTGACGCTAACCCTAGTTGTCCTGACGCTAACCCTACTTGTCCTGACGCTAACCCTAGTTGTCCTGACGCTAACCCTAGTTGTCCTGACGCTAACCCTACTTGTCCTGACGCTAACCCTAGTTGTCAAGACGCTAACCCTAGTTGTCCTGACGCTAACCCTAGTTATCTTGACGCTAACGCTAGTTGTCCTGACGCTAACCCTAGTTATCCTGACGCTAACCCTAGTTGTCCTGACGCTAACACTACTTGTCCTGACGCTAACCCTAGTTGTCCTGATGCTAACCCTAGTTGTCCTTACTCTAACCCTAGTTGTCCTGACGCTAACCCTAGTTGTCCTGACTCTAACCCTAGTTGTCCTGATGCTAACCCTACTTGTCCTGACGCTAACCCTACTTGTCCTGATGCCAACCCTAGTTGTCCTGATGCTAACCCTAGTTGTCCTGACGCTAACCCTACTTGTCCTGACGCTAACCCTAGTTGTTCTGACGCTAACCCTAGTTGTCCTGACGCTAACCCTAGTTGTCCTGACGCTAACCCTAGTTGTCCTGACGCTAACTCTACTTGTCCTGACGCTAACCCTAGTTGTCCTGACGATAACCCTAGTTGTCCTGACGATAACCCTAGTTGTCCTGACGCTAACCCTAGTTGTCCTGACGCTAACCCTACTTTTCCTTACTCTAACCCTAGTTGTCCTGACGCTAACCCTAGTTGTCCTGACGCTAACCCTAGTTGTCCTGACGCTAACCCTAGTTGTCCTGACGCTAACCCTACTTGTCCTGATGCTAACCCTAGTTGTCCTGATGCTAACCCTAGTTGTCCTGACGCTAACCCTACTTGTCCTGACGCTAACCCTAGTTGTCCTGACGCTAACCCTACTTGTCCTGACGCTAACCCTAGTTGTCCTGATGCTAACCCTACTTGTCCTGACGCTAACCCTAGTTGTCCTGACGCTAACCCTAGTTGTCCTGACGCTAACCCTACTTGTCCTGACGCCAACCCAAGTTGTCCTGATGCTAACCCTCGTTGTCCTGACGCTAACCCTCGTTGTCCTGACGCTAACCCTACTTGTCCTGACGCTAACCCTAGTTGTCCTGACGCTAACCCTAGTTGTCCTGACGCTAACCCTACTTGTCCTGACGCTAACCCTAGTTGTCCTGACGCTAACAATAGTTGTCCTGACGCTCACCCTAGTTATCCTGACGCTAACCCTAGTTGTCCTGACGCTAACCCTAGTTGTCCTGACGCTAACCCTACTTGTCCTGACGCTAACCCTAGTTGTCCTGACGCTAACCCTAGTTGTCCTGACGCTAACCCTAGTTGTCCTGACGCTAACCCAACTTGTCCTGACTCTAACCCTAGTTGTCCTGACGCTAACCCTAGTTATCTTGACGCTAACGCTAGTTGACCTGACGCTAACCCTAGTTGTCCTGACGCTAACCCTAGTTGTCCTGACGCTAACACTACTTGTCCTGACGCTAACCCTAGTTGTCCTGACGCTAACCCTAGTTGTCCTTACTCTAACCCTAGTTGTCCTGACGCTAACCCTAGTTGTCCTGACGCTAACCCTAGTTGTCCTGACGCTAACCCTACTTGTCCTGACGCTAACCCTACTTGTCCTGATGCCAACCCTAGTTGTCCTGATGCTAACCCTAGTTGTCCTGACGCTAACCCTACTTGTCCTGACGCTAACCCTAGTTGTTCTGACGCTAACCCTAGTTGTCCTGGCGCTAACCCTAGTTGTCCTGACGCTAACCCTAGTTGTCCTGGCGCTAACCCTAGTTGTCCTGGCGCTAACCCTAGTTGTCCTCACGCTAAGCCTAGTTGTCCTGACGCTAACCCTAGTTGTCCTGGCGCTAACCCTAGTTGTCCTGACGCTAACCCTAGTTGTCCTGACGCTAACCCTACTTGTCCTGACGCTAACCCTAGTTGTCCTGATGCTAACCCTAGTTGTCCTGACGCTAACCCTACTTGTCCTGACGCTAACCCTAGTTGTCCTGACGCTAACCCTAGTTGTCCTGACGCTAACCCTAGTTGTCCTGACGCTAACCCTACTTGTCCTGACGATAACCCTAGTTGTCCTGACGCTAACCCTAGTTGTCCTGACGCTAACCCTACTTGTCCTTACTCTAACCCTAGTTGTCCTGACGCTAACCCTAGTTGTCCTGACGCTAACCCTAGTTGTCCTGATGCTAACCCTAGTTGTCCTGGCGCTAACCCTAGTTGTCCTGACGCTAACCCTAGTTGTCCTGGCGCTAACCCTAGTTGTCCTGGCGCTAACCCTAGTTGTCCTCACGCTAAGCCTAGTTGTCCTGACGCTAACCCTAGTTGCCTGGCGCTAACCCTAATTGTCCTGACGCTAACCCTAGTTGTCCTGACGCTAACCCTACTTGTCCTGACGCTAACCCTAGTTGTCCTGATGCTAACCCTAGTTGTCCTGACGCTAACCCTACTTGTCCTGACGCTCACCCTAGTTGTCCTGACGCTAACCCTAGTTGTCCTGACGCTAACCCTAGTTGTCCTGACGCTAACCCTAGTTGTCCTGACGCTAACCCTACTTGTCCTGACGATAACCCTAGTTGTCCTGACGCTAACCCTAGTTGTCCTGACGCTAACCCTACTTGTCCTTACTCTAACCCTAGTTGTCCTGACGCTAACCCTAGTTGTCCTGACGCTAACCCTAGTTGTCCTGACGCTAACCCTAGTTGTCCTGACGCTAACCCTACTTGTCCTGATGCTAACCCTAGTTGTCCTGATGCTAACCCTAGTTGTCCTGACGCTAACCCTACTTGTCCTGACGCTAACCCTAGTTGTCCTGACGCTAACCCTACTTGTCCTGACGCTAACCCTAGTTGTCCTGATGCTAACCCTACTTGTCCTGACGCTAACCCTAGTTGTCCTGACGCTAACCCTAGTTGTCCTGACGCTAACCCTACTTGTCCTGACGCCAACCCTAGTTGTCCTGATGCTAACACTCGTTGTCCTGACGCTAACCCTCGTTGTCCTGACGCTAACCCTACTTGTCCTGACGCTAACCCTAGTTGTCCTGACGCTAACCCTAGTTGTCCTGACGCTAACACTACTTGTCCTGACGCTAACCCTAGTTGTCCTGACGCTAACCCTAGTTGTCCTGACGCTCACCCTAGTTATCCTGACGCTAACCCTAGTTGTCCTGACGCTAACACTAGTTGTCCTGACGCTAACCCTACTTGTCCTGACGCTAACCCTAGTTGTCCTGACGCTAACCCTAGTTGTCCTGACGCTAACCCTAGTTGTCCTGACGCTAACCCAACTTGTCCTGACTCTAACCCTAGTTGTCCTGACGCTAACCCTAGTTGTCCTGACGCTAACCCTAGTTGTCCTGACGCTAACCCTACTTGTCCTGACGCTAACCCTACTTGTCCTGACGCTAACCCTAGTTGTCCTGATGCTAACCCTAGTTGTCCTGACGCTAACCCTACTTGTCCTGACGCTAACCCTAGTTGTCCTGACGCTAACCCTAGTTGTCCTGACGCTAACCCTACTTGTCCTGACGCTAACCCTAGTTGTCCAGATGCTAACCCTAGTTGTCCTGACGCTAACCCTAGTTGTCCTGGCGCTAACCCTAGTTGTCCTGGCGCTAACCCTAGTTGTCCTGGCGCTAACCCTAGTTGTCCTGACGCTAACCCTAGTTGTCCTGGCGCTAACCCTAGTTGTCCTGACGATAACCCAACTTGTACTGACTCTAACCCTAGTTGTCCTGACGCTAACCCTAGTTGTCCTGACGCTAACCCTAGTTGTCCTGACGCTAACCCTACTTGTCCTGACGCTAACCCTACTTGTCCTGACGCTAACCCTAGTTGTCCTGATGCTAACCCTAGTTGTCCTGACGCTAACCCTACTTGTCCTGACGCTAACCCTAGTTGCCTGACGCTAACCCTAGTTGTCCTGACGCTAACCCTACTTGTCCTGACGCTAACCCTACTTGTCCTGATGCTAACCCTAGTTGTCCTGATGCTAACCCTAGTTGTCCTGACGCTAACCCTACTTGTCCTGACGCTAACCCTAGTTGTTCTGACGCTAACCCTAGTTGTCCTGATGCTAACCCTAATTGTCCTGACGCTAACCCTAGTTGTCCAGATGCTAACCCTAGTTGTCCTGACGCTAACCCTAGTTGTCCTGATGCTAACCCTAGTTGTCCTGACGCTAACCCTAGTTGTCCTGACGCTAACCCTAGTTGTCCAGATGCTAACCCTAGTTGTCCTGACGCTAACCCTAGTTGTCCTGGCGCTAACCCTAGTTGTCCTGGCGCTAACCCTAGTTGTCCTGGCGCTAACCCTAGTTGTCCTGACGCTAACCCTAGTTGTCCTGGCGCTAACCCTAGTTGTCCTGGCGCTAACCCTAGTTGTCCTCACGCTAAGCCTAGTTGTCCTGACGCTAACCCTAGTTGTCCTGGCGCTAACCCTAGTTGTCCTGACGCTAACCCTAGTTGTCCTGATGCTAACCCTAGTTGTCCTGATGCTAACCCTAGTTGTCCTGACGCTAACCCTACTTGTCCTGACGCTAACCCTAGTTGTCCTGACGCTAACCCTAGTTGTCCTGATGCTAACCCTAGTTGTCCTGACGCTAACCCTACTTGTCCTGACGCTAACCCTAGTTGTCCTGACGCTAACCCTACTTGTCCTGACGCTAACCCTACTTGTCCTGATGCTAACCCTAGTTGTCCTGATGCTAACCCTAGTTGTCCTGACGCTAACCCTAGTTGTCCTGACGCTAACCCTACTTGTCCTGACGCTAACCCTACTTGTCCTGATGCTAACCCTAGTTGTCCTGATGCTAACCCTAGTTGTCCTGACGCTAACCCTACTTGTCCTGACGCTAACCCTAGTTGTCCTGACGCTAACCCTAGTTGTCCTGGCGCTAACCCTAGTTGTCCTGACGCTAACCCTAGTTGTCCTGGCGCTAACCCTAGTTGTCCTGACGCTAACCCTAGTTGTCCTGGCGCTAACCCTAGTTGTCCTGGCGCTAACCCTAGTTGTCCACACGCTAAGCCTAGTTGTCCTGACGCTAACCCTAGTTGTCCTGGCGCTAACCCTAGTTGTCCTGACGCTAACCCTAGTTCTCCTGACGCTAACCCTACTTGTCCTGATGCTAACCCTAGTTGTCCTGATGCTAACCCTAGTTGTCCTGACGCTAACCCTACTTGTCCTGACGCTAACCCTACTTGTCCTGACGCTAACCCTACTTGTCCTGACGCTAACCCTACTTGTCCTGATGCTAACCCTAGTTGTCCTGATGCTAACCCTAGTTGTCCTGACGCTAACCCTACTTGTCCTGACGCTAACCCTAGTTGTCCTGACGCTAACCCTAGTTGTCCTGGCGCTAACCCTAGTTGTCCTGACGCTAACCCTAGTTGTCCTGGCGCTAACCCTAGTTGTCCTGACGCTAACCCTAGTTGTCCTGGCGCTAACCCTAGTTGTCCTGGCGCTAACCCTAGTTGTCCACACGCTAAGCCTAGTTGTCCTGACGCTAACCCTAGTTGTCCTGGCGCTAACCCTAGTTGTCCTGACGCTAACCCTAGTTCTCCTGACGCTAACCCTACTTGTCCTGATGCTAACCCTAGTTGTCCTGATGCTAACCCTAGTTGTCCTGACGCTAACCCTACTTGTCCTGACGCTAACCCTACTTGTCCTGACGCTAACCCTACTTGTCCTGACGCTAACCCTACTTGTCCTGATGCTAACCCTAGTTGTCCTGACGCTAACCCTAGTTGTCCTGACGCTAACCCTACTTGTCCTGACGCTAACCCTAGTTGTCCTGACGCTAACCCTAGTTGTCCTGACGCTAACCCTACTTGTCCTGACGCTAACCCTAGTTGTCAAGACGCTAACCCTAGTTGTCCTGACGCTAACCCTAGTTATCTTGACGCTAACGCTAGTTGTCCTGACGCTAACCCTAGTTGTCCTGACGCTAACCCTAGTTGTCCTGACGCTAACACTACTTGTCCTGACGCTAACCCTAGTTGTCCTGACGCTAACCCTAGTTGTCCTTACTCTAACCCTAGTTGTCCTGACGCTAACCCTAGTTGTCCTGACGCTAACCCTAGTTGTCCTGATGCTAACCCTACTTGTCCTGACGCTAACCCTACTTGTCCTGATGCCAACCCTAGTTGTCCTGATGCTAACCCTAGTTGTCCTGACGCTAACCCTACTTGTCCTGACGCTAACCCTAGTTGTTCTGACGCTAACCCTAGTTGTCCTGACGCTAACCCTAGTTGTCCTGACGCTAACCCTAGTTGTCCTGACGCTAACTCTACTTGTCCTGACGCTAACCCTAGTTGTCCTGACGCTAACCCTAGTTGTCCTGACGATAACCCTAGTTGTCCTGACGCTAACCCTAGTTGTCCTGACGCTAACCCTACTTTTCCTTACTCTAACCCTAGTTGTCCTGACGCTAACCCTAGTTGTCCTGACGCTAACCCTAGTTGTCCTGACGCTAACCCTAGTTGTCCTGACGCTAACCCTACTTGTCCTGATGCTAACCCTAGTTGTCCTGATGCTAACCCTAGTTGTCCTGACGCTAACCCTACTTGTCCTGACGCTAACCCTAGTTGTCCTGACGCTAACCCTACTTGTCCTGACGCTAACCCTAGTTGTCCTGATGCTAACCCTACTTGTCCTGACGCTAACCCTAGTTGTCCTGACGCTAACCCTAGTTGTCCTGACGCTAACCCTACTTGTCCTGACGCCAACCCTAGTTGTCCTGATGCTAACCCTCGTTGTCCTGACGCTAACCCTCGTTGTCCTGACGCTAACCCTACTTGTCCTGACGCTAACCCTAGTTGTCCTGACGCTAACCCTAGTTGTCCTGACGCTAACCCTACTTGTCCTGACGCTAACCCTAGTTGTCCTGACGCTAACAATAGTTGTCCTGACGCTCACCCTAGTTATCCTGACGCTAACCCTAGTTGTCCTGACGCTAACCCTAGTTGTCCTGACGCTAACCCTACTTGTCCTGACGCTAACCCTAGTTGTCCTGACGCTAACCCTAGTTGTCCTGACGCTAACCCTAGTTGTCCTGACGCTAACCCAACTTGTCCTGACTCTAACCCTAGTTGTCCTGACGCTAACCCTAGTTGTCCTGACGCTAACCCTAGTTGTCCTGACGCTAACCCTACTTGTCCTGACGCTAACCCTACTTGTCCTGACGCTAACCCTAGTTGTCCTGATGCTAAACCTAGTTGTCCTGACGCTAACCCTACTTGTCCTGACGCTAACCCTAGTTGTCCTGACGCTAACCCTAGTTGTCCTGACGCTAACCCTAGTTGTCCTGACGCTAACCCTACTTGTCCTGACGCTAACCCTACTTGTCCTGATGCTAACCCTAGTTGTCCTGATGCTAACCCTAGTTGTCCTGACGCTAACCCTACTTGTCCTGACGCTAACCCTAGTTGTTCTGACGCTAACCCTAGTTGTCCTGATGCTAACCCTAATTGTCCTGACGCTAAACCTAGTTGTCCAGATGCTAACCCTAGTTGTCCTGACGCTAACCCTAGTTGTCCTGATGCTAACCCTAGTTGTCCTGACGCTAACCCTAGTTGTCCTGACGCTAACCCTAGTTGTCCAGATGCTAACCCTAGTTGTCCTGACGCTAACCCTAGTTGTCCTGGCGCTAACCCTAGTTGTCCTGGCGCTAACCCTAGTTGTCCTGACGCTAACCCTAGTTGTCCTGGCGCTAACCCTAGTTGTCCTGACGCTAACCCTAGTTGTCCTGGCGCTAACCCTAGTTGTCCTGGCGCTAACCCTAGTTGTCCTCACGCTAAGCCTAGTTGTCCTGACGCTAACCCTAGTTGTCCTGGCGCTAACCCTAGTTGTCCTGACGCTAACCCTAGTTGTCCTGACGCTAACCCTACTTGTCCTGATGCTAACCCTAGTTGTCCTGATGCTAACCCTAGTTGTCCTGACGCTAACCCTACTTGTCCTGACGCTAACCCTAGTTGTCCTGACGCTAACCCTACTTGTCCTGACGCTAACCCTACTTGTCCTGATGCTAACCCTAGTTGTCCTGATGCTAACCCTAGTTGTCCTGACGCTAACCCTACTTGTCCTGACGCTAACCCTAGTTGTCCTGACGCTAACCCTAGTTGTCCTGACGCTAACCCTACTTGTCCTGACGCTAACCCTAGTTGTCCTGACGCTAACCCTAGTTGTCCTGACGCTAACCCTAGTTATCTTGACGCTAACGCTAGTTGTCCTGACGCTAACCCTAGTTGTCCTGACGCTAACCCTAGTTGTCCTGACGCTAACACTACTTGTCCTGACGCTAACCCTAGTTGTCCTGACGCTAACCCTAGTTGTCCTTACTCTAACCCTAGTTGTCCTGACGCTAACCCTAGTTGTCCTGACGCTAACCCTAGTTGTCCTGACGCTAACCCTACTTGTCCTGACGCTAACCCTACTTGTCCTGATGCCAACCCTAGTTGTCCTGATGCTAACCCTAGTTGTCCTGACGCTAACCCTACTTGTCCTGACGCTAACCCTAGTTGTCCTGACGCTAACCCTAGTTGTCCTGACGCTAACCCTAGTTGTCCTGACGCTAACCCTACTTGTCCTGACGCTAACCCTAGTTGTCAAGACGCTAACCCTAGTTGTCCTGACGCTAACCCTAGTTATCTTGACGCTAACGCTAGTTGTCCTGACGCTAACCCTAGTTGTCCTGACGCTAACCCTAGTTGTCCTGACGCTAACACTACTTGTCCTGACGCTAACCCTAGTTGTCCTGACGCTAACCCTAGTTGTCCTTACTCTAACCCTAGTTGTCCTGACGCTAACCCTAGTTGTCCTGACGCTAACCCTAGTTGTCCTGATGCTAACCCTACTTGTCCTGACGCTAACCCTACTTGTCCTGATGCCAACCCTAGTTGTCCTGATGCTAACCCTAGTTGTCCTGACGCTAACCCTACTTGTCCTGACGCTAACCCTAGTTGTTCTGACGCTAACCCTAGTTGTCCTGACGCTAACCCTAGTTGTCCTGACGCTAACCCTAGTTGTCCTGACGCTAACTCTACTTGTCCTGACGCTAACCCTAGTTGTCCTGACGCTAACCCTAGTTGTCCTGACGATAACCCTAGTTGTCCTGACGCTAACCCTAGTTGTCCTGACGCTAACCCTACTTTTCCTTACTCTAACCCTAGTTGTCCTGACGCTAACCCTAGTTGTCCTGACGCTAACCCTAGTTGTCCTGACGCTAACCCTAGTTGTCCTGACGCTAACCCTACTTGTCCTGATGCTAACCCTAGTTGTCCTGATGCTAACCCTAGTTGTCCTGACGCTAACCCTACTTGTCCTGACGCTAACCCTAGTTGTCCTGACGCTAACCCTACTTGTCCTGACGCTAACCCTAGTTGTCCTGATGCTAACCCTACTTGTCCTGACGCTAACCCTAGTTGTCCTGACGCTAACCCTAGTTGTCCTGACGCTAACCCTACTTGTCCTGACGCCAACCCTAGTTGTCCTGATGCTAACCCTCGTTGTCCTGACGCTAACCCTCGTTGTCCTGACGCTAACCCTACTTGTCCTGACGCTAACCCTAGTTGTCCTGACGCTAACCCTAGTTGTCCTGACGCTAACCCTACTTGTCCTGACGCTAACCCTAGTTGTCCTGACGCTAACAATAGTTGTCCTGACGCTCACCCTAGTTATCCTGACGCTAACCCTAGTTGTCCTGACGCTAACCCTAGTTGTCCTGACGCTAACCCTACTTGTCCTGACGCTAACCCTAGTTGTCCTGACGCTAACCCTAGTTGTCCTGACGCTAACCCTAGTTGTCCTGACGCTAACCCAACTTGTCCTGACTCTAACCCTAGTTGTCCTGACGCTAACCCTAGTTGTCCTGACGCTAACCCTAGTTGTCCTGACGCTAACCCTACTTGTCCTGACGCTAACCCTACTTGTCCTGACGCTAACCCTAGTTGTCCTGATGCTAAACCTAGTTGTCCTGACGCTAACCCTACTTGTCCTGACGCTAACCCTAGTTGTCCTGACGCTAACCCTAGTTGTCCTGACGCTAACCCTAGTTGTCCTGACGCTAACCCTACTTGTCCTGACGCTAACCCTACTTGTCCTGATGCTAACCCTAGTTGTCCTGATGCTAACCCTAGTTGTCCTGACGCTAACCCTACTTGTCCTGACGCTAACCCTAGTTGTTCTGACGCTAACCCTAGTTGTCCTGATGCTAACCCTAATTGTCCTGACGCTAAACCTAGTTGTCCAGATGCTAACCCTAGTTGTCCTGACGCTAACCCTAGTTGTCCTGATGCTAACCCTAGTTGTCCTGACGCTAACCCTAGTTGTCCTGACGCTAACCCTAGTTGTCCAGATGCTAACCCTAGTTGTCCTGACGCTAACCCTAGTTGTCCTGGCGCTAACCCTAGTTGTCCTGGCGCTAACCCTAGTTGTCCTGACGCTAACCCTAGTTGTCCTGGCGCTAACCCTAGTTGTCCTGACGCTAACCCTAGTTGTCCTGGCGCTAACCCTAGTTGTCCTGGCGCTAACCCTAGTTGTCCTCACGCTAAGCCTAGTTGTCCTGACGCTAACCCTAGTTGTCCTGGCGCTAACCCTAGTTGTCCTGACGCTAACCCTAGTTGTCCTGACGCTAACCCTACTTGTCCTGATGCTAACCCTAGTTGTCCTGATGCTAACCCTAGTTGTCCTGACGCTAACCCTACTTGTCCTGACGCTAACCCTAGTTGTCCTGACGCTAACCCTACTTGTCCTGACGCTAACCCTACTTGTCCTGATGCTAACCCTAGTTGTCCTGATGCTAACCCTAGTTGTCCTGACGCTAACCCTACTTGTCCTGACGCTAACCCTAGTTGTCCTGACGCTAACCCTAGTTGTCCTGACGCTAACCCTACTTGTCCTGACGCTAACCCTAGTTGTCCTGACGCTAACCCTAGTTGTCCTGACGCTAACCCTAGTTATCTTGACGCTAACGCTAGTTGTCCTGACGCTAACCCTAGTTGTCCTGACGCTAACCCTAGTTGTCCTGACGCTAACACTACTTGTCCTGACGCTAACCCTAGTTGTCCTGACGCTAACCCTAGTTGTCCTTACTCTAACCCTAGTTGTCCTGACGCTAACCCTAGTTGTCCTGACGCTAACCCTAGTTGTCCTGACGCTAACCCTACTTGTCCTGACGCTAACCCTACTTGTCCTGATGCCAACCCTAGTTGTCCTGATGCTAACCCTAGTTGTCCTGACGCTAACCCTACTTGTCCTGACGCTAACCCTAGTTGTCCTGACGCTAACCCTAGTTGTCCTGACGCTAACCCTAGTTGTCCTGACGCTAACTCTACTTGTCCTGACGCTAACCCTAGTTGTCCTGACGCTAACCCTAGTTGTCCTGACGATAACCCTAGTTGTCCTGACGCTAACCCTAGTTGTCCTGACGCTAACCCTACTTTTCCTTACTCTAACCCTAGTTGTCCTGACGCTAACCCTAGTTGTCCTGACGCTAACCCTAGTTGTCCTGACGCTAACCCTAGTTGTCCTGACGCTAACCATACTTTTCCTTACTCTAACCCTAGTTGTCCTGATGCTAACCCTAGTTGTCCTGACGCTAACCCTAGTTGTCCTGACGCTAACCCTAGTTGTCCTGACGCTAACCCTACTTGTCCTGACGCTAACCCTACTTGTCCTGATGCTAACCCTAGTTGTCCTGATGCTAACCCTAGTTGTCCTGACGCTAACCCTACTTGTCCTGACGCTAACCCTAGTTGTCCTGACGCTAACCCTAGTTGTCCTGACGCTAACCCTACTTGTCCTGACGCTAACCCTAGTTGTCCTGACGCTAACCCTAGTTGTCCTGACGCTAACCCTAGTTATCTTGACGCTAACGCTAGTTGTCCTGACGCTAACCCTAGTTGTCCTGACGCTAACCCTAGTCGTCCTGACGCTAACACTACTTGTCCTGACGCTAACCCTAGTTGTCCTGACGCTAACCCTAGTTGTCCTTACTCTAACCCTAGTTGTCCTGACGCTAACCCTAGTTGTCCTGACGCTAACCCTAGTTGTCCTGACGCTAACCCTACTTGTCCTGACGCTAACCCTACTTGTCCTGATGCCAACCCTAGTTGTCCTGATGCTAACCCTAGTTGTCCTGACGCTAACCCTACTTGTCCTGACGCTAACCCTAGTTGTTCTGACGCTAACCCTAGTTGTCCTGACGCTAACCCTAGTTGTCCTGACGCTAACCCTAGTTGTCCTGACGCTAACCCTACTTGTCCTGACGCTAACCCTAGTTGTCCTGACGCTAACCCTAGTTGTCCTGACGATAACACTAGTTGTCCTGACGCTAACCCTAGTTGTCCTGACGCTAACCCCACTTTTCCTTACTCTAACCCTAGTTGTCCTGACGCTAACCCTAGTTGTCCTGACGCTAACCCTACTTGTCCTGACGCTAACCCTACTTGTCCTGATGCTAACCCTAGTTGTCCTGATGCTAACCCTAGTTGTCCTGACGCTAACCCTACTTGTCCTGACGCTAACCCTAGTTGTCCTGACGCTAACCCTAGTTGTCCTGACGCTAACCCTACTTGTCCTGACGCTAACCCTAGTTGTCCTGACGCTAACCCTAGTTGTCCTGACGCTAACCCTAGTTATCCTGACGCTAACGCTAGTTGTCCTGACGCTAACCCTAGTTGTCCTGACGCTAACCCTAGTTGTCCTGACGCTAACACTACTTGTCCTGACGCTAACCCTAGTTGTCCTGACGCTAACCCTAATTGTCCTGACGCTAACCCTAGTTGTCCTGACGCTAACACTACTTGTCCTGACGCTAACCCTACTTGTCCTGACGCTAATCCTACTTGTCCTGAGGCTAACCCTACTTGTCCTGACGCTAACCCTAGTTGTCCTGACGCTAACCCTAGTTGTCCTGATGCTAACCCTAGTTGTCCTGACGCTAACCCTAGTTGTCCTGACGCTAACCCTAGTTGTCCTGACGCTAACCCTACTTGTCCTGACGATAACCCTAGTTGTCCTGACGCTAACCCTAGTTGTCCTGACGCTAACCCTACTTGTCCTTACTCTAACCCTAGTTGTCCTGACGCTAACCCTAGTTGTCCTGACGCTAACCCTAGTTGTCCTGACGCTAACCCTACTTGTCCTGATGCTAACCCTAGTTGTCCTGAAGCTAACCCTAGTTGTCCTGACGCTAACCCTACTTGTCCTGACGCTAACCCTAGTTGTCCTGACGCTAACCCTACTTGTCCTGACGCTAACCCTAGTTGTCCTGACGCTAACCCTACTTGTCCTGACGCTAACCCTAGTTGTCCTGACGCTAACCCTAGTTGTCCTGACGCTAACCCTAGTTGTCCTGACGCTAACCCTAGTTGTCCTGACGCTAACCCTACTTGTCCTGACGCTAACCCTAGTTGTCCTGACGCTAACCCTAGTTGTCCTGACGCTAACCCTAGTTGTCCTGACGCTAACCCAACTTGTCCTGACTCTAACCCTAGTTGTCCTGACGGTAACCCTAGTTGTCCTGACGCTAACCCTAGTTGTCCTGACGCTAACCCTACTTGTCCTGACGCTAACCCTACTTGTCCTGATGCTAACCCTAGTTGTCCTGACGCTAACCCTAGTTGTCCTGACGCTAACCCTACTTGTCCTGACGCTAACCCTAGTTATCCTGACGCTAACGATAGTTGTCCTGACGCTAACCCTAGTTGTCCTGACGCTAACCCTAGTTGTCCTGACGCTAACACTACTTGTCCTGACGCTAACCCTAGTTGTCCTGACGCTAACCCTAATTGTCCTGACGCTAACCCTAGTTGTCCTGACGCTAACACTACTTGTCCTGACGCTAACCCTACTTGTCCTGACGCTAATCCTACTTGTCCTGAGGCTAACCCTACTTGTCCTGACGCTAACCCTAGTTGTCCTGACGCTAACCCTAGTTGTCCTGACGCTAACCCTAGTTGTCCTGACGCTAACCCTAGTTGTCCTGACGCTAACCCTACTTGTCCTGACGATAACCCTAGTTGTCCTGACGCTAACCCTACTTGTCCTTACTCTAACCCTAGTTGTCCTGACGCTAACCCTAGTTGTCCTGACGCTAACCCTAATTGTCCTGACGCTAACCCTACTTGTCCTGATGCTAACCCTAGTTGTCCTGATGCTAACCCTAGTTGTCCTGACGCTAACCCTACTTGTCCTGATGCTAACCCTAGTTGTCCTGACGCTAACCCTAGTTGTCCTGACGCTAACCCTACTTGTCCTGACGCTAACCCTAGTTGTCCTGACGCTAACCCTAGTTGTCCTGACGCTAACCCTACTTGTCCTGACGCTAACCCTAGTTGTCCTGACGCTAACCCTAGTTGTCCTGACGCTAACCCTAGTTATCTTGACGCTAACGCTAGTTGTCCTGACGCTAACCCTAGTTGTCCTGACGCTAACCCTAGTCGTCCTGACGCTAACACTACTTGTCCTGACGCTAACCCTAGTTGTCCTGACGCTAACCCTAGTTGTCCTTACTCTAACCCTAGTTGTCCTGACGCTAACCCTAGTTGTCCTGACGCTAACCCTAGTTGTCCTGACGCTAACCCTACTTGTCCTGACGCTAACCCTACTTGTCCTGATGCCAACCCTAGTTGTCCTGATGCTAACCCTAGTTGTCCTGACGCTAACCCTACTTGTCCTGACGCTAACCCTAGTTGTTCTGACGCTAACCCTAGTTGTCCTGACGCTAACCCTAGTTGTCCTGACGCTAACCCTAGTTGTCCTGACGCTAACCCTACTTGTCCTGACGCTAACCCTAGTTGTCCTGACGCTAACCCTAGTTGTCCTGACGATAACCCTAGTTGTCCTGACGCTAACCCTAGTTGTCCTGACGCTAACCCTACTTTTCCTTACTCTAACCCTAGTTGTCCTGACGCTAACCCTAGTTGTCCTGACGCTAACCCTACTTGTCCTGACGCTAACCCTACTTGTCCTGATGCTAACCCTAGTTGTCCTGATGCTAACCCTAGTTGTCCTGACGCTAACCCTACTTGTCCTGACGCTAACCCTAGTTGTCCTGACGCTAACCCTAGTTGTCCTGACGCTAACCCTACTTGTCCTGACGCTAACCCTAGTTGTCCTGACGCTAACCCTAGTTGTCCTGACGCTAACCCTAGTTATCCTGACGCTAACGCTAGTTGTCCTGACGCTAACCCTAGTTGTCCTGACGCTAACCCTAGTTGTCCTGACGCTAACACTACTTGTCCTGACGCTAACCCTAGTTGTCCTGACGCTAACCCTAATTGTCCTGACGCTAACCCTAGTTGTCCTGACGCTAACACTACTTGTCCTGACGCTAACCCTACTTGTCCTGACGCTAATCCTACTTGTCCTGAGGCTAACCCTACTTGTCCTGACGCTAACCCTAGTTGTCCTGACGCTAACCCTAGTTGTCCTGATGCTAACCCTAGTTGTCCTGACGCTAACCCTAGTTGTCCTGACGCTAACCCTAGTTGTCCTGACGCTAACCCTACTTGTCCTGACGATAACCCTAGTTGTCCTGACGCTAACCCTAGTTGTCCTGACGCTAACCCTACTTGTCCTTACTCTAACCCTAGTTGTCCTGACGCTAACCCTAGTTGTCCTGACGCTAACCCTAGTTGTCCTGACGCTAACCCTACTTGTCCTGATGCTAACCCTAGTTGTCCTGAAGCTAACCCTAGTTGTCCTGACGCTAACCCTACTTGTCCTGACGCTAACCCTAGTTGTCCTGACGCTAACCCTACTTGTCCTGACGCTAACCCTAGTTGTCCTGACGCTAACCCTACTTGTCCTGACGCTAACCCTAGTTGTCCTGACGCTAACCCTAGTTGTCCTGACGCTAACCCTAGTTGTCCTGACGCTAACCCTAGTTGTCCTGACGCTAACCCTACTTGTCCTGACGCTAACCCTAGTTGTCCTGACGCTAACCCTAGTTGTCCTGACGCTAACCCTAGTTGTCCTGACGCTAACCCAACTTGTCCTGACTCTAACCCTAGTTGTCCTGACGGTAACCCTAGTTGTCCTGACGCTAACCCTAGTTGTCCTGACGCTAACCCTACTTGTCCTGACGCTAACCCTACTTGTCCTGATGCTAACCCTAGTTGTCCTGACGCTAACCCTAGTTGTCCTGACGCTAACCCTACTTGTCCTGACGCTAACCCTAGTTATCCTGACGCTAACGCTAGTTGTCCTGACGCTAACCCTAGTTGTCCTGACGCTAACCCTAGTTGTCCTGACGCTAACACTACTTGTCCTGACGCTAACCCTAGTTGTCCTGACGCTAACCCTAATTGTCCTGACGCTAACCCTAGTTGTCCTGACGCTAACACTACTTGTCCTGACGCTAACCCTACTTGTCCTGACGCTAATCCTACTTGTCCTGAGGCTAACCCTACTTGTCCTGACGCTAACCCTAGTTGTCCTGACGCTAACCCTAGTTGTCCTGACGCTAACCCTAGTTGTCCTGACGCTAACCCTAGTTGTCCTGACGCTAACCCTACTTGTCCTGACGATAACCCTAGTTGTCCTGACGCTAACCCTACTTGTCCTTACTCTAACCCTAGTTGTCCTGACGCTAACCCTAGTTGTCCTGACGCTAACCCTAGTTGTCCTGACGCTAACCCTAGTTGTCCTGACGCTAACCCTACTTGTCCTGATGCTAACCCTAGTTGTCCTGATGCTAACCCTAGTTGTCCTGACGCTAACCCTACTTGTCCTGATGCTAACCCTAGTTGTCCTGACGCTAACCCTAGTTGTCCTGACGCTAACCCTACTTGTCCTGACGATAACCCTAGTTGTCCTGACGCTAACCCTACTTGTCCTTACTCTAACCCTAGTTGTCCTGACGCTAACCCTAGTTGTCCTGACGCTAACCCTAGTTGTCCTGACGCTAACCCTACTTGTCCTGATGCTAACCCTAGTTGTCCTGATGCTAACCCTAGTTGTCCTGACGCTAACCCTACTTGTCCTGACGCTAACCCTAGTTGTCCTGACGCTAACCCTACTTGTCCTGACGCTAACCCTAGTTGTCCTGATGCTAACCCTACTTGTCCTGACGCTAACCCTAGTTGTCCTGACGCTAACCCTAGTTGTCCTGACGCTAACCCTACTTGTCCTGACGCCAACCCTAGTTGTCCTGATGCTAACCCTCGTTGTCCTGACGCTAACCCTCGTTGTCCTGACGCTAACCCTACTTGTCCTGACGCTAACCCTAGTTGTCCTGACGCTAACCCTAGTTGTCCTGACGCTAACCCTACTTGTCCTGACGCTAACCCTAGTTGTCCTGACGCTAACCCTAGTTGTCCTGACGCTCACCCTAGTTATCCTGACGCTAACCCTAGTTGTCCTGACGCTAACCCTAGTTGTCCTGACGCTAACCCTAGTTGTCCTGACGCTAACCCTACTTGTCCTGACGCTAACCCTAGTTGTCCTGACGCTAACCCTAGTTGTCCTGACGCTAACCCTAGTTGTCCTGACGCTAACCCAACTTGTCCTGACTCTAACCCTAGTTGTCCTGACGCTAACCCTACTTGTCCTTACTCTAACCCTAGTTGTCCTGACGCTAACCCTAGTTGTCCTGACGCTAACCCTACTTGTCCTGATGCTAACCCTAGTTGTCCTGATGCTAACCCTAGTTGTCCTGACGCTAACCCTACTTGTCCTGACGATAACCCTAGTTGTCCTGACGCTAACCCTAGTTGTCCTGACGCTAACCCTACTTGTCCTTACTCTAACCCTAGTTGTCCTGACGCTAACCCTAGTTGTCCTGACGCTAACCCTAGTTGTCCTGACGCTAACCCTACTTGTCCTGATGCTAACCCTAGTTGTCCTGATGCTAACCCTAGTTGTCCTGACGCTAAACCTACTTGTCCTGACGCTAACCCTAGTTGTCCTGACGCTAACCCTACTTGTCCTGACGCTAACCCTAGTTGTCCTGACGCTAACCCTACTTGTCCTGACGCTAACCCTAGTTGTCCTGACGCTAACCCTACTTGTCCTGACGATAACCCTAGTTGTCCTGACGCTAACCCTAGTTGTCCTGACGCTAACCCTACTTGTCCTTACTCTAACCCTAGTTGTCCTGACGCTAACCCTAGTTGTCCTGACGCTAACCCTAGTTGTCCTGACGCTAACCCTACTTGTCCTGATGCTAACCCTAGTTGTCCTGAAGCTAACCCTAGTTGTCCTGACGCTAACCCTACTTGTCCTGACGCTAACCCTAGTTGTCCTGACGCTAACCCTACTTGTCCTGACGCTAACCCTAG